>NC_134147.1:3792500-5042500 GCF_033958435.1 Carettochelys insculpta | reverse complement strand
AGACTCTGCTCATACCTGGTGTAGATGACATGAAGCACCTCAACTTTACAGCCTGCCTCTCTGCTCACCCCCTTGCAAAGACCTGTTTTCATTCCCCCAATTGTCTTCTGATCCTTGTGGGCCCTCCCTCAGAGGGCTTAACTCAGCCTACTGGACAGGCACCACAAAAGAACCATCACTTCCAACCTACCGAGAACGTTATACTCCCCTTCTACCACCTTTCAAAGCCAAAGTTTGTTTCATGGAAGTGGGGAGGGGAAGGCAGCAAGCACTCAGTTTCCAAAGCTGTTAAAATATTGCACAGTGAATGCACTGCAGTTGCACAAAGCAACAGGCCTTTGGTTTGAGTTGACCACAGCAGAATCCTTTAGCATTTGCAAACATTTGCCTGACTTTGTTGATAGCACAGTCATGGATACAAGTATCTGAAGAAGAACACGAGTATTCCACTCACTGGCATACTCTGGGTATTTTGAAGCTTAAATACTGATTACTATTGTAAGAACTCAAGAACAGCCATACCAGGTCAGACCAAAGGTCCATCTAGACCAGCATCCTGTCTTCCAACAGCGGCCAGTGCCAGATGCCCCAGAGGGAGTGAAGAGAACAGGGAATCATCAAGTAATCCCTCTCCTGTCATCTGTTTCTAGCCTCTGACAAAGAGGGGCTAGGGATGCCATTTCTACCCATCCTAGCTAATAGCCACTGATGAGCCTAACCTCCAAGAATTTATCCAGTTCTTTTTTGAACTCCGTTAAAGCCCTGGTCATCACAACATCCTCTGGCCAGGAGTTCCACAGGCCTGCCATGGGCTGTGTGAAGAAAAACTTCCTTTTGTTTGTTTTAAACCTGCTACCCATTAATTTTGGTGACTGCTAGGTCTTCTGTTGTGGGAACAAATAAATAACTTTTCTTTATTCACTTTTTTCCCACCAGTCATGATTTTATAGACCTCTATCATATCCTGCCTTAGTCTCCTCTTCTCTAGGCTGAAAAGTCCCAGTCTTTTTTAATCTCTCTTCATATGGCACCCGTTCCAAACCCCTCGTCATATGTGTTGCCCTTTTCTGAACCTTTTCCAATGCCAATAAATTATTTCTGGAGATGGGGTGACCACATCTGTACGTAGTATTCAAGATGTGGGCAAACCATGGATTTATAGAGGCAATAAGATATTTTCTGTCTTATCCTCTATCCCTTTTTAAATTACTCCTAGCATTCTGTTTGCTTTTTTGACTGCTGCTGCACATTGAGTGAACATTTTCAGAGAATTATCCACAATGACTCCAAGATCTCTCTCTGGAGTGGTCATAGCTAAGTTAGTTCCCATCACTTTGTCTGTAGAGTTGGGATTATTTTTCCAACGTGAGTTACTTTACATATATCAATATTAAATTAAATTTGCCATTTTGTTGCCCAATCACTTAGTTTTGTGAGATCTTTTTGAGGCTCTTCACAGTCTACTTTGCTCTTAACTATCTTGAGCAATTTGGCATCATCTGCAAATTTTGCCACCTCACAGTTTAGTCCTTTCTCCAGATCATTTGTAAATAGGTTAAACAGAATTGGTCCAAGTACAGATCCCTGGGTGACACCACTAGTTCTCTCTCTCCATTCTGAAAACGGATCATTTATTCCTACCCTTTGTCTTTTAATCAGTCCATGAGAGGACCTTCCCTTTTATTACATGACAGCTTACCTTATTTAAGAGCCTTTGGTGAGGGATCTAGTCAAAGGCTTTCCAGAAATGTAAGTACACTATAGTGACTGAATCCCCCTTGTCAACATGCTTATTGACCTCCTCAAAGAACTCTAGTAGAGTAGTAAGGTATGATTTCCCTGTACAGAAACCATGTTGACTTTTCTCCAATACCTTATGCTCATCTATGCATCTGACAAATTTATTCTTTATTTACTTTGCAACATTCAATATTTATGAATAATTCTTAGATGGACACTCACTCATTTGCGGTCGTCATTGGATATGTATCTGGTTTGGAACATCTTTGCCAAGCCAAAAGAGATCAACGTTAATTATAAGTTTTCATTAGCAAATACTAACCAGCTCTGATAAATTGCCCGATAGCACAGGGAAAAAAGCCCAAGCAACATAAGAAACAAAAATAACCTTTTTACAGGAAAAAAACTTGCACAAATTTAATTCTCATAACACAGCGAAACCAACATGAGGAGACTGTGGGAGAAATCTGAGCCACATTGAAATCAGTGGGACTTTTGCCATGGCCTGCAAAATAGTCATGATTTCATTCCGGGTGTCTTGATCAGTGCGCCAAGGTAATCGGATCAGTTAATGAGCGCGGGGTTGAGCCACACACATATTGAAGTGTGCTCTTAGTCTCTTCAAGACATTTCCTTTGTGGGTTTTATAACCCTCAGTCCTCTTTCCAAATGTGGGGGTGGGGAAAGAAGTTTGCATGAAATCTAGACAACCTGGAATTAACATACCCTGTGACCAATCTCCCCCCTTTCACCGCTTCTCCCATCTCACTGTTCTCTGTTTGGCTCCCTGTGCCTAGCACTGTTTCTGGGCTACAGACACAATCATAATACAACAATAATAGGGCTAGGATTGTCAGAGAGTTCCCAGGTTTCAGAGGCAGCCATATGGGGTGTTACTGGATTTTAAAACGAACATGAGAAACATCATTGTAACCACTGTATGACATACGCGCCAAATCTTATGCCAAGTGAGGTGGCTAATGAAAGCTGCTAATGCACTGAATCTGTTTAGGCTGCTCGTATGTCTGTATCATTTTTGTATGTGAAGTTATAAGATTGGTTCTGTACTTGTATTAGACATGTTAACTTCCAGGAATACACAGTAGGATGTGTGGCAGTCTCCTAACCAGGTGAAGCCGTAGGTACCAGAGAAGGGGCCTCATCAGACTCCAAGCCACAGCTCAGGAATGTAGCTGAGACATGTCATCTGACCACGCGGCCACTGGCCGAGTGCCCAAGAAAGGGACATGGACGGGTGACCCGACCATGCGCTCCTCCATTGTGAATGTTATCCCAGACAGGAATTTCCCTCCACATGAGCATGGGTATCAAAAGGAGCTGAAATCTCTCCATCTTGTCTGCAGTTTGCAGGAACCTCGCTGCGCTGAACTGAGCCTGAATGAATTGCTGATCCATCCTAACAAAGGATGCATTCCAGCGATGGTTGAGGTATCAGCCTATTCCATCTGCTGCATGCCCGCATCAAGAAATTTGTAAGTGATGTATGTAATTTGATTGCTTTAACAATTTCACTCTCAACTTATTCTCTTTCTTTCTTTTATTAAAAAACCTTTAGATTTTAGCTTCTAAGGGATTGGTGCAGTGCACTGTTTTGGGTAAGATCTGAGTACCTATTGACTTGGAGATGTGAGGACTGGGAAGACCTGTGTGGATTTGGTGAGACTGGTTTCCATAACCTCTCATCTGTTTAAGGAGGGATACTGATTGAGGCACAGGGGGGGCTGGAGTCCATGCAGAACCCGTCTTGTAGCATTGGCAGAATGGTTTCTCTGGGTTAGTGCGCTGTTCTGTGGCATAATGGAACTATTCTGTGAGTCAGAGATGGAGTGAGTATTCCTTGTACCATTGTATGGACTATTCTGCGGGCCTGGTGTCACACAGATGGACGTCGATTAAAATAAAAAGGTGCCAATGTTGACAAGAATCTAGTTAAACTTACCTGCATTTTACAGGGAAATGATCCCATGGAGCAACATACCCGATTTGTTCTGTTGCATTATTATTCTATATAGGTCTGTATACTGCCCTCCTCCCTGTTGTAGGCAAGTCCCGACCAGCACTGCATGATCAAATGTAACTAACTCAGAGTGCTCAAGGGGAAAATACCGCATCTGAGTCCAATGTCAACTGAGCCAGTGAGTCAGACTTTTTCCACACCTGCCAGGGCCTGGGTAGCCGTAGAGACCAGCAATAGGGACCAGCATTCAAGCAACCTTGAGTTTCACCTAAGCATTCTTTTTTGTGAGTGACTTCGAGGTTGGGGAAAGGCATCAGACAGCCAGGCTGCTCTATTGACAGAAGGGGCAGACTTTCACCAGTCTCCCCAAAACCATGTGGTGATGAAGGGACTTGTTCCTGGAAGGGGTTCACAGTTCCCAGGACCCATTTAATCCTTGACATTCAGCATCCTGACCTTCGGGTCTGGAAACCAGGGAACATTCACATGCTTATCGTTTTAGGCTAAAGCCAAGGTAGAAGTAAAATTTGGCTCACCTCGTTTATTCTCTGACTCACTCGTGTCACTACTGCCAGGCAGATCAAAGGCAGCCCCAGACCAGGCAGGCAAACAGCATGGCGCAGGGCACAGGGGCAGGACAAAGACATAGCCAATGGCTTAGTCGGAGATGAGGATTTTCACTCATAAGCAAAACAATGTTGTCAGAATTCCACATTTAATTTATTTAAAGACATTTTCTGACTCTCACAAAACATGCAGGACGATCCAGTTGTTCTCTTTCTCGACAGAACTACACAAGCAGATGCAGCAAAGACGGGTTTCTCCACAGAGAACGTCCATCAACCTTCCGCACTGGAAGGAGCTGTCGGCCCGTTGGGTGGAGAAGAGGTAACTTGACAGAAACAAGGAACAGATGTGTTGGCTATATTGCCACAGACCCAAGTTCCTGGAGAAGATTTATTTTCCTTTTGTCTGCAACAGCATGGACCATCATTCAGGCAGTGAGGGGGACAGCCTCGCTGGGACCCTGAACTAGGTCGATGGGACCTGCTCTGAGCCCCAGGAAGGGGCGTGGTCTCAGGCAGAAGGGGCGTGGCTAGGAACCACCGGCCCTCAGCACCACCTGGACCACCGTGCAACCTCACCCCCCGCAACCCACAGTCCTCAGTGCTGCCCGGCATGCGCTATGCATCGCTCCGGCAGTGAATTAAAGGGCCCCTGCTATAGTAGTGGCAGCAGCAGCTCCAGACCTTCTGTAGCACCAAGCCCCTGATAATATTTTTGAAGTTGGGAGAAACCTTGCAGACTAGACTCTGTTACCAATTTGCATCTCTCTTCCATCAAGCTTTGCTAGGGTTCCAAGCTGCTGATCTTGGTGGTATGTCTCTCTGGCTGAGGAAGATGCAGAAGATCTGGAAGAGCAGCCTTTCATTTTCCATAGGATGTGAAAGGTTTTTGCTTTATAAGCCTGCAGGACGCACAGCACATTACCCATCACACGAGGGGGTGGTCTTAGCAGCTTTCTCGCATCTGTGCTGAAGGGGATAAGTCACCAAAGCCAATGTTCTCCAACCCACATCAAACAGCCAGAACTCAGCTGGTGTAGCTCCACTAATTTTAGACTCTCTTTAAACCAAGCCTAAAATCCTCTAGTTGTGCAATCTTGGAAATAACTGCCCTTTGCTATTCATTGTCACAAACTTCTCATTTTTTATCCTAATGCCTCTGATTCACCCAGTCTCTGCTAAAACGACTCATTTAGAATGTCCTGATTGGGCTCAGGAAAAAAAAAAAAACGGTAAAGCTCAACTCCAAACCTACTGCTTTAGTAACATGTTTGGCCTGAATTTCCTAATCTTTTTACAAAGAACTCCAGCTTCTACCCTGAGCTGTGTGCGTGACTGATTCCTAAGGGAGATACGCTTGCCTACGTAAGGGTGGAATGCTGAGGCCCATTGACACAGAACAAGGAGTTCTTTTTGGAGAGGACTATTAAAGAGGCAGGATTAAAGGAAATGAATAAATGTCCAAGAAGGCTAATGGCATATTGGGCTGTATTAGTGGGAGCATTGCCAGCAGATCTAAGGAAGTGATTATTCCTCTTTAGTCGGCACTCGTGAGGCCATTTCTGGAATATTGTGTCCAATTCTCAGCCCCCCCCATTACAAAAAGGATGTGGCCACATTGGAGAGAGACCAGCAGAGGGCAAGCAAAATGATCAAGGGGCTGGAGCACATGACTTCTGAGGAGAGGCTGAGGCGTTTGGGCTTATTTAGTCTGCAGAAGAGAAGAGTGTGTGGCCGGGGTGCAGGAGGTGATCGCAGTCTTCAGCTACCTGAAGGGGCAACGAAGGGACCTGTGGCACCTTATAGACTAACGGAAAAGTTTAGAGCATGAGCTTTCGTGAGTTAACTCACTTCTTCAGATGCTGGACCTGAAGGGGGTTTCCAAAGAGGATGGAGAGAAGCTGTTCTCACTGGTGACAGAACAAGGAGCATTGGTCTCAAGTTGCAGTGGGGGTGGCCTACACTGGATTTTAGGAAAAACTATTTCGCCAGGAGGGAGGTGAAGCACTGGAATGCGTTACCTAGAGAGGTGGTGGAATCTCCATCCCTAGAGGTTTTTGAGTCCCCGCTTGACAAAGCCCTGAATAGGATGATCGAGTTGGAATTGGTCCTGCTTTAAACAGCGCATTAGACTTGATGGCCTCCTGAGCTCTCTTCTAACCCTATTGATTCATAGACTTATAGAACGCTAGAACTGGAAGGGACCTTGAGAGGTCATCGAGTCCAGTCCCTGCCCTCACAGCAGGACCAGGCACCATCTATATCATCCCTGGTAGAAATTTATCCAACCTGTTCTTAAATATCTCCAAGGATGGAGATTCTGCAAACACCCTCGGCAATTTATTCCTGTGCTTAAACACCCTGGCTACGTCTACACGTGAAGCCAACATCGAAATAGCTTATTTCAATGTAGCAACATCAAAATAGGCTATTTCGATGAATAACGTCTACACGTCCTCCAGGGCTGGCAACGTCGATGTTCAACTTCGACGTTGCGCGGCACCACATCGAAATAGGCGCTGCAAGGGAACATCTACACGCCAAAGTAGCACACGTCGAAATAAGGGTGCCAGGCACAGCTGCAGACAGGGTCACAGGGCGGACTCAACAGCAAGCTGCTCCCTTAAAGGGCCCCTCCCAGACACAGTTGCACTAAACAACACAAGATACACAGAGCCGACAACTGGTTGCAGACCCTGTGCCTGCAGCATGGATCCCCAGCTGCCGCAGCAGCAGCCAGAACCCCTGGGCTAAGGGCTGCTGCCCACGGTGACCGTAGAGCCCCGCAGGGGCTGGAGAGAGAGCATCTCTCAACCCCTCAGCTGATGGCCGCCATGGCGGACCCCGCTATTTCGAAGTTGCGGGACGCGCAACGACTACACGGTCCCTACTTCGACGTTGAACGTCGAAGTAGGGCGCTATTCCTATCCCCTCATGGGGTTAGCGACTTCGATGTCTCGCCGCCTAATGTCAAAGTTAACTTCGAAATAGCGCCCGGCGCATGTAGCCGTGACGGGCGCTATTTCAAAGTCAGTGCCGCTACTTCGAAGGAGCGTGCACGTGTAGACATGGCTCCTGACAGTTAGGAGTTTTATTCCTAATAACCAACTGAAACCTTCCTTTCTGCAATTTAAGACCGTTGCTTCCTGTCCTATCGGCGGCCAAGGAAAATATTTTTTTCTCCCTTCTCTTTGTAATTCCCTTGTAGGTACTAGCCAGTCCAGCAGCCTTATAAGAAGGCAGCCACAGCAAACACTTGTGAGTAGCAAACAGGGAGTTTGCCTGGGAAAGCATCCAAGAGAAGGTCGGGTGAGTGTGGTTCTTGGGGGGTTGCATTGGGAGCTGGTGGGTTGAATATCTGCCTGTGCGTCTGAGCATCTGTTTTTGCAAGAGGGGCAGTTGGAAAGCGTGTTTGGCAGTTTGATATGTTCTTCCTTTCCTGCTTCAGGAAGAGAATTTGATAAGTTTGCAAGGTGTGAATTGGGAGCACTTTGTTCCAGGTGGGCCTTCAGGGGCTGATTAGACTGGACACAAGGCTTTGAGCTGGGCCTAAACAACCCAGCAGCCTTAGAAGAAGGCAGCCACAATGAACACCTGTGAGTCGTGAAGAGGGGCAGCTAACAGGGAGTGTTGCCTGGGAGTTTGCCTTGGGGGTGAGCCCCATACTAGGTGTCCCTGTCTCATAGGTTTGTTTCTCTTGTGTCCTTCAAGGCGGCACTAGAAACATCTAGGGGAAACTCTCTGAAGAAAAGGAAATAATAGATGGTGACATGGCTACTGAAAAGTCTGCTATTTTGACCTGCATGGCATGGGCCATGTTTGTCTTTCTACCAGGCGATCGGAAGAATTTTGTATGTCCGAAGTGCAAGCTGCTTGCCATTTTGGAAGAGAAGGTTAGAGGACTTGAGGCGCAAATATCATCCCTCAGGTCCATCAGAGAAGGTGAAGACTTTCTGGATAGAAGTCACCATTTAGTACTGCAGAACAGCAGGCTGGTCAGAACAAGGAAGAGAACTGGAAGCATGTTACCTCCAGGAAGAGAAAACCAATTCAGGTCCCTCCAACTCCAGTGGAGATAAGGAACCACTTTCAGCCTCTCTGCACAGGTGATACAGTGGAGATAGCTGGGGCAGATACCTCCCAGGGAATGGATCAGAAGAAGATCCCACGGATTGTAAGGCCTGGAATGCACAGTCCTAGGGGTGGGGGAATCTATGACCATCACCCCAAGAGAAGCTGGGTGGTGGTGGTCAGGGACTCCCTCCTAAAGTGGACAGAGTCATCCCTTTTTCCTCCAGACTTAGAATCCTGGCAAGTTTGCTGCTTGCCGGGAGGTAGAATCCGGGATGTTACAGAATCTCTTCCAAAAATCATCAAACCTGCCAACTATTACCCTTTCCTACTTCTCCATGTAGGAGCTAATAATACAGCCAAGAGCAACCTCAATGAGTTCACTGAGAATTACATAACCCTAGGAAGAAAGATCAAGGACTATGGAGCACAAACATGCTCTAAACTTTTCTGTTAGTCTATAAGGTGCCACAGGACCCTTCGTTGCTGCTACAGATCCAGACTAACACGGCTACCCCTCTGATACTGGAGCACAAATTGTGTTCTCATCCATCATCCCTGTGGAAGGAAGGGATCCAGGTAGGGATTGTCGAATCGCTGAGGTAAATGCGTGGTTGCGTAGGTGATGTAGCAGAGAAGGATTTGGTTTCTTTGACCACTGGATTCTGTTTCAGGAACAAGGATTGCTAGGAAGAGATGGGATCCACCTAACGAAGAGAGGAAAGAGCATCTTTGCAGGCAGGCTTGCAGACCTAGTGAGGAGAGCTTTAAAATAGGTTCATTGGGGGATGGTGACAGTAGCCCTGCGGTTAGTGGGGAAGGAGTAGAGTACTACAAAGTAGGATTCCTGGGTGAAGAGGAGAAAGTGGGCCAATCAGCCACTTCTCTAAGACGCTTGTATACAAATGCAAGAAGCCTGGGAAACAAACAGGAGGAATTAGAAGCCCTGGCACAGTCGAAGAAGTATGAAGTGATTGGAATAATTGAGACCCGGTGGGATGACTCGCGTAACTGGAGCGCGGTCACAGAACATTATAAACTGTTGAGGAAGGACAGGCAAGGGAGAAGAGGAGGAGTTGTGCTGTATGTGAGGGAGCAGTATGATTGCTCAGAGCTCCAGCATAAGGAGGGAGAAAAGCCAGTTGCTTAGAGGTGGAAGCAACAGAGGTGATGTTGTAGTTGGTGTCTGCTACAGACCGCCAGATCAGGGAGATGCTGCAAGGAGCGGCATCAGGGTAGCTCTGCGAGTTCTCGGTGCTGGAGAAGCTCAAAGCAGCACAGCAGCCTGCCCTGTTCCCTCTGCTCTGTCTCCCGTGCAGGGCAGATCGGGGCATTCAGATGAGTGGCTCTTTGTTTGCAGCATGCCCAGCCCGGGGCGATGTGGGGCAGGGGGTGCAAGAGGGATCACACGCACACACACACCCTGCATGCACCAGCAGCACCGTGCTGGGGGAGGGGGGTGGGACCGCCCCCGCATTCACTGGAAATGGTGTCACGCCTCTGGAGGAAGAGGCGGGTGGGGTGGAGCTGGGGTGGGAGGGGATGGAGCAGAGAACAAGGCCGATGGGCCCCCCCACACACACAGCTCCCACCCCAGAAGCTCTGTCACCAGTCGTTACTGGCTCTTCCTCAACAATGTCGTGCGGTGGCAGAAGTTTGTCACCAAAACTGGGCTTCGTTCCGGCAGGCGTCCCATTGCCCTGCGTACGCTCTCACCCTTTTCGCAGAGAAAGGTCCGTTTTGGCAACAAAACTTGGTAGCAATAGACCAGACCTCACGGGGAAATGGTCTCCAGCTCAAAAGTTAAGCTGTGCTGGCCCAAGGGGAGAGGCGTATAAAGCAACCAGTGTAAACAAGGGTGAAAGTAAATGAGATTGTTTCAGTGTTTTCCATATTGATAGTCTAATATCTCAATTGACAGAGACAAGGAAACAGTTGCTCTTTTAAATGCGGGGGGCAGACTCTCAGCTGGTGTAAATCAAGGCAGCTCCTCTGAAGATCAATGCCGAGCTGCACCTGCTGAGGATCTGAATCTGGCTTGTGGTACCTCTGCAATTTCATCTTTAAAATTAAAACCATGTGGAGGCTGTGGTTTTAATAAGCGACTCTTCAATGCCAAAAGAGGCCAGGAAATGCTTCTCCGCTGTCTTTTGCATGCAAGGCCACAAAAGAACCAGAAAGCTCAGAAGAAAAGGGCAGAAAGTCCCTGAGAGGAGTCACACTGGACAATTTGTCTCTTCTTTCTGGAAGGAGCCCGTTGCTGGGATGACAGTGGCAGAGTTTAGCATTTTCTCACACTCAGCCAAGAGTCTTGTGTGCATTATGGAAAGCGCAGTGCTGAGATGGTAAAGGCAGGGCCAGGTGGTACAGCCGGACGGTTAAGCCATAGCACCACTTCCCTAGGACATTAGGCACAGAGGCATTGGTCAATGAAGGGCAAGTGACCAGCCCTGAAAGGGACTGATAAGTCATAAAAGAGTGTGCCGTGATCATCATTAATTCATTCTTCCCAGTCGGCCTAAGAGCATGAGTCCAGCTTTTTGAAATCTAAAGGGTACTCAGCTGCGGACATGAGGATGAAACGTATTAGGGAGGTAGCCGAGTTAGTCTGTATCTTCAAAACCAGCAAGTCCTGGGGCACCCTGCAGACTAACAGATATTTTAGAGCAAAAGCTTTGGTGGGCAAAGACCCTCTTCGTCCAGGTTTTGGCATGGACGAAGCGGGTCTTTGCCCACGAACGCTTATGCTCCAAAATATCTGTTAGTCTGTAAGGTGCCACGGGACTGCTTGTTATTTTAGGATGAAGAAGATGTTGGAAATTACTTGGTGAACACGAAACAAATCTATAGAGGAGCACGCCAGGTTTCAGGTGCCTGCTCCACCCTTGAAAAGAGATGTCAGGTTATCCAGAGTAACCCAAGTGGACGGAGCAGGATTCTGACAAATATACATACCGCTGGTGGTGCAGAAAAAGTCACTGGGCTCATAAAATATGTCTGAGAAAACATCAGTAATGGCCACAGTTTTTTGGGATCTGGGTCTCACTGCTTTCTTCCCCTCCCTGCAGGTCTGATCCTGTCCTCTGAGTCATGCCTTGGTTCACTACGGAGCCTTGCTGATGGCAAGAGACTCTGCCCCCAAACGCTCCTTGTCTTTGACGGGGTGCACCACCTCCCTCAGGATCAGACCCATCAGACCACGAGACCGCTGCTAATTCTGTGCTAAAGTGGGTGGATGCTCAGCTGTTCTAGGTATGAGAAACTTCCTCACTGCAGCAAGCATAGGCAGCCAGGCAATGCCTCTGTAATTATAGGACCACACCGGCTTCCAGCTGTACCCTCCCCACATCTGCATTCTCAATGAACCCAAGTGGAAGTGATTAGCGAGTGGCTGCCGTAACAGCCTCTTCCCTAAGACCCCGGGAAGGAGCGGTGGGAGTCCTGTTGAATCATGTGCTTCCCTCTTGCGACATGGGAAGTCACCTTTTCCACTGATCGGGAAAGCCAGCAGCGGTGCTGGCAGTGGATGGGTGGAAAAGAAATAAGCTTAGAGATGAAAAAATATACACATTTTAAAATCCTGGGTGTGTCTCCGAGGCGTGGGAGTCAGAAGGCTGGCATGCAGGAACTGGCTAATCCCAAAGTCATCGGGGCAGGCTTCTGCCCCCAAGGCTGAATGGGGCACTCACACTTACGCAAGCTGCACTTAAAGATAGCCAAGAGCAACTGGAGGCAGTAGGGAATCTTGTTACAGCAACAGAGATGGCCAGAAAGGAGGAAAAAAACCAAGAATGAGCAGATAATCTGCATCAGGGACAGCTTTTGTTGAATGCCCAAAGACTAACAGTGTATTGATATACAAGCCTGCCAGGCCACCTCTGAAAACGAAGACACTGCCTTTCATTTTTCAGCGCTACAGCCCAACTGTTCAGCACAGAAGGCCAGCACACGCCAATAAAGTGTATCGGCCCCTAGCCCATTCTACCGCTGCACGGCTGGCGTAAACTGCTCTCTAGCTGTAGCACTTGGTAAGCTGAGTGCAAGCAAAGGGGGGATTTCACACAGCCAACCGGGAAGGTGAACATCTAAGAACTAAAGAACACAGGCCGTATTAGGAGGTTAGGCGGATGATCAGCCGAACGTAAGTTCCTGCTGGGAAGAGCTGATGTGACCCTGGGATGCACAAGCCGGGGAAGTGGTAGAGAGGTTCTGCATTTGGTCGGCCGTACTGCATCCCGTTTCGGATGCTGACAACTCAAGGGGGCGTGCATCAGCCGGGGCGGGTTCTACATGGAGCCATGAGAAGACAGAAAAGGTTAGACAACAGGGTTCATGGCGATCAGCTCCAAGAGCTCGAGCTATTCAGATAAGAAAGGAGAAGATTAAACGGGGACTTACCTAGCTACTTATCAAGGGAACCTACAGGCCACGGGTTCAACACCCCACACAGCTGGGGGAGCTGGCGCTGGAGTTTCAACAATGGCTGGAGCGCCAGCACTGGTTCTCCACTGCAGGGGAAGAAGCCCCGAGCCTTGGGAGCTAATCAGGGCCCAAGAGCTCTGCCTGGTGGAGGGAGGGAGAGGCCCTGCCTGCTGCAGGGAAGCACTCCCTGAGGGAACTGCCCCCTTCTGCTCCTACTGGCTGGGAATTGTGGCCAATGGGAATAGAGGGGGGCCCAGTGCCTGCAGGGACCACTTCTCCGCAGGGTGTGGAGCCACGCGGAGCCACCTGTGCCCCATCCCCTGCCCCCTCCAGCCCAGACCCTGCATTGGAACCCCAGCCTGCTCCTGCACCCTCCCTCACACCCAGACCCCACTCACTCCACTTCTGCACCCCACCTCCTACCTAGAACCCCCACCCTCCATCCCCAGCCTGCTCCTCACCCACCTCCTACCTAGAGCTCCACCTCCACCCCAGCCTGCTCCTCACCCACCTCCTACCTAGAACCCCCACCCTCCATCCCCAGCCTGCTCCTCACCCACCTCCTACCTAGAGCTCCACCTCCACCCCAGCCTACTCCTCACCCACCTCCTACCTAGAACCCCACCTCCACACCAGCCTGCTCCTCACCCACCTCCTACCTAGAACCCCACCTCCACACCAGCCTGCTCCTCACCCACCTCCTACCTAGAGCTCCACCTCCACCCCAGCCTGCTCCTCACCCACCTCCTACCTAGAGCTCCACCTCCACCCCAGCCTGCTCCTCACCCACCTCCTACCTAGAGCTCCACCTCCACCCCAGCCTGCTCCTCACCCACCTCCTACCTAGAGCTCCACCTCCACCCCAGCCTGCTCCTCACCCACCTCCTACCTAGAACCCACCTCCACCCACAGCCTGCTCCTCACCCACCTCCTACCTAGAACCCCACCTCCACACCAGCCTGCTCCTCACCCACCTCCTACCTAGAACCCACCTCCACCCACAGCCTGCTCCTCACCCACCTCCTACCTAGAACTCCACCTCCTCCCCAGCCTGCTCCTCACCCACCTCCTACCTAGAGCTCCACCTCCACCCCAGCCTGCTCCTCACCCACCTCCTACCTAGAGCTCCACCTCCACCCCAGCCTGCTCCTTACCCACCTCCTACCTAGAACCCCACCTCCACACCAGCCTGCTCCTCACCCACCTCCTACCTAGAGCTCCACCTCCACCCCAGCCTGCTCCTTACCCACCTCCTACCTAGAACCCCACCTCCACACCAGCCTGCTCCTCACCCACCTCCTACCTAGAACCCACCTCCACCCACAGCCTGCTCCTCACCCACCTCCTACCTAGAACCCCACCTCCACCCCAGCCTGCTCCTCACCCACCTCCTACCTAGAACCCCACCTCCACACCAGCCTGCTCCTCACCTACCTCCTACCTAGAACCCCACCTCCACCCACAGCCTGCTCCTCACCCACCTCCTACCTAGAACCCCACCTCCACCCCAGCCTGCTCCTCACCCACCTCCTACCTAGAACCCCACATCCACACCTGCCTGCTCCTCACCCCACTCCTACCTACACCCCACAACTTCACCCCCCAGCCTGCTCTTCACTCCACCTCCCATCTAGACCCCATTCCCCTCCCCGCCACCTGCTCCCCAGCTCCCCTTCCCTGCCCACTGAACTTCCTCATGTTTTGTCCCCTCCCCAGAGCCTGGGTGCCCCCACAAAAGCTACTTTGTCAGGCTCCCAGAAGAGTTAATCTAGCCCTGGGGGTAAACCCTGAGCCACACTCCCTCCCTCTCAGTGGGGCTGGAGTTTGAGGGCCATGAGGGAAAAGCCTTTTCCCTGTTCCTAGTTGGGGCCCACATATGTGAGGGGGCTTTTTGTTCTGGCCCCCAGTGAAAAGGAGACTAGTGAGATTTGGGGGGCAGGGCTACTTCTCACTTGTGTTTGGCCCCAACTGATTTTTCTGTGGGTCAGCCACCCCCAGCCCCAAGACAGCTCCCTGCTCTGATCCACACGGATAACAAATACAGCAGAACCGCGAGATGCACGCACTCGAGTTGGGCGTATCTCAGCCGAACACGACTCGGGCTGACGGGGAGCTGGTGCATGGCTCTGGGCTGCCCGCCCCTCAGAGGCACCGGGAGAGCTGCCACATTGGCCAATTTCCTGGCTCTCCTAAGTAACGTGAAATTTGACTTAGGCAGGGTTATGCAAGAACATAACCCCCGCTTAACTAGGGGTCTACTGGACTTAATCACGGGGTCTCTGGTTTAGTCAGGAAAGGTGCAACAGAGTCCAACATCTGGGAGCTGACGCTAGGACAATTCAGATGGTAGAAAAGGTGTCGGTTTTCGGCAGAGAGGGTAATTAACGAGTGGAACAATTTGCCCAGGGGCAGGTGGGTTCTAGGAACTGTTCTGCAGTTCTATGTTGCATGAGACAGGAGGTCACTAGATGCTAACCAGGGTCGCTTCTGGCATTGGGATCGATAATTGCATGAATCAGCCTTGCTCCCTGGATCGTGCCTGTCCGCGCCACGTGGGACCTTTGGAAGCCTGTCTTCCACTGTGTAAGGAGCCAGCGGTCTGGGTGCGTCATTAACGACCAGGCCAATGACATCCCTGTCGAGGTACGAGCAGCAATTTGCCATTCCCAAAGGAGACGTCCCGATTTCATTTATAAAAGTCTGCCGGTAAATCTCAGCCATGAAGCCTTGATTTAGAGGTGATTTAAAACCTCTCTCTGCCTCAGGAAGCTGTTTCACAAATCAAGCTAATAAATTCGAAATACAAAGCCTGGACTGGTGAGCCCAACCCCCACCCATCTCTTTAACGTTACATGTGGACTTTGAGAAGCCGGTTTATAAATCCAACCTTCAAAGCCTTGCCAGGCAGATGGGGAGAGCATGTGAAATACAGCCATGTGGTAGTCAAGTTTGCGGGGTGGGAAAGACAGATAGCACCCATAAACTGTGCTGGTTCCAGAAAAAGCCAGATATTTGGGTTTGGTTGTGAGGCTGCTCTTTTACTTTTACACACACACACACACACCCATCCCCTGCCAAGAGTTATAGCTCCCACCAATAAAACTAGTGAGATTTCACCTGGGAGAGAGACCTCATCGCGAGAGCTCCTCACACAGCAGTTGCTAGAATGACTTAGACCAAGGTCAATGCTTAAAAATTCGATTGACTTTGCAGTGTCACTCGGTGTTGCGAAAAACATCACATCTGGTGCAGCATACAGGTTGGACCTCTGTGATCCGGAACTCTCTCGTCAGCAACACCCGTAATTCGGCATGATTTTAGTTAGCCCGACAACTACTTACCAAGGGTGTGGCCAAGTTTCCTGTGGTCCCATAACATTTGTTTCCAGCCACCAGTCCTGGCTCTCCATGTTTCGGGCTGTTATTTAGCTGTAATTTACCCCTAAATTTACCCCTAAGAGCCCAGGAAGCAGTGGAAGTGTTGGTAATGTGCTAGACAATATTGACCTCCTGTCATCCAGCAAATACTCTCATTAGGCAAGGGTCAGGTCCCAACAATGCCGGACGAGAGGGTTTAAATTAAACAAATGATGAGCACCCCCTAAAATCACTGAAGCCCTTGTATTTGTGCACCTGGATGACTCGGAAACCTTCATAATAAAGCTAAAAGTACTTCTATGTCCCCAATTGCTGCAGCAATTAGATGTCTGCAAGTCACCAGGACCTGATTAAATGCATCCTGGAATACTCAAGGAGCTGATAGAGGAGGTATCTGAGCCCTTAACTATCATCTTTGGAAAATCATGGGAGACAGGAGAGATTCCAGAGGACTGGAAAAGGGCAAATATAGTGCCCATCTATAAAAAGGAGAATAAGAATAACCCAGGAAACTACAGGCCAGTCAGCTTAACTTCAGTGCCAGGAAAGATAATGGAGCAGGTAGTTAAAGAAATCATCTGAAAGCTCTAGGAAGGTGGTAAGGTGATCGGGAACAGCCAGCATGGATATGTAAAGAACAAATCACGTCAAACCAATCTGACAGCCTTCTTTGATAAGATAATGAGCCTTGTGGATAGGGGAGAAGCGGTGGATGTGGTATACCTAGACTTTAGTAAAGCATTTGATACGGTCTCGCATGATATTCTTATAAAAAAACTAGGCAAATACAACTTAGATGAGGCTACTATAAGGTGGCTGCATAACTGGCTGGATAACCGTACTCAGAGAGCAGTTCTTAATGGTTCTCAATCCTGCTGGAAAAGTATAACAAGTGGGGTTCCGCAGTGGTCTGTCTTTAGGACTGGTTCTGTTCAATGTCTTCATCAACGATTTAGATATTGGCATAGAAAGTACACTTATTATGTTTGCAGATGATACCAAGCTGGGAGGGGTTGCAACTGCTTTGGAGGATAGGGTCATAATTCAAAACCATCTGGATAAATTGGAGAAATGGGCTGAGGTAAACAGGATGAAGTTTAATCAGGACAAATGCAAAGTGCTCCACTTGGGAAGGAACAATCGGTTTCACACATACAGAATGGGAAAGGACTGCCTAGGAATGAGTACAGCAGAAAGGGATCTAGGGATTATAGCGGACAACAAGCTAAATATGAGTCAACAGTGTGATGCTGTTGCAAAAAAAGCAAACATGATTCTGGGATGCATTAACAGGTGTGTTGTGAACAAGACACGAGAAGTCATTCTCCCGCTCTACTCTGCGCTGGTTAGGCCTCAGCTGGAGTATTGTGTCCAGTTCTGGGCACCGCAGTTCAAGAAAGATGTGGAGAAATTAGAGAGGGTCCAGAAAAGAGCAACAAGAATGATTAAAGGTCTAGAGAATGTGACCTATGAAGAAAGGCTGAAAGAACTGGGCTTGTTCAGTTTGGAAAAGAGAAGATTGAGGGGGGACATGATAGCGGTTTTCAGATATCTAAAAGGGTGTCATAAGGAGGAGGGAGAAAACTTGTTCTTTTTGGCCTCTGAGAATAGAACCAAGAGGCAACGGACTTAAACTGCAGCAAGGGAGATTAAGGGTTGTCAGGGTGGTCAAACAGTGGAATAAATTGCCAAGGGAGGTTGTGGAATCTCCATCGCTGGAGATATTTAAGAACAGGTTAGACAGGTGTCTATCAGGGATGGTTTAGACAGTACTTGGTCCTGCCACGAGGGCAGAGGGCTGGACTCGATGGCCTCTAGAGGTCCCTCCCAGTCCTCGTATTCTATAATTCTATGATCTGAGCACTGCACGAACCTTTATACGCATTTACCCAATGCTATTCCTCCATTCTACAGAGTGGAAACCAGAGCCTGCAGAGACTAATGGACTTTCCCAAAGCCATAGTGGACATTTTCAGTTGGACCAGGAATCAAAGTCCATACTCCATCATCCCAGGCTGAATCTCACCACTGGCGAATCTCTCCTCTCTGCAAATCAGAACAATCCGAGAAGACAGCTGCCGCTGCAAATATACCGATGAAAACAGAGACACAGCGAAACGGTCTAGAGTCAAAATGTAGGTTATGAAAATTCTTATTGGAAACAGAGAATTTCTTTCATATTTTAGGAGGCTTCCTCCTTCAGTTTTAGGAACACAACCAGAAGTGCTTTGGGTGAAACCTCGAGAGCCACAAAGCAGGACTGGCCAGGCTGCTGGCTCATGAGCTCAGTGTAATAGGAAGAGAACAGGCCCCATCCTTCCCACACCACTGGGCACATTTGAACTACACTGGTTGTGCAAGGGATTGCGGCGGTTTCTTAGGAAGGAGATCAGCTACAAAATTTCACGCATAAATTTACACAGGCTGCTATGGAAGTTTGGGCACTAAATTGCAAAAGCATAGAGCATGAAACGAAAGGAGATGAAAATCTCAGAGGGGATTAAAAAGATAGACACGCTTGGGGTTTGATTCTGCGCAGTCTTATGCCCTGTGTGGTCATTTACCCTTCTGCAAAGACTAATTGTTTTTAAGCACCAAAGGGAACATTCTGATCACCTAAACCATGAGAGAGGAACCACCAGAGCGCCGGGCACACAAGGCTCGTCCAGGTTAGCCATTGGCAGGCCACCAGATGCTTTGTGCACTGGAGCATCTACAGGCACAGATGCTCAGAGCTCTCCACGGCCAATGGGAGTGGCAGGAGTCCCTCAGGTCTATAACCAGCGTTCAATTTCTGACCCAGCAAGATTCAAGCCTAGCCCGCCAAGGAATGGAATTCCCCAGGGAATGGGTGTGGTGTGCATGGACCTTCTCAAAAACAACAACGCTGGGATATGGGATGTACCGCACGACCTGAGAGAGGAGGACAAGACTGTCCAGAGACAACATGGAGGGGCAAATTCCTGAAGAGCCTTATTGTGAGTCTAATCTTAACATCTCTGCATTGCCTTACAGGACAGCGGGGAAGTTCCCCGAGCAGGGACCGCAGATGGCCCAGCTGATCTGCAATAAGCCAGCATGCAGTTCGCCTCCAGGTCGGCCTTTCAAAGCTAGCGCAGCTCAGCAGTGCCCTAGAGTCACTGGTACCTACTGAATGATGTCCTTGGACTGGGTTGATTGTATCAGCTCAATTCCTAGCAGGCCAGGGACGGTGAGTTATACGAGCCTGTGGAGCTCAGGCTCCAGGAATATTCCTGGCCCAGGGGCCCAGCTCCACCTAAGTTTGGGGCGGGGTCTCTCCTCTGGCCCCGCCTGCTGCCCCCTGCACAATCCAAAAGGGAGAGGGGGGCCTGCCACCACGGACAGAGCAGTGGGGCTGAAGTGGCTACCTGACTCCTGGATCTGTGTGTGGCTCCTGGTACCTCCCTGTGGCTCCTGAGCAAGGCTGGGGGATATCGCCACGTGCTGCCCCATGCCTCGAGTGTCCCTGCAGCCAGTGGGAGCTGCGGCGGCCATGTCTGTGCACAGCAGCGTGCAGAAACCCCTCAGCCCCGTGCCAAGGATCCGCTGCCAGAGGGGTGTTGCAGGTCACTTACAGGAGCCACCCCAGATAACTGCTGCGCCCCTCACCTCCTCCTGCCCCCAAACTCCCTCCCAGAGCCTGCACCTCAGAGCCTGGACTCTTTTGCACATGATTCTGTGACTTCCGTGACCTCTACGACAAAACTGGAGCCTTAGCAATAACTATTAGTTCACTAAGCGCTACCACGGTCGTGAAATTGGAAAAAGACTACAGCCAGAAAATGCCAATTATCGTTCGCAAGGTAGAAAAAAAAATGTGTTCATTGACTGATGGATGAAGAGCAAATTTGAGAACTTCCGTTTGATAGAGACCCAGAAGGATTCAAGGCTAGCTCTGCGAGGAGTAAAACTCCCCAGGGACGTGGTGTGGTGTGCATGGACCTTCTCACACACAACAATCTTGGGACGTGGGACGTATGACAAGACCTGAGAGAGAAGGACAAGAAAAAGCCTTCCCCTTGAAAAAAAGAAACCCACTACCCTTAGAAGTTTCCTGAAACATTATGAAGTTCCCACATCCCCCACCCTCCGTCCCACGTTGGAAAACTGAAAAGTTTTGACCAACCCAAAAAATGTCACTGAATGAGTTTTGGGTTCTTTCCTTTTTCCAGTCCAAAAAGCCATTTTTTCATCCAAAGAAACCAGCTGCCCATCCTGACACAAACCTTCCAGATAGCTCTAGCTTGGCTTTATACATCTGACAAACAAAGAGTAAAAGTGAGGAGAACTGGATGCACTTTGAGTGGTTTAGTGAACTGACACTGGCCAACAGAGCCCGAGGCAGAGAAACTTTACTCCAAGACACAGCAGCTGTCTCCAGACACCAGCCGTGTCTTGAGGCCTACTGCGTAATTCACACGCCCATGCCTGTACATGAAAGCGGCAGAGATGGAAAGGGAGCATCGTTAGGGCCTGAGCTGTGCTAAAGCCTCTGCAATTATAACAGGTAAACATCTTATTCAAGGATGAGCCATAGCAACTGAAGGGAAAAAGTCGAGGGATCCACCTCTCGTCAGACAGTCACGACAGGATACAGGAAATAAGACAAGACTTTCACACCTGGGGAACAGTTTACAATGGTGCAGACCAATGAAGGGATCGGCCAGGTGGTCCCATGTACAAGAAGTAGCACTAAATTCAGTTTTCAAAGCTTTCAAAGGGGAATGAGTGGGCCAGAGAGCACAAACAATAGGATTGTGGAACTTTTTACCTCATAAATATGAAGGCCAGAAGTGACAACTAGGATAATCTAGCCTGGCCTCTCACATAGGCCAGAGAATGTCATACAGTCATCCGTGTCCAACTGCCACCATTTCTAGCTCAGACAGAGCAGCTCACTTGGAAAGAAACCACATCTTGATAAAAAGACTTCAAGTAACAGAGAACCTACTGTATCCCCAGCAAGCTGCTCTCATGCTTAAATGCCACCATTACCAGCTCTAATGTCGCAGTGGTCTTTACTGTTGCTTTTAGTTAAGCACCAGTGTCTGACCCAAGCAGTTTACTAATAAATAGAGAAGCAAACATGGTCTGATGACGGTCTGGAGCCTGCCATGCATAGGTAGGGTGGTACTGCTGGAGTACGTGTCCACAGTTCACAACGATCGTCAGAGCCAGCATCGTTTCTAGCAGCTGTGGAGGCTGCCTGACTCTCTGAAAACGGAGATCATCCCTGTTAGATATTTAACCAACCCGTTCTTAAATATCTCCAATATCTTCCCCCATTCCATCAAGCCATCCCAGTTCCACCGCAACATACGGAAGTTTTCATGCCCTCCGCAAACCCTTCACAAACACAACCGGGCTCATTGCAAAATGGTTGCCTCTTACCCTTCGGCCTTTCTCCATTGTTACAGATTCAGGATCAATGATACGATTAGGCTTGGAACGTTCACATTTGAAATAATATGTGCCAGCGATTGTTGACTTCTCCTCCCGCAACCCACCTTCCCACCCGCCCTCCATTGTTAATTATCCACATTTATGAATGGGAAATGGTACAAACCATCTGTCTGGAAATGGTTCCACTTGGACCTACAAGATTCAGGGGTATTTGGAACCAGTTGTTATGGAATTAATCAGTGACTGTTTCTGACGCATCATCAGAAATTTCACTCTCTTCTTTATAATGCCTCAGAAATACAGTAGAACCCAAGTTAGGTACACCAGAGTTAGGAACCAGCCAGCCAGCTACACACTTTGTGTGGAACCAGAAGTACACAATCACACATTCACAAAGAGCCCCAAAAAAGCATAATACAGGACAGTGTTGTGTTAAATGCAAGCTTCTGTGACAACAAAAAGAAAGTTGTAAAAAAATTCATTAGGTAAAGAAACTGTTTTTTCCATGCTTTTTTCTTTTAAATTAACATGGCTCAAAGTAGCATTTTTCTCCTGCACAGTCAGCTGTATTCAGCCAACATTTCGTGGTAAACTTCCGAAAGAAAGATCCTTGTATTTATTTTAGTGTTATTTCACAGTTATGAACAACCTGTGGTCCTGAGGTGTTCATATTTCTGAGGTTCTCCTCACAAACCCTGGCAGTTTTACATATTTAGAGGGATGAAATGCATGTCATCATAGCCGGGAGACACTTCACAGCCCATGGCAAGCGGATCAATTTTTGAACTGCCCAGCTAGTTAATAACATGGCCTTCAGCCTCAAACTTAGACGTACCCCAGGAGGCTCTGCCTATTGAGTCTTACTGCATAATGAAGACTAATACATTGTCACGACTGTAGGTCTGTACACAGGCCCCGGGTTTGGAAACATGAATATTCTCCCAGCTGGTGACTTGCAAACACTCTATCACATCAGCTTACTTGGCCAAGCACGATTTGTCACTGCCTCGTCAGTCTGACAGAGCAAAGTGGATTTTTACCACAGGCCCGGGGCCATAAAAGACCGCCTCCGGCTCTTTACAACCATTGCCTCAATTTGGTTTTCTGAGCACATACTGGAGACAAAATAAGTGCAGTGCAGCTTGTCTTAAAACACATTTTGGCAGCTTTGTGTGGTCTGGGCGCATGAGCGAGAAAAACCTTTGTGGTCAGGTAAGCACGCTCAAACCTGTCAAGGAAGTTGGGCAGAACGGTAAAGAGAATTACAGCAAGTAGCAGCTTCAGCCCTTGCTGCATTTCCCTCCCTGCCAGCAAAATCAAGAGCAGCTATCTGCTAGGTGAGTTTTAAAAGAGGCAAGTGGGTCTCTGGTTCTCAAACGACCTCTCGGCAGAGACAGCTGATGTCCGCTCCCCTCCTGCCACAGGAGAGACTGTAGGCAGAGCCAGTCTTCTCTGGCTGGCCGAGGTGAGATGTGAAATGTCTGGGTAGAGACAGGGAGAAAGAGGGGCCTGGATTCGCGAAGGGGCCTTGCTGTTATAGCGCTGAATGTCCTATGCCTGAATTTTAAAGTCACTCACAGGACGAATCTTGCGAGCCACAAAGCCACATCATTCTGACGTTCTCAATCTTCTTCTTCCTGGGCCCACAAGCGGCTATAAAAACTCCTCGGCCCGTCAGTGCCACAACTGTTTTTCTGCATACCCAGTAGCTTAAAAAACCAGGACTGGCATTAAGGAATAGCAAGCAGGCAACTGCCTCGGGCCCCTCACCAAAAGGGGCCCCTCAAGCTTTGTTGCTCAGGCTGACTGCAACCCCCCGCGGTGGGACTCAAGCTTTGCCTTTTTGCCCGGAGCCTCAGCAAGTCCAATGCCGGCCCTGCTCTCTGATTTATTTTGGCGGGCCCCCTGGAGCCGGATGGCAGCCCCCAGTGGGCCCTGGCACCCTGGTCGAGAACCACTGGCTTATTCCATACATGGAGAGAGCCAGGCATCTCAGAACGCAACCCACCAAGAGGCAAGGTGACCATCCGTCCCCTTTTTCCCAGGATAGTCCCTTATTTAAGCTGTTTCAGAGGTGTCCTGACATTAAGAAAATGGGCAAATTAACCCGTATTTTGTGGGGCTTCTGTTCCCTGGCACCTGGTGTCTCGAGAAGGATGGCAGAAAAAGTCAGGGACTGGGGAGGACCCAAATACAGGACGAGCCCCTTTTAAAAAATAAGTCGGGACACCTTTTTGGCATTCCAAATACAGGATCATCCTGCCTACCCTGAGCCTTCCTCAGTAGTCGTCACAACCGGGGGCAGGAATTTAGGCACCCAGGCAACCTTTCTCCTGAAAACGTAGGCCCCTGCAGCGGTCAACAGTTCTGTGGATTGCAGCTGTCTGTTCTGCTCAGGAGCTGAAGTGGGTCTTTCCCACGAACTCTCATTACATAATAAGGAAAACTGTTAGTCTTTGAGATGCTACAGGACTGCTTGCTTTGCTTTACAATGACATTTCTAAGGCTCCATTGTTTGCAGAATGGCACTTTGTATGGGGCAGGTCTTCAGAGGCTGCAAAGTGTCCTAATTCCACTAACTTCAAAGGAACTAGAACAACTCACACCAGCCACGGATCTACCCCAACAGCTCTGCCTCAGTTTATCCATCTGCAGAATGGGACTGCTGTTAATCACCTACAGTGCCTAACACTAGTGTTGGAGCTCCAAATTACTTCACCTTTATAACAGATACAGAGGGCCTTGGTTGAAGGCACAACAAAAGTGTTCAGATACCCAAGTGATGGTACAGTATAAGAACCCAAACACAAAAGATCGCATGTGCGAATTACCTTTGTAAAATAAGCTCCCGCCAGAAGCAGGAAGAATTAGGGATATGTCTTTCAGAAGCATAGAAATATAAAACAATCACATTACTGCTGGGAGCAAATAAGTGCACCTACCCTATTGCAACAGATCAGAATGAGTCATTGATGAGAAATTGGACATAGGGTTCCCTCACATCTGTTTCTTGTATCTGCAAGTGCCAGCTTATGCATGCTCCGCCTCATTGCAGTTTCCTACTGGGCTTAATCAGCAAAGGAACAGCATTCAAGGCTATGTAATAAAACTGTATTTTTAGCTCAGGTTGGCAGCAGACGCTGAATCTTTTAATGGTCCCTCCTTGACACCATCACAAGCGCAGGACTTTGCCGAGCAAAAAAATAAAGAAAGAAAAGACTCTGCATTTCTCTGGGTCACCATGAATTTTCTCCGTGTCACCTGTCGCCCTTTTATATGGGGCGCGTGAGGGTAAGCAATGACCATTATGGAAAGGAGAAATTAATAGACATGACAGAGATCACATTAACGGGCAATAACATGGAACTCTAAAACTGTTATATATATATATATATACACACACACACACACACACACACACACACACACACACACACACACACACACACACACACACACAAAAGGGGACATTAAAAGATGTCTGTAATTGGGCCTATTAAGCATGATCACTCCAGCCTTTTTGTGTGTGTGTTCACGCACTGATGATGGATGTCAATTTCTATAGTGATAATAACAGTAAAATGGCTCTGCTAAGGCAGAGTACATTAACTTTTATAGTGGCAAAATTTACTGCACAATGAGTTCTGATCATGGATGAGTTACAGACACGGCAATCTCCTCTAGGAAGCCAAAGATAATTGATAGTCTTCTTTATGGAGGGAAAAAGGTTTCTTTAAATACATATATTATGCATGAAATAATTCTTTCACAGGTCCATTACTCTTATCCAGGGGAAGGAAAAAAAATGTCCACAGATTACTTGACTCTTGGGTCTGATTTGGTATCGCCTTGAGCACTGCGTAGTCATGGGTGCATTTTGCTACTTTTTTGCTCGGGGGTAAATGTCAACACAGGATTCAGGGACATAAAGACTTGGGCCCCTAATTGACAGCGATTTAGGGGGAGATGGGAAAACAGAAAGACTTAGGGCAATTTAGTGCAAATAAGCAACCAAATATTCCATGGCGTGGGACGTGGTAATGAGCCAGAAGCTTTTTATCCCCGTTCATAAGAATCATTGAGTAATGCCTGATCCAATGTGATTTGGGCGTGTTTAGTTTAGAAAAGGAAGGCTTAGAGGGGACATGATTGCGGTTTATAAGTACCTAAAAGAAAGTTACAAGAAGTGGTGAGAAAATTGTTCTCCTTGGCCTCTGAGAATAGGACAAGGGGCAATGGGCTTAAACTGCAGCAAGGGAGGTTTCAGTTGAACATTAGGAAAAACTTCCTAACTGTCAGGGTGGTTAAACAATGGAATAAATTGCTTAGGGAGGTTGTGGAATCTCCACCAGTGGAGATACTTGACATCAGGGTAGATAGACATCTATCAGGGATGGATCTAGGTCATACATGGTCCTACCACGAGGATAGGGGACTGGACTTGATGACCTCTTGAGGTCCCTTCTGGTTCTAGTGTTCTATGATTCTATGACGTGGGCTTGTTCCTGCAGACCTTTAGGCATGTGAGTAGCTCCACCAAAGCCACAAAGGCCCAAATCCTCAAAAGTACCCAGACACCTAAGTCCCACAGACTTCCATAGGGGTTAGGCACCTAAATAGATTTCAGATCCTCTTCATTTGAATGTGGATTCTGCAGATGCCCAAGATACGACACGCCCCGCCGAAGAAAAGTTATCACGTTGTAGATGCTTGTTAGTTTCAGTCCAATTCTCTGACTTCCCACTTTCCCCTTCTCGTCTCTTACCCCCTCTGCTCTCCAAACAATCCCAGCTTAGATACCCCCCGTTCGTCAGCTTTTCCTCTCGGCATCTCCTGGTGTTTGGGTTACCCACGGAAACACTCAATGTGTGCAGCAGTGTTAGAACTTGAATTATGCCAATGCCTGTCTTACAACCAACAGAATTGTTGAAGCTCCAGAGCTGTTGATACAGCAGCTTTCACCAGTACTACAATGACATCCATGGTTTGGTTAATTTTATATTAAGTACGCATTGAACCTCTCTAGTCTGATATTCTCTCGTCCGGCAACGTCCATAATGCAGCATGATTTTAATTAGCTGGACGACCACTTATCATGGGTGTGGCCAAGTTTCCTGTGGTCCCATAAAGTTTGTTTCCAGCCACCAGTCCTGGCTCTCTAAGAGCCTAGGAAGCAGTGGAAGTGTTGGCAATGTGCTAGAGAATATTGACCACCTGTGGTCTGGCAAATTCTCTCATCTGGCACCAGCCAGGTCCCGAGGGTGCTGGACTAGAAAGGTTCAACCTGTATACAGGAGTGTATTTTTTGCAGTTCATCTAAACACAAGGGGAAAATATAAGCTGAATCTGATACTGTCATTCCACTTGGCTGCATTTTTAAGGTACCACTTGCACTGAATCTCCAGGTATACAAACAGTCCAGCATATTTCAGATTTAGCAACAGAAGCCATCAGAAGCCCTGGGTGAATGAAGGACAGGACAGGCTACGATGCTGTACCTAAATGCCAACAAAGATGATATTTACACACAGAAGCCTGGTGTGTGCTGGGGAGATTTGTGGTGGTTTGGCAGAGGGTGGTTTGATGGCAAAAGAAATGAACCTGGAGTTGGAACACCCTGACTTTGGCCTTCTGAGTGGCCACAAGCAACTTATTTCCTCTTCTCTTCTCTGCCGTGTGGATTTAAAATGTGAGTTCCGCCGGGTGAGCAGCGAGACAACCAAGCGCTGCCACAACAGCCACCGTAGCAGCACCAACAGAAGCGCTAACCAGGTCAGCTGAGCGAGTTTTAGGCCTGGCTGAAGCCGTAACAGAGACCAAGCTACAGGCAACCTGAACAGGTGTCTGCCTCTCTTGTGCCAAGACTGCTCGAGATGGGTTCTGAAACAGGCTCTGTTACAAGCCGCGTGGGCCTCCTGGACAGAGACCTGCTTGGGCTTGACCCAGCCCCAATGCCAGCATGGGCTCAGCTGACCCAGCACTTCTGTAGCATTGCTCCTATTGCTGCTTTCTCCTGGGCTTGCCCTGGTGGGGAATTCCCACGCCCTGTCCCCTGCTCCACCAATCCCCCTCTGGCTGCGTCCTGCCTGCGGGGGGGTTGGCGTGGGAGTCCTGCTCCAGCCAGCTGCCCACCTCACTACGCTGGATGAGCACACGCAGACGCCTCCCTGCCAACCCCACACAAGCCTGCAAGACTCTGCTCCGGCACGTGATCTATTCCGCAGCTCTGGAAATTTCCCCAGCCGGATGCACAAAGTAACGCAAACCCCATGGTCTGCTTGGCGCCTCGATTTGCAGTTTCATTCACGGGACCACCTGCAACTCCCACTGGAGTTTTCCAGCACTTGTCCAAGCAGGATTACACCTCAGTGGCTCTTGCAGCCTGAACACAACAGGATTACTCAAGTGTGCCACAGCTCACCAAAGCGTGCAGAGGGGTCCCACAAGAACCCACAGTCACCACGCACAGTTCAGCTCTCCAGCTCTGCTGGTAGGGGCCATAGGCTGCTGGAGCAGCCATCTTGTGGGTGAAACGTAAAGTCAAAGTCACAACAGCTTGGGACCATTAGAGATTCATGAGCACTTTTTGCCAGACTGAAGGCACAACCCCCGTGGCTGTAGCTAAATTCTACGTGGGGTGGGCTGCTATAGTCTGGCCTCCTAAAAAGGTCCTGTACAACTTCCCTGAGTCATTTGTGTGTCCTCAGTGGTTATGCCGTGTTGCTGAACGCTGGTGGGTTGTAGCCCCATTTCACCCCAGAGGTGGCTGCGTTTCAGCAGCAGGTGACTTTAGAGCTTAGGAATCTTTGGATGAAAAGGCTTCACCAAGCACCATTCTGTCAGCAGTGGCAAGTTGGGACCAAAGAGGAGAGTTTTCCCTCTTCTGTGCCTCATATCACCCAGATGCTGGCTGGGGACAGTGAGGTCTCCTTTCTTGTTGGCTGCTTTGTGAGTCCATCTCTGATCTCCTGTTGAGGGAAAGGGATGCATTGTCTCCTGTATTATGTGCAAGGAGTTTCTCTCTTCCTCTACCTCTCTTAATAAGGCCAGAGAAGCCCTGCCGGTTGCACACCCAACGCTTTGCTAGCTTCAGAGGCCCAGTTCTAGGTCACTGGCTCTGTTGTTTTTCTGCTGGTGGGTAAGCCTCTAAAGACAGAGGTCAGCTCTCTGAAAAGCTCCGCTGCTGGATGTGGGCCACATCCTCTGTGACTGAATTGACCTCCTTAACTCTGGCCTTCCTCTTGACTGGTACTCCCCCTTTGCATGTGCCTCTACATTTATACCTGCCTCTGGAATTTCCACTCCATGTATCTGACAAAGTGGGTCTCAGCACACAAAAGCTCATGCTCTAGTAAATATAGTAGCCTATGAGGTGCCACAGGATTCCTTGTTGCTTTTGTGGATAAAGACGAACCCAGCTACCCCTCTGCTACTTTGCTCTGTGTGGGAAACATGCACCTTGACGGTTTATGTTAGCCAAAATCCACCACCAAAGACCAACAGAAAGGTGAGTCAGCCCAAACGAGGCAAAAGCTACTAGAGATACTGCACTTGTCAGTCCCTGTGTTCTAGGTGGAAGAAAGCACCAGCTGTAACTCAGAGTTCAAAGGAAGGCAAGGCTTTGTGTTGGTTATAAAAAGTCATGTCCACCGTACCTTTCTCAGCCTACAGTCACGTCTAGCTCTGAGCAGGAAATATGTGGTAACCCTAAATAGGATTGAGGTGGTGAATGGATAGGGAGATTCTTCTCCTGCATCGCCATGAATTTGGAACAGGATTTTCCATCCGTGTGTCTTTCAAAGACGCTTTCCCCAGGCGACACGTGTGTAAACACCAGCTGGGACACGTTGGATTTCACGGTCTAGCCTTGGAACCCCACTTTATCACGCAGGTGTTTGCTTTGCTCTGTCTGTAGCAAGTGGAACCCCACGGCAAGCCTGTACAGTGCAAATATTCAGCCAGACTAGGGCCTTAGTATATTTAAAAAAATACTATGAATACAAATTATTTGCAATTTCATTGACAAAAGCTCCCGCCCGTATCTGTGCAAAGAACAATACTGCTATGTTGAAATCACACCTCTCTTTGTAAAACTTTACCCAACCATTGTTAAGGCAACGCATAAGACACAGAACTTTTAAATACAAATGTTTGAATAGCACTGGGCCTGATTCAAAGTCCACTGAGCACAATGGGAGGCTTTCTATTGAGCACAGTTGGATGCAGACCAGTTGTTTTATGAATAGGAATAAACTCAGGCAGCTCTGCAGAGCCCTTCATCAAGTTACTCACCATGTCTGCAGGCTCAGAGCCCAAGATTACAATAAGAACATAAGAATGGCCATACTAAGCCAGACCAATGTTCCATCCAGCACCGTATCCTGTCTTCCAACAGAGGCCAATGTTTCAGAAGGAATGAACAGAAGAGAACAATTACCAGATGATCCGTTTTCTATCATCCCATCCCAGATTCTGCCAATGAAAGGTTCAGAGCAACCAGATCATCAGGTCACAACCCTGACTATCATAGAACCAAAGGTTCCAACCAAAGGGCTGGAACAGACTTCAGGTCATCGAGTCCAGTCCCCTGCCCAAAGCAGGATCAACCCCAGCTAAATCATCCCCACCAGGGATTGGTCAAGCCGGGACTTAAAAACCTCTAGGGATGAAGATTCCACCACCTCTCTAGGTAACGCATTGCAGTGCTTCATCACCCTCCTAATGAAATCATTTTCCTAATATCCAACCTAGACCTCCCACAAAGCAACTTGAGAGCACTGCTCCTTGTTCCGCCATCCATCACCACTGAAAACAGCCTCTCTCCATCCTCTTTGTAATCAATCGTCTCTTCCGTAGACTAAATAAGCCTAAACCCCCCCCAACCATAAGTCAGTCTTGGCAAATAGCCATTGATGGACCTATCTTCTGCCAACTTATTTCACTCTTTTTTTGAACGTAGTTATACTTCTGATGTTCACAACATCCCCTGGTTCATAGGAGTGTTGTGTGAAGAGGTACTTCCTTCTGTTGGTTTAAAACTCACTGCCTGTTATTTTCACTGGGTGAGCCCAGGTTCTTGTATTGTGGGAAGGGTTAAATAACACTTCCCTGTTCATTTTCTTCACACCTTTCCATGACTGTAGTGACCCTTATCATATCCCTCTTCATTTTCACACGCATTAAGGGTATGGGTACACTGCACACAAAGGCCAGGCCCGGACTCAGGTTTGAGCCCAAGCCCTGCTTTCAGCCACACCCAGATCAATCTGAACCAGCCCAGCCAATACCCTGGACCCAGATCCTAGGGTCCCACTAGTCAGAGCCTGCATCCCATTGGGACTCTGGTCCAAGCCCCATCATTCTGCAGCGTGGACACAACACAAGCCGTAGACGCCTGCCAGCCAATCTGGATGCCATCTGGTCACATTGACACAGCCGGGAGGGTGGGGTCCAGCTATCGTAAACCCAGGTTCACAGTGAAGAGAGAACATTCAAGCACAGGCTTGAGAACCACAAGTCCATACTCCACAGAGCTGGACTTCTCCTGCAGGACAGGTGGACCCTAAGTGAATTAGGAGCTTAAGTCCCATTTTTTTCAAATCAAAGGCGGAGCTAGATGTTTGAAGGAATTTATCAGCGAGCTAGCCGTGTTAGTCTGTATCTTCAAAAACAACAAGTCTTGTGGCACCTTATAGACTAACAGATATTTTGGAGCATAAGCTTTCGTGGGCAAAGACCCGCTTCATCAGATGCCTGAGTTGTTGCGGGGGAGTTCAGAGGAAGATTTAAAGAGGGGCGTCTCAGTAAAGGAGAGGGCCAGAGCTGACAAGGTCTATTCAGTCAGGGTGGAAATGGCCCATTATCGGTAGCTACTGATAATGGGCCACATCCCTTCTGATTGATCTGACTTGTTTTCTCCTCTCTTGATGTTCACAACTCCACATCAACTGCCGATAATGGGCCATTTCCACCCTGACTGAACAGACCTTGTCAGCTCTGGCCTTCTCCTTTACTGAGACACCTCTTTAAATCCTCCTCTGAACCCCGCCTCCCCCTACCCCCACTCATGCAGCTAAAAAGAATTTAGGAACCTAGCGCTCTAGAGAGGTGCCTAGTGGGATTTTTCAGAAGTATCTTGGTGCCTGCCTGCATCATTAGGTGCCTAAATATCCTTTACAATCTGGCCTTCGGGCACTTTCAAGACGAGGTAGGCTCCTCATTGCCTAAAACCATCTTTAAGCAGGATTTAGATGCTTTTAAACATGGCACTGGAAGTAGGGTGAGGCGTAGCACCTTAAATTACTTTGTGCGCCTTGTTTCAAAGAGAGCCGAGATCTTAAGTTGATAGTGTCCCTTGAAGAGCCCTTTTTTACCTGCAAGGAAAATTGCAAACTATTATGCTCATTTATGGATTTCTTTTTGCAGAGCACTTGGCAAGCCTCAGCCTGTGACAGTTAGGGCTGCCAAATGTCCCACAATGCGTGGGACAGCCCGTATTTCCTTGACAAGTCCCGCATCCCAGATTTGTGCAAAAATGTCCTGCTGGATGCGAGACTTGTCAGAGAAATTCCATCCCACAGCTGGGGCTGTCGGAAGGGGCTCAGGTCCCAGCCTGCTACCAGGTACAGGGCTGCCGGGTCCCCCGCTCCTGGCTGGGAGATGTAGCAAGGACAGGTCCCGTTAACAAGCCCCAGAGTCAGAGCTACACAGGCCTCTGCAACCCGAGTGCAAAGGTAGTACCAGGTGAGAACTGAGAGGCAGAAATAAGAGTTAGAATCAGGCTGGAGTCAGAGTGGGGATCAAGAGACAAATCCAAGCACTGCAGCAGACAAAAATGACCACCCAGACAGCTTCTTGGGCCGACCCCTGGGCTTAAGTAGGGACACTTGGCCAATCAGAAGGCTGGAAAGTAATGTCACTCTAGGTCACTTCCTGCCACGCCTACCTCCACACTGCTCCCTGGCTGTGCTTCTGTATTGCTGCCAAGTGGTACTGAGCGAATCTCAGCTGCCCCAGGCTCTGCAAACCCAGGTTCTAGGGCCTCACGCTGGCCCCTGTGAGTGGCTTAGCCCTGTTAACTTTCTGCAGCTAATTAATTGCCTTCCTGGAAACCCACCTGCCTGTGGCCTCTTCTGCAAAAGTTTCAGGAAGAGGGTGAAGTTTGCTTTACCAAATAGACGCTCTGAGCCGAAGCCCCGGCCGGTGTAAATTGGCTGAGCTTCACTGACGGCAAAGGAAATAGAAAGCACACACCAGTGGAAGACCTGTCCTGGGAACACAGGGATCACTGACCACCACCACCCCGTCTCTGACAGGGGCCAGTTGCAGCTGTTTTGGAGGAAGAACCCTGCAGCGGGCACTTACAGACTAGCCAACCCATGGGGGAAATTTTCCCTCAAGCCCCAACAATCAGGAGCTGGTTATTCCTGCAAGAGGAGTGTTTATCTCTTCCCCCGAAGCTCTTGTTTAACATTCACTAAGTGCTCTTACAGCCTTCTGGAGAGCAGAGAGCCAGGGCTACCCACCAGCTCTGCCTCCATCAGTCCAAACTCAGGCAGGCAACAACCTTAGTCACAGCTGGGAGGGCAGCTTTGGGGAGATGCTTTTCAGACACTGCCCCAGCAGCTGAGCCACCCCCACAACTGCTCTCACTCAGGGTCGTTCTCGCACATGAACGCTTCATCCCCAGGCCGGTTGCCTTCTATCTCTGATGGCCCAGGACAGCGCAGCAGGGGGCAAAAAGAGCCAGGAAATGGAGGAGGCGCTTTTTAGCAGTTGTCTCTTCCTCACCGTGCAAGAGGCAGTAGTGTCTAGTGGTTAGAGGGGGTGGCCAGCGACTCCTCCCCTTGATTCTGTTCCCAGCTATGCCATGACTGGCTCTGTAGCCTTGCAAAAAACAAGCAGTCCTGTAGCACCTTAAAGACTTTTATTTTTATATACGTCATTATCTTTATATGACATATGTTAAGTATATGCACTTATAGGCTATATTTTATAAACAAATATGTTTTATTTTCTATTTGTTCTTTATTTTAAAGGCTTTTTAAAGATCTGAAGAAGTGGGTCTTACCCCCAAACGCTCATTACCTAACAAATAAAACTATTAGCCATTAAGGTGTTAGTCTTTAGTCGTTGCTTGTTTCTTTGTGAAGCTACAGACCAACCGGGCTCCCCCTCTGAGACGCTGTAGGCTTGGCAAGTCAGGGGTTAACTTTGTGCCGACTTCCAAAGGGCCTGCTCTGAGGAGGGCGAGTTTGTGGGGTCCTTCCGGAGGCCTGGATGATGGGCCCTTGCAAAGTGCGACTACAGCAGGATTTAGCAGTGGCCAACCTGTTCCCTTGAGACTGGCCAAGCTGGGCTCTTCTCCGGTGACCAGGCCTCTTCCACTGCCAGCGCAGCCCAGGCGTGACTCATCCACCCTGCACGCTCCTCCTGTTTCCCCTTAAGCCAGTTTTCCTTCGCCGAGGCCAAACCGCGTGGCCGTGTGCTAACGGGGTGGGCTGGCCCGGCTTTCCACACATCTGTCAACGTCACGCGCCAGCAGCTCTAAGCTAGCTCACGTTGAAAAGGGACTGAACGCCTTCCAGCTGGCAGCTCCGCGGGCCATCAGAGAGCAGCTACTTATTCAAGGTACAAGAGAAAGAAGGGCTGCTGTCCCACTGGAGGAGGCTGGCAGAGAAGCAACGCCGCTCTGCATCTCGCTCAGCTGGCAAACCTCCTAACAAAAATCATCCCTTTCCCCTTTGCAGCCAAACCCCCTGCAATGCACTGTCGGGGCCAGTTCCAGACCAGGCCTGGGCTCTTTGGCAGCCTGGGCTACTGCAGAGGCTTTGAGCTATTATTTATTAGCAGCGCTCAGAGGCTCCTGCTAAGACTGAGGCCTGGTTGCGCTAGGGATTGCACCAGCCGCTGCTTTGAAAAGCTTGCAATCTATCTATGCAGAAGAAGCAGCCGTTTCCCTGTTCTGTGGATGGGGGATAGGTTAGAGGGGCATTTGTAGCTGCCGACACATGGGCTTGAACTTGGGTTATACTTAGTGGAGGAGCCGCTAGAGTGTGAGCTTAAAGTCAGCTGGCTCCTGGCTAAGGCTCTAAGAGAGACTCAGATTTGTCTATACTAGGCAGGTAAGTCGATTGCAGATAGGCAATTCTAGCGATGGCAACTGTGTAGCTAGCCTCGATTTACCTGCAATCGACTTATCTGGCCATCCTCACAGAGGGAGGTCCCCAGATCGTTCGGTTTCACGTTTGGCTACCCGTGGGCTAGGTGCCGCCACAGGGGACGGTGACCCACGCCCCTACGTGTGTGTGTTACACGTTGCCAAAGGTCACGGGGGAAGTCTGGGGCAGCTCTGAGAACTGAATTGAAAGTCCCAAGCCAGAGTCTTAGCTCCCAGGCCAGCCATCCAGTGTAAAAATTCAAACGCAGCTTCCGTCGCCTGATCCAGAACACAGCCCGCGCTGGCCCCTCCTCAAACAGGAGCTGCACCGGTTCATCTGTAAAGCCAGTTTTTACGAAGCACAGGGCCCATCAGAACCAGCCTCTTCTCAGCCAAGCGCAGCTACCTGTGACGCGGGTGCGTTTCTGAGCTGGGCGTGAACACGGATCCAATCTGTGACTCGTCAAGGAGAGGGCGGACACGCCACGCCTCTGGTTGCGCCTTCTGTGCTACTCTCTGGCCCGCTGCACGGCTCTGCTTTCTTCCGCAGTCCCCCGGCAGAATTCCTCTTTGCCATCCAGCCATGCTGCGGACAGTGACATAACGGCCCCTGAAATCAGCAGCAGCATCAGAGTATGAGAGGAAAGCTGCCAGCTCTCTGCACTGCAGGGACGAGGTGAGGAAACTGACCGCATCTGAGCTGTTCGGGGCAGGGGGTGATCTCCCTCACTCTCTTGCTGAGTGCCAGAAGTCGTAGTCTCCTTCCCCCAGAGGAAGAAAGAGGGGATTGTCTCCTCCTGGCATTTGAAGACCCTCCATCTCTGCCCGCCTCACAAAGCAGTGGCTCATGTCTCTAGATCAATGAGCTTCGCACAGCAAGAGGCTGCCAGGATGCAGAAAATTCCAGCGCTGGGGTTAAACAGATGTCACTGCCGACTGGAACAGCTCTTCCGGAACGGGAATGACATGCAAGGGAGGGACTCGGTCTCAGACTCTGCCAAACTTGGAGTGGGGGGGACCATGGGACTCCCAGGAGAAATAACAGAGTTCATCAGAGGGTGACCCCAGCTTGCACGCTTCCCTGTCCCTCTCCCCTCCCCCAGCCACCAGCCATCGACCTGTGCAGTTGAACCTGGAGAACTTCTCCCCAGCTTCGCGCACAGGCGCAGCTCTAGGCAACAGTGGAGGTTAGTCTGATGCAATGCAGGAAAGGGCCCAGCGAGTATAAAGGTGAGAGGCAGGCCCATACACGCGGGGAGCGGGGAGTCAAGGGTGCAAGCGGGGGGGCAGTGTAGGGTGCAAATGCGCTGCCCACCCCATGTCTAGTTTCTCTCCCTCTTTCCCTGCTGCTCTTTGCAGGGGGAGCCTGCAGGGCATGATGGGGGAACCCAAAGCACCATGGGAGTTCTAGTTCCTTGGCCAGCTCTCTATCCAGAGAGCTGACCCCCCCGAGCAAAGAAAGGACTACGTTTCCCAGCATGCCCTGCACCACTAGCAACAGGAAAGGGAGAGTTCACTATTTCAGAATATTGGTTTTCACATACAACGCCACAGCAAGGTCGCAGGCGGTAATTTCTATGTAACCTTCGTTATTGTATGAATTCGAGTACGTTGTAACAATCATTTGACCAGTCACTGTTTCCGCTCCAATAGTTCATTAATTTCTCTGCGCATACTCATTGAACGGCTATTTGAACTCCTTGATATTTAACGAAGTTGCGACCCACATTTCCACAAAAAGCACGCATCACGCACCAGCGCCCACCACAAACGTCCTCTTAGGGGCCTGAGATGGCACCAGGCAAAGTGCAGAAGTGAGAAAACCAGAGCACAGGGTGCAAAGAGAAAATGGGACAGGGCTGCTGGAACAAGCGGTGCCTGGTCACACCAGGGTGACTACCAGTGCTTGCAACTACACAGGAGTGGTGCTCCCTTGCTCACACTAGTGTAAAGTGAGACTTGAGCGTGTGAAGCAGAGCCGTTCATAGGCAGGACTCAGCCTAGCGAGGCGCTGGACATGGGTTCTTTGTCCAAAGCCAGTCTCTGTCATTGGCTAATGGAGGATCTCAAGTGACTGTACACTCAGCAAGGGGGGGACTGCCCCAATTAGCAGCTGAAGAACCCTTCCTCTCCCGCGTGCTGCTGTCAATACAGCAGTCATTTGGTCTTGGCTGTCAGGACCCAGCTCCCTGCCCGTCTCACTTCCCTACTGTGCTGAGGAAGCCAGACAGGGAGGGCTGAGCTGAAATCCAAGGGGGGCTCTGAGGAGAGAGGTGGCTCCTCCAAATGCCAGCGTTTGTGTGGAAGACTGGCTTTTCCAGACCCTGGGGTGGGTTCAGACACAAGTACAGTATTCAATACCAAACGCAAAGGACCTGGGTTACCTTTCACCCCTCCCGCGCCCCAGCAGCACCCTGAGAAGAGACTGGTTTTACTCTGAGGCGCCAGTCGCATGACGTGGGTCTGGGTTTAAAGAAATTCGTACGCTACCATTTTTTAAAGGCCTGCTCCTCCAGTTAAGGAAGAGAGCCCACTAAGCCCAGCCACAGCTGAGTTTTGGGACAAAAAAGGAGGCAACAAGAACCAAAGTGAGGCCAAAGGTGAAAAATGAGGAAGCTGGAGGAGGACACTAAGCAGAGAACCAAGGACAGCAGCCACCACTCCTCCAAGTCAGTGGACACTGCCCAGAGGACCTCTGCCCAGAGGCGTAACTGTACGAAGGGTCAGAAATAGGTGTCACGGTCACAAAGCACCTTCACCCACTCCATCAAGTTTTCTCCTCCTGAAGGCATGGATGGCCATCTTGGCTTACACTCCAGTCATAAGACCAAGGTCAAGTGGCCTCTGACACCTGTGCCTTATCCTGTGCCTCACGGGGCAGATTTTCAGAAGAGCTCCCAAGCTTCATTTTTCCAAGTCTTTGCCACCCACAATTTGGGCCAGATTTTCAAAGGGGCTCAACCCCCAAAAGCTCTCCACACCCCTTCTTCCCTCAGCTATTGCTCACTTTTCAGCAAGGAAATACACACCTTGTTTAACACGTTACATGCAAAAACACCGGTCGCCAACATCTAGCAAACCACCATTTCGCCACTTGGCACTAGCAAAAGTCAGCCTAGACGCCACGTCCTGGGGCTAAGGCGGATGCTACCAGACGGCATCCGTAGCTTAAGGATTAGTGAATGGTCAAGCTAGTTACCCTCCTTGTGATATCTCGCTGGCACGTTACCCAGCAGCAGCAGGCGTGATTCCCAGCCCATGTGAACACACCTGTTCGCTTGGGTCAACTACAGGACCCTATATGGGCTCCTGCTCAGGAAGCTGGCCCGTGCCATCACAGACAAGCTGCTATTGTTAAGCTGCTAGCTCAGGCTGCGCTAGAAGGTGGCCATCCCCCGAGTGGGGAATTACACCTCCCAGCTTCTGTGTAGGAATACTGCAGGCCCCTCGCCAGGGGTTGCCCCCCAAAAGGCCCATATGCAGGGATGTCTGTGCGCAGGAAGGTGCTTTTGGGGTAATGGTGGACTGCAATTTTTTTTTAAATATAAAGGAGTTCAAAACAGTTGTGCAATGTGTGTGCATAAGAGAGTTTATCACCAACACAGCAGAATTCCCCGGCCCCTCCAGACGAGAGATGCTCTGGGAAGGGTGATAGGAGGCTAGGTGGAGATGGAAGAAGGCTGATAGAAGGCCCAGACAGGCTAGAGACCACAGCACAAGTCTGGCCTCTTCTGCCTCACCAGACACTCGCCAGCCCCACGTGGTCACAGCACAGAAAAGCCGTGTCTACACGTGCACGCTACTTCGAAGTAGTGGCACTAACTTCGAAATAGCTCCCGTCATGGCTACACGTGTTGGGCGCTATTTTGATGTTAACATCGACGTTAGGCGGCGAGACGTCGAAGCCGCTAACCCCATGAGGGGATGGGAATAGCGCCCTACTTTGAAGTTGAACGTCGAAGTAGGGACCGTGTAGTCGTTGCGCGTCCCACAACATCGAAATTGCGGGGTCCGCCACGGTGACCATCAGCTGAGGGGTTGAGAGACGCTCTCTCTCCAGCCCCTGCGGGGCTCTATGGTCACCGTGTGCAGCAGCCCTTAGCCCAGGGCTTCTGGCTGCTGCTGCTGCAGCTGGGGATCCAGGCTGCATGCACAGGGTCTGCAACCAGTTGTCGGCTCTGTGGATCTTGTGTTGTTTAGTGCAACTGTGTCTGGGAGGGGCCCTTTAAGGGAGCGGCTTGCTGTTGAGTCTGCCCTGTGACCTTGTCTGCAGCTGTGCCTGGCACCCTTATTTCGATGTGTGCTACTTTGGCGTGTAGACGTTCCCTCACAGCGCCTATTTCGATGTTGTGCTGCACAACGTCGATGTTGAACATCGACGTTGCCAGCCCTGGAGGACATGTAGACGTTATTCATCGAAATAGCCTATTTCGATGTCGCCACATCGAAATAGGCTACTTCGATGTAGGCTTCACGTGTAGACGTAGCCAAAGGGGACAAGCTCTGGCCCCTTGGTTTCCTGTGTGTGACAGAATCACAGTCCCCGAGCCAGCGGGCAAGGCTCAGACTGCAGCCACGCCTCGGCAGCTCACTCAAAGCTGTCACGAGGGAAGCTGTAGCTCACAAAGGGCCCCGTTTGTGAAGTTCCTGGCTGGGGGACACGCCCGGCCCCACCGAGTGGGTGGAAGGCGCCACTTCAAACAGGAAGCATCATCAGAAGCTGTCTGAACAGCTAAATGAACAGCTGTTTGGCTGCTACAACAGTTCCCGCTTGCTCAGCCGACTCCTGAGCCCTACCTGCCCCGCCCGCCTCATTTTAGACCCTCGGCTGCTCTCAGGTCCTGCTTTCCAACATCGCTCCTATGCCCTCAACTCCGATCGTGGCTCTCGATCCAGTTTCCGGCACCCAACCCCCAGCTGTCGGGCAGAACTGCCCACCCCTCGGTCCCTGCACGGCATCAGGCTCAGCAGCAGGCCGCGAGTGAGTCAACGATTTGTGTAGGAGGCACTCCCATCATGACCTGAGCAGAGGGGAAATCAGCATTCCAATAACTGGCTGCCATCTTTTGGGAGACACTTCCTGTCGGCACAAGGGGAAGAACAACACTCGCCATCCACCTGGCCGGGGCAGGTCGCAACATGGGTTAGGGGCAGGACAAGATTAAAGGCTAATTTGGGGGAAAGCGGTAGTAGCTTAGCTCCACCCTTCGAAGGATTGGCAGAGGGTGGGCAGCTTTTGACAGAGAAGTCTTGGAGGCCGGGCGCCTTGAAACAGTTAGAGTGCCTGGGCCAATAAGGATTTCACCATCCAGGTAACTAGACACAACAAACTAGATGTGCATGCACAAAACATCTTTAATCGACAGCTTAAACGGTAACTACATGTGTTGGAACAGGCATGTCCTGTAATTCTATTCTTTCACAAGCAAGAGTCTTTGCTCGGTCTTTCCAAAAAGCCGAGCGGACTGCTTTGGCCAGGGACCAAAGCCAAGAAACATCACTGCAGAGTGTGCGTGCTTAGCGAGGTCTGAGGGTTCTTGCAACAGAAACTCTTCAGCAGCCTTACTTGCAACAGTCAGGCTTGCGCATTCATGGAGATAAACGCCACCTAGGTCAGCGCTGCTCCCTCCAGTTGCCTCTTGGCTTTTCCCTGCCAGTAGCGACCAGACCCACCCGCTTGGCTTGTCAGATGCGAGCACAGGAGCTCAGGCAGACATTGGACAGCTGCTTGCCAGATGGCACTTGTACCTTGGACGGACAGTCCAGGCTGAGAGAGCTCTTTGTGGCGTGTTGGAGTAGCAAGCCCATTTACTGTGTGTTTTACAGTCACATGCCTGCCACATAAATAAAGCTGCAGCTTTTCTCCTTCCAGGATTGGTGCTTTGCTGAGTTGATTCGTTCTTGGAAGGCAGCTGGAACCTGGCAGAATCCAGTGGCCCCCGTTCATGTCATTTCCAGAGAAATGAAGAACCAGGGTGCGTGGCAGGGCCTGCTTCCACGCGCCACTTCTGAGGGTTCACGTCCTGCAGCAGCCCACCCCTGTCAGAAGTCCCACGTGGCCTAATTACTCCCCCGGGGCTTAATCTCTCACAGTGCTGCTCCCCAAGTAGCTGGCTAGCCCCCAAATGACTGGCTTCACTGGCCTTTATAGCAGGGCTGCAGACGGAGCATGCCCAGTAGGGCCAGGGGGTGGGGCCTTCTCCACCCAGTAAGCCTGGCTTCCCCCCGGCTGGCCAGTGAGGCGTTGGTACGCCCCATCACAGGGTGTCTAAGCTCCCCATGAGCCACTGATGGGGGAAACTTCCCACCTGAGCCGCCCTGACTGAGCAGTGATACGAACGGCAAATTCATTGCCACTGTGGCAGACTTCGGCTGGGTTCTCACCAGAGCAGCCGGTGGCCCGTTGGGATGCCAGAGAGCAGCTCTTCCATAGCGAATGACTTAGAAAGCAAATCTTTACTTTTCCTGGCCCTGAAATGCTTCTGTATCCAGCGTGCAAAGTCTGCCTGGCAGGCAGCTGCAGAGAACTAGACAGAGACACGACAGCAAAATGGCAAAACACATCAGTGGAGACGCTGCCTCGGGATTAAAATCTGGCTCTGCAGACTGATTCCTCCAGCTTCTGTTCTGCTAGACGAGAGCTTCACAGTTACGCTGTCCCACACCCAGCCACGCAGGCCAGCTAACAGCCGTGGACTGCTGTCTCCAGCAAGGCTGCCCAAGCTGCAGGAGCTCCAGTCAGGTTTACAGGTGGGCCCATTCCGGATCTCGCTGTTGGACTTGCACTGCTCTTTAGGTTGCAAAACCCTTCCCTGGCCAGGCTGGCTGCAACCCTACCCCAGCCCTCCAGGCTCAGGGTATCATAGAATCATACAACAATGGAGCTGGAAGAGACCTAAGAAAGCCACCAAGTCCAGCCCCCTGCCCTAAGCAGGACCAAATCCATCGGGATGCAGGAATTGCATACAGCCCTTTGCAAGGAACCAGGTGAGCTGCAGCCAGCCAGCCATGAGCTACAGGCTGCCAGCCCACTGCAAGGCCTCCGAGGGGACCAGGGTCAGAAGAAGGAGAAGGCAAGATGGCACAGCTCTCTCTGCTGTGCTAAAGGCATAGGCCAGGTTCTAAACCTCTTACCCCAAAACCTCTTCCTGGCCCACTCCCAGTGGGGACCAGAGCCTGGCTCCCAGGATCCTACCAGCCTCAGGACTGCTGCCCCCCCAACCCTTATTCCAACCCCTACAGCAGGCAAGATGGGGCTATGAGCCCACCCATCACCACAGTGACAGGCAGGCCCCTCAGCCAAGCCTACACTAGAATTGCTACAGCGGCGCGTCTGGTGAAGGCAGTCTGTGCTGACAGGCGAGGGCACGCCTGGTGGAGTAACGAAGCTACCTCCATGAAAGGTGGCAGCTATGTCACCAGGAGACGCTTATGTGGCTTATTCACAGCCCTGAGTGACGTAAGTTATAACCCACGGTGTAGACAAGCCCTTATTCAGTATCTGTTCAGATGACGCAGGAGCACATTCCCTCAGGCATCCCCACCAAGCCCGGCTTGTAAAAGGCCAGACATCCATTGTTACTCCTTCCGAATCATCTTCATCAATGATTTAGACAATGGCACAGAGATTGCACTCATCAAGGTTGCAGCTGATCCCAAGCTGGGTGGGGTGGGAAGTGCTTCGGAAGACAGGGTTAGAATTCAAAATGATCCGGACAAACTGGAGAAATGGTTTGAGGCAAATAGGATGCAGTTCAGTGCGGACAAATGCAAAGTGCTGCACTTTGGGCAGGACAATCAGCCTCACACATACAAAATGGGAAGGGACTGTCTTGCAAGGAGCACCGCAGAAAGGGAGCCGGGGTCAAAGTGGACCACAAGTGGAGGATGAGTCAACGGTGAGATGTTGTTTCAAAAGAGCAAACGTGATGCTGGGATACATTAGCAGGAGTGTTGTGAGCGAGACGTGAGAACTCATTCTTCTGCTCAGCTCTACGCTGACTGGAGTATTGTGTCCAGTTCTGGGCCCCACATTTTAGGAAAGATGTGGAGAACTTGGAAAAGGTCCAGCGAAGAGCAACTAGAATGAATAAAGGTCTAGAAAATATGACCTATGAGAGAAGACTAAAAGAATTTGGTTTGTTTAGTTTGGAAAAGAGATGGCTGAGAGGGCACGTAATAGCAGCTTTCAAGTACATTAAAGGGTGTCACAAGGAGGAGGGAGAAGAATTATTCTCCTTAGCTGCTGAAAATAGAACAAGAAGCAATGGGCTTAAATTGCAGCAAGAGAGGTTTAGCTTGGACATTAAGAAAAAATTCCTGTCAGGCTGGTTAAGTACTGGAATAAATTGCCCAGGCTGGTTGCAGAATCTCCACCAATGGAGATATTTAAGAACAGGTTAGATAAATATGTAAAAAGGATGATTGAGATGGTGTTTGGTGCTGCTGTGAGGGCAGGGAACTGGACTTGATGACCTCTTGAGGTCCCTGCCAGTTCCAGAGTTCTATGATTTTATCTCCTCCTCTCACGACTGATGCTGAACCACGGTGAAGTGGTGGAGGACGCGCTCTGCCCTGAACAGAGAGCCCGCCTGAGTGCACACCAGGTTTTCCGCAACTTCCTCATAGGGGGACGGGACAGGAGAACAACTCTGGGCATGGCTGAGGTACTGGGAAGGGAAGAGAGGGGATGGAGCTCGCTGAAGTGGCTCAGCCTCGCTGTGCCGCAGTCGGAGATGGCATTTGGAGTCCTGTCCTACAGCTAGCGATAAGGGGAGGCCAAGCGCGGGGCGGGGTGGGGGGGGTTAGGGGAGAAGGCAATGTGATCTCTGAAAGCTGCCTTTCACTTCAGCACAACACGGCCTCTGTGCAGTCGGAGGCCTTCTCCGGCTGAATGAAGTAATTCTCTCCAGCTCTTCAGCTGTACTCCCAGGCCGGCAGCAGTGGCATCTCCCCAGCCCGTCATTCTGCAGGGAAGAGATTAAATATCAAAAGGAACTGAAATGCAGTCAGACGGGTGAGGCAGTTTGCCAAAGAATCAGGGGAGGGGGAAGGGAGACAGGAACTTAGTGGTTTAATAACCAGTAAAGAGGTGAGAATGAAAATCGCAACCATTCTCCTCAGCTGAGAATGGTAAAATCTCTCCCTGTCGCCCCACATCTTCCTCTCTCTCCTAGGAGAAGAAAGCCCGAGTAAATACAGACACAACCAGCTCCGACAGAGCAGCAGCGTTTGAGGAAGGGGCATTCTGACCAGCTCTTCCATGGAAGAGAACCCAGGAGGAAAGGCAGAGCCAATCCCCAGGTCCCAGACCTCAGGTATTGGTCATGCCGCAGACAGCACAATGGGGCTCTAGCACAAAATAATTTTCAAAAGGCAAGAGGCCTCACTGACTGTCAAGGGGAGCTGGGTGCTTAACTTCCTTAGGGGCTCTGGAAAGCCCCCTTTAGGAGTTGTACCCCTGTCTCTTGCCTACCAAGAGGGGTGGGACTTCACCCGCTCAATTGCGATTGGATCATATCTGCCGACGCTTCGTTTTTCGTGGACCATGCCTCCCTCGGTCAGGGCAGGGCTACCCTAGACCTTAAACTGGAGCCTAGATACGCAAGTCCAACTACGGCAATTGTGTAGCTGGAATTGACGTATCGGTGATCGACTTATCTGGTCGGCCTCACTGAGGGAGGTTGATGGAAGGACCTGTCGACCCCCGAGCATTCGATTTCGCACATTCCCCACTTGGCTCACGAAATCGAACCCTGGAAAATTGACCCTGACTGGGTTGATCTCCCAGTAAGTGTAGCTGCACCTTCAGCCAGGGCCACCACATCAACGGAAAGAATGAGTTCATTCTCCTTGCTACAGGAGCCCAAGCCCCCTCCACTTGAGCTCAGGAAGCCTCTTGTTCAGCTCTTAGCGTGAGTCTCTTCAATGCCAGTTCTAGTGATTAGCTCTTGTTTCGTCTCTGGTGCAACTGAGGGCTTTGGCGAGCTGCCAGGGAAGAGCAATGAGGCACATACAGTGTGAGCATAAAGACAGAGAAACCGAAGGGAGATGGGGTGGCTTTGTTAATAAGAGTCATTTGTAACATGATTGTGTCCAGGATCCCCTTTCCTGGAGCAGCTCTTTGCTGCGCTAGGTGCTGCACAAAACAGACCAAAAAGCCAGGCACTCTCCCTCTGCGCAAGGGATTGGAGACAGCCAGCAGATCACACTGGCTACTCAACGCATTCAGAGAGAGGGGTTAGCTGACACTGCCACGTGGCGTGAAGATGCTTGGTGTGACTTACAATACACGCTGCGGTACCGAGTACGGTCCGGTACCGCAGCACAGCTGAGTCGGGGATCTCAGAAATTCAGCTGGACCCTTCTCTTCTCTTGACCCCCGCCCCGACAGTCGCTGACGACTGTCTGAACCGCCGGGGACAGAGAGGGGCAACAGGTCGCTGGAGATTAAATGGTTACTACAGCAACTGGAGACGGTAAGTGTCAAAAAAAGAGCCCAACCACATGCACAAATAGTTTCTTCGACTGTTTATCAGGCTCCGGAAGGAAGCGGGACTCGGTGAGAGATCAGAACGGAGGTTGGGCTGTCATATGACATTGGCTTTCAGAGACAAAACCACAGATCTCTCTCGCGCACACACACACACACACCGGAAGCTGCAAGGAAGGCTTTGAAGGCAGCGGAGGAAACCCTAACCGCAAGCTGGAGGTGGGGCTGCTCTCTAAACCCATCCCAAGGGGGGTTCATGAAAAGTGCAGCTCAAGAATTTAAGCGTGGGAGGGGGCGCAAAGGGGGAACCCTCTTCTCCACAAACCATGCTACAGGGGGGAACCTCTCTGATCCGGAACTCGCTCGTCCCACAACAGCTGTAATCTGGCATGATTTTAGTGAGCTGGATGTGCACTTGTCATGGGTGGGGCCAAGCTTCCCACGGTCCCATAAAGTTTGTTCACAGTCACCAGTCCTGGCTGTCAGTGTTCTGGGCTGTTGTTTAGCTGTAATTTATCCCTGAATCTCTTCTAAGAGCCCAATAAGCAGCAGAAGTGTTGGTAATGTGCTAGGTAGACAATGCTGACCTCCCGTAATCCAGCAAATTCTCTCGTCCAGCACCGAGGGTGCCGGACAAAAGAGGTTCAACCTGCGCCTTTCTTAAACCCGTTATTTCATCACTCAGCACATCCTCAAGGGGCCTGGCCTTGCAATGGATTGAGCATCCCTGAGGTTGTGCTGAGCACAACTCAGGACCAGGCCACCCTCATGCAAGTGGCTTCGCTTGCAGTCACTGGTCCTTGGTGTCACTCCGTCAAAGCCAGCTGGTCTGGAGGATGTGGCTAGATGTGAGGAGGTCCTGTTAGAAGATTCCCAGCTCATGCCCTTGCCGCAGTCGGATTGTTTGCTTCATGCAGCTCAGTATGTCAGAGGTAAACACGTCCTTTGTATTGACTGTCTCTGGGAATCAATATACTCAGCTTGTTGAAGGCCACTGAACCAAAGAGAACCTCGTTCTAGGGAGAAGTCAGACTAAGTCTGAGGCTCAGAACCCGCCGCAGATACACAGCTGGGAAGTAGATTAGGTGTGCTTCCTCAGGCTGAAGTGGGATTTCTTACATCCGGAGCCAAACCTGCATCAGATCCTCCTTCGCTCGCTGGCTTCACCTGTCACACATGGAAACCCCGGTGGCAAACGGCTTCGTGTGAGGGAGAGGAGTGTGGCGCATGGGCAGGCAAAGCCCGAATTCAACGTCTCAGACACCATCCAGGCATTCTGGGCCCAGCCCAACATCCAGTAGCTTCAGTGGGCTTTGGTGTTGGCGCTTTTGACACACTCAGAGCATCACACTTGCTCTGCAAGGGGCTTTTTTTACGTGCACGTTCCCACCACAGGCTCCACATTACGCTGAGCACAAGGAGAAGACACTCGGGATATGTCTACACTATGCAGAAAACTGACCTGGTCATGGTCCGTCTTCCAGAGTTTGATTTCGTGCCAAATTGAACTCTCTGGGGTTGGCAGTCAACCCCTGTACTCCTCGATATCGTAAGGAGTAAGGGAGGTTGACCGGAGATTCAACCTCCCTCTATGAAGACAGTCGGGTAAGTCAATTTCAGATAAGTCGATCCTTGCCAGAACTGCGTATCTGCAATTGACTTATCTGCCTCGTGTAGACCAGGTGTTTCATGAACAAATCACTGCTTCCAGACCACGTTCTGGCTGGACTGCTTAACCGTCAGTAGGCAGAGTGTCATTTGGCAAGGACAAGGTCTCGCAGCCGCCTTATGCAGGGATGCCTTTGCCTGGATGTTTTCATGGCGTTCTTTCAGGCTGACTTATCTGCAGGTCATGCATATGGCTGAAATGCCGCGAAGCATTTAGCTCGGCCGTTTAGAGTAGTCACCAACAATGGTGATCGCCAAGCAACCTGCAGTCAGAAGGTCATACTTTCTCTTAAGCTAGGATTCCAATTAGATCCATTCCAAGACTGGCCTGGGGCGAGGGTGAGGACAGTAGGGTGGTATCTGTTTGCTTGGGAAGAGCACCACCTGAAAAGATTAACCGTGTAGTATCAGGAGAGAAGAATTGATCTATCTTGAAAGCTCATGAACCCCCATCTAGGAGCTTCTGGAGAATACACAGGCAATAGCGCAGAGGCAGGAAAATATGGCCAGCGGGCCGGATTCAGTGGAGCACGCCACTGGATCCAGCCTACAACGAAGATGAAGGGGAAAAGAGTTGAAGAGAACTGGAAGTACTTTAAAAAAGTCTTACTGAAGGCACAGGAACAAACAATCCCGCTGCGTAGTAAGAAATGCAAACATGGTAGGCAACCAGCTTGGCTTAACAGGGAAATCCTTAGTCAGCTTAAATGCAAAAAGGATGCATACAAGAAATGGGAACATGGACAGTTGACTAAGGAGGAGTATAAACATACGGCTGGAGAATGCCGGGCAGTAATCAGGAAAGTGAAAACACAATTGGAACTGCAGCTGGCAAGGGATGTGAAGAGTAACAGGAAGGGTTTCTACAGGCATGTGAACAATAAACAGGTTATCAGAGAAGGTGTGGGGCCATTACTGGATGAGGGAGGTAACCTAGTGACAGATGATGCAGGAAAAGCTGACGTACTCAATGCATTTTTTGCCTCAGCCTTCACGGACAAAGTCAACTTCCCCATGAGGATCCTAGACGATGCAGTATGGGAAGGTGGAGGGCAGCCATCTGTGGGGAAGGAACAAGTTCTGCGCTATCTAGAAAAACTAGATGTGCACAAGTCCGTGGGTCTGGATTTAATGTACCCCACAGTACTGAGGGAATCGGCAGAGGTCCTTGCTGAACCTTTGGCCATTATCCTTGAAGACTCTGGGAGATCAGGGGAGATACCGGATGACTGGAAGAAGGCAAACGTAGTGCCCATCATTAAAAAAGGAAAGAAGGACAATCCAGGGAACTATAAACCCGTCAGCCTTACCTCAGTCCCTGGGGAAATAATGAAGGGAATCCTCAAGGAATCCATTTTGGAGCACTTGGAAGAGGGGAAAGTGATCAAAAGTAGCCAACATGGATTCACCAGGGGCAAGTCCTGCCTGACTAATCTGATTAGCTTCTATGACGAGGTAACAAGCTCTGTGGACATGGGGAAGTCAGTGGATGTGATATATCTTGACTTCAGCAAGGCTTTTGATACGGTCTCCCACATCATTCTTGTCCATAAGTTAAGGAAATATGGATTGGATGCTTGGACTATAAGATGGATAGAAAGCTGGCTTGATGGTCAGGCCCAACAGGTAGTGGTCAGTGGCTCAATATCTGGATGGCGGTCTGTTTCAAGCAGAGTGCCACAAGGCTCGGTTCTGGGGCCGGCGTTATTCAACATCTTTTTTAATGACCTGGATGAGGGACTGGATTGCACCCTCAGCAAGTTTGCAGATGACACAAAACTAGGGGGAGAGATAGATTCATTGGAGGGTAGAGAGAGAATCCAGAGGGACCTGGATAAATTGGAGGACTGGGCCAAAAGAAATCTGATGCGGTTCAATGAGGAGAAGTGTAGAGTCCTGCACCTGGGGCGGAAGAATCCCAAGCATTGTTACAGGCTGGGGACCGACTGGCTCAGCAGCAGTATGATGGAAAGGGACCTAGGGGTTATGGTGGATGAAAGGCTGGATATGAGTAAACAGTGTGCCCTTGTAGCCAAGAAGGCTAACGGCATACTAGCATGAGGAGGAGCATTTGGAGCAGATCTAGAGAAGTAGTTATTCCTCTTTATTCGGCACTGGTGAGGCCACATCTGGAATATCGCGTCCAGTTTTTGGGATCCCCAGTATAAAAAGGATGTGGATTTGCTGGATCAGGTTCAGTGAAGGGCAACAAAAATGATTAAGGGTCTGGAGCACAAGACTTATGAGGAGAGGCTGAGGGATTTGGGCTTGTTTAGTTTACAGAAGAGAAGACTTAGAGGTGATTTAATAGCAGCCTTCAACTTGCTGAAGGGGAGCTCTAAAAAGGAGGGTGAGAAACTGTTCTCAGTGGTGACAGATGGCAGAACAAGGAGTAATGGTCACAAGTTGAAGAGGGAGAGGTGTAGGTTAGATATTCAGAAAAACGACTTCACCAGGCGGGCGGTGAAGCACTGGAATGCGTTGCCTAGAGAGGTGGTGGATTCTCCATCCCTTGAGGTTTTTAAGTCCTGGCTGGACAAGGTCTTGGCTGGGATGACATAGTTGGGGTTGATCCTGCTTGAAGCAGGGGGCTGGACTAGAGGACCTCCTGAGGTCCCTTCCAGCCCTGTGATTCTGTGGTTCTGTGATACAACCCAGCAGGACACACAGGAAGGCTCTCTGCCTGGCCTGCCCCAACTCGCCACTCAAAGCAGCCAGCTTCAGTGGCCATGTGCTCTGGGGGCGCTGGGGCATGTTGCACACTGTCCCCACCCCCAGCACAGTCTCACAGCTCCCATTGGCCAGAAAGGCAGGCAACACATGGAGGGTGCCCCAAAGCGTACCCAGCGCAAGTCATAGCTTCCCCACCCCTACACTAAGCAAAGACCAAACCCCCTGGCCAGCGTGTGCTCCTTCCCACTGGACAGAAAAGCCCAGCCTTGGAGCAAAGACATCAAATGAAGCTCAGGCCAGGAGCTCTTTTTGCCCTCTCCCAAGTTTGTTTTCTTAATGGGGTGATTGTAGAGTCCACGAAAAGAAGAGCTGCATTGCCAATCCTAGTAACACGCTCCAGTGAGAACTAAGGCAGTGCTGACTTCCTCGGCATCTGCCAAAGAAGATGCCTCAGTCTGGAAGATGAATGATCTACGAGGGCGTCTCTACAGCCATTCATTCCTGAGCCTGGGAATCTGAGCGGACATCACCAACAACATCCCCTGTAAGCTGAGTGCTCGGGCAGCCACCCAGGAGCAATTCAGTTACCTCCCAGCTGGTTAGCAGAATGCCCGCTGTGCTGGCAGCACATATTTCTACTGGTGGTGCACATCTGCACGTGCCTCGGTGCACACAATAAAACTTATTCCACACATGGGTGGAAAAAAATAATGGAATCCACTGGTCACCAACTCATTTCCAGTCGATCACCAAACAGCCATCCAACAGTCACCACATTTCGATAGCGGTGGACCAAAATTGCCTCTAACCTAGCAGCCTCTACCCCCCTCCACACACCCTAGGGGTTCAGACAGAACAGAACTGGGACCTGAAGCAAAACTCAACATCCATCTGATGATGCTTTGCAAATCCAGTAGGTAGATGTGACCAACCTACCTAGGGCGAGCACATCTCCCTGTCCCAGCTACGGGAGGGATGGTTCCTCCCAGCTCTGCCAAGCCCCGGGGAGCCAGGAAGGTGGTGGCAGCCGCTGGTGCTCCCTGAGCCCTGGGGAAACAGTAAGGACATGACAGCTGCCTACAATCCCCCTGCTTCCCTGAGGCTCGGGGAAGTGACTCCCACCGGACAAGGTCAGCGGGGTCCAGCCCAAATACGGGACTATTCATCCCTTTTTCGAAATAAGCCGGGAGTGCCAAATTCAGGACCGTCCCACCCAACACGGGACAGATGGTCACCCTACACCTACCCAAAGTGGTCCCACCCTCTTGGATGCATCAGCTGCTTTTAGGGGGAATTAGAAGCCAAAGGAAACACAAGCCTGGTGAAGGGGATTCCAAATATCTCCTGGTTGTTTGAAGAGGGAGCTGGGCCAGGCAGAGAGAAGCCGATGGGGCGTGGATGTTGCTCACATGCTCAGGGTCAAACTAATCACCCCAGAGACGGTCAGGAAGGAATTCTCCCTGGCTCAGAATGGCCGTGACCTGGGGGTCTGCAAAATGTGAGTGTGGGTCTCTTACCAGGATAATATCTCACGTAATCATTTTCCTGCCATTGGTGCACTTGGGCTCTCTTCCTGGGGCACAGAGTCCGGTCTCCTGTGGGTTGTAACACTGTTGTCTCCTTTGGGCCACAGAGTTCAACATCTGAGCACTGGTGACCTGTGATATCCAGGAGGTCAGACCAGATGACTTGTGATATACAGCAGGTCCCTTCTGGCCTGAAACTCTACGACTGTAAAGGGCAGGGAGCCGTCAAAAAGCAGCATTCTGGCTCTCCCGGCAGGGGATTAAGCAACAGGCCTACAGCCTATTACACGACAAACACATGAAAGCCGTTGTTCCAGCAATCGGCATGCCAGAGATGGCAGAGCAGCGATGGCTGATGATGCATGGAAGATTCGGGGGTGCTTAGGAATGGTCTATATTTAGCCAATCTTGATAAGTGAGGATGGCTCAGAGGGGCCATTATAGACTGGGGCAGGAGAAGGACCCGGGGGAGGGCTGGCTAGGTCAGTCGTTTGAGCATTGGCCTCCTCAAACCAGGGTGGTGAGCTCAGTCGTTGAGAGGGCTATTTAGGGATCCAGGCAAATAAGAGGAAAAAAGAAGGGATGGTGCTTGACCCTGCCAAGAGGCCAGGAGACTCGACCTGATGACCTCCTGAGGTCCCTTCCAGCTCTGTGAGATGTGTATCTCCATGCTAAGGATCTGATGATTACAGACCCAAGTGTGCAAAGCCAAGATGAAGAAGAAAAGCAGAATTTGGAGCCATTTCCAAAACCAGAGAAGGAAAGAGGACAGCGTAAAGAAGTATCAGAGAGGTAGCTGTGTTAGTCTGTATCTTCAAAAACAACATGAAGTCCTGAGGCCCCTTATAGACTAACAGATATTTTGGGGCATCAGCTTTCGTGGACAAAGACCCTCATGCATCCGACAAAGCAGATCGTTGCCCACAAAAGTTTATGCTCCAAAATACCTGTTAGTCTGTAAGGTGCCACAGGACTTAGTGCAAAGAAGACATGGCAAACCCCATCCACAAAGGAGTGAGCTACTCTCAGGGTCAGAAGTTCATATCTTCCAAGGACTCAGCTTGTCAGTTGCATTTTCCCCATCTCCCCCATGCTGCTTATCAGCAATCCTCTCCAAAGGGCAGTAAAAAAAATGGAGAGGCCAGCTGAGTGCCGAGCTATTGCTTTCCACCTGTAATTTCACACCAGCCAGGAGAAATTAGAGAGTAAAATATGACCTGTCTGCCCTGTTGCAGGGTAGTTTTATAAGCCCACGGAGATAACAGCTCCACTGAACTCCCCAAAGAGATCAGACCAGCATGGCCATAGGCTGTGTGGGACATACTGGATTGAAGCTGGAGTGTGAGGCAGCCTTACCAGGGAGGAGCGCTAGGGTAAAATCACATTTCAATGTGCTCACCTATTGCTGGACTAGAGGCGATGGTTGAATACCAGCCGCACTTCATGGAAGAGCATCCACACAGAGGGAGGTGGTGTCATCCAGCGGATAGACTGCCCAAGGACGCACGAGTCCTAGTCCTAGATTGGCCCCTGCTCGGTGCCTCTATTTCCCCTTCTGCTGATTGACTGTCCTGTGGATGCTGAGCTCTTCGAGATCCTGGGGCGGGTAGCCGCCGCTGAGGAGTAAGAGAAATAGGTTCCCTCAGTTTCGGGTAGCCGAAGCAAACACGGTTGTGTGCGAGTTTCCAGCTCTACACGAGAAATGAAAACATCAGGACACATCAGACTTCGCTGTTTTGAATTTCATAAGCAGTTTTCAGCTCCTGCACCTTGCACCTCCTGTAACCGACGCTCTCCGGTCCAGCACCACCGGGGATGCTTCCAGACCAGAAAGCAGGGGCAGGAGGGCAAGCAGAGCCAGCCTTCCAGCAACCCCACAGGAGGCAGCAGGGCCGGAGGCAGCATCCCTCAGCAGTCCCGTGGGGCCAGGGCTTGAGTGCCAGCACCAGCCAGGCAGCCGTATGGGGCCAGGTCTGTTGCAGCAGCGGGTGGTGTCTCCCTATAATTTTTTCCGTCGGGGTGGAATAACTTTTGTTATGTGCACCAAGGCACATTGGGATGCGCAGCTTCCGTAGAAACAGGCTGTGGGTGCTCTGCCAATCAGCTGGGCAGCACCTGAATCTCTCCTTCTGCCCAGCTGACAGGGAACGCTGAAATCTCAGCCAACCCTGCAGATTTTTACATTCGTTTCTTTCAAGAGCTCAAGAGTTACTCAGCAGGCGACCGGCCCATTTTGCGTACAGCCTGCCAAGGGACAAACGCAATAGTGAAACAGTATAAAACTGGCCTAAACGAGAGGGGCCCCCAAAATTAGGGCATCTACATCAGGGGCACGTGTGAGAGACAGAGACGCACAGAATAGATTTCTGTGTTCAGGGGTCCTTCTGTAACCCACACACCTGGGTGTAGGTCGCTGTCCCATGAAGCGGCCCTTAGATCACTGATACAGAGAACAAGGGCATCTCCTCTACAGCCTTAGCTGAGAGCCTGCAACTGAAGCTGCTCCTGTCCTGAAGTCCCAGGTTCAAGACCCCCTGTAAGTAGTTTCACTTCTGTCAGCCCTTGTGCCAGAAAAGCAGGGACCACCGGCTGAGGCACAGGGAAAGGGGCAAGTGAAACCAGAAGCCATTTATAATAGCAAGTAGCTTCTGCGTCATGTGGGCGTACTGCTGAGTTCTTCCCGGCTGACCAACCTGCAAAGGTGACTGGAATCGCTGTTGGATATTCATTTCCTCCCTCGCTCCAAACACCGTTGGTCTAGACCCCGGCAGAGGACACAACCGTGATTATGCTGCAGAGCCAGGACTGAAACACACAGCTGGTATTTCGGCTGGAAAGGCTGCTGCTTGCATTCTTGGAAACTTTAACCCTCGCTGCCTGAACGCTCGGCCCATTCATTCCTTCCATCTGCCTTACCCCTCTCTGGTTCACCCCTCCCTCCCCTGGCCTCACACTTTATCTAAAAGTGACTCTGACTCTGGCATATAGCCAGTGCTCAAGAGCAAAAACTGCCCTGTATCCGGAGCAGATTCCAGAGGGAGAGCGCTCACAAGCAAGAGGGTTTCCCACCTGCTTTTAAAGATCATAATAATCATTTGCCAATAATCTCCCCTCCGGTGCTGAGCTCTGGTTTCTGTGTCTACAAGGAAAAGTGATAGAAATGAACTCCAGGGTTTAGCCAGTGAATTTAGAAGGGACAGTCAAGACTTAAGCAGCCAGATCCTCAGCTGGCATCAAGGGATTCCAGTGGAGTTACACCACCGAAGGAACTGGCCAAAATGCCTCCCCAAACTAACAGCCCAGCTATATATTCCATGAGGATTTGACAAACGCTGACCTTCGTTTTTCTAGCAAACACTATGCAGGAGGGAACCTTTCCAGGTTTTTTTCTTGGCCTTTCAACCACACGCAAAGCTGACTGGTATCTGATCTCACCATACGCTTAGCTACATGCTGTGGCAAGCCATGTGTGGGTCGGTTCCCTCTACGTTTGTCCTTGCATGGCTCTGAGGTATAACCACTTCTGCTGCCTTGTAATTGCAGCTTTCCATTATAATCACGTGCCTGGCCATGTTATTGCACCAGCGGTGCGTGGCTGACAACAGATACCACATACCTAGAATTGTTTGTGTTACTCAGAGGGTTTGGGGGTTTTTTTTGTTTTTTTTTTGCATACATGACTTGTTCAGCCTTGCAAAAAGAAAGGCAAGTCAATATTTTTCCCCCATCATTGCAATAACACAAGCCTGGCGAGCAGATTTTTTGCTCAGGCTGAGAAATATTCCCAGCAATTTCGGAGTGATGCACCCAGCCAGACGATCTGACCCTGCGAATACAAGTTGAGATTTCGTTTCCACCCCCTCCAACATTTTTAGGGATTAAGCTTGGCTGCTGGAATCTCGGCAGAAAATGAACCTGAAATGAGGCCCAAGTGAATTCGCTTTAAGAAAATCAAACAAGTATTTAAGGAAGGTCGGTTGCATCATTCACCGAGGTTTGGTTTACACATTAGCTTGCCTCTCCACGTTTGGCCTCGATTGTGCTGATCTGAAAAGGGGAGCACCCAGCACCTCTAGAGTATTTTTCTGCTAATGCAATTTATTCCTTGGGGGCCACGTAGGTTGGGGATTTCCTGCACAGAGAGCGAAGAGGCCAATTTTTCCCAGCTTGACTCGTTCTGCTAGCATGCTCTGTTCTGCAAATTGCTCTGAGAGGTCGACAAACGTGCCAGGATTTAGACTCTTCGTTTGCAAAGGGGAACAATAGCAGGGAGCAGCAGGGGAAAGAGGAGGCGAGCTCAGACAAGGCTCGTGGCTGCCTGCCCAGGCTGGCTTCTATTAGCTTTTATAGTAAATATTTGTGGTGAGTTGCGGCAACATTTGCCCCGAGTACACCTGAAATCTGTAACCGGGGGAGGTGGCTGACAGGTAAATAACACTTTGCACTTTCATCCAGGGATCCTACAGCATCTTACACCTCCAAAAGCTAACAAATACCCCTCGGGGAGGAAGAAGGATCACTAAACTCTTTGAATCATAGGATCTGAGGGCTGGAAGAAACCTCAGGAGGTCATCTAGTCCAGCCCCCTGCCCAAAACAGGATCAACCCCAACTAAATCATCCCAGCCAGGACTCTGTCAAGCCCAGACTTAAAAAACCTCTAGGGATGGAGACTCCACCACCTCTCTAGGCAACGCAGTCCAGTGCTTCACCAGCCTGCTGGTGAAATAGTTCTTCCTAATATCGAACCTAGACCGCCCTCACTGCAGCTCGACACCGTTGCTCCTTGTTCTGCCACCGATCACGACTGAGAACAGCCTCTCTCCAGCCTGTTTAGAGCCCCCCTTCAGGAAGTCGAAGGCTGCTATCAAAGGGCCCCTCACTCATCTCTTCTGCAAACTAGATAAGCCCAAATCCCTCAGCCTCTTCTCATAGGTCATGTGCTCCAGCCCACCAATCATTTTGATTGCCCTTTGCTGGACCCTATCCAACGTGCTCACATCCTTTCCATACTGGGGGGCCCGGAATGGATGCAGTACATCGGATGTGGCCTCTCCAGTGCCTAATAAATCTCACCAAGGGGTGTGGGAAATCTCCCAACGGCTTGTAGGAGGACAGGATATTGCCCAGGGAAACAGATGGCTACAGCTCCCATTGAGCTCAGCTGTGAGGTTGGCCCGACCAGGTGAAGCTGTGGAAGTGGAGAGAGAAGGCCACGTCTCTGGAATTCGGGATACGATGTGGGGCACAAGCTGGGGCTGGCACTGGTGGCCATCAAACTGGAGAACACCACACAGAGCACTGACTCTTTCTCTCCACCCCCACCCCCTCCCAGCCTCTTGCAGCATTTCTCGTTGGCAAATACAAGTAAATTGCTCAAGGTCACTTACCAAGCAAATGGTGGCACCAGGTTAAAAAAAAAAAACCCAACCTACAGTTCCCTGGTCCAGTACCATCATCAAACACCATCATTTCCTCTGTGGCGGATTCATCAGCGGCGACCTTACGAGGTCAGCAGGTGTCTCTAAGGGACCAAAACAGTTTTCTCTTCTACTTGGAAAACCAGCAACCACTTCTGAGGTCCTGTAAGCAGAGATGTGGGAAGCTGGTGATTCTGATTCTCTTCCCCAACTTCCCCACCCTCCGGAGGCTGATAAATACAGGACTTAGACCCACATATCAATATAAGAATGGCCATTACTGGGTCAGATCAAAGGTCCAGCTAGCCCAGCATCCCGTCTGACGACAGTGGCCAGTGCCAGGTGTCCCAGAGGGGGTGAACCAAAGACAATGCTCAAGCGTCTTGTCTCCTGCTGTCCATCTCCAGCCTCTGACAAACAGAGGCCAGGGACACCATACCTATCCTCTGGCTAATAGCCTTTTATGGACCTAACCTCCATGAGTTTATCTAGCTCTTCTTTGAACTCTCATCTAGTCCTAACCTTCACAGCCTCCTTTGGCAAGGAGTTCCACAGGTTGACTGTACACTGTGTGAAAGAAGAACTTCTTTTTATTAGTTTTAAACCTGCTACCCATTCATTTCATTTGGTGTCCTCTAGTTCTTATATCATACCCGCCTAAATCTTATGAGCACAGATATTTATCCAGATTTATCCAGCAAGATTCAAAGAAATGAAAGCAAAGAATAAGGCAAATGTTAGTTTTTCTAGAAATATTGAACATGATGTGCTTGTTTCACATGACAATGAAAAGTCTGTTGATTATGGCTGTATCTTGCAAAGTCGCCTCTAAAATTTGACTCTCCATCCATGGAGATATTGAAGAACAGGTTGGATAAATATCTACCAGGGATGATCCAGATGGTGCTTGGTCTGGCGAGGAGGTCAGGAGACTGGACCTGATGACCCCTTGAGGTTCCCGTCCAGCTCTAGCGTTCTATGATTCTAAGAAATCGCAGAGCCCGGCCGGCCCTCTTGCTAACAGAATGACTCCCTCCCCATCCTCTCTGGGATGAAGGCTGAAAGAGCATTACAGTTCCAGACCCTGCAGTGGGGAGATCAGCCCCAAGCAGGGCAGATGGCCCAAGCACATACAGTTCTGGGTTCCTGCCTGCTTGTAGGCAGACCCCAGAACCAATTCAGCCCAGCTGCCGGAGTTCCTCTCCCAGCAGTTGCGTGCCCAGAGAAAGCCAATTTTTCCTCAACGGCAGCTGCAGAGGTTTGATCCATAGGTGAGCCAAAGAGAGCTCGTGGCTAGCCACGGCTGTTGAAGAGGTCTTAGCTCTTTGCACTCCCTCTGCTCTTGCACAAGTGGTGAGATCGGATGGCCAGGAACACTGTTAGTTGCCATCCTGGGCCAGCTAACCAAACCAAGATGGGGAACGGCGAGAATGCTTGGTGCATGTATGTGACCGACAGGAACATGCTTTGAGCATCCTAGTCTGAACTGCCAAAAGAAAATAAACCTTTGAAGACCTGGGCCCTGAGACAGTTAACTTAAAAAAACTGAACACACGCCAAGCCGTGGCTTTCTTCTCCTTTCAGCTTTCACCCGCCAGGCTCCTTATGGGTGTTTCTGATGTCCTGAGTCAGCCAGGAGCAGCCACAGAGAGATGATAATGCATCTTTAATGTCCAGGAAGTCAGTATAAACCCCTCCGGTTTTTCTCTTTCCTGCCTTATCATTAAGAAGCAGGTTGCCGGGTTTGGGTTTCTTCCTGTTTCCTAGGGCCGTCCAACCTTTCAGGCAGAGATAAAAAATAACAGCTTTTAAAAAAGTGCCTGGGAGATTAAAAACTGGCCTGCAGTCTGTAGCCAACATGAAATAAACATCGGTGCTCTCCCCAAGACCTCATTTATCTGCTTGATGCACCACTCTGAGCTTATTTAGCAGCTCCTATCCCAGTACCTGGGTTTCTGGACAAGCACGAATTAAGCCACACAACCACCTCCAGCGATGTTCTGTAGTAACGGCCCAAAACCCAGCGGGTTGGGTTGCGCCGTAGTTTACTGATATCCTTCTTGGGGCTAATAACCCACGGGGGTCTCTCTCTCTCTCTGCAGCTGTTTATCTGTGCATTGGGGGGGGGTCTCCTTTTCTCCCACCCGCCCCATTCATTTCTATGGGATAACTCCCCTGCATCAGCGCTCCCCTATGTGAGTAGAGTTCACAGAGGCTAGCGCTATATAAGAGCGTATAGCGATAGATACGGGGCACATTCCCCTGCCAGAGCATGCTGGGATGGATTAAGAATAGGCGGGGCCCACAGTCACACATCCTGCCCCCAGTATATTAAAACATTACTGTCCTGTCATTGCTTATGCTTTGAAATCTATTTGTGCTTGTTATGACTCATGCTGCCTAATAAAATGACGCTTAAATTAACTTTCAAATCAGAATGACGTGGCCCGTTTCTTTCCTTCCAGGAAAGCGACACATTTCAACCAAATGGCATCATGGAGCCTCGGGGCCTCTCACCTTGCGGGCCCTGGGGCAACTGGCCCTTTTGCCCTTGTGTTAATTCGCCACCGGCCTGCGCCCACGCTCCCGAGTTGTTCACTATTATCCCCCTTTCATACCCGACACGCAGAGGCCCTAATTTCTACCACAGTGGTTCCCACTGAGCATCCCCTTCCTCTGGCGTGGGCCCTCTGAGATCAGCGCTCGGTGGCAGCGGCAAAGGCAGGATGGGGCGGCCGCACGGTTTGGGCGACTTCCCCAGCCTCCGAAAGGCGGAGCTGTGAACAGAGCTGGCCGCCAACCAGCCACCCCAGCTACTCTGCACTGGCCTTTCCTGATGCCCAGCAGTTCTCACTTCCCATTCTCCCGCCAGGCCTGCTCTGGCCACCAGCCTGGGCAGTTCCGAAGGTGACCCCCGGCAATGAACTGGGAGCTGGAAGTAGGTATCAAAGTTCTCCTGAGTTCCTCTTCCGTTCCCTTCTCACCATGTGGGCAGGCCAGCCAATGGGGGAGCGAAGGGGGAGCGCAAAAGGGGCAGTTGCCCTGGGGCCCAGTCTTTTAATGGGGCATGAAGCTGTGGCTGCCACAACTGCTGCTGCTTGGACAGCGGCCCCTCTGAAGTGCCGGTAGCAATGTTCGGCTGCCCTGCGCGGCCGTGGGGGGCCCAGAACGGGGAGCCTGGCAGTGCTTAGGGTGATTGTGCTTGGTCCCACCCCTTCCACCCTTGGCTCGCCCCCTTCTGCCCTTGGCCGGAGCCAGGCCCCCTTCCCACTTTGCCCCGGGGCCCACAATGGCTGTCGGTTCTGCGCATCACCATCATCATCAACCACCGTGGGCTCAGTGCCCGTCGGTGTCTGATGCCTCTCACTATGTCCTTCCATCTTTCCCTGTCCAGTGCGGAGTGGCTTAGTGTCTGTAGACTAGCTCCGCACCCATCTACTATATCCTCTATCCATTCTCTGTGGGGTCTGCCTCTCCTATTCGAGCCGTCCGTTATGCCCAATACCAGGGTCCTGACCTATCTCTGGTCATTCATTCCGCAGATATGCCCTGATCGCTGTAACTTCCATTGTATAACCTTCTGCAGCAGGTTCTCTTTCGGCTGTATCTCCCTACGTAATTCCTCATCTGTGACCTTCTGCATCCATCCTATTCTCAGTATTTTCCATACCAACTCCTCTCAAATGCCAACGTCTTTCACTTTGACTCTTTCATTATCACCCATGTCTCGTATCCACACAACAAGCGCTGACTACACACGTTTTCAAGATGCTCGGCTTTGTTCCTAAGCTAATCGCTTTGCTTTTCCAGATCTTATCCATCGCCTTCAAACTCGCTCTGGCTTTCACTATTCTAGTCACAATTTCCTTCTTACAGTCTAGCTCATACATCATGTTCCTCCCCAGATACGTGGACTTCTCTACATTCTCTAGTTTGATCCCATCTATACTGATCTTCCTTTGTATTTCCTTATCTCCAAATACCATTGTTTTTTTAATCGATATTCATAATCAGTCCATACCACTTCCCTTCCTCGTTTACCACCTGCACCATTCTCGCTGGCTTCTCTTCATCTTCTTAAATGACAACTATATCACCCATGAACATCAAGTTGTTAATTCTTATCCCATGCAGAGATATCCCTTCTACCTCTTCCTTGATCTTGTCCATCGCTCTCCTTAGATGCATGATGAAGATACTCGGCGATGTCAGATCTCCTTGTCTCGCACCTCTACTCATTCTAAACCAACTTCCCAACTCTCCGTACATTCTCACCGCTGCCTCCGCATTGCCGTTGATATCCTTCAATAACCACATCAGTCCGCTATCCACTCCGTACGACGCCAACACCGCCCAAGTCACTTTCTGATGTATACCGTCAAATGCCTTCCGAAAAACCGACGAAGCGAGCGTGTATGTTCTCGCTGCACAAAGGTAATTACCTTCTACCTTCCTACGGTCTCCCTTGCATCCATTGGGCGTTACCTCCATTTTCTGTCTTTAAACTACAGAGGCGAAGATCCCCACTTTCAGAGGCGGATTCATTTTAGTGCTCTGGTAAAGTCCTCCTTCTGTAGCTGCTTGGTGAGTTGGGATAGACTAGTGCATATTTAGGGGAGCCATTAAAAACAGTGGAGATGCTGTGGAAGCATCTTCCTCCTTGGTCAGATTCTCTCCTGGACCTGTCTTCTAGGGATGGCTACGGATGTGGGGTCAAAAGACGGCAGTTTTTTGCAAGAAGCTGTTGGCAGAAACTGTTTCAACATTTCCCAGTTTTGGAAAGGAGGCTTGAGATGGCCATGTGACAAAGGCGTTGCTCCAACACATGCACCCTGGCCAGATGGGGAGCAGCAGCGTCTTTTGCCTCAGTTTCCCCCACAGTGCTTTGGCCTACTCCAGATGTAGGGGCGCCCTGGCCTTCTACCCAGGCTGCTTAATAGAGTCCAGCCCCTTCTGGGACCTCAGGGTCTTTTACCGAAGTTCAGCCAAACTTTCAGCCAGCTGGCAGTCACCTTGTAATAGGCATGCTTTACACCAGCCGTCTGTGCCTCAATCCGCCCCTCAGGCCGGGGGTTGGCCCACTCCTTGCCCTTACTCAGCAGTTCAAGCAGGCTGTACCTAGGCTCCCCTGAGGAAGCCGGCCTGGGCTCCTCCCTATTCTCCTTCTCACCCTTTCTTTAGGCTGCGTCTCAGCGAGAAGGGGACTCCCACCTCCCCTTGTGTAGGAGTTTCTCCTTCCAGCTGGGCTCACTCAGCTTTTTGTGGAAATCAGCCATGCTCCCCTGCAAATTAGGTTTTGTTTCTAATGAGGGCTGGCCCACCAACCACATGTCAGCAGGCCGGCCTCCGGCATACGTCTACCTAGAATCCTAGGGCTGGAAGAGACCTCAGGAGGTTATCAAGTCCAACCCCCTTGCTCAAAGCAGGACCAACCCCAACTAAATCATCCCCGCCAGGACTTTGTCAAGATGGAACTTAAAAAACTCTACAGCTGGAGATTCCACCACCTCGGTGGGCAACGCAGTCCAGTGCTTCTCCACCCTCCTGGTGAAAGAGTGTTTCCTAATATCTAATCTAGACCTCCCCCTCTGTAACTTGAAGCCATTGCTCCTGGTTCTGTCACTGCTCACCACTGAGAACAGCCTCTCCCCTTCAGGATGTTGAAGGCTGCTATCAAATCACCCCTCACTCTTCTCTTCTGTAGACTAAATAAGCCCAAGTCCCTCAGCCTCTCCTCATAAGTGCTCTGCTCCAACCCTTACTCATCATTTTTGTTGCTCTCTGCTGGACTCTCCCCAGTGTGGCCATGTCCTTTTTGCGCTGGGATCCCCAGAGCTGGACACGGTATTCCAGATGTGGCCTCACCCATGTCGAATAAAGGGGAATTGTCACTTAGCCAGATCTGCTGGCAATGCTCCTACTGACACAATAACAGACCCGCAGCTGGCCCCAGATCGGCTGACATTGGCTCGTAGAGCTATAAAATTGCAGTCTGGAGCAACGTGCCTATTTTATAGCCCCACAGCCTGAGCTCCGTAAGCCCATCAGCTGGCCCAGGCCAGTCATGGCTCTGTGATGGCAGTGAAGGCAAACCTGCTGGGAAAGGGCTGACGCGGGGCTTCGTGCGGAAAGTCTCCATCATAGGTTTAAATGTGCTGCTTTGGAATTGCACTGACATTTCGTTTCAAAATTTAAATTCATTTAGAGAGAGAGCGAGAGCGAGAGAGAGAGAGCAAGAGAGACAGCGAGCGAGAACGCAAGCAGAGGCTTTTTTTAAAAAGAGATCAAAAGTCAAAAACCTCCTTGACCAGCCTGCTACAAACTGGGGATTTCTGGATTGCAAACCTTTTTGAGAAACCAACTTTTTATCCCATTTCAGGATGCGGGGGGATCGCTCATGCTACGGCTGCATCTACTAGCATCTCAACTGGGACCACCAGTGTGTGGGTAGGAATGTAAACAGCCCTCAGGCGCAAAGGCTTTTGCTCAAGGCCAATGTGCCCTCTAGTTTTTTTCCGTGTGTGTGTGTGTGTGTGTGTGTGTGTGTGTGTGTGTGTGTGGAATAACCTTTGTTCTGCTCACTGAGGTATGCGTGGATGTGCACCACCCATAGAAACACAGGCTTCAGGGTGGGGGGTGCTCTGCTGATCAGCTGAGTGGCACCTGAATCTCTCCTGGGTGGATGCCCAAACATTCAGCTTGCGGGGCACACTGGTCACAGCTCCCACAGATGCTCTTTAAACCAGTGAGCCAGAAGCAGAGGTGGCTGGAGTTTGACCCATATCTGCCCTTCCCTGGCGACACAGTGCACAAACGTGTTGACTAAGCAAGAGGCAACAGTGTTCGGCATGCAGAGTCGTCGGTACATCTGAGCCCTAGCAGAGGATTAATTAGCCGGATTTATGTGATCCGATTAGCCGTGCTCTTGCTGCACACTGGACTGCCAAGCAATTAGCACCGTGATCTGGCAGGGTTTAGAGAACGGTTCTATTAAACACAGTCGTCAGTAACAAGCCTGACCAACATCTTTGTAACCGTTAGGCTGTTGCACCAAAATAGTAATTATCCCGGCCTTTCTACAGCAGGGATGTGCAGCAGTGGCCTGAGGACTTAATCAGATGGAAAGCCCCATGAACAGAACAGGAAAGATTCCCATTGACGGCCCTGGGCTCTGGGTGAGGCCTTAAGGCACAGCTGGTCTGCAGGTGCCTGTCCCAGGACACAAAAAGCTTGTGCAGAATTCCACATCCGACACCTGCCCATATCAATGAGCTGCAGGTTGAACCTCTCTGGTCTGGCACCCTCGGGATCTGAACAGCGCCGGACGAGAGAATTTACCAGCTATGGGGAGGTCAATGTTGTCTAGTATCAGAGAGGCGGCCGTGTTAGTCTGTAGCTTCGAGAGCAACAAGAAGTCTTGTGGCACCTGATAGACTAACAGATATTTTGGAGCATAAGCAGATGCATCTGACGAAGCGGGTCTCTGCCCACGAACACTTATGCTCCAAAATGTCTGTTAGTCTATCAGGTGTCACAAGACTTCTTGTCGTTCTCCATATTGTCTAGCATGTTGCCAACACTTCCACTGCGTCCTGGGCTCTTAGAAGACATTTAGGGGTAAATTAGAGCTAAACAACAGCCCAGAACACTGTGAGCCAGGACTGGTGGCTGGAAACAAACTTTATGCGACAACAGGAAATTTGACCACACCCATGATAAGTAGTTGCCCAGCTAACTCAACTCATGCCGGATTACGGATGTTGCCGGGTGAATGAGTGCCGGACTAGAGAGGTTCAACCCGTCGTGATTCAGAGGTGACACTACAGCAACGGGAAGACTTCTGCTGTGGTAGTAAATACAACTCCCTGAGAAGCAGTAGCTAGAAGTCTTCGTTGACCTATTGCTGTCTACACAGGGTCTTAGGCTGGCTTAATTACGTCGCTCAGCGTGAGGGTTATTCCCCCTTCAGAGTGACATTGACTCTTCCATATCATTTGTTTGCGCTGAGCAGCCCGAAGGGAAAGCTTATACTCCAAGAACCAAAGAGCCCCAGCTGTGAACCAGGACCCCACTGTGCCTGGTGTTGCACGAACGCACAACAAAAAAGCCGGCCTCCGTCCCAAAGAGCTTGTGATTGAAGTACGAGACAAGAGATGGATATGGACGGACAGGGCAGCACAAAAAAACAATGAGACTATTGGACAGCGTGATAGGCCATGGTCCTAGCATGTCACTCTCTGTCCAAGACTTGGCCTTGACTTGGTGCAGGATACTAGAGGGACCCCATCCCAGCATGAGATCAGACCCTGGCTTGGATGGTCCAGCAACAGATAAGAGATACCCCTATGCACAGGGGCTGCTATCAGGGCATGGGGCTGAGTGACAGGTGAGAAGTTGAATGGCTTGCAGCTGCCACTCAGAGCCATGTCCCCTCGATTACGCAAAGGGCACCTCTGAGCGCCCCCCAGCAGGGCCTGCCGGGGTAACGCCGTGGGAAAAGGGCGCAGCCGCCTCCCTGGCAGAGTTCGTGTGCTCCTCTGCGATGACGCTATTGGCCAGCGCAGCAGACACAGCAGGCAGGGAGGGATTCTGGTGGTGCAGCGGGTCGGGAACCTCATGGCTATTGCTCAGCACCTTTAACCAATACACGCGCGATGGGGTGTCTGAGCTGCACTGGTGCATGGGATGGGGGGTGGCTTCTCATAAAACCCAAGACAAAAGAGACAGAATCGCCAAACCCAGTACAGTCCTCCACGTGGGCATACCCGAGCCCCGGGAGAGGCCTGAGACCATGCAGCTGGCAGCTGAGATTAATCAGCTGCCAATGAGCGCCCAGCCGGGGCTGTATAAATAGGGGCTATGGGACGGGAAGAGAGAAGACGCTTGCTCCAGCTGCGGAGGAGAGACCTGGATGTTAGGGAAGCGGCAGAGGAAAGGCAAGCAGAGCTGGGCGGGGCTCTGGTCTGACCTCCCCCCGCCCCACCCGGTGCAGGACCTGAGACAAGGCTAAGGGTGCTAGGGCGGCAGGAGGGCAACCGGGGTAGGAGAAGGTGGCAGGCCTACATCCTCTTTGTCAACAATGCATGGCCATTTCACATGGCACTTTGCCCCTGAGGTAAGGGGCCAGGAGAAGACTGGCAGGAGGTGACTGAGGTAAGGGAGGTAGAGGGGTTTGGGGTTCCCTAAGAGGGAGTACCCCAGAGTATGGGCCACTGCAGTAGCACAAGTATCAGAGAGGTGGCCGTGTTAGTCTGTAGCTTCGAGAAGAACAAAAAGTCTTGTGGCACCTGATAGACTAACAGATATTTTGGAGCATAAGCTTTCATGGGCAAAGACCCGCTTCATCAGATGCCTGAGTCAGTAGCCTGAGAGAAGAGCTCCGTGAGGTCAGGGAAGGAGCCTGCAGTAACAGAGAAGATACGTAACGGAGGGCAAGGCACCAGCCAACAGGGGGTGCGCCGTGGCTGACGAGCTAATTCCAACTGGCCCAGCAGGAATCCCACCCCCTTACAACATGCTAAAGCAATAGCAGGTTTTATTGACTACATCCAGCTTTGCCAGGAGTGAATGAATGCTCCCAAAATAGCCTGTCCCAGAATCCCAGCGGGCTCTGGGTCTCAAGTAAAACCTGGAGGGACACCTTGGAAAATGTCTCTACTTCGGTTGTCCCACAACCCAGGTCAGGCAAACAACCAAAGCTACTGCATGGCTACATGGAAAGGATCGTGTTTCACAAGCTACATACAGGCCGCACAGGGTTCAAATATTTCAACGTATTCCAAGGGGTCTGGGGAAATTTTGCCAGGTTCCAAGCCCTTGTCTGACTTGCATATTTAGACTGCGAGCTCTTTGAGACAGGGTTGGTCTCGCACTGGATTTTTGGACCACAGCTTTCACAATGGGGATGCAATATGAGCGGGGGCGGCTGGATGCTGCTGCAAGTAATTAAAAGTAAATAAGATAAAAATACTTACGGGTGATTGACGGAAAACCGAGGAAAAAGAGCTAAAAATCCTTTCCCATTCCCAAATGCGACAGATACTGAGTAAATCCCCTGAAACGCTAGCCCTAAACTTTAAGTTACAGATTAGCAAGGTGCTGAACCGTGCCTCCCATATGGCAAAAATCTCTTGACATTTTAACAGCTAAAGTGGAGGTATATGCACAGCACATAGCTGTCAGTAACTCACCCAGCAAACAAGGGTCTTGATCTGGTCTCTTGACCTCCTGCCAGGCAGAGGCGCTACAGGGGTTGGTGCTACAGCCCCCTGGTTTAGCCAGGGTCCCACCTGCTGGACATCCCCACATCCCAGGGCTCCAATCCAGGATCTGTGCCCACCCCCATCTGGGAGGGGGGACATAAAGATCAGGAGGTTAAACTTCGGTGCCTAATTATTAAAAGCGATTTCACACCACTGCTGCTAAAAGTCACCCACGAGAGCTCACTCCTAATAAATAAAATTGTTGCTACAAGGACTACTTGTTTTTGTGATCTTTTGAAGACAGGCAAAAAGAAAAATCCCAAAGACATCAATAATAAATAACAACAATAATAAACCAGAGGGGCTTTCCTTAATATTGGATACGAAACTCAATTAAACAGCCCGCTCTTTTTGCCACTAGAAATGAGAGTTAGCGGAACTATCCGTAACCAACAGCTTATGATTAATTTGTTCATTATACTCAATTATTCCGGGAAAGATTCATGAGAGTATATTTCAGCTTATGGATAATTCATGGCCTATCCCTTAGATGATTTGCTAGCTGCTATTTGCATTGTGCAGCCGCCTACGTGGAGCATGCGGTATTGTTTCTGATCACTCATTGGCCAACTTCCAAACCAATCCAGAGAGCAAGGTTTTCCAGAAATGACTCCTGAATACGGATGCCCAACTTGCATTTTAGAGAGGCCTGAGTTTCAGAGGACGCATGCTCAGCAGCTCTGGAAAAACCCGACCTTTTAAAGGCACCTCCAGCTGAATAGCCACAAACTAAAGCTTGCCAAGCCACCTGTCACTGTTGAAAATCTAGAGCAGGGATTTGAAAGGCGGTCACGCAAACAAACCCACATTCCACAGACAAAAATCTCACTCAGACAAAGAGTCCCAGGAAGCTCGGAAAGGCGGCTGCGAATACCTCTGCAAACATAACTGTGGTTTTTATTTGAATTCTTTCTGAGCATTTTGCAGCCCTCTCCAGCCTCTGCTAAACAAACAAGAATGACAAGTCACTTCCGTTTCTGCTCTGTAATATTTGAGCGTGAACACTTCCCCCTCTGAGCTGCCCTGCTCTGTTTCCAAAGGGGCTCAACTAAGGCCCTCCCCTGCAGCCTGGAAATGCAGTAACACAACATAATTCACATATTTTCCTGTTGACCCTTCCTTTACCTCACTACTTGGGTTCCTTTTAAAGCAGGAAACAGTTTCAATTCACAATTAAAGGACGAACACAGGTAAATAACTGCTTTTTGGAGCTTTTGAGAAATGGGAATTTTTAAAGAGTGGAAAGAATAAAATTATAAATCCATTAGAGAGCTAAAGTTATTTTTCCCATGCACAGATGTAACCATGTGTATGATATCTATATTTCAGGTTGAACCTCTCTCGTCCGGCAACCTTGGAACCTTAACAGCGCCGGACAAGAGAATTTGTCAAACCACAAGAGGTCGATATTGTCTAGCACCGTTACCGACATTTCCGCTGCTCACTGGGCTCTGAGAAGACACTTAGGGGTAAATTACAGCTAAATAACAGCCCAGAACTCTGAGAGCCAGGACTGGTGGCTGGAAACAAACTTTATGGGACCTCGGGAAACTTGGCTACACCCATGATAAGTGCCCATCTGGCTAAGTAAAATCCTGCCAGCTTATGGATGTTGCCAGACGAGAGGGTGCTGGATGAGAGAGGTTCGACCTGCACTGATTGTCTTACTAGTTATTCCAAAGAGAAAATCGAATATAGAGCAGTGTGGGCAACTGCGAATGGTGAATGGGGCCTCCTGCACCTCTGGGAGCGGCAGCATCTGGCATCACATGGGGGTTCCACCTGCTGCCCCTCTGCCTAGCCACAGACACCTCCCCTCTCATGCATGGGGGCCTCAGAGCCCCATCCTTCCTTCAAGCCTCCACAACCGGCCGATTTATGCTGTTGCAGCCCTGGGAGGGAAAGGAGCCGAGACGAAGCACGAATCGGATGCTCCAAAAGTGCTGGGAGCAGCAAGCAAGCGCTGGTCTCCAGGGCACCGGTGCACAAAAGCTTGCGTCGGGGCGGGGACCGCTATGAGCTCGCAGACCGCAGAGCAAACCCCAGGGGGGGCGCGTGCGGCCCACCATCGGTACCCCGTTTGCAGGCTGCAGCTGTAGACTAGGGAACACGGCCCAAAGTCATTGTGCTGTCTCTGTAGAATCGGGCAGCCCTGGCTGTTTCTCTAGATCCTGTTTTTGTGCGCATTGTGGTCTATTTTAAAGCCATGTGCAGTGGGGGCTGGCTGATACTACGTAACATGTCTGCAAGGAGACAGGGGACACAGATTATTCTGCTGAACATTTTGGTCGCATAGAAAAGCCCCAGTTTGCAAGCAGGGCCCCACTGGGTTAGGTGCTGTACACGTGTACAATCACGAGATGCTTTGTCCCCAAGAGAGGTTACGCTGGGAGGATCTGACCTCAACTAACTCAACATTTCATCTCTTTCGGTTGCCAATGACAACACATCAGTAAGACACCCTCCCACCGTCCCCCACAACAGTATCTTTTGATGACATCGCTGTTGTAGTTCAAAAAAAAAAAATCCCTTTCCTTGCTGGGAACTGGAAGCTCCCTGAGGACAGGCCCTAGCTTTCAGGAAATTGGTTCCTTCAATCAAAGCTGCACCGAGTCTTCAGGCAGCGACTTGAATGAATGAATAATGCCTCCAAGGAGAAAGGAGGCGAGCGGCGGGTTGAGCGCAGCATCAGTCATTCACAGAAGCGAGAGTTTTAAGGGCAGTCTCTGCCCCTCCCTCCTTCCGGGAACACACCGACCCCTCCCAGCAGCAAAGGGCATGTTGAAAGGCTCTGCCAGGGTTCTCTGAAGTCACGCCCTGGGAAATCAACAGGGATGTGGCAATGCTTTGAGTCCGCGCCCTGGTGAAATCTCCATTCATGTTTTTATATAATCTCACTCCATCTGATTACAGGGTTCCCCTTCTCAACAGCTTCCCACGTCCCAAAATGCTGTGGCCAGCCCTGCACACACCAGGTCTGGCTACTTACGGAGCTGAGGCTATAATTGTCGTTCATCATTGATGCAAACCTCTCTGCGCATCATTTATCAGCTCTTGGCAAATGTAACCTTCTACTAAAGTGTGACTGGTTTCGCACCTTTCAGTTTTGAGTTGCCCAACGTGAGACACCCAGCAGATCTCTTAAGTGTCTCAAGCAGGCAACCAAAAAACCACCTGCCAGCTCTGAAAAACTTGGCTCTATTGTACTGAGACATGAGATTTTTTTTTTCTGCCGGGCCACCAGCAAAGAACGGAAAGGGAGCCACTGGACTGGGGCAACATACGACTAGAATATATCCATCCAAAACTCACTCTGATTTGATTTCAGACTCTCAAAAAAACACATGGGCAATTTTTGTTTTCCACTTCGGCTGCCCTCGTCAATTCCAAAGCCCAGAAGCGTCTCTAAGATTCTGGCCTAGCCCTCAGCCCTGCAGTGCTTGAGCACCTCACCATATTTAACCTCAACAGCCCCCTGGTCCAGGGCAGTGCTACTGTCCTGAGCTCACAGATGGACAACTCAGGCAAAGAGAGGCTAAGTGACTTCCCCAAGGTCCCCTGAGAAATCTATGGCAGAGCAAGGAGTTGAAGTGGGGTGTGTTAAATCCCAGGCTGAGGGCGCAGTTACTGCTCTGCCCGTAGTCTTCAGGTAGGGCTATCCTGGTGGGGTTAAAGCCGAGGGGTGCACAAAGTGGGGGGCAGACCCGCAAAGAAGGTCATGAAATTTACGAAGGGGGGGTTGGGTGCACCATGATTATTCGCTAGGGCTCAGACTCATCCATTTCATTAAAAATGTGGAAACATATCACTATTTTTACGTCTGTGTATTCACACTTACACACCGATTCATAAAGTTTTTACATTCTCCAAATTTTTCTTACACACGCCGAAAGGCTGGTTGGTTTGTTTGTTTTTCCCATATCAACGTAACTGAAATGTCCAACCGTTCGGCTCATGTGAGACAGGTTGGGGCGGCCCCCTGCTAACTGAGGGGACAAAAAGTGGGGATCGACGTCAAAAAGTTTACTCATCCCTGTTCGAGCCCAACACGATGCAGAATTCTCGTGACAGAGTCAGGCCTGGTAAGATTCCAGACGACTTTTTGAATGCTTAGGAGACCAGTTGACCGTCGAGACATTTCGTCTAACTTCCCCACCTACGTAGCGCTGATCTAGCTCAACTTCTGAATGGGGGAAAGAGGGGGCCGATATGGGTAATAAACAAATGGGTCATGCCAACAAAAACAGCCATTTGTCATCTGCCATCCCAAGCTCTGAACACGAGGGAAGGCACAGGAGCGACGTGCCCCAACCTGCAAGGACATGATGGGATTTCCTGGGCCCTTGTCACACTCTCTCCAAGGTGAGGCGTGCTGATCCAAAGGCCACGCAATAAGCATGCACGCCCTGTTGTGCTTGACCTGCACGTTCTTTGGCCATGGCCGAGTACCAGCTGGGATGTGCGTGTGTGAGCATGCAGGCGAGAGGTTCTCCGGGCACAGAGCCATGGTCACACGCACTCACACTCAAACACACTTTCCCATGGTGGCCTATTGAGGGTCTGGAAGGAATTTTCTCCCAGGACAGATTGGGTTAGATTGAGGGGAGGGGAAGGGGACCTTCCTCTGTGGCATCAGACATGGGCCACTTTCCAGGATCAGCCGTTCCCCTGCCACGGGCACTGGGCCACTTCCGTCCCTCTTGGCACGGAGCATTCTCGGGAGGGCTGTGATACTTTGATCTCACTCTGATTGTTGGGTGTGGCGGCAGGTGCTGGGTGGGGTCTGGCAGCCTGTGAGATACAGGAGGTCAGCCCCAAGGACGAGGGTAGGGTGGGAAGGATGTTAAGAGCTGGAGGTGGAGCTCTGGAGTAGGGGGAAAGGTGCCCGCGATTTAAATACAATGTGGGACCATTGAACAAAATCGCAGTTAATTAAATCATTACTCAAGCCACACACATCAGAGTTCTCCCCCCAGCCCCAACGCAACTGCCACACAATTTTTGTTACAAGTTGCATTAACACACACACACACACACACACCCCTGCACACACATCTCTCCAGGAGAGTCACACAGCACTGACTTCAAAAAAAGGTCAACAAGCCGAAGATCAAACTGCTTCTTCACCCACAGCACTGTCTGAAACCCTAGTTAAAGCCACGCAGGGAAAAATTAATTTTTCCATTGGCTAAATACACTCTGAATTCTCCTGTGCAGCGTCCTCTCGTTTGGTACACACATCAACCCGCCAATAAAAATAATTCTGCCTTCCCCCTTGTGCTCCTGGCTATTGGATCTCATTTTGTGCCACTTCCCTCCCACTTGCAAGGCATAGCCAGTACAAGTGGACAGGAAAGAGCCAGGCAAGGATGGAGAGGATTAACAGTCGTTATTACCCTGTGTTAGCTGTGCAGGTCAGTACGGAATTACTGGGCCACCGGCTTAACAAGAACATCGTCTGGAAGCAGGTATCCTATCCAGGTTCCCAGGCTCTCGGCTGGCACTGGCTGGGCTTGCCCTGGGGCAGCCTGCTCAGGTGCTGGAAGAATGAAGTCATCACATCTCTTAAAAAGGAGCCCTCCAGCCTAGGAAGCGCTGTCCTGGATAAACACTAGAGGCCTTGGCCTGGTCATTCCTCATTGGCCAGGAACACGGCAGCCCCCACTTTAGTTGGGGGAGACGGGAGAAACCTGGTTGCACCGGCAGATGAGTCCCCTTGGGAGCGGCCGCTTCCTGCCCCCCAACGTCCATGGGAGAGTCACGCAGGATAAAGTGGGCGGGGCTATGGGTGGAGCCTGGCCCTCACCCCGCAGAGCCCATTGTGACAGCCTGGCCTGGGAGTCAGCTCACGCCGACAGTGCCACCAAGCAGACGCTGCACCTCCGTGACTCAGCCTCACTGCCCACACAGCTGGAGTGGCCTTCCTCCTCCCCGCCCAGCCAAACACAGAGCCCCGCAGCTGACCTCTCCCCAGCTCAGAAGGGGGTCAGGAGCTGCGCCCCCAGCATGGCTTTGATCCGCCTCCATTACAGAAGGAAGCCGTTTCATTCACATTTGTCATTAGCCGAACGGACCCCTGGGTCCCTCGGTGGCCCCCACACGCACGACCCAGTGCCGTCAGGCAACCGTGCGGCTCCCAGGCTGCTGCTCCCACTTCTCGCAGCACCCATCGCCGGCAGAGGTGTGAGAACCTTTACGGTCGGCTTTGGTGCTCTGCTGTTGGAGTGATCATCGTGGGTCCGTCTCCCCTCGCTGAATCGCTGCAGAAGGCGAGTCACAGACCTCCGCTGTAAACCCCTTCGGGGGAGGCCCAGAACCTTACGAGGAGTAAAGGGGGTTGCCGAGGTGAGTCGATAGATAAGTCGATTCGAGCTATGCACTTGCTGGAGCTGGCATTGCAGATCTACAAATTGACTTTAAGGTCTAGTGTAGACCTGGCCCGAGGCTAGTGAGTGGGCCACGAGCTGGTCTCCTGGGGTAAGGTCGTTTCGCCAACAGCCCTTGAACACCTACAATTTGCCGGCTGTGCCGACTGAACCACAGCGGTGCTGTGATCGGCTGCAGAGGGAGCACACCCCTCACATCACGTGCCCTTGCTTTACGTGCATGTCACTTTAATGACTTACTTGACTTAAACCCTTGTAGATGACCTATGCGCCACCCAGAGTACAAGTCTCTGCCACTGTGCCTTGGGACAAAACTTCTAGCTGGCTCCAGGATTACTCCAGCTGTCATCCTTCAGTCTCAGTAGATCTTCTCCACATTGGCCGAGGTCCTCCTCTTTTGCGTTTGCCTTGCAGGTTCCCTGGGAGAGCTGGATGGACTGTGCCAGATGATGGTTTTCTGAGAGCGTGGCTGAGCCATCCCCACTGTCTTCTCTTGATTTGAACGTCAGGCGGCTCTTGTCCTGTTCTGTTCCAAAGCTTTTCATTTGTGACAATGTCTTGCCATTTGAGGTGAAGGATGTACCTCAGGCATCTGTTTATGAATGTCTGTAGCTTGCGATTTGAAGACGTTTGTATGGATGTGAGACCTGGCATACAAGGTACCAGTTGCATAGAATCCTAGACTCCAAGGGCGGGAAGGGACCTCAGGAGGTCATCAAGTCCAGCCCCTGCTTCAAGCAGGATCAACCCCATCTAAGTCATCCCAGCCAGGACCTTGTCAAGCCGGGACTTAAAAACCCCCAGGGATGGAGAATCCACCAGCAGTAGTGGGAAGAAAAAAAAAAAAAAACTACGTAGACAGGAACCAGCAGAACCCGGCAGCAGTACACAAAATGCCTCCTGAGCCGCAAACAGGAACCTGATGGGCCACGTGCAACTCGTGGGGCACCAGGGAGCCCCAGCCTACTTCCGTCCCAGAACACAACAACCTGCCATGCAGCTGGCTATCCTATCACTCCACACTGGCAGTCTGCGTGTCAGCAGGGAGCAAATCGGTCCCGATCCAAAAAGCGACGTGCCTGCGTTCTACTTCACTGGGACCGCCCAGTCATCCCGCTCGTTAGCTGACGGGTGGGAGAGACCCGATCCCAGTGACAGTGACTGAAATCAGGTGACACGCCAGCAGCCTTACCGTACCAGGCTTAATTCACTCCTTACCCCTGGCAGCCAGGGCTTTCGCTGCTGATGGAACGTGATTAAATAACTCAACTGCACTGCAGCCGGTGCCTGAGGCCCGACCTACCCACCTCCCGGGGCCGCTCTGGAGCGGAGAGCTGCCATATAACACGGGGGCATGGCGCTGATTCCAGGAGGCAGCCTAGATTCCAGAGATGGAAAGGTAATGAACCGCGTACACCAGGCCAAACGCATCTCTGCGGGACGAGAAGCAGCCACCCGGCACTTTAAAAACCGAGGACACAGTTCTAAATCCCACTCTGAACCACAGGGATATGAATAAGCCAGTGGAAAGACTCTGAGTTTATGCAGCGTGAGAACTGAATTCCGGCCACAGAATCGAGAGATTGGATTATTTTATAGCAGCGGGGCCATTCCTTACAGAAGGGTCTGCGGCAGGGCTCCCTGGAAGCTGAGCTCTGGGGCGCCCGCCCAGGGGAGAGTCAGGTGCCGCCCAGTGGATTAGCACTGTGTGTTTCTATTTGTGGGGCACATCCGCACCTCTCGGTGCCCATAAAATTTATTCTGCTCCCGGATGGAACAAAAATGAGCAGGAAACCAGGTCTCAAGTGCTTTGTCTCGCAACAGCCAATGGGCCTCAATAACAGACGGCAACAGGCACGAGAACGTGGTCGTATGCAGAGCGGTGGGGCAGCCTGAGGCGCTGAAGAACTCCAATCAGGCAAAGGGTACAGACAGCAGTGGGGCTGGTACTGCCTCTGTGGCAAGCAAGCAACTCACCCAATGACTGGTATTCCCCCTACAAATTCTCACCACTGTCCTCTACCAGAAACTCGTCTCCCCAAGCACGGCTTTCTGGAGCCGGCCGTTTGAAGCGTGCCGAAGGAAGGCCCTGTCACCTGGTGGCAGTCACTGTGCTGTATCTTTTCGTCTTCCCCATGGAAAGCATCCTTCACTCCTGTTCCGTCGTCTCCTTCCTGGTCCTGAGGAAAGGGTCCATAGCACAAGAGCTCCACCTGTGTGGTCCCACCTGGCTCTGGAACGGCTCCTCGGCAACCACGAGAGGGTCGTTCACTCACCACGATATGACATTGGTTCTGCGGCCAAGACCTGGCAGCCCAGGCGCCAGCTGCGACCTGAACGCGCCTCCGCTCTTGATCGGCCAAGGCCTCAGCTCCCTCTCTCTGTGGGATGTGGGGGTGTAAGCCACGCCCCTTTGGCCAACCACCAGCTTCTTCCAAGTGCGTCCACACACCCAGGCGCTCTGCTCTCTTTTCCACTGAGGGCTATGAAGGGGACTGAGGGGAAACCCAAGCCACAAGCCATTTTGGAAGCCAAAGAGAACCATAGGAACATGCCGAGCGAAAAGGAAGCGACTGCCCAAACCAGCTTAGCTCCAAAGTAACAGAAGTCTGGTACAGCCTGAACCTCTCTAATCCAGCACCCTCAGGACCTGACTGGTGCCGGGCGAGAGAAGGGGAGGTCAATATTGTCTAGCAGCATTACCAACACTTCCACTCCTTCCTGGGCGCTTAGAAGACATTTGGGGTAAATTACAGCTGAACAACGGCCCAGAACACTGAGAGCCAGGACTAGTGGCTGGAAACAAACTTTATGGGACCGCAGGAAACTTGGGCACACCCATGATGAGTGGTCATCCGGCGAACTGAAATCATATCAGATTGTGGACGTTGCTGGATGAGAGTGTGCCGAACTAGAAAGGTTCAACCTGCACTGAACACAAGACGCCATCCTCCTCTCGCTTTCCCTGGTCACTAGCTCCAGCAGAGTGGCCAAGCCTCAATCTCCTTAATTTCACTGCAAAAGGCAACCTCCGAGATTCTGAGCTGTGCTGCTCTGTTTGGGTGTCAAAGGGCAGCGAAGTGCAGACAAGTTCCAGCTGGGTCCCTAGAGGATCCAGACAGACATAAGCCAGAGCTCCAAGGGACGTGACATCCTTTTGCATCTGAGCTGGGGGAAGGCAGATTCCAACAGGAGTGGATTGTTCTTGTACTGCAGGCAAAGAAATGTTGAAATTGAATCGAGTTCTATCTGCTTGCTTCTTTCCTTTCCCCTTCACCAAAAGAAGTTCTTTAAGGTCTAAAAAATAAAACTGTCCAGGGTCTCAGCTGAGTAACAAAGAAAGGAACGGACTTGTCACACTGACAGTTTGAGGAAAAAAGGGGGAAAAAAACCAAAACCCATCATGGTGTTTAAAACTTTGCACGCATGTAAGGTCTGTCAGGCTCAGGAACAAAGAATATATGCCCTATTCTTGCAGTGGAGTATTTTCCCCACTAAGACTTGCTCGACACTAGGCAGGCAAGTCATAAGAACGGCCATACTGGGTCAGACCAAAGCTCCATCCAGATCAGCATCCTGGCTGCTGACAGTGGCCAATACCAGGTGCCCCAGAGGGCCTGGACTGAACAGGTAATGATCAAGCGATCTCTCTCCTGTCACCCATCTGCAGCTTCTGACAAACAGAAGCTAGGGACACCATTCCTTACCCATCCTGGCTCATAGCCATTAATGGACCTAACCTCCATGAATTTATGTAGCCCTTTTTTAAACCCTGCTATAGTCCTAGCCTCCCCGGCCTCCCCGGCAAGGACGTCCACATTTTGAGTATGCACTGTGTAAAGAAGAATTTCCTTTTATTTGTTTTTAACCTGCAATTCTACCTACAGCAGTTGCGTAGCTAGAAGCGGCTTACCTGCAATCGACTTACGCAGCCGTCCTCGCTGAGGAAGGTCGAAGGGAGAGTTTCTCCCATCGACCTCTCTTACTCCTCTTGAGAATGAGGAGTACGGGGGTCAACTCCCAACCCCGGATCAGAAGATTTCACACGTCTCTACCAGGTGCGTGAAATCAAACCCTGGCAGATTGACCCTGGGTAGGTCAATCTTCCGGGTAACGTAGACATGACCTAATTCTCACCATTGACCTCTTCCAGACACTTTTCTCCCCAGCATGCCTTTCTGCACTGCTAGTTTATATGGGCCTAAACCATTTCACCTTCGCTCTCTTAGATCCTGATCCAAAGCCTACTGAACTCAAAAGGAGACTTTCAGAAGACACCAGTGGACACTGAAGGAAGGGAGCTGGGGTGAACAATCAGTTAATCTCCCTGAGCAACTCTGTGGCCGAAAGAATTGATCTTTGGATGCATAAACAGAGGAGCCTCAAATAGAAGTGGAAAAGTTACTTTATTCTGTATTTGGCAGGCATGTGACTCCCTGCTTAATTTGTGCCAGGGCTAAGCCCCCTGGCATCTCCGGGCTTGGCAGTTCATAGCCTCAGCACCTCTGGGCTCACTGCATCCATTATGAAATTAAAACAATTGATGAGCCCAGCACCTCTTTTGTTACAGATTACAGTGCTGGTGTCCACAGCTCAAGAAGGATTTGGATAAGCTGGAGAAGGTACGAGGAAGACCCAGACGAATGACTCAAGAGTTAGAAACCCTGTCTTACAGTGATCCAGTCTAGGAGCTCAATCTATTTAGCTTAACACAGAGGAAGGAATCAAAGGAGGCTTGATCACATGCCATGAGAACTTGCATGGAGTTTTAAGTCATGGGCTCTTCAGACTAGCAGAGAAATATCTAACAATACAATTGCCAGAAGTTGAACGTAGACAAAAATCAGACTGGAAATTAGGTATGTGGGTTTTTTTCATAGTGAAAGTGATTAACCACTGGAAAATAGTACCAAGGGTCATGGTGGATTCTCATAAGAACGGCCACACTGGGTCAGACCAAAGGTCCATCTAGCCCAGTATCCTGTCTTCCAACAGTGGCCAATGCCACATGCCCCAGGGGGAGTGAACAGAACAGGTATCCTCAGATGATCTCCCTCCTGTCATCCATTCCCAACCTCCGACAGACAGAGCCTAGAGAAACCATTCTGACCCATCCTGGCTAATAGTCATTGATGGACCTAACCTCCAAGAGTTGATCTAGGTCTTTTCCGAACCCTATTCAATCCCTGGTCTTCACGACCTCCTCTGGCCAGGAGTTCCACAGGCCGACCCTGTAACGTGTGAAGAAAAACTTCCTTTTGTTAGTTTTAAACTACCGATCATCCATCACTGATGATTTGTAAATCAAATTTGTATGTGTTTCTGAAAGGTCTCCTCCAAGAATTATTGTGGGGCAGTTGAAATCAATGAAATTACCCCAAAGCGAGTACCCCTGATGTGTGAATCCATTTCTGGATGCTTACCAAGTAAGCAAAGCACTGTGCCTTCTCCAGGTTCCAGTAACAACCCTCCCCCGGGCCCCCCACCCCCATCTCCCAGCCAAACTGTGGGCGATGTTCATTAGCAACTGAAGCATGTTACAGAGATGTAAATAATCGCTGGGGAATTTCTCCACTGAGCTGCGCTCACGGTGCTTGTTTGGGCAGCAGTCTCGGCACGCATTTCAGTCAGCAAAGTTAGGAAAGACAAAACAGCTCCCACACGAAACAAGAGGCAGAGGAAGCGGCAAACAGCTTCGTGGCAGACAGGACGCCCGTCAGAACAGGCTGGAGCTGTCTCAGCAGCCAGAAGCCATCCCATGAGAGAGAAAGCTATTCGGGGAATGAATGAATGGATCTCAAGCCAGATGTGGGGATTTCCAGCTGGCAGCAAGCTGAGTGGGATATTCGGATACAGGGTAGGTAGCTCCAACCTACAAGACGGGGTGATTATAAGGCCGACCGCAGACTGGACAAGGACTGAGGCCTACATCTTGTTTGGGTTGGATGAAAAGAAACAAAAATGGAACCCCAGCTACCATGGGTGGGAAAAGGGGACGTGCAGGGAAGGACAACTGGCACCCACGGGAGCCACTCCAGTTCCCACTGAAGTCTATGGTTGTTTGCCCCTGGTGTCATTGCGACAACAGTCGTAAACAAAGGGTCGGTGACGTCTCATTTGCAACGGCCCAAAGCAGTTCCCCTTTGCTCTCTGCGGTCCCGATCCAAAACCTCCTGAAGTCAGTAGGAAACTTCCAGACGACATCAGTAGACCTTGAGCCAGGCTCTTTGGGTGACACTTAAAATGGAGGTTACTTTGCCACCCTGGCTCTCAGTGTAGCCACAAATGGAAGAATACTCCTGGCAACCTATCCACTGACCCTTCTGTTGCTGCAAACTGGGTCTACAATCTGAGGTTACAGCAATGCAGCTACACTGGCACGGTCCCTACCGTGTAGCCGTGGCCCAGGTGTGACACAATCAGACCCTCAGGGAAGGAAATCACATCACAAGATCAGATTTTCCCAGCCAAAGGGAAAGCAGGCAGACGCAACCAAAAACTGATAAACCTTCGTTCTCGGAGCTGCACTACAAACCTCCCTCCGGATTCATGTCTTTTGGCTGCACCATTCGTGGGGCGCAGGGAAGGGACCCAAACCCAAATCCCAGGCTCTGAGGCAAGGTGGTTCTGAATCTGGACCCAAAATTCACAATTGCCCGTTATCTTTATTCAGGTTCAGTTCAACCCCCTAAACCCAAATCCACCCCCACTCTCAGGAAGCGCAGATGGAACCCAAAACCTTGTAATCCTTCGAGCCTCTCTCCAGCATTGCCATCAAAGCCTAGCCCAGGGCTCAGCAACCCCCGGCACAGGTACCAAAAGTGGTGCGTGAGCTGATTTTCATTGGCACACGTGGTGGGAGCTCGGCCCCTCCCTTCTTCCCCCCAGGCAGCTGGGAGCTTGTGCAAAGCCTGTGGATTAACAAAAGACCAGTTAACGCTACCAACCACCTCCTAAATGGCCAAGCACGGCATCTTCATGTAGTTAAGAATGAAAGTGTTGTTAGGAGGACTACTAGTGACTTTAAAAAAGTATCGCTGGCTCTCTGGCCATACATAGAGGTCAAAAGGCTCAGATCCAGCACTCTGCCTCTAACAGGCTGCTGACCCCTGACACAGACCCAGCTAACTCCCTCAGCTCAGTTGAGCGTTTTATTATGGCAATTCCCACGTGCAAAAAAAATAAAACCCCACCAAACAAAACAAACCTGGAGACAGGGGTACCGGAAGCAATGGTAAAACTTGGAAACATAGTGTACCTGTGGTCTCCCTGGAATGGCTTAGCTACAAATACAGAACACTAGAACTGGAAGGAACCTCCAGAGGTCGTCAGCGTCCATCCTGTGCCCTCACAGCAGGACTTAGCACCATCTACATCATCCCTGAGAGATATTTATCTAGCCTGCCCCTAGGTGCTTGAACTCCCAGCTCCTGGTTTAGAAGGTCAGTGCTCTAAAATGGAGCTTCCACGCAGGCATAGAAAAAAGCCAAGATGCACGTTTCTAAAATCCCAAAGGGTCCGTCTTTGGGGCAACAGTTGGAAACAGGAAGAAGAGAGAACCTGAGTGCTGAGCAAATCCCAGAGCTACCATATTACAGCTGCAAGAGGTCCAGCAAGTGGCTTTCCAAAAGACAGATGCTTCTGTCATGAGTAAAGAGGGTGGGACGGGGAAGGGAACCTGCCCTGTTGCCTCCTCCTCTCCTGGTGCTCTGTTCCTTCACCAGCTATCTTCTGCATGCTTCTCCCGTGTGGACTGCACCTTGGTCCTCAATTTGCAGCAACCTCATCCATTTCCATCCTGCTCTGCATAGGAATGTGTAAGGTTACCAAATCAGACTGCCCGCCACCCCACCGACAGGTTCCCCATCGCATAAACCCCACGTTAAGCAGATACGTCTTTCATCGCATTTTAAATACAGCCAAGAGGAACTGTGCAGTTGTCAGGGAAGACCTTTGGCTGTACTGGAAACTCAGAAGCCGCTCACAGCTGATGGTGTCCACTCCCTAGCTTCTAACAAGCATCATCAATCCTGCTGGTGACCTAGTCCCATACAAACGCCCTTTGCTAAGTGCAGATCAATTTATCTGCGAATAATCAACAAAAACAAGGCCCTTCTCAGTTGCAATACTTTGCTTTTCTGCATGCCTTGGAGAACAAATGTTCTATAAACATTCATTGATGCCCTCAGAAGTAAGTGAGGGACACGTAATGGATGACGTTGCCTGCTAATGAAATGCAACCACCTCTGGGGTGGAATTCAGCTGCTGTTTGGCAGTGCACAGCAACTCTGCCCAAGAGCTGTAGGGCAGCAGATGAAGGATCCCATTAGAAATTACAAGGGCAGGTGGGCAGAGGTCAGTCAGACAGTCCAAGCAGGAATTTAGAGTCTTTCAAAGCTTGTTGTTGGAACTCCAATGGCCCAGAAGTGACCAGGGTCTTAGGCGTGGTCTATGCCAAGCAGGTAAGTCAATTGCAAATATGCAATTCTAGCTCTGGCAATTGCATAGCTAGAACTGACCTACTTGCAATTGACTTACCCAGCTGTCCTCAGAGGCCAACAGGAAAAACGCATCCATCGGCCTCCCTTACTCCTCGCGAGATTGAGGAGTGAAGGGGTCGACGGCTGACCCCAGATGGTTTGACTGAACGCGTCACTACCAGGTGCACAAAACCAAACTCCAAAAGGTCGACCCTGCCTGGGTCAATCTTCTGCCGAGTCTGGACGTATCCTATGTCCCCCGCAAAGGAGGAGACCCCCAGTTTTCCAAAGTGCCTTTTCCTACCACCGAACAGCCTCATGCTGCCCAAACATTCACTAATCCTCCACCCGCAGACCTGGGTTTTCCCTGTAAGTCACCTGCTGAAGTTTTGACCCAGCCAGCTCTCATCCTGTAAAGTAGTGAGGGATTAGCCCAACACCAGATTACTGCATCTCCGCACGAGCACTCATCCTCCCAAAGAACCCAGGTGTAAGTGGTAATCCAGACTGGCTGGAAACCTTCCCCAAACATACCACGAGGTGTGGCTGGTTTTTCATCCCTTGTCTTGCGAGCTGGAGATATGATTTCAGCCGCTGATGAATTGATGCTTGTCTATACACTGCAGAGTCTGTAAAGCTTTGGGGTGAAGAACAATAGGTTATTATTCCCACTCTCAGCTGTGCCGCTATTTTGTACCTCAAGCATCCCCTCGGATTCACGAGCCGACCGCGTGCCTTAGAAATAAACAGCTGAGCCAGTCTGCTCCCTAGATGGATTAACCTGTTCCCCACCCCAGCAATACCTGAGCTCAATGTTTAATTGATACTCGGAAGAAATGGCAGAGAAGAAATCTTTCCTTTCAAAGCCATAAATATTCAGGACGAAGTCCTTAGACCATTTCCCCCTCACTTCCCCAGCTAATAGCTTAGTGCTGATTTGAAGCCAGTCCTGCCAAAAAAGCTTCACTTGTGGGACATCAGTAAAATATTTATGGCTCGCGCTTTTACAGCTCCTTCATTTTAATGCAGGGCTCACAGGGACTCAGCCGTGTGAGTTTCTTCTGATGCCTGGAGAGGAGCCGGCCAAGGAAGCCAAGGAGGGAGAGAACAGGGCAGGGTCTGTGTGTTAGGGCTTCGCCCCTCTGGGCGGAGGAAAAGCCATAGCACCTGGCTACAGTCTCGGAGCTGCCCAGGGGGAGCCTAGTCAGCGCCCCTTTACCTGGGCAGGGCAGGCGAGCTGTAAGTACATACCCTCCCCCGGGGTGGGGTGGGGCGGAGCAGCAGGCCAACGAACAAGTCAGTGTGTGCCTGGCAATGCAGAGGGCTGCTGCTCTGTGGGGAGCGGGAGGGGACACAGGTCCCCTCTCTTGACTGCACCCCAGGCCAGGGCCCTAACAGGAGCCATTACTAGCTGACAGTCAGTGGGGATCCAGGACGTAACTCACTGACCGCCGGGCTTACTGCCTCCATTGCCGAGGGGTCCCATTCAGGGTCATCCGGGAAGTCGGGCAGGTCCAAATCCTCCGGGTAGGTGGCAGGTCTGGAGACTCGGGCAGGTCCGTGACCTCTGGGTAGCCGGCAGCCAGCTGGTCCGAGGACTTGGGCAGGTCTGGGCCTTCCTAGTAGAGATCCCACAGCAGGTCAGGGGGACTCAAGTAAACTGGGGCCCTCTGAGCAGTAAGCAAAGAGCAGGGGTCGGGTCACGGAGGCCGGCCAACCGGTCTGGCCAGGCTGCTGGTCTGGCCAGGGCTATTCAGTGCCTGATCTCCGGGGCTGCCCCTTTAATGAGCTCCATGCCCCACCTCTGGCGCATCCTGCCTTGCATTTCAATCCCTGGGGGGTGGGACCAGGGTGCTCTGGCTCCGCCCACCAAGCCACTGGGAGGATTCCGCCGTTTCTGGGGTTGGGTGACGGCCACAAGGCCTCGCTGCAGTCTGGAAAGGAACGGGACATCCATTCACAGTCCCATTCCATAGCATGCGTCGCCTGGCAGACATGGAGCTCTCCCAGACTTGGCAGCGGCGCCTTCCCTGGGAGGTAAACCGAGGCACAGTGCAGTCAGTCAATTTGCCCCAGCTACCGAGGAGTAAAACTCAGGCATCGCGAGGCCCCACCCGCTGGCCACACTTCCCAGGCTGAACTCTCCATCCAAGAGTTTACGTACAACGGGGAGCCGGGCGCAGCAAGCGCGGTGAAGCTCAAGCGGCCCGAATGGCACCTTCTTCCCCAGCCATTGCCTTGGAGGCTTCCGCCCTCGACACTCAGCAAGGGCTTCGCCCACCGGGAATGCAGGCAAAGGACTCTTCAGACGCAACCCGAGCTGAGGCGAGGCCAAGAGCCCGCCACCAGCAAGAGGCCCCCATGGGTTTTCTGGCCAGGCAGGACCTGCAGGACGTCTGTTCTTAAGGGCCCTGTCATACGACCCTATCAGGGTCAGTACGGCCGGTTCCCCTGCACCCAAGGGGCTCCAACGCACTACGGGGTGAGGTGAGTTCCCCCTGGGGCCCAGCCACACACAGCGCCCCCCCGGAGGCGCAGCAAGCCCAAGCAAACACAAGCGATGGAGGGAAAAGCGCCACCCCCAGGTCTGCCCGGCCGTGCTGCCTGGGGCTCCCCGCTCCTCCGCTCAGCCCCGCCTCATGCCAAATTTCGAACACGTCGCCTCAGGCAGAGCAGCCACCGGGTCTCAAACGGCCACGGTGCTCGGGGTGGGGGCTGACCGTTCGGGAGAGCGAAGGCCCAGTGTAACTCACACCCCTGCTGGGTGTGGGTTGCTGTCCCATGGAGCGCCACTTAGACCATGACACGGCGAAAGGGCGCGTCTCCTCCGCCGAGCGCTAACTGGCTCCTAACCCAAGCTGTAGTGGCTTATGGCCTAAGCGCCGGCAGTCCCAGCTGCGCGGCTGCCTGCGGGTGGTTACAAGTGGGGCTTGTCTGGGATGGCAGCTGGGTCTCTGAAGCTTGGGAGGTTCTGCCTCAGCTAAGGGGACACATGTAACTCCCACACATCTAAGAAAGTGGGTCACCGTCCCACGGAGCAGCACCTAGACCTCTCACACTGAGCAAGAAGGCGTCCCCTCCATGGCCTGAGCTGGGAGCCAGCTGGCTTATAGCTCAAACTACAGCAGCGCCTGCACTAAGCCCCAGAGGTCCCAAACTCCCGTCTGCCCAGGGTTACCGTGTGTGAACTTCCAAAAAAAGAGGCCCCTCCTGAGCGAGCACGTATCTGTGTCAGCATCTACCAACTAACTCCCTTGGTGTTATATACACTATGCAAGGTGAGCTGGCAGGTACCGATACAGATCCCCGTCTTCTCAAACTCGGCAACCCTACGTCCGCCTGCGGGCGGTCACATCTGCACCAGTTGTCCCCCTCCGATGGTCTCCTCCAGCTTTACCCCTCGCCAGAGGCTAAGAGCCGGCGGGCCGCTGTGCGCCGGGCTGCTGGCACAGAAGGGCAGGAATTACCTGGGGCCAGGGGAGAACAGCAACACAAGTATGTTTGCAAGTTGCGGGGAAGGCGCCCAGCCAGCTGCAGGTGGAGGAAAGCCAGACAGCCTCACTCCAGCAAATTCAGAAGAGCTTTTATTGCCTCCTAAGCACCATGGCAACTAATCAGCACTGGGACTCGGAGCAGCTGCTGGGGAGAGGCAAGAATTCACTGGGCTGAATTCTCCTTCATTTGGGCTCCCAATTATACTCTTCCCTCCTGGCCTCGTTTTCAAGGCTTGGTTGCACGTGGAGCCTTGTCCTGCTGCCACCTTAGCTCAGCCTCTGACCTCGTACAGGCGAACCCCTGCCAGGGAGGGCAGCCGCTGAATGAGACCTCCAAGAAGGCTCGTGCATGGGACGCACCGGTCACAAGCCCTGCAGGGGCACAGGGGTTCGGAGCTCCGGGCAGGCCTGCAGTCGGTGGGGGGGCTCTAGGGGGGAACACCTGGGGAATGCTGGTGGCTCCCATCAGCACCGCCAACCGGGCCATTAAAAGTGCACGCAGTGGTGAAGCCGGGCTAGGGCGTTGATGCCACGATGGGTGGGGGGTCACCGGGCCCTGCACCCCAGTCGCAGTCAGAGCAGGCTCCCATTCAGCAGGGAGAACAGAGGGGTTATTGGCGACAGGGACACAGCGTGGAACAGACTTGTCAGCCCGGAAACCAGAAGCCGTCAGCACCATCCATCTTTGGGAGAGGGGCCCAGAGGGGGTCCCAGTGCCGGGGCCCTGATCCTCCTGCCTCCCTCTCCAGCCAAACTAGACTGTCCCGCTCACCAGCCCGGTTCCAATTCCAACCAGCCAGGCTGTCCCGTTTCCCAGGGAACAAACGTGTCACCCGATTGCCGAGCTTATGAAGGTCAGGGAGAGCTATTGCCTGCGTGTTGCCAAAATTACCATCACCACTATGCACTGATGCTGTGCCCAGGGAAACTGAGGCACCCACCTGGTGTTACTGCAGGGCTTACCCCAGCTTTGAGATCCCCCAGTAAAACAATAAGAAGTATCCAATGTAGTACGTGCTAAATGTTCACTGGTGCCAGTTCCTGTCTATTGCTGTCACCGGCACCCTGCTACCTGCATCACTGCCACCTCCTGGCAATACCATCCTCCTCCTTTCTAGCCGTAGTCCATCCCACCCTCCGGACACTGTCCCACCCCCGCACCCCCGCAGCCCCTACAAGTGTCACCATCTCATTCCATGCCCCCTGCAGGAAATAGCCCCAACTTTTCTCTCCCCCCGAGGCAAAGTGCCCCATCCCTGATCAATGCACCGCCTCCATTGTCAGGCGTCACCAACATGGTGTCCTCACAGACACCTTGCTCGGTGGAACAGGGAGAGCCGTTCGGCTGCGGGCACAGGCGCCCTGGGCCTGCTGCCTTGGCCTTGCACTGCCAGCCGGCACGGCAGACCCCGAGAGAGTCCCAAACACTGCAAAATCAGACAGTGCCAAAGCACCTGTCCAGGCTCGTTGTCCGTCAGAACGGTCAGTCAGTCAGTCCTCTGTTACACCCCACCTGGCCTTTTCAAGCAGCCGACCATACCACTCGCTAAGCGTGCGCCAGTGGGCTATTAATACAGCCATGTGTTGATGAGCTGAATTATTTATGGGCTTTCGCATTTGCAAGACCGTAGCCGACCTATTTTTGCTCAACTGAAGTTGTAGCGATGCTATTGTCCTGGAAATCTACACGGGCAAGTGAGGTTTAATGCTGTAAGAGTTCACTTTGCTTGCATGTCTCTCTCTCTGGGCCATAAGGCAGGAGGCAAATGCCGAGCCTACGCTGCTATTAGAAAGCACTTCAAACGCCTGTGGTATTCAGGAGGAACGAGGGACTTCGGAGTGAAATCTCGGCCCCACTGAAGTCAATGGTAAGAAGTGCGTACCCCACACCTCTGGCCAGTGGAGATAAGCTAAGAGCTCAGTCCATAGCCAGGAGTTTGCTTGCATGGAGGGAGTAGGGGATAGACCAGGATACGCCAGCCTCTTCAGATTAAGCTGGGACTTCTACCATAAAGCTGTGTTTTCAGTGCATCCGCTCATGGTCTAGGATAAGGGCCTCTACCCTGCAACCTATCCCCCACCCCGGCTAACACAGCTGCTTGAGGGAGCCTGGCCAACAGTGGACTAGCTGGGAGGTACAGGTTTGACAGAACTTATGTCTCCCTTCTACATGACCCCGGCCCATATGTTGCTCTTCATGTTCCCATCCTGCCATTTTAATCATTTACCCCAACGCCAAACTACTCTCTGGGACTTCCCGCCTGCAGGACTAGGGTTGCCAGTTTTGGTTGGGCATAGGCCCAGAGGGTGCATCATGTGACATAATCTTTAAAGAATGATCTTTCATTCCTGGAGACTCGAGGATAATTCTGGAGAGTTGGCAGAGCAACCTGGGATGACACCTAATCTGTCTACCAACCCACTTCTCTAGGCCCCTGTTCTCATCAAGTAACAGAGGTCACCCAAATGCTAGATGGCCCCCATATTTTCATACTAACCAAAGCAGTGCAATTTGTTTTGGAGGGATTGTTTTTAAACCAACACCCCAGATTTCTCACATTTTTCTTGAGGAGCCATTTGGTTGAACTTACTGAAGTCTGAGAATCCACAAGGGGCATGGGGGATTTGAAAGAGAGGTGGTGCCCCGCGAGGAGGTGTCACATAAGATTTGCGGAAAGCCATTTAAAAATGCCACAGCTCAGAGCCCCTTTTCTTCTCGTGGGATGGAACACAGCCTCATAGAGCCCTAGGGCTATGGTTACACGAGCGAGTTTTGCCGACAAATCCGCTGGAATGGCCACATACAAAATGCGTTTTGTCAAAAGGGTGTTGACAAAGCTCAGCCCTTTCTCCAGCAACGTTCTGCCTCTCAGCCATGACAAAAAAGCCAGGTGGATGCTCTGAGGGGGCCTTCTCTTGACAGACAGGGCATCCACATGCTTCCAAATGCCTGTTTTGTTAAGAGACCAGCCGAGCAGTCCAGCCACTCTGTTGACAGAGCAGATGCCCTCTTCCCATTGACTTGTGTGTGGGACCAGTCTGGCAACAGAAGTTTTGCTCGGAAATCTCTTCCGATGGCGACTTCTGTCAACAGAGCGCTGTAGGGTAACCGTAGCCTAGAACCGAAAGAGACCTCAAGAGGTCACCAAGTCCACCCCCCAATCCTCATGGCAGGACTAAGCTTCATCTAGATCATTGCTGCTAGACATTTATCCAACCTGTTTTTAACTATCTCTGCTGATGGACTGACAGGGGCTCCTATCAGCCTAATTTCAGAGCTTCCTGCTGTTTCTTGGCTGGAAACTGAGAGGGTCAACGTGAAGGGTGGAGGAGAGGCAGGAGGGCCATTCTGCCTCCATCTCAAGTTCAAAGGGTGGAGAGGCTCAAGTTTAGATACTATTAAAGTTCTTGGCGTTCGATAAGTTCTGCAACTTGTTTTCATGGCCCTCTCTCAACAATTAGTGTATTTGCATGGAAAGTCTCTGGATTGTTAATATACAAAACATCTCACTTTCTTAGTGCTTTATATTGTTATAATGGGTCTTTTTTTTTTTTTTTTTTATGGCGAGGGGCCTCAAAAGCCAGAAGTGGCCTACGCCCCCCTGGATCTCTGAGGCAGCCTCGAGGCAGGGGTATGGAAAGCAACCTGCTGGTGCAGGGATGCCCATATGAAGCCAGCCCGGTAGCCTCCTAGCACATAAAAATGGGGATAGGTGGCCTGCAACTTGTGGGTGGAATTTCCCCTTCCCATACCCCAGTGATTGCTACATCACAGCTGAACCTAGCTGATGGGGCATTTCCTCATTGGGGTTGACCCAGCTTTCGTCACACAAGCCCCCACCTTGTGTAAGGACACACTAGGAGTTGTTTGAGGCTAATTGTTCATCCAGAAGCCCTCCCTGGTGGGCGTGAAACACGACAAAGGCATTTCTCTCCCTCAGGCCTAAACCCCCTGCTTTGCTACCGAGCAGGCCTGGGGGCTCATCCAAGAGCAGGCAGGAGAAATGGAAATCATTTAATCAGGCTTTTCTACTTCTCTTATAATCCTGGGCTGACTGCCCCACATCCCTGCAGCTCGTAGGGCTCTGTCTCGCTCACTAGCTGCTTTCAGTTCTTTTCTCCTGCCGGCATTATCATCTCTAAGACATCCAGTGCAAATCCCCTGTTACAAGGGGCAGAACCCCCACCATTCCTTAACATGCCCGGCTAGGTCTGGGCTTCCCTCTCAGGACTAGAGAAATTTAGATAAAGGTCCTTCTGAGAGCCCTGCGAGATACGACAAGCAGGAGAAAGGGATGCAAACAATTTCAGAACTTCGGCAAAAGGACCTTTTCACGCCCCGTACCGGTAACATGGCTGCAGGTGATGGTGAATTTCTAGAGGGTGGGGTGTTGCGAGCTCCAGCCCTTCAGGAGCAACGCAGCTTGTTTCACAGACGTTAAGTGAATACAATTTCTTGAGATTAAAATAGCATCTGCACTGTTCCAGACAGCCGCAATCAAGCTACTGTGAAAGCCAGCTCACGTGGCTGGCACTAAATGCTATTATTAAACTGCATCCTACCCACCAGTGCTGTAGGAAAGAGAAAACCAGATCCAAGAGAATATAACCCCGTTAGTACCTGTTCTGCACCCCTGTGGGCCTCATTTATGCTTATATACGGCTTCCTATCTTCCACAAGAACTGCTATGCCCTATAATTAAAACAGGGATGAGGGAAGATGGACCTTTAAGTTTTCCCGTACGTACAAGATGGATTTCAGTTGTTGAAACACAAACAAGCCTTTAAATCAATAGGTGGATTTTCATTGCACAGGAAGCTGTCTGCTATCGGGACACATTAGGGAAGGTAAACAAAATGCAATGGTTCACTTTTCTTCAGCTTTCGGCCAGATCTACGATTTTAGGAAAGAAAGACAATCCAGGGAACTATAGACTGGGCAGCCTTACCTCAGTGCCCAGAAAAATCGTGGCGGGGATCCTCAAGGAATCCATTTTGGAGCACTTGGAAGAAGGGAAAGTGATCAAGAGTAGTCAGCATGGATTCACCAAGGGCAAGTGGTGCCTGACCAATCTGATTGGCTTCTGTGGGAACGTAACTGGATCTGTGGACATGGGGAAGTCAACGGATGTGATATCCCTTGACTTTAGCAAAGCTTTTGATACAGTTTCCCACAATGTTCTTGCCCATAAGTTAAGGAAGTATGGATTGGATACATGGACTGTAAGGTGGATAGAAAGCTGGCTAGATGGTTGGGCCCAGTGGGTAACAATCAATGGCTCAATGTCTGGTTGGCAGTCAGTTTCAAGTGGGATGCCCCAAGGATCAGTTCTGGGGCCGGTATTGTTCAACACCTTTATTAATGACCTGGATGAGGGGATGGATTGCACCTTCAGCAAATTTGGGAATGACACTAAGCTAGGGGAACAGGTAGATACATTGGATGGTAGGGTCCAGAGTGACCTAGATAAATTGGAGGATTGGGCCAAAAGATATCTGATGAGGTTCAACAAAGACAATGCAGAGTCCTGCACTTGGGATGGAAGAATCCCAAGCATTGTTACAGGCTGGCGGCTGACTTGTTAAGTAGTAGTACAGCAGCAAAGGCCCTGGGGATTACAGTGGATGAGAGGCTGGATATGAGTCAACAGTGTGCCCTTGTAGCCAAGAAGGCTAATGGCACATTGGGGTGCATTAGGAGGAACATTTCCAGCAGATCTAGAGAAGCTTATGTTCCCCTCTATTCAGCTCTGATGAGGCCACATCTGGAGTACTGTGTCCACTTCTGGGTCCCACAATACAGAAAGGATGTGGATGCATTGGAGCGGGTTCAGTGGAGGGCCATGAAATGACTACAGGGCTGGAGCACATGACCTATGGGGAGAGGCTGAGGGATCTGGGCTTATTTAGTTTGCAGAAATGAAGAATGAGGGGTGATTTGATAGCAGCCTTCAACTTCCTGAAGCGGGGGATCAAAAGGGGATGGAGAGAGGCTGTTCTCTACAGTGACTGACTGAAAGTCACACAGCAGGAGGTGTAGGCTGGCTCTTAGGAAAAACTCTCCCACTAGGAGGGTGGTGAAGCACTGTAAGGCGTTACCTAGAGAGGTGGTGGATTCTCCACCCCTAGAGGTTTTTAAGTCCTGGCTTGACAAAGCCCTGGCTGGGACGATTTAGTTGGGGTTGATCCTGCTTTAGGCTAGGGGCTGGATTCGATGGCCTCCTGAGGTCCCTTCCAGCCCTGGGATTCTAGAATAGGCAAATCTAACTCTGGCAATTGCGTGGTTAGAATCGACATATCAGAAATCGGACTCACCTGTCTTTACCAAGGAAGGTCAATGGGAACATTACTTCCCTTGATACCCCTACTCCTTGAGACAGCGAGGTGTACAGGGGTTGATCGCCAGCCCCAGACGCATCTATTTTATGCATCTTTACCAGATGCATGAAATCAAATTCTGGAAGATCGATCCTGACCGGGTTGCTCTTCTGCGTAGTAACCTCACGCTACACCGCAGCATCAGAGATTGGTGGCGGGTCGGGAGGGGAGCTCCCCAGTTACGAGGAGGGGAGCGGAAAAAAAAAAAAAAAGCAAACAAAACAATCTGTCCTTGGGAATCTTATCCACAGAAAGGATTAAAACCCAGTAAATTAGTTACTACCCAGTGGAACTGAAACAGAAGGAATATTAAAGAAATAAAAACTGGCTGCTTTTTTGCATTTTTCTCAGCTGGGACAAAAGAACTCAACTGCGAGTTTCACTTCCCCTTTCACACTAGTGTTGCTTGGATGGGTACTTCTGTGCAGAAAGGTTCAACTTTTCACCCAAATAAGAACCACATGAAAACTTTGTCGGCGATAACCCAATTCAACAAAACAATCTACAGCTTGCCTAAAAGGAGCGGTAGTCTGAAAGTTTCCAAATTTAACCATTCCCAGATGCTACTAGACAGTGCTTACTTCTCAGTTATTTCTCTTACTCCTTGCAATGCCACTTAAGATTTCTTGCCACATCTTTGGGAACTGGAGTTTGGTATTAAGACAAAGACATTCCTTTTACTGCACAATGTTGAGAGAGTTTGATTCCTTTTTCTCCTCCAACCAAAGCTACCTTTGGAATTAAATGGTAAATTTTCACAATGGAAGGGGTAACTAGTGGCGTTCCCCAAGGGTCAGTCCTGAGACCAATCTGGTTCAACTTATTCCTCAGTGATCTAGAGAAAGGTGCAAGCAGTAAGGTGGCAAAGTTTGCAGCTGACACCAAACTGTTCAGGACAGTCAAAACCAAAGCGGACTGTGAAGAACTTCAAAAAGATCTCAGCAAACCGAGTGATTGGGCAGCAAAATGGAAAATGAAATTTCATGTGGGTAAGCGTAAGGAAATGCACATTGGGAAAAAATAACCCCAATTATACATACAATATGATGGGGGCAAATTTAGCTACAACAGATCAGGAAAGGGATCTTGGAGTTATAGTGCATAGTTCTCCGAAAACATCCACGCAGTGTGCAGCGGCAGTCAGTAAAGCAAATAGGACGTTAGGAATAATTAAAAAAGGGATAGAAAATAAGACAAAGAATATCTTACTTCCCCCATATAAAACTATGGTACGCCCACATCTTGAGTACTGCGTGCAGATGTGGTCTCCTCACCTCAAAAAAGACATATTGGCATTAGAAAAGGTTCAGAAAAGGGCAACTAAAATGATTAAGGGTTTGGAACGAGTCCCATATGAAGAGAGGCTAGAGAGACTGGGACTTTTCAGTCTAGAAAAGAGGAGACTGAGGGGCGATATGATAGAGGTATATAAAATCATGAATGGTGTGGATAAAGTGAATACAGAAAAGTTATTTACTTGTTCCCATAATATAAGAACTAGAGGACACCAAAGGAAATTAATGGGTAGCAGGTTCAAAACTAATAAAAGAAAGCTTTTCTTCACACAGCGCACAGTCAACCTGTGGAACTCCTTGCCAGAGGACGCTGTGAAGGCCAGGACACTAACAGAGTTTAAAAAACAGCTCCATAAATATTTGGAGGTTAGGTCCATAGATGGCTATTAGCAAGGGGTAAGGTATGGTGACTAGCCTTTTGTCAAAGGCGGGAGATGGATGGCTGGAGACAAATCGCTTGATCATTGTCTTCGGTTCACCTCCTCTGGGGCACCTGGCATTGGCTACTGTCGGCAGACAGGATACTGGGCTAGATGGACCTTTGGTCTGACCCAGTATGTCCGTTCTTATGTACCTTCTAGCCAAACTTTTTGGATGGGCTCAAAAGAGGGACTGGCCTGTAATAAAATCCAAACATCTCTGCTAATAAAGAAGCACCTCTTCAATGGAGAGGTATCTAGAATGAGAAGCGAAATAGGCTCCTTGCTGTGCATTTTGACTTCCTTTGGGCTACGGATCAAACCAAGACTGCGTTAGCATCCGTAGCCAAGAGGAACAGAAAGACATCAGGCCAGAGTGAAGACCCCATCTACCACTTTCTTTATGGAATACAGGTTGAACCTCTGTCATCTGACACCCTGGGGACCTGACTGGTGCCGAACAAGAGAAATTGCCGCACTATAGGAGGTCAATACTGCCTAACAGCATTACCAACAATTCCACTGCCTACCGGGCTCTTAGAAGACATCTAGGGCTCACTTACAGCTTAATAACAGCACAGCACACTGAGAGCCAGGACTGCTGGCTGTAAAACTTTATGGGACCATAGGAAACTTGGCCGCACCCAGGAGCGGTCATCCAACTCACTAAAATCATGCCGGATTACGGATGTTGCTGGATGACAGAGGTTCAACCTGTCCAGGACAGAACGAAGGCACAGCCCAAGGCACGAATCTGAAGCATGCATCAAAGCATAGACCCTGGAAATCGTTCCATGTCATAGAACTTGTAACAAGGGGTTATGAGCCAAAGCAGGGTTCTGCCCTTACAAAAGGGCTGTTACTAGACATATACACGCAGTGGTTTCAAGCTGCCCTCCCCCAGCTCCTGATTTCATCTCACACTCAACATCCCAAGTAGCCAAGAAACTATGGACCACATCCTCTGAAACGCAGCCCACCTGCAGTTCCAATTGACCTGTTGCTCAGCCTCAGCCCCTAAGTTACCTCTACTTTTCACTGAAAGCAGCCCCTTTACATCCACTGCGGACGTCCCCAGCGAAGGCCGGGTGTCTCTCCAAGCCTCATGCGCCTTGCGAACATAGCGATGTTTGCTGTGGCCGTGCCTGGGTGTCAAAACCAGTATCCAACTCCTGATGGTCCTTGTTCCTTGATATAATCATGCCTCCCCACCGCCCCATTCTTGCAAGATCTCAAACATTACACTATGCACGAAACCGAATCCCACACTTGTACGTAGCTGAAAAAGCACTATTCAGGCAAAGGAGGCTAAAAACAGGCCAGATAAAGGGATAAGAGAGCAGCCCAGCCTTACACAAGACATGTGTCACTGACTGGCCAAGCACTGGACAGAAAAAGCATGATTTTTAAAGAAAAAATAATATTTATTTGCAATATAAACAGAAGTCCCAATATTGGTTCAGTATATATAGGGTCAGTAATTTACCTTCATAACTCAAAGCAAAAAACCATCCCTCGTTAACAAGCTCCCGTTTGTCTGAGAGGATGCATCTTTTTTTCCTTTAAAGAAGACAGACCACTTACAGCACAAGAAGCCTTTATAAGCCAGCTTAGCTGTACTGCAATTCAGATACACCTGTCTAAAATCCCTGAAGAAAAAAAAAGTTCCTCCATGAGGTAAAATGCAATTAGGATAGTCTGTTTGCTCACTCACTTTCAGCCACACTTACACATCCCCATTCGCTCTTCCCGGATGACCCACGAGCCCAACATTGTTAAAAAATGAAAAAAAACACACAACCAACTGACCAAAAGGAAAAAAAAAAAAAAAAAAAGTCATGCCAACATTTCAGTAACATCTTTAACCAAAAAAAGAAACAAACACACACCATGGTGGGACAGCGTCAAACATTCCTCATCTGGAGGATTTTTTCTTCTCTCTCTCTCTTTTTTTTTTTTTTTTTTTTTTTGGAAAAAAGTACAAAACCCTGGATGTTTAGAAAAAATTCCGTGGCTTTCTCTTCTTGTTTGTTTCAGTTACACGAGAGTTCTAGTGGACGAGGCGGTGAGGAGAAAGGGAGGACTACATTGTAGCCAATAAAAGAAACCTCCAAATCCGTTCTGCCCGCCTCCCAGACGTTAGTACCACACTTCTCCAGCGTACGAGACCTTTAGCCAGAAACGTTCATAACTCTTCTCGGTCTAGAAGGCACGGCAAAAAAGTTACTTGAAAAAGAAGGAAACCCATCGGAACTTTCGTCGAATGTGCCGAGAGGCTCAAAATTTGCCGGTTTTTACAACGCTCCCATCCTTATTTCACCCATTTCCACTCTCCTTCCATGGTCTGTGCAGGACCCCACAACAGCAGCCTGCTGTAAAAGCTTTGCTCCAGTCTTTTGGAATAGCAGTAAGCACTGGATTCCTCCTCCCACACACCAGAGAATTCAGCGGGAGAGATAAGTGCCAACGTCACAAGTAATTTTCTTTACCTCGGAAGCTGGAATGATTTTAGGCAGAGGGGTGGCGCTGATCATGGGTCAACCGATGGCGCAAGCCTCAAATATGCTTCTTCCAATGCTGGAGGCAACAGCAGTGTTTTTTGGCGATGGTTCAGGGAGGGGGAAGGATTTTAAAAAAAAAAAAAGCTTGCGGTTTAGTCACCTTGGCTGATTCAGTGCAGAGAGTGTGTGATTGTGAGCATGGAAGTGGCAGAGAGGTGAAGACCAACCGGCCTTCTCAAACAACAAAGCTTCCTACCAGATGCTAGCAACAGCGGTAGCATGGCCCTCTCTCTCTGGTGTTCCCAGTACTATGCCAGGATGTCTCAAGGCTTCACAAAGTGTGCAAAATGCATTTGGTCAATATAAACATTTGATTTTTTTTTTAAAAGAACAAACAAGGACAGAATAAAATACTGGCTGTGCAACCTCATCTGTACAAACAGTCAAGAACTTACATATTTAAAACCAGCTGCAGCCCAAGACTCAGAGTAAGATTACCTTTAAAAAAAAAAAACAAAAAAAGTAAAGGTGAGTTTTAAAAAGTGTCTTGGGCCAATGCCTTTTGTTCAAGGTTGCCAAGTGCGTATGTCTCCTCTACTTTCCACGACAACCTACCACACAGGTAGCTGCGCGCGCGTTTCTGGAAGTGCCTGTGGTTCACCAGTCTCAACACAGCCAAGAAAGCAGTTATTGCTGGTAACAGCTGCACTTGGAACACCACGAGATCCCCCTTATTAAATAACGCCCATAAAGAGACTCTACTCTTAGATCCGCTTTGATTAGCATCGGGACACTAAGAAATGGCCTTAGCCTTTTTAAAGCAGCAATCAGGCACCTCTCTCTCTGGAGAAACCAGTTCTTTCAAGGCTGCCTGGCAAGATACATATATTTTTAATATTTGAAATGCTCAAGAGAAGCTATTCAAGGCTTGAGTTCCCATCCCCTTCATGTGGACTCCAAGGTGTTCAGCTGGAACAGGTGATTGGTGGGGGTGGTGAAATACAGCTGCTCACTGGGGGAGCGGTTGTCACATGGACTGTTGAGGCCCAGAGTCCTCTCAAAGTCCAGCAGCTGGCCCATGAAGTTAAAGTTCGGGGAGATATTTGACTTTTTCCTTTTCACAAAGTCGTAGGCGTCGTTCAGGGACAAGTTCATTTTCTGCATCAAGTAGGCAACAGTGACCGTTACAGACCTGCTGATGCCGGCGAGGCAGTGAACCAGGATACCACATTTCTTGGTACGGGCTTCATCTGAAACAAGGGAGGCGGAGAAATACAGTTAGACTTCTGTATCAAAAATACACCGCCCTGCACAGGGCCAGATGGCAGCTGCCGACTTGCAGAACCAAATCATCATCAGCAATGCTCCAAGAGTTCAGAGCGAAGCTACGTGACTTAACTCCATGTTTTCCCTCCTCAAAAAAACAAGTCAGGCGCCCCAACCCTCTCTCCCAGTCATCCTTCGCACGTCAGCTTCCCCGTGCTCAACAAAAATTAAAGCTTATACCACCTCGGTGAGATTAGTTTTACAACTTCCTGCTAAATGAAGGGAGACACTTGAATGGTTAAGTCACTTGCCCAAGGCCAGGGAGAGGCAGTGGCAAAATCAGACATCCAGTGCTAGAATTCCTGGCTCCCCGACCCACTCCACATCCATCTCACAGTTCACACTCATCACCCAGTGCTAAATCTGAGTTGTAAAGTCTAACCAGTCATGCGACCTGCAACATTTCTGCAAAAATGGTGATCTGTAGGACTGCAACACACAGCAAAACTAAGCTGTTTAGTTTTTTTAAAAGCACATGCATTTTCCGCACGTGCTAATTGAAGTGAACTCTGAAAAAGAGGAACTTTACTAATAGCGACATTCTTCAGGTGTGGAGTCTGGGGTACAGACTTCCCTAGGGCAGCGGTTCTTAAACACTGAGATCCTGGAACACCAAATAATACAAGTTTTTAGTTGGAACACCTTTTGAAAAATTTCTTCAAAAAAAATTGTTGTCCGACGCCAAAAAAAGCCAAAAAAACCCAACATATACAACAAAAACAAAACGAAGAAGTCACCTGCAAGTTGTTCATGGAACACCTGTTTTCCCCGGAACACAGTTGAAGAAACACTGGCCTACAGGAAGACTTTTGTTACTGAGAATCCAGCAAGGCCCATGGTGGCAGAAGGAAAAGGCAACTTTCTAATAAAATTTGTAATTTGTCTTCACAGCTACTGCAACTGCTTGAACAACACATGCGTACGGTCTCTCTCTGAACCCGAAGAGCAGGACATCATAGCATTGAGAGAGACGAATACTGAGAACATTGCTTACGTAAAAATATATGGCAAAGTTTACTTCCGGGCAGAACAGTGTTTCAAACCGGTCGTTTCCTCTAGAGCTTGGCAGTTAGAGATAAGGTGCTAGAGGAAAGGAAACCTCCCACCCTGCTCTATTCAAAGCCTGAGCCAAAAAAAGTACGCTAACACTTCTGATGAAAAACAAACGCCAGGTTTGACTTCCGAGCCCCACATCAGCGTGCGAAAACGCCAAGAGAAGGAGCATTAACTCTTCAAAAGGGTGTTGCTGCAATTTCAGAAGGTCTCTGGAGCAGCAGCCTGTGTCTTTCCAAGGGCAGCTCTGGTTCTAAAGTTCTGGTTTTATAAAAAGGAAGTGAGGTAATCCTCTGTTTCCTGTCATTACAGGCCAAACCCAGGCATGGTGTTCACAGAACCCCAGGCTGACCGTAGTAGACCGACCTGAAATGCCGCAGCTCTTCAGGAGCCCAACACACCCACTGGAAAGGTGAAACAGCATGCCCCCCCCACCCCCTTGCAAAACCACAGGGCTTTTCACAGTTAGCAAGTGGGAGGGGAAAAAAATTGCAAAGGCAACTAATTCCTCCAGCACAGCCACAAACCAGCTCTGGTCCTAACACTGTATGTTCCATTTAAGGCCTCAGTCAACACAGAAGCACCCATGTCCCTTAAGAAGGCTATGGTATGAAGGCAAGGGGATCATTTCACCTCCCACAGATATCCAAGTGACTTCAAACAGCTAGAAGGCGATTGCCCTTTTAATGGTGGGAAGGATGACAGCTTCGTGTGCTGGTCAATCCGAAGTCACGAGGCCAACGATGACCAGCGCTGAATAGCTGATGTGCACAGGAGCGTGTGTTTTCATTCTGCCCAACAGATGCCTACCGCAGAACTAACCACTACCCTGGATCTTAAAGCTACCCTTTAGTAAAAGCGCCTCTGGGTTTTCCTACACTGGGAGATTTACCAGAACAACAGGATCAGTACGAGCTCTCCTGAAGCCTCTTCCAATCCTATGATTCTACGGCTATTATTGTACTCATATAAGACCCTGTGTTATACTGGCGCACAAGCATCCCCAAGGGCTGCCACCCCCAACAGAACTACAGCCATGCAATTACACCCATAAATTTCCCCACGTCGATGGGTCCTTTGATTTTTCCCCTCAATAAAGGTACCGCCAGTCAAACCACAGCATCGCTTGCCAGCCCACATTTCTCAAACTCAGAAGATACCCGGCTTCTGATTCTCCACCACCTCGTGCAGTCGTTTTACACAGGTGTAAATACCCGTGTAAGGTAGGGGGCAATGGAGGACCAGGCCGTGAAGGGGAGATTGTTAGAAGTAATCCATTGTGGGAAACCCAACTTCAGATGCCTTAGAAGAGACTGGTTTGCTCAGCATCGCTCCCGCGCAGATGAGGTACCTTCGAAAGGTACACCTCAGACTGGACACTGCAAAGCAACCAATTTGGGTTCCTCAATCTTGGCACATGTATAACATCTGATCCGAGAAGCGCACCCACCCCTTCTACAGCCCCGCACAGACAAGCGGCTCGCTGCCTTCTCGAGTGGCGATTGCTAACGGGAGGCTCTGCCAAGCGCAGAAGTCCAACACTTACCGATAAAAGCAATGGCCTCGGGAAAGAACTGCGACAGGTTCTGGCTCCAGTGATCCGAGATGGGAATCTGCTTGTATTTAAACTCCCCGTTGTGCTCGAACATGTTTGGCAGGTTGGGAGTCACATTCAGGATGTACTTGATACCGTATTTGCCCAAGACGTCTAGGTTGGTAGAATCTTTGGCACAACCCAGATACAAGTAGGGTAGGATCTGGACAGGGAAGGCGGGCTGGTTGTTCGGGATCGGGCTCCCATCGGACTCTGTGGCGCTGCTCGGCTCCCGGTCAGATTCCCCATCAGAGCAATCGGAGCTGATCCTTAGTCCGCCAAGGCCCAGGACAGATGCAGGAGGAGAGTTGCTGGGCGAGGAGCTGTCAAGGTTGGTCTCACAATGCTCTGAGTATTCAGTCTGAAATTTGTTGAAGCCACCTGGGGAGGGTGGGAGTAGGGGGTGGGGGAGAGAGAGAAAAAAAAACACATTTCACTATTTATAAAGGAGAGATTCTTGTTTCAGTTAATGGATGACACCAGGGAAAATACAATTTCCTTTGGTTGCTCTCACTTTTTCCCTAGCAAAAGGGCAGTGAACATGCAGATGCTGAGAGGCAGCTTCTAGCTTCACTCTCATTCACTCAGCAAACAGTCCCACAGAAGTAAATTGAACTACTGGTATAGTACAGTCCTGCCCAACATAAGAGCAGGTAGCAGAATTACTGAAAAAGGAACCAATCCACTTCCTATTTAACTATCCACGGTAAGAGACTCATTGAACGAGAGCTGGCTTGCACCAGAATTAGAGCTAGTAAATTTTGGTTTCCTAATAATTTTATCTCTTTCGGTTCTCGGATGTGTATACATAAAGTCTTTTCCCATTTAAGATGGCTCAGACAAGAGCTAGTGTGCTATTTAATATGTAAGGAAGCCACAAAAAGAGAGTGAAATGCTGCCAAACCATTCGATCCCCACCTATAAGTGATTTCGCTTTAAAAATCAGACTCAGGGGGAGCCACGTCAGTCTGCAGCTTCATTTAGAAAAAAAAAAAACAAAACCCTAAGCAGCCCCGTAGCACCTTAAAGACTAACAATTTTGTTTATATATTAGGTCATGAGCTTTTATGGGTAGGATCCACTTCATCAGATTCTGGACACTTTAAGCAGTTAAGATGATGTGTGTTTTGCAGGGTCAACTGATTCCAACCTCTAAAGCTGGGTGAGACAGACACTTTGCTTTGGACGATTGGCTGCAGAATTGTTTGAAACAAGAGACTAGTTTTATAAACAAAATACCAAAGAGAAGCAGCTTGTTTTGCAGCAGTTCCTCGCCAGGGACCAGGCTTAGGCTGTCAGAGAGAGGAACAGAAGAGGAAATCTACTTTCTGTTTAATATATATCAGCAGAGGTTTAGCCATCATTATCCAAAGCCGACAAAGGGTGTCAGCCGCAAAAGCCTCCCGGAAACTTTGTGAGTGGGGTTTGTGGGTGGGTCATTGAGTAAAAAAGAGAGCTCCTGCTACATCCATTCATGAAAAAGGGCTCTTTCTTCCCCTCCTTCTCCTCCCCCCCACCCCACCCCCAGAAAGGCAACATGGGGAAGCCATCTTGGAATTTTAATTGAAAACATTTCCCACCCAGGCCCCAGGAAAAAAGAGGAAGAAAGACCTAACTCCTCCCCTGCCATTAAAGATGGCTTAAAAGTAAACTTCAAAGCTGTTCCTTCCCGCTTATGGAGGGAAGTAAATGACAGAATTAATCAGATAACGCTACAGAGAGATGGGGGGAGGGGAACAGGGACTGATTCATCCCTAAGACAAACAGAAGAGGGAAAGGGGCAGGGCTGCGCTAGATCCCTGCCTGGCAGGCAGGCCTGGCCCTTCGGTTCGGTTATTAATCGACCTAAAATGCGAGACAGGAGGAAACGCTCCATCCCCAGCTAATCCGCATCTCCACCCCCGCCCCGCCATGCACCCCAAAGAGCCTGATCATCTCCCGCCTCCGCATCTCACTGGGCTCCCTCCAGGGAAAAAAAAAAAAAAAAAAGTGTTTTTAAATGGTTGAAAATGGCATTTGTGCTTCCCTCGCCCATTTCTGCCTCAACCCTGCCGCCCAGCGACCACAGCGGGAAAAGAGGGTGGCTGACCAGGCCAGGGCCAGGGGGAAGGAGGGTTTCAGAGACATTGAGAGAGGGTTGGAAGATAATTAGCTACATGGAATAAAAATCAGGCTCTCCAGCTTGACACTCTAAGGAGGCGAGAGCGTTTCATTCCGAGAACGAACACAAGCCCGCCTCCCACGCCTGCAGAGCGAATCCAGGGGTGCAAACTTCATTTTCTCGGGTATCCCCCCAGCATGTGCATGAATGGAGCGTAGATAATGGAGCACTGAATGGAGCGTGTGTCTCAGAGGCAGAGGGGGAAGGTATCAGTACCAGAAACAGCCCCTCTTCCCCAGCGCTTACTGGAACAAGGCATTTCAAGATGGAGAGGGGGAGCCGAGGGCTGTTTTGATTGGAAATGAAGCTCTGCTCAGGCGAACTTTGCTTTAAAAGGCTTCAAAATCAGGCTTTAGTCTATGAAGAAGAGACTCAGATCTGCTTGAGGGTAAATATCATGCAAGCTGCTCTGCCACTCCAGAATACCAGCCGGAGACAGGCCTTTAAACATCCGCTGGGGCCCAGCGGGCAGAGGAAAGGTGCCCACGCAAGGGGCTGTTTGCATGCCAAGGAATACCCTGCCTCCTCTCCACCGCCTTACAGTAAGGCCCTGCTATAGTGTGGCAAGCTGGGGTCGGGGGGCTCTAACTCTTCCAGGTCAGCTGAGGACAGAGGACCTGCTCAAGATCTGTGCCCGATGGTGTAGCTATCGCCTCCCAGCAGGGATCAAATGGGGAGCCGCTGGCTGGAAAGTGCCAAAGGAGGGGGGGAATCCTGAAGGGAGGTGACGGGGAAGGACGCTGCCATCCCACCCTGCCCTGCGGAGGGAGCAATCCCGCTGCGGAAGGGGGCGGGAGGCAGCTTTTTTTCTGCAGCGGGAGGGGAAGCCGAGGCGGACTCCCCGCTGCCAGGGGCCAGATGCCGCTCTCAGGTCCAGCCAGCCCGGCACATGGAACCGTTTGGTAAGAAGATTAACACGGGGGCCGCCAATCCGGGCGGAGGGAAGGATGCGGGCTCCCAGCCAAAGGCGCAGCGTATGGCCTGGGAGATCCCGGAGTGGGGGGAGCAGGTCCCCCCCGCCCCAAGTCTCGAGGAGACTCAGAGACAACCAAGAGCTGGGGGGGGTGGGATGAAATCTGCCGGGGGGGCCCTGCAAAGCCCCTTCGGACGGAGCTGGGGCGCCACAGAGCCCCCCCCCCCGAGAGGCGGGGATGGGGGGGGGGGAAGGCAGCTCGCCCCCTGCCCTTTACCTTTCAGGTAATAGGCCTTGCAGCCGTCGTCCCGCAGCTTCTGCAGCAGCAGCCCCAGGACGGAGCTGGGGCCGCCGTTGTCCTGCTGCCAGTCGGCCGTGGCCTCGTCGTAGAGCAGCACGGTGTCGGCCTTGCAGCGGCGGGCGAAGCGCTCCTTGTCCTCGTGGTTGGGGATGATGGAGCGCAGCGGCAGGTTGCCCTTCTTCAGGCGGCGCAGCATGAGCCCCGGGATGGCCAGGTTGATGGCCGTCTCGATGTGCGACGACTCGAAGAGCTCGTGGGGGCGGCAGTCGAGCAGCAGCAGCGAGCGGCCGCCGCCGGACTCCAGCTCCTCCTGCAGCCACTCCACGCTCTTCCACGGCACCGCCGCCGCCATGGGAGCCCGGGGGGAGCCGCCCCACGGGGGATCTCGCATGGGGACGGGGGTGCGCCCACCGGGCCCGGGGAGGGGCGCCCGGCGGCGGCTGCACGGGAAAGGCCCCGCGTCCCCCGGCTGCCCTCTCCTGCCCCCCGGCGGCGGACGGGGATCGCCCGCCTGCTGGCCCCGGCCGCTCGGCTCAGCTCGGCTCCGCTCCGCTGCCGCCGCTGGCGGCGCCGCCTGACAGCCCCAATTAAAAAGGGGCTTCGCCAGCGGGGCGGCGTGTCACGCCGCGGGAGGCGGGGCCGGGGCGGGCCGGAGCGAGCAGCCGAGAGGCTCGCCTTAAAGGGGCCGCGGGGCTGCCTCGCCCGCCCGGGAAACACCCCCGCCTGCTCCTCCCCGGCCGGGGAGCCCGGGGCCGGGCCGCGATCCCCCGGGCAGAGCAGAGCAGAGCAGAGCAGAGCAGGAGGGCGGCGGGGTCCGAAGAGGAGGTGGCGGCGGGGGGAACTCTGAGCACCGGCAGCGCCGTGGCACCCTCTTCCCCGGGTGCTATTCAGGATAGGACAGGACAGGGGACACACACGGGGACAGGGCAGGACACACACGAAGAGGACACGACACACACACACACACGGCAGGACAGGGGACACACACACAAAGGGCAGGGCAGGACAGACACGGAGAAGTCACGACACGACACACACACACGGAGAGGACACGACACACACACAGAAGGCAAGACAGGACACGACACATACACAGGGCAGGACAGGGGACGGACACACACACACACACACAGAGGGCAGGACAGGACACGACACACACAAAGGGCAGGGCAGGACACACACGGAGAGGAGACGACACACACACAGAGGGCAGGACAGGACACGACACACGCACACACACGCGGGACGGACACACGCACACACACAGGACAGGACAGGACACGACACACACGCGGGACGGACACACGCACACACAGGACAGGACACGACACACACGCGGGACGGACACACGCACACACAGGACAGGACACACACGCACACGGGACGGACACACGCACACGGACAGGACAGGACAGGACACACACACACACGGGACGGACACACGCACACACACAGGACAGGACACGACACACACACGGGACGGACACACACACACAGGACAGGACAGGACAGGACACACACACACGGGACGGACACACGCATACACACAGGACAGGACACGACACACACACACGGGACGGACACACGCACACAGGACAGGACAGGACAGGACACACACACACGGGACGGACACACGTACACACACGGGACGGACACACGTACACACACGGGACAGGACAGGACACGACACACACACACGGGACGGACACACGCACACACACAGGACAGGACAGGACACACACACACCCGGGAAAGCTCACGACCTAAGCGATAACGCGGCCAGTCTGCCGCGTGCGCTGGGACAGCTGGGGTTGGACGAGGTGTTCGCCCCCCAGGCGTACCGGGGGAGTGAGCCGGCCGGCCCGGCGGCCTCTGGTGCAAAGGACAGGAGGGGTGAGTGGCACTGCAGGGTGTACAGCAGCCTGGATCTCTCCAAGGCGGAGTAAGCAACAGTTAGACCCGGGATTTGTGCCCCGCGCCGGTTGTTCAAGCTCTTGTGACAGACACTTTCTATCGCAATAACCAGCCTCTGTCGCGATTCTTGCCTATCGCTGCCCCTAAGCTACTCGCAGCTAGGGCTGGAGCCCAGTCTCCCTGGCCCTCCAACGCCCAGGGCGTGCTGCTCCAAACCGCCCCTGAGCTCAGGAGCCACAAGCAGGGGTAGCGTGCGGCCCACAGCCATGGTGGGAGAGGAGAGAGGCGCCCCCAGGCCGTGGCAGCAGCGAGCGGGGCTGATTCACCGCTGCACCTTAGCTTTGCACCGGGTTTAGTACAGCAGGTAGAAAATCGGGCCCAGCCGCTGCGAGGGAGGCCGGGTAAAGCGCGAGCCCGGCCGGCCCCGAGACACCAGCACCCACGCGCTTGTGTTACACCTTGCACGAGTGCCCCGTCTGCGGCCGCTCCCGCGGAAGCACTGCCGGGCCCCCCGGGCTGCGTAGCGGCAACCTCGGACTCGGTGGAGCTCGGCAGACACGGCCGAGCCGGCGCTGGCCCTTTAAACCGCTCCACACTTTGAGCGTCCCTGATTGACGGGAGCGCTGCTCCATGTGACTTAGTCTCTTCCCCCCCCCCGCGCGTTCGTTCGTTCGCGGAGCCAATGAGCCGCTCCAGTAGGCGGCGACCGAACGCGAGAAGCCCTATCCGGGGGCAGAGGGGCGGGGCGTTTGGAACCTGGCGGGTCCGGTTGCTAATGGCAAAGCGCGGGAAGGAGGCTGAAGCCGAGGAGGTTGAATGGAGCCGCGGGAGCCCCGCGCGCGCAGGCGCAGCAGCCGGGGCTGCCCCGCAATTGATCAAAGCTGCCGCAGCCGGCCTGAGCAGGGGGCGCATGGCAGGGTGGGGAGAGCCGGGCCCTGCAGCTGCTGCTGGTGGGGCACAGCCCCCGAGCCACGCACACGCGAGATCTCCTTCCTGCGGCGTGGTCAGCTCTGGCCCGGCCCCAGCAGTTGCAGACGGCTCCTCCTCGCCCCTTAAAACAAGTCCCGATTGCTTGTGCTGGGGGTGAACGAGGTAACTGGTAAATTACTAAAGTCACCCAAAAAGCCGCTCTCCGGCGTGGCCGTGCTAGTCTGGAGCCTCCCCAAAACAACCAGTTCTGGAGCACCTTAAAGATCAACCATGTTATTTGTTAGATAATGAGCTTTCCTTGGGTAAGACCCACTTCTCCCCCACAAAAAGCCCTGCCTTTTTTACGTTTGCTCTGAATCTGCTGAAGTGGGTCTCACCCACAAAAGCTCATTGCCTAATCAATAAAACCCACGAATCAGCTGATTGTAAGGTAATTCTGATTTTCAGAGGGTAAGAGACTCAACCATATTAGTTGGAAAGAAAAAAAAACGGCCTCAAGGGTAATTACAAATTAAAGGTAACCCAGAGTGAATGTCTCAACTCCCAATTATTTCTGCTTAAGTTTTAGAAACTTTTTTTAATAGCTAGATCCCTGTAAGTGTGAGCCTTGCCTGCTGAAATATTGAACTTTTCAAAAGAGAAAAATAACTGGAGGAATCACCCTATTTTCTTTCAATGGATGACTGCTCTGGTCCCTGCCTCTTTCGGTTTTTGGTATAAAGTCTTCCAGTTATAGATCAGACATTACAAGTCTCTTCAGCACATAGGAGTATTTTTAAACCCCTACCTTACATTCTGAAAACAAACAAAAAAAAAAAGCAGTCCAGTAGCACTTTAAAAACAAACAAAATAATTTATTAGGTGATGAGCTTTCCTGGGACAGACCCACTTCTTCAGATCATAGCGACCATCTGAAGAAGTGGGTCTGTCCCATGAAAGCTCATCGCATAATGAATTCTTTTGTTAGTCTTTAAAGTGCTACTGGGCTGCTTTTTTGTTTTCATAGTATATAGACTAGCAGGGCTAGCTCTCTGTTACCTTACATTCTGTTTTCCTACAAACTAGCTTTTCTCTCATAGCCAATTTCTAAACTCCCATTGACTTCAATGAGAGTAGGACAGACCTAAACCACCGATAACCAGCATTTCATCTGTCAGTGGCCTAATGTTCTACTTTTTTCTAGCAAATAATGTTAAAGAGGCATTGATCAATGCAGGCAAACCCTTGTGCTCAGGCGGAGATCCATCTAAGTCAATGAAGACCTACAGGTGGGTATTGTCTATGCAGCAGAGAGTACAGGATCAGGACCATAGATGCAGGTTTGGAAGGATTAGACTTTTAATCAGTAAATGCTGATTTCACTGTACCTAAAAAACCAGACATTTTCCATTGCTCATCAAGGAAATTGACAGCAAAGTAAGAAACATGCTGCTTGAGAATGAAAGTTTGATTTGAGGATATTTACTTTGTAGATTTTGGCATGTGACATTGACCATTCATATTTTAATGCCTTTAAAACTTTAAGGTTTTGAGTCTCAATGTCTGTTGTCAAATAACTGTCTGACACCCTCTTTCTGTGTGAAAATTTAAATTGATGACAAAAAAATCTTAAAAATTAAATAATCAATTTTTTTAAATATCAAGTATGATGTGTACAACTAAATAATTGTAGTGTCATAACACTGAACTTAGATTTTAAAACAATACCCGGCATTTTAAAAATGCACTTTTTACTCAGATTGACAACAAATATCACACTGTCTCTGAGAAGGTCTTGAGAGCACTCTGGATCAGGATTCCCCCAGGTCAAGCCTTTTCACGGGGACTTCAGTTTAACCAACATCCTTCTAGTAGTTGCTTACATAGGCTAAAGATTTACAGGTTTCTGAGGGCCCATTTCTCACTGATGCTTTGTCTATGACATGCAATTGGGTTGGCTTTTAAGGGGGATGGTCTTTTCTTTTTGATGTAATTTTAAACAAAAACTAATCAAAGCCTTTTTCCTGTAGTCTGATTTTTGGGAGCTTGAGTCTCCATTCTGGTGCTGATCCAGCAAAACGCGTTAAGCCTGTACCTAGTCCCATTGCAAAACATTGATTAAAGTGGGAATAGAAGCTATTGGGGTGAGTCAGCATTCCCCCTAAGATGAGAGCTCACAGCTGCCTACAGCTGGCAGCAAGTGTTTTTATTGCGGTGCACAGCTGCACATGCCTCAGTGCACATAACAAAATTTATTCTGCACGTGGATGGAAAAAAAATAGTGGGAACACTGGATGATCTACTAGTTTCAGCACTAGCAGTGCCAGCCCATAAGGAATCAATGCAGCAAGAATTGCCCCGCTCCCCGCCCTGCTTCTGCTAATTGGAGCCTTAAGAGAGTGCTTAGGCTACACTAGGGAAGTAAGTCAATTCTAGCTACAGCAATTGCCGTAGCTAGAATCGACTTTTCTGCAATTGACTTACCTGGCTGTCTTCACAGAAGGCGGTCAATGGGAGAAGCTCTCCCATCGACCTCCCTTACGCCTCACACCATTGAGAAGTACAGATGTCGACTGCCGAGCCCAGCTAGTTCGATTTTGCGCTTCTCTACCAGGGTGTGCAATTGAACTTTGGAAGAGTGGCTCTGATCTGGTTGCTCTCCCAGTAAGTATAGGCTTGGGCATACCTTTAGTCCTCTTACGCCCTGTGCCTGCTCTGGGCATCACAGTTAAAAGCCTAAGAAAGGAGAACAAAATATGATAGTTTACTTCCCCTTGCCTTGTGTGTTTTTCACTATTGGTTTCTGTGGGAAATTATTGTGATTCAGTAAGGAGTTACAAATCCTGATGTTACAGCACAAGAGGTTTCAGTTCTTACAAGCCACAGTGAAACTAACTTGTCAACTAGCTGGCTTTTTCAGTCCATTCAATTCCCAAAACAGCAATGTGCCAGGCAAAGAGAGCCCATCTGTATCAAAAGCATTTGGTAAGGAAAAAAGAAGACCTCCAGAAATGACCGACCAAGATAACGGAGCACCAGGTCCATTTAATGCACAGCACTAGCAAACTCCAAGCACTTCGCGGTGATATCGATAACTACGCAGTGGGCGGGAGAACAGGGGAGGATCTAGTCCGTTGGTTTCGGGAAAAGCTCACAAAGAACACTAGAACTGGAAGGCAACTCCAGAGGTCATCAGGTCCAGGTCCCTGCCCTCATGGCAGGACCAGGCACCATCTAATCATCCCTGACAGACGTCTACCTAACCTGCTCTTAAATATCTCCAGTGATGGAGAGTCCACAACCTCCTCGGGCAAGTTACTCCAGTGTTTAACCACCCTGAAGGGAAGTTTTCCTAACGTCCAAATTGAACCTTCCTCGCTCCAATTTAAGTCCGTTGCTTCTTGCCCGATCATGGGAGGTTAAGAGGAGATGGGGGAGATGAAGACTGGATGGACTATCCCCCTCATTGTGCTGAGAACCCAGCGGTCCAAGGTGATGAGGAACTAGGCAGCTTCCACATCTGGATCCAGACCTTTGCTTCCTGACTATCCCCCTTCTACTGGGCCTAGTGCCCCATCACCCCTGACCCTTGGGTTCTCAGCACAATATGACCCAGATGTTGCTTGAGCCTTCTGATCCCTTGTCTGCATTAGAAGTCCTGAGAGACGGGTGAGCCCAGGTTAGAAAGGCTCTGCTGAGTGTATAGTCTCGTAGGCCAGGGAGGAGGTGACTGAGAAGGCCCGGGCTTCCTTTTCTTCCTTCCGACAGTACCATTGTGCTCAGCTTCCTAAACTGGTACCAGGCTCACATTGACTCCTGGCCTCTCTCTGGCCTGGACATGGAGGAGGCAGCTTGGTGCAAGCCTGTCTGACTGCTGCCCCCATGAGTCAGTAATTAGAAAATGCACTAACACAGGTGTGATCTGCTTCACTCTGGCAGAAAGCAAGGCCATTATGTCCTCCAACAGGGTCCTTTTCCACTGACCGGTGGGTGGGTACACTAATGTTATCAATTAACAGAGCTTTGTTTGCAAATCCCATACTATTACAGGCAGAGCTCCCTCTCTCTGGGGTCTCCTCCAATGTTCCCTCTATTTTTTCCCATCCACGTAAGCCATAAATTTTGTTAAGTGTACCAAGGCATGTGCAGATCGATAGAAACACAGGCTGCCAGCTGAGGGCATTGTCCTAATTAGCTGGACGGCACCTGAATCTCGCCTGGGTGGCCACCCAAGCTTTCAGCTTACGGGGAACACTGTTGCTGGCCAAGGGGACCAAGGCAAGGTGGAGCGGGCAGTCTGACATTTAAGGAGTAATGGTCAGAAGTTGAAGAGGGAGACATGTAGGTTAGATATTAGGAAAAACTACTTCACCAGGCGGGTGGTGAAGCACTGGAATGCGTTGCCTAGAGAGGTGGTGGATTCTCCATCCCTTGAGGTTTTTAAGTCCCGGCTGGACAAGGTCCTGGCTGGGATGATTTAGTGGGGGTTGATCCTGCTTGAAGCAGGGAGCTGGACTAGATGACCTCCTGAGGTCCCTTCCAGCCCTGTGATTCTGTGACTTTCATTAAGCACATCTGACTTCCCCATGACCCTGTTTGAGGAAACATCAGGAATCAGAAACAGAGCCAATCATAGAATCATCACTGGTGTGAGAACAGAGAGACAGACAATAGCTAAACATGTAGGTGTCCGGCCATAAGGCCCACAGAATCAGCTTGGCCGTTTTGTGGATGAGGAAGTCAGCCAGCGAGAGGGTTGTGGGTTGGAGTATCTCCAGAAACTTAACTCAAGATCCCTGTTCATCCACTGGGCCACTTTAATCTGCAGGTGTGCCTTTGTTTTTACTGGATAGAGTAAGAAACTGAATAATGGCTCAGATCGCTTTTGTTCATCTAGTCGTGCGTGCGGTTTAGCTGCCAAAGTTGTGATGCCTGTAACTAGTCCAAGAGTCAGGAAGTAGCCTGTCTTCCTAAGACTTCCTCACACTTGAGGACAAGCTGTGTTCTACCTGGAAGAGGAGATTATAGCATGATAACTGGTGTGTGTATGTATCAGTATAACTGCTGGCTGGGCTGCAACCTGTACATGCATTTCTAATATGCGACTGTCTTGCTGAAGAGGCTGTCCTACTTTTCAAAGTTTCTTTTCTTCAGCTCTCTCTCTCTCTCTCTCTCTGCACACACTTGGAATCCAGACTCTCATTTATTTTCACCTGTCTCATCCATACCAATACCTGGGTTCTTGATCTCATCAATAACAAGCATCACGCCCTTTCCTAGTTTATTTGTAGTCTTACCTCTCTGGACGTTTGGCCCCATGGGTTCACTACCTAGAAAATCACAGAACGGTAGAACCGGAAGGGACCTCAAGAGGTCATCAAGTCCAGTCTCCCACCCTCGCAGCGGGACCAAGCACCGTCTAGACCATCCCTGATAGATGTCTACCTAACCTGCTCTTGAATATCTCCAGTGATGGAGATTCTACAACCTCCTTAGGCAATTTATTCCAGCGTTTAACCATCCTGACAGTTGGGAAGTTTTTTCTCACGTCCAACCTAAACCTCCCTTGCTGCGGTTTAAGCCCATCGCTCCTTGTTCTATCCTCAGAGGAAGGAGGATGGATCAATGCATGCTCATGCACCCTGAGCCCAACCTGGCTTTCCAGCCTGGTTTGCTTTTCAATAACTATTTGCCAACCTTCCCTCACAGTCCCTTCTGTTGACGCCTTCACTGCTGTTCTCTCACCTGCCTTCAACCACCTTGTTTCCCACGGTTTATCACACCCTTGGCTTGGTCTGCCCCAGGCAGGTAAGCCGATTACAGATACGCAATACTAGCTCTGGCAATTGCATTGCTAGAAATGACTTAGCTGCAATCGACTTACCTGGCCTTCTTCACAGAGGGAGGTCAACGGGAGAACTCATGATAACGAGGAGTATGGGGGTCAGCTGCTGACCCCAGATAGTTCGATTTGAAACGTCTCCACCAGGCACATAAAATCAAGCTCCAGAAGATCGACCCTGACCGGGTCCATCTTCCGTGTAGTTTAGACATATCCTTAACGCATCACATTGTGTGCTGCCTTTCAGACATCTGGTTACCCTTTTCACGGAGAAACCAGCCTTGTTCCTCCGGCGCACACGCTGATGGGGGGAGTCTCAAAAAACAAGAGAATGTGTGTCCCTACTCCTTATCCACTGCAAGCTCTGGAAAGCTACCAGATCTATCGGGTTTCCTTCACTAGCTGCAAAGTCAAATATCTATTTCTTCATTTGCAGAGTGGCTGATAATCCTTGCCTTCTCTTTCAGGCTATTCATTATCTTCTTCCTTCCCAGGCTCTGAGACTTACCTCCTTTACCCATCCCTCCAGCTCTAACATCAGGTCTCAGGAGGACATCAGCATGGTTGGTCATTCACAAAATAAAAGCATCAACTCCATATGGTTTTCCGTACTTTCCCCTCTGTTGCGTTTTAACATCTTCCCGCATTTGGGTCATTGTCTCAAGATGTTAGAAACTAACGTCACAAGAAACAGCTTACTCTCTGTTACTATTTAACATCACAAGGTCTGACTGTATAAGAGGTAAGAGAATTTGTTCGCAAGTACCTACCTTAATTTCTCTCGTCCTTGTCTTGGCGGTGCTTATTGATCCCAGAGAAGGTTTTGATCACATCGTCAGGCAGAGAGTAGCTGAAGTTGTAGTAATGAGGAATGTTGTTGTCTACTGATATCAAATCAATGCCTGCCAGAGATCATAAGCAAGAGACAGCTTCTAACGTCAGCATTTCTAATGACTCCTGCAGTAAAGAAGTTCATAATTACAGCTGGTCAACACCTTTAGGAAAAAAAATCATTTCCCCATCCCCACACTCAAATATGACCCTCCCCCAGGAGAACAGCTCATGCACAGCATTTGCGTTTCCAAAGGTTTCCAAGGCTTTTCTGCGACAGCCGACTCTTTTTTGCGGGGGGCGTGAGTTTTAGGTTTTGTTTTGCCACTGGCAAAACGGGAGAAGGAAGGAGCAGAGAAAGGGGGGACCTTCAAAAATATCAAACTCTCAACCCCAAAATATCTATACCCATTGGAAGAACACTTTTAAGGCAGCTGAATTTTTTTTTGCAGCACTCTCCTGCTTTTTAGGCAGCTCTCTTTTTGATGACAGAGTACATCCAATATTAGCAGCATGTGAGTGTAACTGCTGGTCCTTCTAATAAACTGCCTTTAACCCAGGCTGCTACTTATTGTGGCAGAGGAAGGTGAAGTCCCTATCCACACCTGCCAGGTATCCACTACAATCCGGGCTTCAAAACTACAGGCCTACACTACCCAGGGAAGTCGACTGCAGATACGCATTTCCAGCTATGGCAATTGCATAGCTAGAATCGATCTATCTGCAATCGACTCACCTGGCTGTCTTCACAGAGGGAGGTTGATGGGACAAGCTCTCCTGCCAACCTCCCTTATTCCTCCTGATATCGAAGAGTACAGGGCTCACCTGCCGACCCCAGATAATTCGATTTCAAGCACTTCTACTGGGTTGACCGGCTGTGTAAGGCAGACATACTCTCAGTTCTGCCTTTGACGTGCTATGTGACCTTGAGCAAAAGTCCAAGCCGTGCCTCAGTTTCCCCCTCTGCAGAACAGCAATCGTATCTCTTACCCGCCTTTGCAAATGCAGGAATTTACACCTTGTCCTTTCCAGCTGCGGTGTTGGACCCTGCAGCCTCCTTCCAGCACCGAATTCCAACACCCTAAAGATGGATGGATGTGCTAGAGCAGGTTCAGAAGAGGGCAACAAAAATCATTAAGGGGCTGGAGCACATGACCTATGAGGAGAGGCTGAGGGATTTGGGCTTCTTTAGTTTACTGAAGAGAAGACTGAGGGGTGATTTGATAGCAGCCTTCAACTTCCTGAAGGGGAGCTCCAAAGAGGTTGGAGAGAAACTGTTATCAGTGGTGTCAGATGGCAGAACAAGGAGCAATGGGCTGAAGTTACAGAGGGAGAGGAGTAGGTTGGATATTAGGAAAAACTACTTCCCCAGGAGGGTGGTGAAGCACTGGAATGCGTTGCCTGGAGAGGTGGTGGAGTCTCCATCCCTGGGGTTTTTTAAGTCCCTGCTTGACAAGGTCCTGGCTGGGATGACTTAGTTGGCGTTGATCCTGCTTGAAACAGGGAGCTGGACTAGATGACCTCCTGAGGTCCCTTCCAGCCCTAGGATTAGATGAACCGTTCCCTTTAATTTGCTGTGAATGTGCAAGAGAGACACTGCACAGCATTAAGGGCGATTCTGCTGCGAAAGGACAGGCACTTCTGCAGAGTTTGGATGGTTTACATTGTCTTTTACTAATACGCACAAGAGGTTAGCTCTCCGGGGAAACATATGCCTTCCTTGCCACCCCTGCGCTAATTTGCGGCTATTTTTATCAGTGTTCATGCTGAGCAGCGGTAAAAATACTCCCTGCAAAGTTTAGAATTTACATGTGCCTTCCTATTGCTGCAGCAGAAACCTTGCTATCCTGACTCATTGGCTTCGCCCGCCCCCAAGGAAATGTCAGATTGTGGAGGCCTGGGGCCCCCCCTCCAGCAGCAGAACCAGTTGAGGGGCAGAAGCTGCCAGCTCTGATTTGAGGGAAAAAGAAATAAAAATCAACAGACTTCTCTCTAACACTAGTCCTGATGCTACCGGTTGAACCTCTCTAGTTCAGCAATATCCACAATCTGGTATGATTTTTACTAGCTGGATGTCCACTTAAAATGGGCCCGGACACGTTTCCTGCAGTCCCATAAAGTTGGTTTCCAGCCACCAGTCCTGGCTCTCAGTGTTCTGGGCTGTTACTTAGCTGTAATTTACCCCTAAATGTCATCAAAGAGCCCAGTAAGCAGTGGAAGTATTGACAATGCTGCCAGACAATATTGACCTTCCATGGTCCAGCAAATTCTCTGGCTCAGCATTGATCGGGTCCCGAGAGCGCCAGACTAGAGCGCTTCCGTCTGTATTAATGACATCGCCGAACTGCAGCTGTCTGATTCATGCGCTACTCTACCGGTTGGCACATGGGTCAGCTCTCTCTTGGGGTGAAGCTACCCTGAAGGGGATGATGTGATTTTTAGCACAGGTCCGTGTGCTAACCTAGCCAGTTGGGGTATCAGTGGATGTGGTATGTGTCAGGCCAGCTTAATATTTCCCCAGTGACGGTTGTGCCTAGTTGTCTGCCCAGCGTGAAGAACTAGCCATGTGCCATAGTTATTGCAAGATGTTTGTACAGGAAAACAATTTTAACAGCTATGTGATTTGTTGGGTGTTAATTTTCACTCGCAACAGACTTTGAACGCAGCGCCCAAGGATGGGGCGTGTGACAGCTGAGCCAAGCAAAATCAGCAGCCTGCACCTCAACGGAGACAACCTGCGTTTACTGTCTGGACTAGATGCATGTGGAAGGGATCTCAGGGGACCCAAAATGGACAGTCTCGTTATTCACTCTTTGCCTCCAGCAGAGAAGGGTCCTGCGTGTGCCCAAGTGAGGCTAGCCTTAACTTTGCCTTACGCACACTCAGCTGTATTTATAGTTAAAAGAAAAACACGTTTGGTATCAGAGATTCAACTGATCGCAAATCAGACGACGGGAAAGAAGTGGCCACGTATGAAATAAAATCACAACGTGCTTTCTAGAGGCTAAAGACAGCTCACCAGCTAACCCATCTCACACCCAAGGTCCTCTGCCCCTGCCTGGCTGAGATCCTGAGATCCATAGATCCCACATCCATGGCCTGTTTACTCCCCAGGTGCAGGGGAAGGCAGGTATTCATTGATGTCTACAGGTATGCTCCCAGAGTTCATGGTCTGTACTCAGAAACAGGATAACCACCAGTGACTTATTTGTCCTCAAACCTGCTTCCTTCTTGGCTTTACGTCTCTCCACTGACCTCCTACATTAAGGGTATCTATTGCTTTAACTTACAATGCTTAATTTACACCCCAACAGAGAGAGGCAGGTAAATAAACATCTCTGACCAGACCAAAACACCTGTTCCCCCAGCCTCTGCTAGGGGCTGAGACCTCGATTCAGCCCCTAAGACTGTATTTTCAGTATAGACCACACTCCTTACCTTTCTGTACAAACATTTAACACTGACCCAGTTTTCATTTCCAACCTCACGTGATATGCTTCGGCAAATCAGAATGCATGTACTGGGCTCAGGACATCCCTGTAAGCCCCGTGTCCATTGGCCATTGGCCATTCAAGGATTTTGGACTCCTGGTAGGCAGGATATTTACAAGACAAAAGAATCTCGGGAGAGGGGGACCTTTTGGGCTGAGAGACAATAGCTTGTGGTTGGAGAAGACATGGTCCATAGGGCTGCTCATTTCATAGGAGTAACTCCATCAGTGAGAGTTGTCTCATGAAGCAGGTCCCAGTCTCTGACCTGGACAAGTGCCACACGAACTAGCCAGCGAGTGAGAAATACCTGACAAGACAGGAAAGCAAGTGGTCAATTAATACAGGTGTCCGTTTGGACTGTAACCTTATGTTTCCCTGTCTTCCGACTTGCTTGTATCTGAATGTTTATCTCAAGCACAGTTTCTTACGAGCCCATCTGTGCTGCAGACCGACAATCGGTATAGCTCCGGCAGCTAGGGTGGGAAAAATCCCCACCCTGGTGGGATGACCTCACGCCCCTCCCCTGCCACCAGCCTGGAAACAGCACTTCTCCCATGATGGCCTCTCAGGGAGGTGGATCCACGAAGCCACAGGTGGGGAACCACTTTTGGGTAGCCGTTACGGACACATAAAAAAATAATTTGGGGACCACACAAGTGAGAAGCAACACGGACCTGGTCCCCAGCTGAAAACCCGCCTCTCTTTCCCCTCACATACCAGCCCCAAGCCTAGGAGAACTAAATTCTGGGGTGGAGCCAAAAATGAGGGGTTCAGTGTGGGAGGGGGCTGCCAGGAAGTGGGCTTGGGGGTGTGAGGGAGGATGCAGGAGCCAGATGGAAGCTGGGGGCTCTGGGAGGATGGGAGGGTGCAGAACTGGGCTGCGGACAGACAATCGGGGTGGGAATGGGGTGTAGGAGCAGGGGTAGGGAGTCTAGACCGGAACATGGATGGGGAGAAAATGTTTAGCCACTGGGCCCCCAGGAACATCACTGTTTGCGCCGGCTGTGTGACGGCTGCAGGGCCGGGCCCAAAGCACCTGCTTACCTAAACCAGCGCCAAACCGGAGCCTAAAACCACACCATGGTTCAACTCCTGGGTGAGGAACCTGCAGACCTTCATGAGAGCACTGAATGGGGAGGGAAAGTCAGCCTGGAAGCCAGTGTTTCCCTGCCTAACTAAAGATATGTCATGTTTCCACTGCCCAGAGGGCAAAGAGAAGGCCTTGCCCCTCTCCCACGCCCCCGCAGTGACCATCTGCTCATCGTCTGGCTGAACTAGTGCCACAACAAGAAGCAATGGTCTCCAGCTGCCGCGGGGGAAGGGTTACTTTGGATATTAGGAAAACTTTCAGCAGTAGTGGGGTGAAGCGCTGCAATGCGCTACCTGGAGAGGTGGTGGAATCTGCATCCCTAGAGGTTTTTAAGTCCTAGCTTGACAAAGTCCTAGCTGGGGTGATTAATTACTGTTGCTCCTGCTTTAGGCAGGGGGCTGGACTCAATGACCTCCTGAGGTCCCTTCCAGCCCTAGGATTCTAGGATGCCGCAGCTCATAGCCGCCCGTCCCCGAGCAGCAGAAACTGAGACTCTGCTACTGAAAACCCACCTACTGCCCCCTTGCATTCCAAGGGACAATGGTAGTCCTCTAGGCAAGTAAAGGTGTCCACCTCTGTCCCCAACAAGTTAAGTTACTAGCTGGAGGGTAATCAGGCTACAACGTTTTGTAGCTGTTTTTTAGCTTCATATAAAACCCCCAGCCCATTCCGCCCCCAAACGCGGAACACCACGGGCTCTGTTCTCACCACCCAACCTACCATGATGGCTGTTCTGCACCTCATCCTCAGGCAGGCAGTGCGGGGCAGGCTGGGAAGATTAAAAGTAAGTGATTTCCCTGCTTGGAAGTTCTTGGACTCCCGCACCTCCTCATTCTGCCAAGCTTCCTGCCAGCCGTAGGAGCATCCTATGTTAGAGATGTCCTTTCCGCTTTCCTGCAGACAGGCTTGGAGCTGCTGCTGCTGGAGCTCTGGCGTGGCGGAGGGCTGGCTGGCTATGCTCCGAGAGACAGTGCTGGGAATACAGCCAACAGGAGGAGAGCTCTCTGCCTGGAGAAGCGCCAGACAACAAGGCTCTTGCAGTGTGAGAGGGAGGAAACAAGAGAGGAAGGCAAGAAGAGAGGGATGGCCTAGCGCCAAGGAGAGCAAAATGACTCGTGGCCCACCAGTGGGTTACTCTGACAGGCCGAGTGCAACAGGTGGCCGACCGCAGTCACGGATGACAGGCTTATTAAATCTCTCTCATTTTCACTGCCTTCATGGAGGTCAGTGGGACACCCAGCAGAGCCATTTCCTTTTCCTTCCAACCAGGGCAATAGGTGTCTTGGGTTCCCCCATCATGACCTGCAGGTGGCCCCCCTGCACAGCACAGCAGGGAGGAAGGGAGAGAAATTAGACATATGGAGGATGCGGACATACCTTTTGCACCCCACCTCCCCATCACACATGGGCCCGAGTGGAGTGTCCGGTCCCTCGGGGCCAAAGCTGCTTGCCAAGCCCGAGGCATACTGGGTACTCCCTCCAGCCCTTCTTTGCAAAAACTTGTGGATCCAAATTCCACCTGGTCTTGGCTCAAAGCAACATTTTCTGACAAGTAGGATTTTTTTTGGGGGGGGAGGTGGCGGGGGGGGGAAGAGGCAGGTTTGGGGGCGGAAGACAATGCTAAACAGGCAGTTGCATGTCACTTACAACCATTTACAGATTCAGAAGAAACCCAGCAAATTGCTTGAGGTCAGGGGAAATGATATTTTCCCCCCTGAAAATGTTGAAATGTTTGGCACTTTCCAAGCAAAATGTTTTTGTTTGTTTGTTTGTTTTTTTTTAATTTACCTCTATTTCTTTAAACCTCCCAAAGGGTAATGCGCCTCAAAACTAATCCCAGCATGAGCCCAACTCACTTTAGGCGAATCCTTTCACTCTAAGTAGATTTCAGTGCTTGGGTTTGGCCACCCAAAATCAAAACAGACCTATTCTCTCCACTCCGCTCTTCTTCCCCTTGTTCAGGTTAACGGGAGCAAGAGGGTGTGGGTATTATCCAGGAGCAGCCGAATAGCTCCATGTATAGCAAAGCCATTACCCTAGGTTGTGGGGAAGCCCTCTTGGGGGGTGGGGCATGAAATTTCTTAAGGGGAGATCCCAGCACGATCGGCTGCTGGGTCTCAGGCGCATCCATCTCATTAAAAATATTGAAATATGTTATTGGTTTTACATTGGTGCATTCATATTTATAGGCTGATTAATAATTTTTGTAAATATTCTACAGACTTTTTTTTTTTTTTTTTTTACACGTGCTGAGAGGTTTGGGGTTTTTTCATATTAACGTAACCAACAGTTCCATCGGTTTGAATTATATTAAACAGGTTGGAGGGGGCCTCTGCTACCCGCAGGGACAAAAACTGGGGCCCAATGGAAAAAGTTTGCTCATCTCGTCCCCTGGGCAAATCCTCTCATGTTAACAGGGCAAACAACCCGGAAGCAGAATACAGCCAATGTGCAGAAGATTCCTGGGGAAATTGACCTCCCATGAGCCGCTGGCTGCCGCTACCACAACTACAGAGCCGCCAGGCTGCAGTGAGTCCGTCGCGTTGCGCTGGAGGAGCAGCTGTGGGAACATGGCCGGCTGCAGTGCACCAAGCTGGCCGGTGGTGCGAAAAGGTGCCTCTGCTCAGAAGGGAAATGCAAACGAGCTGCACAGAGCAGGACAAGCAGAGAAAAAAATAACCCCTAAAGCTGTCGCTTTGTTTCACCAACAATGTTTGGCCAGAGGAGGCCAGAAAAGCTGCTTGTATTAAAAATTATCAGAGCCACTTTCCTTACTGGTGCCCTTAAACCCTCCCTTCTAGAGCAGCCAGCACCACCCAGTAGATCAGGCTCCTCTGGGGATCTCTGAGCTTCTGACAGGTGATCCTGTTTGCAGGATCCAGGAAACTGACCAGAGCCTGGTTTGGCCTCTCTGCTGCTCCATTGGCTTTGCAGCTGCCCCCGGGAGCCTCCCGCTTGCTGTACAGGGCGTGGGAGGCAGAGGAGGGTGCTGACGTGCCCCCTAGCCTCACCTATACCCTTGCTTCATAGGACAGGGGCACCCAACAGGGCTTGGGCTGGAAGGAGGTTGCTGGCATCTGCTCAGACGTCTGTATATGCCCAGCATCCTTGAAGGAGCACTGAGCCTTTCTATCATGCTCACACACTGTGCGGGGCTCTGATCGTCACCCACATAAACACACACACCTCCTGACCCAGCACACTCGTGTTGCTGTTGTTGGCACTTCTTTTCCTTTCCGGGTGTGTTGTTTTAGGTTTTCGACTGGCCTGTGCGTTTCATAATTTTTTTCTCTCTCTTTTATGCTTAAGTTGAATTTCTAAAACTGCCTAACCTGTCCTCCCTGCTGTAGTTACCCCTCTGGTAATAAAAAAAAAAAATATTCAGTAGACCCTCAGGTTATGCGGGAGCAGCATTCCTGTTACCCCCCCGCCCCCGTGTAACTCAAATTTTTGCACAAGTCGAAGGGAGACAGCAACCGGACTGCTGCCTGGTTCCTGGCCCTCCTGAGCTTGCAGGAGCCAGGAAACTGACTGGGAAACTGACCAGAGCCTGATGCAATTTCCTGCTCCTGTTGGGATGACGGTCACTTTAACCCGAGACAGTTGCGCATATCTCGAGTGTTCACTGTATCATTGTATACTTATATTGTATTTAAATTATATATAGGTTTTTGGTTTCTGTTGGTGGGACACATCCACACACGTCTGGGATATTGGTGCCAGCAGAGCTGACAGACTCGCCAGGTCCCGGGGCAAGGTGGGGAGGGGGTCCGGCTTCACACCCCAAAAGGGGTGGGGCCTTGGGCAACCAGCCCTCAGCACTGCCTGGAGTGCACGCCCTGGTATTCCTGCCTCCCCTAAGAGCCTTTCTGAGCTCACTGTGCATCACTCCGTCAGCTATTTAAAGGGCCTGAGACACCAGCTGTTCTGCAGCTGCAACCGAGGCAAGGAGGAGGCTATTTTCCCCTTTGTCGTCCCGTCAGCTGGCCTGAGGGGCACACATCACGAGACTCATTTCCCTTAGGGAACTACAATTCATTGGTGACCTTCCTGAAAGCACCGTCCTGGCCCCCAGGGATGTAGAGGCCCTTTACACCAATATCCCACATGAAGATGGACTCCAAGCTTTTAGGAGCATTATCCCTGAGAAGACTGAAGTGCAAATGGTGGTGGAGCTTTGTGACTTTGTCCTCACCCATAACTATCTCAGATTTGAGGACAAATTATACCTTCAAATCAGTGGCACTGCTATGGGCACGCACATGGCCCCACAGTATGCCAACATTTTTATGGCTGACCTGGAACAACAACACTTCCTCAGCTCTCATCCCCTAACACCCTCCTCTACTTGCACTAAACTGATAATGTCATCATCACCTGGACCCATGGGAAGGAGGCTCTTGAAGAGTTCCACCATGATTTCAACTCTTTCCACCCCATCATCAACCTCAGCCTGGACCAGTCTACACAAGAGACCCACTTCCTGGACCCTACTGTGCTAATAAGTGATGGTCACATAAATACCACCCTATACGAAAAACCCATGAACCACTGTGCTTACCTACACGCCTCCAGCTTCCACCCAGGGCACACTACATGATCCAGTGTGTACATCCAGACACTTAAATACAACTGCATTTGCTCCATTCCCGCAGACAGAGACAAACATCTACAATGCCCTTACCAAGCTTTTCTGAAACTACAATACCTACCTAAGGAAGTGAAGAGACAGACTGACAGAGCCAGGCTTGTACCCACAAGCCACCTGCTACAAGACAGGCCCAACCAGGAAAACAATAGTACACCACTGGCCATCACATACAGCGTCCCAGCTAAAGCCTCTCCGGCGATCTGCAACCCATCCTGGACAACGATCCTTCACTCTCACAGATCTTGGGTGGCAGGCCTGTCCTCAGCTACTGACAGCCTACCAATCTGAAACAAATTCTCACCAGCAACTATAGACCACAACACAGTACCTCTAACCTGGAACCAATCCCTGCAACAAACCTTGCTGCCAACATATCTACACCAGTGATATCATAGGACGTAACATCAACCATACCATTGGGGCTCTTTTTCCTGCACATCTACTAATATAATATGTGCCAGCAATGCGCCACTGCAATTTACATTAGCTAAACTGGACGGTCTTTGTGTAAAAGAATAAATGGACATAAAGCCGACATCGGGAACGGTAACGTACAAAAACCTGTCAGAGAGCACTTCAATCTCCCTGGACACTCAGTAAGAGATTTAAAAGCAGCAGTCCTACAACAAAAAAATTTCAGAAATAAAATCCAAAGAGAGATTTCAGAGCTGCAATTCATTTGCAAGAATTGAAGAGAAACTGGGAGTGGTTGGCCCATTACGAAGGCAGTTTCTCTGCTCTTGATGGTCACACCTCCAGATTAGCAAATGACAATGGGCCACATCCCCCCGCCCCGATGAACTGACTTGATTTCTCCTCTCTTGCTGTCCACTATTCCACATTAACTGCAGGTAATGGGCCATATCTACCCTGACTGAATAGACCTTGTCAGCTCTGGCCCTCCCCTTTACTGAGACGCCCTCTTTAAATCCTCCTCTGAACCCCCCACCACCACCCCACTCGTGCATCTGACGAAGCGGGTCTGCCCACGAAAGCTTATGCTCCAAAATAGCTCTTAGTCTATAAGGTGCTTCTTGTTGTTTTTGAAGATACAGACTAACACAGCTCCCTCTCCGATACTGGTTTAGCTAAACTCATTAGGAAACACCCCCAGCATAGACAGCCGCTGTCCTATTTGTGATTTGTGTGATTCAGCGTCACAGAGAAATCCTGCCTCTCTAGTCCACTGGCTGCATATTAACCTGCCAAAGTGTGTCTGCGAAGGTGTTAAATGCTGCGGTTAGCACAGCAAAGGAAAGGAAATTGCAAATATGGACGGGCCCTTGCTGTGCGCTCAGGCAATTTAATTAGGTCTCTGAGCACTGCCAGCCGGGCCTCATTGCCCCTGTGCCACTGCTAAAAGAGTGGAGGACAGTAATCGAAGCAAGAGGTATCCGGGCAGCTAATTGACAGCCTGAAAAAACACGTCATTCCCTTTACACTAGGCTGAAAGACATGTCTGCAATGGACAGGGCCACCGAGGTCACTGAGTAAAATGACTGATGCAGGGAGATGCCTGTGTGGAACGAAAATGGCAAGTGGTGCTTTGAATTAAGGGACCGGCCTTCCACTCTGGGGACTGCTGTCTCAGATCCGCGCAGGGGAGACGTGGGAGAGCGGACAGCTCTTTCCTCAGGCGAACGGGGGCCGGTCGCAGCGGGTTGGCTAGGGAGCGCGAGGGCTGTGGCAGAGGGAGAGAGTTTCCCAGCAGGGGAGCCAGAAAGGACCGGGGCGCTGGCTTGCCTTTCCTGGAGCGCGAGCAGAGCTGCCAGGAGTGCCGGGCTCGCCTCGTCCCGCTCTGCTGGAAGGAAACGGCCCCATGCCGGGCCGGGTTTGTTTCTAACCAGTGACGCTGAAAAACCTCCTCCACCTAGCGCCGGGGAGGCCTCTTCATCCCACTGCTGGTGTGTGTGTGGGGGGGGAGCGATTTTAGCCCTAGGCCACTGGCACTTTTCCCTAAACCAGGGCTGGAAACTTTTTACATTGGGCCCCACTTTTTGTCCCTGCGAACTTCAGCCACCACCGCACCGCCTGTCCGGAAGCGAGCGGCAGTCTCCTGCAAGTGATGCTCCATTCTCCCTCAGCAACAGCAGCAGCTCAGGGAGGGGGGGATCACGCTGCACCCCACCCCCGGGGTGTGCCCCCACTTTGTGCACTCCTGCCCTCCCCCCCCAGTGAGCTCGCTTGGCCTGGGGGAGCTGGCAGCCTCTGTGGGCCCCTAGGCAAAGCGGAGGGGTGGCTCCATGTTCCCAGAAGGCCTGGGGCCTTGAGCAGAAGGGGAGGGCCAGGGGCAACCAGCCAGACATCACCCAGAAAGCAGTGTGCTCCCTGTCCCCCGCAGGCCACACAGAGGGGCTGGGAGCTCCAGGCTGCTTGGGGGTGCACCGCCTCCCCCCAGAGCACTCTCTGTACCCTTCCGCTGTCTACCCCACTCGCCCCAGGAGGGGTCGCAAAGGGCCCTACTTGCTGGGTGTCACCCTTGCTCAGCCGTCAGGGAAAAGGGCCTGCATCTTCCCGGCCTATCACACCGACCCTCCCCCAGCTCTCTTGCCACTGCCTGGCCTCACTGGCCCCCGGGGAGCTGCAGAAGGTAACACCCCCACCCCCCAGCTTCCCTCTCCAGTGTAGGAGCAGTAGACCGTTAGATGGACTGGGGACAACTGGAGCCACCCTCGCCTCAGCCCAGGCCAGGGCTCTAGCAGGGTATGCAGGAAACCAGCACAGTGCAGGAATGAGTCGCCGCCCCCAAAGGGCGGTGGGACTCGTGGGCAGGGGGCGCCTCCCCGAACCTGCTGGCTCTGGGGTTGGACCACCGTAGGCGGAGGGGAAAAGATGCCTTGGGCTTGTGCATGGCAGGGGACAGAGCAGAAAACACCCAGACACGTCTAAGCTAGTGCTGCAGGTTAACAGGCGAGTCAGGACTGGAGACCAGGGCTCCTGACTCTAAGCTCTGTGCCTTCCCCATTGGCAGCTTCACTCCGGGGAGCACAGGCCAGATCTCTGAGCGATCTCCTTTCCCACCTCGGCCCTGGAAGAAGGAATGGATGGGGCGGGGGTGTGGCTGGGATTCAGTCTCAAAGGCTGGCTCTGCTAACAGCCTGCACTGTTGACCGAGCTGAGAAGGAATCCGTCACTGCTAGAGGCTAAAGCTGCTGCCTCGGTTTTCCTTCCGGGAGAGCATAAGCGTGTGGCTGGGACTGAGACAGGGAGCCTTTGGTACAGAGAGCAGCTTTCCTGTCGGTGTGTACAGCCCCTTGCGCAGCAGGTGCCACCCCATGGCTATAACTGCTCCCACATCCCGACTGCTGCTGATGGGGGAAAGAAATGGACCCAGCAGCCGCACACCCAGAGTCAGCAAGGGCCGTCCCCCGGCTCACGGTACATCCAGACAGAGACCCTGTCGCCGCCTCCTCCCCCCTGGAGAACACACCAGCAACCAGGCCCGCCCAGAGAGCAGGGCAAAGGGGACAACTTCCCCAGGGCCTGGCCTTTCTAAGGGACCCGGAGCTCTGGCTGCTGTCGCTTCTGCTTTGGCAGTGGTGGAGCTCTGGGCCCCTTTGAAGTGCCGTGACCATGCTGCTATGAGGCTTCACGTGGTTCTGGGGATGGGGAGCAGCGGTGGGATCCGGGCGGAGCTTGGTGCTGCCTACCCTAGGCCCCTCCCCTTCTCCCCTTGGCAGCATGTTGACCCTTAGCCACTCCCCTTCTGCCTATGGCAATGAGCTGCCTACCCTCGGCCCCGCCCCTTCTGCCCAGGGCAACAGGCTCACTACCCTTGGCCCCGCCCCTTTTGCCCATGGCAACTCGGTGACTACCCTCAGCCCCGCCCCTTCTGCCCTTGGCCACGCCCCTTCCAGAGGCACACAGCCAGCCACCTTCCCACCTTGGCCCAGGGCCTGCGGTGGCTGTCGGGCCTGCTGCTGCCAATGCTGGGCCGTCTCCTCCAGAAACGCTACAGCACGTTGCTCTGGGGCTGAATCAGCGATTTCCTCTTGCCCTTGCCCTGATCCAACAGTCTTTGGCACTGAGCAAATAAAGTGCTGGCCCTCACCCTCGGGGAGCAGTAACTAAACAGGGACATGGCCCACTTACCCGGGGGCACACTCACCACCAGCGGGGAATCCTGTCAAGACTATTTGAAATCCACATGTCCTCATATAGCCCATCACCGCCTCCTCACTGCTGTTTACCAGCAGGGAGATCAGGTCACCTCTCGAACTAAAGGAATAAGTCCATCAGCTGGTAGCAGTGGGAGGCTTTTATCTACAACACACTTGGCCAGCAGGTTACACGTGCTTACAGCAAATCAAACTTAAAAGTCAGCTTGCGCCAAGTGGGAGGGGAGGGATTAGTCGGTGGTTCCTTGTTGTGTTCATTCCCTCCGCGGCACCTGGCATCGGTGGAAAACAGGATATGGGATTTGATGGATCTTTGGGCTGACCTGGGGTAGCTGTTAGGTTCTTAACTTGCAAACACTCGTGCGTGTTTCTACGGTTAGCAAAGGGAGTGGCCTGACTGATTTCAAACAGAGCTCCTCAGGCCAGTAAAGTCATGCACGTGTTCAGACATTGAGAGGTACTATGCCAACTGGACTACAGGACGGCTTGCAACAGGTAGGGCCAGGGTATGGAGCCACCCATCCCTTGCCTGGGGGCCCGCAGAAGCTGTCAGCACCCCCAACTCTAGGGAAACACAGGTGGCCAAGTTGTGCTCTCTCTGATATTGGCGTAGGCCCACAGTAGCTCCACTGAATTAATATTGGGCAATTTGAAAGCAGACACTGGCTCAGTCAATCTGCCTTCCTAAGCTACTGCTCAGCACTTCGGAGCTTTGAAACCAAAGTGATCTTCTGCACACCCCAAAATGAAAGCAAATTACTCAGACGGACGGCACAGAACCCTGCAGACGCCAACCCCTAACCATAACAATCAGGACAAATCAAAGAGCATCTGCCCAGCTGGGGCTTGTTCAAATGTGTATAGCGCCCCCCTGAGCAATGCAAGCTTGTCACTGGTCTGACAGAGTCACGCTGAAACCTAGAATGACTTTGGAGTCAGGGTGAAGAGAAGGACCCAACTACAAGCATGGCTGGGAGCCCTTTTTGGTCAGGTGGAGTTACCGCAGGTTTTCACAGGCTGCTGCTTGCCAGTTTTCACGTTCTCAGCCATTGCTGACTTTCTGATTTACACCCATGCGCTGAACAACTACACTTGGGCATGTATCCACACCCTGCCCGGCACCATAAACCACTGTGAGATCAGAAGTAACTTAACACATCACCACGCCTTACTCCATGGCTAACTTGCACACAACAATTCCCTTACCTGTCTGAGGAAGTCCATAGAGATGCTGTTGCAGTTGGAGACAGTAGAGTTGTTGCAGTTAATTGCTGAAGGCTGCTGAGATGCTGTTGCAGCTGAAGGCTGCTGAGATGCTGTTGGCTGTTGCAGCTGAAGGCTGTTGAGATGCTGTTGCTGTTGAAGACTGTTGAGATGCTGTTGCTGTTGACTGCTGAAGACTATGAAGATGCTGTTGCTTAATCCAATGGCCACCTCCCCTGTAGCTGCACAGACTTTTGGCCACTAGGGAAGCCCAGAGGCCAGCAGACTTAGATCTCCATCATTTCAGGGGAAACACGGTATAGTTCTGCTGAAGTTAACAGGCTTTACATTTGCACGGGGGGGGCGGGGGGACTCAGGGCAAAGTCTAAATGTTGCACTGCAAAATTCCAGAGCGTGTGTCCCTATTTTAGCCAGGCCCAGCATTGCACTTGGCTGCCCATCACAATCTGCTCCTTACTAAAGGCCAGGTAAGAATAACCTGCAGAGAAGCCATGGTTGAAATCTCATGCAGGTGAATATGTGGATCATGTGGTCTGACCACAAGCCACATCCCATAAGGTCTCTCCGGAGGTCTTTGGCTCAGACAGCCTGCGGGATGTCTTTCTGCTACATTTCAGCTGAGTGGGACAAGCGCAGGCTGTCTTCTGTCATATACGCCAGCATCTGAAGAAGTGGGTCTTAGCCATGAAAACTCATCACCTAATAAATAAATGTGTTAGTCTTTAAGGTGCTACAGGACAGCTTGTGTTTTAGAGGGGAAGCTACTAATTAAACAAGAGACTACCTAAAGATTACTGAGAGAAGTGATGGAATCTCCATCCCTTGAGGTTTTTAGGTCCTGGCGTGACGAAGCCCTGGCTGGGGTGACTTAGTTGGGGCTGATCCTGCTGTGGGTAGGGAGCTGGACTCGATGACCTTCTGAGGTCCCTTCCATCCCAAGGATTCTATGATTCCCTGAGTAACACGGCTCCCCCTTGGAGACTGTATCCTCCATCTGTCAGCCAGAGCTATCCATCTATTCCCAGTGCCGGGCAGGCTCAGCCCAGCACCTGCAATTTGTTAACAGCCCACGGAAGCAGTTATACTGCATCACTTTGTTTTAAGAGCCTTGCAAGCCTCTTCATTCCTGCATGATGAGCTCTGCTCTTCCCCATGCTGGCCAGGAAAGCATTACCAGTTCCAGGAACCAGAGAAGACCTCGGGGCTGACACACGCTTAGCTATTCTGCTTTGTTTACTTAAACTTTCCCTCCATTCTTCTCTCCCTACTGTATCTTTCCAGCTTTTCCATTCACAAACCCGCCCAGCCATTCACTCGGAGTTGTTTTAGTACTGAGAGGCCGAACCGGTCCTGGTGCAACCCCGCAGAACACCAGTGAAGCCAAACAACAGGCTGCTTTCACTTACACCAGGGCTGCGTTTTGGCCCTTGGCTCTGCCAGCCAGTTGGAAGAGCTTGATTGGATCTGTTGCATCAGTCACACTGGATTTCATAACATTAGACATTTATTTCAAGGGGAGTGACTCATTCCCTCTTGGAGTGTATTAGGCGTATGAGCAAAGATGATTAACTTTTGCTGCATGGGATGATTTCTGGGATGGGAACTGGGGTTAATTAGGAACAGAGCGCAGGCTTTCACAATCCCGGGTTTTAATGGTCTCTGTTAGATACACATATCCTATTGGCTTTTCAGACCAGGCTTGATGTTAATATCACAGTTAAATAGCTCTGTTGTCTCACCTTACAAAGTGGCAACAGAGACTTGGGATTATGGCTTGAGGGTCTGATAACCTCTGAAACGTCCGACTCTCCTGATTTCATCCCAAGTCTTGTGATATTTGCCGAAGAACCTCAGGCTAAGCGCTCGCTTACAACATGAAAGCCCCGTCACAGCAGTTAAAAAGATGGCCACAGCTCTCTTCCAGCATGCTAAGTAAAGTGCCCTAACAACAGGCAAGGCTGCTGGCACTGGCAGCGTGACTACAGCCATGGTCCTCAACCTTTTCACCAGTGTGGACCCCTAATCACTCCCCGAACCATTCGCAGAGGCCATCAAAGCCGATTCTAGCCACTACGTACACTTGGGTAAATGAAAAAGCCAACCACAATCTAGATTTTGGGGCAGCAATTAACATTATTGGAAGAGATTTAATTTAAAAATAATTGATTGCAACTCATTTCCAAAGATCATTTTTATTTGCAGACCCCTGCAGATCCCCAGGAGTCCACAGACACCCCCCGCCCCGCCCCAGTTGGGAACCACTGCACTACAGCATTGTCACTTGCTATGCAAGGGAGAGGGGGATGTGGTTTTTCCCCACACACCCCAGACAGAAAGAGTTGCTGTGTAGATAGATACAGCTTCCGTTTTTGTTCCTGTTTACAGGCAGCCTTGAACCTGAGACCTCTAGAGCTGAAGGCAGAAGCCTCTCCAGCTTGAGCAAGAGGCCAGGAGGCTCTCAGCTGAAGCTGTGGGGGAGATTCATTCTTTCTCTGTGTAAGTGGTCTAGGTGGACTCCCCTGGACAGCGAATCGCACCTCGGTGTGCGGGTTACATGTTCACTGGGGAAAGTGGTCTGGTTTGAGCCCTCATGTTAGAAGAGAAAAGCTTTTAGGATGAGGGTCTTGAAAATGTGTGTATTCAGCAGCACGTTGTATGGCTGGGAGGTGATAACAAAAGATTTGAAAAGAAGAATATGGGCATTCGAAAGGAGTTGTTATAGAAAGTTTCTGAGAATAGGATGGATGCAGAAGGTCACCAATGAGGAATTATATAGGAAAATACAGCCGAAAGAGAACCTGCTGCAGAAGGTTATAAAATGGAAGGTACAACTATTTAGACATATTTGCAGAATGAATGACAAATGAAAAATCAAGACCCTGGTATTCGGCGTAATGGATGGTTCGAATAGGAGAGGCAGCCCCACAGAGAATGGATAGAGTATATAGTGGATTGGTGCAGAGCTAGTCTACAGAAACTAAGCCACTCCGCACTGGACAGGGAAAAGGTGGAAGGAAATAGTGAGAGAAACATCAGACACCAATGGACGCTGAGCCCACGGTTATTGATGATGATGATGATGATGATGATGATGATGATGTGAAGCAAGGAAATCTCGATGGCTCTGGAAGCGGAAGACACAGCCAAAGAACCTAAGAGGCGTCTGGTATTAACAAATTCCCAAGACTGTTCAACCAATTTGACGATTCTTGATGGCTGAGTTTCACACCCAGGAGCGAGGCCTCTCCCCTGGTGATGGCTGTCGCCTGTTCCAACTTCTAAGCCTCTGTTTTACTTTTAGAAAGTCTTTTGCTATTACTGAAGCAAATTCAAGACTTAGGCAAAAGGCAAACCAATGTAACGTTGTCTGCTTGGGCCTATGAATGGCTTCTGGTTACTTTAAGGTCTTGTTGATTTAAGGCCTAACAGCAACGTTAACCATTTCCCTGCTACAAAACAAAAACAAAATTGGCCCTGTAGTGCTTTAAAGACTACCAAAATAATTTATTAGGTAATGAGCTTTTGAGGGACAGACCCACTTCAGATTTCGCTGCTGATCGAGAAACAAAGGGGGTAGCTACGATAGAAATCTGTGCACAATCTTCCAGGAGGGGCAGCAGAACTGGATGGAGCCTGAGAGAATAGCAGGACGTTTCCATGTCCAGCTCGTGGCAGGCTGCTACAGGTTGAACCTCTCTCATCCGGCACTCTTGGGACCTGCCTGGTGCCAAACCAGAGAATTTGCTGGGCCACCAGAAGTCAATATTGTCTAGCAGCATTAGCAACACTTCCACTGCTTCCTGGGCTCTGAGAAGACATTTAGGGGTAAATTACAGCTAAATAACAGCCCAGAACACTTATCAGAGAGGGAGCCATGTTAGTCTGTATCTTCGAGAACAACAAGAAGTGCTGCGGCACCTTATAGACTAACAGATGTTTTGGAGCATAAGCTTTCGTGGGCAAAGACCTGCTTCATCAGATGCATGAGTGGTGGTGAGGGGCGGGTGCTTCAGAGGGGTATTTAAAGAGTGGGGTTCCAGTAAAAGGGAGGGCCAGAGCTGAGAAGGTCTATTCAGCAAGGTGGAAATGGCCCATTATCAGCAGTATGTATCAAAAGGGGGAAAAATGAGTCAGATCAGCCGGGGGATATGGCCCATTGTCAGAGTTTAATGGGGAGATGACAACACGCTGGGCAGAGAAGCTGCTTTTGGAAGGGGCCGGCCATTCCCAGTCTGTTTAATCTTTGGTTGATGGAGCCAAATTTGCAAATAAATTGCAGCTCAGAGATTTCTCTCTCCGTTTGATTTTTGAAACTTCTTTGTTTCAGGACTGTCACCCTGTTAAATCTGTTACGGAGTGTCCAGGGAAATTGAAGTGTTCCCCCACAGGTTTCTGTACATGACCGTTCCTGATGTCTGATGTATGTTTATTTATTCTTTTAGGTAGAGGCTGTCCAGTTTGGCCAATGTAAATTGCAGTGGGGCGTTGCTGGCCCATGATGGCATATATTAAATTAGCAGATGTGCAGGTCCTAAAACAAAGACATTTCAAAACTCAAATGGAGATAGAAATCACTGAGCTGCAATTTATTTGCAAATTTGACTCCATCAACCAATGATTAAACAGAGACTGGGAGTAGCTGGCCCCTTACAAAAGCAGCTTCTCTGCTCTGGGTATTAATATCTCCCCATTAGACTCTGACAAGGGGCCACATCCCCCTGTCTGATCTGACTCGGTTTTGACTCTTTCGCTACATACTGCTGATAATGGGCCATTTCCACCTTGCTGAATAGACCTTGTCAGCTCTGGCCCTCCCTTTTACTGGGACCCCACTCTTTAAATACCCCTCTGAAACCACCCCCCAATCATGCATCTGATTAAGTGGGTCTTTGCCCACAAAAGCTTATGCTCCAAAATATCTGTTTGTCTATAAGGTGCCACAAGACTTCTTGTTAGCACAGAACAGTGAGAGCCAGGGCTGGTGACTGGAAACAAATTTATGGGACCGTGGGAAACTTGGCCACGCCCAGGATAAGTGGTCACCCAGCCAGCTAAACTCATGCCGGATTATGGATGTTGCCAGACAAGAGAGATCTGGATTAGAGAGGTTCAACCTGTATTTCTGGCTTATGTCAATGATGTGCAAACCTGCTGTTATCGCAATAATTACTGTTGTTTGTATTGCAGGGATGCCAATGATCTCCAGGCCTGGGAGTCCACTGTACAAACACCCAACAGAAAGCAAGTCCCAGCCCCAAGAAGCTGACTGACCTCCTCCCCTGCAAGTCTTGGCCCTGCCTCAGTGACTAATCCTGGCCCCATGCAGGTCCGGACCCTCTAACCCACAGTGGAACACACCGCAAAAGGCTTTGCCTCTTTGTGGGTGATGACTAACCTACCTCCTCCCCAAAGAAACCAGAGGAGGTGCAGAGGCCCTCCAGACGCGTGGGCAAAGCACTTTACAAAGGAGCACAAGCGTTCTCATCTTCCTTTTACATGAGCCGGGATGCAGCCCAGAGGTTAAAGGACACAGCTGTGGGCATGCAGGGAGGCAGTAGCGGAGCCAGCAGAAGAACACAAACCCCCTCGCATCCTAGCCTGATACTAGATCACTCCGCCTCCTCCCTGGAGGGATAGTCTTCAGACCTCGCCACAGGGCACCTTTCAGCAATACCGGTTGTTAGAATAGGGACGAGGCTCGCAATTTGCATCAGGCCAACTTTCTTCCTATTGTAACTCATCCGAGGCTTTTCGCCGAGTGCTTATTTACCCGAGTCTTGAGCGGCTGAAGAAGCACCTCCGAATGCAGCCTCTAAATATTACCTGCCAGTTCTGTGCGCGTAGAAGTAGCTCCCTCTTTGGGCTTCCGCTGCCCCACCCCCCTTCACCCCCGTCTCTCCACCTATTTTCTTGCTCTGCAGCTTCCTCACTTTTCTAAAACCACACAAAAGAGCACCTGGCTCCCAGGCAATTTCCAGAACCGGGGGAGCGTCGCGTGGCTTCTGCAAAACACAGCCAAGCGTCGCACCGCAAATCCGGGGGTGGCGCATGCGTGTGATTTGAAAAATAGCATTTAACGGATCTGAACGCTCCTGAGACGCGTCCGCTGTTCGGCCTTGTCCCAGCACCCAGGAAGCTGCAGCCTGTGACACTCAGGGCTTGTGGGACACCAGCTAAAGCAGCGACGGATGGGGAGCGGCTGCATGACTGGGTCTCCTCTCCCCTGCGCCTCTCATGCACCTGGACACCGGATCTGCACTTCCTATGCCTTTAGGAGCACCACCAAGCTGCTGCCGGGCGCTCCTCCTCCTTCCTCCCAGAGATGGAATGGCACAAACAGCTGATTTGCGGCTGTTCCCGCTCGCGGAGGAGGAGCAGGGACGGAGCATCGATCAGACGACCGGCGCGAGCTAAAAGTCCGAGGTGGGGAGGAGGGTGTCCAAGAGGCACATGGGGGAAGAGGGGATCTGTGGGCTGCAGGTGCAGCCTCAGAGGGCTGCAGGTTGCCCACCACTGAGCTAAAGCAATGCGGCAGCATGGGGGTGGAAGGCCCCATGGCCCCGGATAAAAGTGGTATGTGATGGACCAAGGGGAAGAGGTGGCGGCATTGTCAGAAAGGGTCAGTAAGCAGCCAGGACCACTGTCCAGCAAACTGGTGCCTATTAGTATCTCAGCCTTTAGCTGTCAGCAAATAGCGGCACCGAGCTCGGGCACAGGCATCCTGCCACAGGACAAGAAAGGCAGCAACAAGCCAAGGGCAGAAGACTCAGACGGTTCTTTCGCTCTGCGAGGAGTCGATTTGGCCCCAAGGCTGGGGTCCGGCTCCCACCGTCGTGTGGTGTTCCATGCACAGCCATAGCGGGTTAGCTGAGCGTTCCCACAGCCTCTCTCCCGTCTTCCAACAGTGGCCAATGCCAGGTTCCTTTCTTCTGAAGCCCCTAAGCCCTGCAAACAGGAATCCAAACAGTCACCAGCGCTGCATTTGGTGTAAAGCTAAGGAAAAACTCGGGCATGCAACGGCATTGCGGCCTAGTGAATACAGCAAATCTATTACTTTTTTGAAGCATTTTAAAGTTAATCTCACGATTTTGGACACCTGAGACTGGCAGTATCAGCTGGGCTTTTCTTTCTCCAACTCTCTGCCTCTTGCTCTGCTAGAGCTAATGTGACCTCCCACAGGCGGGCTTGAACCTGGCATGTCAGAAGCTCAGTGCAGGAGCCTCAAAGCTAAAATCCAGCTGCCGCTCAGCTAAGGCTGTAGAAGAGAATCAGGCTTGCACTCTCTGTGGTTACATCTAGATTGCAGGCTGCTGTCAGGAGCCCGGAGGCCTCTCAACAGAAGTCAGCTGCACCGGGAGCCTTCTGCCGATATCCTGGTCTTCCTCATTCCACAAGGAAGGGATGCGTCGGCAGAGGGGGTTTCCCCAACATCTGGCCCCATCTGGATTGGCCAAATGTTGGGAATGCCTCTCCCAACAGAACCATTGGCAAGAGCTACACAAATGCATTGTGCAATTTGCGTGCCTTTTGCTGACAATTCTCAGCAGTCTAGACCTAGCCTGTAAGTGGTCCTGATGCCACTACATGGGACTGTGAACCACACCCAGAGACGAGTGGGTTACACTAACATTCAACTGCTGCTTCTGTTTCTAACCCCAGGCTTCAAGTAATCACAACTCAATTTGCGCTGGTTGGCAACCTGGTGTCTATTATTTGTTTCTAGCTGAACACCTGGCTTTGCAGCCGACCGCAGCTCAGTCCAACTATGCACTTGGTTGGAACTTGGTATCTTCGTTGTCAGAACTAGGATACAAATTTCATTGCATCAAATGGAATAAACTACTTATTTTTAATAAGCCCAAACCAGAGGCAGGCGGCTGGCTGCCTTGTGATTTCTTTTTTTATTGTAAATTCTCTCGAAACAAAATTCTTCTGAACACGTGATGTTTTTCAGAGGGAATAAGATTCAGCAATGGCTCAAACTGCAGGCTTAACAACAGGGACAGGTTTAAATCCAAATCACAAATTCTGGCAGCTAGTCCTGCCCGTGGGCCATCATTCTGTAGCAACGCACCTAGTGTTAGCGAGTTAACAGGGATGTGTCCAGCTGATTCAGAAAGTGCCACTCTAGCATAGGTGCTGACAGAGCCAGTGTGAGATCGCTCCAGGATCCCAATGATCGAGGGATCTTGCTTTTAGTGGCAAATATCTGACCGCAGCAGAAGTTAAGAGCACAGCTGCTCATTTCTGCTTCCCTGCAGTTCACACAACTTTCCCCTACTTGTTCAGGTCTGGTGCATGTTACACATTATTTGCCATTCTTCATTCAACCCCAGCCCTGCTAAGGACTGATCCATTCGGACACAACCAAACCATTCAAGCCTTTTTATGCTAAGCGCATCCCTGCTTGTCACAGTCAGGCCTTGTTTGTGCAAAGTCACAAGACAGAGAAGCCCACTGGCAAATGTGTTACAGAGGCCCATCTGTGCAAGCCATGGAGGGTAGGCGCTGTTACAAACACACTGGTGCGTAACCTCAAATTCCAATAGCTCATGCTTGGAGCTCCTTGGTGTACCAGCCAAGAGGGAAGCCACCACAAAAGCATGCATTGAAATTGCTAGATCCCCTTATTTTGTCCTGCCTCCCTTGAGCTAGCAAGGACCCAGAGACCAGGTGCACAACTTCACACAGGCAAAGAGGGGACATTTTAAAGGGAGCTGTTACACGCACGCATTTCTCTATCCCTTCCACGCTTCAGGGACACATCCACCTTTACCCAGTTCCTAGGGCTCAAGGTGTAACTACTTCAGGATCTGTGCCGCTGAAAGAGCCTGGCACAGTAATATTCTTATCCTTGATTGGTTGACATTTCCCAAGCAAGGACACAGGGTATACAGTGCCACGCTCAGCAGCCCTGACAGAGGCTGGTTGCTGCACCTTACGGTCATGCATAGGAGTCCTGGCAGCTCCTGTGTCTTGGAGAGGAGCTCTTTTTTTTTAAATAAAAGAAACGTGTGTGGATAACAGAGCCTCGTGTTTAATATCAGCACACATCATTGCAGGGAGCTGGTAAGACCTTAGCTGAGCAGAAGAAAAAGGAACCCTCGTCCCGTTTCCTCTCCTCTCGGAAAGGACTGGGTGTAATTTCTTAGCATTACAACAATGCCTACTCCCCCCACAGGGCAGTGGGACATCCCCACACAAGATGTGAGTTTTCAGTCTGAAACTGAATGAATGCAGCTCATCTTCCAGACGTCCCCTTCTGCTCCTGGATGGGGCAAGCGCCTCCTTTCGAATGAGGCTTTTGGAAAAAAAAGTGTGTGCAGATGCTCCGTGGGACCTTTTTTTTTCCCCAAAAGAACAGTCCTCGTGTTGCCAGATTTCTCGATCCCCAGCCCGTTCTTTCCAATGAGCGACGGCTGTGTGGCCGCTTTCTATCGAGAGAGCGGGTCGATCCTTCGAGCCACATTTCGCGTGTGGATGGGCTCTTTCGAAAGAAGATCTTCGGGAAGATCTTTTGAAAGTTCGCCGTAGTGTAGACACAGCCCACGGGGCTTGAAGACGTCCCTCGACAGAGCTGAAGGGACTCAGAAGCAAAGGGACTTACCCATTTTTGAATACCCGGGCAGTTAAAGAGAGGGGAATAGAACCCTACTTTCCAGGGTCAAACCCAGGATTTACCCACTAGATCATACTGCCACCTGTAGGACTGACTGATGTGACTGAATTTGTCTGTAGCTTCAGGAAAAAACAAGCCATTCTGTAGCACCTTAAAGATTAACAAATTTATTAATGAGATTTCAAGAGTAAGACCCACTGCATTAGATTTGGAGCAAATAACAATCCAGGGTTTGTATGTGGGAGGGAGGGGAAGGGAGGAAGGAGGAGGATAAAATGGGGGGTGGAGGGAGAGTCACCGGTCATTCATAGGACCTGTGGAAGAAGTAAACGAAATGTGACGGTGCCGTCTGAGGTGGGGACGTTGCCCTTGTAATACGTACGGTCATTGAGATCCCTGTTAAGCCCCAGGTTAAATGTGTCAAAGCTTGCAAGTGAGTTCCAATTCCGACATCTCCCTCTCTAAACTTGTGGTAAAACTTTGGTAGGAGAACAGAACAGCTCCTTTCAAATCCTTTACTGAATGTCCAGGCAGGTTAAAGTGCTCGCTTCAGGTGTATATGTATTCCAACTCCTGGCACTGAGGCACACAGACGCAGGGACTGCTGATGCGCTTAGGTAAAAGCCATAGAAAATAGATAGCCTGTGCAGACCTGGGAGAAAGGTCAGAATTTGGTGGGGTTGTTAAAGCTGGGATAAAGACAGAATCAAGTGGAGAGGACCAAATCAGGATCTTAGATGTCTGTCTTTTAATGCAAGAAGTATGGGGAACAAATGTGTGAGGCTGTTGCAAAAAAAGCAAACATGATTCTGGGATGCATTAACAGGTGTGTTGTGAACAAGACACGAGAAGTCATTCTTCTGCTCTGCTCTGCGCTGGTTAGGCCTCAGCTGGAGTATTGTGTCCAGTTCTGGGCACCGCAGTTCAAGAAAGATGTGGAGAAATTAGAGAAGGTCCAGAAAAGAGCAACAAGAATGATTAAAAACCTAGAGAACATGACCTATGAAGAAAGGCTGAAAGAATTGGGCTTGTTTAGTTTGGAAAAGAGGAGGGACATGAGAGCTGTTTTCAAGTATCTAAAACGGTGTCATAAAGAGGAGGGAGAAAACTTGTTCTTCTTGGCCTCTGAGGATAGAACAAGAGGCAATGGGCTTAAATTGCAGCAAGGGAGGTTTAGGTTGGACATTAGGAAAAAGTTCCTAACTCTCAGGGTGGTCAAACACTGGAATAAATTGCCAAGGGAGGTTGTGGAACCTCCATCACTGGAGATATTTAAGAACAGGTTAGATAGATGTCTATAAGGGATCGTTTAGACAGTACTTGGTCCTGCCATGAGGGCAGGGGGCTGGACTCAATGGCCTCTCGAGGTCCCTTCCAGTCCTAGTATTCTCTGATTCTATGAAACAGGAAGAGCGTGAAATGGTAGCAAAGAAAAACAACTAACAGACTAGGCACCACAGAGACTTGGTGGGATAATTCACATGAATGGACTAGAAGGTAGAGAAGATTCCAGCTTGCTCAGGAAGGACAGGTAGGGGAAAATGGGAGGAGGTGTGGTCTTTATTAGAAATGTCTCCACTTGGACTGAGGTAGAGCTGGACAAGGGAGACGGACTTGTTGAGAGTCGCTGGATAAGGATAAAAAGGGTGAAAAACTAACAAGGGTGATGCCATTGTAGGGGGCTGCTACAGGCGTAACCAGCAAGATGTGGATGAGTGTTTTTTTAAAAACAACTAACTAAATCATCCAAAGCACAGGGCTTGGTGAGGGGGGACTTCCGAACATCTTTTTTGGGAAAACTGCACCGTGGGGTACAGATTATCCGACAAGTTCTTGAAATGTATTGGAAATATGTTCTATTTCAGAAGGTGGAGAAAGCTCCCGAGGTTAGGGGCAGTTCTAGATTTCACTTTGACATATATGGAAGACCTGGTTGAGAATTTGAAAGTAGAAGGCAGCTTGGGTGAAAGCGATCATGGAACGGTGGAGATCGTTAATCTAAGGAATGGTAGGAGGGAGAATAGCAAAATAAAGTTGGATTTCAGGAAGGCAAACTTGAACGCTCTCCGGGAGGTAGCAGGTAAGGTCCCATGGGAAGCAACTCTAAGAGGCGAAACAATTGGAGACAGATGGCAGTTTTTCAGGGACATTATTAAGGGCACCAAAGCAAACTTTTCCCTGTGTAGGAAAGGTGGGAAGCGTGTCAGGAAACCAGTCTGGCTTAATCAGGACATCTTCCATGATCTAAAAATCAAAAAGTCCTACAAGCAGTGGAACCTAGGTCAAATTACAAAGGACGAATATAAATGAGGAAATCAAATATGCAGGGACAAAATTAGAAAAGCCAAGGCACAAAATGAAATCAGACCTAGAGATAAAGGGTAACAAGAAAACATTCTACTAATACATGAGGACAAAGAGGTTGATCAAGGACAGAGTAGGGTCATTACTCAATGTGTGTGTCAGGGCAGGGAGGTAACAGAAAATATGAAGTAGCAGAGGTGCTTAATGACTCGTTTCATGTTTTCACCAACGAGGTTGGTGGTGATTGGATGTCTCACCTAGCAAATGCCAGTGAAAATGAGGTAGGATTAGAGGCTAAAATAGGAAAAGAACAAGTTAAAAATATTTAGACAAATTAGATGTTTTCGGGTCACCAGGGCTTGAGGAGGTGCAGCCTGACATGCTCAAGGAGCTGACTGGGGAGATATGAGGCATTAGTTATCTTTGGAAAATCATGGAAGACGAGAGCTATTCCAGAAGACTGGAAAAGGGCAAGTATAGGGCCCATCTATAAAAAGGGAAAGAAGGACAACCCAGGCAATTACAGACTAGCCATCTTAACTTGTGTACCCAGAAAGATAATGGAGCAAATAATTATACACTTAATTTGCAAACATCTAGATAAGAAACAGCACGGGTTTGTCAAAAACAAATCATGTCAGACCAACCCGATAGCTTTCTTAGATAGGATAATAGGCCCTGTGGATGGGGTGCAGTAGATATCTTGACTTTGGTTTTTAAAAAAAAACCCTTTTCCTCTTTCCTGGTCTTCTCATAAACAAAGTAAGGAAATGCAACCCTAGATGGCGCTACTATAAGATGGGTGCCAAACTGGTTAGAAAACCCTTCCCAGAGAGTAGTTACCAATAGCTCACAGTCTTGCTGGAAGGTCAACAAAAATGTCTGAGGCCTGGTCTACGTTAGGCAGGAAAGTCAACTGTAGATCCGCAATTCTAGCCACAGCAATTGCACAGGTAGAGTTGACTTATCTATAATCCACTTACCTGGTCGTCCACACAGAGGGAGGTGGACAGGAGAAAATCTGCCATTGGCCTCCCTTACTCCTGATGATATTGAGGCGTACAGGGGTTGACTGTACACCCCAGATGGTTTGATTTCACATATCACTATCAGGAGTATGAAATCAAACTCTGCAATATTGATCCCGATTGGATCCATCTACCATGTAGTCTAGATGCACCCGCAAGGTTTAGAAAACAAGATCTCTGAGGGAAGACTGAAATAACTGGGTGTATTTTGTCAAGAAACGAGTAGACAGAGGAGACTTGATAACAGTTTTCAAGTCTCTAACTTGCCTCTGAAGGATAGGACAAGAGGCAATGGGATTAAATTGCAGCCAGGAAGGTTTAGGTTGAATACTGGGATGGCTAAGCTAGGATGGCTAAACACTAGGGCCGTTTCTACACAGGCCACTTCCTTCAGAAGTGGCATGCTAATACATGGCGCGAAAGATGCTAATAAGGCGCAGAGGCAAATTCCCCGTGCCTCAGTCACATGACGTCACGTGACTTGGAGTCCAGAAGACCATTCTTCTGGACTCCAAAACGCCATGTAGAAGCGCAGCCCCCGGGGGACTTCTGGAAGGAAGTGTTTCTTCCGGAGGCCCCTTCTTCCCAAAAATTTTCAGGAAGAAGGGGCCTCCAGAAGAAGAACTTCCTTCCGGAAGCGCCCCCGGGGGCTGCACTTATACACGGTATTTTGGAGACCAGAAGAACGGTCTTCTGGACTCCAAACCATGTGACCTTATGCTAATGAGGCATGGGGAATTTGCATCCACGCCTCATTAGCATCTTTCGCGCCATGTATTAGTATGCCACTTCCGAAGGAAGTGGCCTGTGTAGAAACAGCCTAGATGACCTCTTGGCATCCCTTCCAGTCCTCTGAGTCTATTTACCGAAGCACCTGAAGCCCCCATTTCAAGTCAGGCAAAACTATTAGAAACCTCTTCGATGCCCTCAGACAATTCTTTTCTAGGGGCTGCCTGCTCAGGTGTACCCTAAAGCTCTTGAGAGGTGGGAGCACCCTGAGAGCAGGAGACAAGATGTGCTGGGAAGAAGAATGAGCTGTAGATGGTGCATAGGAGAACTCTGCAGCTATTCATTCTACACGCAGATGAACTCTCCGCTTGCGTATTTCATGAGCTGACCGATTCTGGTGAGTGCAGTGAGCTGGAGGCGTGGTCTGGAATGAGGCCGTTTAGGACTGCACCGAGCTAAGTACAAGCTGATGGATTTGTTAGAGTTGCCCCATGCGTCTCATGGCAGAGTGGAAGGCTGCAGAAGAGCTGATCTCTATGGACTGGGCAACGGGAGCATTGATATGTGAGACTCTGGAAAAATGGATCAATAGAAAAGGGGAAATTAGCCATGCAGCACCTGTCTGCTCCAGGGTGTCCTCAACTCATTCTCCAAACATGGCAAAGGCTTCTCTTCTTGGTGGAGATGAGACAAGAATAGAACACACAAGCTGGTGGGAGGATGGCCGATTCTTGGCTCACATGAAACGAGTCGGTGATTGCAGTTCCTAGGAGACGGGTCTCCACAAACCTCCATCTGCAATGCCAGCTGTCTCTTGGCAGAGCATCCAAAGACCACGAGGCCCCTCGAGAGCTACCAAACTCCCTGCTGCAGCATTCACTCTCCCATCAGCAAACCCTACGGACGGACAGCTCCTTTCTCACCTCACAGGTGCTGTCCTCGAGCAGCAGGTCTGGCGTTTTGTACCACAGACTCCAAAACCACCTCTGGTTCTTGCCCCCTGCCACCAGCCCGCATCCCGCAGTCCGCTGGGTCTGTGGAAGACTGTGGGATCAGGATCCCGGGAGGGGACTGGAGAAGGGATTGTGCTTTGGAAACATTGGTGGAGGCTGGAAATGGAAGGCCCTTCTGGGCCGGATGGTGCCTGGGGGGCATTGGGAGATGGTGCTCAGTGATGAATGGGGTCTGGTTGTATTGGGAGGCTTCTACCATTCTCCTCACCTCAGCAACAGGAGGGGATAGGCTGGGGGGCTGACTGTGTGGGGAGAACAGCCACCAGAGGCAGAGCTGAAGGGAGCTGCTTTTTCCCTGGCTCCCACTGGAGCCCAGCAACCCCCTGGGTTGTTCCACTGTCTTTGTCCCCTTTGACCACCTCAGGGGGTCCCAATGTAGCAGCCAAAGCCAGGGCATGACGAGCGGGGTTGGGGCAGCGTAGGGAATCCTGCAGGGCCACTGAGCATTCCACAGCGTGTCCGTGAACAGCGGCGGTCCTGGTGCTCCATTTAGCCCCTTCCGGCAGCGCTGCATCCATTCAGTAAGGGTGGGGGTAAAGAAAAAAACAAGGCCAATGGTGGGGCGGGAGGTTACTCCTGGGATTGGCACTGAACTGAACTGCAGGCAACATCAGACCACCCTTGTGCCCAACACACTTGCGATGCTCCCAGCCTTTCCAATGCTCTTCACCCTGGCCAATAACCATTAGAACACGCTGCAGCTGCTTCCGGCCTTCTTAAAGGGGGTGACATACCTCGCTCCCCTTTTATTGAGGGGCCAACTAAAGCCACCAGCTGGCAGGCCAGGCTTAAAGCTCACAACCTTCAGTGGCATGACCTGGAAGAGAACACAGATCCCACCCCAGTCACTTCAGTAGTGACAGATGGCGGGACAAGGAGCAATGCTCTCAAGTTGCAGTGGGGGAGGTCTAGGTTGGATATTGGGTATTCTAATGCCAGGCGGGTGGTGAAGCTCTGCAATGCGTTGCCTAGAGAGGTGGTGGAATCTCCATCCCTAGAGGTTTTTAAGTTCCGGCTTGACAAAGCCCCGGCTGGGATGATTTAGTTGGGATTGGTCCTGCTTTAGGCAGGGGGCTGGACTCGATGTTCTCCTGAGGTCTCTTCCAGCCCTAGGATTCTATGATTCTACAGACCTCCACATCATGTGTGTCAGAGCTAAGCTCGTGTTAACTCGACCCTCCTGTTCACATACACAAATCCCTCCCTGAAGTGCTAATAATGGAAGAAGTAAGACTGGGAAGTTCAGCAAAAGCCTGAGTGAGCTCAATTCATCAGCTAACATGACCACTCTAGTATGGATGGAGAACCATATCAATGCAACACTCCAGGGATGCTAGGCCTTGGATGGCCCAGGGCCATTCTAGGCTACAAATCAACCACCAAGTCATATAGGCCAGTTTGGCGTTCAATCCCCCATTTTCTTGCAGCTCCATAGAGTAGAGGGGGTTGGTGGTGTTCTAAGCACCATGCCCCACGCAGCCCTAAGAGCTGGCTGTCCACGACCACACCCCTTCTGCCCATTGCCCCTGGGCGGTTGCCAGCCTGGCCGGAGAGGAGAATTAATGAAAAGCAAGCTACCCCAAAGTGGGAGTTCTACAGTCAGACCTAAAACTACACAAACAGAGTTCCACCTCGCTGTGGCATCGGAGGAGACCAGAACCCAGTATTTACATCTGGAAATCAAGCCCATCTTTGCCCTTTACAAATCAACCTTCTGAAAGAAAGCACCATCTTGAGAGCAGATGCATCTCAAAAGATGAGGGAAAGAGCTCAGTCATCACCCACGGTAATTGTGCTCTCCATTGCCACATCCATTCAATCATCCAGGTCACCCCGGAGGAGAGCCATCTTTCCATAGCAGCAACACAAGTCAAGTGAGGTGATCCCGGCACTCTCCCTTTGGGAATTCCCAGCACAGGCATGCGCTGTTACAGATGAGAACCTGATCTTTGCCTTTCGTCTCACCTGATGGTTTCAGGAGTTTATACCCAAGAACACCATACATCAAACCCAGCCCAGAACAGTTCACCAGGTTTTGCACTTGGTGGGAATTTCTAATTCGCTGGCCATAATTATTCATAGCAGGAGTTGTACCTGGACACATGTATCTGTTTTTGCAGCAAGGAAACAAAGACTATCGTGTCACTTATGGTCAATCACAATGAGGCAAAACCCAGCCCCGATGTGACGTACAACAATTTGGATAGCAAGCCCCAGCATAAACCCAAAAATTACATCAACTGCTAAATAATAGCCAAGAGCAAATACATTCAGGGAAATCATCTGCTCACGGCCACTCTGAGAGAAGGAGAAAAGATCAACTAAGAGCAGGAAACAAATTCTTTACTGTCAGGAGGGTTATGCACTGAAATATCATTGCCCAGGAAGGTTGTGGAATCTCAACCACTAGAGATTTTTAGAGCAGGTTAGACAAACATCTGCCAGGGCTTGTCTAGGCAATACTTAGACCTGCCTTGATGCAAGGGACCGGCCCAGGAAACCCCTTGAGGTCCCCTGCAATCCAATGGTTGATTCCATGATTCCATAAATTCTTACAAACCATTTTCCTGCCCTCGGCACCTGTATATACCTCAACTCCTGAATGCTCCCGAATTTAGAGATGTTGAGTGACTATACTGAGAGATCCTGAGAATTGAGCCCCATGGGATTCCTGAGGCAAGGTCCTCAAAGCAATACTGAGATCATCTTGGCCAATGCCTTGTTGTGTTGCTTCTTACAGCTCCAAATGGAAATCAACAAAATTCCGAAGCAGCTATTCACAAAAAAAGGCAGATCTTTTGTGGGTGTATTAATGGAACTAGGACAACTGACGCCAATGGAGGATTTGCCTTGGACAAGTTTTTGCTCATTATCCATAGATGGGGCCTTTCATACTGTTCTATAATAGAGAACAATACAGGTTGAACCTCTCTCATCCAGAACTCTCTCATCCAGCAACATTCGTAATCCACCCTGAGTTTAAATTAGCAGAATGAGCATTTATCAGTGGGTATGACTAAGTTTTCCCATGGGCCCAGAAGTTTGCTTCCAGCCACCGGTTCTGGCTCCCAATGTTCTGTGCTGTTATTTAGTTTTAACTTACTCCTATATGTCTTCTAAGCGCCCGGGAAGCAGTGGAAGTGTTGGTGATGTGCTAGACAATATTGACCTTTTGTGGTCCAGCGAATTCTCGCATTCAGCGCTGGTCAGGTCCCGAGGGCACTAGACGAGGGAGGTTCAACCTGTACTAATTTAAAGACCTCTCTGACAGCATGGAGCAGCCCCAGCGCTCAAGCCCATAAGCCACTTCTCCTTCTGCTCCATACTAGCATAGCTGTTACACATTAAGATCAGAGTCCATCTAGTACCCATTTGATCAACTGTTCTCTGGGGTGTCAGAGCTATTTGTTTATCTCCAAACTGCTCTCTGAAATTTAGAGTAAAAAAAAAAAAAAATTCAGGGATTTTTTTTTTTTTAAAAAAAAAAAAGACAAGAAAGATTTTAAAAAACCAAGAGCTGCTGTACAGCTGTAGATGCCAGCGTGTTTTACAGCAGGGCAGAAATCTCCAACTTCCCCATTTCACAGATGGGAAAATAGAGGTTAAGGGACTTTTCCAAGTTTCATATAAGCCAGTGGCAGAGACTAGCCTAGAAGCTGGGTCTCTCTTGACTCACAAGCCGACATGTCAGCCCCAGGATCATAGACTCATAGAACACTAGAACTGGAAGGGACCTCAAGAAGTCATCAGGTCCAGTCCCCTGCTCTCATGGCAGGACCAAGCACCATCTAGATCATCCCTTCTAGATATTTTCTAACCCATTCTTAAATATCTCCAGTGATGGAGATTCTACAACCTCCCTAAGCAATTTATTCCAGTGTTTAACCATCCTGACCGTTAGAAAACTTCCTAATGTCCAACCTAAACCTCCCTGGCTGCAGTTTAAGCCCATTGCTTCTTGTCCTAACCTCAGAGGCCAAGGGGAATAAATGTTCTTCCTCCTCCTTATAACAGTCCTTTATATACTTGAAAGCTGCTCTCATGTCCCCTTCTCAGGCTTCTCTTTTCCAAACTAAATAAACCCAGCTCTTTTAATCTTCTGCCATGGGTCATATTTTCTAGACCTTTAATCATTCTAGTTGCTCTTCTCTGGGTCACACCATGCCATCCTACCTGCTGACTGCTTTTGGCTTTCTGCTGTTTCTTGGCATCAGGCCATGCTGCACAGACATTGACCGATTCCCATAAGCCTCCAGCGTCAGCTGTGGAGACACGGCGGATGCTACCACCTGCCAAACACCCAACTCAGCCAATCACTGGGAAGCGTGGAGAGTCCAGAGGCAGAAGAAGATTTCATGACCTTGGAGGTAAGCAGCAGATCGCAATCTCTTTAGCATCCGACAGCGCAAGTCAGAGCAAAATAGAGAAGGAGGGACAGATGCTGCGTTCCCTGGAAAGTTATGAAACACTTAGGGCAGGAGGCAAAAGAAGAGGACCACCTTCCAGATCAACCACCAGACAAGTCAGTGTGAAATCAGAGCAGGCTCCCCCAGCAGCAGCAGTTAAAAAAATTGGAGATACGCATCTCCTGGAACTGGAAGAGACCTTGGGAGGTCATCTAATCCAGTCCCCTGCCCTCTTGGCAGGACCAAGCACCAGCCCTGGCACCTATTTGTCCCAATCCCTAAATGGTCCCCTCAACGATTGAGCTCACAACCCTGGGGTTTAGCAGGCCAATGCTCAAACCACTGAGCTATCCCTCCCCACCCACATTAGCTGTCTGGATGCAGATGTTTTCTCCCAAGCCAGTCCTTTCTCACCCCATAGGCAGCTGTCATGTAGTTCCACGACACAAGAGCCAGCTGCAGTCACTTGTCCTTTCTCACACCCGTGCCCTGGCGGCTTTTCACGAAACTTCCACATCTGCTCTTGGTTTGCCCTTTGTCTGAAGAGTTTCCTGATGGAGAATGGGCAGCCAAGGGCCAGGTGGTACCGCGTGAGTGTCTGTGTGTCCCCAGAGAGCTCTCAAGATCTAGGCACGTGGATGGCAGGTGAAGCAGTAGCAGAAGTCATTAAACTGAGCAGGTCACAATGGACATCAATAGGGCGTTGACGGAAACAGGCTGCCACCTGGCTGCTCCAGAATGGTCCCTCTTGTACATGCACAACATGAGCAGTCAGTCAGGGAAGAGAGTGGGGGAAAAGGAGTCATTGCTTCACCCCTCTCCCCCCTGGCTTTCTGGGTAATTATCCACAGGTAAATTAGAAACATGAGTGGTTGGGGCTGAGGATGAGAGGATCCTGAAGATTTAGACCCATAGACGCAAACAAACATTGCTACCCTACCCGCCCCACCGCCGGCAGTGGGGAAATTCAGATGGTTAGAGGAGGTTCCCCTCTCTGCAGGCCATCTTGCAAACCCATGTCCCAACAACTTGGCTGCTAGGCACAAGGTCCGGGCATCACTTTCGGCTGCTGATTGGTCTGGGCCCCCACGCTCATCTTATGGAGTGCAGAGATTTTTGGTTTGCTTTGCCAGATGGCAGATGTTTTGAGTTTCTTGTGATTTAGATAGGCATGTTTAGGCAAGGTTGGATGTAGAGGGTCACCTGTTACTTTGGGTCTATCTATCTCCCCTTTCTCCCCACCCCAAAGGTTTGTCTACTGTACATGGTTGGTTCTCTTGTTCTCAATAGCTGAGGGGATGTCTACAATTCAGGGAACAGGTCAGGGTCAGGGTCGATCTTCTACAGTTTGATTTCATGCGTCTGGTAGAGACATGCAAAATGGAACTCTCTGGGGTCGGCAGTCGACCTCTGTACTCCTTGATATCGCAAGGAGTAAGGGAGGTCGACAGGAGATTTGACCTCCCTCTATGAAGACAGCCAGGTAGGTCAATCGTAGATAAGTTGATTCTAACTACGCAATTGCTGTAGCTAGAATTGTGCATCTGCAATGGACTTCCCCGCGTAGCGTAGACCAAGCCTGAGTTGGGATTTAGATCAAATTGCTGCTCAGGGAATTTTCACCCAGAATAACACCAGGCCAAATTGCACGTCCCTCAACTGAGCAAAGTTCCCACTCCAGTAACTGCTGTGGCCAAATCCATCCAGGGGAGAAAGATGATGAGAGAGGCATCTGGGGGTTAGACCAAGAAGTTGACTCAGCTGTGGCCAGAATGCACTGCAGGGGAAAGAGCATGCCCCTTAGGGTCCGTTCTCTTCCACCCCACCCGAGACCAGCCACAATTTCCCCATGTGCATTGCAAAAGGGCCTCAAAGCTGTGCTTGTAAGGCAGACAAAAAGAAAACCCAAGTCAGTCATTAATGTCGACTGGGTTTTGTTTAAAAATAAACCATCCGGTTGCCAATAAATTTCACAATGTCACTGTCGCTTACAGGCTTACATGTGTTTGCACTTCTGTCAAGACAAGGGCTTCTGGTGGGAGCCTGGATCATTGCGGAAGATCTCACTTCCTCCGTGCGCGCTGGTTCGTGTCACAACAATTGCTGGTTGGGCAAGGCAGTGTATCACCCTACTTCCCTAAACACGGTATCGCTGCGGAGGATCTTCTTACTCAAGAGGCGAGGGTGACTCATCCGAGGGCAGTCACAGCGCAGCAGCTTAGTGGGTGCGGGTTGCTTGTTTCCCAGGCTGCTGCAATGGGCCAGTGGCTGAAGGTAGTCTGTGGCGGCCCTTCCTCTCGTTGGGATGTGTTCTTTTACAACAAAAACGAGTCAGAGTATAAGAAAACACCCCTCTACCGCTATCTGTGAAGAGGGAGCTGCTGGACTACAGTTGGGTGGTTCTGTTCAAGCAGCAGCTGTAAGAAAAATCAGTGGTTTTCTTTTTGAGAAGCAAAGTCTGACCTTAGTTGCAATAAACAGGGTGCTCCATCCATGGTAACGATATGGCCCCCCTCCCATTACTCTAGCATCCACCCACCGCACGCAATCTCCCATGTGTTTATCCTCCTGACGCTTGCTGTGGCGTCGGGATTATCGAATATCGGAGGGGTAGCCGTGTGGGCTTAGTCTGGATCTGTAACAGCAACGAAGGGTCCTGTGGCACCTTATAGACTAACAGAAAAGTTTTGAGCATGAGCTGTCGTGAGCACAGAGTCACTTCATCCCAGGTGTACCCTTCACCCAGTACAGAAACTGTTCGACTGAAAATTGCACTTAGCTATTATTTCCCTGGCTGAAACTGTGAGCGATTTATCACCAGGCCTGGAATCTGAGGACTTCGTACTGGCCGAGACCAGAGAGGTAGTTAGCTGTGTTAGTCTGTGTCTGGATAAACAATAAGGAGTCCTGTGGCACCTTAAGGACTGAGGCGATGCCCACATTACCCAGAAAATGGACCCACTTGAGGCTGATCTTCCAGGATTCGATTTCGTGCGCCTGGTAGGGATGCACAAAATTGACCTATTGGGGCTGGCAGTCAACCCCTGTACTCACAAGGTGCAAGGGTGGTCAGTGAAAGAAACTCTCGCATCAACCTCCCTGAGTGAGGACGGCCCAGTAAGGCAATAGCAGATAATTGCCACAGCTAGAAATTGCGTATCTGCAATCGACCTACCTGCCGAGTGTAGACCAAGTCTTACAGATTCACTTGGGCATACGCTTTCGTAGGCAAGGACTCACCTCATCAGACCCCCACTTCATCAGTGAGCTCGCAGGACTGGACGTGGTGCTCCCTGCAATGTCTTGAGAAGGCATTTGTGCAGAAAGATTTAAGTTGGGACCACAGCTGAGAAACTATTTGAGAATGTGCAAAACTACAACTCTCTCTTGGGTTGTTAACTCTTTTAGTGAACACCTGCGCAGCTAATGGCCCTGCCACTTTCTAATGGAAGCGCGTTTCGCTCAGACGGAAGCTGCCTTGCAAGGTGATGAAATTTCAAACAGATGCAAGTTCCCAAGTGTGGAGGAAAAGATGCAGCTGTCTAAAAAGGCAGTTAGCACAGATCGGGTCTTGCAACATGTGAGCCAATCTTTAGCTGGCCCAGGCGCTCTCAGATTCAGACAAGGGCACTTTGGGCAGCTTTTTGTTAACGGTAGAGATTTTTGTATTGTCTTGGGCAAATATTGCTCTGACGTAGCTGCAAACTGTGGTCAACATTGGCTTATTCCGGATTCCAGTTCCGCTCTCCCTGAAATCAATGGCTAAATACCTATCAATTTCGTTACAAGCAAAAGCTGGCCCATGTAAATCACTCTGCACAAATTTAAGGCCCCGATTCAGGGAAACACTTGGCCACTAACTTAAAGTTAAGCTACTGTTCTGAAGGGGAATACATTGCAAATTGGAACCTAAATGTCTTTCACTTTCTCCAGAGAAACAACAACGGCACCTTCACATTGTCTCTGTTGGATTGAGAAAATAAGACCGCCCATACTGGGTCAGACCAAAGGTCCATCTAGCTCAGAGGCTAGACACACCACATCCTGGCTGATAGCCATTGACAGACCTAACCACCGTGAATTTATCTAGTTCTTTTTTGAACCTTGTTCAAGTCCTGGTCTTCTCAACATCCTCAGGCAAGGAGTTCCACAGGTTGATTCTGTGCTGCGTGAGGAAAAACTTCCTTGGGTTAGTTTTAAACCAGCTACTCATTCATGTTGCTTGGTGAGCCCATAGTTCTTATGTTAAGGGAACAAGTCAATAACTTTTCATTGTTCACTTTTTCCGCACTTGTCTTTTCCATACCTTGAGTGACATCACCCTTCCTGTTCAACATTCACTCCCAAACATTTCCTGAAAAGTAGCCTTCATCGCATCGTCCCCAAAAGAGATTTTGTATGGGTGGAGAGGAGAGAGTAGGGGAAGCAATTGGAGAAAATGAAACTCTGCCATCGGCTGGTGCAGTATGCAGAGTAAATAAATAGAACCAGTCAAAGGCGTTTTCTTTTGCACTTGGTGAGCACAAACCAGGAGAGCATGAAATGCAGGTGCTGGGCTTTTTCTGCTCCTCTGGAAATTGGAGTTGTAGGTACCACTGGTTCCCATGGGAATGAACCTAGACTACAGGTATGTCTAGACTACGTGGAAGATTAAGAACATAAGAACATAAGAATGGCCATACTGGGTCAGACCAAAGGTCCATCCAGCCCAGTATCCCATCTGCCGACAGTGGCCAATGCCAGGTGCCCCAGAGAAGGAGAACAGAAGACAATGATCAAGTGATTTATCTCCTGCCATCCATCTCCTGCCCTTGTACTGAAGGCTAGGGCACCATACTTTACCCCTGGCTAATAGCCATTTATGGACCTAACCTGCAAAAATTTATCGAGCTCTTTTTTAAACCCTAATGGAGTCCTGGCCTTCACAGCCTCCTCCTGCAAGGAGTTCCACAGGTTGACTGTGCGCTGTGAGAAGAAAAATTTCATTTTATTAGTTTTGAACCTACTACCCGTCAATTTCATTTGGTGTCCCCTAGTTCTTGTATTATGGGAAAAGGTAAATAATTTTTCTATATTCACTTTCTCCACACCATTCGTGATTTTATATACCTCTATCATATCGCCCCTCAGTCGCCTCTTTTTCCAGACTGAAAAGTCCCAGTCTCTCTAGCCTCTCCCCAAATGGGACCCGTTCCAAACCCCTAATCATCTTAGTCGCCCTTTTCTGAACCTTTTCTAATGCCAATATATCTTTTTTGAGGTGAGGAGACCACATCTGCACACAGCACTCAAGATGTGGGCGTACCATAGTTTTATATAGGGGAAGTATGATATCTTTTGTCTTATTATCTATCCCTTTTTTAATAATTCCTAACATCCTATTTGCTTTACTAACTGCCGCTGCACACTGCGTGGATGTCTGCAGAGAACTGTCCACTGTAACTCCAAGATCCCTCTCCTGATCTGTCGTATCTAGATTTGACCCCATCATGTTGTACGTGTAATTTGGGTTATTTTTTCCGATGTGCATTACCTTACACTCACCCACATTAAATTTCATTTGCCATTTTGCTGTGGGAAAGTCAAAGTCAATCTTCTGGAGGCTGATTTCACGCACTTGGTCGAGATGCGTGAAATCAAACTACCTGGGGGGAAGGGTGGCAGGTCATCCCCGTGCACCTCAATCTTGCGAGGAGGAAGGGAGGCTGTTGGGAAAGTTTCTCCCTTCGACCCCACCTCTGTGAAGACAGCCAAGTAAGTCAACTGCAGATCAATCGATTCCAGCTAAACAATTGCAACTGATTTGGTGTAGATCAAGCCTGAGGCCCTGTGCTTTCCAAAGAAGTGCCACCTCTGTTAAAATGGGCTGACAAACAATACACTAGCTACGCATGCCCACCGCCCCATTTGTACTGGGTGTGGCCGCCTCTTCTTGGGCCTGGCCATCTTTAAGACTCATGGCAGTGGAGAGAACTCAAACTCTGTCCTCTGGGTCTGCTCTAAAAAGAGTTAATTACTGTTTGGGGCCAGTGTATTATATTCAGTTGCTTCTCAGATAAGCCTGTCTGTTTTTCCCTCCCAGCCACTGGTCTTGCTCTAAATTTTTCTGCAACATTAAATGGCCCTTGAACACCTGACATGTTCTCTCCAGCAACGGCCTTAGACACTTCAATGGAGTCACCCCTCAGCCTTCTTTTGTAGAAGCTAAACACAGCGGGCTCCTTTCAGTAGCTCACAGGGAGGCTTGTTTTCTTTAGCCTTCACTTCATTGGACTCTTCCACGTCGTTTTAAAATGCGGCCCCTAAAACAGGCAGCAGGATCCAATCCCAGTGTCACTGGAGCTGTGTCACCTCCAGGCCCGAGTCACACCTCTGTTCAGGTGTCTAGCGATGGAGAACACAGGTTGGCGGTGCACAAAGAACACCGCACACACAACCAAGCAGTCCTGTAGCACCTTAAAAGACTGGCCATTGGTCTAGGGCCAGGGATGGAGAGAGGTGTGCGTCACATCTCCGTGGGCAAACCTTAGAGATAACAAGGTAAATAAGAGATGCCAGCTATACGGTATTTCTTTTTAAACAGGAGCTCAGTCAACTTGATGTGCATTTGAACTGCATAGTTCTGTGTGAGTGCCAGCAAACTCACTTGAGTACATGTCATTTTACCCGCTGTCCTGTATTCAGCAGAGGAAAATATGGTCGCCCAAACTCTAAGAAGCACTGCACAAAGAGATTCCTGTGCAACTCAAAGGTCCAATGCACCAACGCAGTCATTCCTGGCAGAGCCTTTCCCACAGCATCCATGGAAGTGGCTGTAGATTCTCAGGGAACTTTGTCTGGCTGAAGACTGGAGGATCATGTTCAGGAAAACCCAGGTGCATGGTCTGCTCAACAGACATCAGAATCCCTTGTATTAGGTGGCCATAGACTCCTTTGTACAGAGAAATGTGTTACTTACCCAGAAACAAACCTATCGTGGCTCCATGCCACTTGTATCAGCCAGAATTTATACAACCCTCCACTAACCCTGCTGTCTCCTGCTGCCTACTCCCTCCTCCTTAATTCCCTGGAATAGGACAAATGAGAGAGTCTCCCAGAGATGCTAGGTCAATGCAATATTCATTGTCCTGGGAGCAAAGCCAACCTCAGGCAGACCAACTTTAGGAGCCAAATAAAAAAATCATGAGACTGGCTTAAAATGAGATGAAAGAGAAACAAGCAATTGATTCTGGGTCTTTCTGTGGCTTTGCTTTCTGAGCCTCAAGGACAGGCTCGGATCATGTTTTCAGCCTTTTCTCTACAAGCCAGAGGGCTTGAAACAATTTTACTTGAAAGCCGACGGTGTCCTCCCCGCACTCCAGTGGTAACATGGCTACACCACCAGCCCTCACGTCCCAACCACTGCAGCAAGCAGCCACCGGTGGCTGGAAATGGGACAGGAGGTAAAGGGGATCTTCTGGCCACAAGGAGGAACTGGAGCAAGGATTGCACTGATGGACAAGCGGGGCAGCACCCGGCCCCTCACACTGCAGCTGTGCCGGATCACCAGCCTTGTACCTCCTAACCCCATCAGCTGCTTGGCTTACACACGCACCTACTCACCGCTGGTGGGAGGGCAGCTGGTGAGTAAAGATTCAGGCAGCAGCAGGGCCCAACAGGACTGATGGGAGGGGAAAGACAGAAAATAAAGGGCAATTGGCCACTTGCAGGAGGGCTTAAATTGGGGACTGTCCCTTTAAAAACTGGACGTGGTCACCTATCCTGGAGCAGGTGGGGTTCTAAAGAGGCCAGAGAGAGGCTGTTCTCAGGTCTCATTCCAATGGCCTCAAGTTGGATTTCAGGAAAAACTATTTCCCCAGGAGGGCGGTGAAGCACTGGAATGTGTTACCAAGAGCAGTGGTGGAATCTCCGTCCCTAGAGGTTTTTAAGTCCCAGCTTGACAAAGCCCTGGCTGGGATGGTTTGGTTGGGGTTGACCCTGCTTTGGGCAGGGAGCTGGACTCAATGACCTCCTGAGGTCCCTTCCCACCCTTGGATGCTAGGATTCTATACCCTGAACGTGCAGAAGTCAGTAACCAAACTCCAATTCGACTAACCCCTGGACGTCAGTGGAGCTGCTCATTATTGAATTCTCCAGTTCCAAGGTGAGCAGATGTCATGCCACAGCCAGTGAACTAACTCTCAAGGAGCAGCCTGAGTCATGGGGCTCAGCATCCTACCTCCCCACCCATGCTATGAATCCGCCTGTCGCCATCGCCAGCGGAGAGCTAGGCTCCTTGACCAAGCGGTTGTGAGATCCCCGATTTTAAAACAAAACGGACACACACAATAGAAGAGAGGCGCATTGATATGCCTCGCAGCTGTGCTCTCCAGCACAGAAGGATTTCTATGAGAAGACAATAACGCTTTATACGGTCAGGGTCAGTTACAGTTACTTGAAAATATCAGCTTTTGTGTTTGGCTCGGCTTACGTTCCCCACAGCAAAACGAGACTTCCCCTGTTGGCAAACCTTCGGCCGGGCTGTTCAGTCGGACACAAAGGCCAAAGAAGGCTTTGCTTGAGAGTGATGTCACAGAAGAAGTTAAGACCAGCCGCTTGCCCTGCTCGAGTTTGTTAGGTCTCTCCCAGGCAGCGTCTTACTTGTTCCTTCACCCCAGCTCCTCTCCCTCTGCCAGAAGAAAGCCAGAGCAACACCCTAATGTCAGTGCCCTTCTTGTTTGTATCAGCCATTTAACACGGACTCCTGGGAGTTTGAAGTCTTCAGGGAAACCCTGAGGCCTTTTTTCAGAGTACCAGAAAGAGCCAAAATTCGTCCCATCTGCCAGCAGCTTGGGACTGTTGTTAAACAGCCTTTGCAGCACTAAATCCTACATGGAAAGCAGGTGGTTCTGGCCGCTCTGCAATAATTCTCCAGTCTCTGCATGTGGGAGTGTGCAGGGAGTGAAGGGCTATTTAATGGGAGCAGATGTTGCTGGTTGATTAACAGAAAGGACAGGGAGCCATGACTTGCGTTCTGATCCTGCCTCTGCCACTGAATGGCAGTGTGACCTTGGATAGGTCACTTTAAGCACCCGCTGTGATTCAGTTTCCCTAGCTGTGAAATGGGCACATTAATAACGCCATCCTTCTTCACCAGGGTGCTGTGAGAAACAGCATTTTGGAAGAGGGAAGGATAGATCTTCAAAAGTGCCTAACTCCCGTTGGCTGCAAAGAGAGATAGGGCCCTCTCTCCCTCTGGAGCCTATGTGTACACTAGCACAAACCTCCTCTGGAGCTGTCCATAACGATAAATGTACTGAAAAGCGCAAGGTGCTCCCATATGCCAGTGATAGGGACCGGCCAGGGACCCTAGTAATGTAATTAGCAATGTGGCCTTAAAATTCCCTTTGTCCTACAGGAAAGGAAGTGGTGCATGTGTCTATGAGCTCAATTATTAGTATTATTACTGGAACTTTGCCCTGCCCCATGGGAATCATCTCATCAAAGCAGAAAAGTCCTGTGCCCGCCCCCCCCCGCCCATGGAAGGCAAAGTGAGACATTAAAGAGTCTTGTGCAGAGAGTTCCTACCACTGAGAGAGAGAGAAATGGCACCAGACGTGGTTACTAAGGGAAATAAGCAAGTCACAGAGTTCACATCAGGCAGAAAAAACAAGTGTGCAAACTCTGATGGCTGGTGGGAACAGGGATGCTCAGCAGAAGTGGGGGAGAGAATAATTTGGCCCAAACTAAAAGTTGTGTGATCATTTAAGTGATGGAGGAAGATGGCAGGTGGGATTAATTCGATGCTGGTGAGACCACATCTGGCATATTGCATCCAGTTCTGGGCCCCCCGGGGTAGAAAGGATGTGGATGCATTGGAGAGGGTCTAGCAGAGGGCCTCCAAAATGATTAGGAGGCTGGAGCACATGACCCATGAGGAGAGGCTGAGGGATTTGGGCTTATTTAATTTGCAGAAGAAAAAACTGAGGAGCGATTTGATAGCAGCCTTCGACTTCCTGAAGGCCGGGGGGCAGAGTTCTAAAGAGGATGGACAGAGGCCGTTCTCAGTCATTAGGGATGGCAGAACAAAGAGCAATGGCCTCAAGTTACATTGGATACCATGAAAAACAATTTCACATGGAGGGTGGTGGAGCACTGGAATGTGTTACCTAGAGAGGTGGTGGAATCTCCATCCCTAGAAGTTTTTAAGTCCCCACTTGACAGAGTCCTTCTGCTTTGGGCAGGGGGCCGGACTAGATGACCTCCAGAGGTCTTTTCCAGCCCTAGGATTCTATAATTTAAGATCAACTTTATAACCTGCATGGGCGGCGTGTCTGAGCATGTCACAGACTGCTCTTCAGATGGAGGTTGATGCCAGGAGAACTTGACTTTTTGGGCTTCCATAAGGGGTGGAGTTTGCAAGCCTTCTGTAGAGCATAAGGCTCATTGTTTCCTCAAGCTTTTAATTGAGCTCCAGGGCCCCAGTTCAGCTGTGAAGTCAGTAGGCTGTCAGCACATGCTTAACTCCAGGCACGTGCTTGCATGCTTTGCTCAACAGGCGCCTAGGACATTTGCTGCAGCAAGGAGCAGAGTATTTGCTGACGTGCCTCTCATTGTCTTGAAAGACACCTGGTCAATGCCTGGGTTATTCTTCCAGGGAGAGGCTATGGGTGTGATTACAAATATGCAAGAGTCAAAGCATGAACGGACTCCAAAGGCAACTGCGCCACGGAAGCCAGGGGAGAACTGGGTGTGCTGGCGCAGTGGAACTGGGCTTCCTTCCCATTCACTAGCCCACTTCTAGGTCAGATCTGGTCCACAGACTCTGAAGGGGATCCAAAGGGGATGGGCTGAACTGAGGGGACGGGCAGGGTGGCCACTGGTCATACACCAAAACTGCGTGCTACTTGCCTCATGCAATCACACCCTACACACGCAGGTTGAACCAGACGGAGCTCACAAAGGGAACCCTCCAAACATTATCCCAAACAGGTACACAGTGAGTGGCAACCAAAAACACTAATTCACGTGCTCCACAAATGCTCACGCAGAGCAAAATATTGTGCTCGGCACCCCTGGGAATTGGGGGACGCGTGCACAAAGATGCCAATGAGCGAGTGCCCCTTCCGCACACTCTTGAGGAATTCCAGAAACCAAGATGAACCCCCAGTGTCACCTTAGCCGAGTTCAGTGGCGAAGGGGCACGGGCACTCCCTTGGCTACATAATGAAGGCAGAAGACCATTGGCTGTCATACCCATCTCTTGGGAGGAGGAGGAGTGGATGCCCACCCATCACAGTGCCGCCGTCGTGCACAGAAGAGGGAAGGATCGGAAGAGACATGGTGAGAGAACGGCGTGATAGTTGCAAAGGTCAAGGAAGAAGCAGGCAGAAGAGAGAAGGCCTCTGAGTATGTCTACACTATGGAGAAGATCTACACAGTCAGGGTCAATCTCTTGGGGATTGATCTCATGCTCCTGGTAGAGACCCACAAAACTGATCTATCAACCCTTGTAGTACTCAATATCGTGAGGAGCAAGGGAGGGTGATGACAGAGTTTCTCCCATCGACCGTCCTTGGTGAGCACGGCCAGGTGAATCGATTGAAGAGACATTGATTCCAGCCACACAACTGCCGTATTTGGAATTGCGTATCTGCAATTGACTGTAATGTCTGGCTGGAGAGAGCAAACCGCTGCAGCCTGCCACTGAGGAAGGCGGGGGTGGTACCTGCGAGCACCCATTAGCAGGCTGCCCAAGGGCTGGTCCAGGAGCATCGTACGTTCTATTTCCTCTCCGGCCACATGCTCGGGAGCACGGCCTGGGGGGGAGAGAAAGATGCTAGCAAAGCAGGAACGGGACTTCACAGCCAACAGCACAGATGGGAGTTGGAGCGAGGCCCCCCAGGGCAGCCTGATATTGAGTTTCCAATTGAGGCCAACCTGCAGACTCAGCTCAGCTGACTGACGGCTAGTGCTCCCGAGAAGGACACTGACGGGCAGAGCTGAGACTACTGACACTCACCGTCCCCATTCCCAGAGCCTTTGCTACCCCAGCGCTTTGGAGCAAACATGGCTCGGAGCTGAGTTCACGAACCCGGCAGCCGTTTTGGAGAGGACAGTTGTGTGGGGAAATACCCGCCTTCCCTCCCTGCGGCGGCTTTTGACACCCTCTCTCTAGACTCATCATGACAGCATAATGCAAACTGACAGTCCCAGGGCGGAACAGGAAACCTGAAAATAGTAGTGTTAGAGAGGAAGTAGATTGTCAGTTCTCTCCAGTTACATGTGCAGCTGCCTCAGGCTTTCCTGTACGTTGCCAGCCCTATAAATAATCTTAAGTAACATTTCGGGGACAGGCGGGGGGGAAATATGCCGTGCTCAGGCCAGTTCCTAGCTTCTCTTTCAGGGAAGAGGTAGGCAGGGATCAGTGCAGGGCCAACCAATCCATAAGCCTGCGACCCCCCAGATGTCACTTTTTGCTCCCCACCTCATGATCAATGTCTTCACAGCTATGCAAAGAACTTCCAGACAAGGATGGGAGCTTTCCCCAGACTAAGGGTCGGCGACCAAAATAGCAAGAAGAGCCGGTTTTGGGTTTGTTTTTTTTTTCAAATTCAATAAAAACTCTAATTCGAGAGCTGCGCTGCCTGGGAATACGAGACGGCCCTTGTTAAAGGATGTCAAACCATACTTTTGGTAACCTCTATTTTAAGAGCAGCGCGCACATGCTGATTTGTAACGAGATGCGTGGTTAACGTGGGACGTTCACAAACTATTTACATATTCTATTCCCTCACACTTTACATGTGTGGCTGTAACACCACCTTCTTGACTTTTGCTCCTGAACCCCTTAAATTATGCCAATTTTACTTCATGCTTAACTTCAGTTTTCTTTCTTCAAAACGTGTGCCCCCCCACCCCCGCTAGAAATGCCACGAGTTTCCTTTTGCTTTACAAAATCAGGACTTCAAAACACAGACGCGGTATCATACCCCACAACGCGCTGCACATATTAAAAGGGGGAGTTATCCAGTGTTTCAAGATGACATATCATTTGCTAGTTAGACATGAGTTGGGCTTTTAGACATTCGCCGTTGATTGAAAATAATCCGGTTTGGGTTTTTTGTTTTGGTTTTTTTTTTAACTTTGCGATTATTGCATTGGGCACCACAAAATAGTCATTAAAGAGTCACGCGCTGCTCCAGAGCCGCAGGTTCCCAGACAATCTTATTAACTAATCCCAAAAACAGCTGCCACAGCCTTCCTCTCTGGGCTCTGAAGCCATCATTAGCACTGGGTTTACAGACAGGGAAGCTGGGAGGTTAAACAACAAGGCCCATGTTGACTTGCAGATCAGTAGTGGAGGTAAGAGTAATACACAGGGACAGATCCACCAGCTCAGGGTTTGCCCTTCTTTCCCTGACTTTCAGTTCATTGTCTCATCCCCAGCAAGCAAATCTGTTTGACTTCCCAAGAATTCTCCGGGGTCCTTTCTGCCCAGCTCTTATGGAGAGAGGCGCTGGAAAGAAGCACCTAAATTGTTCACACAAGCCACGTAGCTAACTCAGAGAGCTCACGTACACCAGCTGCATGGCGGAAGAGGGATTTCCAGCTGGGATCCATGCAAATCACAAGTGCGGTTGGCCACTCTATTGATCACAAACTCTGCAAAGTTTGTACATAGCTACAACAAAGGATTTTTTTAAGTGTATTTTGGGAATGTGAGACCTTGTCTCACAGTTACACAGGACAAGTTCCCATTGGACGCCAAGTGTTACGGTCACAAGGGCAGAATGGTGGAGTTCTATGAAAGCACCAATCTGCGGTGAGGGAGGACATTTCTAAATTGTCCTTAGGTCTGAGCTTTTCTTCTCGTGAAAAACACCCGGAATTCTGAGCAGACCAGAACTCAGAGTAAGATCAGGTTATTCAATGCCAATGTCAAATCAGTCCTACTGTACGGAGCCAAAACTTGGAGAACAACAAAGGGACTGTCAAAAAATCCAGATGTTTATCAATAATTCTGTAAAATCCTCCAGATCTACTGGCCACACACCGTCAACAACCAAGACCTGTGGCAACTTACTCACCAACTTCCTGCTGAAGAAGAAATCAGAAAGAGAAAATGGCGATGGATGGGACTTACCCTCGGAAAACCAACCAACACCGTCACAAAACATGCCTTAAATTGGGGCCTACCAGGGAAAATGAAAACAGGGTACACAAGAAACACCTGGAATAGAGACTTGAAGGTGGACACTAAAAGGGTGGGGCACACCTGGTCAGAACTGGAAAAGCTTGCCCAGGACAGGGGACGCTGGGTAATCACTATCAATGGCCTATGCTCCAAGATGTAGGAGTGGAAGAGACTTACAATTACTCCTACTAAAGCGCCATTATTAGCTCTTGCATTTCACATGTGGGTCCCACCACGATGGATGCTACAAGAAACAAACACCGATCATGTTCGACAGATTGCAGGCAGGCAGATTGGATCTGGTTGTAGCTATGTCTGTGCACCCAGGTCTATGCATATTTCAGTAAAGTGCACTTATCCGGTTAGTACATATGCCGCTAGATATGGACAGGCACACATGATACTTGTCGTGTCTTGTCTCTCATTAACTTTAGCATTTCACAGCAGAGAGCAGTGTTTTCTGTAAGCTGAGTGCTTGGGCAGCCGCCTGGAAGGGATTCAACTGCTGTCCAGCTGACTAGCATGTGGGCCCATGTGTTTCTATTGGTGGTCCACATCCGAACATTCCTGGGAGCCAGATAAAATTTATTCTGCACCTGGATGGAAAAAATAAGAGGGAACTTTGGCAGGGACCATGGCCAAGACACCTAAAGATATTTACATGCCGTTGAAATTGGTGGAAGTTAGGAACCTAGATAGCTTAGGAGATCACGGCCACGTCTTCCTATGTCTTTGCCAGCACCTAGCTTAGTGCTAACCCTTACCATGGCCGCTGGATGCTGCTGTAGTGCAGATAACAGATAATAGCAGCTGCCAGATCTGCCAGGTCACATCCCAGGATGACCCTACAGTCACTTTTCTCACAGGAGAACCTACCTGGACCAGAGCATCCTTGCATCCACCAGCCTCCAGAAGACCTCTCAAGGTCCCTTCCAGGTCTGGGATTCTGTGATTCCAGGGAGCACCCTAACCAAGCCTCTTCACTCCAGAATAAGGGCAGAATTGTGGCTCGAGCCCCTAACTGTGTCCCACGCTTTCCAATCCTCATGGGCCTGGGTGAAGCTGACAATAAGGATCTGCTGCTGAGGAGAGAAAATAACCAAATTAAAATAAGGGTTCAAAGGCAAAGCCCTCTGATGCCGAGGTAGGTGTTACCTAGAGGGATGGATACTTCAGTGGTTTGAGTACACTGGCCTTGTAAACCTAGGGTTGTGAGTTCAGCCCTTGACGGGGCCATTTAAGGATCTGGGGCAAATAGGAAAAAAACCACACACACATCAGGGATGGTGATTGTGAGCGCAGGGGACCAGACTTGATGATCTCTGAAGATCCCTTTCCAGCTCTATGAGATAGGTAGATCTCCATAAGCCATGTCTGAATGCCCCCAAAAGGGCCTTGTTCCAAGAGCGGAGATCCTGTGCTGTTTAGGCTGTGCCCTGCCCGTGGGTTGCTCCTCACCATGGCATGGACCTGGCAGTGCCCCAGCTGTGCCAGTGGTATGAAGGATCCTGCTTTTGTGCAGCCAGGATGGAGCTCCTGGGCTTTCCAAGCCCAACGGAACTGGGAAGCTTCCCTGCCTAGCTGCACATCTGCTCCTCTGATTTACTCCCACGTAAAGATGCTGTGTAGGGAAGCAGAGAGACCGGAGAACAGCTGTGAGTCCGGCACTCCAACCAGGCAGCTATTCTTGGTAGCAGCAGAGACGGCGGGGGGGCGGGGGTGGACTCAACCTTTTGTGGGGACAGACGCACAGACCAAGCAGAGGAGAAGCAGCAATTCTGCAAATCTTAGCCCCTGACGAGGGCTTAGGAACACCTGAGGAAAGGATCCAAGTTGCTTTTAAAGGGCAGAGATGTTCCTACATTGTGCAGCATTTCCGAACTCGGCAGAAGTGCTCTCCTGGCCATCAGGGTCCAGCTGTGAAACAACCTGGCAGGAGGGGATGAGACCCAATGCTACAAAAAGCTCCTGGCTGTTGCCAGAGGCTTTCTGAGGAATCTCTTTGGAGATACCCACGGACTCCTTAGGAACAGCGGTTGGGTCACTCCCTAGAATCCCACGCAGCTGCTCATAAAAGTGACACGTTTGTGGTGATGACTCAGAACATCCATTTGCTTCCTTTGTTTTGTGGTACGCCTGCCTGAGCTCCTTTATTTTCACTGTGAGATCTTTGTGTATATGTCCGCGGTTCTTTTGCCACTTCATAGTTTTCCCAACACAGATTCATCCCTGTCACAGCAACGAGCTCCTAGATCTCCTGCACGCTCCATGCTGGAGCTTGTCTGGGACCCTGAGACTTAATGGCCAGATGCGCTGCTGAGGTACGCTGCCTGCTCTTCTCACCACGCTGGCCCCCCAGGAAATGAAGTTCAGATTTTCCCGGGCTGCTTCCTGTACACTTAGAGAGCAGCGGAGCTGGAAGTGGTGGCCAGAGCGGTCACTGTAGGGCACTGTGGGACACACCCAGGAGGCCAAGAAGGTCGAATTTCACAGTGCCCCATCTGCTCTACCCTAAGGTCAACCATGCAAAGTCAAATTTGTGCAAAGTAGGAATACAAAAGTCGACCTCAGGAGCCCTTAAAGTCAATGGACTGAACCCTACATGGGGGACTGATTCTTTACAAATTCGACCTAAGTCACCTAAATTCAAATTGATCTCCCAGGGTAGACCGAGCCTCAGCTAAAGAAAACTGCTTACACCCTGGGGGCTGCAACTGGACTTGATTTACAATGAGCACCTTAAAGTCCTGAATCCTGGAGGGGAGAGGGGGAAAAAACCCAACCCCAGGCGCAGTGCGAGAAACCCCTGGGACACCGGTGTGATTCTGTGGGGCTCGTATCCAACGTAACAGGCACCACTGGTGGACCGAAGGGTGGCTCGACAGGAGTTTCTCATGCAGAGCCAGACCCACTGATGGGTAGACAAAGAGGTCACTTGCCCCCAGGGCCCGGTGATTCAGAGGCGCTCGGGGCCCTTGTTACTGCCACAGCAGAAGTGGCTGGGGGGGCCCCTTAAAATTGCTGCCTGAGCCCTGTGCAGCTCTGAGGGCTGCAAGGAGCATGCTGCATTCGGGCTGTGAGAGAAGACCGTGGCCATCCCCCTTTTCCCAAGCCTCAGAGCTGCCCCCTCCCCTGCAGCTCTTCCAGGGGCCAGGAGGGGCCGTGGTCCCCCCTGCACAGAGCTGCTGCGGCATCCAGCCCCGCACATTATAACACATCCAGAGATGAGGAGCTGATTACTATTTTGGGAAGACAAACCCTCGCAGCGGACTGCTCATGGCCACAAATCACAGCAAGGCGATGATATAAGGCTGACAAAGCAACTGTATTACAGTGGTTGCCTAAAGCCGGGGCGAGGGGATGGTGAGTGGAGTTACAGTGCTATACACACACCGCAGAAAGCAGAACAGAAACCCACCCAGTATAACTTCTCAAAGGGAAGGAAACATTTCCTCTGCCCTGCCCGCTGGCCTTCCTTCAAACTATAGAACAGGGAAGGAACAGCAGAAGCCAGAAGAGGTCAAGTGACTCAGCGGCGTGGGGAAGTCGAGAAACCTCGTCGCCTTAGCAGCCTTCCCAAAACATTCGAAGAGTTTCACAAAGCAGGGGTGGCACAGCGCAGAAGGGCAGTCACCACAGGACTTGCCAGACAACGAACACAAAACGCACCAGCCGGCTGAGCGTTCAAAACTCACTCCTTTCACCTTGCAACTAACGAAGACGCAACTGACGAAGCGGGCCTTCGCCCACGAAAGTCTATGCTCAAAAATACCTGTTAGTCAACAGGATGCTGCTGTTGTTGTTCATGAAAACAGGATCACAAGCAGCCCGGGTTGAAATGCGGCAGAAAAGATTTGAGGGGTATTTGAACTGGAGATCCTGTTAAATTTAGTACATAGAAAACACGTTACGATTTTGTTTTATAATGTAACTTGTTTTCGTTACCCTTCCACATGAGCTCTTAACTCTCGACTTTTGAGAATCAACTTGTGATTGTTTTCAACGCTAGGATATTAAGTGCTGGTCCTGATGCGAATCAAAAAACCATGGGTGTGCCAAACATCCAAATAAACAGGGAGAACAAAAATGACTTTCCATTTGTTTGTGACTTTTTACCCCCACCCACTCCATTTTTCAGCTGGCTCCAGTCATAATACAGGAAGAAGAAAGCTTTTTGAAAAGAAAATTGACTCAGAAATAGGTAAAAATTAGATGCCTTAAGCGCCGATTTCTATAGCTCTAGACAGGTTAGCGGAGCAGGAGTTAGTTTGTTGACAGCTGAATATTCCATATTTGCGCTGAAACAACAATCGAGTGGGTGGAAATTGCTGGAATATTCTTTCAAATTCTTGGCTGTATTTGTAACTCTTCATGTTCCCTTCCATGCAATTGAGCTTTAGAAGCACTAAATGCTCACACGAGGTGAATGTTAGGCAAATATCACTGGAAACTAAATTTTAGATTCATTTCCCATACAAAAGTAATAATACGTTTCTCTTGGTCCGAAACGGACTATTAAGGAGTTATTTGTATGCCTCCGAGCAGAGAGAAGCAAGGACACCGTGTGCTCACTCCCAACTAAGCTACATGACTGGCATTTTGCAGTTAATTAACTGCAAGTGGAGAAAAAGTTGACTGAATAATTTTGAATCACGGATAAATCTGAGCTAATCCTGATATGGCTGTTAATCCTGGGCATTCTGCCAGTCCTGAGAGAGGACACCCATTCAACAGAGAGATTCTTTGCTCTGAATTATTCCCTCAGCTCCATTGTACAGAACTGATTTGAAGGGGGGCAGGGGACAGGGGTGGCATTCGGACACCAGCCAACCACTCCATGCCCTTTGACCTGAAGGAAGGACAACACACACCATGAAGGACATGAGCAGGGAGGGATTCAGCGGCTGAAAGGAACTTATAGGGACATGAACATGTCAAGACAGCTGCTCTTTTGAGCACCAAGAATTAACTGTGTCTAATTTCCCCATGGTCCCATCACTGCCTCCGAGCTCTTGTCAATCAAACGCATCTAAAAAGAGAATCGATAACAAACACCAAGGGCAATCACGTCGTTTCATAAGCGCACAGCTCAGAGCAGATGAACTTCTGAACGGTGGTTCTCTGATTTGTCGTTTCTCTGTTAACATGACTGGGCTGAAGGAAAACTTCTGTGCCCAGGCAAAACCCGACTGAATCATTTCCTAGTGGTGGAGAACCCACCAGATGGGTTTGAAACCATCAGAAGTGATGCCGATTGAGCAATGCCGAGGGTGAGGGGGCTTCTGACATGCCATGAGTCAGTGTGTTACCCAGGTGATATGTCAAAACACACACACACACAGAGCAGGCGCGGAGTCAAAAGCCAGGAATGGGGTGGTTGGAGAAGAGGGGGATGGAAATCCACGTGGCAACTGAACAGACAGGCCCTCTCTAGTGCTAGCCAGTTACAGAGCAAGCTACGCTTTAGCCCCCATTACGCCTTCATGAGGGGCACCCCCTTTTGGCTCTCTGGGTGCAGCCATGGGGCCACACCCCAACGCTTCTTGTTCTGCAACAACATAACCCAGCAGGCCCTGCGGTTGTGGGCTAGCATCTGACATCCTTTCCCTTTAGGAGCCTGGGACCAGCAGTTGTTTCAAGTGATTCAAAAACAGCTTCTTCCAAACAAAGAGACATTGATTTACCAAGTGTGACAAGAGCCTTGTTGGCCTCCCGGGGCACTGAGCTTCTTGGAGCATTTTTATTGTATGCCTCAGACTCACAGTAGCCCTTCTACTTCCTTAGGTTTTTCCAGAGGTATGGGTCTCCATTTACTGAGACATTATCATCATAGGTAAGTCACTAGTATGGGATAAGACCCCTCAAATTGTCCTTCTGCTCCATCCTTCTGCTCGGGCAGCACCCCAAAGGAAAGCTGAGGGGAGCCCACGCCCACTCACTACTCTAGGCTCCAGCCCAGGAACCCTAGATGAGGGGTAGCTGATGGGGCTTTCCTCCTGCCCCAAATACAGCAGCCTTTCCCCAGACTACTTCCCCAACACTTCCTCTAGCACCTTCCCCCAGCACCTGGCAGAGCCGCATCTCTCTTCCAAAACCTCAGTCCTCCGGCCTCTCTTCCCGGTCTGCTTCTCTTCTCCTTCCCTCTCTCTGCCTGGGGGGAAACCTTTTATAATGAGCCAGAAGGCTTAACTGGCAGCTGGTGTCTGATTAGCTTTTTTTTGCTGCAGGCTGATTCTTAATGAGCCCCAGCCACCTAACCTGGCTGCTGGGCTGCACTCTGTGAGCCTAGGTGGGGAACAAAAAGGCACTGACTCAGCTCCCAGTATATTTGCGTGCACCAGGTTCTTATGGGCTGCCTGCAGTCTGCCACATCAAGTACATGGCTCCACTCCACTATATACCTTTCTCCCCTGTCCCCCCCCACCACCTGACTTTCTCAGGACATTTAATATAAGACCACCCGGGAAACAAATCTACCCAACCCTGGATCTAACATAGAGTTTGTGGCAATTCCACTGTTTGCCCTGCTGGTGTGTTCTCTCTCATCCGCCGTCTGCCCTGTCTATGTAGGCTGGAAGCTGCCTAGGAGGGCAGAGACCAGCTACTCCTGTACTGGTGCATTGCCGAGCCCCAAAGGTCCCATTCTTGGCTGGCTCTTGGCTATGGCTACACTGCAGGGTTTCTCAGAACAATGTTCTAACATCAGAATAAGTTGTTTCTAAAAAGAGCATCCATGCTGCTGGAGCATTGCAAAATGAAGCGTTCACACTAGAGAGCCAAATTTTGAAATAAGAGCAATGATGGGATGCTTCGCAGGAGGCCAATTAAGTCATAATTACCTCTGCTTAGTACATACTGGGTCAATTTTTAAATTGAAAGCAGGGGGTGGGGGTTAGCGAAAGTCATTCTGAGTTAGATGCCCCGTTATTCCAGGACAACATGCTTTGTGGTGTGGACACAAGGGCTTTATTTCCCCCCACCCCCAGAAAAAAAAGCAGGGATTTCCACAAAAAAAAACCAAAAAAAAAAACAAAACCAGACAAGCCCTCAGGAACCACCATAATAAACACAAATAAGTAACAGCAGCGCAGGGAGCAGTGGGGCTCACATAAAAAGGTCTGGGTGAAGTGTGAAGGGGGTGACCAGTAATGGAACCAAAGCAGCTTGTGTGTGTGATTTTCACCAGGTGCCATTACAGACCAGACTTTCTGCGCTCAGAGACGAATGGCCGTACATTTACCAAGCACCGAGTGTTCATTATCCTATTTATCTTCTTCCACCAGGACCTCACAGCTAAACACTCCCACACGCCCCACACACCAACCTGCATAAAAGCAAGCAGCACAGGTACAAATCAGACTGTAAGTGGAGCAAATCTGCAGAAATCACTGTTGTTAAACTTCCTTAAATAAGGTCTTGGATTTGGCCTCTTTGGATTTTGTCTCTAAGAGGCTCGCTGGATCCAATGCCGTTCCGTCCTCATGCCCCTTCCAAACTAGTCCTTAGGAACAGTTCATTCCCATGGAGAAGTGTGCTTCAGCGGGGCATTTTGAATGGCTTCTGCCTTTATGGCTAATTAAATTACATTAACGTAACAACTGATTACACAGAATAATACTCAGACAATCAAATTGGCCTCTGAGGATCGATCGCTTTGATCGACAGGAAGTCGGAGCATAACTAGAATTTCCTCTATCACTCAACGCCTCCTTGAGTGAAAATGTTTGGCAGCGGTCCTGCTTCTGTGAAAGAGGCCTTCATGGGAATAGATTCAAACTCTGAGCCTTGGGTCCCAAGAAACACATTCCAGCTTAGGTGGTGGATTCATTACATCTCCCAGTATAACAACCAGTTACTGCTCCCTACTGGTCTAACCCCTATTGTTACAGTATGGAAACAGTAGCAGAGAGGTAGCTGCATTAGTCTGTATCCTAACAAAGCCAAAAAAGCAGTCATGTGGCACTTAAAACTAACAAAATAATTTATTAGGTGACGAGCTTTCGTGGGGCAGACCCACTTCTTCAGATCTGGAGAAGGCGCTGTGCTGGAAAAGGCGTGATGGTTTTATAACACAGGCCGTCTCTACACGAGCCCCAAACTTCGAAATGGCCACGCAAATGGCCATTTTGAAGTTTACTAATGAAGAGCTGATGGGAGTAAGGGGACTTCAAAGTAGGCGGGATCCTTTCGAAAAGGAGCCCTGTCTGGACGAGACGCAGGGCGGTGAGGCACGTCAATTTCGAAGTGCCGCAGCCGCCCGCATGCTAATGAAGTGCTGAATACGCATTTCAGCGCTTCATTAGTAAACTTCGAAATGGCCATTTCAAAGTTTGGGGCTCATGTAGACGTAGCCACAGAGATACAAAAAACATTTTGAAACAAAAACTGACAATACAGATGCATAGGCCAGAAGCAGGAGGGCAAAGGGGCGAGTGGAGGGGAAAGAATTACCAACTTTAAGCGTCCTGCCTGAGATCACTACAAATATCAAAGACAGGGAAGCTGTCTTTGTGATGTGCAAGGTAATTGCTCTCTCTGTAAAGTCCAAGTGCCAAAGTATCGAATTCGAGCACACACTGCAGTTCAGATTTGTAATCAGCTGGTAAAGTCTCTTGGTGGTAAGACGCGTATTTTCAGGTCTTTAGCAGTGTGGCCCGCTCCATCGAAATGCTCAGTGACTGGCCAACGTGTATTCAGATTCCTCACGTCTGCTCCGTGTCCATCCATTCCTGGGCGAAGTGATTGTCCAGTGTATCCAATACACACAGCAGAGGGGCATTGCTGGCATATATAACATTGGCTGAGGTACAGGAGTATGAACCCCTCATCCTGTAATTAAAGTGGTTAGGTCCAGCAATGGTGTCACCAGAATAAACCTGCTGACAAAGTTGGCAGTGCGGTTTGTTGCGAGGAAAAGCTCCAGGACTCATATTACTGTGGTGTGGCCATTGGTTGCTAGGGAGAACTTCCTGAGCTTGGGTGCTTGTCTGTGGGGCTTTGGCTCCCTTTCATGAATGGTCCTCCGAATGCGTTAACGAGTCTGCTGCAGTGGGTGGGGGATGGGCTGGTGATGGGCAACCTAGGCTAGTGAGCGGGCCACGTGAGTGGCCCTCGACCTCAGTGGGGCCCAAGACGGTCATAAGCAAGACAGACTCCAGGGCTAAGACGGTTTTGTTAATTGTACTTGTGTCCCTAGAATTGGGGGGGGGGGTGCTGACTGACCCATAACATCACTTTGATTGGATGCAGAGGGACCGGGCATCTCTTACAGTCAGTGTTGTGCGTAGTTCGTACACACACTTGACTTTACATGTGTGTCACTTTAAGACCACCACTAGGATTAAAACTAAGCAGAAGGAAGCCAGTAGAATCTGGCAACCCAGGAAACAAAACATCTCACTGGCTCCACACAGAACCCCGATAGGCTGCATGATGGGTTAGGGGATTTATAGCCCATTACTCAGGTCACAGACACTTGTGCTTTCAGTGGAAGAGGTCCTGGGTCACCCCTGATTCCTGGTGGGTGGGCATCTCTGCAAAGCGACCAAGCATGAGGATGGAATGGCCCTCTCGGCCCGAGACAATCATTCAATGTTGAGGATGACGTGAAGGAAGTTTCTGATGCCGCTGTGCATGCTGTAGCATTAGAGGACGGATACAGTCTGATGGGGATGGGATAACTCAATGATTAGAGCGTTGGCCTTGTAACCAATCCTTGAGGGGGCCTTCCACAGGTCTGGGGCAGGTCTGATTTAAAAACAAATTCTACTCAGTGACCTCTTGAGGTCCCCTCCAGTTGTATGATAATATCTACTCTGGATTTACACTGGTGACACAGAGCAGATAGTCGCCTCGTTTCTATCGCAGGACATATCAAGACACACACACTCACTCTGAACGCTCCTGAATTTCAGGGGTTTGGATTCCAGAGCTGATCCTGAATTTCCCCCAAAATTGGGATGTTTACACATTTGTGGGTAACGGGTACCTATATCAGGGAAAACCCCAAATATTTGGACTGTCCCTATAAAACCTGGGACATCTGGTCACCCAAGTTTCATGATAAAGAGAAGTGCGAGCTCAAAGGTCAGTCTGGGATTGTGATTCAGGCTCTCTTTATGGCAAGAGACAAGGATCCATTTAGGGGCTTTACTTCTTAATGAGACTGGAGTTGGGACCTCTCCCTGCTCCTTCAGTACGAGTTCACATTATAAGAGTAGGAGAAATCACCTCCACCCAGCAACAGCAAATTCTAGTCCGTGACACTTAATCAGACAACGATCATTAATAAGCACCTACAGCATTGAATAAACATCACTCCCTGCACCTGAAAAGGCTGGCTTGCCCTCAGCTAACCGGGCTCTGTACAAATCATTTTCACCCTCACAAGGGAGGGAATCTCTTCTTTTTGTCACGTACCGTGAAGTGGCCCTAATCTGACATTATTACAACGTCACACATGCAGTTGCTATAGAAATGACAGTGATATGACAGAAAAAGGGTGTCTCTGCCGCAGGGCCAGGCAAGGTATGGGAATGAATAAAGCTCAGGAAAGGCCTTGCTTGAAAAGGAATGTTTGAGCCAGGGCAATATGGAGAAGACCCCAAAAAACAAACAGGCTCAGAGGGGCCGGATTGTTCTATCAAACTGAGTGTCTTACAAACACCGGTGGAGACACATTGTTATGCCCATCTCGGTACTTCTACAGCCCTTGCCACTGCAGTATCAAAGCACCTTCTTCAACTGATTGCATCAGGGGCTTGTGGACCAGCCCTCTGGTACGTCTGGGGCGAAGGTCCCAGGCTCACTTTGGGTTGTTTTCCCGTCCATTTTAGATCATGTCGAAACTCCCAAGTTGTGCGAGGTCGCCCAGAGCAGGCACCTCCTCCAACATCCCCAGGGCCCAGGGAGGTATTGCCTTCTCAGGATCACCTGGGCAGCCCTGTCAACCATGCTCTAGCTGGCCGAGAAGGCTGGGACGCTAGCTGCGGTGTGGCTGTGTTCCGACCACCTGGGAAGACTGAGCTGCGGCATAGCTGTGCAGCTTTCCCCAGGCCACGGGGGGCCTGCAGTGGCTGTAAGCACCACTGGTTCCATGAAACTGCTGCAGTTGAGAGGCAAAATGTTTGTCATTTTCCAAAGGCAGCATTTCCTGTTTGCCATTCAAAATACATTTCCTTTGGGTAATACCTTCCTTTTTACAAAAATTTAAAAAAAACGGTAAAAATGCTTAAAACTGAAACAAAGGGTTTTATTCCAGCCCAGACTTTTCCAGACAACATTTTTGGAAAATCTGGTTTGGGTTCAAATTGCCCAGATCTACTCCGAGAGACTTGAGATCAACGCCCAGCTGTGCCCCAGACTTGCTGGCGACTTGGCCACCTTTCTTGACTGCTAGCTGAAGCTGCGTTCGAAATAAGGTGCGATTTTTAGCAGGGAAGTTCCTTAGCCACTGGGATAATTTGCCCAAGTATGTGGTGGATTCCTCGTCACTTGAATTCTTCATCTTGGGATTGGAGGCTGAGGCTCAGATGGAGGTTACAGGTTTGACGCAGGAATTACTGGGCAGAGCCCTCCGACCGGGGTGACACACCTCAGACGAGAAGGTCATAAACGTTCTAGGAGGCCTTCAAATCTAGACTAATACATCAGTATCTCTGTGACTCAGTTCCCCGTCTGTGAGATGGGAACAACGGCACCCTTATAAGGAGACTGACTTGACTTAAACCCTTGTACTCCGAGTGGAGCACAGGTCACCTACGAGTCTCCACCGCTTCACTCGATCTTGGGACCAAACTGACTCCAGGAGTACCCCAGTTGTTGTCCTTGTCATGTCTCAAAGACCCGGAGAGCTACGCCAGTGGCAGCTACAGCTCCTGGAAGGGTCACCCAAACTGGACAGGTCAAAAGGTAGAGACCAGACCAATTTGGATCGCCTCTCCCTGAGGTAAATGGAGTTGGCTTAGGGTTAACAACCCTATCCGTAAAAAACAAAAGTTACAGAAACATCTCCAAAGAATAAGACAAGGATGCTTAAAGATAAATCCACAAAGGTTTCATGGAATCATAGAACACCAGAACTGGAAGGGACCTCAAGGGGTCATTGAGTCCAGCCCTCTGCCCTCACGGCAGGACCAAGCACCATCTAGCCCCATCCCCTATAGATGTCTGTCTAACCTGCTCTTAAATATCTCCACTGGTGAAGATTCCACAATCTCCCTATGCAATTTATTGCAATGTTTAGCCACCCAGACAATTAGGAAGTTTGTCCTAATGTCCAGCCTAAACCTCCCTTGCTGCAGTTTAAGCCCACTTCTTGTCCTATTCTCAGAGGCCCAGGAGAACAATTTTTCTCCCTCCTTCTTGTAACCTTCTTTTTGGTGCATGTAAACCACTGTCATGTCCCCGCTCCGTCTTATTTTTCCCTAAAGAAAAGTTTGCAAGAGGTTTTGGAAAGAGTGACAGATGCAAAGACAGACAAGGGCTGCAAATCTAAGATGAGTTTTAAATACAAAGAGGGCAAACGAAGTGGAAACTGGTCCTGAATGGGGGAGCCACTCCGAAACTGTGGCGGCAGAGGAAAGCGCAGGAGGATAAAAAGGGACAGAACCGGAAGGTCCACCTTCAGCGCCTCTTACAGGACATGCTCTTGTGTTTCAATGGCTGGAGACTCAGCCCCCCAAAAGCAAAAGGAGATACAGCAGACTACAATAACGTCATGTACGGGGGGACATTCCCACCGAGGCCCTGAAAGCCCAACCGCTCGACAGTCATTTCCATGAAAACTGAAACTCTCCCAATGTGAAGCCAAGAGGCAGCCATGGCTTGAACCGGGCAGCTCTGAACAGCAACGAATTCGCAGATTTTTGCCTGCGGTGAGCACCACAGCACAACCCATAAAAAACTCTCTGGCTGCTCCCTCCAGCTGTGCCGGGGAACGCTCCACGCGCCTCCTCTCTCAAACCATCTCTAGCTAGATCCAGGCTTGTGTCTAAACTTACAGGTGGAGATGGTAAAAAACAGCTGGTGGAATCCTACGTTTTCAGCTTCTACTGCCAAGCACGTGCTTCGCGGACACCCTCCTCTGTTAATTTTGGGTTCTACGGACTGATGGTTCCATTCAGTTTCTCCCAGGGATAAGGACTCCTTTGAGCCTTTCTTAGAACACTAGGACTGGAAGGGACCTCGAGAGGCCATCGAGTCCAGCCCTCTGCCCCAATGGCAGGACCAAGTACTGTCTAAACCATCCCTGATGGACATCTATCTAACCTGTTCTTAAATATCTCCAGCGATGGAGATTCCACAACCTCCCTTGGCAATTTATTCCACTGTTTGAATGCAGCAGAAAGGGCTGTTAAAACTGGTGATGCTCATCTGACCACAGAGTAGATAGGCTGTTGGTCTGGCGAGTCAGCAGAGAGAAGACAGCTGTGCAAAGCGATGTTTTCCAAACACACAATTTATCAGGTAGAAAATGGCTGTTTTAAATATTGCAGGGGGGAGGTTTACAAAACTTAAAACATTTTTTCCCCCAATTACCCCTTTTCAGTTGCAAAACGAGGAAGGAAAAAAAGAGGAGACTGAAGATTAACTTGGAAAAAAAATCGTCCCAAACAATTTTTCCCCAAAACAAATATGCATTGAAAAATATTGGAACAAAACAATTCCTCCTCTAAATGCTGAAGGAAGAGAAATGTAACAACACATTCAAGATATTAGACAAAATTTGTTAATTTTTTTTTTCCAACCTACTGCAGTAATTACGGATCGGCCGAGGCCAGAGACTCGCCCCGAGGAAACAGAGAGAAGTCTCAGTGCCAATCTACAGCAGTGGGCTGCACAGGGTCACCAAACGGAGCAGGCAGCCTCTCTTCCTGGCTGGACTGGGGGACCTTTCACCCGGCCAAGCGATAGAATCCATCAAGGACTCACCACCGCCACTTTCTCAAGGGCCTGCCCGTCTCTGAGTCACTTCAAGCAGGAGTGAGCCTGACCAGCTTCAAGCGTCCAGGGAGGACTGCTGGTGTGCTCTGTGTCTGGTGAGAGAGAGAGAGGCTGGCTGACACAGCAGGGGCTTATTGGGCGACCTCCTCGTTCGTTACTGCTCGGGGCTGGAGACAACTCAATGTAAAGATGCTGCCCCAGAGATCAGAGACGCAAAAGAACAGCACCTAAAAGATGGGGCCAGGCCCACCCACAGACAGTGGAATTGCACAAGTGAGCAGGGGGCTAACAAGGCTTTTAGCCCCACTGGACAGGGCACGCTAGGAAGTTGTCACCCGGAGCAGGAGCTTTTTGTGCTCTGTTTTAGATCTACTGCCGGCGTTGGGTTTTGTCCCAAGCCTGCAACACAGAGGGTGACTGAATAACCCGTCACCTCTCCGTCTCAGCAGTCACCACGGCACGGGAGTGATGGGGTTGCCTTGGCAGGGTAGCACAAAACTTGGGCTTCACCGAGGGATCTCAGCCGGCGGTACATGCTTAGTGTTCCTCCCTCTTCCTGTTCCGGAATTAGAGGAAGGCCCACGGCAAAACCTGGCACCAGAATTTCTGCAGTCCGGATCTGAACTCTCTGCTCTCAAACATGGAGGAACTGTATTTCTGGGGCAAACATCACCAGCCATAAGCTCCCCTTTCTGGAAGCTAACACAAGCATTGATGGAAACACAGGTGCCCCCTCCACACTCACCATGAGCACCACACCGCTTCCAATGAGGAGGGAGCAGTCCCATCCACCCCCACAGCGCTGCAACCCAAAAGCATGTGTGAGGCAGGGGTAGAGCAGGCGTGAGGAGGGGGTGCTTTCCAATGCACCCCTGCTATCTCCTCACTAGTGGCCTCTGGCTGGAAGTGCTACGTAAACCAAGAACACCACCTAGATGCTTCCAGACAGCATTTATTCTGCACAGAACCAAACAGAAGTGGGGACACCTTCAGGTCAGTAAGAGCACTCTGCCCACTTCATCCCCTGCTCTTGGAATACCAAGAAAACCCTTCACGAGCCTCCATGACCCCAGCCCTGTGGCATTTGCGTTATGCCAGTCTATAGTGAAACCGACTGAGGTGCAACGAGGAAGGGGAGTCACGCAAAACCTCGCAAACCCAGAGTAACTCCGGCAAAGTCCCGGGGAGCTTCTCCAAATTTACCTCAGCAAACTTGGATCACGACCAGGTTCCGATTTACAGAAGGTTTCCTGTGGGGAGCTGCAGCTGACCAGCTTCTAAATAACTAACTTAAGGTCACACAGGGAGCCTGGGGCTGATCAGGGAAGAGAACCCCGAGCCCCTTGCGATCCAGGTCTTTGTTTAACCCTCATAACCACTACACCTCCCTTATCTAACTGAAAAACCACTCCTGTGTCAGGTGCTCACACCATAGCAGGAAGGTACTGTCAGCCACTCAAAGGCAGCTGTGTGTTAGGAAACATGCAAACCAAGGCCTCTGCTGGGTCTCAGTAGGGGGAACCTTTCTTCAGTCACTGCTTCTCAAGCTAGAATTACATAAGGCTGTCTGACAGTCTTTGTTCCGAGAGGCAGACATAGGACTGGAAGGGACCTCAAGAGGTCACCTAGTCCAGACCTTGCGCGAATGGCAGGATCCAGTATTACCCCTAGACCATCCCTGACAGATGTGCATCTAACCTGGTCTTAAACAGCTCCAGTGATGGAGACTCCACAACCTCCCTTGGTGATTTATTCCAGTGTTTAATCACTCTGACCGGAAGTTTCTCCTAACATCCAACCTAAATTTCCTCTGCTGTAATCTGAGCCCATTGCTTCTCGTGCTGTCCTCAGCAGTTAAGGAGATCTATTTATCATTCTCCTCTTCATAACAACCTTTAGTGCGCTTGAAGACATGTCCATCCTAAGTCCTCTCTTCTTCAGACTAAACAAACCAACTATTTTAATCTTTCCACGTAGCTCATGTTTCCTAGACGTTCAGTTATTTTTGTTGCTCTGCTCTGGGCCTTCTCTAGTCTCTCCATGTCTTTCCAGAAGGGTGGGGCTCAGAACTGGACAGTGTAATCCTGCTTTACTCAGTGCCATTAAGAATTACTACAGGTTGAAACTCTTTGGTACGGCACCCTCGGGACCTGACCGGTGCCTCCTGAGAGAGTGTGTTGGATCATGGGAGGTCAACGTTGTCTAGTAGCGTTGCCAACACTTCCACCTATTTCTGGGCTCTTAGAAGACATTTGAAGGTAGATTAGCGCTAAATTAGAATTCAATGATTCTAGTACTAAACAACAGCACAGAATTAAAAATGTGGCCACACCCATGATAAGTGGTCATCTGGCTAACTAAAATCATGCTGGATTACAGATGTTGCCAGAAGAGAGTGTTCCAGATTAGAGAGGTTCAACCTGCGTTTGCATTTTTACAATTCTCCTGCGAATACATCGCAGCTTGATGCGCATTGACTCAGATTTAGCTTGTGATCCATGATAACCCCCAGATCCTTTTCTGTAATACTCCTTTCTAGGAAGTCTTTTCCCCTTTTTTATTTGTGCAAGTGATTATTATGATCTAAGTGGAGTACTTTTCATTTCTCCTAAGCAAATTGCATCCTATTTATTTCAGAACATTTCTCCAGCTTATCCAGATCATTTTGAATCCTGCGGCATCATATCAAACATATCAAAATGATGCTACTTCCTTACGTGTCTCTAAGTAAATGAAGATGCTGCTGTAAAATAAACAGTGCGGGGCAGGCCTTCCTTGAGAAGTCCATTCAGCGCATGGTTTCCAACATGAAAATGCAAATAGGTTAGGTAGGTAGGTAAGCTTCTTCCACTGCTACATCTTGGCGCATAGGCCATTAATGACCATTCACCAGTGTCCCCTGTCCTGGGAGACCTTTTCCAGTTCTGACCAGGTGTATCCCATCTTTTTAGTGTTCGTCTTCAGGTCTCTACGCTGGGTGTTTCTTGGGCACCCTCATTTCCTTTTCCCTTGTGGTTCCAACTTAAGGTTTGCCTGGTGATGCTGGCGGTTGCTTTTCTGAAGGGATGTCCAATCCATCACCATCTTCTCTTCCTGGTATCCTCTTCAGCAGGAAGTTGGTGAGTGAGTTGCCACAGGTGTTGGTGGTTGATGATGTCAGGCCAGTGGATCCAGAGGATTTTTACAGAGGCAGTTATTGAGCAGATAAATTACCGATGAGGAAACTGAAGCACCACAAGCAGAAGAGACACATGTGGGCTCAGTTAATAAAGTGGCAACAAACCACCTTTGCATTTGAAACTCCTGTGTGAGAGGCAGGGTTGATCTTTTTGACATTTCACCAAAAGTTTTGACATGGGGGAGAAGGGCATCTACGAGATACTCGCAAGGAACAAAAAAGGCTTCTCCTTTTTCCACCAGCTCTAGAGCTGGCAGGAATGGTTTGTATTTCAGACCTATGGTGCAGGGATAGTGCACCAGAGAAAAGCTGTGCCAATAAAGCCACAGAACCGTTCGCCTTTCTTTTCATCAGCTGTAGCAGACAATCAAGGGCAGTCCACAATGCTTGGGTGTATCACCTGAACTTCGACACTTCCTACTTTCCAAGGGCTCAGCTACCTCGGCCAGGAGGGGCTGAGTTTTACATAGTCTGACCCAGGGCTTCCTGTGTTACGGGGGCCAGGGAAGGGTGTTTCTGGAAGCCGAATGCCCAGCTGAGAGGAAGAGATGTCCTGGCCAACAGGATGAAGTGGGGCAGCTGCCCCAGGCTGTGTGCTTTTGGGGGTCCGGCAGCAGTCACAACAGCTGCCCTATGGCTGGCAGGAAGGAAAATTACCTGGGTCAGACTCTTCCTCAGCCCCTCTGCACATACCCCGTGACGCGAGTGGCAGCCAGCTCTGCTCCACTGGGACCCTCTGAGCCCTGCTTCTCCGTGGGCAGCTGGGAGCAGAGGCCACTTGTTGCGTGGTTCAGAGGCGAGAGCACAGGGCCAAGAGTCTCACACTGCGTCTCTGCCACTGACTCGCTGTGCAGCTTTGGGAAAGAGCTCGGGCCCAGTCCTCCATGGTGCTGAGATACAGGCTTGTGGAGCATCTCCAGCTTGACTGAGGGGCCCCTGTTTTGTAGGGCTTCCCTGTACTCACTCCTCTGAGCTATGCTGACCTTGCCTCCCTCTTCACCACCACCCAACACAGAGGCTTCTAGACGGCGAAGGACTATTTGAGACTAAATAATACCCTTTGCATTGTCGCTCCAACACATTCTAACAAGGCACCAAACTAACTCAAGCCTCAGTGTTGCGAAGGGATCCATCTGCCTGGGGCCAGTGGGTCTCTGCACTGCTAAGTCAAGATCCTTCTAGGTAGCTCCCTTTGCAGGGTTAAGCCCTGGGAATCTGAAATGGGCAGAGCAGGTGCCAGGTCTTCTACCGCTCTGTGAAGTACCACGGAGACCTACACTATGGCGCTAGCAACAACCCCCTTGTGCAGTCGGCCGTTAGCACCTCACGTGGGCTTTTCGCCGACGTCCAGTGACAAACTAGAGGTGGCTCTTCTCCCCACCTGATTGGCAACCAGAGGAGATCGTTTGAAACCAGAGGGAGATGCCCGTACGTCGTTCACAAAAAGTGACTTAAGAGTAAGGGGACAGCTCCCAAATCTTTGAGCTGAAGATTTGGGTACAGCTGATGCCGTTCGGCCAATCCAGAGATCCAGACACAGCTTCTCAAGGTGGTTTATTGCCACCTAGGAACGGTTGCAGCCATTCCTATCATGCTCCACGCCGTCCTGGACATCGGAGAAAGCAGTAAAAGTTTGCGTGTCACCTGATCGTGTTAGAGAAGGAAACAACCTAGGCGGAGCACCTCATTTTGTGCCTCTGGCCTTATGTTGCTCAACATTGCTAGTGCGGAGCCTTGCCACTGATTTATCTCATCATTGTCAGATAAGCATGGGAGGCCTCGCAAGGTGATTTCCTTCCACAGATCATCAGGCAACATTCTGGGTGGAGACACAGGGAGAACTCGAGCTTGAAAAATAGGAGGGTCTGTTTTTGTTTAGTTGTTTAAATGGGTGGATCAAGTTTTTCCCACTGGGAATTTTGTTCTCAACACCAGGCCTTGTAATGGGAACTGCCTTAGTCATCTAAGCAGCCTACGTGTTATTTAATTGTTTACTGCCCAAGGTCTCCATGCATGAAGTTCTAATACAACTTCATTCCTGCTGCATCTGGAACGATGTGCGGAAGCACAGCTTCAGTGCAAACAGGAGATCTTTGTTAAAATATACTGTGACAATGGCAGCCTTCCACACAACTCGTGTGCCTGCTTGTTGTCTTGATTTACCAGGGTCTGTCATGACCTCTATCCAGATCCAGCACACAGAGACCTCTAGTGACCAAATTAAAATGATGCATATGAACACAAGGTTACAAGACTGAGATTGTCAGGTGGAGATTTGCTAGCACAATGTTCATTTTAAACTGCATCACACCTCCTCCATCCCCTGGCTCCCCAGCAGATAGTCTGGCTAGTTGAACTGATACCTTCAAAATGAAAGAAGCACTAGAGATGTTACCTTCATGGTTTAGGCTCCAACCTTGGAGACCTGCCTCTAATTTGTCACAAACAGGCCCCATGAAGTTGCAGTAGTTGCTAGGATCAGCACAGGCGAACAGCAAGCTAAATTGATTGCAATTTATTTGACTGTAGCAGAGTTATGTGAGGGATACATTTGGCCCCATACTTTTATGATGCTATTTACTTCATAGGTGCAAGATGAAAATGCCTGGGAAGATACATGGCTTTCAGAACACACTGATTGTCGCGTGGGTGTTTGAACGAGATGCAATAGAATTAGAGGATCTATTGGAAACAAACCATCCATAAGCCTTTGCGTACTATGGGCCAGATCCTTAGCTGGTATAAATCACCGCTGAAGCTGCAGTCGCTTACGCCGGGGATGATTGGACCTTACAGTCCTCTCGGCAGTTGCCCACCAAGCCCTGCTTGAGCTCATGCCTGCTCTGCAGACTGGAATCTTTCAGCTGAACGACAGCTGATAACAAGCCTCCTGTAACAGGCTGCAACCCACAGAAGCAACCCAACTGGAAAACCACACAAAGCCTTTCTGTACTGCGCAGATTTAGGGGAGCTTTGACGATTGACTCTTCCGAGTCAGATGCACTGTAGCTTATGCCAGAACTGTGACTAAGGGTGTCTCTTTACCACCCGGGAGATCTTCCAGGATTCAATTTCACGTACCTCTTGGGGCTGGACGACATCAAACTCTCTGGGGTTGATGGTTGACCCCTGTACTCCTCAACATCACAAGGAGTAAGAAAGAGTTTGGTCCCATCAACCTCCCCCTGTGAGGACACCCAGGGAAGTCAACTGTAGATAAGTCTTTTCCAGCTACAAAATTGCCAGTGCGGGAATTGCTTATCTACAACTGGCTTTAAGGTCTCGTGTAGCCCTGGCCGAAGAGAGCGGCTTCAGATGCAGCCAACACAAGGCTGAGAAACAGAAAACCTCCCGGTCCAATATGGTCTCGTTCACAACACACACATATCAGCCTTGAGCGTAAGCCCCCAGGCAAGGATGCGCTGAGGACACACATGGGAGTGGAAGGTGTACGAGGCCAGCAGCCAGGGGAAGCACTCATCATATTCCTTTGCATTGAGCGAGGGGTTCCAAGCGCCTGTGCTTCCGCTCCATTACTCCTGGGCACCCAGGGCGGGGCATGGGTAAACTACAGATGACAGGTTGGAGATATGGGTATAGAAGGGATCTCACCAGGCTGATACCCTCAGCTGGACTGTCTCCATGTCGCCCACAGGTCATATCATGCAACTGAAGACCTACAGGGAATCACAAACTCTCCCACACGGCACAGCAGGAGAGCTCTCAAGGCGCCACCTTCTTCTCTTGGGCCGCATCCCCGCTAGAGACCAGAAAGACACTTGGGCTATGTCTACACGTGCCCCAAACTTCGAAATGGCCATGCAAATGGCCATTTCGAAGTTTACTAATGAAGCGCTGAAATGCATATACAGCGCTTCATTAGCATGCGGGCGGCAGCCGCGCTTCGAAATTGACGCTCCTTGCCGCCGCGCGGCGCGTCCAGATGGGGCTCCTTTTCGAAAGGATGCCGCCTACTTCGAAGTCCCCTTATTCCCATGAGCTCATTGGAGTAAGGGGACTTCGAAGTAGGTGGCGTCCTTTCGAAAAGGAGCCCCGTCTGGACGCGCCGCGCGGCGGCAAGGCGCATCAATTTCGAAGCGCGGCTGCCGCCTGCATGCTAATGAAGCGCTGAATATGCATTTCAGCACTTCATTAGTAAACTTCGAAATGGCCATTTGCATGGCCATTTCGAAGTTTGGGGCACATGTAGACACAGCCTTGGTGAGCAAACTCATTAATAGCAGACCAAGTTCCCCTGAGCTGCTGATCAGTTTTACCTTGGGCTCATGCAGCCGCCTGAGCCGCACGGGGCCAGGGTCACAGATCCTCCAGGGGCTTCAGTCTTTCAAGCTGTTTTAAAAGAAGCCCACAAAGCCAACCTATGGAGAGCAAGAGATCGTCCCTCCTCCTTCAGAGCAACAGCAGCCTTCTGCCTAAGCAGCAACACTGGATTGTACGCTGGGCCAATCCCACTCATGGTATTGACAGCCCACTCTAAGCCGCAGTAAGAAGTCGGAAGAGGATAAGAACAGCCACACTGGGTCAGATCAAAGGTCCATCGAGCCCAATATCCTGTCCTCTGACAGACGCCAAAGCCAGATGCCCCAGAGGGAGTGAAAAGACCAGGTAACCCTCAAGTGATCCACCCCCTCATCCACTTACAACTTCCGACAGACAGAGGCTAGGGACATTAATAACCACTGAGGGACCTCACCTCCACCAACTTCTCTAGTTCTTTTTAAAACTCTGTCAGAAAGTCCTGGTCTTCATAATGTCCTCTAGTGAGGAGCTCCACAGGCTGGCTGAGTGCAGCATGAAGAAATGCTCCCCTTCGGTTTAAACGTGCTGCTTATTAATTTCAGTTGGCGACCCCTAGTTCTTGTGTCATGAAAAGGCATAAATAACAGCTCCTGATTGATTTTGTCCACACCAGTCACAATTTTATAGACTTCAGCCTATACTCTCCTGCCTGAGTCATCTCTTTTGCCAGCGGAGAATTCCCAATCTTATTAAAATCACCTCCCACAGAAGCCGTTCTATACCCCTAACCCTTTCTGTTGCCTTTTCTGAAACTTTTCCAATTCCTGTATATGTATCTCACACATGCACACGCAGCATATACATACACACACTTTTACATATTAGTGATGAGAGGACCACCGCTGCATGCCCTTTGAGGATGTGGGTGTACTCACCATCTAACTGGAGAGCAACGTTCATGGTCATCCTTTCCAGCCACGTGCAGAATCATTTTTTTCACGTGCACTGAGGCAGGAGAAAATGTGCACCACATGGAGACACAAAAAACCTAGCAGTGGGTGCTCTGCGCAGCATTTGAGTCTCCTCCGAGCAGCTGCACAAGCCCACAGCTTTTAGGGAACGCTGCTGTAGAGTCCCTGTCGCCTTCCCCTGCCATCACTTGTGTAAGATCCTCACTGCCCTTTAGGTCACGCACACAGCCCAGGGCTACTTGGTCTCTCCAGTATTTAGCTAAACACAAGCATCAGGTGGGTTAGACTTGCAACAGACAGTTGTGGTAATGAGTTCCACATGCAAGACAGGAGGCAGGGAGAGGGTTGCATGGTATCTGAGGTTCAGACAGTGTTTTACAGACTTGAGGAGGTGTGAGCCAGTGGTGAGAGAGGCAGCGGGGATATTTCACTGGGTGGGGTTTACAGCGAAGTCAACAGCTGGGAGGGCTGAGGAGGCCGCTTTAATGTGGTCTCAGCAGCCCATTCCCCATGCATGGGCCCTCAGGAGAAGCAAAAAAAAAAGAAGAGGATGAGAGAAGGAAAGGAGGAAAAAAAGTTAGGAGTACACAATCTACACATCCTCCTCACCAGCTCAGCTGCAGTCACTAAGCAGGGATTCGGAGATCCTTAGTTAAAAGGCCTCCGGGGCAGACAGAGGCGCAGATTAGAGCCGGGCAAATAGTTCTTTTTGTTCATGGGCCAAAAAAAGAGGGGAAATGGCAAGTCAAAGCAAAGCCCAATTTCTGCTCCAACCCCTCTTCGCTGCTGCCCCAAACGTTCTGTCAGACTGATGGAAAGGCATCAGCGGGGAGGGGGTTTAACTTTAAATGGTACACAGAATGGAAGTAAACTAAATAACTCCCCCACCCCCTGCAGATGTCATTAGAAATATTGAAAAGAAACATTTTAAGGTAAAATAGAATTGAGGCCCCACAACCCCACGACCCAAACAATCCAGAAAGTTTTCCAAATGTTTCAGTCAACCCGAATCTTCAACCTGCAGCAAACAATCATGTCGGCTCAGAAATATTGCTCAGCTCTGAGGCACGTGACGCAGAGAAAGTTGGGAGAACGGCTGTCTAGGATGTGGGGAGAGATTTACTCTGCCCTAGCTGGCAGGCAGAAATTCTCTGGTTATGAAATGAGCAGCACTCCTGAGGGAAACCGATCATAATGAAGGATTGGTTTCAAGTGGAGTACCTCAAGGCTTGGTTCTGGGGCTGGTGTTGTTCAACGTTTTCATTAATGACCCGGATGAGGGACTGGATTGCACCCTCAGCAAGTTTGCAGATGACACCAAGCTAGGGGGAGAGGTAGATATGTTGGAGGATAGAGATAGGATCCAGAGTGACCTGGATAAATTGGAGGACTGGGCCAAAAGAAATCTGATGCAGTTCAACAAGGAGAAGTGTTGAGTCCTGCACCTGGGACGGAAGAATCCCAATCATTGTTATAGGCTGGGGACCAACTGACTGAGAAGCAGTACAGCGGAAAGGGATCTAGGGATTATAGTGGATGAAAGGCTGGATATGAGTAAACAGTGTGCCCTTGTAGCCAAGGCGGCCAATGGCATATTGGGGTGCATTAGGAGGAACATTTCAAGCAGATCTAGAAAGGCTGTTCCCCTCTATTCGGCACTGGTGAGGCCACATCTGGAGTATCGCGTCCAGTTTTGGGGTCCCCAGTACAGAAGGGATGTGGATGTGCTGGAGCAAGTTCAGCAGAGGCCAATGAAAATGATTAAGGGGGCTGGAGCACATGACCTACGAGGAGAGGTTGAGGGATTTGAGCTTATTTAGTTTGCAGAGGAGAAAACTGAGGGATTATTTAACAGCAGCCTTCAGCTTCCTGAAGGGGAGCTCTAATGAAGATGGAGAGAAACCGTTCTCAGTGATGACAGACACCACGACAAGGGGCGGTGGTCTGAAGTTACAGAAGGAGAGGTGTAAATTGGATATTAGGAAAAACTACTTCACCAGTAGGAGGGTGAAGCACTGGAATGCGTTGCCTAGAGAGATGGTGGAATCTCCATCTCTGGAATTTTGTAAGTCCCAGCTTGACATAGTCATGTCTGGAATGACTTAGTTAGGGTGGATCCTCCTTGGGGCAGGGGGCTGGACTCGATGACCTCTTGAGATCACTTCTAGCCCTGTGATTCTGTGATCAGCCCCAAGATGGCAGCTAAGGGGTGTTGGGGAGGAGGTTGCAGATCAGCCCTAACCTAGGGCGAGCACATCCAAGAAAGCCCTTCCTGTTGTTTTGGGAAGATGAGGGGACTGTGGTGAGTGAGGGAATTCTCCTGGGTAGTCAGATGTAGACTCAAAATGGATCTAGAGTGAAGTGGGTCTTACCCACAACTGCTCATTACCTAGGAAATAAAAATCATTCATCTGCAAGGTGCTTCGGGACTGGTTGTTTCTTTAGAAACCAGCAGTCGGTGGAGATGGGTAATGTGCAGGAATGCCTGAGCGGAAGAAACCAGCCTAGAGCTTGTCACCAGGGAAAGAGGTTGGCGTGGGAAGAGGCGAAGGCTCTCGTGAAAACCCCATTGAGATCAGCCAGGGGTTAGCAGTAAAGAGGTGAACCGGAGATGAACACGTGAGCGTAGCTTTGGATCCCAGATGTCATGGAGGTGGAGCAAATCTCCCTGGGAGCCCTCGGCAACTCTGCCTCATGCCCTCAGAGTCTCTCTTCTGAATGGAGGACAATTTGTGATGCCTCCACCCACCCCAGAAACTTCTAGTGGTAGGATCCCCATTGAATGGGCCAAAACTTATAATGAAGCCAGGTAGGATTGTCTCTTCCCTAAAGCCACAGCCCATCAGACAGGGAGCACCAGGCCTTATGGGGTGCAATGCCACAGACCATCTGCAGCTGGGAAACAGCAGTGTCATAGAATCATAGAACACTAGGACTGGAAGGGACCTCGAGAGGCCATCGAGTCCAGCCCCCTGCCCTCATGGCAGGACCAAGCACTTTCTAGACCATCCCTGAAAGCCATCTATCTAACCTCTTCTTAAATATCTCCAGAGATGGAGATTCTACCACCTCCCTTGGCAATTCGTTCCAGTGTTTGATCACCCTGACAGTTAGGAACTTTTTCCTAATGTCCAACCTGAACCTCCCCTGCTGCAATTTAAGTCCATTGCCTCTTGTTCTATCCTCAGAGGCAAGGAAGAAAAAGTTCCCTCCCTCTGCCTTATGACACCCTTTTAGATACCTGAAAACTGCTATCATGTCCCCCCTCAATCTTCTCTATTCCAAACTAAACAAGCCCAATTCTTTCAGCCTTTCTTCATAGGTCATGTTCTCTAGACCTTTGATCATTCTCGTTGCTCTCCTCTGGACCCTCTCCGATTTCTCCACGTCCTTCCTGAACTGCGGTGCCCAGAACTGGACAAAATACTCCAGCTGAGGCCTAACCAGTGCAGAGTAGAGCGGGAGAATGACTTCTTGTGTCTTGTTCACAACACACCTGTTAATGCATCCTAGAATCATGTTTGCTTTTTTTGCAACAGCATCACACTATTGACTCATATTTAGCTTGTGGTCCACTATAACCCCTAGATCCCTTTCTGCTGTACTCATTCCTAGGCAGTCCTTTCCCATTCTGTATGTGTGACACTGATTGTTCCTTCCTAAGTGGAGCACTTTGTATTTGTCTTTATTAAACTTCATCCTGTTTACCTCAGCCCATTTCTCCAGTTTATCCAGATCCTTTTGAATTATGACCCTATCCTCCAAAGAAGTTGCAACCCCTCCCAGCTTGGTATCATCTGCAAACTTAATCAGTGTACTTTCTATGTCAATATCTAAATCGTTAATGAAGATATTGAACAGAACCGGTCCTTAAACAGACCCCTGCAGAACCCCACTAGTTATACTTTTCCAGCAGGATTGAAAACCATTTATAACTACACTCTGGGTACGGTTATCCAGCCAGTTGTTCACCCACCTTATAGTAGCCCCATCTAAGTTGTATTTGAGTAGTTTATTGATAAGTATATTATGTGAGACCGTGTCAAATGCTTTACTGAAGTCTAGGTATATCACATCCACCACTTCTCCCTTATCCACAAGGCTTGTTATTCTATCAAAGAAAGCTGTTAGATTGGTTTGACATGATCTGTTTTTAACAAAACCATGCTGGCTGTTCCCTATCACCTTCCAAGTGCTTGCAGATGATTTCTTTAATGACCTGCTCCATTATCTTTCCTGGCACAGAAGTTAAGCTGACTGGCCTGTAGTTTTCCGGGTTATTCTTGTTCCCCTTTTTATAAATGGGTACTATATTTGCCCTTTTCCAGTCTTCTGGAATCTCTCCTGTCTCCCATGATTTTCCAAAAATGATTGATGTTCTTGCTCATGAACATCAGCCCCAGCGCATGCATTTGTTTTGGCTACCTGGGCTCCCCCCAGACTTCCTCACTGTGGTATCAGAGCTCCTGCTGGATGCTAAGTCTGGCTCCCTCTCTTACTTGCTGTGTGTCTTGGGTGAGTCAACTCGCTACCCTGAGCTGTTGTTTCCCCGTCACTAATGTAGCTGCTACTCCCGATTACCCAGTGATTGTCCTCACCAGTGATCCTTGCTTGGCTCACAGGACATGCCAGGTATGTGCTCAGGATGGTCGTTGGCTCGGAAGGGAGAGAAATGTGCCAGTCACTCTCCCGGCTCCCTGGCAACCAGGAAACTGACCAGCGCATCAGAGCTTGTCAGTTTCCTGGCTTCTGCAAGCGCAGGGGAGCTGGGAGCCAGGCTGCTGCCTGGTTCCCGGCTCTTCCCGATTTGCACAAAATCTGAGTTACATGGAGGTTTCCCGGGGATGCAACCTTCATGTAACTCGGGGATTTACTGTATACTAAGGGAAGGAAAAAACGGGTGTCTGAGAACGACATACAAAAAGTTTGTAAGAGCTCCAAAAGGATAAAACTTTGCTAGGACAAAGGAGGGTACCGTCACCGGCGGCAAAAAGGAACAGAGGGTATGAAGAGCCAGTGACACCCTTTTTACATGCACCATACAGCTGCCACTCCAGGGGGTGCCGGAGCTGGTCCTCGATGGATACTCCTGAGGGAAATCTTCCATCTGCAGTTCACATGGTGAACTCACACCTAACACCCAACGGACATCAACAAGCAGTCGAACGATCCGTTTCCTCTCGTTTTATACAGCCTATCTGGCGTGACGTGCTGGGCACGTGTTGGTTCACTAAGGTCTTCCACTCGGTGTCCACTTCAAAAGTGAATTTTGGTACCTTACCTGAGACAGACACAAACTTTAAACAGCGTAGCCATAGTCTTCCAGGGTTTAGTCCAGCTTTGGGGCCACATCTTCCCATGAAACTCAGCCCCTGCCAGAGGCATATTAAACACTGTGAAGCACTCAAGATACTAGGTGGTGGGGCCATGTGAGTATTGTAGCGAAGGAGAACGGAGCATGAAGAAAGTGTTAGCTGTCTATGTTTGGAAAAGGCAAGAAAACAAAATATAATCTCTAAACAAAGCAACCTTAAAGAAATAGCTACATCCCAGGAAAAAAGGGAAGCCCTTGTTTGTAGCCGTGGCGTGACAAGAGATGCTGGAGTGGTCTGTGAAACAGCCCTCCTGCAAATGCCCGCCCATCGGTACTGCCCTTGGAGAGCTCAGGGCTAAGAATCTCCAAGGTCCTGCTGCTCTGGGTGGTTTTAAGGTGAACACTCAAAGCCTGGCCTGAAGGACCATGCATGCAATGCTACGTGCCGCATACTGGCTAATGGGCAATGTATGGTACAAATGCTAAGACCTGAGTGCACAGAAACCCAGCCCAAGGCATCATTTAATGTCCCACTTCAGCCTCATGTCCATGTCAGACCTGGTGCTTGATCTTGGCAGGCGGGTGGATTTCTCCTGCCTTGAATAGTCTAGTACTTTGTACGTGCGGGTATGAGAATTTGCGCCAGCCAATGCCATTAGCTGTAGCTGGTTTTGATGGTACTGTTCTTACCACACAATGTTAGCACGAAAGCCAATCAGATCACGGTTTTCCAGTTCCCCGGCGGGGGAGGAAAAAACGAGATATTTGGGTTAAAAAAAAATCATCCCAAAATGGGACAAAAAACTGAAAGTCTTTAATAAACCTTCACCATTGGCACATTTTGTGGTTACTGAAATAAAATAGACTCCCCAGGAGCCAGGCTGCCAAGTAGCCAGAACCTGCTTTGTTACCAAGAAAACGCCATTCACCGCCACATGGCCTCCTCCAATTTTGATCAATCAACATTTTTCATCTGACAGCTCCAGTTCGAACATTTACTGTGAACCTGTAAGTCTTTGCACCTGCAAAATGCCTGAGCAACAGTGTGGGAGTAAAGGAGAGATTCATCCAGCTGATCAAAAGAGCCAAACAATTATTTTCTCCTTCCTTCCACTGTTTTGTAACATACAGCGCTGCACAATTCAGCCGGGCATATAGTAACTCCCGTGGGCAGGAGATAATATACATCTACAACATGCTTTGAGGTCCTTAAGGGCTATAGGTACGGAAGTGAATTCCTACGCAGGATAAAATGATTTTGATCACCACCAGTCCAGCTTCTCTCCTCTGCTATTTCTAAAACAGGCTGTGGAGCCAGAACCCCTGCCTGGTGTGAGCACTCTCACCTAAACCTGAACAGTATCCATAGAGACAAGATGGCAATGACTGGTGTGTCCTTCAGGAAAAACAGGTAGCTCTGTCACAAACATCACTGTAAATTTGTGACATTCAGGCTCAGGAGAAGGACTCTGGATTGACTCAGAGCAGGGTCCATGCTAAAAGTACAAACAGCCGGATAAATCGCACACACTTACAAAGCTGCTGTGTTGCATCTAAAGGAATCCCTCCGCCATCTCTGCAGGAGCACATGTTTTACATTTGAACCCTTGATCCCGGAGGATGACCTCAGAAGGGGCCTCTCGAGCCAGCCGGGCTCGGCCTGCACAATTTCCATATGCGTCTCTGATCTTGACTCAAACAAGGCAAACTTTCCATGCCATGAGCAGAGATTTAGCAGAGCATCTTGTGTTGATCTTAAGGGAAAAGAAACGGCTACATCCTTTCGTAGCGTGCTTCTATTTGTTCCCTGAAGGGGCCCGATTCTCCCTCGCACTCGGGCCGGGTCGACGTCACATTTGATCGTGGCTTTAAATGGATTCCGTTCACCTGGTACAGATCTCGTGTGTCACACAGGGACACAAGGCGTCACCTTACGCTAAATCAATTTTAAAACTCATTTCCATTCAGGGTATGCACAAGTTTAAACTGGTTTGAAAATCGATGTTAATGAGATCACTGCAAATCGGGCATAGGCAAGGCCCTTCAGACAGAGTAATGGATGTAAGTGGTATCTCTGTGCTGTCAAAACAATTTCAATGGGGGTTAAGAGAAAAGCAGGCAGTCTGTATTACTCCTAAGCTACATAACTTGCTCCTTGGGGGTGATGAATTTCTTATGCCCTGGGACAGTTCCCCACCAAACCGTACCACGGAATCCCGCTTGCTTCAATAAAAGATCCAACATTCACATGGAGGAGTCTGGCTCCCGCTACTGGGTGAATCCAATAAACAGACAAATCCCATACTCTGGGCCTTGGCAGAAAGCAAGGATCTAACAAGCAACTTCCTGGCACAGGCGATGCTTTAAGTGCTTCGGTCAGCTCTGCCAACAAGCAGGGCGTAGATAGCCGTCACCAAGGCTGAAAACCTAACACCTTCAGTAGCGTTACACCTTCTTCCGTGGACTGGGAAAAGGCATTGGATGTACGCGGGCCCCTGAACACTGGTTGACATTTCTTCATCTCCATGTTCATCTCCTTGCTTCGGTTTGTCACAGCAAACTTAAGGTCGATACTCGTGAGTTGAATTATTAGCTTAGGTTCTTCAGGTTGCAAATTTTGGGGCAGAGACTGTCTCACTATGCTTGTGTAGCACCTACAGCAATAGGTCCACAACCTCAGTTGGGCCCTCTACCCATTAGCGGAATACAAATAGAATCACAGGGTTGGAAGAAACCTCAGGAGGCCATCAAGTTCAATGCTCTATTCAAAGCAGGACCAATTCCAACTAAATCATCCAGCCAGGCCTTTGTCAAGCCAGGCTTTAAAAAGCTCTTAGGATGGTGATTCCACCACCTCTCTAAGTAATGCATTCCAGGTCTTCACCACCCTCCTAACATCCAACCTAGGCCTCTCCCACTGCATCTTGAAACTATTGCTCTTCGTTATGTCATCAGTCACCTCCAAGAACAGCCTCTCTCTATCTTCTTTGGAACACCCTTCAGGTAGTTGAAGGCTGCTATCAACAAATAAAAAAATCAGTTGAGAACGTTGTTCAAAGAGAGGTTTGCAGTTCTGCAGCTCCAATTATCTCAGAAGCGAACACATTTGAGACAGGAAACTTATCAAAATCCCCATTTGCCCTGAAGCAAGGAAGAGACCCCTTTAGTAAATGCAAGATAAGGAAGAGTAAAAAAAAAGGTAAAGTAGCACTAGAACAAAACACTCGCAGATGCTCAGCAGCACCAAGATACGGAGCATGATGTCTGGAGATGCCAAGGGTTGAGAGAACATCCAGTTCTCCCCTTGGCTTTCAGGGCTCTGAAACGAGAGCACTAAAATGTCAAGTTATTCCAAAGCAGCCTGACTCTTCACAAAAATTCAAGGCGACAGATGTCATCAGGCTGAATAGCGAAGGGCTTCTAAAGATTGGCAGGTGTCTTTGTTTTGCTCCCTTGTGATGCAGAAAGATGGATTGGAAAGGTGGTTTATTTCATTCCCTCAAATATCACATCTGTTCTTCCCTCAAGGACTTGGTGTCTCAGGTTTATTGATTTCTTCTGGGAGTTGCCTCATATCTCTAGCGGAGGAGCAAAGGCTGCTCTTTCTCCCAAGTGTTTATTAAGATCTAGACTTATAGCAGAGTTAAAATTTAAAACTAATTAGCTTTAAACTCTGGCTACAAAGTCCTCTCTCACTCAAGCAATCAGTGGCCAGACTCTTGTTTCCTTTGAGAGATCATCAGTCTGTCTACCCAAGGAAAGGTTTCTAATCATTTTCTAGCACAGGGGAAGCCACGAGCCCTCGTGTAGATGGTACACTCTTTAAACACATTTATATTGCCTCTGTATAAATCCAAGGTACACCCACATCTTGAATACTGCGTACAGATGTGGTCGCCTCATTTCAAAAAAAGTTATCTTCACACTGGAAAAGATACAGAAAAGAGCAACAAAAATGAGTAGGGGGTTGGAACAAGAGCTATATGAGGACAGATAGAAAAGAGAAGACTAAAAGGGGATATAATAGAGGTCCATAAAATCATGACAGGTGTGGAAAAAGCAAATAAGGAAAAGTTATGTATTTGTTCCCATCACATAAGAACTAGGGGGTCACCAAACAAAATTAATGGGTAGCAGGGTTAAAACAAACAAAAGAAAGTTTTACTTTTACTTCTTTATTAATGACCTGGATGAGGGCCTGGATTGCACCCTCAGCAAGTTTGCGGATGACGCAAAACTAGGGGGAGTGGTATATACGTTGGAGGGTAGAGAGAGAATCCAGAGTGATCTGGATAAATTGGAGGATTGGGCCAAAAGAAACCTGACAGTTCAATAAGGAGAAGTGTAGAGTCCTGCACCTGGGGCAGAAGAAACCCAAGCATTGTTACAGGCTGGGGACCGACTGGCTCAGGAGCAGTACGATGGAAAGGGACCTAGCGGTTATTGTGGATGAAAGGCTGGATATGAGTAAACAGTGTGCCCTTGTAGCCAAGAAGGTTAACAGCATACTAGGGTGCATTAGGAGGAGCATTTTGAGCAGATCTAGAGAAGTAGTTATTCTCCTCTATTTGGCACGGGTGAGGCCACATCTTGAATATTGTGTCCAGTTTTGGGCCCCCCAGTATAAAAAGGATGTGGATTTGCTGGATCAGGTTCAGTGGAGGGCAACAAAAATGATTTAGGGGCTGGACCTATGAGGATAGGCTGAGGGATCTGGGCTTGTTTAGTTTACAGAAGAGAAGACTTAGGGGTGATTTAATAGCAGCCTTCAACTTCCTGAAGGGGAGCTCTAAAGAGGAGGGTGAGAAACTGTGCTCAGTGGTGACAGATGGCAGAACAAGGAGCAATGGTCTGAAGTTGAAGAGGGAGAGGTGTAGGTTAGATATTAGGAAAAACTACTTCACCAGGAGGGTGGTGAAGCACTGGAATGCGTCGCCTAGAGGGGTGGTGGATTCTCCATCCCTCGAGGTTTTTAAGTCCCGGCTGGACAAGGTCCTGGCTGGGATGACTTAGTTGGGGTTGATCCTGCTTGACACAGGGGGCTGGACTAGATGACCTCCTGAGGTCCCTTCCAGCCCTAGGGTTCTGTGAGTCTGTGATTCATGCAGTGCTTGGCCGGCCTGCGGATCCTGGCCGGAGGATATTGCGAAGACCAGGACTTTAACAGGATTCAAGAAAGAACTAGACAAATTCATGGAGGTTCGGTCCATCAATGGCTATTAGCCAGGGTGGGTAGGAACGGTGTCCCTGGCCTCTGTTTGCCACAGGCTGGAAATGGATGACAGGAGAGGGATCGCTCAGAGATTCCCTGTTCTGTTTACTCCCTCTGGGGCTTCGGGTATCAGTCACTGGATTGGATGGACTTTGGTCTGACCCAGTATTGCCGTTCTTGTGTTCTTAGACTGCCTGGTGCTAACATTCTCCAGCAGGAAAATGGTAGAAAACATGCATGTGTGTAGAAGGCTGCTAAAGGCTGCCTGGATTATGGTATTTTATACAAAAAAAAGCCTTAAAAACCCCAAGCCGACTCCCTTATTTTGACAACATTATTTCTGCCTTTGTTATGTAGCAAGAAGGAACCAACAGAGGACACCAGCCCAGGTTTACACATCAGTTTTCAATTGCACATAAACACTTGCAGGTCTACCAGCACTGAAAAATGCATTCAGCGGAAAGCACCATTGTCTTTCCACAGCTGCCAAAGGCCGTCCCTGAGCAGGCACCACCCATGAGCCTGCCTCTTCACCGTCAGTCTCTCCCCGGGACTGGAAGAAGGTGACATCTGCTAGGAGCGGTGAGAAGAGACCAGAACAATCAAAAGCAGCAAGCAGTCCACCTGAGCTGGAACTCAAGTACAAATTTAACACCGTTAATGTCGGCTTGAATGACAATCTTAACCGCTATTGTATTACAAGGACAATTTTCCCACCTTCGGTGTTAACGCTTCCATATCACATGCTATCAATGAGACATAGACAGCTTAATTTGTCTCATTAACTGGTAATGACAAGTAACTTCCTTCTTTTTTTCTGCTGCGGCATACATCCTGGATTCTGTTCTTCCCACCTCAGCCCATCTGAGGAAGTGGGTTTTACCCACGAAAGCTCCTGACCCAATAAATGCATTAGCCTCTAAGGTGCCAAAGACTGTGGGTTGTTTTTGAAGCTGACAGTCCCCACCCACCTCAAGACTAGAATAATTCAGCCAGCCCAGGGCTGCTCTTCTGCAGCAGGACTTCAGCTGGGGCTTCTGGAGCATGCAGTCTGAGTCACAGCTCTCCAGCGTGGAGGAGAAAGTGTTTTAAGGGCCATTACCAGGGAGTACAGCATGGCTCAAGGTTGCTCTTGGAGAGAAAGCAGTTGCCTTTGGTTCAGGGCATTGGAAAGTCTGATGCAGGCTGTAGCGCTGCGAGTCAGAACCCTGCCTCTCGGATCAGCATGTGCTTGCAAGCCAAAGACGTGCCAGCAGGGCCAACTCCCTTAGTGCTCTCACCCTCCTGCTCTCTGGTCTTGGTGGGCAAAGCTGTGTGTGTCTTAGGTGGACATTGAGTCCTCTCTGGGCCATCTATCAAGTATCTGAGGGGTGGCCGTGTTAGTCTGGATCTGCACAAGCAACGACAGGTCCTGTGGCACCTTATAGACTGACAAATGTATGAGCATAAGCTTTTGTGGGCAAAGACCCACTTCGTCAGATGCAGGTCTGGGCCATCGTGACTTGACTTAAACCCTTGTACTCCGAGTGGCGCACAGGTCGTCTACAAGCCTCCTCCACTTCACCCTGTCTCAAGACAAAACTTCTAGGTGACTCCAGGAGTATGCCAGTTATCCTCAAGTCTCAGTAGATCTTCTCCACATGGTTTGAGGTCTTCTTCTTTTGCCTTTTCCCCATAGAATCATAGAGCAATAGAGCTGGAAGAGACCTAAAAAAGCCATCAAGTCCAGCCCCCTGCCCTAGGCAGGACCAAACCCATCAGATCAGCCCAACCAGGGCTTTGTCGAGCTGAGACAAACACCTCCAGGGATGGAGACTCCACTACTTCCCTGGGTAGACCATTCCAATGCTTCACCACCCTCCTAGTGAAAAAGTTTTTCTTAACATTCAACCTGGACCTTCCCAACTGCAACCTGAGACCATTGTTCCATGTTCTGCCATCCGTGACCACTGTGAACAGCTTCTCTCCAGCCTCTTTGCAACCTCCCTTCAGTAAATTGAAGGCTGTTAAGGCAAATAAAGAGGAACAATGACTTCTCTGGATCTACTGGCAATGCTCCTCTTGATGCAACCTCAAATGCCAGTAGCCTTCTTGGATTCCACGTGACCGCTTAATGGACTATGCTGGATGACGGTTTTCTGAGAGTGTGGCCGAGCCATCCCCACTTTCTTCTCCTGATTTGAAAGTCCAAAGCTCCTCTTTTGTAACAAAGTCTTGCCATTTGACAGGAAGGATGTACCACCAGCATCTGTTTATGAAGGTCCACAGCTTGCGATCTGAAGACTTTTTACTACGCCACGTCTCACATCCATCGGAGAAGCGCCTGGTTCAGACAACATCCCTGCAGAAGCAATCAAGGCTGTTAACAAGCCATCAGTCAACATGATGTATAATCTATCTGGGAAAATTTGAGACATGGAAGAGATCCCACAAGACTGGTAACAAGGCTCCCTTCTCAAGCTCTGGGCCAGCAGCTGCCTTTTACTCCGGGCTTGCACAGCACTGAGCGCAATAGGAAGGCCTCCAGGCACTTCTGGAATACAAACAATCATACATGAACTCATTGGAGGTGGGGAGAGCTCTGCCACTGATGTCATGGGGAGCACAAACAGGCTCCTGCAGAACCCTCCCGCCTCACGAGCCAGCACAAAAGAAGCCAAACGCCTCTCCAGCGCAGCTCTCTTTACCCTGTTAGCTTTGCAGCAGGGAGATCTGACCCAATCCCCTTATTCTTCCTGGGTCATTGGGTATGACACCCAAACATCACAATACTCCCGGATGCCTGACAACATGGCCCAGCAGCAGACAGAGATACACCCCACTTCTAGCCAGCTCGCTCTGTCCTAACCTCAGTGTTCCCTGTGAGCTGAACGCTTGGGCAGCCATGCAGGAGACAGTCAAGTGCCACCAGTTTTTTCCCAGAGGGCCCACAGCTGGCAGCCTGTATTTCTACTGGTGGTGCACATCCGCACATGCCTCAATGCACATAAAATTTATGCCACCCCTAGGTGGAAGGGAAAAAGAGAGGGAACGCTGCCTAACCTAGCTCAGGTCCCCCTTCCACCTCCTCTCTTTTCAATGACAGAGGTGCTCCGTGTCCTGACATTTGAAATCTTGCTGGGTGGGGAGAAGGAGGGGGTTTCCGGCAGGCACAAATTGAAACCAGGTGGAATTCGACGTCTCATTGTCCCTTGGTTCCTGAAGCCATAACTCAATGCAGTTCCTAAGGCTCTGACCCCCAATCCGTCGAATGCCACCGGTGCAGCTTGTTCCTAAAGCACCGAGCTCAGCCAGTGGAGCGGGAAGGAGTCCAGCAGGCCTGGATTCCTCTCCATTTCCTGCCTCCCAGCTACTAAAACAGTCTTCCCAAGTCCCTCCCCTCTTCCGCGTGGTGTAAATTGCTGTCCAGCAAACTCCACACATCACTGTCTGCAGTTTCCTCTGGTCCTCACCAGGGGCTCATTAACGGTGGAAAAGGAATGACTCGCCCTTCACAATCATTAGCTTGTGCACGTTCTTTCCCCTCTCCTTGGGCGCAGCCTCGCTCCTAGCGCATGTGCTCAGGAGTAAGGGAATTCTCTGAAAAACAGGGACAGCAAAATCTGCCTGGAGCAACCACCCCGGGAACTGGCAAAACCAGACCTCCAAGGGCAGAGAGAGGCACAAAGGGGATGGAACCTCTCCTGGGATCCCTAGGCTGGAGGTGAGGTCAGGCAGGAACACAGTCCTTCAGGCAGGTTTTACCGGGTGGGATATACACCAAGCAGCTCAAGTTCTCTTTGCACTGACCTGAAGGGTGGTTCCACCCCTTTGAGGGCCAGCAATAGGGCATTCCGCTTTGAAGGCGTTGGGTGGGGGAAAAGGCTTCAGATCAGAGAAAACCAACCGAAGACTACATGGAACCAAGCGCTCGCAACGGTCCTTAGCTCCAGGTGTCCTCATCGCGTCTTGTTCCCAGTCTCGCTTCAGGGCTAGACTGTGACTGATCCTTTCCCTGGCCAAGCCAGTGCCCCAAAGTCACAACCTAGCCAATAACGCAACCAATACATCTAAGCTGTTATAAAGGTCTCTCCCATCCCTCCCAGGGCTGCATTATGCACTTACCGGTGGGTTTTGCATGCTCACTTTTCTGCGAACGCCTGCGGACTCTCAGCTTGTGGGACAAGCAGCAGAGTCACCCATGAGACGCAGGCTGCAACGTCCCATAAGACATGTGGTGTTGATCAATACCAGGGTAACGGGTGCCTTAGAAATACCCATGATAGATTCATTGTTTTCTCCTTATAAACTCCTCACCCAGCATTCCGGACACTGCGCAATTATACAGGTGACGAGGGCAAATCTGACACCCTGCGGCCACTTCCAGATCTATTGCAGTTCGATGCCCTATGTGACATCCCAGATAAAAAGCTAACACACCTCTTAGAAGAGTGGCACAGCCCGGGAAGAGAACATCAAGCTCCCACGACTTGGCATCCGAAAACGTTTTAAAATTAAAGAGGCGGGGAAAAAAATGCAGCCTCTGCTGTTGTTGATGTGGAATACAGCCCAGCCGTCCCTCATTTAGCAGCCTTCAGTCAAGCATCATGAAATGCGTTTCCCACCTGGAGCGCGACATATGGTTAGGTTAGGAGGCCCACAGCCAGGATGGCTGAGCGTGCGGGCCATAGGCAGTTTGCCCCCACTGCAATGAGGTGGAAAGGTGGGCTGGGCAGTACAAGCAGCTTTCTAAATTAGCCCTTAGCAGGTGTTGGAAAGTGTTAGGAAATACATCCTAACAAGCCCTCATTTAGCTGTCATGTGCTTTCTGCAGTTCCTCTCCCAGCAGTGTTAATTAGCAAGATGAAAGGAAGCTATGGCTTTTCCAACCCTCCTGCCCCATTCGCTGAGGGACACCATCACGCAGAGGCTACAGCCCAGCATTCGGCGCCCACGCTGGCGTGCAGGAAGCATTGAAAGCTCATTCTGGCACCCCTGGGTCCAATGTGACACTCGAAACGCGTGGCTAACGCAAACCCTCAACACAAAATCCACCAGCGGCTTTTAACTTCAGACACAGCGAGGGGCCTTCATTCAAATGTTGGCACACAATTTCTAGTGGGGGGGGAATAAAAAAAAAACCATAGTGCATGACTTGAAAGGAGCTCATTGCTTTAATAGGTGGCAGGGACAGGCAAATGGCCCCCAAATCATTTTCTCAATTTCCAGGGCTATTAAGTATAATTGTCTCCGCAAGATGTAATCTCCCAAACACGCTGTCAAACTGCAACAGGCTCGATTCCTTAGGGCAGCGGGGCTGGCGTAGGTGGCCAGGAGCTCACGGATGCTCACAGCCCAAGGGGAGGAGCCCAACCCACCAGCAGCCCAGGGTGGATACCTTTAGTCGCAAGGGGTAATATTCTGCTATTGGCATAAGGGCAGATGGACTGATGGGCCTCCAATGTAATTCTAAAAATGGGCACTCTGCATTGGGTAGGATAGGGCCACGCTGGTCCGATAGACCGAGGGAAAGCAGTGCAGCTAGTTGGGGAATAAGGACACACTGATGGGGAATGGTCTGAGGGCTGCACTTCATAGCAAGAGTCCATTCATATGGGGTTAATTCAGGAGTAAAACACTAACAGCCAAACAGTCAACTCTTATCCACGAGAGCTCATCACCAAATAAATCATTTCGTTAGTCGTTAAAGTGCTACGTTTCTGCGGCTTTGCTTTTTTGGAGTACAGACTAACCCAGCTGCCTCACTGTCACTGTTCAACAAGCTGCTTATTACTGTGTCTTATAATGTTTTCTGGCACCTAATGAATTTCTTATAACCCTTCTTCCGACTGCAGTGCCCTGAACGTCTATTAACCCTTTAATGGGGTAATAATTTGCTTCATTAACTGGTCCTACTAATGACAAATTCCTTTTCTTTCCCCGCCCCACCCCGATATATATGTGCACAGCCTAGGTTCTGTTCTTTCCACCCATCTGAAGAAGTGGGTTTTACCCCACAAAAGCTCATGACCTAATAAATTTGTTAGTCTGAGGTGCCACAGGACTGCTTGTTGTTTTTGAAGTTACACACTAAACACGGCTACCTCCCCGATACTTTATGAGCGTGTTACAGCCGCATACGGGATGGTTAAAAGTAAATCAGTAGGCATTAAAAAGGTTACAAGCCCTGTTAACAAGAGCTTTGTATGTATGTTTGTTTGTAAGTTACTGCATGCTCACCTACCACACAAATCCAGCTGCCTCTGGGGATGGAACGTCAGAAACATAAGGTTGTTGTTCTGTGTTAGCACAGTAGGGTCCTGATTAGAGCTGGTCAGATGATTTCCAACAGAGCATTTTCTGTAGCCAAAACCAATGAGTTGATATTTAAAAGGTTTCAAGATGACGGCTCAGTTGTGACAAGGGCTGACATATGTCAAACAGGACTCCCTACAGATGCCCCCGCCTGGCTTTCTGCTTTCTCCCCAGGTGGGCTAATGGGGAGCCAGGAGGTACAGGCAGCACTGGGCCCATTTCACAGATGCGGAACCGAGGGACAGACACATTAAGTGAGCTGCCCAATTCCCACAGTCTGTGGCAGAACTGGGAATTGAACCCAAGTCTCCGAAACCAGCTCCTGAGCCCCTGGACCATCCTACCTACCTATTTCCTTGCCAATTTCAATGATGACAGACAGATTTCCCCCCTCTCCCTCAGTGGGCTTAATTCAGTGCTCTATGGACAGGGGATGTCCTAAGTATTCCAGTGGTAGGACACAAACATTAAAGGTAAATGCACAAGCTACTCAAGTAATTAACTGGAAAAAGATAATCCAGTTTAAGGGAAATATTGCTGAAAAATCCAAGGACAAAGTCACACTGTTACCATACAGTTCACTCAGAATTAGCTGTAACTCAATGAGTTAAGAACTAGAATCACTGCATTACAGCACTTAAAAAGTGAAAGTTAATTACAGCGTGATTGTAAACTTCTCAAGCTGCTGATTTCATTTGCCTGTGGACAGATGGACTCTCTACACCAGCCAAGTCATGGTTGAGTGACTCGGTTCAAGCTCCTAATTCAGTTCAACAACTTCAAGTTCCTAATCTGTCTCTGGAGACATGCAGGAAAATTAATTGCAACTAATGAAAAATGTGGATTGGTTAAACTGCATTAAAAGCCTGTATGGATGTTCTGATTCAGAATCCCAATGTCTTTAATGTGCTTTGATAAAAAAGAAAACAATTAAAACCAATGTAATCCACTCTGATTTTCTGTGATTTAATTAATCCACTTCACAAATTCACACAGGTAGTTAATTTGTACTAGTTTTCATATGCAGACCAGGACTAAAACTGTCCAAACAGGCAGAGCTGCAGCTCTCGCAGAGCAATGCTAGGAACAGATGCATAAATCTCCTCTGCCACAGACTAATGTCGGGGGGCGGAGGAAAGCAGAACAGAATTATTGCAAGCAAATGACTTGGGCCAGGTGTAGACTAGGAAGAAAAATAGATTTTAGACATACAAATCCAGCTATGAGAATGGCGTTGCTGGGCTCAACTTGCCTAAAATTGATTTTTTGCCACTGTCCACATGGGAGGTCAAGGGGAGAAACTCTCCTGTTGACCTCCCTTCCTGCTTGTGACTTCCAGGAGTGTCGGAGTTGATGGCAGCGCCATGGAAGTTCAATTTAGCGAGTTCCTGCTAGCTGTGATAAAACAAACCCTGGAAGACCGACCACCAGAGCAGCAAACTTCCTGTAAGTGTGGATGGACCCCAACTGGTCACAGCATTGCTCTTTGTGGGAGGAACACTGAAAGCTAGTGAGATCTGCACCACTCCCCCACAGCGAAAGCCTCTGGATCCAGAAAAATCCCACAGGCAGCTTCTCTCTCCTCCCCTTTCCACCTCCCAATCCTCATTCTCTTTGTTACGCTGTAGGAATCCTTCGAAAGCCCCACGTTCCCCTCAGGGAAGTCTGCTCTACATCTCGAGACCCAACCCTAACATGGAGATATACACACATCTCACGGAACTGGAAGGGACCTGGAGAGGTCATTGAGTCCAGTCTCCTGCCCTCACAGCAGGACCGAGCACCATCCCTGAATTTTTTTAATCTAACCTGCCTCAGACTCTTAGAAGGCCCCCTCAAGGGTGGAACTCACACCCCTGGCTTTATAAGGCCTCTGCTCTAACCACTGAGCTATCCCTCCCCCACAGCAATTCTGGTGGGTCCCCTTTCATCTCTCTCCTTCCTGGCCTACCGCATTTTATAGACAAAATAACTAGATTAAAGTACAATCCATTGCACTCATAGATTAACAATTACATGTGCACATATCCACTGACATCCAGCTACCGGGTTTCGTTTAACCAAAACTGCCCCCTCCCCTCACACACACGCACGCGAGAGGAAAGAGGCAGACACGCGTCATGCTTTCTCAGCAGCTCCTTTGATTATTTACAGACGGGATTGTTCAACCGAGGCTCCTAACCATGCAATTAACTAATGGTTTACCCCAGCTCCCTGCGTGGCCCATTCCGAGAGATTCCTCCGATGGTTTCGGTATTTCATCCCCCGTGGGCTAACTGAGAAGTGTTACTGCAACACTGCACTCAGACGGGGCTGGTCTAGCATGAGGTGGGAACGTCACCCTTTGGAGCATTGTGTATTATGTTCTAGATCGGGGTCAGCAACCCCTGGCACGAGACTATTTTCATCAGCACGCAAGGCATGAGCTCAACCCGCCCCTCCTCCCCCCAGACCACCTGGGGATTAACCAAAGAACAGCTAATGCTGCCAGCCACCACCAAACAGTAAAGCTCGGTATCTTCATTTATTTATTAACGAAGCCGTTGTAAGGAGGACCACTAACGACTTTAAAAAGTATCACCAGCACTCAGCCTGCACATAGAGGTCAAAAGGTCAAATTTCGGCAATCTGCCTTGGAAAAGTTGCTGACCCCGGCTCTGGGGCAACTCATGTGGCTGACGGATGCTGGCGTTCAGACGTCTTTCCATTCTGCAGACGGAAGGAAAGAAGGGCTGCTGTACTCAGCCTCTGGTTTAGCATCAATCACATCAACCGAAAAAGCAGGCAACGTCCAAGCCAGTCTCTTGGGAAACATTAAACAGGATCTTAAAAAAAGCTTCGGGAGGCAGAGGGGGGAAAAAAAAAAAAAAAAATCGATCATCAAGCAAAAGATCAAATGGCATTAGAGCTATTCCCACAATCAGCATCTTTCATCAGCTCAGCCGTGCTCAGACCGCGATACTTGAGCAAGACACCATTCGGCTCCTTAGTTCATGGAGTCTCTGTTTGACTGCTGCCGTTCTTGCAGCTCCCTACATGAAGCTGCAGCAAGTTCCCTGACCCTTGATCCCAGTTTCCCATTAAAGGCAAGCACCTCTCACAAATGCTAAATATCACACTTCCCCTTCCGCAGCTCCACTAGCCTCCTGGCAACCGTTCAGCCGGACACCACCTCTCCCTTTGGTCCTCGCCTCTGAACCCTTCTTGGCAGGTTTCCCTGGCAACATCTGCCCACAGCACTGGTGGACCATGTTCTGCCCAACGTTGAGTGTAAGGGCTCAGATGCTTTGCTGTCAGTACTCAGCGAACCAGAAGCAGCCTGGACCAGGAATCCAGATTTCCTTCAGTCGGGCGAGTCAGCGTGGTTTAGGAGACAGAACTGATGGGAGACCTGGGTTCTAGTCCTACTTCTGCCAATGACCTCCTAAGCAACCTTGAGCAGCTCACGTCCCTTCTTTGCTCTGGTCCTCCCTTCATCTTCTGTCTGCTTACATTGTAAGGGACAGGGACCATCTTACTATGGGCACATAGCAGCCACACTGCGCTGGGTGCTGTATCTCAAATGGGGCATCCGGCTGCCACCCAAAACTACAGCCTTATGAAGAGGCAATGCAGAACTGAAAGGGCAAAGGGGTTAGGTCCAGGCAAGTTATTCCAAACTTCTCCATATAAGGAGGGCAGCCCTCTGGAGCCTGATCTCAAGACCAGACACTTTCCACAACCAGCAACTGAGTTTCAACCCAAGCAGCTTCCCAGGAAGAAGATCCCGTCCCAAAGTGTTCCTATACAAGGACCAAGCAAGCGGTCTGGGGAACAGGCAGTTACTCTCGCGTGGCAGAACGGTAGGGCGTCTCAGCTGTGTCCTGTCCTCTCCGGCCTGCAGTGAACACTGCCCTGCCCCCAGGGGGTGCATGGAAAGGTGGGAGTAGAGAGAGAGCTTCTCCTTTCATTCAGGAGGTCACAGCAGGAGGTGAAGGCTGGCTCCAACAGCTACAATGCAGCCAGGGGAGGAAAGATTCTTCCCAGGGTCCACATGACCCCCTGTTCCAACCTCTCTGGGAATGCGTGATGGGGCAGATGCCCTGCGCTGATAAAAACAGCCCTGAGAGAGGGCTGTCCCAGGAGCTAATCAAGGGTGAGGCTTGTGGCAGCCAATCAGAGCTCAGGAGGGCTGTACAAAAGAGATGGCTGGCCGGGGTGAGCACGCACTCTTGCTCCAGCCCCAGAGGGAGCGGGACCTAGCTGCCTGCTAGAGTTGAGTACCACAGACAGAGCAGTGCTGGGGAAAGGCAGGGGGATCCAGGGGAGCATTGGCCAGGCAAGCCCTGAAACAAGGCCAGAGGATATTAGGGCAGCAGAAGGCAGCATGTCCAACCTCTTGCCAATGATAACTGGCCATTTTAGACTACAGTTTGCCCCTGATATAAGGTGGGCAACAAACCACCAGGGAGGCACCAGCCAGAAGAGGGCGCGCTGGAGGCAGCAAACGCTAATTCCCATGTGATCAACAGGAGGCGCCACAGAGCTGAGTCACACCCTGCTACAGAAGGCCAACAGCTCCAGGGGTGCGCGAGGGCTGGAGAATCCATGGCAAAGGAGAGGGGAACACAACCGTGGGAGAGCGTTTTGGTGCAGCCTCTCGTGCCCACAAGCACCATTGGGACTTACCTATCAGAGCAGGCCCCCCAGCTTGTCAGCATTCAGTCCCGACGATTCTTGTTCCATGCTTTCCATTGCCCCTGGGGAGGAACTTGACGGACTCCTCGGAGGAGACGGGTAAGCAAGTCCCCAGAAAGAAGCTGTGCTACTGGAAGGACAGAGCAGAGAGAGCTGGGGTGGGGGCTGGACTTCTACTTGAGCATATCCATTCTCCAGGAGCTCAGGGCATACACAAGGCTCAAGGAATTAAAACCCCAGGACAGAGGCCCGAAGGGCAACGCCGTTCCTTCTTCAAACCGACCACGCAGGATCTAGGAAGCTCAAAAGCTTCCCCACACTCTTTCCATGGTCTGGCTGCTTTCTGTAGAGGTCACAGCCACTAGCACTGATCCAGGGGAGAAAGTCACCAGTTTCAACAGCTGCAGAACTGAAGCGGTGACAGGCCAGGTTAAAAGCCACAGCCACAATTTAATCCTTTGACTAGGTCCTAGGGTTTACAACAGAATCCAAGGACAATAATGCAATTGTTACATTGCCTATGGCTGACCCAGTGATCACTCAAAGCTCTCGTTTGAGTCAGCTGTTGACAGCTTGGAACGAGTTGTCCCCCCCATCTTCTCCTCCTAGCTCCTGGGAACTACTCACATTTACAGAGATGTGGACGCTTTACTGCTGCTGCCTTTACCGATCTTTTTTTTTTTTAAATCAGCTACTGGTCTCGCTGTTTCCAAGGCAAAGACTGGAGTCTTCTGAGCCGAACCCAACCTTGTGGCAAGACTGTATGGTACAACCTTCCATCTTGAGTGGCAAGGAACCAATTCAGAAGTGACACCATGTCTGATGTCACTTATTTGACACTGGTGAGGCCACAACTGGTGTATCATGTCCAGTTCTGGGCCCCCCCAGTATAGAAAGAATGTGGCTGCATTGGAGAGGGTCCAGCAGAGGGCAACCAAAATGACGACGGGGCTGGAGCACATGACCTATGAGGAGAGGCTGAGAGATTTGGGCGTATTTAGTTTGCAGAAGAGAAGAGTGAGGTGTGTTTTGACAGCAGCCTTCGACTGCCTGAAGGCGGGGGGGCGGGGGGCGGTCTAAAAAGAGGATGGAGAGAGGCTGTTCTCAGTAGTGACATGACAGAACAAGGAGCAGTGGTCTCATGTTACAGTGGGGGAGGTGTGTGTTGGACATCAGGAAAAAAACTTTCACTAGGAGGGTTGTTAAGCACTGGAATGCATCACCTAGAGAGGCAGATGAATCTCTTTCCCCAGAGGTTTTTTAAGCACAGCTGGACATAGTCCTGGCTGGGATGATTTAATTAGGGCTGGTCCTGATTTTGGCAGGGGACTGGACTTGACAACCTCCTGAAGCCTCCTCCAGCGCTAGGATTCTATGCCTCTGCTCTTACCACGTAGCCCTTGGCTATACCGATAACATACTACCTACATTAACACAAAGGCAGCAAGTCCTATCACTATGTATAGGAAGGTAGTCGAAGTCATTGCTTCCCTTTAACAGGGGTCCCGTTCAGTGAATGGGCAGAGCAAGCTGGTGAGACCACTCAGAGACACCTTCCACTTGTTCTGGCTTTGTCTACACTGCCAATTGAATGACACAACTTTTGTTGTTCACAGGTGTTTTAAGAAGCTCTGCCCACAAAGACACAGTCTTTTGCTGTGGCAAAACTTATGTGAACAGCTCTTGGTAGGAGCTCTCTCCTGTCAACATGAATCATGCTTGTGGCATGGGTTGGGGGGTCGTATTTTGTCAGCAGCAGTGCCAACAAACACCGTTCCCACTGCCAGACTTTTAGTGACACACCTGTGTCTGCAAAAAGCTGTGTGGTGTGCACAAAGCTTTTGTTTCACCACAGAGATGGAATTTCCCCCTCCATCAAATAAAAATAGAGCTTCAGGAAAGCCACACTCCACGGTAAATCGAAGGAACGTGCACCAAGCCCCATTTTTATCTTTCCAGTAAAGAGTATGTAAGTGTGACAATGGAAACTTTCCCGAGGGCAGGAGACGACATGTTTTCATAGGCCCACACAGAGGCAAGTCTGAATGGAACAGCTCCCAGCCAGCTGTTAAGAAAATACTCTCCGAGGGAGTGTAAAAGGGAAGTGAAGCAATGCTAAACCTCATCCAGGCAGCTTTTCTGCAACTTAGCAAGTTAACCCTTCCAGCAGGCAAACCAGCACAATTACCAAAAGCTGCTGCTCCTGCTCCGTGCTGTCGGCTTGCAAAACGATTTAGACCTGCCGCTTATTGGCCATTTTCAGAAAGATACACTGATGTGGTGGCCCACTAACACGTTTCACCCTACCAAGGAGTGGAAAGAGTTAGGAAAAACTATTTCTCTGGGAGGATGGTGAACCACTGGTATGTCCATCCCTAGAGGTTTTTAAGTCCTAGATTGGCAAAACTCTGGCTGGGATGATTTATTTAGGGTGGATACTGTTTTGGGTCAGGGGCTGGATTCGATGACCTCCTGAAGTTCCTTCCAGCTCTAAGATTCTGTAAGAGTCACCATGATCTGGGACTGAAGATGCATTAACCATCTGGCCCATTAATTATAGGTTGTGTGAAAAATGCCCTCAAGGTGTAGAAATTACAAAGGGGAACAGGGTGAGAAGATTCTGAGCACGAAGTGCCAGGTTGATCTAGCCTGGTTGTTTCTGTGACCATGAAGAATCCACGGGGTTACCAGCATGCACTTGGGCTAGCAGAGAGGTGGAGGTTTATGTCATAAAGGGTGACCTGAGCATGAAGTAGTTTGGAGCGCTGGTAGGGAAAGGTCCCCCCATCATGGAGCGCACACATCCAGAGTAAGCGCTGTCTCCCAAGCAATCCAGTCTGAAAAATCCTAAACGAGCCCTTTGTTCACACGAAGGGCAAGTGAATGGAGAGAGGTGAAATTGGTAACGATGCAACGGTGGCTTAATTTACAGCAGGTAGAAAGATGAACCAAAGCAAGCTAAAAATTGACTCAACCAGACTATGGGTTCTTCCCCCCCATTAAAAAAGAGAGTCAAATTTAGATCTCTTGTTAGCACTTCTACAGAGCTCAAAGCACATTACAAAAGCTAAGCGTCATTACCCCCATTTTAGAGACCAGGAAACAGAGTTAGAGAGACAATGGGATTCCTCCCTGCTGTTTTGTTTCAGAGATGGGAACAGAATCTAGACCTCATGCCTCATAGTCCAGCCTGCTATCCATCACCCTAAGCTGGCCACTTGCAAGACAGATGTTGGTTGGGTTCCGTCCCACCCCACCACCAATGCTTGGATTCATGTGAGCCATCCACGATTTTCACTTCCAATCAGTGCTGTGTGGGACAAGGGTACAAGAAAAATTCATCCTGCATGTGGCTTGGAGGATCTTTTCTAAAACCAGGAGGAAAATTGCACCTCTGCCTTCTTCGCACCACAAAGTGGCTACTTCGAGTTGCCTATGTTTTGAAAAGCCAGTTAATTTTAATGCAGATGGAATTTTTAAAAAAAGACCAAAAAACTGTGTGATTTGGAACACAGGCTGGTGAGGACAAATACAGGTTCTCCACCGAGCAGCGTTTAATCTTATTTTTTAGTTAGCTGACTGATGTCTGGCTATGATACTGCGGCTAGCGGTAATTTCAGCTAGGTATCCAGCCTCTAACCCAGAACAATCAGCATCATAGTGCTCTGTGCTTTTACCTAGCTGGTTATGAGCTAAACCGGGGTCTCTCTCCAATTCCAGTTCCTAGACAGGAAGGAAAGTGGGCAGTACTTGAAAATTCTTGCGTTTTCACAGATCATGCTTGTGTTTAACATGCTCCATACTCAGACCAGCCAAAAATCCATTTGCTGCAGCCTTCAGGCATATGTAGCTCCCCTAGGGACCAATCTGGGCACAAAGCGCTGTTGCTAAAAGTTTAGTGAGGTCATATGTCTGGCAAACATAATGGCAACAAATTAAACTACTTTTTAAAGAACTTGGCATCAGGTTTGCCTTGGAGATCCAAAACAAAATCCTTAACCCTTGGTTGTCCTCTCAGAAGTTACCCAGAGCAAAATAAGCCTTTCTCACGCTGTAGTTATGTATTTCGGCAGGGAGAGGGGAGTGGTTCCCCTCCCCCCCGAAACACACACCTACTGAATTGCTTCACAGAATCACAGGGCTGGAAGAGCTGAAATAATAGTTTTGCAAAACGGTTACTGCAGACTTTTCAATGCCATGAAAATGCTAAGTAGATGTAAATCACTCAGGGAGGGTTTTTGTTCTAACATCCTGTTAAGATACTCTGTCAGTCTTTGAGATCAGACACCCAGAACTGTGTTGGTAACGTGAAGTGTGCCAAAAAAGCTTTAGAGGGAGTTAAGAGGACAAGTATGCATGGTGTTTCTGTTCTTAACTCAGTCAGGTATTTCCGAATACAACCTCTCTGCTCAGGAGAATAGTTTGAAATGTATTGATCAAGAGCATTTTTGGCTCAAAGCTGAACAGAATGAAGCAACTTCAGATTATATAGATTAGGCACGCCTATACCATCATTATCTTTTTAATCCAGTTATGATAGAAGTAATGTACACTGACATTTCTGAAAGTAGTTCACCTTAAAAAGGAAAAGGAAAAGGATCTACACATAATATTGAACACATATTGCTTTTATTTAGTTTCCATAATATACAAAATACATAGGTCTCCAAGACAAAATATACTTGTACTATTAAGATCAATACAAAGCTAAATGTTATAAAATTTTAGGGGAAAAGCACATGAGCATCAAGAAACTGGAGAAAATTGAAATTAAGCTGAAATAAAGAGCGTTCCAAGACATTTGGATTCAATTGATAAGATGCAATTACCAGTTCTCATTGCATGAAACCACTTTCCATTCTAATCATATCTGCCAGTAAAATTAGATCAGTTTCGGAACAGTCCTCCTTTGAAAGGAGATTTTTTTTTTTTAAATCTTCCCTTCTCCATCAATAAAAATGATGTAATGGTTTCACAACAGAAGGCCACTGAAAGCTTCTCGAAAGTGCATAAAAATGTGGTTGTTAAGCAGGGGGGGGGGACATCACAGATTCATCTGCTGGAATCAACCCAAAGTGAAAATAACGATTTCTCAGTTTTGAAAAGTAGAAAACAAGCACTCCAGTCTGTGGTTATGCAGAAAGAGATTTAAAATCAGCAACCAAGATGCTTGGAAACAAAGCAAAGCTACGGGCTGCTTGCAAACCAAAAAGAGTGAAATATGTCACGGTGCTGAGGGAGAAAAGGAAAAGAGTTTTTATCCTGCTGGAAATGGGCAGTGCTGCTGGATTTAACAACTTACAATAGCATTCAGGCAGACAGAGCCTTCTGCAGAACCAGATGCAAGGCAAAGGGCTACATAGCTCCAGGTGAAGACGGACTTGCCAGCCAGGCCTCCGGCAAACTTCCGCACTGCACAGAGCACGCCGGGAGATGGCAGGAGTTGGGAAAGTAGGTGGGAGAGGAATGAGGCCAGGAGTCCGTGCAACTGCCATCAAAATGCCACAGCTAGGAGGGTTTCAGCAACGAGGTAAAGCTAGGGCTGCCGCAGCTCATTTCTTGAGAGAGGCAGGTAGTTGTAGCTACAGAAAGCATTGAACAATGGGTGAACAGTGGGAGGAGTGTTAGCAAAGCGGGGTGCAGAAGTGAAGGCTCCTTTGCAGCTACAAGCTTAGAGCCCTGAGAATAGAGTCTATGGGGAGAAATACTGACAGGAGATGAAGTGCCATTCCAGCTATAAAATATTAAGGTATAACTGGTTTGGGACACTCAGGGTAGGTCTATACAGCAAAGTTATTTTGAAACAACGGATGTTATTTTGAAATAACTTAGCAGTTGCGTTGTGTAGATGCTAGAAATTTCAAAATAATTTCAAGAGCACAGTTGGGTTATTTCACAATAGGAAAAGCCTCGGTCCATGAGGAACGGTGCCAATTTTGAAACACCTATTTCAAATAGGGGCTGTGTAGATAGGGAACAGAGTCTATTTTGAAATAAGCCGTAATGTATCCAATGGCTCTACTTCAACATAGAGTGTCTACTCACAAATAGAGCCTATTTTGAAATCCCTGACGGCGACTTCGAAATGCATTTTTGCGCACACCAGCGTTATTTCGAAATAAGCTATCCTGGAATATCCCTTCTGGAATAGCTTATTTTAAAACAATGCTGCTGTGTAGCCGTAGCCTCAGAAAGAGCCCAGCGCCTTTTGCTTTCACTAACAGGGCTGCTATTTATCCTCCTCCAAAAACTCCTTTAGAAAAAGCAATCAAAATGTACGAAGGAGAATGTACCTTGGGACCATATTGACTCTTCCTAGCTGGTGCTTCTCATCCTGCCCTGAGGCCCTGCTATTTTCACAGTTGGAACGCTGTGTAAGAGCTGAGTAGATCCCAGACGCTAAATTATTCTTGGTGCAAAAGGACGTTCATTCAAATTTTGAAGTGCTCTTCATCAAATTCCCCAGCAGCCATCTGGGACTTGGATGACACAGAACCTTCTAGAAGCATGAGTCATGTTCTCCAGTTGATGCTTGCTACTGTTTTAGAACAGTCGTGCGCGTCTACTATGTGGGCGTTCATTGCCGGCAAGCAACACCCCTTCCAACAACAGATCAGCAAATCCGGTACAGCACCTTCAGGATGCTGCACATGCCACCCAATGCTCACCTTAATTACCTTAATGCAGCAGCAGCTCTGAGAAGTTCGGCTCTACACTCTACATACAGTACTTGCTCCAGGTATTTGGGGCTTGTACGTGCCAGCACTTAGTTCACTATAAGTTATGTCACTCGAGCGTTTGAAGAAGCCACCCCCTGAAAGAAGTTAGTTACATTGACCTAAGTGCTGATGTAGGTACTGCTGCTCTGGGAGGTGGAGTAATTCTGCTGATGGGAGAGTCTCCCATTGGCAGAGAGCGTCTACACTAGCTACACTGCATTGGTACAGCTTCGCTGCTGTAGCAATTCTAGCGTGGGCTAGCCTTAAGTAATTTTGTAGGGCCCCAATTCCCTCTTCTGTTATGGATGGTGGAGGCAAAACACATTCCTGCTTATGGCCCCAGTGGGCTACCCCTGCCCCTGCACAACAGGGAGATAACACAAGGGACCACAAATTGCTAGCCGTGTCTCATGAAATAAGCATTTTATTCTGATAGTAACAAAAATGTGTATTTACAGATCCTACTGGCTGTACACTTCAATAAAATAAGCGACTCCATCTGTTACGAACGATGAGAAACACAAAGCCGAACCCCCAAGCCTCCCAACAGCTCCGGATTTGTCAGCCTCTTACAGAATCAATTCCCTTTACTGTGCATGAGCTTCTGCTGATTCTCAAGACACTCCTTCAGTTTGTCTTCAGTCAGTGTCAGACGCTGCTCCAGAATGGAAACGGTCTGCAAAGCGACATAGGAAAATGGAAAGAGCTGCTGAATGATATGTGAAGATAAGCAGGGCGCTGTACGCTTACTGCTCCATGCAGCGGCAAAATAGAACATTTCACAAGCTTGGGCCAAGATTTTTCCTTCTCTACCTCCCTCCTTTGGGGAGAATGTTGTCCTCCTTTACACACAGACAATTCTGCTTCAAATATACCCAACACCAGAGCACTCATTTAATAGGTGACCACTTAAAACCCCTAGTATACAGGCGTTTTGAATAGTTACTCCCTTTTTGCCTGTTTTCATCATATCTCTGTTCCAATTTTTTTTCTCCTGTCCTGGTTGTTATGTCAGCTGGGCTGCTGATATACGACAAACACACCAGAAACTAAATAAGCATTTAAAAAAAAACAAACGAGCAGGCACGACTGTAAAAACCAGTGGTAGATATTCTTAGATATGCTTATCTTAACACTGTGCCCTCTGAAAAGACTGTGATTAATGCCTTATAAATACAGTCACCAGCTCTCTCTCAGAGGTCTAAAATCTAAATCTTGCATATACTACATGCCTGAAAGGATATTTGAATTACAAGGGGATAAAATTTCTGCTGGAAGTCATTTATTGATTACTTTGAAGTAATCAAAGGTAGTCAGCAACATGAAAGAGCATCTCAAGGGCAACAAAGCAGTTGATAATACTGAAACCATTAAAGAGAATTAATATTCAATCACAAACAATTTCACATTTATGAATACGTTTACTTTAATAGTTAACGCCTAAAAATAATCTTGGTTATAAACACTAATACAACACTCCACACATGCACATGCAAATTAAATTGGTGTTTATCCAGTTGACAAAATGTAGTGGAAAAGGAATTAAGGGCACCCTAATAACTTAGCTTTAGATATGAACATTTAAAACCAAAAAGCACAAGAAACGAGTACACCTTGGCATTAGAACTACATCGTTTCACTTTCGTCAGTTTCCATAATGATGTTACTAATTTATGGCCAGCACAGACTCGTAGAGCTAATCCAAGAAGCAACCCAAGTCCCACGGAACAGATTTTGTGCTGCACACCTATGCAAAGCTTCCTGGTAGCATACACCAGAGGAAAACCAGTGCTGAAGCTATTACACCGACCAGCATCAGGACTCGGGCTTTAAGGCCAGATGGGACCATTATGATCATGTAGCTCAGGAGCTGGCAAGTTACAGCTCACAGGCTGAATTCGGCATGCCAAACATTTGGACGAGGCCTGAGTTGACCCTCCTGCCTGCCTTGGCCCCACATACTACTCATAGCAGCTGGCTCCTGGGACAAAACATGCCTCTCTGTGCATATGCCTCTTTGGTGAATAGGGGCAAACACATTTGCACACTGACCCGCCCCCAGCACCATCCTCACAATTCCCATGGTCTGGAAACCGGCCAATGGGAGCTACAAAAGTGGTGCTCGTGGGTGACGGCAATGCGCTGAGGCCTGGTGCCCTATCTTCCCAAGAGGCACACAGACACGCGCTCGCCCTGCAGACAGACACTAAGCGGCATGTGGGGCTCTGGCTGGCAGGCAGCGTGCGTAGTGCCTCGCTGGGTTTCTGGCTAGGAGCCACCTACAGTAAGCACCTCTCAGCTAGAACCTGCACATGGCTCCCCCTTCTGCTCCCAAACTCTCACCAGAAACCACACCCGCTCCTGCACCCTGATCCTCTGTCTGGAGTGTCTCCCAGCACCCAAACTCTGCCCCAGACCACACACACCCTCCATTACTATAGGCGAAAAGTGCAGCCTGTGACCACTTATCCAATTCCTGGAATGGCCCCTGTGAAAATTATTGCCCACCCTTATCTCAGATGACCTTCTGCTTACTGCAGGCCAGAGAACCTCACCCACTCACTTCTGTAACTAACACACAGACAGAGCCTCTGGCTGAGTTACCCAAGTCCTCAAATCATGGTTTAAAATGTCAAGTTGCTGACAATCTGCCATTTACACTAGTTTAAACCTGACAGTGACCCACGCCCTATGATGGTTCACAACGCCCTCAATTATTATGGATGCTTATGGCAAACACAGCCAAACTGCACTAAGGAAGTAGCTACCTGAGCAAGACCTGCTTTGAGATATTATTTAGGCTGGCTAGCACCATAGTGGAGTAGCTAATGCCTTGCACAGGGAGTCCCTAGGGAAAGACGGATACTTTCCAAACATGCAAACTAATCAAAGAAAGGAAAGAAAAAAAGTAATTCAAAGCCTTTGTCACAATTAACAAAAAAAACGGACTTCAAAAAACTAAGCTGGCATAGACCACACGAGTCAATGCCAGCAAAACAATGCATGTTGTGTTACAGCAAGGTAACCAGACTGTTGAGGCCCTGCTGTACCAGCATGCTGAAGGACCATAGTGTCATACTTTAAACCAGTGGTACTCCGCTGGCCACCACCATTGACCAAAAGACCCAAGTGATTGCCGTAGGCCTTGCAAACCACGCCACCAAATGAGTGAGCGCACACATGCTTCTTATTGTATACCTGTACATACAGCCAAATACTCTAAACTTTTCAAATAAATTCTCAGTACTATGAAAACTAATTTAACTAACTTATCTATAGGGTTTATTTAGCTGCCTGGCCGTCAGAATTTTTGACTTGGACAATGGAATTGTTGCACATTAAGCAGATGCGTTAACCTCCATGACTCAGCACAAAGAAACAATCATGCTCCCCCGCTTCTCTGAAGAGTCCAGACTCATCTTCGCTCCTATATTTTTTCATTGCTTTCACCATGTATAGGTTTGTGCCCACAGAAGGGGGTACCAACTTCCACAAGAGGAACGCACGTGATTGTTCAAAGAAGTTTAAATTAGTTTTTAGCCAGGGTCCTAGTGCTGGTAGTTCTTCCAATCGGTTTGCTGCACTCCTGGAGGTAGGGAAAAAAATGAGGGTCCCTCCCTCCTGGAGCATCGCGAATCAGCTGTTTACAGTGCGGCAGGAGGGAGCGCTGAACTCACAGCCATAGGCTATAGCTGGAAGCACCGTATGTGGCACAGAAGTTGTGGGCTGAGTATCACTGTTTTAAACCAGAGAAGCAATATGAGAGTTCGCTTAATTATTCTTTACTATATTTAAGACACGATCATTTTTAGAACAGTTAATCTGTTAGATTATTTTACTATGACACTGGTGTTTTATTTAAGGAGACAGAATGGGATATTTAAGAGCACACTCATCCCTCGCTCTACGAGAACAACTGGTTCCCCGCTTTGTGCTCACAGGCAAAAACTCATAAGGAGGACACTAAATTCCCATTAAAATATACATAAAAAGTCTCTGATTGGTTCCTAGAGCTGGGTGAAGGAGTGGCTGCAGGAGGCGCTGCTTTTGAAAGGTAAGTGAACCTTGTGTTGGGGGGTTGGAGAGGGTTAAAGGCCGGGGACAGTTTGGGGCCATGAGTGGGAGGGAGGGTTAAAACCTGGTGGCCGGTCGAGTCCGTGGGACGGTTGGAGGGGGTCAGGCTGGTGAAGGTTGGGTGTCTGGTCCAGCGGAGCAGGGGGTTGTCAGGCAGATGGGTTAGGTCCATCGGGGCTGGCGGGGAGGGGAGGCGATGGTCAGGCTGCTGCAAGGCCAGTCTGCAGGGCTGGCGGGGGATCGGGGTGCCGTGGGGCCAGCGAAGGGTGGGGTGAGGGTTGGGCTGCCACAGGGCCAGTGGAGGGAGGCGGGGGTTGTGCTGCCATGGGGTGGGGAGGGCGGGCGTGGGTCAGGCTGCCACGGGACTGGCAGAGCTACGGGGAGTGGGGAGGGGGGAAGATTCAGGCTGCCACGGAGGGGCGTGGGTCAGACTGCTGTGGGGCCAGTGGGGGTGAGTGGGTGTGTGTCAGGCTTCTGCGGATTGGGGCAGCACAGCTGGTGGGGAGGTCAGATTAGGGCAGGTTGGAGCCAGGGGAGGGGATTAGCCTCATATTAGCGAGGGAGTTCACTTGTAAAGTAAACATGTCCGTTGTTTAAGCGAGTACTCATTAGTAAAGTACTCGTTTAACGAGGGATGAGCGTAGAGGTGGTTAACTCTGATTTTTAGTAGCCATTCCTCTCCCCACTGTTGTGTTATTTTGTGAACTTACAGATGTTTGTGTTGTTTTACAGAAGAGAATTACACACAACAAATTTCTAAAATTAGCTACTTTAGCTCAGTCACTAATATGTACTGAATACACATAGCTAAATATAGTTCAGTGATCTGAACATTGATACTTTCACAGTAGGTCTGCAGAATTAATCATTTTTAAGGCATTCAAACCACTTTGAGCATATTTAGTCTAACATTTATTCTTTCAGAAGACATGGACAATAGCCCAGGTTCGGAGTAATAACTTACAGAAAATGAAGTCCCAGTCACGCTATGTGCCTTGAGTCAAATCCAAAGCCCATTGAAGTCAATGGAAAGTCTCACTGAATGCAGTGGCTAATTCCATCTTGAAGAGGTGCTGAGTGTTCCTCCTCATTGAAGGACAATAGAAACTGAAGGCCCATAGCAGCTCGGTGGAAATGCTCATCACTTTTTAGGAGCAGACCCTTGGACTATGTGCTGCAGTAACACTACAGTGACACATGGGAAGCATAAAGGTGACACGGAAGCAGTTTAAGAAGGAAAGAACTCTTCCACATGTGAAGTGTACACAGGAATCTAAACAGGCATATTTCATGGGTGCATTCAGCAAATAGTAGGTACGAGACTATAATGCAGAGCACTATCAACATCTTGCAAGGAAATAAAATATCCAGAATGTGTCTGAGACTAAAGCTACTCAATCTTCGAAAGGGAGGATTGAGAATTATGAAAAATAGCACCTAGGTCCTTCAGGTAGGCTAAGATATCAAAAAGCAGCAATCCCAGTATTTTACAGCTCCCCCCCGCCCCGATGGACTTGTTTTTTGGATCAAATAAAGACTACCACATTGGAACAAAAACTGATTGACTTCATATTTTCTATAAATCTTTCTTCTGACTGCTATTATCCACTGTTGTGTTTGTGTACTGACAGTGGCACAGGAGCCAGAATTTCTATACTATATACTCAGTTGAGCTGCACCTGTTTGAAGTCACTCATGTATTTTACAGATCCACCTGCTTGTTCAATACTTCATGCATCTCTGAGAACGGAAGAAGGGCTTTTTCATTCCATTGCATTATACATTCTGAATACAAACAGTGATGACTTCGATTGACTTGTTTTAGATTATATACTTTATTTCTGAAGACCAGTTTGAATTAAGCTCAGTTTTGCCACCAAACTGTTTTGTGTACTAGTAAATTTCATTTAAAAACTGCCCCCGGCCCCCAACACACACAATTTCTTCTGGATTCTTTAATCTCACACAGCCTACACCTCCTTTAATACCTGATGTGGATTATCACAGAGATTTAAGAACCCTAAATTTCACTGTGTTGTTTTTCCCTTGGCTTCAATGCAGGGTTAGTTTTGGATGTATATGAAATTGTTTCCTGTGGGTGGATTATCTCAGTGATTTATGAATTCTATAACCCGATTTTGAACACTTGTTTTCATTTGGAACAGGCATGTTTCTTCTCACACAAAACAGAAGTTATTTCCCACAATAAGTGCCCACTGTGTACTAGTGTTATATTTGTTCTACTAGTAATGGTAACTGTTGGTGTTTGTGATGACAAAGTGTATTAACCTTGCACGCCTATCTGGTATGGCTATCGTCTGAAGAAGTAGGTCTGTCCCACGAAAGCTCACCTAAAATTATTTTATTAGTCTTTTAAGTGCTACTTGACTGCTTTTTTGTTTCCATTGCAAACTAAGTTTCCCATTGCAGTGAAATATTAATTCAGACTTTTTGCTCTTCCAGAGGAATATAGGAGCTGTAAGATATGCGAGATAGAACACTACCATATCTGAATACCAGCTCTGCTCTAGGTATACCAAACACACCCTAGAAGAAATGGGATTGGAATGAAAACATTACATAAAAGGAAATAGCTTTAGTACCCCATACCAGTGTTATGCAGCTCTTTGTTCCAACTCCTTACCTGCACACATTTGGTATGGCTACACTGGGATTGGCCAGTATCAGATGACTTGTGTTCATGAGGCTTCAGCTATGGGGCTGTTTAGTTGCAGTGTTGACATTTGGTGGGGTCCAGACTTCGAACTCCTCTCACTTGCCCATGCTCCAGCCCACCCTTGAACATTTCCACAGGAATTAAACAGGTCCATAGCCTGAGCCCCTCTAGCCCAAGTCAGGTGACACAGGCCAGGTGCAGGTGTTCGATGCAGCATATACATATCCATTGCCTGGACTGCTGCATCGTTACATTCAGCCCACTTCTGAGAATAAGAACGAGATTAACTTTATGCTGCTGCTCAGGAAAATGAAGCTTTACTTTTTTTTTTTTTTTTTTAAACCATTGCAGGTCCAGTCTAGGATAGCACTTGTATTTAGGATGTTTATAGGTTCAAAATAAAATATTTGCAAAGTAAATCAAAACAAAAATCAACTTCTTGTTAAATCTTGTACATACATAATTCTTGTTTACATGTTGTGCTAAGACCACTTCATTTACCAAGTAAACAAAGGAAGATAAGTAACTTTTACTCTCAAGCAGAAAAGTACTAACACTGGTTGAAAACCTGTGCACCAACCAATAAGATATGAGGCAAAAAACAAAGTGTCACCATGGAGATCAGCTACATCAAATTGACCCACTATGTCATCGCTGGAAGTGGTATGCAGCAGCCGCTAGTCGCTTCTGATACAGCTTTCTATAGTTACTTGATTGGTTCACTGAAGAAGCATCAGTATGTCCACCTGAAACCGGCCACAGCACTCTATCGCTTCATCACTTCTCCTTCCAAATGGCATCTAGCCGGAATCACACAACCATAGAACACTGGAACTGGAAGGGAACTTGAGAGGCATCAAGTCCTGTCCCCTGCCTTCACAGCAGGACCAAGCACTGTCTAGACCATCCCTGATAGATGTCTAACCAACCTGCTCTTCAGTATCTCCAGTGATGGAAATGCCACAACCTCCCCATGCAGTTTATTCCAGTGTTCAACCACACTGACAGGAAGTTTCTCCTAATGTCCAACCTAAACCTCCCTTAGGGGAATTTAAGCCCATTGCTTCTTGTCTTATCCTCAGAGGCCAAGGAGAACAATTTTTCTCCTGACTTCTTGAAACTGCTATCATGTCTCCTCTCAGTCTTCTCTTCTCTAAAAAAGCCCAGTTCTTTCAGTCTTCCCTCACAGCTCGTGTTCTCTTGACCTTTAAATCGTTCTTGTTGCTCTTCTATGGACCTTCTCCAATTTCTCCACATCTTTATTGAAACGTGGTGCCCAGAACTAGACACAATACTCCACTAGGCCTCGGAGTGGAATCAACCATCTCAAACAAACAGCACTTCCCTGCATCTTTACAGCTATTCTCAGTGGCAGAAAGGTACTGACAAGCAAAGCGCAAACAACGTAACTTCACAAATTTGCAACATGGAAAGAGAAGTTACTCACCGAAGTAACGATGGTTCTTCGAGGTGTGTCCCCGTGGGTGCTCCACGATAGGTGTCGGGCTCGCCCCGGCGCCGCAGGTCGGATCTTTCCAGCAGTTTCTGCCGGACCGCGCACGCGCTGGCGCGCGCCGCTCCCTTGCACGCTCCTGGCCACGTGCGCAATCCGGTCCCCGCCAGTTCCTTGACCAACCGCCTTGGATGCTCCTGAAAAATACTAAACAGAGATCCAAAGCGGGGAGGATGGGCGGGGGGTGGAGCACCCACGGGGACACACCTCGAAGAACCATCGTTACTACGGTGAGTAACTTCTCTTTCTTCCTCGAGTGTCCCCATGGGTGCTCCACGATAGGTGACTACCCAGCAGTAACCTAAGTAAGGAGGTGGGTAATCGGTTTATGTGCAGCTTGTCCCCGAGAGGACCGCTGTTGAGAGACGGGTATCCTCTTGGAATACCTTGTGAAGGGCATAATGCTTGGCGAAGGTGTCATAGGATGACCAGGTCGCCACTCTGCAAATGTCTTTTAGCGCAATGCCCTTGAAAAAGGCTGTTGATGCCGCCACCGCCCTAGTGGAGTGAGCCCTAGGCAGGGCCAGTAAAGGAGTCTAAGTTCGTAGCACATTTTTATGCAGGATACGATGTGCTTCGAGATTCTCTGCGAAGAAAGACCTTCTCCTTTTGATCTGGGAGCGAGAGAGACTAGGAGTCTATCCGTTTTCCGGAAGGACTTAGTCCTGTCTATATAGAAAGCCAGCGCCCTCCTCACGTCCAGGAGGTGTAGGCGCGCCTCTTTGTTGGAGTTATGAGGCTTTGGATAAAACGAGGGTAAAACTATAGGTTTGTTAATATGAAACTCTGAAGAAACTTTGGGAACAAAGGCTGGATGCAGCCGTAAGGTTACCGCCTCCTTGGAAAATACTGTGCAGGGTGGCGTTGCCATAACTGCCGCAAGCTCGCTCACCCTGCGAGCTGACATGATTGCAAGAAGGAAGGTCGTCTTTATCGTAAGGAGACGGAGGGAAACCGTGGCTAAGGGTTCAAAGGGTGGTCCCGTTAGTGCATTAAGCACCAGATCCAAGCTCCACAAAGGTAGAAGCGGTTTCTGAGGGGGGTATAGGTTTACCAGCCCTTTGAGGAACCTGGTAACCGTGGGATGGGCAAACACCGTGTGCCCTTCCTCTTCATGTCTGAAAGCCGATATAGTGGCAAGGTGGACCTTCAACGAGGACAGGGAGAGTCCGCCTCTCTTGAGGTCCAGTAAATACTCTAGTATTACAGGTATAGGCGCAGCAAGGGGGGCTAATTGCTTGGTAGAACACCATGCAGTGAATCGAGTCCATTTTTGCTTATAGGTCTTCCTGGTGGAAGTCCTCCTGCTACTTTCTAGGACTTGTTACACTCCCTCCGTACACGTGCTCTCTAGGGAGCTGAGCCATGGATTAACCATGCTTGCAGTCACAGGCCTTGAGGGTGTGGATGCACTATGGACCCCTGGGCTTGCGTGAGCAGGTCCGGCGCCACCGGGAGGGGCATCGGTGGACGGTCCGACATGCGCAGGAGTAAGGGGAACCATTGCTGTCGATCCCACGTTGGGACTACTAGGATCATTCGGGCTCTCTCTCTCCTGGCTTTCTGCAAGACTTTGTGGATAAGCACTGTGGGAGGAAATGCGTAGAGCAGGGGGCCCCCTCCACGAGATCGCGAATGCGTCCCCCAGGGACCCCCATCCCAGTCCTGCCCTGGAGCAGTATTGTGGGCACTTCTTGTTGTGCTGAGTGGCAAACAGGTCTATCTGGGGAAAACCCCATGCGTGAAAAATCGGTCGTAGCAGATCGGAACAGATCTGCCACTCGTGTGTGAGTGCGAAGCGCCTGCTTAGCTGGTCTGCCTTCACATTGTGAGCACCTGGTAAATACGAGGCTTTCAAGGTTATATTGTTGGCGATGCGACAGTTCCACAATCGGACTGCTTCCGCACATAAGGCACGGGACCGAGCTCCTCCTTGCCGATTTATATAAAACGTGGTGGAGGTATTGTCTGTACTGATCCTGACTACTTTGCCTTGTATTTGGTCTCGAAAGTGTTTGCAGGCGTTGAACACTGCTCTGAGCTCCAGTATATTTATGTGCAGTGACTGTTCCGTGGAGGACCACAGTCCTTGCGTCACCTTTTCGCCCATGTGTGCTCCCCTCCCTATGTGGGAGGCATCGGTAGTGAGAAAAACAGATATTTGTGTTGGTGAAAGGGCACCCCTGTTAGCATGTTCTTGGGGTTCACCCACCATTGCAGGAATCTGCGCACCTCTGTCGTGGGCGACACCACCCTGTCGACGGTGTGTGCTGCCGGTTTGTAGACGCTCGCCAGCCAGTGCTGCATGCTGCGCATATGCAATCGGGAGTTCTGAACCACAAACTTTGCTGCTGCCATGTGGCCCAGCAGCTGTAAGCATGTCAGAACCGGCACCGTAGGGCTGAAGGTGATGACTTGCACGAGGGAACCAATGGCACGAAAGCAGGCATCTGGTAGATAAACCCTTGCTGTGATGGAATTTATACGTGCCCCTATGAACTCTATGTCCTGTGCGGGGTCTGTCTTTGAATTTGCCAGATTGATGACCAGGCCCAGCGAAGAGAACGCGTCTGCTGTGACGGATATCATGCGAAGTACCTCCTCCTTCGTGGCCCCTTTCAGTAGGCAGTCTTTTTTTTTTTTTTTTTTTTTTTTTTCCCAGATATGGGAATATAAAAACCCCCTGTCTGTGCAGGTAGGCTGACACCACTGCCAAGGTCTTGGTGAAGACTCTGGGGGCCGAGGAGAGGCTGAACAGCAGAACCTTGTACTGAAAATGTTCTTTGCCTACCATAAACCGGAGAAAACGCCTGTGAGCCGGGTGAATAGTTATGTGGAAATACACGTCTTGTAAGTCGAGGGCTGCGAACCAATCTCCATCGTCCAGTGCCGTAAGTAGAGAGGCGACTGCGATCATCTGAAAGCGTTGCTTGCGCAAGTACCGGTTGAGGCCTCGAAGATCTAGGATGGCCTCCAGCCTCCTGTCTTTTTCTCTGTGAGGAAGTATCTTGAGTAGAACCCTTTCCCTCGGAGTTGCTCCGGCACTCTTTCCACTGCCCCTATAAGCATAAGATGGTCTACCTCCTGCTTGAGTCTCGCTTCGTGGGAAGCGTCCTTTAGGTGGGGTCTGGGTGGAGGTCGTGGCGGTGGGAGCGACTGGAAGGGAATCGCGTAACCCGTGGCTATGATCTCCAGTACCCATTTGTCTGTGGTGATCTTTTGCCACTGGTCGTAATTCTGTATGGAGGGGTGTAAATCCCCAAGGTCCTGAGAGTAGCTCTTGAGTCTTTACTGGAATGAAGGACCGAGTCGGTTGATTCAGCAAACAGCTTCTGCATGTCAAAGGGGAGACCAACGATCTTTGCCTGCAGATCCCTCGGGATACCCGATGTCTGGAGCCAGGACTCCCTGCGCATGACCACTGCCGTAGCTGTTGAGCGTGCTGCCGTATCCGCTACGTCTAGGGCAATCTGAACTCCTGTCCTCGAGGCTGCGTAGCCTTCCTGCACAATGGCCTTGAGCACCGGCTTCTTGTCCTCTGGAAGCGAGCCCATGAGGGAAGTCAGCCTGGAGTAGCTGTCGAAATTATGGTTCGCTAGATGCGCTGCGTAATTCGCCATTCTCAACAGTAGGGTAGAGGAGGAGTAGACCTTTCTGCCGAACAACTCTAGTTTCTTGGCATCTTTGTCCATTCCCCCTGTCTTGTACTGAGAAGTTTTCGACCTCTGTTGAGACGATTCCACCACCAGAGAATTTGGTTGCAGGTGGCTGAACAGGAACTCCATGCCCTTCGCCGGGACGAAATACTTCTTATCCGCTCTCTTGTTTATAGGCGGAGTGGACACAGGGGTCTGCCATATTGTGGTGGTGGACTCCATGATTGCTTCATCAAGCAGAATAGCTATTTTGGAAGAGGCCGGAGGTCTCAGGTGTTTAAGGAGCTTATGGTGTTTCTCCTGCACCTCTGCTGTTTGGATGCCTTGCGTGAAGGCCACCCTTTTAAACAGCTCTTGGAACTGTTTGAGATCGTCCGGAGGATGGACGTCCCCTGGGGCCGTGGCCTCGTCAGGGGAAGATAGCGAGGAACCGCTAGGGTAAGCCACTCTGGACCCCTCTGGGTCCTGTTGACGGTGATACATCCTCTCGCTAGATACTTGCGAGGGAAAATCTCGGGGTTCCAGAATCAACTCCCCCTGAGATATCTGTGTTTCCATCCCCGTCCGCGATTGCCCTCGGGGATATTGAACCATCTGGGGGGGATCTGTCCCTGGGAGTATGTCTATGGTGTCTATGCCCCATGTGATAGGGGCGACCATGGCAACACGGGCACTGTTCCAGAGATGGAGACCTGGACCACTCTGGAGGCGCATACCCCCTGCGTCTGGGGGAGCGAGATCGTCTGGGTGATTGAGATAATGGAGAGACTGATTTGTGGCAGTACTCCAGGGGTTCAAAGCCCAGGAAGGGCGATGGTGGTCCGAGCCATGGTGATGCTGGCTGTAGGAACGGGGATGGGGGCTCAGCGCATACTGGAGGTGACCCCTGCCGCCTCGTTGGAGTCCGCAGCGTAAGTGGAGGGCTTAGAGCGAGTAGCCCTGCGGCCCTGTCTGGAGAAGGGCTGAGGTGCCGGGTTTTCTGTGCTGCCTTTCCCCTCCCCTGTGGGGCTGGCTCCGCCCCTTTCCGCATCAGAGATCTCGGCCCCGCTGTCTGCGCCGCGCTCGGCACGCTCCGCTGTGGTGCCACACGGGTGGTCTCCCCCGGTGCCTGCAGGCCACATGCCTGCGAGCTCTGCACCGCCGGTTCCCCGGGGGTCGGTGCCGCTAGCTGCGGTGCCGCCAGTTCCGGCGCTTGCCTGGCTGCCGCCCTGCCCACGGTGCGGGGCGGCTGTTTGATTATCGGAGGCTCAGCCTCTGCCACGTGCGTCTCCGTGCCGCCGCCGCTCAGCTGTGACTGCGGCTGGAGGCTATGCGCTCCACCCGTTCCGCTCGCTGTGGCTGCCAGCAGGGATCGGGTTGGTGAAAGCTTCCTCCGTTTTTGCGCTGATGGGGTTAGGGAAGCAGCTTTCCTTTTATGGGCCCCTGCGGGTCCCTCCTCCTGAGGCCGCTCCAGCGCGTCTGGCTGGAGGGCCTTGTCAAAGAGCAGCATTTTCAGCCGCATCTCTCTGTCCTTCCTTGCTCTGGCTGGGAGCTTTGCGCAGAAGGAGCATTTCTGGGTGACATGAGATTCCCCGAGGCACCTAATGCACTGACTGTGCCCATCGGAGGCCGGCATCGCTTCTCGACATGACTCTCACTTTTTGAATCCTGAAGAGGACATTGTGGTGAGTCTTTGAGTTGTTAATAGGGTACTTAGCACCTTCTCTGTGCCTGCTCCCCTCTCGGACTCAGCCTGCCACGGCAGGAGGCCTAATGGCTTTACGTCCCCGGGCCTCCGCGGCTCCACTTGCTACTAAGGCTGTAAAACTTTTTCTTTTTTTTTTTTTTTTTTTGAAAACAATAACAAGCTAACTTAAGCTAAAAGACTGAAAAAGAAACTCTAAACACTTTAAAAACATTAAATACGCTAACTCTGGCCGTAGCCTGAGCGGATTCTGTCTGCAGCTGATGGCAATTAAAGAGGAACTGGCGGGGACCGGATCGCGCACGTGGCCGGGAACACGCAAGGGAGCGGCGCACGCTGGCGCATGCGCAGTCCGGCAGAAACTGCTGGAAAGATCCGACCTGCGGCGCTGGGGCAAGCCCGACACCTATCGTGGAGCACCCACGGGGACACTCAAGGAAGAACAAAGAATTATGCATTGGCAGCAGTACTGTTCTCAACTTTCAAACTACAGGCTCCCTAGTAATAATGATCTCTCAGCACTGCAAAATTGTGAAAAATCATCTTCGTTTCTCTCCACCCCGTAAAGCACTACTTAGGGTTTAACATTCTAAACTGCTTAAGTGATGGATTAAATAAAAAGACATTAGAAAATGAATTGGAGATCAATGCGATATTTGCATAATTTCCCAAAGTAGTTTATCACAACTACAATGTGTTCCCCGCATTATGTTAATTAAAAGGTTAGAGCTGAGTAACTTCAATGAGAACAAAAGAGCATCATGATCACCATTTTATCTCAGCCTCCTCAAGATAAAATATTAGAAATAAACTGAAGTCCCTCAATGCTAAACCATTGAAATGCCTGGAAAAAATAGGACAAATGTGGAAATATATAGTAAGTGGAGAAATCACCAATGAAATTGGTCTCTCTTTCTTAACAGTATGGGTCCACCTAAGAAAGTAAAGCTTTTCCAACTGGTGCTATATTCAGGAATATTAAAATAAATAGTCGATCACAAAACAGCAGCAAGAGACAGCTAATATACTCCTGATCTTTTTTCCAAATAGACCCTTTTTGCGCCTTTCGTATTATGGAGACACCAGATTTAAGAACAACTTGAAATACAGTGTTATTTATGTATTTTACAGACAGGAGCTCTCATTTCTAGAATCTGGGTTCAAATGTACAGCACTAGTTAAACAGTAGACAAACAACGGGCAACCCACAGATGAGATGCCACTTGAGCAGCTTGGGAAGAACACTAATTCAGAGTCACAATCTGGTGTCCAATTTCTCTTGCTCTGGGTGGAGGTCATTTCCCCAGCATTATATTCAGCACCAACCGGGCTCCTCCAGACTCAAAGAACCTGTGTGAAAGCAGCAGCAGTGGCTTTACAGAGCCTACTTCCCCACGTGTTGAAACCCATAGTCCATGTAACCTGTATGAGATGGGGGAGGAACTTTACATTTCTTTACTCCCTTGCAGGGATACAGGGAACAGTGATATCCAGGTGGGCTCATCCTTAGGGAATAGTAAATTTAGCCAACCTAGCAATATGGCTAGTTATGTCCTCCGGAGTTACACTAACAATGGTCCACAATCCTGTGGAATCAGACACTCCAAAGAAGCAACAATTCTGATCTCCCCTGGCCTCCAATTCTCCACACACTCTCCTCCTACTACTACTAATAAAAAAGAGTAGTGATTTCTACGGGTCCTACCTGCAGCATGCTGACGTTAGAATCGCAAGTTGTCTTGTCTCGTTCAGTCAAAGTCACACAGTGTAAGGGGTACAATACCATCCTAATGCTTGCAGAGCTACCGATTTATTTAATGGGAATGAAGTGCACGCATCTATTCTCTCCTAACTAAACAGGGTGCACTCAAGGATACAGCCAGGCTCAAATGATTAAAATATTAAAATTAAATTTTAGTGTTATTCTGGTGCAGGTACAGCTAGGAAAAAGCTTTCCCCTAAATGCAGCTATTTTTGCCATCCTTTCAGACTTCATTTCCATCTTTATCCTGTAACATTCTAATTTATTCCTCCTACACTCTCTCTCCCTCTCCCTTTCCCTCTCTCTCTCCCCTTAAGTCTAAAATAACGTTTGGAATTTCTAAAGTTACTGAACCTCTCTTTAAAAGGTATGGTTGCAGCGCATACATCTATTTTCAACCTCACATATAGTGTTTACTACAGTATTTATCCTCCTATAAAACACCTGTACAGTAGAAACAGAACCCACTACACAAGAGTCAGAACTGTGGATCAGAATTACATAATGAAAGATAAAGAATGCTTTCTATTCTTACTGGCAATGGACACAAACACAATATAAACCACTGGCCTCCATTTTAATCCTGCGTACAGCAGCTGAGATGCTAACCAACACGGAAACAGAACAGCAATAGACTCTAAAAGCACTTCCCCCCACTAGCTTTTTAGTATTTGAATAGCACTAGAATTTTTTTGGAAGACACTATTTCTTAGTTTCCACCTCACTAATTCCACTAAAGATGTAAGTGTTCCAACATTCAAACACATTTAGATAAAGCTACTACTATTTTGAGTAATTCCACACACACCCCCAACCTCCACACTTTTTAATCACGTTCAATCTGTTCCTCGGGAGCAGAAGACAGAGTTGGAATAAGAATTAGTGTTGCAATATGTATGATACATTCAAAATCTTCATTCTATGAAAAAGGCAGGAGTTTTTTTAATAAAAGAAAATAAGGAAGAAAAATCAGTTATACTTATACAATTATTACATTTGTATTTTCAGTGCCTTTTTTGGAAGGCGGGGAGGTGGAGAGAAAGGTTCCGGTACTCAGCTGGCTCCCTGCCCCTTATCCTCAGCCAGTCCCATAGCTGGCAGCACCAAGGTGCAGGACAAGTACCAACACAAAAAAACCCTCACTGTTTATTTTTATGTCCCACCTCAGACCAGAAAACCTCTTTAATTAAAAACAGGTATGTGCATTTGAACCACCATACAACAAATATAATCATTAAGACCAGTGCTTTTTTGGTATCCGTACTGAGCACCGGTACCCTTTTTTTTTTTTTAAACTTACAAAAAAGGAACTGATTAGGATCGTCATGAAGCCACCATTAAATTATTCTCACTCAGCTTTTCCAAATCACGAATATGAATTGGTCTTCTTTGCATTCTATCGTCATCATCATCATCATCATCTATCACCCTCTCATATAGGTGGAGCCTCTCTAGTCTGGTATTCTCAGGACCTGACTGGTACCAAATCAGAGAATTTGCCAGACTATGGGAGGTCAACATTGTCTAGCAGCATTACCAACACTTCCACTGCTTACTGGGCTCTTAAAAACACATTCGGGATGAAGTACAGCTAAACAACAGCCCAGAACACCGAGCCAGGACTGGTGCCTGGAAACATATTTTATGGGACCACAGAAAAAATGACCACCCCCATGATACGTGGTTGTCCGGCTAACTAAAATCATCCTAGGTTATGGATGTTGCCTGACCAGAGTGTGCCAAACTACACATGCATTCTCCCCTCACCATCACATATAATATTGATCTTTGCATTCCACATGGTTACCATAAAGTTACAATTTTCTAACTGAAGCGATGGTCACTTTGTTGAAGATAATGTTGATTTTTACTTGCTGGTTATGTTTTATTGCACTGTGTTGGATGTGGATGTATTGGGGGTTAATAGCTGCAATTATTCATAAGGGCTACGTCTACATGTGAACCCTACATTGAAGTAGCCTATTTCGATGTGGCGACATCGAAATAGGCTATTTCGATGAATAACGTCTACACGTGCTCCAGGGCTGACAATGTCGATGTACAACATCGACGTTGCGCAGCACCACATCGAAATAGGCCCTGCGAGGGAACGTCTACACGCCAAAGTAGCACACATCGAAATAAGGGTGCCAGGCACAGCTGCAGACAGGGTCACAGGGCGGACTCAACAGCAAGTCGCTCCCTTAAAGGGCCCCTCCCAGACACACTTTCACTAAACAGCGCAAGATACACAGAAACGACAACTAGTTGCAGACCCTGTGCATGCAGCATGGATCCCCAGCTGCAGCAGCAGCAGCCAGAAGCCCTGGCCTACGGGCTGCTGCACACAGTGACCATAGAGCCCCGCAAGGGCTGGAAAGAGAGCGTCTCTCAACCCCCCCAGCCGATGGCCGCCATGGAGGACCCCGCTATTTCGATGTTGCGGGACGCGGATCGTCTACACGTTCCCTACTTCGATGCTGAACGTCAAAGTAGGGCGCTATTCCCATCCCCTCATGGGGTTAGCAACTTCGACATCTCGGCGCCTAACGTCGATTTCAACTTCGAAATAGCGCCCAACACGTGTAGCCGTGACGGGCGCTATTTCGAAGTTGGCGCCGCTACTTCGAAATAGCATGCACGTGTAGACACGGCTAAGTTGTTTATCATTTTAGGAAGATGGTATTTGTAATGTTTAGAAGGGTGTTATTTAAACAATAGTGTAAATAAGAGAAAGCAGTCAAGTAGCACTTTAAAGACTAGCAAAATAGTTTATTAGGTGAGCTTTCGTGGGACAGACCCACTTCTTCAGACCATAGCCAGACCAGAACAGACTCAATATTTAAGGCACAGAGAACCAAAAACAGTAAGCAAGGAGGACAAATCAGAAAAAGATAATCAAGGTGAGCAAATCGGAGAGTGGAGGGGTGGGGGGGGGAAGGTCAAGAATTAGATTGAGCCAAGTATGCAGACGAGCCCCTATAGTGAGTCAAAGTTCCCACTACGATTTAAACCATGTGTTAACGTGCTGAATTTGAATATAAAAGTCAGCTCGGCTGCTTCCCTTTCCAGAACGGTGTGATAGTTCTTCTTCAGTAACACACATACCTTGAGGTCATTGACAGAATGCCCCATTCCATTAAAATGTTGACTAACTGGTTTGTGGATCTGGAGTGTTTTGATGTCTGTTTTGCGCCCACTGACCCTTTGTCTAAGGGAGTTTGTCTAAGCCGAGCTGGCTTTTATATTCAAATTTGGCACATTAACACATGGTTTAAACCGGGATGGGAACTTTCTGAGTCACTATAGGGGCTCGTCTGCATACTTGGCTTAATCTAATTCTTGACCTCCCCCGCCCGACCCCTCCACTCTCCGATTTGCTCACTTTGATTATCTTTTTCTGATTTGTCCTCCTTGCTTACTGTTTTTGGTTCTCTGTGCCTTAAATATTGAGTCTGTTCTGGTCTGGCTATGGTCTGAAGAAGTGGGTCTGTCCCACGAAAGCTCACCTAATTATTTTGCTAGTCTTTGAAGTGCTACTTGACTGCTTTTTGTTTTGATAGTGTATAGACTAGCACAGCTTCCTCTCTGTTACTGGTTAGGTCCAGTGGTGGTATTTCCAGAGAAGATATGTGGACAAAGCTGGCAGTGGGCTTTGTCGCAGGGAAAGGTTCCAGGCCTGGTATTCCTGGGGTATAGACTGTGGCTGTTAGTGAGGATCCTCATAAGGTTGGGAAGTTGTCTGTAGGAGAGAACAGGCACGTCACCCAGGGCCTTCTGAATTACCCACGAGGAGAAGTAAAAAAACAAATCGACAGGGCCAGACTAACACCCAGAGACCAGCTACTCCAAGATCAGCCCAAAAAAGCCAAGAACAGAACACCACTGGTCATCACCTACAGCCCCCAACTCAGACCACTGCAACGAATTATTAATGACCTACAACCTATCCTTAATCAGGATGCTACACTCCAGAAGGCCCTGGGTGACATGCCTGTTCTCTCCTACAGACAACTTCCCAACCTTATGAGGATCCTCACTAACAGCCACAGTCTATACCCCAGGAATACCAGGCCTGGAACCTTTCCCTGCAACAAAGCCCACTGCCAGCTTTGTCCACATATCTTCTCTGGAAATACCATCACTGGACCTAACCAGGTTACTCTCAGAATCACGGGCACTTTCTCATGCTCCTCAACTAACATCATAAATGCCATCATGTGCCAACAATGCCCAGATGCTTTGTATATTGGACAGACTTCTAACTCCCTTAGACAAAGGGTTAATGGGCACAAAACAGACATCAAAACACTCCAGATCCACAAACCAGTTCGTCAACATTTTAACAGAATGGGACATTCTATTAATGACCTAAAGGTATGTGTGTTACTGAAAAAGAATTTTCACACCGTTCTTCAAAGGGAAGCAGCTGAGCTGGCTTTTACATTCAAATTCAGCACACTAACACATGGTTTAAAGCAGGATGGGAACTTTCTGAGTCACTATAGGGGCTCGTCTGCATACTTGGCTTAATCTAATTCTTGACCTCCCACCCCACCCCTCCACTCTCCGATTTCCTCACTTTGATTATCTTTTTCTGATTTGTCCTCCTTGCTTACTGTTTTTGGTTCTCTGTGCCTTAAATATTGAGTCTGTTCTGGTCTGGCTATGGTCTGAAGAAGTGGGTCTGTCCCACGAAAGCTCACCCAATAAACTATTTTGCTAGTCTTTAAAGTGTTACTTGACTGCTTTTTGTTTTGATAGTGTATAGACTAGCATGGCTTCCTCTCTGTAAATAAGAGGTGTGTTAAGGTTCCCCGCTCCCCACCAGTAAAACATTGCGGTTCAAGTTAAAGAGGTGTGTGCAATTAGTGGAGGCAGGAGTCATGCATTTGAGACAAGTTAGTGCTTTAACTAAAAGGGGTGTGGGGGGGAAGAGAGAGAGAGAGGACAGAGCTGTGGTGGGACACAGATGACATGTTCTTGGGAGATGCCCGGTAGGGAGAAACAGGACAGATGCTGTTGGGGAACATCGCAGAATTTGAAGTACAAGGGAAGGAAAGTTTGGGAGAAGTAGGAGTTGAGCAGAGGCAGAGACATTGAAGCTACACTGGCCAAGGATCTGGAACCACAAAGTTACTTCTCGTAAGGAAAGATAGCGATACACTCCCACAACTACAGAACACTATGGCTGTGTCTGCACTATGAAAATAACTTTGAAGTTGAGCATCTACACACACCCTACTTCAAAGTTAAACACTCAAAATAGGGCATTAATCCATTCCAGGGAATGGAGCACGGACTTCAAAGTTGGGCTCCCTTATTTTGAAGTTAACTTCAAAGTATGGGAAAATGTGTGTAGACTCTCTGCTGGCTACTTTGAAGTAGTGCCTAACTTCGAAGTTAACATCGAAGTTAGTTCCTAGTGTAGACACACCATATGTGTAGAACCTGCTGGCCATTTTAAACAATATGAATGAAATTGAACTCATAGATTTCCTTAATTTCAGGACAACAGCATGCTGCTAAATCAGCTGTTAGATCCCTACAATGAGCCACACAGGCTCACACGCCTGTGGAGGAGGAGGACAATTTAACAGACACAGGCTACATCTACACGTGAAGCCAACATCGAAATAGCTTATTTCGATGTAGCAACATCGAAATAGGCTATTTCGATGAATAACGTCTACACGTGCTCCAGGGCTGGCAACGTCGATGTTCAACTTCGACGCTGCGCGGCACCACATCGAAATAGGCGCTGCGAGGGAACGTCTACATGCCAAAGTAGCACACATTGAAATAAGGGTGCCAGGCACAGCTGCAGACAGGGTCACAGGGCGGACTCAACAGCAAGCCGCTCCCTTAAAGGGCCCCTCCCAGACACAGTTGCACTAAACAACACAAGATACACAGAGCCGACAACTGGTTTCAGACCCTGTGCCTGCAGCCTGGATCCCCAGCTGCCGCAGCAGCAGCCAGAAGCCCTGGGCTAAGGGCTGCTGCCCACGGTGACCATAGAGCCCCGCAGGGGCTGGAGAGAGAGCATCTCTCAACCCCTCAGCTGATGGCTGCCATGGCGGACCCCGCTATTTCGAAGTTGCGGGACGCGCAACGACTACAAGGTCCCTACTTCGACGTTGAACGTCGAAGTAGGGCGCTATTCCTATCCCCTCATGGGGTTAGCGACTTCGACGTCTCGCCGCCTAACGTCGAAGTTAACTTCGAAATAGCGCCCAGCGCGTGTAGCCATGACGGGCGCTATTTCGAAGTTAGTGCCGCTACTTCGAAGTAGCGTGCACGTGTAGACACGGCTACAGAGACATTTACTTTAGAGTCTGTAAACATACACATTTGTGAATTCACAGGAAGCAGTCATAATTTTAGTATCCAATTTGCAACCAGAGCTCCCTGTAAGCAGAGTGCTTGGGTGGCCGCTCAGGAGAGATGCAGGTGCCGCCCAGCTGATTAGCAGACTCCCCACGGCAGGCAACCTGGGTTTCTATTGGTGATGCACATTTATACATGCTTTGGTACACGTAACAAAGCTTGTTACACCCATGGATGGAAAGAATTAGAGAGAACACTGTTTGTAGCCATTGCAAATTTAAATTTTAAAGTGCTTTTAAAAGACTTATATGAAGGATCAAGAATTAATTGCTACAAAAGGTTACTGCCAATAAACATTTTAACAGAATAATCTAGAACTGGTTTTAGATTCTTCTGCTACACCCCCTCTCCACCCCACCCCCCAACACCCATTATTCGCTGATGAGAATTAAAACAAACTCTAAGGAAAAGTGCAGATTGGCTTCAAACTAGTGGATGAACTATAAGGTGAGATTTTGAAAAGCCATTAGCACTGGCCTAACTCTGCTCTGACTGAAGTTAGTGGGTTGTGGAACAATACCTATACCTTGAGTATTGAACTCAGTAGCAGTTTGTTTTTTACTCTGCAGCAAGATCATAGTTAGTAGATGGGGGTGGGATTGTAGTGAGTTACAGGTTTTGTAGAGTGTAGTCTTCTTCATGCCCTGCCAATACTTACAAAAAGCCCCCAAGATTTTAAGGATATTGTAACCATTTTTGAGATAATGCAGAAATCAGACAGACATTCTGCAAAGAGATTTACCAATAAGCTTCTGACAAACAGAAGAATATTAGGAGTATTTACATTTTTACCTTAGGGATCTATTTCAAACAGCCTGCATTTCATTTGCTGGCAGGGGACCTCTTGCCATGAGTCTATAAAGCACTTCATACCTGAGTAAGAACATCTAACTGCCCCACAATATGCTCCAGGGTGTCTGCAAGGCTTGTCTCCTCCTCTTGCTGATGCTGGTTCCTGGCAGATTCGTGGGTTTTGTTTTGCTTAGGAGGATCACCACAATCCATTTCTGATTGCTAGGAAAAACAAAGAAACACTATTTGTCAGTACAAGCAACCAAAGTATTTCTGCCTCAAGGATAGGCTGCAGTGGAGCATGGTCCGTCCTGGGAAACTGGATCTGTGCTATGAAAAGGGAATGAAGGTGTTGAGACAACAGCACACAGCTACAAATCAGGAGTGCTGCCCTGGGCTTGGATGACTCGGGCAAAGTAACCTCTGGAGTATAGTGATAACATCTGCACCTCATGGAAGCAATGAATTTTTCAAGTTCTTAAAGTTTGGGACGAGCTATTGCCTGCTTGGATGGAAGGTGCTACAGGAGCACCAAGCGCACCTGGAGAGAGCACGCAATCAAGGAGACAATTTGTGTACTTTTGCGCACACACAAACATGATCATAAAGATATCGTTGCAAGTAAGAATGTACCAGTTACCATGGCGATGAACATCTCTGACAGGTTTAGTCCAACACTAAAAAAAAAAAAAATCACAGAGGTTTATAGCAACAATACCAGCAACAACAGGCTTTCTTCTCACACCGATGGGCTACATTGAACTTGTTTTCTACAGTTAACCACACCAAAAGCATGTAATATTAAGCAAAAATGTTCCAATGCGCACAGAAATTAAACACACATAATTTCAATTCACTTGTTTGAATTTTGTTTAGACCAGCTCTCTTGCCTCACTGAGGCTACGGGGGAAAAAAGCCAACTTTAAATAAAGTCTCAAATCTCTGCTGGTTTTGTCACGCAACCTCAAGAATTCCACTACATTCTTTGCTGAAGCGTCCTCCTGAAAAGGAGATCTTTTATGCAAAATGAGCTCCAAAACTTTATCTGCCTTTTGGATATAAATGAACCGGTGTTAACTAAACAAACTGAGAGCTGTTTTTTGTAACCTAAAAAATGAACAGCCAGAATGAATGATGCTGAATGTTCAAATACTTACCAGAGGTTGAACCTCTGGGAGTCTCTGGTCCAACAAAAGCAGTGCCAATAGGTACCACAGGCCCTGGAGCAAGATGAAAGGGGGCAGCGGGGCAGGAGGAGGCAGGGCTCTGTGACCCAGAAGGGCAAGGGCCAAGGAGGAAGAGCCTAGGGTACTCAGCCCTCAGGGCTGCCCAAGCCCCGCTGCTGCCCCACTGCCAGCAGCTGCATGCAGCAGCACTGCCACAGCAATTCAAAAGGGGCCAAAGGACAATTGCCCGCTTCATCCCTCATCCTGCCATCAGCAGGCCCCACAGATGTTCCTGGTCCAGAGAGCCCCAAGGCTGGTATGCAGCGGCCTAGGGCTGGTGGTCAGAGAGCTGGTCAGAGGCAGGAAGGGGGAGAAGCAGGGGACCTCCCTGGTGCAGCAAATTCTGTCATTTGGGACAGGTCAGGTCCCAAGGGTGCTGGACCAGGGAGTTCCACCCTGCACTTTAAGTAAGTTATCAGAATTTGACATGGCCTTGAAGCTAAACTAGACCCCAACATCCCCAGAAGTGGATCCTCCCCTTACTTTGCAGAGTCACTAACACCAAATTAGAATATTAGCATCTTACGCCTGCTTGGAACTAGTGGAAATAACTGCAAAACATGTTAGCCAGAGAATCAGGTGCTCAGACTCTGGAGAGCTAGAAATCCACAACCGAATCACTGCTACTCAGGGCCCTCTCTAGTTAGAACGCGGCTAATGACTCCTTGCCTTCTTCACTCCTGAGCACAGTATTAATAAACTGTTTCTCTGAGTAACGTTGTTTATTCTCTTACAGCTCTTCTTGATGTGAGTCACTTGAATTCGTTGAACAATGCTGTAATTTTAAGAATAGGTCAAGTTTTTACCCTAACTGAAATAGAAATATATATTTAAAATCAACAACTCTGCCCCCTTAACAGTCCCCGTGAGTCCTCTATCACCTAGCTCCTGAAGTCAGAAAAGCATAACACCACCTTTGTGTTAGGAACAAAGCATTGCTTAGTGTGCTCCATTCCTTCCAGCTGCTGCCCAACACAAAGTAAGGCCCTGATCCTACCCTGGAAAAGCCCACTGGTGTCACGTTCTGTCCGTACAGAGCTCCACTGAAGTCCATGAATCAAATCAAATACGTTAAAAGTCAGAATGTCATTTGTTAACATGTTTTATTTTCAGCAAAGAGGTTGTTGGGAAGAATGGGAACCAGTATTCCCAGTAAGCTGTGCTCTTGCGCGGCTGCTCAGGAGAGATTCAAATGCTGCCCAGGTGATCTGCAGAGCAGCTACTGCTAGTTTTTTTCATTTCTGACGATAGGCACATTTGCACATCTTGGTACACAAAAAAATTTATTCTGCACATGGATGAAAAAATCCACACCCTTGATGAAAAAGATTAGAGGAAACACTGATGGGATCCACAGCCCTACAGAGAATTGTAGAAACATGCATATTAGATTTGTTCCATTTGTTTAACCCGTAAGGATTGCAGTCCAAACAGTGACAGCTTACGAACATAAATTTGCTCTAGCAAAAGCTAATTAACTCTAAAGGAAACCTGACAGAACTGCAATTTGTCTCCATTTACTTTTTAAAAAGAAAAAAAAAAACTGATGTACCCAGGAGGTGATCAGCATAAACCCCCACCCGCAAGAATATTCTTCTGTGATTAATCAAACTGATTTCATATTTTGATTGACTGGTGTATAGTTATTCCATACCCATTCCTGCGTATCTGAGTTTCAAGCACAACTAATGTTACACAAAAAGTTCACAATGTTTACAGTCTTTCATGTCAGAATCCATTAGAAGCAGCTGACTAGCTCAAGTAGAAAAATAATTGTACTGATACACTAGTGTCCCTCTACCTTCAAACTAACAAGAAAGTGACAGCTTTAAAAACGGATCAAGATTTAATAATCCTGTAAAAAGCACTTATAAATGCTTTTCTACATCTCTTGAGACAGTCAAAAAGTAAAGGTTTACAAGCCCACTGCCTCAACTTTTAGGTGGCAACATCATTCGTCTATGTGAGCTTCTCTCCCAAATGAAAACACATCACTTTTCTGTTTCTGGGGTAAGTGAATGCATCATCCAGATTTCCATGTTGGTCAGATTCTGACAGAACCTTTAGATTTTGGATTTGGATTTGGATTAAAATGGGACAGATGAGACTCAGAAGCCTGTTAATGACATCATTGCCCAAAATATCCTAAAAGTGAAGTTAGAGTTTTGCCTGTATAAGAAACAGAACCAGGACTTTGCAGGGCAAAGGCTGGGTAGAGTAGTTCTAAAATATACTGAATCTGAATGGGGCCTCAGATTTCTTTTGTTCCCCACTTAGGGGAAAAAAGTAGACACGTTATTACTATTTCCTTAAAATGAAGAAATTTCTCCTTGGCTGCAAAATAAATAGATGGGAAAGAGCCTGTTCTGCAGAACTGTGCCAGTTCTTCCTGAAACAAATACCAGCCCTTTGGGCTCAGCAGAAGTACGACAACAGATTGCTTCAGCATATTTGGGAACTAAACTAGCATTATCTTGTTACTATGTCCTCCAATGACAAATATTATTGTGGGGTCTCAGGAGAGCTTGCAGGAGTTCTCTGGTTTGCCTTTTGTTTTCAGGGAGATGTTCACGTGCCTGCAAACTTTTCTGTACCTACCACTGATTTGGGCCTGAGATATTGGAAGCAGGAATATGCCCTGATAGAATTTTGTTCCCAACTGAAAGAAGAGGAAAATACACGTAACAACACTTTTCCATTTTGTCATGGAGCTATTTTTGTTCCATTTACGGTGCATTTGAAAAGCAGCAGTTCTCTCATTTTTCATAGAGGCAGAGGGCATGTGGCAAGCTGGTGACTACAATGAGAGTAAAAGTATGTTCAAGAGCCCATTCTTCAAGCAGATGAAGAGAAAATACTGCAAAAATAATGCATGCGATCAAAAGTATGAAAGAGGTACCAGCTTCACAATTATTTCAGCACCGTCAAGTGTCATGATTACACAAAGACTCCAGAACTCCCTTACAACTGAATTGTAAGGTAACATGCCAGATAAATACTGAAGGAGGACACTAAGAACAACCACACTGCTTTGGAGGTTTCATCTATTTTATCATTAATTCAAGCAAACAGTTTATTCAGCACAATGGAGCAAATGTATGTGCCATTAAATATCTTATTACTACCTTTGCTTATTAGCCATTGACTATATAGCAAGAAGCAGCTGCATTAAAAGGAGAATGGATAAGCAGTTTTTGAACACAATATAGTTTAGTGAGAAAAGGAAAAAATGATTTAGTTATAGCACTCACTTGAAAAGCACAGTAACTGTTCGTGGGGCCATGAAGACAAAAAGAAATAAATCAGCCTTCATTCCAAAAGTTTTCGTAGTCAAACTTTTTATTAATTTTTTTCTAACTAGAGAAATTTCTACTCAGCTACCATACTTTTGGGTCTTGGACAGGTCAACTTTCCAATATCTAAACTAGTAGGAAATACAAATTGATAAGCAATTACATAAGATTATATGATGATTCTGGAACAGTAATATTAAAAATGGGCAACATCAACTTAAATCACATTTCTACCTGACATCTTTATACTGACTGTTGTTACAATTAATACCCAAAGATTAAAATAGGTTTAAGCAGGAGACAAAGGCTTTTCTATTTTTTTTTTTGGGGGGGGGGGTCTTGTTGTGTTTTGTTTTGGTTTTTGGCAGCCCATTTTATCCATTTGGCAACACTTTGCCTCTAGTCTGTTTCACTATGTCTCCCTGACTAACTTTCTGCCTTGCTTGACATACAGTGAAATGCTAAAAGGGGAACTTAAACTCTTCAAAACAATGACGGAAAACAAATTCACAAAAAGGCAGTAGTCAACTACTTAAAGGGTGCTTTATAAAACTCTGGAATTTTTAAAAATAAAATTAATTCAGAAAGAAACCAGTTGACAGATCTTTAAACAATGGATAGTCGGATATCAAAAGTATGAGACTATGTTTGATGGCTTACTGTATATTATGGGGGATCCTGAGTCAAGCTGAGGGAACCAGTCCTGGGCAAACTACTTAAAACTGGGCCACTTACAGCCCAGGCTGAGGTTTCCTTTTCAGTCAGTCAAACCAAGCCAGCCACAAAAGTAACCTTATCAGCCTCACTGGCCAGCCAGAAGCTACACAAGCACACCCACAGATTCTCCAGCTGCTCCTAATGCCCAACCACTAATCCTCCTCCACTCAGGTGAGAAGTTATTAAAACCTATTTCACCAAATCCACACAGATTCTTCCAGGCCCCAAAGGGTCCAGTCTCATTCCCAGGTCAATGTATACTTAGATTTTACCCAAACAGCACACTGTGCCAAACCTTTACGATCTAAAATCTAAAGGTTTATTAATGAAGAAAGAAAGAATAGGGTGAGAAAGAAAATATGAAGTGGTATATTACATATATCAATTAAAGCTATTGATGCAGGATACAGTGGATGGTATATGCCACTTTGAGAGTCTCTGAAAATACATCAGTCTGCAGAATGGGCCCCAGTCCATAACGGCTTAGTTCATGAGGACGGAGAACAAAGATGGTCACTGCCAGGGCCATCTTATAGCTTGGCACGTGGAGGGAAAAACTCCTCTCTTCTTCCCTAGGCACTGGAGTGTCATCTGCTCAGGTCGTCTGTTGTGGCACTCTGCCATTAGCTGCATCCCAGATGACAAGTCCCAAATTCCCAGGATGCGTATCTGACATCTGACTCTTTGTCCACCCCATCCTGGCTGTGAGGAGACTGCACCTCCTATTGTGAATCTCAGCAGTAAAATATTTGTAATGCAAGCACAAAGCCAAGATCTATAAACTTTACATACAAATATGTCACAGATGCACAAGTGGCATAACCAGATTCAGGGCATTACCAGCTTTCATTAGACACCTCACTTGGCACAACTGGCACAAGATTTGGTGCAAACGTAGAACACTGATCACAGAAATGGTTTCATAATTATTTTAAAAATCCAGTAACATCACAGCTTAATTGAAATAAAACAGAAATAATGGAAAAACTAGGTAGTAGAGATTGTCATGTCTGAGATGTCATTATGCAAGTCAAACAAAAGATATTTACATCACTTTCAGGGCCATTTTCACTGCAGGTAAAATGTTATTTTAACTGTATCTATGGAGAGTAAACAGTGACATCCAGTGGAAATTCTGGTTAGCTTCAACATAAAGTAAACATCATCAGTTCCTGGGCACTGCACCTCCTGAGGTTCTCTTGTGCCTCCCTGCTTAGTTGATGCAAAACACCATTATCTGAACAATTACACTAGAATTCTACCTGTGTACACCCATTCAAAAGCAGACTGAGCATTTACAGACAGATCTCACCAAACTGGGTGAATGGGCAACAAAATAGCAGTGCTGAATTTCATTGTCTAAGGCCAAGCCTATACTATATATTAAAGTCAATTTTAGATGTGCAATTCTAGCTATGGCAATTGCATAGCTAGAATCAACTTTTCTACAATCAACTTACCCGGCTCTGTTCACAGAAAGAGTACCAAAAAATTAAGAATGGCGTACCAGCTACAGCACCATGGCCCCAGGAGGCCCCACAAGGAAAGGCTAGTCCAGTGCCACTGCCCACTAACCAGAAACAGAGCGCTGGTATAGTCACATCAAGGTCAGTACCGGTAGTCTGGTGCTGAGGACCTGGACTCCCTCTGAGCCCAGCTGTCCCTGAAACAGCTGCTGTCAGTGGATCTGCAGTGATTTATGCCAAGCAATTTGCAAGCAGTGCCACAGCTATGACCTGGATCTCCAGGCAGAGTGGGCTGGTTGCCTGTTTCAAGCCGACAGCTGAGGGGACGGGAGCTGTGCCATTTACACAAACTGGTGCCTTGGTACTACCAAGGACTCAGTAACCTTTGGTACCAGTGTTCCTGTTCTTGGCAAGTGGCACATGCCCCTAAAGGTCTGCACTCCTGTGCGAGAGAGCCATGCTGCAAGCCCCTGTGCCTGAGCCCCAAGCCCAACAAACTAAGAGGCATTAGCAGAGCTGGTTTGCCTTGGCCTAACACCTGACGGTTGCGTGCCAGGGAGAAGCATCTGGACCCTTCCCTTGATGGAGTTCAGTTCCGTCATGATGGGACTCAGCTGCACCAAGCGTACACTTGCCCCTAGAATGGGGAATCACAGAGGACTGGGTGGCTAGCACTGGCAGTCCTAATCTTTCGTGTGGCCTGAAGAGGCTCCAGCTTGGGCAGCACCCGAGTGTGGCTTGGGGATATTCCGCTCAACCTGAGCCAGGCCTCACGAATACAAAGGGAAAAGGAGAGCTGCTCATCATGAGTCTATGCCTGTCTGCCACTTTATCTCGCTGTTTCCAAGATGGGGACACAGAACCCCTTGCTGTCCTTTTCAGCTTCTTTGCTGGAGCCAGATAGGAAGCGTGGCTGGCAGATGGTATCACAGGGCAGTGGCCTCAGTGCCAAATCCAATTCGTGCATGGGTGTTGGAGTCCAGACTGACTCCATAAGGGAAGACGTGAAGCTGAACATCCTGCTCCTTTTTGTTCCTTCGCTTAAAGGATGTACAAATCTTGCACCTGTCACTGATGTGGGCTTTACACAGGCAGCAAAAGCAATTCCTGCATGGGTCACTGAGTGGCATGTGCCATTTGCAGGTGTCAAGACTTGATCCCAAAGATCAGGTCACATCCTGGTCTGGGCAAAAGTCCCAAAGGAGACCAGATAACTCAGAGTATGAGCAGGAACCAACTACAAAGGAAAAACAATCAGAAGGGGAGAAAGTTACTTGAGACACATGGAGTGAAGCTGTCCCATTGTACTGTCACTGGCTGGAAGAAGGAACTGATGGTGGTGGAAGAGCACCTCACACTGAGCCACACAAACACCACTCCAAGGCTCACTGGAGGTTCCGCTCTATGGGTACGGCTAAGGGTAAAATTTCTGGCACCAGTGGACATAATGAGCACACACCCCTATTGTGTAATGCATATGAGCAAGCACTCAAAGAAGAATAAAGAGGTCTAACTTAGCTGCTACCACCCAAGAAAGAGCTTGGTGTCACAACAGATCGTTCTCTGAAAACTTCTGCTCAACATGCAGCAGTGGTCAAAAAGGCCACTAATAGAAACTATTAGGAACAGACAGAAAATAAGATGGAAAATAAAATTGCTCATAAATCCATGAGGGGGTCACACCCTGCATACTATAACCAGTTCCGATTGCTGAATCTGAAAAAGGATACAATGAGCTGAGCACGAGCTAAGAAAAAGGGCAACAAAGATAATCAAGGGGTATGGAAGAGCTTCCATATGAGAGAAAAGATTTAACATAAGAGGGCTTTGCAGCTTAGAAAGGAAACAACTAAGATGGGATGTGAAAGACCTAGAAAATTTGATTGGTGTGGAAAAAGCTAGAGAAGTGTCATTTACCTTCTCACACAATACAAAAAATAAAAACCAGGATCACAAGATGAAGTTAATAGGCATAAAGTTTAATACAAATAAGAGGAAGTACCTTTTTCCACACAATTCACAACTAACCTGGAGAAATCATTGCCACATGATGTTGAAATGGCCAAAAATATAACTGGGTTCAAAAAAGAACTGAGTAAGTTGGTGGAGGCAAAGAGTCAATCCATCACTGGCTTCTACTAGCTAAGACACTCAGGGTGCAAACTCACGCTCAGAGGTTTGGCATCACCCTGACTACAGTAAGCCATGCACAGATCATTCTAAAAGTTGCCGTAACATGTACATTCTCCAGAAGTCTGATACAAGTCATTAGTAGAGACAGGATATTGAGCAAGGGGGACCACAGTCTAACAATACAGTCCCACTTATGCTTCAGTCAAGTCTGTGTTAGTTAGCATCTGAATCTCCAGAATGCTCACTTTTCCCAAGATTTCACCAATCAGCATATATTTGCATCTGTAGATAAGAAAATACAAGTTATGCTAACTTGGAGGAAAACTCAGATACACCACCACAACTCATCTCTACAGTCAACCCTCATTCTAGCACACAATCAAGTTTTTGATTCTCTAAAAGTAGAGCTTACCCCTGAAGCACCGCACACATTTTCATTTCAGGTATACTTTCACATGGTACTGAAATGCAGAACAGATTGGACAGCCCACACCTGCACCCATCATCTTTATCCAAAGTGATCTCAAAAAGAATCCTTTTTTTTTCCTTTTGCTGGCACCGAGTTAAACGTTAATACACGGCTCATCTACATCAACACCGCCTGTTTTTTTGTAAACCATGGAGTGTTCATTCCAGCAGCCCATGACTACATGGGAAGATGAACAGCTGAATTTCAATGAATCAAGTACCTTTAAACTCAAAAGACACCATTGCTCAGCAGTCTAATGCACCTTCCTACACGGATTGACCTAGGCACTGACAAATTGGGGGTATTTCCAGTCAAAAGACATCACCACCGAGCTTTGCTAAGTAAGGAACAAAATAAAATGCTGTTGAGGAAGACAGCTAATGGCTGGCTAGAGAACTTACCATGTGTATTTCAATAGTCAACTTAAAACAAAGAATTCAGGAACAAGGAGGGAAGTATTTGTAGAGTAAAAATTTAGATTTCTGTATAAGACATGCGAGCGCACAGCTCCCATTCCCTTAATCTCTTCCTATCAAACACTGTCTTTTGTTGTTGTTGAAAATAACTGCAGCAGTTCCTCTTTTCTACAGACAGCCATGACTATCACAAGCTTCTTTTTCCTCTCTCTTTCCCTCCTGTTTACCCTGCCCTTTTCCTTAACTTTGTCTCACCTTATTCGACTTAGCTGTGTTTTATCTTTACCAAATGTCACTTTGTAGATTTAGAGACAACTGCTACTAGTACGCATTTAAAGGGAACATCTAGAAGCACCAAGAAAAACAACTGAATTCTTGGAAGGTCTCTTCAGAGTGACCAATTTCCATGGCACCCAGGCATTCCATTTGGTTTGTATTTTGTGCCAAAATTCCATGGTATCCATGCAACAGTTATTATGCTCACATTTTCTGAGCCATATTTTCCTTGCTTCCATGCCAAAACTGGAAGAAAGTAGCAGTCTGTGGTATTTTCCAGGCAGGAAAGTATATCTAGTAGATGACCACAGGACTGAGAGTCAACTACGACTCCATTTGATTTTTGGAAAGAAAAACTATACACCTCACGTTATTTATAAACACTAGAGTCTCCTTACCTCCTTAACACAGATGTTTTGGCATCAGAATTTAATGCAGGCTGAGACACAAATGACAGGATAACAAATGCAAACAATGGAAGAACTAAATCCATGGTCTTGCTATGGAAAGTTAAATGACAGGAAGATATTTTTTTAGGATGAAATATTACCCACAGTTTCCAGGTCCTTTTCCACTTCAGTAACACTCTGAACTACTTAAATTACCATGGTGATCACAAAATCTGACAAAAACTGTATGAATTTGTCAAGAAGAGTACACAAAGTGGCTGTGAAAGCATTTTCACTTGAGGTTTCTAAAAGGAAGCTGCGTAGCCAGCTGTCTCATACAGTTTAGTTGCAACAAATCCTGTATCTTTGCAGGGATTCGACGAAAAGACCTTTGTGGTCCCCTCCAATGTTACAATTCAATGACTTATGACTTTGTTTACATAAAGTTTTTTTTAACTAGCAAAGGTATTGACCAGGTGTGCAATTTACAGAGGGATGGCACCTGATGCCCCTTGGAAGGATAATTCTTTCGGAAGGTGGAATTTCAAGTATCAGTTGTTCCTTTAAGAGAAAAAAAAAAAGTCTCCACTACCCTTATGGAAGAGAGACACTAGAGGCAGAATTCACATGAGAAATTCACTTCAGACGTTCTCGCTATATTGGATAACAGCCAACTGCATTTCTTTGCTTAAGACATGAATTCTGTACTAGGCCCTAGAGGAATGCGAACAGGGGAGATAGTCCAAAGGACCTCTACCAAAAGAGTACTGTTTTATAAAAAACTCAAGATAATTCAAGGATAGCATCATAAGGAATTGCTAACACCACACCTATGTGTTACATGCTTACATACACATGTTCTTAGATGTATGTGTAACTGGGTGCTCTTAAAAAACAGATAACATAAGCCCAACGAAAGGAAGCAGCATGCACATCACTGACCGTTCAATAAAGGAGCACATTAGATGCTGCTTTGATTTACATTCAGTATCTCATTTTATTTACTAGTGACATTAAATCCTTTGTAATGAATAAGAAAATTACAGAAGTAACATTTACATTTGGTATTTCTTTCACTTTTAACTAAACTTCAAATAAGCATAAAGTCTAAGGTTCTATAATAAGCTAAAGACTAAATCATTTATACCATCCATCACTGTCTAAAGCTGAAATCACATAATGATTGGGGGGGTAGCAAATTTCCTTCTGCCTCTCTTTGAATTATGCCTGAAATATTAAAATAAGCCCACATAAAGCAGCAGCATAAGAGGGCAAATTTCCATTAATTAGCCTGAAATGGCACTCCTGAAATAAAGGTAATGTTCCCCTCTACAATAATGCCTTGTCGTGACTTGCTTTATTTTCCAACAGGCTGAACGCTCAATAGGTGCCAGACTTCAGCTGAAGAATAAATCTATTCACTGCTACAGGAGACAAATAAAAGTGTAATCATTCACATTTGGATTTCTGCAAAAATATCTTGCCAAAGCAGAACACAGGCTCAAGGAAAACAACTGTCTCAGACTTGGCTGTTCATACCTATTAAAATTCACAATGGGTAAAACAAATCACTCAATGAATCTTCGAAAGCAAACATGGATGGAGGCCATCTCTGGCCTTGGGGAGACAAGGTGGAAAAAGGGGAGTAAACAATTTGAGGTCAGAGAAGACTATGAGAATGCTAAAGCTCAAAGAAAGAGCATAAATTTTTTAGCAGCCGTCTTAAAACAGTCAACACAGCAAGCATAAATGCAACAGTTTCAAGAGAGGAGTGCGTGTGTGAAAAGATCTGTCGTTTTAATTGGCTCCAAAAACTAAAAGTGCACAAAAGACTGGAAGGATATTTCAAGATAATGTATCAGTTCTGTTTGCACAAGCCCACCTTTCCAACATCCAAGATGCATCTGGTTCTTTCCTTTAATCATGTCTTAAGTTCTCCCTAACTTGCGTGGTCATGTAGCTTCCCATTCAGCTCAGGGCAGGGCCTCGGGTCTGCAGCAGAGAGAGAAACCTCTCCCCCAGTCCTGACTGCTGGGGCTGGCAGAGGTGGGTAAGGGCAAAAGGGAGTTAAGGGGGCCAGCCCCAGCTGGTGGGGGAAGTCCTTCCTCAATGGCCTCCAGCAGGAAGCTGGTGAGGTAAGCTCAAGTCTTAACCCCCAGACCCATCTTGAGCTCCCTCCTGTTTCCCAAAACCCTCACACCCAATCCCACCCTAGAGCCTGCACCTCCAGCCAGAGCCGTTGCTCCCTACAACCCTCTGTTACAGCCCTGAGTCTTCAGCCCCAGCCTCATACAAGAGCCTGCACCGACAGCCAGAACCTCACATTTCTTCACCCCAACCTTGAGTCCCCTCCACACTCAGAAACCCTTGACCCCACTCCCACCACATGGTTTTTGTCCTGAACATCTATATGAAGGTGATGTGGAGCTCATTACCTTCACAGTGCTGCTCAGAAGAAAATTCACTCCATTAAGGGCAGAGGGGTGGGGGGTGGACGACAAAATTATACGGAATACTGACTGTGTCTTGTCTACATCAAGAAGGCTGATGCTGCTGCAAAGTTTGAGGCACATGCACTAGTGGTCATATTCTCTAAAAGAATAGAGATCAGAGATCTTGGCAATATGGAAGCTCTAGGCTAAGTGACTCAGACACATATCTCATGTAAATATTTTCCATCCTGTAACTCTGATACAGGACTCTGGAACTGTTGGGATCTGCCTCATAGCCTCCTTTTCTAGAAAATGGAATATGAAAAGGAAAAGATTGTAAAGGAGCAAGTGCCTTCAGCACTTTATGACTAAAGGCTGCATCTGCTGTGGCATGTCAGTGCCTTAAGGCTGGGTAAAAGAATGCAAAGAAGTCCAAATAACAGCACTGAAAATCTTAACCTGTCATGTGCATCAGCTCCCTCAGCCAAAGATGAGCACAAAGACCTGAAGCTTGAAAGCATATAGCTTACGTTTCTGTAATGCTTTTGGGTAGTAACATGACCCACCTTCCAACAATCTAAGAGATGGTTTGTTTTGTTAATGATTGCACTATCAATTCAATGTCTAGCCATTCCCTGAAACCTAGCCTTGTACTATTTAATCCCCATGGAAGCTTAAGAACTCAGCTTGCAATCCTCTAATGACATCTGCAGAAACCATGCACCCAAGTATGAACATCCATTATGCATTTTTTTTATTCAGTTAGAAGTTTCTCCATATTAATCTGCAAGGATGGGAAATAAAAACCTTGGAAAGTGAAACCATGAGATTTTCATAATGTGACTTCGCTAAAATCTGGCAATGGCTCTTTAAGCATTACAGCTGGTCAGACACTACAATTTAAAACACAGATAAGAGATCTGCAGGAGCTGACCAGCTCACCGCCTCTCCTCCCACACACGCACGGGCAGCTCTGGCCCCACTCTACCCCTCCATCCCCCTGCAGCCCTAACCCACCCCAGGCTTAGCTCCACTGCGTCGTCTCATGGCCCCAACCCCCTGCCAGGCTTAACCCGCCCTAACTGTCCCACCAACCTCAGGACTTACCTTTCAAAAGGAGCTCCGGGTGCTCCTGCCGTTTTCTCATCTGCAGAACGTGTGTTCCTCCAGGGAAATAAAGCCACCATGCCCCCTCTGCCCTGATTTATGTGAAATCTGAGTTGTGTGAGGGTATGTGGGAACGCAACCTTCACATAACTCAAGGGACAACTGTAGTACATTAAAACTACCTGCAAAACATCTAAGTATTACAATACAAGGTCTGCCATGCATTGCATCGTTATTGGCGAATACAGTGACAGACGTTCCAGTGCGGTACACAATTTTTAGAGGTCTTTGTTCCCTTGAACGCATGCACATTTTGAAGATGTACTTTTTTTTATAAAAAAAATAAAGCAGCTGAGATAAAAATCTACTGAAAACAAGACTACTCCTATTATAGGTGACACAGAATTGATATCTACCGTTACAATTGCCTGACGCTTTCTATTATCAGACTTGTGTTCTCAGCTGCTTGTAATCAATATTGTCAAATTTAAATCATTTGTGTTGAATTTATCAATGGTGTCTGCCTGCTTCAGGCTGAATTTTTTTGAGTTTCAGCCACTCCAGAGCATAAAGTTCAGGGAAACATACTCGAAGAAGAAACAAAAATTCCATCATGTGACATCACGCTGACACTTGAAGTCAGCAGGGCTGGAGCCTTGAGATCCACTGCAGTGAGCTAACAGGGCAAAAAATAGCGGTAGTAGACTGTCATCCATTAAGTGGCACACCACCATAGGAAGGGGATAAGACTCCCACGGCGCCATTCTACAGTAATGAAATGTTGTTCTATCACTGCTATTCAAGGTAGTGTTTTTGGCTATTCCTGTAGAATACAACGGGTTATTTACCTGTTTTTGTGATGGGCATGGTACAGTATATATGCATAGCTGACTGTGCAGGGCATTATCTGTTAATAGGCGTTCTAGCTCCATGAAGCTACATGAAAAGAAGGGCACATGACAACAAAGAGGGGAAACATGCTAAAAGGGAAGTAGGAGCCCAAACCAAAATTAGGAGATGGTTTTCAAATTAGTAACTAAGAGGTCAGAGCAGAAAAACACATCTGACACATGAGCAATTCAGGAAGAATTCACTTACATAAAGAATGACTGGATAATGGAATGAATGTTACATTCAGCAATGTGACAGACCACAGCACAAATGGGGAAAAGGAGAAAATGCTACCAAATGCTACACTGGGAGTAAAATAAAACAGGTTGTCATGAATGAATGCCTGTAAAGGGCTAAACCCAGAAACAGCAAGTTCTCCATTGGCAAGCAGCCAGGTGAGCCAATGGGAAGAGAAAGGGGGATATTTTTTGAATTGAAGCACTTACCTGCTGAGGAGTCTCTTTTGTTTGGCTGGAGGAGAGACACAGATGTTTAAGCCTGGACAGACTTAAGGAATTCAGTAAATATCTAGGCCTTAAAGAGACCGGGGCATACAGGTATGTAAGTAGAAAGGAAATGTTTAGTCAGACATGATCAGGTTATTTTTTATTTTGGGTTTGATGTGGGACTTCTCAGGGATGACTGATGCATCCCCATACACTGTAACTTTTAAACTGAATCCCATGGAGGTAATTCTCTGTGCTTTAATCTACACAATTTTTAGCTGCTCTGTAACACCTAGCAATCAAGTATGCTTTATCGAGAATACATTTTGTTAATAAATCACCTTTATTTTAAGGCAACACTTTGATTCCTTGTGTCTGATTCTCTGTTTATGCATGCCTAAAACTGAAAGGTCAGCCATCAGACTGCAGCTTAATTTCCTACACCTCCCCTTCTTTCCCCACACCATGTTTTCTCCTGAGAGAGGGTGAAGAGCTTGGGATTGCCTCTCAAGGAGACATCTCAAGTAAGTCTTCTTGGGATTTACATTGGGGTTTTCTCACTTGGGTAGTGGCAGTTACCTTCCAGGGTCAGAGAATCTGTGACCTTGGGAAGCTGTTAAGAAGAAGGTCATAGAGGCAAAATATTTTTAAGGTCCCTTGTGGGCCCCCAGCTTGTGCACTCTGAGTGTCAGACCAGAGAACAGCCATGAAACAGGTTGACTGAGATTTAGGAAGTTTATACAAATCACACATCTTAATCTCCTCCATGACACTTTGCAAGGGTACCTGTAACTTCCATTACTTTTTGATTAGGCTCTTGGGCACCTGGCACTAGCTATATGGACCCATCTGGATACTCATGACATACAATTGGTTCCATAGAACATAAAATCAGTGTAAACTCTTTCCTATATATTCAAACCAGAAACCATTATTCCACCTCTCCTTTTACTAATTCAAAAATGCAGAGCAGTACGTAGTATTTACTCAATTGGGAAAAATGGAAACCATCATGTAGTTGGGCTTTTTTTCAATTCAATTTTCACAGGCAAATTGATGTAATCAAGTACCTTGGGTATAAAGGTACCTAGAAACAATGTTCTAGAGCACATAAATTTAGATCATGTTTTTTCTCATAGAGCCAGTGACACAACATCAGCTCATGGGAATAAGGGGACTTTGAAGTAGGCAGGGTCCTTTTGAAAAGTAGCCCCGTCGGGATGAGCCGCACAGCAGCGAGGCGCATCAATTTCGAAGTGCCGCGGCCGCCCGCATGCTAATGAAGCACTGAATATGCATTTCAGCGCTTCATTAGTAAACTTCGAAATGGCCATTTGCGTGGCCATTTCAAAGTTTGGGGCTAGTGTAGACGTAGCCATGTAGGGGTAAATTACAGCTAAATAAAAACAGCGAAGAACACAAAGCCAGGACTCATGGCTGCAAACCAACTTTATGGGACCACAGAAAACATGGCCACTCCTCCTATAAGCGTTCGTCTGGCTAACTAAAGTCATGCAGGATTGCGGATGCTCCCAGATGACAGGTGTTCCGGATTAGAGAGGTTCAATCTGTATTGAGTCCAGAATTGATTCCCCAATATACTCTCATGAGTGGAAACTGAATGGACATTGATGCATCTAATTCCCTCTGGGAGTCCACCACATTCCTCTTTTGTCCAATGGATGGAAATAAGGGGTCTACTGTAGTTGTTTGCATTAAGACTCTGGGTTATCCTAGCTAATGGGTACCAATTTCATCCTCACCATTATGCAAAACCATCTCTCTGGGGTAACCCAGCCCCTCAAATTAGGAGGAGGAAGAACTGATTGAGCAGACATCCTAAGGATTTGCCAGTTAGAAAAGATGCATAGCTATCATCCATGACTAATAATTAAGCTAGTATTTCTAAACCAGGAATATGCAGATGTCTCCCATGGGTACACCCACTCATCTAGATATTTGTGTAGTTTTACAACAGTCTACACAACAAACACTAGAGAAGTCAGTGCAAACTAAAACTTCATAAACTGACTTGTTTATACTGCTCTATATACACTGAAATGTAAGTCAGGAAAGGCGGAGAGCCACTGCCATAAGCAAATTACACAACCTGCCAATATCAGTGGAATGGCAACCCTTGCAGCTAAAACAACTGATAAAGCATCAATTTGTTCCAGATGCCTCGCACTTTCAGAGGCCCCAGAGTTACTGGGAACTTTGGAAATACTTTATAAACTCCACAAGACTCCTGCCCACTATGAACGCTTTATTAAGAAAGTATCGGAGGGGTAGCCGTGTTAGTCTGGATCTGTAACAGCAACGAAGGGTCCTGTGGCACCTTATAGACTAACAGAAAAGTTTTGTTAGTCTGTAAGGTGCCACAGGACCCTTCGTTGCTGTTTATTAAGAAAGGGAACCTCCATTGGTCTGGAGTTGTGAAAGAGAGCTTGGGAAGGGAAGTTCTGACAGTCCTTAAAATCATCTTGGTGGCAGAGCATATTACAGAATGTGGAAAACGTTTCTGCAGGTCTCAGGTTACAACTGAAAATGTATTGGACGCCACAAGAATTATACAAGATGGAGCCTTGTCTTCTGATATTTGTTGGCACTGCAGTAAAGAAAAAGGCAGTCTGATGCAAATGCTACAGGACTGTCCACTAGCCAGGCAGCTGTGGAAAGAGGTGGACAAAAGAATGGAAAGAGTGCTTGCCCTGAGCAACCAAACCTCAGATGCAAAATATACCCTAGAGTACACACCTGAAATGCTGAGTTTAGCCCTGCTCAGTTTCCCAGCTCCACAAGCAGAGGGGAGCCATGCTGCCGCCTGGTTCCCAGCTCTCCGCCACTCCGGAGACCAGAAACCCACTCCTGTCAAGGGCAGCAGCCTGACTCGCAGCTGCTCCCCCTGACAGCAGCCGTTTCCTGTCAGGGCGGCAGTCACGAGTCAGGCTGCCGCCCTTAACAGCAGCGGGTACCACCACTGACAGGAGCAGGAAACCGCTCGTCAGGGTGGCAAGAGTCAGGCTGCTGCCCCTGACAGGAACGTCTTCCCTGCTATTGCTTCCTGCTCCCATCAGGGGCGGCAGTCGTGTTAACCCAAGATGTGCAATTTGATTGCACATATCTCGAGAGTTTACAGTACAGCCATGAGGCACAGGTGGAAAAAGATTAAACAGCTTCCCTTTCTAGACTGTGTCTACACTAGATAGTTTTTTCAACAAAACCTGCGGAGCATCCACATTCCCAAGGTGTTCTGTTGACAGTAAATCAACAGAACACAAATACTTCTGTCCACAGCATTCTGCCGCTCCCCCACAAGGCAAAACGCCTTTCTCGGCAGAATCTGTTCACAAAAAAAGCTGAGTGGATGCTCTGGGGAGGCCCTCTTTCAACAAATGACTTCTGAGACTCTGGGCAGCCCTCTCTGCTGTGCTTCTGGTAGGCTGTTCTGTCGAGAGAGTGGCTGGGCAGTCCAGCCTCTCTGTCAACAGAGCAGATTGTTCTTCGATCCACTTGGCAGTCTGGCCATGATCTGTCAACAGACTGTCTACCGATCACCTTAGTGTAGACATAGCCTAGTGGGCAGAGTTCTTGTTCTTAATCAGAAAATCAAAGGCCCTTTGCAAGAAAAAAAACCAAAAACTGCAGTTTTAACGTTTGATTTCATATATTTTTGAGAGTTTGATTCAGCACAAGAATGAGGGAAGGAAATTATAACCTCTCAAAATCATAATGTTTATCTACAGAAATATTTTGTCTTTAAACCACTCTAGCTTGTGCGAGACAAAGCACAGCCCGTACATATAAAGAAGGCTGAACATACTAGGGCTCCATGTTCACGCTATATACAACATTTAAAATCGTAAATCAAACCACCTCCAGAATCTTTTCAACAGCAATACCTGCTATGCTTCCCAGACTATTTCACATCAATGTTAAAGCAAGACAATGTATGGCATTTTAATCTGCACTTGGGCTCTTCACAGGGAAAAACAAGCTTAACATCCTCTTATCTGTCTTACAACAGAGAATGCTATGGATTTTTAAAATGAAATATCTTCCTCACCAAATATGTATCAGGATATGGACAATGGAGGTTTTAAATGTTTTTATTTTGAAACAAAAAAGGGTAATTCCACAATATGATTACGGACAGCAAATCCATTGTGAAACCACTTTTGTAGGTTTTTTCTTCGCTATATTTATAACCATGTTGCAATTCACCTGTTCACAGTAGGATCCTTATGTACATAGTAAGAATAGTCACAACCCTGACAAGACCATGAGCGTGATGCTGTACCCACTGTAGTCAAAGGGTTTTCCTACTGAATTCAATGGGGCCAACTTTTCACCCTAAAGTCCATTTTTCTGCCGAGACTCAGTTACGTGTCATCCACTTGGCAACACTAGAATATATTTTAACCAATTCACACAGTACAGCAGAAATTGCACTGTGGATCACAGTGATGTGGCATGGAAGTCCTGAATGATTTTCATCGACTAGCCATTCTCAAGACCACATCAGTTGGCTTTTTTTCTTAATTTTCACTCTTAGTAACTCCCATGCAGCTTGACCAGCTGTAGGGCTAGCCTGGAAAGGCCCCTGAGTGTTTTTAACCAAGAGGGCAACAGCTAGTCTGGAAGACAGGGTGGCTGAACATCATGCCCAGTTCCTCCCACATGGTGCAACAGTGTAATATTTTTCTGAAGTTTTCCTGTCACTAGGCCTCCCTCTTATTAAAACTTCAGGCTGCATCGAGCTATGTTTCACGCCAATACATGCAACTTCCACTGGGTTTCTACTTTTGAAATGCAGTGACTTGCCCAGCTGTCATGCTGCTTTCTTGGAAACATTATTTACCCATGCTCCTCTCTCCAGACTGAGCAAAAAAGTCCCCAGTCTGAGTAAAGGTGAGCAAAAAGCACTCCTCTTCTGTTGGTTCAGTGCATACAAGGAGCTGAGGAGAAAAGGTGTGGTGGAGGACGTGGGAGGATCAAGACCAAGCAAGTACCAGAAAGAAGAACCTGAGGGGAAGGAAGATGCTAGCGAAGGCTGTGGGGAAGTGGCCCAGGAATTGTAGCTGTCATGTGGCTGTTACCGAAAATGTTTTCAGGCAGCCAGTTTCACAGGGCTCTGGGCTAGAATCTGGATAAGAGGGTGGGTCTGGGTTCTACCCAACATCCTCTCCCTATTTCAGAACAGGGAACAGGACTGGTATTGGTAAAGGGATTTGTCCCTCCGTGGACCACTTGGAGGGGCCACCGAAACTTGCAAGCTGACAACACAGAGCAAATGCCTAAACGGAGGGCTGCTGTGAGCTTCTGAGGCAAGCAACCATGCCAAAAGATTGAGACCCACCAAGATTGAAGAGCCTGGTCAAAGTAAGTGAACTAGGGAAGTCAAAACGTCAACAATAATCTATATTATAAAATGTAAGGTGGCCCGACCTACCGGATTGTGAAGAGATCCTGTTACATTAGTGGCATACTTCTGAGTTTTCAATACATCTCCATAATCAGCAGCATCAAAGTTAGTTTTCCATACCATCACCTGAAGAATAAGAGCCAGGGGGCTAAAATTAATCTTTTTTTAATAACTTCAATTTACGTACACACATTCATTCATTTTGCTGGCTCTCAGGATCCTTGGTGTACTGATATTTTTCCAGAGAGGAAAGCTTTGCCAGCGATAAGCATTGGCAACATAAGATAAAGAGAGTTAATTTTACACACAGGGCAGATCAGTTGCATGCCGTCGAGTATGTGTATAAAACTTTGCAAAATGGGACTACTGGCACTATGTATTTAGCTTCCATAAATAGCATTTGAATTCTAATCTTAAAAAGAAGTTTTTAACTGAACACTTGCATAACAGAAGTGTGCTTAAGGCTTTAAATATACAGTTTAAGGAGTTATTTATTTCTCTTTGCATTTATATTTTACACATGCATATAGATACACATGCCTACAAAAATTACATATGTGCTCACGTTAAAGTGCAGAAAATTACAGCCAAAAGGGAGGATTTTTTAAAAGCATATACTAATGTAAGTTATAATGGAAACTGCTACCAGAAAAGTTAGATGAATAGGACTTTTTGGAAAAAAAGTAAAGGTCAAAGTGTTACAATTTGGTTTCCCAGTTTACTGAGCATAAGAGAAATTTCTGAACATGAGAAATGTCATCACTGCAGGGGGAAAAAAAGACTGAGATTGTGCCCCCCCCCAAAAAAATATGAGGTAAAGTCAAAACCAAATGAAGAAATCTAAAAAGACTTTGCAACTTAAAATTAAGGGGAAAGAAACCCACCCCCTACCTAGTTTACCACTGAAGTCATCAATTATGTAATGGAGAGAAAACAGTTAATACTGTCCCCCTTCTTCATATTACTTTAAATCAGAAATTGAGAGGTGTTTAAAATGTCAGGCATTTAGTGGCATCTCAAAACAATTTTTTCAGCTGGTAACCAGTTGTAAAGCATATCATAAATACAGCTTTCAACAATACCTCGGTTGTTTTCAGAAGAAAATAACAGAACCACCACCCTGCAGCCAGCTTGCTATTTCTATTAATCTCTTTATAAACACACAAATTAGGTATTTCAAAAACCAAGCTGCAAGTAAATCTTAAGTAATGAGGGACAACTTGGGAGAAAACAATCAGACCCAGTGACTCAAAAGATGCTATTTAAAGGCTAACAAAATAAATGCTTACTGAAGAAAATAACCTTTACAATGGACACCTGTTCTGTTTCCTAATAGTGCATTGGGTGGGGGACAAAGTCTATTTAAACTGAGTGAAGAGTAGAATTTTTTTTCTCCTTAGGAGTATAATATTGAAAAAAGCAAGTTAAGGAAGAGAGCAGACCAGTTCAAAGGGATTCAGATGCATGGGGGTTGCATGTTGATATAAGTCTCATGCAGGTAACAGGCAGCAAAATAATCAGATGATAATCTCTCAGAAAAAAAAATCAGAAAATAATCTACAATAATCTCTTTCATATCTGGCAACCCCAGGACTGGAAGGCTGCCAGATATTCAAATATTCTGGATAGTAGAGAGGCATACCTAGCAATGCACAAGAAAAACAAGATTAGATATTAAGAAACAAAAATGTATGCAGAGTACTTGGCCGAGAGTAGTATTGCACACCATAAACATATACTGTATTTGCTGTGTTTATTTGTATTTACTTTCACCATATTTTGCTTATGGAAAACGTAACTAAAATTTACTTATGGTTAAAATGCCAGTTATTTGAGAGGTCTGGATAATAGAATGCTGGACACAGAAGAGTTTACTGTATAAAGAAACATTAATAAGGCATATAAACCAAGACAAAGAGCATGAAAAAGAATGAAAACTTGCATCACAACTGCCACTCACCCCAACCACACACACCTGCCTATACAATCTCTCAGGTGAAAAGAAGAAAATGAGTTTCTCATTAAAAGCAACAGCAAAAGTTTAATAGGGTCAGAATTTCAGCATGCAAGCCAACATCCCTGACTTATACTACAACCTCTGCTATTCACAAACTGTTTAAATAATAACCCTTACTGTGCCTCTGTTTACCCTTGAGGAATGGATGTAATATTTACCTGCCTCTTGGAGAGATGCTTAGAGCTTTTTACCCTGAATAGAAAGTGTTGACTGGGCACTTGAAAACTCCTCCTCCATGTAGTAACTATATTCCATTGGATTATTTTCTTCTATCTCTTCTGTAGCATTTGTCAGATGACTCAAGATAGAAGAGGAGATATTCCACCTATATTTCATGCCCTAACTTTATGCAGGGAACTTTTTCAATATTTTAACCAACTTTCAAAGGTGATCCAACCTCCTCAAACTACATGGTTATACAAACACTTTTCTGCAACATAATTAGAGACAAAACTCTCATTGCCTCCACTGCCTCAAGAACCTAGGAAACAGGAGTAGAAACAGATTAGGCAGATACATCACACACCTGTTCATCTGACCCTCCAGAAGCAAACAATTCCCCAGTTCTTGAGAAGGCAACACAAGTAGCTGGTCCCTGTAAAACAAAAACCATTTATAGATGTGAGAGCTACAATGCTGAGGTTCAAGACAGGACTTCAGACAAGAAATAGGAGTACAATTTTAACTCAGTCAAAATCAAACATTATTCAGCAGTGCAACTCAACATGTGCTGCCTTTTGAGGTACTATACACTTCTCATTTACTTTTAAATTTTAAGGTACCCAGCTCCTCAAGATCAACTAGCCAGCTTTAAAAAGAGCTATGCTAGGTGTTTTAGTGGGAAATAGTTACGGACCATAGATAAAGTTTTCAAAAGTACTTAAATCAGTTTGAGCCAGATTCTCAAAGGGATTGCTTCTGAAAAATCCCACTAGGCACTTATCTACATCTTCAGGACCTTAAATGTGCCCAAAAACTGGCTTGTAGGCACTTTAAAAGATGAGGAGTGATGTTTTTAAGGAGGAACCTGTATGCTTCTATGCACACTCAAAATAATTTTTGTGATTTCATAATTCAGGATTTACAGAAGTTTGGGCTCAGAGAAGTAGTCTAATTTTCAATCAGAACTGGGAGACAAGCAAAGATTACATCATTTGTTCCAAGTATAATGAAACTTCCTTCACTTTTTCCTAACCTTAATTTTACACTTCAGTCCCATTACCTTCTCCCGCTTCAACTGGGAATGGTGGCCAGGGGCAGGAAGCCAGTGGTCAAGCCAGGAAGTGACAACTTGCAGCTGGGAAGCCGTGGCTGGGGCCAGGGAACCAGTGGCCGGGGCTAGGAACAGGTGATGCACAGCTCTAGGCTGGGAAGCCCTGTGCAACAGCTGGGAGGGGAGCCCAGGAGAAGGGGCTGGAAGCCAAACAGGGGAGCTTAATCTCCTCTGGTCCAGCAAAATCCCTGGTCTGGGATCACACAGATCCCGAGAGTGCCAGACCAGGGAGGATCAACCCGTACAAGCAAGATCTTGGTGAGCTAATGTTTCTATAATGCATCACTGGAATTCCCCTGCATTCCTCCCCTTCACATCGCTGCAGAAGCCCTGACACCCCAACAGTCCCATCTTCCTTCTGAAGCCTACTTCTACCCTCACTCCCCAGCCTGCCTCCCAAGGCACTTTGAAGGCTGGATGGCAGCATCAGAAAAGAGCAGTGCTGCTAAATCTGAGCAGCCTCCTCAGCTAATATTAGCTTGTTTCAAGCCAATATTCCAAATCAAAGAAATAACTTGTGTTTTGTTTTAAAAGTGCAAAAGCAGCCCTTGTCAGATCTCATCCAAGCACGTTTCCAAGTAGTCTTGAACAGTGTTTAGTCAGAGGAACCCAACGAAGCCTGAGGTACAGAGCAACATTTCAACAAGGAAGCATTTCTAAAGCAGTTTCCTCTGCAGAGGTCAGTAAATATTATACTAAAAGATCTCCACAGAAAAGAAGCAGTGTGTCGAACTTGGAAAACTAAATGTAATCATTAAGTAGGAAACAAGGACATTTTGCTTCAAGTACAAATCTCATATCTCCAATGCCTTAACCAGACCAAAATCCACATTGTGACTCAGCTGGTACTAAGCATACCCATTACGATCAGTGCAAGAATGTACCCACAACGCAACATAGGAAATGCACAATGATTTACTGTATTTATTAGGGATGTTAAAATGGTTAACCGCTAGGGGTAAACAGTTTGATTTAGAGCCTGCTGCTTTGCCCATTGGCTCTCCTGTGGCTGGGGCTGCTCCGGTGCAGTGTGGCTGGCCACACCGGAGTTTACCAACAAGGACCAGTTAACCGGTGAGCCTCATGTTTGCTGGTATGCTTATTGGTTAACTGTTTAACATCCCTAACATTTAGAGAGGTGGATGTCAGCATCCTTGAAGTCTTACTGCACTCATGCTTGCTCCCAGATATTGGGGACTTGCCACAAGAAACGCCTTTCAATGTGATAATCACCCTGATTTACAGAGCTCTGCTGAAATGCTACCTGATGCAGATGCGTTCCCTAGTGACATCCCTGCTTGATTGCTGGATAGAATGTTTTAGTTTACGTCTCATGCTTCCATCAGGAGCCAAGACATGATTTTTTTTGTTCGTTGTCAGCTTCACGATGACTTTTGAGTCTGTAAATCGTAAGGGAGTCTGGTAACTTTTGCTTATCTCTGGATGCCCTACCAAGTTCACTTCTGTCATTTGGTCCTTCCATGATGAGAGGAGGGCCAGATTAGCAGAAAAAAGGTAATATATCAGTGCCACACTGCTTGGAGTGGCTCTCAACTAAAAATGCCAAGCCCAGGGCAGATATCCTAAATTCGCTGTATGTGCTAGAGTTAGATCTCATCCATGCAGTAACAAATGTAAACTCCCCAGAGAACTAGAACAGACTTGCAATGGAGTCACAGAAAGTCTACCTTGCCACCCAGGAAAGCTGGATTATATGATAAATGGTCACTAACACAAAATATTCAGTCTACTCCCACTCCCAGGAAACCAGTCCAGTCAGTTACCCCAGGTCAACTTGTTATCTTAAATCGCACACCAAAACACAACACTTAGGCCAGGTCTACACTAGGAGGTTAAAAAAAAAAAAAAAAAAAAAAAAAAAAAAAAAAAAATCAGTTTTAGATAGGCAAATCCACCTACGAGAATTGCATAGCTGAAGTCAACTTATCTCAAATCAAATTTTTGCCACCATCCACGGAGTGAGAGGTCAATGAGAGAAACTCTTCCATCCACTTCCCTTACTCCTCGAAAGTGTCAGGAGTACCAGGGTTGACAGTGGCACCATGGACAGTTTGATTTAGCACATCCCCACTAGGCATGCTTTTAAAAAAAGAAATCGAACCCAGAAGATCAAAGCAACTGCCAGCGCATCGATCTTCCCACAAGTGTAGACATATCTGACAGCTTAGTACAGGTTTGTCTAACTAAAGGTTTTAAACAATTTGGGAAAGGAAGTGAGTTATTTAGAGGTTAAAGCAAGCAAGCACATACACACAAATGAGTTTCGGTCTGTAATTCAAGGTGTGAAAGATTCGTAATCTGTCGAACCAAAATATCTTTCAGGGCTAAACCACACCTACCAGCACGTTGCCCCTCACAGTCCAGAAGAGATTCAGCTTCTCCTCGTCAGGGATTTTTATAAGAGTGAAAACTGATGGAATGAGTTCATCCATAGATCTTTCCTTACTGAAGAGCATTTAGCAATGCCATGGGTAAGCAGGGCCTCTGTCCTTTGATGCTTAACAATACCTCATTTGCCATAAAGGGGTATCTCGCATGTGGACAAGCACTTTACCTTAAAGAACATTTCTTATCCTGTTTGGTGAGATACTCAATAACGCAGGTTTATACGGCAAACTCTCAATATAACTTTATACCATGGGCTATAGAAACAATAAGTGAGATTAATACATGCAACATCCTACAAGCATTTTCTAAAGTCTAAACAGTAAACAAACTCTTGGGATTTAATATCTATTTTGAAAAAGCTAACTGTCTGAGGCCTTGCCACGAGCTGGCACCTGGTCTGCCAGTGACCATCAAATCCCTTTCCTGTCACTAATCACTCCAGAGTTGCCTGCTTCCACACTCCTAATTCTTTGTTCACCTATGTTAATGACATTGATGGAGTATTTATCCTGTTCTACACTGATGGGAAGGGATTCAAGCAGCAATGCTCCTGCGTTCATTGAGAAGCAGCAGTTACTCATTAAGGAGCCTTTATTTGTTGATGACTGTACACTGTTTACTTGCTCAACGCATGACATTCAGTTTATAACTGATCACTTTAATTTCACAATCAGCCAAAAAGGAAAAAAAAAATGAAGTACCATAGCAACCCATTGCAGGCTCTCTGTGCATGTCTACCCAATTACTCAGAGCGGCAACATTCCTCTCAAGTGTGGGCTTTTATTTCATTTAAAGAGAATTGTGTAATGTTGTTTTACACCACCGTTGATTTGGCTGTGGCAACTACAGTTCAATCTTAACAGATTAAAGCAATTAGCAGAGGTGACTTTCAGGTTCAGAGTCTCTAGGGTCACTACCCTTGGTCTTTGCATGAAGTACAGTCACCACGTCTAGTCTCAAGTTTCATTAAAGTTACAATTAAAATTACCCAAAAATATAGAAATTCTATATGCACAAGTTACACTCACACCCTTAACAATAGTATTAGTATCAGATGGGCCTCTCATGACTTGGTCATCAGTAGAGGGATGATTCCCGCTCTAATTTTCCTGCTCTAGGCATTCACTTTTTAGAATGTGGTTCTGTCTACACCTACGTTCTGCAGAGGTCCATAAAAATGGTCAATCTTTTCTCTTACTGGTCATGTTCTCTGGAAACTTAAAAGGACCCCAATTTTCAGTAAGCTGCCTGGATTCTCATTAGCACTGATGCATAACTTATATCCTGTAGTTAAGACATGTCAGAGATAGGTGTGCCTTTACAGTATTAATGATCTAACTAAAGCTAATTTTGAATGATATTACTACTGGATACCTCTCTTCCCATTATCTTAGGGCAACCTCTTCTTTTGGGGGGAGGCAGTGTCACTGACTTACAACATCATCATCATTTCTTGTCTTCAGGGCCTAATATGTAAGCTGAAATCTTGCCAAACCTCAGCCTACAGGTTCTTGCATTTCATAGACTCAGTCACAGAACACTAGAACTGGAAGGGCCCTCAAGAGGTCATCCAGTCCAGTCCTCTGCCCTCAGAGCAGGACCACACACCATCTTGACAACCCCCGATAGGTGTCTGTCTAACCTGCTCTTAAATATCTCCAGTGATGGAAATTCCACAACCTCCCGAGACAATTTATTCCAGTGTTTAACTACCCTGACAGTTAGGAAGTTTTTTCTAATGTTCAACCTGAACCACCCTTGCTGCAGTTTAAGCCCATTGTTCCTTGTCCTAACCTCAGAAGCCAGGAAGAACAATTCTTCTCCCTCCTCCTTGTAACCCTCTGTTAGGTACTTGAAAACCGCTATCATGTCCCCTCTGTCTCCTCTTTTCCGAGCTAAACAAGCCCAGTTCTTTCAGTCTTCCCTCATAATTCATGCTCTCTAGGCCTCTAATCATTTTTGTTGCCCTTCTCTGGGCCTTCTCTTTCTTGAAATGTGATGCCCAGAGCTGTACACAGTACTCCACTTGAGGCCTAATGAGCGCTGAGTAGAGCAGAAGAATGACTTACCATGTCTTGCTCTCAACACTCCCATTAATTTAATTTCATCTTGTCTTACTTATATCTAACACACGATTCTTCTAAACATTGATCACTTATTCTTTTATAATCCTACAAGTGAACTAGTTAACATATAATTATCTATAACCTAACATGCTGATTAACCACGAATGTCACACAACAAATGACTGGCTACACAGCTCTTTAGAGAGTTTTTGCTACCCAGAGTATGCTATCACTCAACGCCCCAATTGATAAGCATGGTGGTGTCCAAAATGTTACCCACTAGACACGTGGTTATTTGGCTGATTGAACATAGCCAATTGGCTTGAACAATAAATATATATCTGTACAACTAGTGGCTACTGCTAGAGTGAACTAGTCACATTAGTCTGAAAATATTTAATGTGGCTAGTTCACCATAGCCGTATCTACTATAGGTTTAACCTCTCTAACCTGAAAGCAATGGAAGTGCTGGTAATGTGATAGAAATTATTGATCTCCCCGTGATCTGACAAATTCTCTCATCTGACATCAGTCAGGTCCCAAGGGTGCTGGACAAAAGAGGTTCAACCTGTAGTTGTACAACAGCAATATATTGATTGTTCAAGCCAACAAGCCACATTCAACTGGCCAAATAGCTACATGTGCCCTAGTAGTGGCTGCTGCTTGAGAACTGGTTGAACACCATGAGATTAGGAGATGATCCATCACACAGACAAGACCAGCTCTGTATGTAGAATACTCACATCCCTATGGAATGATAAGGGGCTCAAAATGAGGAGTAACCTAAATGTCTAGCAGGTAGGTGTGCCTCTGTATTGCAGTGAAATATGGGTAACATACGGCTGCCAAATTAGGAGTCAATTCTTTTAGACTTCAAACAATCTTCGTCTTTCCCTAACATAGTGGTTAAACAGGAGTGCAGTACTATTCACACAGATTTAAACTTCTGATTTCAAATATTTGCACAAACAATCAATCTCTAAAGGTTTAGGCAGACACTTACATGCAATAAAGCAGAGTTAGGAAATACTTACCAAAGTACAGACACAATATACAAACTGTTCTATTAGGAATAAATAGTGGAGAATATGAGGAATGAACTATTATGACAGACACTAACAATTACTTTGCAGCCTGGTCGAGCTTTCCTTGAAGTCGGGATCAGGTTTTCAGAAGCTGCTGATGACTAAGGCTTTTGGGAAGAATTTAAACAAGTAAATGTACTTGGAGATCACAAAATGTATACTCTGACTGAAGCAGAGTTTGTGTAATCCTATGATGTTACTTCAGGTCACTCTGTACCCAGATGGGCAGACAAGCATCTTTTCAATACACATGTATCAAGCTCCGGGATGTACTTATTTCTCCGCACCCAAAAAAAAATCAGGCCATGCCCCTTTACCCAGTTCTCCTTCCTCTGACGTGCTTTACAGGCATTCTCAACCAAATTCTTGGTGGTCTCAGAATGCGCACGCCAACTCTTGCTGGTGGCCACACTGACATTTTTTCCTAAAATGCTTAATCAACTGCAGGAAAAATAAGCGATCGTGCAGCGATAGGCACCCTGGTAATTTATAGCAGGATATTTTACATATGCCATAAGAGCACAGTCGGGAGAGATGGGGGCAGGGGACAAGGCGGCAGAAGTGGGCCACTGATGACCAGGGTCAGTGCCCACTTCTCTTTGGCCAAGGATCAGCACCCGGACTGGGGATCAGCACCCTCTGCTATGTAGCCAGGGGATCAGCACCTGCTGCTGTGTGATTAGGGCAGGGGATCAACTCCCAGGTCAGCACTTTGGGTCCACAGCTGCTGCTGCCCAACAAGGGCTAGGAGTCAGCATCCTGGACCAGCAGCTGCACAGTGGGAATTGGAGGCCACTGTCCAGGGCCAGCACCTACTGGAACCCAAGGTCAACATTCAGGAGCAGTGCCCATGGCTGGTGACCAGCCTCCAGCCCTGGCTACTGTGGGGGCTGGGAGTTGGTGCTCAATGTTTCTGCCTGCGGATGGCCAGCCAGGAGTCGGCATCCAGGACCAACACCTGTTAGAGCCTAAGGCCACCAGGCGCAGCAGGCAGGGCTGGGAGTCAGGACACACAGAGAGGGAGTCAGCGCTTAACCAGCGACTGCCACCAGAGGCAGCAATCAGAGCCCTTTTCACATGGTCAGGAGTTGGAGTATGAAACTCCATCACTGAGGTTAGGGCTGCACAGCCAGAGCTGGATCAGCACCTGAAACACCACGGCCAGAGCTGGGTGTTGGGACCCAAAGCCCCCTGGCTGGAGTCCTATTTTGCTGCCAAGCTCCTTAAGTCCCTGACATCCAACCACACCAGGTCAGAAGTCCAAGTTTCACTAAATCCTCCATCCTCTTTCCCTCTAGCAGAAAACTCACCTTGCTCCTTCAGCTTTGTGCCCCAGTTGTCTCATGGCACATCTACGATCAACATGGAGGAAGAGTGGCTGATACAATGTGCCTCTCACCCCCACCCCACCCATCACTGTACAGGAAGCTTCTTGGCTACAAGGAAACCCCCTGAGGGACACATTTGAGAAACAGTGGCTTAGAAAACTCATTTAGCCTTACACATACTAAACAAGAAAAGGCCAAACAAATTGCTATTGTAAATCATTAAACTTACCGGTTTGTCAACAGGCAGACAACAACTAGTGCTACTCACACCCTTATTTCTTCAAACCCGTGTATTTTCACACACAAAATTATATCTACACAAATGGCAGCTATGACTGTCCCAAGACCCCAAGATATCTGTCCATCCATGGTTTTTAAGGAGGCTAAATCTCCTTATTCCTTAAGGGGGAAAAGCCTTTGACTTTTTAGTAGGACTTCAAGTTCTTAAAACAGCTTTCTTGTAGCATAAATCACCTTTAATGGAGAGGTCTTGCCAGGATTTGATGTAGTGGTTTCAATTTCTATAAGTTTGTGCAGGACTTAGCAAGATTAGGAGGCCAGATAGCTTGGCCTATAGGGACTATTAACACAATCCTAGTAGTTCAACTATGCCCACAACTGTCTCTCTCCCCTCAACCCGCAAAAAAGGGGATATTCATACAACTGTGGCCAGTGTGCAGTCTTCTCCCTGCCTTCTACATTCCATAAACTGCTAAGCTCTCAACTACTTCCACAGATACTCAAGAAGAGAGATTCTATATAGAACAAACCAGCCAGGAATATACTTCACATTTGCATCATACAGTCTGCCCAGAAAAGCGACACGCTGGTGGAATGTTCCTGAAGGATAGGACGGTTCCAAAAAACACCCAAATCTTACTAAGATCAACATTCTGGAAAGATTACAGTCCTCTAGGTATTACACACTACATCTGACATTAACACCCTCCTAATTCAAGTTCCACTTTGCCTGCTATAATGAACAGCTGGAAGAAACAATGACAGGAATTTACATCAGGCAAGCTACTCCCAAATAAAAACAACCCAGAATCTAAGCCGCAGAACTAGCGCTCTTTACAGACTGTTTAAAATTATCTAAACACTGGAGTATATTCAGATAATTTAGCATGCTACAAAGCACCACCAAACAAGCATTCTTAACATCAGGCACCTTATGTCAGAGGAAAATGAAGGTTTAAACAGATATAACAGATGAACTAAAGTTAGAACTGGATATAAAAGAATGCACTTGTGCACACAAATGGATACAGACAGGTCAACAGACACAACAGGCTTAATTTGTCGGCATGAAACAAACAAAAGAAACCCTGCTGCTATACAAAACAACTTTTTTTCTGATATAACAGGCTCACTATGGATAGATATCTTGCCATAACAGCTACATACTGTGTAAAAAATGAACTGAGCAAAAACTAATGTTAAAAAGAATCATAATGCCTTGGCTTTGCCTAACTACTACTACTTAACCTTTGCACTCTGCATGGAGCATAGGTCATCTACAAGACTCCTCCACTTTACTCTGTTTTGGGACAAAACTTTTAGCTGACTCCAGTACCACCCCAGTTGTTGTCCTTCAATTTCAATAGACCTTCTCCATGTTGTCCAAAGTCTTCCTCTTCTGTATTTTTCTTGCAGGTTCCATGTGAGAGCTCGACGGACTATGCTGGCTGATAGTCTTCTGGAAGTGTGGCCTAGCCATCCCCTCTTTCTTCTCTTGATTTCGGTGTCAATTGGTTCTTATCCTGCTCTGTTCCAAAGCTCCTCATTTGTGACCAAGTCTTGCCTTTTGATATGAAGGATGTACCTCAGGCATCTTTATGAATGTCTGTAGCTTGAGATTTGAAGACTTTTTAGTACACAGGTCTCTCATGCTTACAAGAGCACACTCTTCACATTTGTGTTGAACAGCAGCAGTTTTGTCTCCACAGATATTATTTGTGAACTCCATGTGCGACGGAGAGTCTTGAATGCAGCTGCTGCTTTCCCTATCCTGGTCTATTCATCCATCTCTACCCATAATACTCCCCCAGTAGGTGAACCGCTCCGCATCCTCCAGGTCATCGCCTTCTAGCATGATGGTGGTGCTGGTGGACTGGTTGATTCTCATTGTCTTGGTCTCTCTCTTATTAATGCTCAGTCCAGTCATTAAAGCAGGTTTGTCTAGTGCTGTGACCTTTTCTTTCATGTTGATGTAAAGTGAGGGCGACATCATCAGAAAAATCTAACTACATTCTACCTTTAAATAATATGGCATCCAAGATCAAGGTGCAATCACCAACAACGTGTATACTTTAGGATAATTAAAATCTTTAGAAGTTTTACATGCTCTTAATTGTTTTAGTACTGCAAATTGAAGCTTTTTTTAAAATCAAGTGTATGAAGTATACTTGTGAGGATAAAAAAGTGAGCACAAGCCCTCTCATTTAGAGTAACATGTCCCTGTCCAACACACAGATCTCTTTAAACTTCCTGGTTTTTGCCATAATTCGAATCTTTGGAACAACGACAGACCTCTAGTAGAGAGCTCCAGCCATCCTTCTACATTGTGGCAGGAGTCCCTTTTGTTATTAATATTAGTGTTACTATAGCAGCTAGCTGCGCTAATCATAGACCAGGACCATGACGTGCTAGATAAGGTACAAAAACAAATCAAAAGACAGTTTGCCCAAACAGCTTACAACCTAAATATGAGACAGAAAGAAGACAGTGAAGCATGCAGAGAATCAACCATGATATCAATGTTAAAAAAAGGGAAGGGAGGCAGGGAAGAGAAGGCTGAGAGCAAACAAGCAGTCTTGAATTCTGATCAGAGTAGATACAATTTAAATAAATATTTAAGATTTTGTTTTTGAAGTAAACTTGTTTAATGTTAATTCTGAATTGAATAAAATTTTATTTAATAAAAATGTATGCACTGTTGCGTATTTGTTCAAATTCTAGTTACCATCCTAATGCAGCTGATATTAAGAATGAACAAAAACAACAGCTGAAAACAATATACCATTCATTGAACATTCTAAAAGTAGTAAGAATTGAAAACATGAAGCTATGTAAAATTGCTTAAAATGCAGTTATATAGAGTACCATTGTATGTAGCAAAAAGATGTACCAAATCTAGTACCAAGACTACTCAGTTGCAAATCAATATCTTTCAATGGCTAGAAAGCAGAACCTCAGAACTGCAGACACTTCAGGAATGGAGGTTGGTCACAACTCTGAAGAGCACACTAGGGCTGATCTTTACAAATATTTACTACTGAACATCGGCTTAACTCTGTTAAGTATAAAAAAATGCTGCTTTTAATTTAAATGAAACAAGCACAGAAACACTTTCCTTATCTCGACAATTTAAAAAAAAAACACTTTAGACATTTGCATTTAACATAACGTTGTATGGCATTTGCATTTAACATAACGTTGTATGGCATTTGCATTTAACATAACGTTGTATGGCATTTGACTGTTAGGGATAGGGAGAGCAAGAGGTCTCTGCAGTTGCCTGATTATGTGCTCCCAGCTGCAACTAAGGTAGGAAGTTGACTGGTCAGCTTGCAAACTGTGTTCGTAACAGAGGTTCTACTGTACCAACCAATAAAAATGCACCCTTCTTTAGAAAATGAAGTACAGGTTGAACCTCCCTCATCTGGGAACTTCTGTAATCTGGCAACATTTTAGCTAGCCAGATGACCACTGGAAATACAGCACTATCTCCAGATCTGAAGAAGTGAGTCTGCCCCTCAAAAGCTCATAACCTAATAAAATATTTTATTACTCTTTAAAGTGCTACATGACTGGGTTTGTGTTTTGTTAAGATACAGACTAAATACAGCTACTTCTCAGTTACTTTTCCCCACAAAGTTATTCTATTATTCATGGGCCTCCTGCACCACCCTCAGACACCAGAGCTGCCCACTAAAGAGAGCAGAGAGGGAAATTGTAGACTTCACACTTCCTAATCTTCAGTTCAGAGACTCCTTCAGTGATGTAATAAAAGACACCAGTTCTTGAGCAATGCCACTCTCCTTTCCACAGAGGTAACTGCAAACGACTGTGCCTCAACAGCAAAGCCATCTTCCACCCATCTATGCACAGACAACCAGCTGAATAATGGATAAGGAAGATGGAATAGCAAAAATCCATTTCAATAGAAGGTGAGCACATGATAGAATGATATTTAATCCCCGGGTGAGAAGTTGTATTGGCGAAGAATTACTCCTTTCTAATGACTTCTTACCTTTATATTTTTATAGATAATTTATCTTGTCACAAGAATAAAACATTTAGATGACCTGTCATACAGTAAAGAACACATATGATAATAAACAAATACATAAACTTACAAGATACTTCTTCACTGGCTTTTTGACCACAATTTTAAATAAAAAAAAGTTTGAAACAGAAAAATAAAAAAAACCTGTATGTGCCATATTTCAAATGGTATCTAAAAATCACTGCTTATACAACCATTGTACACAGACATGTGCCTCTACCTCACCCCTCACTCCCATGCCTCAGAGGCCTGGAACTGCATGAAAATCTGATGCTGTCCTCTCAGAATATTTTGATAGCACAGCCAAGTAGCATACCTACATGCTGATAGATTTGTTTAAAGTATGGCACAGTTTTAGTCAGCGAAATGCGTGTCTGTAGTTTTACTACTTACCAGTCAACGTGGGCTGAAGGCGAGGCTTATATAGCCAAAGTAAAGATTCTGCAAGTGACTTTAATGCTGCATTTTTGGCTTATTTATAAATATAACCATAATAATGTTGAAAATAACTATTTGCTTACAATTTCTACTGTGTTATGAAGATGTCTGGAAGTAGTCATCATTAGTACCTTCAGAACAATTACACAGTGTATGTATTTACATTTTTCTAATGACTTACCCAAGAATGAGTCTCCTGTAACATTTTGTTCCTAGATGATGAACAAATATCAATGGTGGGTCTGCATACCAAGTCTGATTTGTATGAGAGTCAGTGAAAGTACTTCACTACTTGAAGCACTCAAGAATGTGCAGCTACAGCATGATATTTTGCAGCTGCAGGATGTCAGCTCAGAGCTACAAACTCCAGGCTCTCTAATGATCCTTGAAAGGCCAGCTCCATTATAATTAAAGGTAGTAATGTAAACTTGGCAATTCTCCCTGTGTAAACTAGAGCTAATCAGCTGGTAACCCAAATTACTGGCACACCAACAGTTGCGTCAAAGCTTGTTTGACTGAACTCTGTCTTCCTAAAATTTTCTCTTACAACTGTCCCAGAACAGCAATCCGCTGTCTGGAGAACCACCAAATCTGGACAAGTCATGTTCTCCCACACAAACTTACAAGTCAAGTATGTCTTCGGAACAAGTTGTTCATCTGCATGACTAATATTTCTACAATCTTGCTCATTTAAGAAAAGTGCATGTCTTAACACTTTGTTTTCAACAGCAGTAGGTACTGGCAGTGACTTCAGAGTTGTCTACATTGCCATCAAATATGGGACTGCAGCACATTCAAACATTACCCAGCCAGCTTTGATCTAGCTAGCGCTGGTACCAAAAGCAAAACAACCCACTAAGGCAGAAGACAGCAGCATGGGCTAGTGGTCTAAGTACATACTCGGGAGTGCAAACAGAATTGGACTGCCTATACTCCCATGTCTTCACTGCTCAAACTAGCTAGGATAGGTGGGCACTCCCTCCGTCTCTCAGTCACTGTGGCAATACAAACAGCTGAGTTAAGATTAGAGGGGAAGGGGAAAGACAATACATATCACATACACATTCTCTGAGGAGGAATGGAAAACTAAGTTTTGTTAAAATTGGCCTCTAAATCAGCACAGCAGATTTCATACAGTTGACAAGCCAATCCAGGGCCTGAACAGGTCTGTTGGACCAGATCCTAAGTTAATACACTACTAGTAAAGATTGCACAAGAATGTTTGATTTTTGAGGGCGGCGGGGCAAGCTTCATTAGTCATTTACTGGATAATCTAGTGCGTTGCAACACAAACCGTCTGTAGCAATCCGTCAGTACAGAAGGGTTTCCAGCTGTTTATAATATAATGCATCAATCCAGCAGATGAGAGGCATATCTTATTGACGTTGACCAGACAACAGAGTGGCTTGTATGTCTGTGCCCATATGTTTCCAATCCAAAATGGTTATTCCTACATCTGACTTGCTGATTTAAGAAGAATCTAATCTTTTTTAAAAGCCAACATCAACCCACATAAAGCTAGAAATGAAGTCTCCTCTAGTATTGCACAATGCAAAGTTTGATGACTCACAGCTCTTCTCTACCTTTTCAGGTCTGAAAACTACTCTAGACAAGGTTAGATTCTCTCCTTTATGCATCACCAGGAAGGAGAGGGGGGGCAGAAAAACAAAAGCATGTGAGCAGAAATCAGGCTCAGCCTCCTACATTCATAAATTACTAAAGATATTCAACTGCCTCCTGCTTTCATAATGGGACTCACTATAATAACATTCTTGCCAGCAAACTAAAATAGCATGGATTGCCTAAACTGACTGTAAGGTGGACAGAAAGCTGGCTAGATCAATGGGTGCAACGGGTAGTGATCAATGGCTGGATGGCAGTCAGAATAAAGCAAACTGCCCAAAGGGCTGGTTCTGGGCTTGGTTTTTTGCAACATCTTAACTAATGACTTGGGTGAAGGAAATAGACTGCGCCCTCAGCAAGTTCACAGATGGCACTTCTCCTCATTGAACCCCAGAGTCCTGCACTTAATACACAGGAATCCCAAATACCGTTACAGGCTGGGGACCAACTAGCTAAGCAGCAGTTCTGCAGAAAAGGACTCGGGGAGAGGGTATATTGAATGTGAAGCTGGAAACGAGACAACAATGTGCCCTTTTAGCCAAGAAGGCTAACAGAATATTGGGCTGCATTAGTAGAAGCACTGCCAGCAGAGCTAGGGAAGTGATTATTCTTTATTCAGTACATGTAAGGCTACATCTGGAATATTGTGTCCAATTTGGGACCCCCATTACAGAATGGATGTGTACACATTGGAGGGAAAGCAGCACAAATGTAGCACTTTAAAGACTAATAAAATTATGTATTTGGTGATGAGCTTTCATGGGACAGACTCACTTCTTCAGATCAATTTCATTTCCAATACAGATTGTCTTGTCTGAGATAATGATGAGCATCAAAGCAAGGGAAGCAGTCCTTGCAATGCATCAGATAGTTGATGTCTCTGTTCACACCACGTTAGTGTGTCAAATTTGAATATGTACTCCAACTCACAAATCTCTCACTCTAATCTGTTGTTAAATTCCCTGTGTTCCAAGACACAAATTCTCAGGTCTTTAAACAGAATGGCCCACTCCATTCAAGTGCTCACTGACCTGCTTATGCGTATCGAGTTTCTTGATGTCTGCTCTGTGTCAATTTACTCTTTGGCAAAGGTTTCGGCCAGTCTGTCCAATGTACATCGTGTCAAGGCATTGTTGGCACAAAATAGCATATATAATGTTGCTTGAAGTGCACAAGAGTGTGCCTTTGATCTTGTAACTAACATGGTTAGGTCCATGATGGTATCCCCAGAATACCTATATGGACACATTTATTTATTATTAATCCCTTCCTTTGATGCTCATAATTATCTCAGACAGGACAATTAACATCCCCTCACCTCTCACCACTTCCTTCAATCCTATTTGATTTGATCAGTTTTTAATCACAATTTTTTTTTGTCTTCAGTACTTATAAATGTCAGTCTGTATTGGAAATGAAATTGATCTGAAGAAGTGGGTCTGTGCCATGAAAGCTCATCACCAAATAAATCATTTTGTTAGTCTTTGAAGTGCTACATTTCTGCTGCTTTGTTTTGTTGGACTACGGAGTAACACTGCTACTTCTGTTACTACATTGGAGAGAGTTCAGCGGAGGGCAACAAAAATCATCAGGAGGCTGGAGCACATGACGCATGAGGAGAGGCTGAAGGGCTTTCGGGTTGCTTAGTCTACAGAAGAGTAAAGTGGAATTTGGTAACAGCCTTCAATCACCTAAAGTAGGGTTCCAAAGAGGATGGAGAGAGGCTGTTGTCAGTGGTGGCGGATGGACAGAATGAGGAGCAATAGGTTCAAGTTGCACTGGAAGAGGTCAAGGTTGGATATTAGGGAAAAAACTTTCATTAGGAGGGTAGTGAAAGCAAGCACTGGAATTCATTTTCTAAAGAAGTGATGGACTCTCCATCCCTAGAAATTTCTAAAACCCAGCTTGGATGATTTAGTTGGGATTGCTCCTGCTTTTAAACAGAGGATTAGAAGAGACTACAAAGTCATCAAGTTATACCCCACAAATCTATAAGCGGCATAAAGTCCTTACTATCCACTATTCAGAGCCCTTACTTATCTATAATGTCCTATATTTAGCGGATATAGCTGTTTTTGTATTTCACATAACTTGCCCCTGTATACAGCTTCAGCCTGGGATTTTCAAAAAATTGGCCTACAAGAGGTGGCCTTCTAGGTTGGGCTACAAAAGAACCACCCCCTTTGACTTTGGAAGTCCCAGCTCCCAGGCAATAAGAACACTTGTTGGTTTAAAATTTAAGTTGTCAGTGTCATCTTACAAAAGACTATTTAGAACTTGTTTGCTTTTCGCTAGCCAGGCCTTTGCTGTCTCATTCAGCTTGGACAGTGAAATTAGACTATTTATTTAGATTTAATATCTGACAAAACACATGATGTCTGAGCATCCTGAACATAATTAGACTGACCACAAAAAAGACACAGAAGCGTAAATACTAGCAAGCAAATACGTTCAATATTCCTGATTGACAGAGTTGTCAAACGACGATAACCATATGAGAGGAGTCCTGAAACGTACCCACTCCACTCCACCCCTAAGAACATACTCCTCTCCTCCTCCCCAAAATCCCCATCAGGCACAGTGAATAGTCTCTGTATAGAGCAATTTTCCAACACCAGTCCCCACATATTAGTGCTTGTTTCCGTAGCCGACTCTGCAGGAAAGTATTTAAAAGATTAAGTTCCCACATTTAAAAAACACTTTGTAAAACAATTTTAAAGCTAAAGCTAGATTTAAAGGTGAACACTGACTCTTTTTGCTTTGCTTATGAAAGAAGCACATTAGATTAATAAGTTATATTTCCTGTCATGTTTTCTCTACATTGCCTCCACTCCTCCTCCCAACTGATTTTATCTTTAATTAAAATCCCTGATTAAGGAACCTAAGAGTTATAGGCTGAGTAACTGCAGCCTGACACTTGACTCAAGACCATTTTTCTGTCTATAAGTCCACCTGCTAGATCCTTTACTTCATGAAAACAATAAAAGACTCTCCTTACCTGATGACCATGAAGAGTATACAGCAGTCTTCCTTCTAGTAAATCCAAAATTTTAAGGGTAGAATCATTAGAGGCTGTAATGAGGTAGTTTCCAGAGGGATGAAAGGAAAGACAGTTTACCACAGCACTATGCACTAGGGGAGGAAAAAAGTTAGATATAAATATAATATACACACACGCAGTAATGCCTGAAACCATCTTACACAAAGAGTTCCCCTCCAAAAAAGGTGCAGGCACTTTCCAATATTCTGTTATACAATGTTTAATGGGTTTTCTGATCATAATTTTCACATTATGCAGCAACTCTTTTCAAGGCATACTACAGTAAGGGCCAAATTCAAGGCCAGTGAAAAGTAAGTTTTGCCAGTTATTTCACAGTCCAGTTTGTCCTGATGCTTTTTAGGCCTAAACCAGAAATGTGAACTGCATATGAAGGCAAAAAAAAAATCTGCAGTCTTGGTTTACGACTCACTATAAGACAAGTAACAAACAGCTTGACAAACATGCTTAACAGTGTCCCTATCTGAAGGTGTAACATGAGGTGTGTCTAGAATTTCAACAAAACTCATCAGGGTATTTAAAGTTCTTACAATTTAAAACAGTAAGCAGCATTTTGAGATTTTTAATTTTGAAACATGCATATCCAAGTGAAACAAAGCTTTGCATGGGGATAGAGCCAAGAGCATTATTTGGAAGAGGTTTTTAATTCATTTTTTGTTTTTTTTTTTAAAAAAAAAAAAAAAAAAAGTCTGAATCTTCTGAATAAAAACCTATTGCAACAAAACCTACTTTCAAACATACTGCAACAAGATGATCTTACATTTAAATATTATAGCCCATTTGCATATTTATCTGTGGGAACATATAGTACTTCACATAGGCCAGGTCTACATGTGCCCCTTCCTTTTGGAAGGGGCATGTTAATGAGTGGGTTCAAAAGATGCTAATGAGGCGCTGCAATGAATATGCAGCGCCTCATTAGCATAATGGGAGCCACAGCAATTCAAAAGTGCGGCTTTTCAAATCACACGCCACCTGTGGAGACGGGACTTTCCGAAAGGACACCCCCCAGTTTTCGAAAGCCCTTCTTCCTATCTGGTGATTGGAAAAAGGGCTTTCGAAAACTGGGGAGGGGTCCTTTCAGAAGGTCCCGTCTCCACGGGAGGCGTGCAATTCGAAAAGCCGCACTTTCGAATCACCGTGGCCGCCATTATGCTAATGAGGCCCTGCATACACATTGCAGCACATCATTAGCATCTTTCGAACCTGCTTGTTAACATGCCCCTTTCAAAAGGAAGGGGCACGTGTAGACACAGGAATAATGTACAATTGTTTATGCACATGTGATATAACTCACTACCAGTAACTGCATTTAGGGATATTCTGAATATGAAGCCCAGATTGCATCTCACAGTATGCGATTCCAAAATGTTCTAGTGCCTTGCATATATGCTTTATTATAAACAGACAAATACAAAATTCTTAGTTCGTATTTCACTCCAAGTTGCACATTTAACTTACCTAGTTTTACTACAAGCAGATAGAATTTTAAACACCCTGACTTATCATTGGCTAGGGAAATCTCAAAGAATCTTGAGTTGTAACACAGAATATAGATATTTCCCCTTCAACATTACTAACAGTCTTCACCATTTATATTTGTAGTACCTTGATGACTAGGGACCAAGTCACAAACCAGACCACTCCCCACCCCACCCCCTTGCAATGCATTTAGAAACAGAACCGGAAGATGGACTGTAAACCTCCTGGAGCATGTAAGTATTTACCAAGTATAAAACAGAACAACAGCTGGCTGTAGACAGGAGAAGGCGTACAAACAATAAGGCAACACTGATCACCATGACAGGCAGTGGTCCCAGCAAACTAATAACATAATCGTTGTCAAATGTTTTGTAGACTTCACAGCAAAGGAGCTTTTAGGAAGAATTTAAAGGTGGATGATGAAGTAGCTTTGCAGAAATTCATTGGGAATGCCTCCCAAGTACAGGAGACAGCATACAGGTGGCTAAGAAGCTAAAAAGTGGGTAAAGAGGCTGCTTCATGGGACTTCCCAACCCCAGGAGCTACTTAAAATCACCACCCACCACCTCCTACTCTCCCCTACACCCACTTGCCAGTAAGTACTGTGACCCAAATTATTTTATGCTGCAACCAGTAAATGACAGTGGTAGCAGAGGAAAGAGGAAGCCCCTGCCACTGACTTGTCCATTTGCCATTCAGGCTTAGAAAACATCTATGGCCAATATAGAGAGAAGGTGTGTTGTCAATATCTTGGATCAACATGGGTACTGTTACACTGTATACAGATCTTAATAAAAGTCAGTTACGATTAATTAAGTACTAAGGCCATATACACCTTTCTGCCAACTCAACCACCAAAATTGAGTCACTGAAGCCTATGGGATGAACTTAAGTACTGTAAACAAAATTTAAGTCATGAACTGTGATAATGATCAGCCCCTTTGAAAGCCAGCGACCAGTTAATGCCATTTGAGCAACCATAGTCTAGAATATAAATTAAAATGGCTATAACATCACCTTAATAAAGGTGGTGTCCTTTGTACAGGGTTGAACCACCTTAGCCCAGCACCCTTGGAACCTGACTGGTAGCAAACCAGAGAATTTGATAGACCACAGGAGGTCAATATTGTCTATCTAGCATATTACCAACACTTCCACTGCTCATTAGACTCTTAGAAGACATGTGGAGGTAAATTAGAGCTAAATAACAGCACGGAACACTGACAGCCAGGAGTGGTGCTTCTGTAGACAAACTTTATGGGATCCCAGGAAACTTGGCCACACCCGTGATAAGTGGTCATCCAACGAACCAAAATTGTGCCAAATTGTAGATTTTGCCAGACAAATGTGTGCCAGATTAGAGAGGTTCAACCTGCACATCTATTACTCTATATTTTTCAGCATTTCTTTGTTCTTTATCAACAGTTTTAATTAAAAAGTAGTCATGTCACACACACACAAAGTGTAGGGCTGTTCCAGTAGATTAACATCAGCACACTGTGATCTGACAAATTTTGCACAGTGCAGAGCCAGCAGGGTTGGCTCTTAAGGTAATCTGGGATCACTTCTGATCTGATGGCTTACTCCCACATCAATGACTCATCTTAAGCTTTTAAAAAAAGAAAGTACATAAAAATGGAAGGAAATCCAAAGTATTTTTAAGCTGTCAATAATAAAATCTCTTTTCTGCCCTGGTGCAAATGATGTCCTCATCCAAATTTAAAAAACACACAAATGCAGCAAACAAGTGTTCTGGCACTCCACAGTGTAAGCAAGATGGCTGTCCTTAGTGCTCAATGCCATGAGGTCTCCATTACTTTTCTTTGTGACCTAACATGCACCAATCCCTAAATGGCCTTCTCAAGGATTGAACTCGCAACCCCAAGTTTAGCAGACCAATGTTCAAACCACTGAGCCATCCCTCCCCCTATAAATCCTAGCACTGGTATGCTAGTTTTCCTTTTTCTGCAACATGACTTCAGATTTGCCCTCAGACACAAGTCTTAACATCTTAGGGAGCTTCATACCAGTAACACACTGCTATACAGGACTTTGTGGTTGATTTGCTGTACAGCCATCAGGGCACTGGATAAACAGTTTCTTTGCTTATTAAGTATGTCTACATCATTTATAAGTTAGTTTACTGAGACACACTGTAGAAAAGTAGAAAGCAAGTTGTAAAACCTTGAGTTATTTACAACCTTTCAGCTGGAAAGAGTCTCAACAACAAACAAAAGAACTTATCTGTTGTTAACTAACAGCCAAAGTGTTATTCACATCTCTATGGAGGTGGAGGGGGAGAACTACTTATCAATTACTACTCTTTTAACAATCCAATTTGACTAAAAATGGATCCCTGGAAATCAACAGAAAGATGTCAGTTTTTCAACATGATTACATATTGAAGGAAAAGATGCCCTCTAGCGGAGTTTAGTGATTTGATGGCTATCTGGTCTTCTAAAATTATAATTTTCACTGTGTGCGGTATCTAATTTCCATCTAAATCAAATGAGTCAGGCCTATAAATACTTTGCAAATGAAAGATACCCATTTGTATCTGAAAGCAACAAGCGTGAATTCACTGTGCAACGTAACCACTTCAAGGTATTAATTTTAGTATTTCAGACTGAAAGTTTGGTGCCTAACTGGGATTTATGTAGCAGCTCATTGTACAAGATTTCAATAACAAAAGCATAAAAATAAAGTGCCACTCAGGCAAAAGATAAAGTTAAAAATTCCAAGAGACAAAAAATAATCCTGGCAGTCAAATAGCAACTAAGCTACACTAGACCCAGACAATTTTATAGCTCTAAAATTGTAAGCAGGAAGAGCTCACTGGAGAGCCAAGTAATGGTGTGGCTGGAAACACATGCTGTGTATCCTCCCACTGATAAGCAGTTTCAGAGTGTCCTTTATCCTAGTTTAAGGATTTTTGTTAAAACAGGCAGAACTTTTAAAGAGTTTTTATTCCTATTTCCAAGCTTCACTAATACACACAATTTGGAGTAAGCACTACTCTGTATGGACAGACAACTCTGCTAGTGAAGTTATGGCCATCAGAAAGAACATACCTGCCTCCTCCTCAGACATTCATATTTGGCTCTGTGTTGAATTTCTCAGTTACTACTATAGTGTTATCAGAAACATAGCGACGCACTGGCACCATCCACAAGCAATCTGCACTGCACCTCTTGCAAAGGTCTTTGTTTCCTTTAACTTGGTTGATCAACATAAAGGTTGATACATTGGAAGAGGCCAACAAAGGAGTCCAAAAGCAATTAAAGGCTTGGAAAAACACTCCTTACAGTGAAAGACTTGGTCCAAGAGTTCTAGCTATGATGGCAAGCAAACCTATAATGGGATCAAATGTCTGGAAGTTGAAGCTAGACACATTTAGGCTAGAAACTAGGTGCAATATTTTAACAGCAAGGGTAAATAATCATGAGCACAGCAACTTTAAGGGTTGTGGTAGCTCTTCTATCACTGGTAATTTTAAAATCAAGACAATGGTTTTCTAACAGATATGCTCTAATGCAAACTGGAATAAATTGAGAGAAGTCGTGTGTCCCATGGTGTCTTTTATACAGAAAAAGACTAAAATGTGGTTAAGCAGGGATATGGTCGCTTAAATGAGAGAAGCAATCTCTGAAGCCTAACTCTGGTAGTTCTCTCATCCCACTTCAGAATAAGAACTTCATGGAGCTTTGAATTTCAAAACCCTTGGGTGCTGGGGAAAGAGGGAAATGGCGGATTTGGTTTTGTTTTTAAAGCACAGTACTGCCATTCACTTGCCTCCTTATAATATCAACAGGACTTTGGCAGCATCAGTGGCCTCTTTGCACAATTTCCGGTTTTACTGCTGAACAAGTTCTTCTGAAAGCCCTCGTCCATTACAAGAGTTTAAGGATATGTTTTCAGAGGTACATATGAAGGAGGAACGACACTCAGGAGAAGAGTTAGAACAACTCTGGTCTTATGGCATTCTTACAGCTTCCCATACCTTTCAGCCACTGGTTGTACCTCCCTAAACAAGAGCTTTCCAGTCTGGCAACACCTGTGGTCTGGCAGTACCACAGATGTTCTTGAATCAGAGAGACAGAGGGCCAGGGTCAGCCCTCAGCTGGCAGACAGGCAGCATTTGGCAAGCCCAGCCAGGGTCAACACCCCAGACAGGCCAAAGGCAGAGCTGGTGGGGAGGTGGGGGGGCAGGTGACTGCAGACAATTCCCTCTTTAGGACAGCTCAGGTCCCAAGGGACCAGACCAGGATGGGCCAACCCATACATGTACATTCACTATTTATTAACAACATAGGGAAGCAAGAGAATGTTTAACAAAACAAAAAACAGCAGAAGTGTAGCACTTTAAAGGCTAATAAAATGATTTATTTATAGAGAAATGTTTAGTTCTCTGAATCTCACTTCTAAGTAAACAGATGCATAAAGTTGAAAACACTGTGGCATAGGGATATATCACAGGCTACATAAAGCCACAGAGGTGCCAACAGTCTAATTTAGAAATGGCAAGTTTTACTTTCAACTTGTGAGCAAGATGGCATTGCAAGCTTTTTGTGTGTGTGTGTGTGGGCAGGAGGGGGTTCTTCACCCAGACTCTTGGGGATCCAGTTATTAGGTTAAACACCAGAGAAAAATAAAGACCCCTAGGTTCCTAACTTACCTTGATAATGCTGGAGGAGTCTATTCATCCTAACGTCCCACACCTTCACTGTGTTATCTGTACCAGCAGCAGCAATGCATGTACCACTGGGATGAAAATCCACATGATTCACAAATCTGTAAAGACAAAGCCAACAGGTTAAACGTGAAGAGATGCCTTCCAAGAAGGAGCACTAATATAGGGCGGACAGAAGGAAATCTAGTAAACACCGCTCAAGTCAACTAAAATGTATCTTTAAAAAAAAAAAACAGCAGAAACGTAGCACTTTAAAGACTAACAAAATGATTTATTCATAGGACAGACACACTTCATCCGATCAATCTCATTTCCAATAAGAGAGCACCACTTGTCACCACCTATAGCCCCCCAACTCAAACCCCTGCAACGCATTAGTCAAAACCTACAACCTATTCTGGATCACAATGCTACACTCCAGAACACCTTAGGTCGCAGGCCTGTCCTTTCATAGAAGCAACCTCCTAACCAAAGGAAGATTCTCACCAGCAATCACAGGCTACACCACAGTAATACTAATCCTGGAACTTTTCCTTGCAACAAACCCCGCTGCCAACTTTATCCACGTATTTATTCTGGGGATACCATCACTGGACCTAACCATGTTAGTTATGAGATCCAAGACACATTCCTGTGCGCTTGCAGCAAAATTATATATGCCATTATGTGCCAACAATGCCCTGCCACGATGTACGTTGGACAGACTGGGCAAAACCTTTGCCAAAGAATAAATGGACACAGAGAAGAAACTCAACACACACAAGCAGGTCAGCGAACAATTCAATGAAGGTGAGCCCTTCTGTAAAATACCTGAGAACTTGTGTCCTGGAGCAAAAAGAATTTAAAAACTGATTAGAGAGAGAAATTTGTGAGTTGGAATTCATATTCAAATTCAACACATCAACACGTGGTATGAACAGAGACATCAATTACCTCACGCATTACAAGGACTGCTTCCCTTCCTTTGATGTGTGTAATTATCTCAGACAGGACAATAAACATCCCCCTGCCCCAAACCCCTCCTTCAGTTCTATGGACCTGATGTCAGTTTTATTGCAAATTTTTTTTGGGGGGCAGGGCGGTCCTCTGTACTTATAAATGTCAGTCTGTATTGGAAATAAGACTGATGTGAAAAAGTAGGTCTGTCCCACGAAAGCTCATCACTGAATAAATCATTTTGTTAGGTCTTTAAAGTGCCATATTTCTGCTGTTTTGTTTTGTTGGAGTTCGGACTAACACGGCTACCTCTTTGTTACTATTTAAAATGTATCTTGCGCATCTCTCACAACCCTAAAGGCACTGTATTTAAAAAAACCACACATCTTTTTAATACAGTTACATGAGTTCCAGAAGTTAACTTTCTGGGATTTTGTAGATTTGGATGTCCTAACATTTAAGTTTTTTTAAACTAAGGTCACAGGAGCTCTTACTTGGCGCTTAGGAGATACAATACGCAGCCACATACTTTGAACAAATTTATTTTGAAGGAAGTGCAAAACTGATGCTTCATACGGTGCTTTGTAATTCTTGCTCGAGTGATACAAACAAGAGATCAGAAATGAGAAAACTGACTGTCCTGTTGCATGATATTAAAGATACCAACCACTTATATAGTGATCTTCATCGGACTCAATTTTGTTGTGTGGAGGAACCACGTGTACTAAACAAAAACTCTCAACATTGTACTAGGACATTAACGTCATGAGAATCAAATGTCGTGACAACAATTCAGACATTATTTTGAAAATGATAATCATACAAAAGGGAAATCAAATATGCAGTATGCAGTTACTGATCTATTGAGGAGGAATATATCAAATAATGCCATGGTATGGCAACCTAGAAATCACAGGTGCTAGTCTCAGTTCTATAATTGACTTACTCTGTAGCCTTGGGTAAGTCCCTTAATCTTGTATCTTTTTATAGCTGAACTACAACACCACTTTCCTATGTCACATGTGTGAGGCTTGATTAATTTTATGATTCAGAGAGCCTAGAACGAAAGGTACCACAGAAGTGCAAAGCTTTGTTGCAAATACCTTTTAGTTCTTGAACTTCATTAAGTTTTAAGAGTGACAAAAATAAAGTTTTAAAAAAACAGGTAAAGGGAACGGAGATTCAAACCTCAAGTTCTCTAGAGTTAAAAACACTGATGATGCTGAGAAGGCAATGTGTCACAAATTGCACACTTGGACAAGGCATAATGTGGTTAAAAACTGATTTCTAAGAACTGCTTTCACATTTAAGCCATTAGATGGATGTTAAAACCCATTTGGCTCCATTTTACACTACTTCTTTGTCATTTTCAATCATAGCTACAGGGAACTTGGAAGGAGTAATTGGGGACAAAAGGTCAGATCTAGATCTGCAGAAATATGTGACTGCGGACAGTCACGATTTGACCCCTACAAAACAGTGAAAGCAGTGTGGAAAGCACAAGTAAGAGGGCCTTGTGTAGTCCTGCCCCTGTGCATTCTAGTGGTACTTACCCACCATGCTCACAAAAAGAATGTATACATTCTCTGCTGGTTTTATCCCATAGTTTCACAGTTTTATCATCACTGGCAGAAGCTATTAGTCTTCCATCAGGAGAAAATCTAAAACAAAGGCAGAAGTTATAACAAAGTTCAAAAATAACTACACAAAAAAAACTTTTAGTTCCCAGCCTGCAGGGATGTGAACCTACCCTGCACTAACCTGACATGCTGTAAGTGCCTGTGAGGATCCTGCTGCTTTGCATTAATCATTCCCAAGTGCACTATGATCTACTCATATTTCAAAGCAGGACAGATCAAACTGCACTAGAAAATAGCTACTGCGTGGCACAATGGTCCACAGACACTTGGCACACAGTTGATTTATACTCCAGCTAGCTATAGATCAAATGCTTATGTAGCCAAATACTTAACTACTCACATAGTCTTACAAAATCAAAGTTGTACCAGAAGACTGAGCTGATTTCTATGATTACTGAGAAACAACCTAACAGGACTGAAATTATTGAACAGAATGCAGATAGATTAAATAACTCTTCAGAAAAACTGGTTAAACTGATTTCAGAATCTCCACCCCATTGTTTTCATTTAAGCCTGTTTCCAATTCTTCATCTCTAGGTCCCATTTCAGATCATTTCTAGATTTACTATTAGTAGGAAAGATAATTTATTTGCCCCCCTAATGCAAGTACTTCTAGTTAATGCTCTTAGGAGAAGTTCAAAATAGGCATTAGAAACAGTGTGACATTACTTAACTACTGTAACTGTAAGCCAATCTCTTCAAGAGCTTCACTTGTGCAAGCAGTCCCACTGGGCTCAATTTGTCTACTCGCATAAATCTTTACAGGATCGAGGCTTCAGATTGCAAGGAAAGGATTACAGCTACGTGTATAGTATAACAGACATACACTATTCTGATATCACATCACGTAGATTCCTCCCCCCCCACCCCACACACACACACACTGCCAGAGGATGGCAACAATCTTAGATAGTAATTTCACTAGAACGCCCAGATAACGGGACAAATTCATGGAGGTTAAGTCCATCAAAGGGTAATAGCCAGGAGAGGATGGGATGGTGTCCCTAGCCTCTGTTTTTGTCAGAAGCTGGGAATGGGTGACAAGGGATGGATCCCTTGACAGTCATCTACTATGGTCATTCCATTAGCTATTAGTGGAAGACAGGATATTGAGCTAGATGAACCTTTGGCCTGATCCAGTATGGCCATTCTTATGTTTAGAGGAAACAACTGCCTTACTTTACATACATTTTACATGAAAATCTGTTACAACTAAAACAATTAAAAAGACAGTTGATTTTTAAAAGCAACATGCTTTCCCAATTAAACTGATTTTTTCCACTTTGTACGGTACTTTTGCTATTATTTGCAGTCATAAGACAACAAGTGGTAACAGTTTATCAGCCCATTGCATGCTTCCATAGTGAATACCTAAAATAGCAACACGTTTAGCGCATCAAAATGCCAAAGCTAGCTGCTCTTCACATTCTTTTTTGGCTGGCTTCATTATACTTTTACATTTGACTTGCCAGAGTTTATACTCCTTTCCATCTTCCTCAGTAGTATTTGGCTTCCAATTTTTGAAGAATGCCTTTTTGCCGTTAACTGCCTCTCTTATTCTGTTTAGCTAGGTCAGCATTGTTTGGTACTCTTACCAGTTTTTGGGTTTTTTTTAATTGTGTTTTGTTTTAATAAAGGGTGCACATAATTTCAGACTATACTACAGTGTTTTTAAAGTTTCCCTGCAGCTTACAGGCACTCATTCTTGTGACTGCTTCTTTTCATTTATATTTAACTACAAGTTAAAGCTCTTTAATCCAGCACCTTTGGGACTTGACTGGCGCCGCATGAGAGAATTCACTGGATGACAGAAGGTCAATATTATCTAGCATATTACCAACACTTTCAAAGCTTCGTGGGCTCTTCGAAGACATTTAAAGGTAAACTACATCTAAATAACAGCACAGAACACAGAACCAGGGCTGATGGCTGAAAACAAACTTTATGGGACCATGGGAAACTTGGCTACATCCATGATAAGTGGTCGTCTGGCTAATTAAAATCATGCAGGATTACGGATGTTGCTGGATGAGTGTCTGACTAGAACGGTTCAAAACTATAGCCTCGTCATTTCTGTGTTAACCCCTTTTTCAAAGTTAAATGCTAAAGTTGCCTCTTTCACTGGCATTCCCAACCCCCATCCCAGGATATTAAATTACATCATGATCACTATTACTGAGTGGATCAGCTACACTCACCTCTAGGATCAGGCCCTGGGGACCATGTAGGACTAAACCATTAAATGCCTCACTCCTGCAGGTCTCCAGGACTAGCTGCTTCACGAACCCACCATTTTTGGTATCTAGAACTGTCTGTCTCTGTATCCCATATTGAGAGGGCACATACCCAGCCAACAAGAGGAGGCATGAAATCCCCCATTACTACTGGGTTTTCTGTTCTTGTAGCCTCTCTAATATCCCTAAGCATTTCCCCATCACCCTTACTATCTTGCTCAGGTTGCCAGCAATATAGTCCTATTTTCATACTCTTATTAGTCAAGCATGAAAATTTCCATCCATAGAGAGTCAGTTGTATTCTTTGATTAATTTAAGATTTCTATAATTGACTATGCTTTTATTCCCCCATGTACACTGCCATGCCCCATCAGTAAGACCTACTCTGTCATTCCTGTATTTTCTTACCATGGTTTTACCATGTCCTATGGGGGAACAATGGTAAACCAAATTCACATGATGCCTACTGTATCAGTAGCCTCATTTAATACCAGGCACTCAAGCTCAACCATCTATTTAGACTTCTTGTATTTTTATACACGCACTTATAAAGTTTGTCAATATTTAGTTATCTGCTTATTTCTGTTTCTCTTTAGTTCCTACCTGTACTTTATCAATTTCTATCCTCTCCTCTTTACTAGGCTACAGCGCCCATTTTAATAAATGGTCCCACCTCAGGCATGTGTCTGTCCAAACCGTGTGCACCCTTGCAGCTACTAGCTTTCCTCCAGGCCTTAGTTTAAAAGCTCTTTCCATATTTTTTAATGTTACATGCCAGCAATATTGTTCTGTATTGGTTAGGTGGAGGCCCATCCTTTCTTCATAGGCTCCTCCTTTCCAAAAGGTCCCCCAGTTTCTAATAAACCTAATCCCTCCCTGCAACACCATCACTGCAGCCTGCATGGAGAGCCTGCTGTTAGGACTATCAAACTGGCCCTACCAACAGAACTAATGGAGGACTTGGGGGTGAAAAAAAAAAAACCACAATGCAAATATCTTACCTACTACCTTAAATTTGGCTCTCAGGGCCTCTCCTATCTTTCCCTATCACATGTACCACGACTACTGGTTCCTCCCCAACACTGCACACAAATCTGTCCAGGTATATCAAGAGGCTTGCAACCTTGGCACCCAGCAGGCAACTCTCCATGCAGTTCTCCCACTCCTCACAAATCCAACTGTTAAAGAAAAAATATTGAGATGTGGCATTTACCTGAGTGTTGGAGAACAAGGGAGGTATTAATCACTCTTTATACCTTTTCAAAATTACTTCAGCGCAGGACTGATTTGAAGCATAAGGCAATGTTGTTACACCAAAACCCATGTGCTGAATGCAGTCTTCATTTTAGGATATACATCACCCCTACTGTTTTTGCCAGCAGGATGTACTTACTTGGCACAGCGAACCCAGTTTATGTGCTGGCTCAAGGAGAAGAGGAATTTCTGTCTGTGAACTGTCCATACTTTGACTGTTTTGTCATCAGAAGCTGTAACCAAGGACTGCCCATCACTGGAAAAGTGAACACTTCTTACAGTTGCCGTATGAGCCTTGAACACAGTAGATTCTCCTTTCCTGGGTAGGAAAGTAGCAAATTATTTTTAAGCAGCACAAGAGATTAAGACACTATGTTCTAAACAGACTGAAGCTTGTGTACATGAGACAGTGTTTCTAACCACTATTTCTATGGGCACCGTATACATTTATGTTAGGAGGAAGTTGTTGACCTAGCCGGTGCAGACAAGTGTTTAGGAACTATACAAAACATAGTACCAAAACAAACTGCTCTGTTTGATTTTAACTACTGTAGCTCATGCTAACTGGAGACAATTTACATTTGCGTTGTCTATGCAGAGGTAAGAGAAAGGAAATGTTTTTAAATTACAGTAAATCAAAGATTCTGCTAAACAGAGACTGTTTATATCAGTCATGATCAGTGCACACAGACAAGAACAATGACTGAAATTCTGGGCTGACATCAAGGCTTCTGTGTCACTGCAATGAGGAAAAAGGGATATAAAGGGACAACTGAAATTATGGCCAGATAAATTACTGCTACCAAACAAGGTTGTCTAAGATTTAATCACAAAATTATATTACCACAGATCTAGTAGCTTCAGGGTAATGAGACAATATCATCTGGCATCCTTCATTTAAATTCAGTCTTCTGAGAAAATTCTAGTCTTTCCACACAATTCCCATTTTCACTTCCAAGAACTTCTATAATTGGGGTTATTTTGTTATTGAATTTATTTTCAGAATTACATATACTAGCACCCAGTGATTAGATATAGAAGAAACTGTCACTCTTTTTTCTGTCTTAATTAAAGTTTAACCTCACTATTCATCCACCTAGAGTAATTTATCTAATATAACTGAATAATATTCATGTTTTGATATTTAAGAATGCCACATTTCTGACAGGGAAGTTCTACTAAGCGAAAGTTAAACTGCAATGTGTACATTTTTCATTCTGCCTCACTGTGGCTGTGGTCACACTTGGCCAAAGCTTAGAATTGGCCATGCTAATGGTCAAATCCAAGAATACTAATGAGGCACTGAATTGACTATTCAGCACCTCATTAACATTCAAAAGCGGTGCTTTTGAAGCGCCGCGTCCAGATGCGCATGAAGGTGCGTGGCTCGGCGCAGCTACACGGAGGTCCTTTTCAAAAGGATCCAACACATTTCAAAATCCCCTTATTCCTCAGATTTTGAAGCGCCATGGACAGAAGCATACAAACATTAATGAGGTGCTAAATATTCAATTCAGCGCCTCATTAGCATTCTTCGATTTGGCCATTAGCATGGCCTTTTTGAAGTTTTGGCCAAGTGTGGCCATAGCCTGCAAGTGTAACTTAACTTTATCCAATTGCACTGTACATGGAATCTACTTTACAATCACGCTGTCAAAATAGCACCTCCATGTTTAAAAAAAAATTGAAATGTGCATGAAGAGCAGGGATCATATTATTATTATTATTATTATTATTATTATTATTATTTGGGAGTATAACAAGTTTATGTTCCCTAAACGTATAACTCACTCTGAATACAGAACAAAAGTTTGAAGACAGCATATAGTTTATGAATACAGTAGACCTCCAACTTACACAGAGGTTGCGTTCTTGCATAACCCCCTGTGACTCAAATTTTGCATAACTTGGGGGAGCCAGGAAACTGACCAGTGCAGCAGCTCTCTCCTACAAGTGGCAGGCAGCCCAGAAACTGTCCCTGAGCTGCCTGCTGCTTGCAGGAGAGGGGAACTGACCAGTGCTCCTGCACTGGTCATTTTCCCAGCTCCCAGCAGTGGCAGCAGCCTGACACTCGCTACCCCTGAAGGAGTGGGGAGGCTGCCGCTCCAACAAACAGCAGGGAAACTTACTCGTTTCCCCACTCCTGTGAGTGGCAGGGAGCTGGCGCCTGGCTCCACGCTGCCCACCACTCTCAGGAGTCGGGAAACTGACCAGGGCTGCTGCACTGATCAGTTTACGGCTCCCCTGAGCAGCGAGCAGCCCGGAGGCAGCTCCCCGCCACTCAGAGTCACATTAACCTGAGATTCTTTAAAAACTTGAGTGTGCGTATCTCAGGGTTCTATTGTAACTTTTTACAATGGGTCCCAGGAGACTTTTTGGGGGAGGGAAATGCATAATTTTAATTCCTCTTGCAAAAGGATTCTGAACTTTTTTAATCTGACTCAGTTCTAGACTGCTGTAGCAAGAACTAGCACATAGGCCAATTTAGGCTATATTAATTTTTATTTATTAACACACTCATAGCCATAAGACATTCCAACAAAAAGAGATTAGTAATTTTAGAATGTCTTTCCTGCTTCCTGAGGCCTTGTGTTTAGTTTAGATAGCTAATGCGTAAAAACCAAACACCAGCAAGAGACACCCACCACAAGCCTGCTTCCTTCTCAAGGACCAGACTCCCTGTTTCTTTATAGTCTTTAACAACAGCCCTTAGCCAGCTATGTGGACTGGAATTATCATGCTGGCTACTGTATAAAGGGGGAAAAATTACTTCCTCAGTTCAGCACTAGAGTCTGACTGGTGAGAGAAGCACTCAGCTTCACACAGAGGTCCAACATGTATTACTTGTATCCTACTTCTCCACCTCTACTTTTTCTACAAGTCCACATCGCATGCAGGCTTTTGCCACTTACAGGCTACATCAAAACTAGCCCAAATCTTCAAAATGGCCATGCAAATGGCCATTTCGAAGATTACTAATGAGGTACTGAAATGCATATTCAGCACCTCATTAGCATGCTAGCTGCTGGGGCTCTTCGAAATTGACTCTTTTCTCTGATAGGAATAAGGGGATTTCTAAGTTCTCGGGGTCCTTTCAAAAAGGAGCTCCATCTGAACAAGCCACGTGGCAGCAAAAAGCAGCAATTTCAAAGAGCCATGGTGGCCAGCATGCTAATGAGGTGGAAATGGCCATTTGCATGGCCATTTTGAAGATTCAGGCTAGTGTAGACATGGCCACAGTGTATTTTAGTTGGATGAGTAGTAGGTGGCCCTGATCAAGGCCAAAATATCTGGGTCATTTAAAAAAAAAAAAAAATGTACAAAGGATTGCTTGGAGGAATGGTGAATATGGTTAGCAGCTTCCACACAAGGATGTCAAAGCACATCAAACATCACGTCTTTCACACTCCCAGTTTGGTATAAAACTATCAGTTTTAGAAAGGACAATGATTGAGGTACAGAAGAGAAAGTTGCGTGCAAGTCCCTGACTCTGTGAAAAATGGAATTCAGGGCTCCTGACTTCAAGGTCTGTGCTTTAGCCATATGCCATCATTCTGCTATTAGCAGGACAGGGAGTTGCAATTAACCTTGATATTCAAATTTAAAACCCGATGTTATGAAAAGTCACCCATTGTTCTGTACATCAGCACAATGAAGTCAGACTTAACTTCTAGTCTACATCACAAAAACCAAGCCAGAGCAAAATGAAGGACTAATGAGCCATGGAACGTGATCTGAGAGGGACACCAGCAGCCTACCATTTAAATATAGTAGTAGAGCTGTGTCTGGAAACTTACATTGACAGATCTGTGCTGTACCTCTATTGCAGAGGAAGGATTTCAGTTAATAGAACTAATAAGATGGGAACTTTTCCAAGACGAAATTTCATTTTATGTCAGAGTCCTGTGCAGAATGGTTGTTACATCACCTAATACTTTTTTCCTTGGGTAAATAAAAGATTCCCAACCTCCACAATAGAGAACTGCTACCCGTGGAAATCCTACACCACAACATAAAGCAGAAGAGTCAAGAAGCAGGATATACTTACACACTTGGGACCCACAAACGGACCGTTTTGTCTCTAGAGCCTGAGGCAACCAGATGGCCTGAAGGTGAAAACTGAACACACATCACAGCATCTTTGTGACCCACAAAGCGATAGGCTCTCATCTGGGGTCTCATACTCCAGATCATCAAGCATGAATCCATAGAGCCACTTGCTAAATTTAGAGGAAAAAGACTCATTACTATATGCTCTGAGTACACTGGATCAATCACACACTGAAGGGATCTCAGCCGTCTCAAGCAATGGTTCTTGTCACTGAATTAAGACCTTTTTTAACCCAGGAGCATCGCTATATATTATACATTTCAGTACCAAGTCAAAACCAAGCATCCACAATAATCACTTATTCAACAAAAGCAGGCATTTCAACCCAAACAAGAGGCAGCTCAGAGGTAATCCTGTTATTGTAGTAGATATTATAAAAACAAAAAGAGTACAACATGGTAAGAGCTCTTCCGATAAAATGCAATACACGTGCAGAAGCTCAAAGATCTTGAGATGTAGCGTCTCTTCCATCAGAAGATTTTTGTTTTGTCAAAGAGCAAATAGTAGTCATGACTTTACATTTGGATAATTAAACAAAGCAGGGACACAAATCAGGTAAGTCCAGCAAGTTCGCAAAACACGGAAAAAAACACTTGTGACAATGCTTTGTGCCCAGGACACCAGGTTTTCTGTGGTTGCCTACATGTCCTTCCTGGACATAGTTTCAGATGGAAGTCTCCAGCCTTCTCTATGCCACTGACCCTGATGAAAATGGAGCTACCCATCTTCCCCCACAGCCAGGGTGGCCATGGGGAGCCCTGTGTGTGGCCCACAAGACATTTTGTTTACCATTGCCCACAAGAAGTTTTGCTTGATTCCACTGGTATCTTTTCACATAGTTTCTTTCCTACTGATATTACTAAAGCGACACACGTTAAGTAAGGGCACATGAAGTGAGATGCATGGCACTTTACAGGCGGTGTTGCGTGTCAAGTCGTGTGCTCCCTCCACATCCAATCGAAGCACTGGCATAGTACAACTGGCCAGCCCGCAAATTATAAGTACGTAAGCAGGTTAACAAAACTCCTATCCAGGGAGACCATCTTGGTTATGACAATTTTGTGGCCACTTGTGTGGCCAACTCACTAACCTAGGCTGCCCATTACTGCCTTGCAGCCTGCTATGTTTTGTGTGTCCCATAACCCAGTGGACATTCGTGATACATAATGGCTCAGATATTGAGTAGCAACTTACAGAAAGATATTAGACAGCGAGGCTCTGAAATGGTGATGATTAAAATACCTCTTCAAACTAATCCTACACTTGAACTGCAGAAACTTCAAGGAGTGGAAGGGAAGTGTTGATTTAAAAAAAAAAAAATCAAAAAACAAAAAACAACAAAAAGCTGTTTTTGTTTGTTTGCTTAAAAGCTGTGGTATACAATAGTGCTAATAAAAAAACAGCCTGCCAACAGACAAAAGTCTAATCCTTATCTCCTTGTTAGAGCATCAAGTGGAACATAGCTTCTGTATGGGCAAGAAAGGCCTAAGCAAAGTGTAATTTTTGATATTTGGTTTACATGATAGGATCATAATCACAGGACATTTAGATGATTTCCACTGTGGCATAATACCAAATACCTTTTCCTGGTAATGTCCTTTTATTTCAGTAGTTTCAAATACAAACCAGAACAGCTCTCTTCTTTATTGGAACTGATTTAGGATTAACGTAGACCCATTTAGACTCTCTTAAAAGGGAGAAGGAAATCATACGTTTCCATTCAATGGCTTTTTACCAGCAGCACCTTTTCCTAAACACCTTAAGATAAAAATAAAAGAGGGTGGGTAAGGATATATGGAGGGAGGACAGGGCTGAGACTTTACCAATATTAATTCTACTCCAAAGAAAATGACTAATTAACTACAGCACCAAATTTCTCTATCCACGAAATGAGGGAAACAGTGTTTTTCCATCTCTGTAAAGCACTTTTGAGAGTAGTATTTTGCACTTTATTATTGGCGAGGCATTAACAGCATTTGGTAGGATCAACACTCCAGTAAAATGGCACAAAATTAGGGCTCACGTCTTCAGCTTAAAGACTATCAAGAATCAAATAAGAGAATAGGAAGTGTACAGGTTGCTGAATAGACAAGTATCAGAGAGGCAGCCATGTTAGTCTGCATCTTCAAAAACAACAAGAAGTCCTGTGGCACCTTATAGGTTAACAGAAATTTTGGAGCATAAGCTTTCATGGGCAAAGACCCACTTCGTCAGATGCGTGACTCGTGCACCTGACGAAGCAGGTCTTTGCCCACAAAAGATTATGTTGAATACAGAGTCACTCAATATACCTCACTCAAATATTCTGAGCCTTCCTGCCTGCATTTTCATTCACAGAAGTGCTTTACCCACCGCTCTTGCTCTGCAGCTGCTGGCTTAAAAGAAGTGCAAGCAAGGGAAGGAAGACAGGAAACAATTCCAGAATAAAGAAGCCACTGAGAAATGAGAGAGAAAACAGGATAGGCAGGAGAGATGATCTAAGAGATACACTTAACTTTGATAGTCCCTCATTTTTCAGAGCAAGGGTCACATGACTTACCAGATCCTGAAATATGCCTTCTGACAGCCTAATGGGTGACTGAATTTCAAGACACTTAGCCCTGCTGTATTTGGGTATGTCTACTGGGCGCCTATGCCCAGTCAATTCTTTGCTCACCACCTCTGCAACAGACAAAGCAATGCTCTCCTGTACTCTTTAAAAAAAAAAAAAAAAAAAACTGAATACCCCAATGGGCATCAGCCAATTGCTATGCAGTTCTCAGCAAAGACAACTGATTATAATGCAATGCACCATATTAATGGAAAGTGACCGGAAAAGACAACTTGGTTTGGGCAAAGCAAGTAAAAGTCAAGTTTTACTTTACAGTGGTTTTGGAGTATAGTGAAGCACACAAATACATGACAGTGCAACACTCAATGATCCTTCCAACTTTGTCAGGATACACACACATCTTTTCCAGAAGTTAAGCAATTACAGATCACTAAAGAGTTACTGTCAAAACTGAGACCCACAGTTTTGCTTATTTCTGATCCTGTTCTGTAATTCAGGATACGTTTTCACTATCGGGAAGATCAACCCTCCCCAACAGATTTTCCAGAGTTTGATTCAGTGGGCCTAGTAGAGCCACACTAAATCAAACTTATAGGGCACCTGCATCAGTGCTGCTTGGCAGCACTGCCTGCCCCTCATTTTGGATTATGGGAAGTCAATGGCAGAGCTTGTCCCCCACTGACCCGCTGCTCTGTGGACGGTGGCAAAAATCGATTTTTAGATCAGTCGACTGCAGCTACACAATTCTCGTAGATGGATATGCATATCTAAAATCAGATTTACCTCTCAGTGTAAACCTAGCCTCAGCGGCTTCTTTAATTATACTGCAAAAAGAAACCTGTCAGTTGACTATCAGAGCACAAAAATGTAATTTACCTAATTGCTTCTTATTCATGCTGAAATCCACGCTAGTGATGGCATCTCGATGGCCTTTGAAGTGTCTCTCCAGAGAGGGATCCTCCTGAAAGGCAGTTAAAATGTAAATAACATAAGCTAACATTAATACCCTATCTCTGCACAATGAAAATACCACACGCCATTTTACTGCGAAGCTGAGCAATTCCCCCATCCCCAAATATTCCAGACCAAGTTTCTAAAAGATGAAAAGCCTAGCATTGGGGGATAAGAAATCATACATTCACAACTACAGGCTGACCCTCTTTAATCTGGAACGCTCTTGTCCAACAGCATCCACAAAAAGGCATGATTTTAGTTAGTTGAATGACCACATACCACGGGTGTGGCCAAGTGTCCTGCGGTCCCATAAAGTTTGTTTCCAGCCACCTGTCCTGGCTCTCCATGGTCCGTGCTGTTACTTCGCTGTACGGTAAACCCCCGACTTTACAGACCCCAATTTAGCAGACTGAGGGAATCAACAGACCCTGTTGCTCCCAAACTCCGCTGAACTGGGGCCCGTAAAATCCTAAATACCACACCCCTGCCCCCACCACGGACTTACCCCCTGCAGAGCCACTGCAGCCTGGCAGAGCCACTGCCTCTTCCCCGGAGCCGCCACAAGCTCCTCCCACCAGGGGTGGGTGCGGGCACTGGTGGAGGACACTGCTGGTGGGAGAAGGGGTGGCAGCTCTGGAGGAACAGGAGGCAGCGGCTCTTCCTGGCTTTTGCTGCCAGGCGCAGTGGGGCCCCCTGCTGCCGCGGTGGGACCCCCCCAACCACAGAGCGTGCGGGGGGGGGCGCTCTGACAGCTCCTCCCGTGAGCAGTGGGGGGAGGCGCACGTCCGGGTCTAAGCGGCTCCCCCGCCCCAGGGTGGTAAATGCGGGGTCACTGTCACCCCCTCAACACACACACTTCTCACCGCCCGCGAGCGCCAGGCCACAGCGGCCGGCCGGGGATACCACACCCCTCCCCCCACACACACCCCCACACCAAGCGGCGCACGGGGGCAAGAGACCGCCCCAGACCTGTGGGGGAGGTGGGGAGAGAGACACCCCCGGGCAGCGGCGGTGGTACAGGCCCCTTCCGCCTTCCCCTGCTCCCCGCGCCCCTTACCAGCCGGGCGGCGGCCATGACAGGCGGGCGGCGTTCACCGCCGGGGTTCGCTTTGCGCGCCTCCCCGGCCGCCTTGGTAACGGCGTCGGCCCTTAAAGGGGAGGGGAGCCGAGCCGAGCTTCGCCTCCGACAGGAAAGGCCGCCGGGCCCAGGGGGCGCGCTCGGCGGCGCGGGGCGTGGCCAGCGCTCGGGGGCGGGGCGAGACGCGATTCCGCGGGCGCGCGCTGCCGGAGCGCGGGCAGAGGCGTTGTTAGGCGCGCAGTTTGCGTGTGCACGCGTACTCGCACACGTGCTCTGGTAAGAAATTTACACTCGTTCAGACACCGCCCTCAGATGTGCACACACATTCCTGCACGGGCTGTTCACCTGGGCACCCAGTTGCTCTCACACAAGCAGTTGCCAAGTGTCCTAGCAATCCGTTCACACGTGTACACTCATTATACACAGTCCAGGCGCACACACAATTCATGAACAAGCAGGCCTGTAGCACGTTAAAGACTAACAAATGTATTTATTAGCGTATAAAGTTCACACGTGCAACTCACAGGGATGTATATTTTCACACACATAGAATCATAGAAGAGTAGGAGTGGAAGGAACCTCGAGAGGCCATCGAGTCCAGCCCCCTGCCCTCATGGCAGGACCAAGCACTTTCTAGACCATCCCTGAAAGCCATCTCATGTAATTCACACTTACAAAACCACTGCAACGAATTATTAAAGACTTACAACCTATCCTTAATCAGGATGCCACACTCCAGAAGGCCCTGGGTGACAGGCCTGTTGTCTCCTACAGACAACCTCCCAACCTCATGAGGATTCGCTCCAACAGCCTCAAGTCTATACCACAAGAACACCAGTCCTGGAACTTTTCCTTGCAACAAACCTGCTGCCAGCTTTGTCCACGTATCTGTTCTGGAGGTAGCATCACTGGACCTAACCAGGTTAGCCACAGCATCACAGGCACATTCTCATGTTCCTCAACTAAAATTATATACGCCATCATATGCCAACAATGCCCAGATGCTTTGTCTATTGGACAGACTTCAAACTCCCTTAGACAAAGAGTTAATGGGCATCAAACAGACATAAAAACACTCCAGATCCACAAACCCATTAGCCAGTATTTTAATGGAGTGGGCCATTCTGTTAATGACTTAAGAGTCTGCGTGTTACTGAAGAAGAATTTTCACACCACTTTTGAAAGGGAGACTGCTGAACTCTCTGTTATATTCAAATTCGACACATTAACGTGGTTTGAACTGGGATGGGAATTTTCTGAGTCACTATAGGGGCTCATTTGCATATTTGACTTAATCTAATTCTTGACCTCTCCACTGCCTCCCAACTTCTACCCCTCTACTCTCTGATTTGCTCGCCTTGATCATCATTTTTTTTCTGATCTGTCCACCTCAATTACTGTTTTTGGTTCTCTGTGCCTTAAATATTGAGTCTGTTCTGGTATGGCTATGGTCTGAGGAAGTGAGTCTGTCCTACGAAAGCTCATCACCTAATAAATTATTTTGTTAGTCTTTAAAGTGCTACTTGACTGCTTTTTTTGTTTTGATAGTATATAGACTAGCATGGCTCACTCTCTGTTACCACACATAGAAAACGTGTGTATGACATGTGTACATGTATTCTACACGTGTGCTTATGAACGTTTGTACGTATACCACCAGGGCCACTGTTGTTGCTGCTCCCCCTAATTGTGTACCCAGTTTCCATACATTCCAAGGAAACATACCAGAATATTCAGGAAGCTTCAGGTAGCAGTGAAAGTAAAATGTTTGAGGTGCATGTTGTCAAAATGGAACAAGCAAAAATGTTAAGCAGGAGCGCTTTCTCTCATGCCTTCTGCACCTATCGCACAGGGCAAGAAAAAGATATGAAACTTGAGGGGTATTTGCAAGATCGAGCGCACAGAAAGCACAATAAGGACTTGCCAGACACCCACTACATCTGCAAGAGATGCAGCAAGGACTGTCACTCTCGTGTGGGTCTTCATAGTCACAATAGATGCTGTAAATGAAGTCCTCAACTGAAACTTTAAAGGGCGCGATCCATTGTCTATGCAGACTGAAGGATGCCTACTACTACTACTATTTACTTCAGAAATGGAAAACTTGTGTTAAGAGGGAACAAAATTCTCCCTCATCCTAAATTTTAAATTTGCCTTTTCGTATCTTTCATTTTGGACACAACAACCTGGAAACTGAGACCAGGACCCCTTCGTGTTAGATGTTGTACAGATAACCGGCCACAGATGGTCCTCCCCTCAAGAACTTGCAATCTGAACGGATAAGCCTAAAAGGAAGGATTATCAGAGACTGAGAATCTCAGTCACACACTGAACCTGCAGCAGAGTCCAGAACTGAACCCTGGTTTTCTGAGGCCAAGATCATCTTTATCCAGCCTTCAGAGCGTGTCTGGTTGAGAGGCAGGCACTCGGGTGCACACCTTTTCTATCGTTATCCTTGTATTTTATTGGGGTGCAGGATAAAATGAGGCCAAACAGTTAGGAAGCTGCTGGATGGATTAAAGTAGTTCTGCAACACAGCACCAGGGGGCAACACCGATTCATGTATTTTCTTTAGAAGTACCATAGGAGTTTATGTGTCTTCTCCATAATCTGTATCCCAAAGTGTTTTTCAGGGTTGTATGTAGAAAAATGCAAAATAAGATTCTATGGGAATTTTCCCATTGATAACGGTGAGAGTTGCAGTGAATTCAACAGTGTTGGGTGTGTATGAAAAGGAGCTGTAATATGAGGTGGCCAAGGCAAATGGATTTGAATGTTCCCCTCACTGGGCTAATTGCAATAACATATCTGCAAATGTTAAGTGTTACTCGTTCAGGGAAACATGCAGGGTGCATCTACAGTAGGAGTTAACTTTGAAGTTAGGCACTACATCAAAGTAGCCAGCAGAGAATCTACACACATTTTCCCTTACTTTGAAGTTAACTTCGAAGTCCTTACGCCATTCCCAGAGGCTGTGCCTACACTAGCTCCCACCTTTGAAGGGAGCATGGTAAGTAAGGTGTCGGGAGATTACTAATGAAGTGCTACAGTGCATATGCAGCACTTCATTAAGCTAATTCTCCCCCGTGGCGAACTTCGACATGCTGGCTTATGTGTAGCTGCTTCGACATCGGGAGCTAGTGTAGACACAGTCAGAATGGAGCAGTGCCCTACTTCCAAGTTGCTTTCTTCTAAGTTCTACTTCGAAGTAAACAACTTCAAGTTATTACAGCCACAGACTTTTAACTCTCTTCCCAATCAGATCCCAGCTCCTACTGACATTCTCCTATACATTTACTTTGGACAAACATCATTTCGGCATTTCTCAGTGCAACTACTGCACATGCCAGAGCCAAGGGCCAGAGCCAGAGGCCATTCCTGAAACGAGCAATTTGTGCACGTGAACAACACTTTCTCTATTCTTTTCCATCCAGGTGCAAAATAAATGTTCTGTGCACTGAGGCATGTGTGTATGTGCATGGGAGTGGTTCCCATCAGTGACAGGGTAGCCTAGTGGCTAGGCCCCCTTGCCGGGGCCTGGGTCTTCAGCCTCACCCAAGAATCTGTTGGGTAAGTTTGGGGCATGGCCTCAAGAACCTAGTCTCCCCTCTGGCAGGAGGGTCTGCCCTCCAGCAGCCAACCATTTGGCAGCTCTGGCTCAGGCTCTGCCACCTCAGAGGCAGCTCCTGCCCCTTGGCTAGTCAGCCTGCAGTTGGGCGGGCTTCCCTCCCTTTATACCCCTCCAGGCCTGACACTGGCTGCAGGTGAACCGGGGTGGGGCTGATTGGGCTAACGGGCTCCATTTAACCCCTGCCCTATCTGGCCTTGCTCTTACCATCTCACAGTGCACCAGCAATAGAAACAAAAAAAACTTAACTATGGGAACTCTTCCAATGAGCTGGGCATCATTTGAATCTCTCCTGAGTGGCCATGTAACCCACACATCTACTGGCCGTGGGTCACTGCCCAAGTAGTGGCACTGAGACCACTTAGAGAGAGAAAGAATGAGTCTCCTGTATAGCCTTAGCTGTGAGCCAGCTGGCTTCTAACTCAAACTCTCAAGGCTCCTGCACTAAGCTCTAGAGGTCCCAGGTTTGAGTCCCCCTGCTGGGTGGTTACAGCCCCACAAGTACACAGCTTACAGAGAACAATGTATAGGAGTTGTTTGACTGGGTTGCAAACCTGAGGCCCCAATCATTCAGAAGGCCAGCTTAGAGTTCAAAGCCTGTGTTCTAAAAAACTAGCAGCTCATTTCCAGTGAACTCCTCCACAGAGGTAGGACCCTGCATGGATACAAAATTGGTAACTACATTGACATTTGCCTCTACAAATGTGATCTGAGGATCTGCACATGCCTCTAGAGGTAAAGCTGATATCTGCAGATTTGCTGGGCTCTAAAGCCTGGAAGTTTATATAGTCTGAGGAAGCGGGTCTTATCCACAAAAGCTCATGACCTAATAAATAGGTTAGCCTTTAAGGTGCTACTGTACTGCTTGTTAGTTATGAGGTATAGAAGAGATCCAGCTATTGCAATGAGGTCTTCCTATCTGCAGTCTGACTTATAAACAAAAAGACCTTTTCCTCAGCATTTCCAGCACTGTGAGGGATTCACACTGAAAGCCTCTTTGTTCTTACATGTAACCACAGAGACGTGAACAAGCTCCTTAATGCCTGCATTTCATAAAGAGAGCGTCACGGCTAAAACAGCTGCCCACTTTGTAGGGCGCCAGTATGGTTAACCAGGCAACCCTTCCATGGAATTCAGGTCACAGCTGTTACATGAAAGTGCAGTGAGCATTTGAACTTCAAAGAAAAAGTCAGGACGGAGAAGAGCTGCAGAGCTCACGATCTAAATAAACAAGAGAGTAAAGCTACATCTACTCAAGGCGACATAAGTCAACCACAGATACACGGTTGTAGCTGTGGCAACTGCATAGCTTAAATCGACATATTGGTGCTCGGCTAACTTGGCTGTCCATACTGGGGAAGGTTGACATGAAGACTGAGACCCCTACGAGGTCTATTTTGCACATCCACACTAGATGTGTGAAATCAAACCCAGGAAGTTCAACCCTGAGAGGGTCAATATTCCAAGGTAGTATAGATGTAGCCTAAGTGGAATGGAGCAATTTCAACCCCTTTTCACAGCTGGGGCACTGAAGTGCAGAGAGACAAAGCCACTTGCCAAAAGTCACACACAAGTGGCAGGTTTACACTAGACCTGAAAGTCGATCCTAGGCATGCAATGCCAGCTCTTGACACTTGCGTAGCTGGAGCTGATATAGCTACAGTCGACTTACCGGGCCGCCCTCACCAAGGGCAGTGGACAGGAGAAACTCTCCCATTGACTCTCCCTTCCTCCCCGCCATAATGAAGAGTACCGGGGTCAATCATTAAGCCCTGATAGTTGGATTTCGCATGTCCCCGCTAGGTATGTGAAATCAAACCAGGTCCATCTCCTGTAGGGTGGCCGTATACCCCTATCCTAAATATGGGACGGGGAGGAGAGGGACTGGTTCCCTGGCTGCGGCTGCCCAGGGCTGCCCCCTAGGGGACTTCCCCGACTGCCCCACGTCTCAGGGCACTGGGAACAGGGCAACAGCTGCACCACTGTGCTCCCAGCTTCACCACACCTTGGGGAGCCAGGAGTCGGGCAGCAGCCATGCTGGTCTGGCTCCCAGCTACCCTTGGGGGAGCCATGGGGCAGGCACGCTGCTCCAGCTCCCAGGAGTCACCAGGAGCCAGGTGCAACCATGCAGGTCTAGCTCCCAGCTCCTGCCAGCCGCTGGAAGCCAGGGGCAGTCACATGGGTCCGGTTTCCAGCTCCTGGGAGCCACGGGGAGCCAGGAACTAGGTGGCAGCCACGCCCTTGTGCAGCAGCATGCAAATACAGAACAATTAGCCCCTTTTTAAAAACAAACCAGGATGCCTTTCTGACACCCCAAATACAAGGCTGTCCCGCCAGAAATGAGACACACAGTCACCCTAATCTCCCGGTAAGTATAGACGTACCCAAAATCTCCAGCAGAGACGAGAACTGAAACTCGGTCGGAGTCCCAGGTAGTGCTTTATCCACCGGACCGTTCAACCTTGCTAATAAAATGTACATTCCTATTTTCCAGTCAAGTGTGAGCCTCAAGATTGAATTTCTCTGACTTTATACTCTTATTTGTGCTTGTGGCCGAAGGTTAGAAAAATCACATCTCTAATAAAACCTTGCGCAGAGATTTAGGAACACAGTCTGAGTATTCAGCTTTAGCTGTAAATGCTTGGGTCTTCAGACAGACAGGCAGACTGGCTGTGGTCAAGTTTCCCGTGGCCCCATAAAGTTTGTTTCCAGCCACCAGTCCTGGCTCTCAGTGTTCTGTGCTGTTATTTAGCTGTAATTCACCTCTAAGTGTCTTCTAAGAGCCCAGGAAGCAGTGGAAGTGTTGGTAACGCTGCTAGACAATATGATCTCCTGTGGTCCAGCAAATTCTCTGGCTTGGCACTGGCCAGGTCCCAAGGGTGCCAGACTAGAGCGTGTTATATATCAGCCTTAGGGCCAGATCCCTGCCGACATAAACTGGTGTCATGCCATTAGCTTCCACAGAGCTACACTGATGTACGGCTGCTGAAAGGGGCATGTATCCCTGTCACTTCTCTTTTTACTGACACGGTCTATTTTGTCCTTCCTTGCAGCCACGAGTGAATTATTTGAGTCTTTGTGTCTGATGTCTCCCCGCCGCCCATGTTCATTTTCAGTTCTTACAGTTTGGACAACACCCAGCATCTAGATCCCAAGCTCTTTACTCAATTCCTACTTGGGCAAAACTCCTGTTGACTTTAATGGGAGTTTGCTAGAGTAAATAGTGGATTGAGGGAAGAGGTTAGAATTTGACCCTGTGTCAATGTCCAAAACAGAAACACCTGTGTTTAGATCAGAAATCAGGCTAACCTCTATGCATATAAGTCATCAGAGTTTAGAGCACATGGGGAAGAACTCTGGTAAAGGTCATTAGAATCCATTTCCTGGGCTTAGAATCATAGAATCCTAGGGCTGGAAGGGACCTCAGGAGGTCATCAAGTCCAGCCCCCTGCTTCAAGCAGGATCAACCCCCAGTAGGTTTCATGATGATAAACATGTAAACCAGAGAAAGGGGTGGTATAGAATTCCACTCTGTGTGGATATTAACCTAAAAATGCCCAGGAAAGTCTACCTGCCTGTCAGTGCTACTACCTCCTTCTTGTTCTCCTTCTTAGTTAGCACCACTGGCAGTGTTTTACTGCTCCGAAGCAAGGGCTCTTGAGGTGTGGGGCAGCACCAGGTAGGGAGTGGAATGCCCCGTCACAGAAACACGGTGTAAGTCAGCATGTTTCCTACTTATACACACCTGATAGAGTTGAAAGAGACCTCTGGAGGCAGGAGCAAGCACCATCCATTTTTTGTTTTGATCTATTTGCCCCAGATCCCCAAACGGTCCCCTCAAGAATTGAACGTCGAACCCTGGCTGTAGTACGTTAATACTCAAACTGCTGAGCTATCCCTCCCGCAAACATCTAGAAGCCCAGCCCTGTTCTCTTTAAGGACTTGTCTGAACCTAAAAGCTGCACCGCTTTTAACTATAATGGCATAGATAACATAACATGACCCTCGCCGTGCAAACACAATTATCCCAGCACAAAGAGGCTTGCGCCGGTAAAGCAGTTTCCCTCAAGAGTAGCCGTCAGTCTGTAGCATCACCAAAAAAAAAAAAATCTAACGTCCGAGCCGTATAAGCTTGTGCATATAGTTTGGGAGTCGTAGTTCTGTATTATATCTATCTTATAGTTCAATAAATGTTACCTTTGTTATATCTTAAGGTGTCATAAATCTAAATACCTACCATTGAACAGATGCAGATGGGAGATAGAACTTGTAGGCAGCCCATCTTCTGATAACCATATTTAATTTAATCTGTTTCGGGCTAACATTTTGTTTAGGGCAAAAATCTTTAGACGCATATTTTTAACATAAACACGGTGCAATTTCATGAACGTGACGGCTGTTACGTCGATTGCACCAAATAGCATTCCCTTTTTCAAAAAGCAATGAACTTTGTTGTGAACGCATTAAGCCAGCCCAGCAACATCCCTGGCCCTGCAGGAGAAGGGATGGTGCCAGACAAGCGAGTGCCGGACGAGAGAGTTTCAACCTGTACTTCTCTTGTAGGTTTCAATGAAGGTTACTAAAAGGAAGGAGGTGTATGTACTTGTACGCTGTACCAGGGCTGATTATACCTTTTATTTGGTGTATCTTTCCCCCACAAGGCAGACCAGCTCCCATTCCTTTAGCTCTGAATGCGTTTCACCTTTGAATAAATGCCTGTGCCTGCTAAGTAAATATTGAGTCAGTGTCCTGGCCTTGCTGGGCTGGAGCACACAAGCACTTTGCATAGACCTTCTGCCTCTGCCTTGCAGGGCTTGGCCCAAAAGGCCACTGGAGTTCACACCCTGCGCTGCACTCAGGAGTGTTCTGACACAACCACAGGGAACACAGAGATCCGTGCCAAGTGAAAGCCGTCCTGAAGCAGGGAGCTAGTGTAAGCCATTCTGTGGGCTGCTCTTGCCCTTTCTGAGGAAGACTAGGCCGCTGAGGATTCTGTTACACTCTGAACTAACAGAGCCCATCCTCTAGCTCAGCAGCCACAGTACAGGAATCATTATCAGGAGGTCCCACATTCAAACCCTGCTCTTCCAGCCCCGCCCCGGGGTGTGATGCCTGCCACCAACAGAGAGGGCCTGGACTTCTGCAAGGGAAGCCTCTGCAGCTAGGCACTGAGGCTGCAGCTAGAATTGTTTCTACCTTTACAGGTTAAATCTCTCTAATCCGGTACCCTCGGGAACTGACTGGTGCTGAACCAGAGAATTTGCCAGATCACGGGAGGTCCATATCATCTAGCAGCATTACCAACATTTCCACTGCTTACTGGGCACTGAGGAGACATTTAGGGGTAAATTACAGCTAAATACCAGCCCAGAACACTAAGAGCCAGGACTGGTGGCTGGAAACAAACTTTACGGGACCCCAGGAAGCTTGGCCACACCCACGATACGTGATCATCTGGCTAACTACGGATGTTGCCGGACAAGAGAGTGGCAGACTACAGAGGTTCCAATCTGTACTAGTTTTGAACTGAGTCATGTTTGCAGGATGTAAAGCCTAGTTCTGCTCTCTGTTAAGCCATCTTAACTCCATTCACATGCCCCCATTCAAATAAGACCTGAGCCTGAGCCAGTAAGGAGGACAAGGAAAACAGGAATGGGCCAGACGCATCCACACAGCATTACGATGACCTCTGAGCCAAATTCAAGCCTAGTTTAACTAGAGGTCATGCCAGCAAGGTGGTTTCCCAACTGCCTGGGCTGGTTAAATTATTAAGCCACATGAGCTTCGGCTTGCAGGTGCTAGTGAGATGAACTGGTAAAATTTGCTGCTGCTGGAGATTTTGCGGCTAGTGCAATTCATTGGGGTCGTGTTAGCAGATGAGCTAGTTGGATACACCCTGAAACCTCCCACCACCCACAGAGCCGATGAAAGACTTTCTTCTTGTCCCCACACCAAATTAAACTGCAGCATTGCTTCTCTTGAGGTCCTTTCTCACAGCACAGGGTGGGCGTGTCAATGGACTCCATCTCCTTTCTAATGCATCGCCCCATTTTTGTGTCATTCACTTAGTGATAGGCAGCTCCCAGTTGCCAGGATGCACATGTCTGGATCATACTGGGTCATCAAAGGTCCATCTAGCCCAGTATCCTGTCTTCCAATTATGACCAATGCCAGATGCCCCAGATGGAGTGAACAGAACAGGGAATCATCAAAATGATCCCTCTCCCCTTATCCATTTCCAGCCTCTGCTAGGGACACCTTCCTACCCGACCTGGCTAATAACCAGTGATGGGCCTTAACCTCTAAGAATTTATCTAGTTCTTTTTGGAACTCTGTTACAGTGCTGGTCTTCACAACATCCTCTGGCAGCGGGACTGGGACATCCGTAAAGGGCACACTGGTACATAGACAAGACCACCCGTAGGAGTCACTGGCCCCCCCAGCTGCCCAGATGGATCTAATAAAGGGATTTTTCTGTCCTGTGGACCCCGTAGCAGGGAGGGAACCCTCCATGATTCCATTGCCTAAGGGAGCTTTCAGGCTAGCCTGTGAATTGCAAAGCCTGATGGGTCAAAGCGGGAGAACTGGGCCATGGTTTTGTCTTTTCAAAGTTCAAGTCTTGATGATGAACTTGGGAGGGGGATGCTTTTGGGAAGAAAGGTTTGTTCTGTTTTCCAGCCAACTCTGGAGCAGGGTTGAAATTTTTCAGGATTTCCATATTTTCAGTTTTGAGGCTTTATCACAAATCACCCCCCACATTTTTGGGCCATTTTGACCCAAAGGAGCTACTTCACTGGGGTGAGCTCAAGGGCAGCCAGGCCAAGCAATGCTTTGTGGGGGAGCAACCACATCATCAAGGCCGTGGGAACAACTGGGAAACAAACCCTTAGGAAGGTTTAAACAATTACTCTCTGTCCTCAGGTCTAGACTACAAGAGCCTAATTCACTGGAGAATCTGAGCCTAATTCACTGGTTCGGTGATAGAGTCATTGCATTGGCTTTAGTGGAATTTCTACACAGGGGCAAATGAGACAAGGATCAGGCCCCTTGACTTCAGTAAGTCAACAGCTGAGGGGCTCAGGCTCCAGGGGTTAGGGTCATAACTGGACATGCTCTGACACAGACTTCCTGAATGACCTTGGGCAAATCACTTAATTTCCACCAAACCCCGCCCCTTTTTTTTTTTGTTTCCCAGCTGTACAATGGGACCACTAAGCACCTCCCTTCTCTGTTCCTTTGTCCCTCTTCCCTCAGCATACTTTTTGTCTTGCCTGCCCTCTGTATTCCCCCACCCCAACCCAGAGACCCCACCACCCAAAGTCACATGGCCCCCTTGTTCTCAGCACAGGCTGATGGTTCTACTGGAGAGTGGTCAGATACAACAATGAGAGGCATGGGTACGAAGCTGCACAGGACAGAATATCAGACAGGCAAAGTTGCTGAAAGTAGCCATCGGGGCTCCTTTCGGCAAAACTTTCTGTCTGTGCCTGTTAAAAAGTCACAGAGGTAAAACCAGGTTAGGCTGTAGCTTCACAAAAGACAGGCAGGCCTGTAAGACCCTAAAGACTAACTAATATATTTATTAGGCAATGGGTGCTCTTGGGTGAAGAAGTGGAGCTCTCACCCGCAAAAGCTCATTACCTAATGAATACATTTGTTAGTTTTTAAGATGCTACAGGACTCCTTGTTTTTTGTCTGTGCCTTTGTCTGATTCCGTCTCCTTCAAAACCCACTTCTCTGAACAGATTCTGAAATAAACCAAATCCTCTTTCATTTCCTTGCCCTCATTCTCCCTTTCCTTCCTCCTCAATTTTTTAATCATTGCCTCATTCATTAATTGTACTTCCTGCTCCTTCCTCCAGAACACCGATAATCATCTCTGATGGCCTCACTCAGTAAAACATGAGCCAAATAAAACACTTTTTCTTACTTATTCAGCACCACTTCCTTGGAACACTAGATCTGTTAGGCGTGACCTTTCTTGTATGCATGCCGTGGCTAATAAAATCATAGCCATCTATTATTTTGCCTTGGTCTGTCCTTCCTTAGCGCTTCCAGCACAGTCTGTGCCGGAATGGTAACCTTGGAGCACCACGCAAGAAACTAATACACTAGCTGGCTAAAATAAGCAGCACACATTAACCTTCACCAGTGGAGGGGGAAAGAAACGGCCGGGACTCTGACACAATCAGTGTGCAATAAGTGCTGTCTTCCCTGATAGGCTCCGGACAGCTGTGTTCTAGAGAGGTCCTCGTGGGGTGGATTTTGCACCCCCTCCGCAGAACTCTGCAGGACTTTTGTTTGCTTGTTTCTTTGTCTGGGTGGCAACAGGATGAACCTCTTCCATGGAAAAAGTTGTCCAGAGTTTAAGAGAAACAGAGTGCTGAACCAATCGAGACTGGAGGTTTCAAAGTGTTCTGTTGAGTTTGACCAGGGGCCAGCAGCTGTGTTCACCTCAGTGTCGTCATTGAGAGTGAAAGCTCTAAAAACCAGGTGGAAGGCCACAGCAGTTCTTCCAGCCTGTTCAGCACTGGCTCAGAGGCCATAAATCTCGAGCAACAGAGCTTGTTCATTAAAGATTTGAAGTTCAAAGACCTCAGTGTGCAGCGGTTGATCACACAAAGACAGGGTCGGATGCCTTTGCTGGATGGTTGGTCTGGCAGGGTCAGTCTTATTCCTGGGCATCAGCCCCTTGTTCAGCTCACAGTCCCACAGGTAATTTGGGCACTGGGGTCTGGGCCCCATATGCCCTCGCCACGGTTTGGACTTCTGTCCCTGGGCTGAAAGGGTGCTGGGGTAGGTGCCCCCTGGTCTGCCTGGGTGGAGTAATCAGTTCTCCACAGCCACTGTGGTCACCTGGGGGAAGGGAGCCCAACACACCCTGAGGGAGCTCCTCACCTCTGGTCATGCTGGGGTTCTGCTCCGCAGCTCTCTCACGCTTTCCTTATCTGTTGTCATCACCTCACCTCACTCCAACTTCCTCTTCTGCTCTCCTTCTCTCCCCCAGTAGGGGAGGCTTTTTTAAAAGTCCCACCGCAGCCCCAGAGGAGCTCAGCCAGCCCTTTGTAGCAGCCGCCTCTCCACAGCTTCCACAGGTCAGCTGTCCCCATGTCCTGAAGTAACCCTCTGCCAATTAGCCAGGCCATCTCTGCTTCGTTTAGAGCAGCCTCTCTCCCCTTCTAAGCTAACTTTCTGGCCTCACTCTGTCACTTTGGCTAATCAGGGGTTGGTGGCTAGCACGAGTCAGGTACCATATCAGATTAGTATGTGGTATGTTCCTATAGCTCGGCCTGGATTTGAACATGGCAAAGGTGACCATGATTCCTTCCCAGCAGACAAGAGTTTACTGGCGCGTGGCTAGATTCTAGGCAGGCCAGGGCTTTTCTTCTACATGCTTACCATGAGCACCGTTACAAAAGATCTCATAGGTGACATGCCTGTTCTCTCCTACAGACAACCTCCCAACCTGATGAGGATCCTCACCAACAGCCACACTCTGTACCCCAGGAATACCAGTCCTGGAACCTTTCCTTGCAAAAAAGCCCACTGCCAGCTTTGTCCACATATCTTCTCTGGAAATACCATCACTGGGCCTAATCAGGTTATTCGCAGAATCACGAGCACATTCTCATGTTCTTCATCTAACATCATATATGCCATCATGTGCCAACAATCCCCAGATGCTTTGGACATTGGACAGACTTCTAACTCCCTTAGACAAAGAGTTAACGGGCACAAGAGAGACATAAAAACACTCCAGATCCACAAACTGGTTAGTCAACATTTTAATGGAGTGGGCCATTCTGTTAATGACTTAAGAGTTTGCCTGTTACTGAAGAAAAATCTTTCGCACCATTATTGAAAGGGAGACAGCCGAGTTGTCTTTTATATTCAAATTCGGCACATTAACATGTGGTTTGAACTGGGATGGGAATTTTATGAGTCACTATAGGGACTCGTTTGCATACTTGGCTTAATCTAATTCTTGACCTTCCCCCCACACTTCTAGTCCTCTACTCTCCGATTTGCTCACCTTGATCATTTTTTTTCTGATTTGTCTTTCTCGATTACTGTTTTTGGTTTTCTGTGCCTTAAATATTGAGTCTGTTCTGGTCTGGCTATGGTCTGAAGAAGTGGGTCTGTCCCACGAAAGCTCACCTAATAAATTATTGTGTTAGTCTTTAAAGTGTTACTTGACTGCTTTTTTGTTTTAAAAGATCTCGTTTTTCCCACCAGCCCAGAACTGTAAAGTTCCTCCCCCATAGGGCAGTTTACACACAGGTGGTGCCACATGCCAGACCAGCAGCATCTCTTTTGGGTGTGGCTTGACAAGTTTACAGACTGAATCGAGACTGGTCAGACAGACTTATCACTCTTCACTCCTAGGTGCTCGCCATCCTTGGCCAGCTTGTATTTTCTGATGTGCAACACCAATATTAAGGTCATGTTTAGTTTGGAAAAGAAAAGGCTGAAAGGGGACATGATAACAGCTTTCAACTACCTAACAGGGTGTTGCAAGGAAGAGAGAGAAAAATATTCTCCTTGGCCTCTGGTGATAGGACAAGAAGCAATGGACTTAAATTGCAACAAGGGAGGTTTAGGCTGGACATTGGGAAAAACTTCCTAACTGTCAATGTGATTAAGCCCAGGGAGGTTGTGGAATCTCCATCAGCGGAGATGTTTAAGAGCAGGTTAGACAAACATCTGTCAGGGGTGGTCTAGATGGTGCTTGGTCCTGTCATGAGGGCAGGGGCCTAGACTTGATGACCTCTTGAGTGCCCTTCCCCAGTTGTAGCATTCTATGATCCTATGCTGCAGAGCCCATCCTCTGGGTGTAATTCCACCGCAGTCCGAGTGCGTGGACAGAGCTAGATTTACTCAACACGAGTAAGGGGGCCAGAGTCTAGCTATGAAGAAGTGGCATGCAGAGCAAGGGGTGCCAGTTTAGACCCCCATTTTGCAGACTCAAGGGATTCAGAAGGGCCTTGTGGAATCCAGCCTTAGTTGGGCACAACCTTATCAGAGGAATTGTATCATTGGTGACACTAGTCCTGCCCTCAGCCCCTGAGGCACCAATAGGTGTGGCAGGCCTACGGGCAAGGGCGGAAGGGGTGGAGCCAAAGGAGGAAGGGGCAGGGTTTGGGACAGTCAGCTCTGGGCACCCCTCAACACTGAGGCCACCCCAGAGTAGCACACCGCGCTCCACAATGTTTCAAAGGGGCCTGGATTTTTGGCCGTGGCACCAGCCAGAGCTCTGGGCACATTTGAAATGCCAGGCCTGGGGGCTAGTGCTCCCTTCCCTCCCCCCATCAGCAGGCCTGCTCAGAGCAACTTACACCTCAACCCGTGTCAGATCCAGTCCCTCCCCGCTGTGAACCGCCGCAGCCTTCCACAAACGTTCCTTGCACCTCCCAAAACACCAGCAGCTAAATTCTGCTCTCATCTACACCACCGTGTAAATCCAGAGTAAGTCCACTCTTTGGGGTGAAGAGCAATTCAGAGGTATTCCCCTGCAACGGAGTATGGAATTTGACCTTGTGCTCCCATTACCCTTACCTGGGAGTGGCTTGTCACACGTCAGTCACCTCTGTACCTTAATACAATGAGGGAAAGAGTTAACTCACTTGCAACCATAACTGCGTCTTGCATCATGAATGTACCCCAGGCATTATATGGAAATCGTGATGGCTCCGGGACTTACCTCTTAATTACCGCACACCTAAAAAAAAAAAAAAAACAACGTTTAATACCGTACTTTTCTTGCACAATGCCTACGTTGGGCTCTCATGCAACTTCTGCTCTTAATTATTTAATTGCCTGGCTTCTCTTTCCAATTGGTCTGTGAAGGGATAAACTAAAGCGCCTCAGGCCTGGCTGGTATCTGAATGGGAAACCTCAGAGAACTCTATGGGAAGGTCTACACTAGACTCAAAAGTCCATCCTAAACACGCAACTCTAGCTGTGGCAATTGCATAGCTCAAATCAACATATCAGAACTTATCTGGCCATCCACTCGGAGGGAGGTCACCAGGAGAAACTCTCCCATTGACCTCCCTTACTCCTTGCAAGAATTCGGAGTACCAGGGTCGACGGTTGAGCACCGATAGTTTGATTTACCATGTCAACTAGGTGCGCTAAACTGAACTCTGGAAGATATACCCTGGCTGAGTCGATCTTCCAGTTAAGTCTAGACGTGCCCGAGGTGTTGCCAGAAGTGGTGTTAATGATTCAGTAGGTGGTGCTCTTCTCTCTGAGTCAGCACCATGGGACTGGAGGGTCTATCTTTCAGGACAGCCTGTGACAGCTGGGTCCTAGTCATTCAAGATTCGCTGATCCTGCCCTAGTGTCCAAGCCAAATGTTACTCTGCATTAATTGCACTCTATCTGCCTCCATTCTACCCTGCAGCATCCATTGGACATGCTGTGGCATATTTGGGTACATTAGGAGGAGCATTTCCAGCAGATCTATAGAAGTTATTATTCCCCCACATTTGGCACTGGTGAGGCCGCACCTGGAGTACTGTGTCCAGTTCTGTGCCCCTCAGTATAGAAAGGATGTGGATGCACTGGAGCAAGTTCAGCAGAGAACAACCACAATGATGAGGGGGCTGGAGCACGTGACCTATGAGGAGAAGCTGAGGGATTCTGGCTTAGTTAGTTTGCAGAAGAGAAGAGTGCGGGAGGATTTGACAGCAGCCTTCAACTTCCTGAAGAGGGGATCTAAAGAGGATGGAGAGAGGCTGTTCACAGTGGCGACAGATGGCCGAACAAGGAGCAATGCTCTCGAGTTACAGAGGGAGAGGTCTAGGTTGGATATCAGGAAAAACTATTTCACCAGGAGGGTGGTGAAGCCCTGCGATGTGTTACCTAGAGAGGTGGTAGAATCTCCATCCCTAGAGGTTTTTAAGTTCCCGTTTGACAAAGCCCTGGCTGGGATGACTTAGCTGGAGTTGGTCCTGCTTTAGGCAGGGGCCTGGACTTGATGACCTCCTGAGGTCTCTTCCAGCCCTAGGATTCTGTTCTCTGGCTCTACCCTGCCCTGCCACGTTGGAGTTCCTCCCCAGAGGTGGCTTGATTTCCCTCTGGTAAGGAGGGTTTGACGTGTGAAGTGATTCCCATTTTTTTGCCAAGAGCACTTCGACTCTTGGGAAGAAAAGGCGTTTCCTAACTTTAAGATTTCATGCGTCATTATTGGTTGGAGCCTGATTCTCCACTGCCTGACACCTTGGGTAGTCAACCGCCTGGGCCAAGCGTGTGTCAAATGCTCCCTGATCACCATATATAAAGACATCCAGCAACAGATCCACTTGAATTACTTCTTCTACCTCCTGGTTCTTGCTTTCTAAGGCGGGGTGAGCAAACGTTTGACATCACGCCCCACTTTTCATCCCTGCGGTTAGCGCCTTCCCCCTCCCTCCCCCGCCAACCTGTCTAATGTAATCCAAACCAATGGACATTTCAGTTACGTTCTCACAGAAAAAAACTTTTTGGCACGTGTAAGATAATAATTATGTAGAATGCAAAAACTTTATGAATAGGTACATAAATCTTTCCTCTGTTTAAGTAATTATAATACCTAATAGTTAAATATAAGCTTTACCTATAAAGGGAAATGAGACACACGCACAAAAAACCTTTCACGTGATTGACATTTATCTGGTTTGCTTGGAATACAGTAGACTCCCCTTTAAAAACAGACATAATGGGCCACATCCCCCCTGTCTGATCTGACTTGTTTTTTCCTCTTTTGATACATACTGCTGATACTGGGCCATTTCCACCTGCCTGAACAGATCTTGTCAGCTCTGGCCTTCCCTTTTACCAGGTCCCCACTCTTTAAATAACCCTCTGAAACCACCACCACCCCCACACTCATGCATCTGATGAAGCGGGTCTTTGCCCACGAATGCTTATGCTCCAAAATATCTGTTAGTCTATAAGGTGCCACAGGACTTCTTGTTGTTCTCGAAGATACACAGATTGTTTTCCCATCTCTTGGCTCATTGACAAGTAAGGTTCTTGACTTCTACTCAGCTGGTGTGGAAGAAGTATCTCATGTAATAAGTTCTCAACTTCATCCCCTGCTAATGTCTGGGAAACAATGATTAGGCAGACAATAAGCTAGACATGAAACCTTTTTTTTTGGTGTGTATGCTAGAGAACATAATTAAAATCTCAAGTCAGTTTGCACTGATTAGGGGCTTGGAACAGGTCCCGTATGAGGAGAGGCTAAAAAGACTGGGACTTTTCAGTTTAGAAAACAGGAGACTGAGGGGGGACATGATAGACGTATATAAAATTATGACAGGTGCGGAGAGGGTGAATAAGGAGAAGTTATTTACTTGTGCCCATAATACAAGAGCTAGAGGACACCAAATCAAATTAATGGGTAGCAGGTTTAAAACTAATAAAAGAAAGTTCTTCTTCACTCAGCGCATAGTTAACCTGTGGAACTCCTTGCCCGAGGAAACTGTGAAGGCTAGGACTATAATAGAATTTAAGAAAGAGCCAGATAAATTCATGGAGGTTAGGTTCATAAAAAGCTATTAGCCAAGGGTGGGAATGGTGTCCCTGGCCTCTGATTGTCAGAGGCTGGAGCTGGATGGCAGGAGACATATCACTTGACCATTGTCTTCGGCACCCCTCCTGGGGCACCTGGCACTGGCCACTGTCGGCAGACAAGCTAAAGGGCTGGATGGACTTTTGTTCTGAGCCAATATGGCCGTTCTCATGTTCTAAATAAACTATTCATGGCATAAACAGACAATCCCTTTGCAGCTCATACGGTGTATGTAAAACAGCAGCTCACGACAGACATATTTGCTCAGTAATAACCAGTCCAAAGCAGCATGCCAGTTTATTTTACAATGTGACAGCCACATGCACCTATGTTTAGAAACTAAGGCCCGGGAGTGGCACACACGCAGAGTTAAGCATTGTTAAAAGAAAAGTTATTTCCCTTCAAGCCACAGCAAACATACACCATGGAACCCATTTATTCCAGCATGATTCATCTAGCTAACCAGGACAGACACTGCCACAAAAGCGTCATCATTGTTTCAGCAGGAAAAATCCCCAGTTCTTGTAAATACACGAAGCCAGCATCTCCCCACGTTTGATTCCCACCTCAGTATTTGGGTTATTTTTTGTTGGACTCACAAATAGGTGGGTGACATGAAGACGTCCTACTCCTTATCGAGTGACTGCCAAGATCTGGGTTATTTGCTAACACTCTCAAATAGATCCAGGGGAAACAAAAGGAGGATGCAGTACAAACTGACTATGAATCAACAGGATGCACTTGCAAAAAAAGCTAATATTTGAGGGGATGGGGGAAGATATTTGGAGTGGTGTACACAAGACAGCAGGACGGGTAAGGGCTCAGCTGGAGGACTCTGTCTAACTCTGGTTTCCCTGGTCTAGGAAAGATGTGCACAAATGTGAGAAAGTCCAGATGAGAGCAACAAAATGATGGAGGAGTTTAAAACCCGGACACGTGAAAAAGAGTCAGGTTTAGTCTCCAAAAAGACTGTGGGGAGGGGAGAAGCTGATGATAATTTTCAAACGCATTCAGGGCTGTAATGCAAGGAATGATGATCGACTGCACCCCATAGCCGCTGAAGCCAGGGTAAGGGGTAAACCGCCTTAACTGCGGCAAGGGAGGGTCAGGTTAGATATCAGAAAAAACTTTCCCGCTCTAAAAGCTATGAAGCCCACTGCAGGGAGCTTTCCGGGGCAGCCTCTCCAGGCTGTGATCTGAACCCATGCAGCCAGACAGGGCCAGGACGAGTGACCCCGCTCCCAGCTGGCTCTGGGTGTGCTGCCACCCGAGGACAAGGTGCAGAGCTGGGCTGGGTAAGCCGCTGGCCCCACCCCAGAGGACATGAATATGATGGTGAGGTGGTGGAGAACCGGGTGCATCCATCCCTGCTGCTGGCCAACAGGGGCTGTCGAGCCCCTTCCGGAGCCTTCGTCCCCACGCATGCTTACTCTGCCATCAAAGGGTCGAACTCCCAGTCCGGCAAGAGGGGCTCCAGCACCGTGGCAGCAGAGGCCACTGGAACTGAGGGGAGGCCAATCACCCTGTGCCTCCCTCTTATGAAATTTCACACACCCCCAAGGGTGTGCCCCCCCCATATTGCTCACCCCTGTTGTAAGCGATACACGGGAGGTCAATATTATCTAGCACATTACCAACACTTCCACTGCTTCCTGGGCTCTGAGAAGACATTTTGGGGTAAATTACAGCTAAACAACAGCCCAGAACACAGAGAGCCAGGCCTGGTGCCTGGAAACAAACTTTATGGGGCCGTGGGAAACTTGGCCGCACCTATACGTGGTCATCCAGCTCACTACGCTCATGCCAGATTATGGATGTTGCCAGATTAGAGAGGTACCTTCAGGCACACCCATAACATTCACAGCATTAAAACAAAAAGCAGTCAAGTATCACTTTAAAGACTAGCAAAATAGTTTATTAGGTGAGCTTTCGTGGGACAGACCCACTTCTTCAGACCATAGCCAGACCAGAACAGACTCAATATTTAATTTCTGGTCTGGCTATGGTCTGAAGAAGTGGGTCTGTCCCACGAAAGCTCATCACCTAATAAACCATTTTGCTAGTCTTTAAAGTGCTACTTGACTGCTTTTTGTTTTGATAGTGTATAGACTAGCACGGCTTCCTCTCTGTTACTATTCACAGTATTATTTGCAATGGAGACTTTTCCCCCTAGACATTCAAAGACATAACTCCCCTCTGCTCCTGAGGGATGTTAAAGAACATGTAGGAACATGAATTTGCCATCAACCAGTGTTTCTCAACCAGTGGTATGAATACCCTTGGCAGAACACTGAGGTCTCCCAGGGCATACATCAACTCATCTAGAGGTTTGCCTAGTCTTACAACAGACTGCATAAAAAAACCTAGCAAACTAGGTGTCACAGGACTTCTTGTTGTCCTCGAAGATACAGACTAACATGGCTGCCTCTCTGATAAAGGTGATGACGACGGCCAATCTACTGAACAGCTTCACTCCTCTTGCAGCAGGGGCAGCTTTGTGCCCCCAGCTCGGCTCCTTTGTGAGAGTTTGAGCTAGAAGCCAGCTGGCTCTCAGCTAAGGCCCCAGAGGACACTTGTGCTTGCTCTGTGTAAGTGATCTCAGGGCCTCTCCATAGGACAGTGACCCACACTCTCTGGTGTGGGGGTAACACTGGTAGATAACTATAGATATCTGTTGGTCTCTCAGGTGCCCCAGGACCTCTTGTTGTTCTCAGCTTTGTCACAGGAACAAGGAGCTACGTAAGAGCCTGAGGCACTTACCAGCCCCAGCATGCTTCACCGCAGGGCTGTGACCTTTGGAATCAGTCTCCCCCCGGCTGGCTCTTCAGTTGTCACCTCCAGCTCTCTCTCTTCTGAGGTTACAGCCTCTCTTGCCGTGCAATAGGGGAGCAGGGCAGTTCTGAGCAATCTGCATCTTGACAGAGCTTTTTTAGCTGGTGGGACCGCCCACAGGCAGACTAGAACCTGCAACCTCTGGAACTTAGGGCAGAAGGCTCTAGAAGTAGTAGTAAGCCTCTTCATCTCGGAGCATAGGCCATCGATGGCCATTCGCCAGCGTCCCCTGTCCTGGGCGATCTTTTCCAGTTCTGACCAGGTGTATCCATCTTTTTAGTGTCTGCCTTCAGCTCTCTAAGCCACGTGTTTCTTGGCTGCCCTCTTTTCCTTGTGGGTTCCAGGTGAGAGTTTGAGCTAGAAGCCAGCTGGCTCTCAGCTAAGGCCCCAGAGGACACTCATGCTTTCTCTGCATAAGTGATCTCAGGGCCTCTCCGTAGGACAGTGACCCACACCCCTGGTGTGGGGGTTACACTGATAAAGTTGACAGAGGACACAAAGCTGCCCCTGCCACCCCAGCCCCATTGCTGTTTTTAGTGGTGTTATTGTGGGTAAAGGTGGTAAACGGTGTTTGTAACTGTGGCCCAGTCACACCTTGGTCTGAACCACAGACGTACCCTTAATGGCAGACACAGAACTGCTATAACATCTTTCCACGGGTTGGTCCCTCAGGCCTTCCCCAGGGCTTTCATTTCCTCTGCAGGGTCCCCAGCTGCTGCATTCTTCTGTGCCGCGTTTCACCCCTTCTCCTTGGGAACAGATGTGTTTCTCTTCCTCTTATCCCAACCCAATGCCAGATAGGCTGTTTGAAGGACATGTGCGCTATCAAAGTTATGCCATTCATCTTTCTTATCACTGTGCCTTGATCCCAAGTGCAGAAAAGCTTAAATTAACCTGCTAGTAACGCAGCACGTGGCCGGAATCAGCGTCCCTAGGACACAAGAGCTGACGTTCACGCCTTCCTTCCCTGTGGGAAAAAAAATCAGAACACATACAAAGCATGTAAACTAAGCAATGCAGACAGGACACAGAACCTCAAGCTGCCTCAGAGAGGTGCCAGGCTGAGACGAGAAACCAACTTCATGCTCACAAACTAGGGAATTAGTTTTTCGCAGTGGAGTTTTGGCCTTTCATGTTACTTCTGTTATTCAGGGTGAAGCATTGTGCTCAGGTCTCAGCTCGCTTGTCCCACACGAAGATGATCAAAGTACTCAGGTCTGAGCTTGCTTGTCCCACGCAAAGGTGATCAACATACACCAGTATTATTTCAGGCAGACTTAAATCTGCTCCTCTGCCGTGTTTACTTGTTCTCTGCAGTACTGGTCCGCCCCCAGGGCTTCAAAGAGGAAAAGGCAGCAAAGCTTGTGGTGAAATCACATGTGATGTCACATCTACGATTTGCTGAAGAGTCGTTTAATCCAGCATGAGGTCAGCTGATCTCACCTCGCCCATTGTGGTTACGTTTACCAGGCGAGGGGCTTTCCGGTAGAGGACACATGACAAGCTTCATGCAAAGAAGGGGCAAATAATTACCTTGTCTCAGACCCCACTCAATGTCGGCCTACTAGCTTTCATGTACCATGAAGGCAATGGAGCCTTTTGATCTGGTTTCCTACCAGACATGGAGTTTGTACAGCAGCAGAATTTCAGTTGCGTTTTAGAGCCAGTCTACCAAGTCAACGTGGGCAGCTGCAAACCCTGACACGCACTGTGGAGGGCTACAAAAGGACTCCCCTTCCCGGAGGTCTTCATGCCTTGAAGGTCATGGATAAGAATTCTGTGGCTTGGTTTGGCCGGACTCCATGTGCCCAACAACACATTGTATTTCCCCAGATAAGAGTTGCGGGATGAACAAGCTTTGCTGCAGTGTAGCAGCGGGTAGCCATATTACTCAAGGACGTGTTTACAGCAGGGGTGGGCGAGGTCCGGCCCCTGAGCCAGCTCCGGCCTTCAGGGTTTCTAGCCTGGCCTGGGCCGGCCCCTGCAGCACAAAGCAGCGCTGTTCAAAATGGCCACCTGCTCCCCGTGGCGATCTGCCAAGAGGAAGTGAGAGATTTCTCTCGGGGTGAGGCCGGCCGGCACGCAAAGGCTCTTCCACAGCACCGAGAGCCCCACGGAACAGGCAGCTGCTTTGAGCGGCCTAGGGCTACAGGCAGGCTGAGAAGCATGCTTGTGAGCGCGGCTGGCTGGGAGCTGCTTAAGTAAACCCCTCCTGGCCAGAGCCTGCCTCTGGCACCACACTCCCTCCTACACCCCTCTCCAGGCCAGATTCCTCTCCTGAGCCCACACCCCTTCCTGGACCCTGCACCCCAAACCCTCTGCCCCAGCTCAGAGCCCCAGTTCTTCCCTAAACACCCTCTCAGTCCCCACACCCTCTCCTGCACCCCAGGCTCCTGCTCCGAGCTCCCTTCTGCACCCAGCCTCTGTCCCAAACTCCACATAAAGCACAGCCAACGACCACTTAGCAAAATATCGGAGTGGCTCCCCATCAAAAATTATTGCCCACCCCTGGATTAGAGCCTGGCCCGAAAGAGCTACACTGTGGCAAGGAGAGAAAGTTCACAGCTTTCCTTTAGAGCACTGTACCTGCGTAATCCCTTGGACTGCAGCCAAACGTCAGACTGATCCAAGTGGAAACCACCTGCTGCTCCACAGCCTGTTCTGGGCATGGCCGGAGGGAGTCCACAGTCAATGTGACTGAACAGTCGAAGAACAGCCAAGTGGCACTCGGCCACAGGTTTGCCAGAAGTGCTATGTGCACCTTGTTAAAACTCCCCCAGTCTGCCCCCAGCCACACCAGGTGAACACCCCAAGGGCCCCTCGGCAAACGTGCTGCCAGGTGAGTCCTTAACACACCAGGTACATTTTTGCTTTCGACTGATCTCAGGGGCCTGTTTCGTTTCTTCAACTCTCCCCCACCCCACATGTGTGGGCCAGAGCTTCACCTCATGTAAGTGGGAACACCTCCTTCTACTCCAATAAAGCAGCACAGATTAAGACGATTTGAGGATTGGTCCCCTCACTTTGTTTATTTTATTCCCAGAGTTTTATATTAGCAGTAGCTTAGCCGAGTGCTCTGAATGGAGAGGAGCAGGATTATTAAGTTTGCAGATGATACCAAGCTGGGAGGGGTTGCGACTGCTTTGGAGGATAGGGTCATAATTCAAAATGATCTGGACAGATGGGAGAAATGGTCTGAAGTAAACAGGATGAAGTTTAATAAAGACAAATGCAAAGTGCTCCACTTCGGAAGGAACAATCGGTTTCACACATACAGAAGGGGGAGAGACTGTCTAGGAAGGAGTATGGCAGAAAGGGGTGTAGGGGTTATGGAGGACCACAAGCTAAATATGAGTCAACAGTGTGATGCTGTTGCAAAAAAAAGCAAACATGATTCTGGGATGCATTAACGGGTGTGTTGTGAGCAAGACACGAGAAGTCATTCTTCCGCTCTACTCTATGCTGGTTAGGCCTCAGCTGGAGTATTGTGTCTAGTTCTGGGCACCGCATTTCAAGAAAGATGTGGAGAAGTTGGAAAGGGTCCAGAAAAGAGCAACAAGAATGATCAAAGGTCTAGAGAACATGACCTATGAAGAAAGGCTGAAAGAACTGGGCTTGTTTAGTTTGGAAAAAAAGATTGACGGGGGGGGACATGATAGCGGTTTTCAGGTATCTAAAAGGGTGTCCTAAGGAAACTTATTCTACTTGGCCTCTGAGGATAGAGCAAGAAGCAATGGGCTTAAACTGCAGCAAGGGAGGTTTAGGTTGGACATTAAGAAAAAGTTCCTAACTGTCAGGGCGGTCAAACACTGGAATAAATTGTCTAGGGAGGTTGTGGAATCTCCATCTCTGAAGATATTTAAGAACAGATTAGATAAATATCTATCAGGAATGGTCTAGACAGTACTTGGTCCTGCCATGAGGGCAGGGGGCTGGGCTCCATGACCTCTCGAGGTCCCTTCCAGTCCTAGTATTCTATGATTCTAAGATCCTATTTGAACTTTCAAAACAGAGGACACCCCTGACAGCGAGAGTATCTGTATCAGTATCTACCAACTCATCTTGTACTACTGTGTCATGTATAATAGTTTATACAAATTTATAAAATTTACTTTAAAAATTTTAGCCTGTTGCTCAACTATAACACAGTAATTCAAGGTGAGTTGGTAGATACTGACCCAGAGACACTCCTTCTCGGGGTGTCCTCTTTTTTGAAAGTTCAAATATGGTAACCCTAAGAGAAGCGATGAGGAGAAGGAAAGAGATGGAGAGAGCCTTTGGTGGAGGAACAAAGGAAGAACAGGTGCACACCCAAAGAAGCAGCCAGATACAGCTAAACTGCTGAGCATCACTTCTTTTCTGGTTCCTCAATCTTAAACTCAAGCTGGCCAGAAAAGAGGAATTCCATTTCACAGCCCAACTCCTGGTCGCCCGTGGGATGGGTGAGGTCCAGGTTGGAGAGCCTGCATTGTCTGAACTGAGGCAGAGACTTGAGCCTTGACCTTCCACATCTAGGCCACTGAGACAGGCTCAGTCTCTTCTGGGAGATGTTCTACTTTGTATAGCTACGGTCACTGGACTAGAGAAGTGGACTCTGCTGTCTGGTGGGTAGGACTCTCTCCTAGGAAGTGGGAGACCCATGTACAAGTTCCTCCACTAAATCAGTGACTGCTGAAATTTGAATCTGAATCTCCCATATCCCAAGTGAGTGACCTACCTCCCTGGGCTGTTGACCAGTGGGCTTGTTCCAGTCAGAAATTCCACCCTGGACCTCAGGGAACTTCACTATGAATGAAACCTACGTTTGTGTATTTTTTAAACAAATTAGCACTTTCTGATGTGAAACATTTTTTTAATAATACCTGACAGCTTTAATACAAACCGAGTAAAGCCAAAGTTGGACGCAGACTGAACCCTTCTCTGGTTCAGGTTGAGGGCTGCAGACCAGTAGTTGTCAGTTCCACCATATCTTGTGTTTTTACTACAAGCCTCACAGTAACTGGTCGTCTTCAAAAAGCCCCAGCTCCTGGGGTCAAGTGATGACACAAGAATCTCAGATTTCCTTTTGTTTAAAATACGTTTCTGTCCTTCATGGCCGCAGAGAAAAGCTTGAAAATGTCACCTGAGTGCACTTCCAAGCTCAGAAACCAGACAGCATAAAAAACCAGACCCAAAATATTTCTAAAATCATGATTTTGGGCCATCTGATCCATTATTTGTGAACAATGGTGTCTGGCAATGTTACATGGTGGGTTTCTCTGTCCTGCCCATTTCAGTGTGGAACAGCAGCACAGAAGAAGTAGGTGAGGCAGAATTCATTTGTTTCAATTTGATGGACAATACCAATGTTTATTTGCCAGCATCTGAGCGGGTCTGAATTTAAATGTTCAAAGTTGCGTGAAATTATGGGAGCTGGGGAGAATTATCTAGTAACCGCAGACGCTGAGATTCAAAGAATTAAAGCTTTAGGGACCATTAACACAAACGGTCAACAAGACAGATCAAAATATACAAAGTAAATAATCTTAAATCTACAAATCAAACCTGTTTTCACCAGCTATCCACTTGGCCATACATAACAAGATTCATTCAAAGGCCTAAATCAATGGAATTTGACTCAGAGCTCTCAAGCAAGATTTTAATTCCTTTATCTATCTGTACGCTTGGATTACAATTGCTTGAAAATTGTTTTCCAGCTTGTACGCATAAAGCGAAATCAACATTCACTGGCCCTTACAGATAGAAATCTAATCCTTCTACATAGGTACAGAAGAGCACTGGCACTGGAACGGTTAACAGCTATTTCATCTGCAAGCCTGCTGACCTTTAAAAGAAAAAAAAAAGCCTCCAGCGAGACAGTTGATGTGACTGCTCAGACCACGATACGGGAGATGTTAGAAACAGACAGGATGCATGAGCCAGAAAGAAAAACAATACTCATAACACAGATCAGTCTTTTCACTGGAGGACTGGAATATGTGGCCCTATAACTTGTGCAGCAGAATAAAACGTGCGACCAAGACAGCAAGGAAAGATTTATGCTTAGGTGAGCAAAGGGGACACAATCTGGCAGGGCCATCGTTCCCCATTTGCAGAATACACAGCTGCACAGGACACCTGAGAATGTGAGGCAGCACTGGGTCTTAATGTCCAGCTGCTCTGAGTCTTCCCATGCCTGTTGTGAGGCTCCTGCAGCCTGGTGAGATGAGCTAGTTAACTTAAAAGTAAAAGAGCCTTCTAGCCTCAGCGCTAGGTCTGCCGCCCCAGCCCAGCCTATGAGCAGAGTATTGTACCTGGGGATGTGTCATTCAAGCAATAATGAAGCCAATTAAGAGATATGGAGGCATCAGTTTAATAGCGTTGCATAGAACCCTCATCAATCCTAAAGATGGCCTGAAGGAAGTGGCCACTTGACAGTAACATGGAAGAATTATGTTCTCTGATTTTTTTGGTATCCTATCTCCAATACATTCCTGTTGATGCTTTTTTGGAAGCCCAATAAAGATTATGCATCAGACCAAAGGAGTTACATCAGCTGAGGAACTGGCTGCAGGAATCCAGACAAATCGTTGCACACTGGATGCTCTGTTTCATGTTCAGGCAGAAGAATCTCACTCCTTTGTCCAATACGCCGTGGCATTCCACTGGAATGTTTTTTTGTGGTTCTATTTTTTTCTGTCCATTACATCGCTCACAAGATGAATAAGAGGTGGGATCTCTCTGCTATCAGATGGGATGCACGCCTCCTCAAGGGGCGGTTGTGATTATTACTGCTTGCAAAACATTGCAACATGCTTTGCAAATGAATTTAGCTTCAGAACAGCCCCAAGGAGACAAGCGTCATATTTAAAATTGAAAACAGGTCATATTTATTACTCACCCATATGCTGCAATCACTGACAAAATGGACTGACTGGTGCCATAAAAGAAGAGCATGAGAAACATTTCCGTGACCATGGCTTATTACAGGATTACAATAGCTGGTGCTTTCCCAGTCTCTTTTAAAGGACCAGGCACATGTTCACAGGATCCACCTGTTCTCACCCTGTGCTTAGACCCATGGTGTCCAACATGCTACCCACTAAATACATGTGGCTATTTGGCCAGTTGAATGTGGCTAGTTGGCTTGAACAATAAATGTACAGGTTGAACCTCTCTCTTCTGGCACCCTGGGGACCTGACCTGTGTCAAACAAGAGAATTTGCCAGCCCACAGGACATCAATTGTCTAGTACATTACCAACATTTTCAGTGCTTTTATTGTGCTCTGAGAAGACATGTTGGGGTAAATTACAGTTAAAGAACAGCCCAAAGCATGGAGAGCCAGGACTGGTGGCTGAAAACAAACTTTATGGGACCGCGGGAAAATTGGCCACACCTAGAAGTGGTCGCCCAGCTCACTAAACTCATGCCGGATTACGGATGTTGCCAGATGAGAGAGCTCTGGATTGGAGAGGTTCAACTTGTATTTTCAGAACTGGCTGGACACCCCGGGCTCAGACCGTAAGCTCTTTGAGGACAAGCTTCATGTGTGCGTCAGAATGCTGCACGAAGGGCTCTTTATTTGTAATCCCTGGCCTGAGGATTTCTGTATCATTGGAAAACCAAGACAGTTATTCTGCGTAAACATGAACTTCAGCAATAAATAGACAGTTTAAATGAGATCATTTCATCATTTGTTAGCTATACTGGACTTCCAGCCTGAAGAATTCCAACTGAGTATTCTCCAGGATTCAGGCTTGTTGGAGATGCAATCTAGAAATGCCTTAGTGGTGGCTTCTGGATCCGAAGATCACCAGACCTTACTGAAACAAGCTGAGGTGCCGGGCGCTCTCCTTTAGGATCAGCAGAAAGAGTACTCAAGCCCCTTTATGTCGTAAAACCAGCTGCAGACCAGTGGGTGATGGCCCAAGAGGCAGCATGCTGCTTGGTGGTCAGAGCTAAGATGTGTGGACTTTGGAGTTTCCCTAGTTAAAACAGAGACACCGGGGTTTAGGTATGGATCGTATGGACTGTGTGCTGGACAGAGGAAGCCTGGAAAAGGTATGGAGCATGTAAGCCTGAGAGGAACCAGAGAGACAGGGCTTCTTGGAGACAGAGCTTCCTGGAGCGGCAGACCTGGAGACTGCTGCCCAAGCAAACGACCTGCTGTTTGTTTCGACTGTGTTCAGAGAAGCAGGGCTGTAAGGGGGTACAATGGCACAGTGCCATGCACGACATTTAAGAAGATGTTGTAAGATATTACGAGCCAGTGATACCAAGAGGTGTTTGGTCCAACTTATTCAGGGACCAATTTTGCCATGATCACCTTACTCTGAGTCCAATCCTATTACTTACAAACAGAACAGGTCCAGGAGCTAGCCAGCATTCAGTGTGAGTAAAGGTAGCAGAACATGCCCCATAACGCTGCTCTCAAAAGTAGCTGTTGGCACTCATATCCAAAGCTAAAATTTCCTCTCCCAGGTTGCCATGTGCGCTCTGTGCCCCAGAAGTGGCTGCATTTCAGTGGTACTGTGCAGGGCTCCCTCTAATATTTTCCGTCTGTGAGTGGAATAAATTTTGTGGTGTGCAGCAAGGCATGTGCAGATGCGCACCACCAGTAGAAACACAGGCTGCCGGCTGTGGGTGCTCTGCTAATCAGCTGGGCAGCACCTGAATCTCTCCGGTGTGGCTCCAAACAGCTTACAGGAACACTGGTCCTGTGTAGAGCAGAGAATGCTATATTATATCATACATGATGTCCTTAGGGGCTTTTTAGAATGAACAGCTCTATATGAATGTAAATTATTAATCATCCTCATTGCTAATTACCTACTCCCACTGGTAGATAGCTTCCTTATGCTACGCCATGTAGATAATTGCTCTCCTTCATTCGCTGCTCAGGTCTGGGCATGGGGTTATTCAACGCACACACATGGAAGGAAACTAAATTAAGCAAGGAAACAGCATGAGAGGGCTGGGGAGTAAAAAGAAGAATGATAAGAATGAGGAAATGATCTGAAAATCCCAGCACATTGATTGTGGGGGAAGTTTGTGAAGGGTTTGAGTTTACCAGAAGCATTGCAAAGCCAAACAGGAATTAAGAGTAAATGAGTTTAGCGAGATGTCAACACCCTGGACTTTACCATAACCCAGTAAGTAAACAGAAAACCAGTGGAAGAGGAAGAAAGCTAAGAGGGGAGCATTCACCATTCAGCACAGAGGAGCAAGTCCTAAGGGAAACCGATCGGCACGGTACACTCAAAGGGAAAGGATGCACAAGGTTAAACTCACACACGCACACAAGTTATGCATGCCAGCCAGCCCCAATGCCCCAGGGTAAGCAAAGTCCAAAATAGTAAGGAAACGTCACATCAGCAGCAGCAGCCTAATGCAAGGTCTCCTATGTGTGCAGAGTGGGTCTGGAGAGATATTTGCCCAGAGCATATGTAACCCATGTGGCTAACAGGGATTTCTCTCTTTAAGAGACCCTTGGAGGTGAGTAGGAATGAGTTGCGTCTGGGTCGTTGCTGTAGCGCTCCACGCTCTGGCATTTGGGGTGGTACTTATGGGGTCTGCTCCAGTAGGCTCTGCATCTGTTGCTAGGGTCAGACTCCAGACAGAGGGACAGCAGCCAGGGCACCTGCTCTTCTGAGGCCAGGTGCTCCGGGTGAGCTGACAGCAGCAGCAGACAGCAGGCTGGCTTCCCTCCCTCTGGACCACTCTGCAGCAGGTCCTCACGGTGTTGACCCTCTGCCAGGGAACATGGCGAGTGTGACTGGAATACTGGGGAAAGAGTCACCTCTAGTGTGGTATTCTCAGCTTGCGTGTTTTCTTCTGACAGGGTTTCCTTTGAACCTGGGTACTTATGGCTAACCAGTCACTCGGCTCAATATATTGACTGGCTGGCTAGCCGTGATCCGCAGTGGAGGCAAATCTGCACAGATCCCACCCGAGGAGTCACACCAGCAAGTGGAGAGAAGATGGTTCAGACTCCGCAAATTGTGCGGATTTGGTGATCAAAGCCAATAACTGAGACTGAGGTGAACCAAATCCAGGCTTTTGGGATCTCTCTGTTTCTGCTGACTGGTGTGGACTGAACTGTTCACCTTTTCTTTTCTTTTCCCTTTGTTTCTGCTTATCGTAGCTGGCAAGACAATATCCCTGGATTTATGAAATCGTTATGGGATGTTGTAAAAAGCAGAGTATTTGTTTCTTCCCCGTAGATTTTATAAAGTTATTTGATCACGTTCATTGTCTTAGCTTCTCCTAGGATTTGAATGTGCGGAGGCTGACTCTGTGCAGTCCTTGCTGAAGATCCATAGAGACTGAACTCTGGGTCTCCAGTTATCTTTCTGTGGGAATTGGGGGTTATTTTTTTTAATGCAGTGGAGAAGGGCAATGAAATGCCCACCCCAGGTCACACATACACAAGCCGGGTAGGAAAAGCCAACGTGGCCCAGGGGAAGAAAAAGAGAATTGCACAAGAGGAGCTAAGATAAACAAGAAATTCTTCAGCAGGAAACATCAGTGGGAGGAAGCTGCTTCTGAAGATAAAAAATATGTTGAAAGGAGGAGTAGGGAGATACAGCTTAATAAAATAATGAGGTCTTTGCCTGTTTGCAATGCCTGAACCACTGCTTTGGATCCGATTTAGTCATTTACACCTGATTTTGGCACCATTTACATCCATGGGACCAAGCCCTCTGTGGCTGTAAGTGGACAGACCTCCATTGACTTCCAAGGAACGTCACACATTTATGCCCATAGATGATTTACGCTCATGCAGAATGGAGCATCTAATACTTGCACAACATTTTGTTCCAGCAGATCTCAGTGTGCTTTATAAAACCATTCCCTTTTCTCATATGGTGCCACAGAGAAGGAAAGTGACTTCATAGAATCATAGAACACTAGGACTGGAAGGGACCTCGAGAGGCCATCGAGTCCAGCCCCCTGCCCTCATGGCAGGACCAAGCACTTTCTAGACCATCCCTGAAAGCCATCTATCTAACCTCTTCTTAAATATCTCCAGGGATGGAGATTCTACCACCTCCCTTGGCAATTCGTTCCAGTGTTTGATCACCCTGACAGTTAGGAACTATTTCCTAATGTCCAACCTGAACCTCCCCTGCTGCAATTTAAGTCCATTGCCTCTTGTTCTATCCTCAGAGGCAGGAAGAACAAGTTCCCTCCCTCTGCCTTATGACACCCTTTTAGATACCTGAAAACTGCTATCATGTCCCCCCTCAGTCTTCTCTTTTCCAAACTAAACAAGCCCAATTCTTTCAGCCTTTCTTCATAGGTCATGTTCTCTGGACCTTTGATCATTCTCGTTGCTCTCCTCTGGACCCTCTCCAATTTCTCCACGTCCTTCCTGAATTGCGGTGCCCAGAACTGGACAAAATACTCCAGCTGAGGCCTAACCAGTGCAGAGTAGAGCAGGAGAATGACTTCTCGTGTCTTGTTCACAACACACCTGTTAATGCATCCTAGAATCATGTTTGCTTTTTTTGCAACAGCATCACACTGTTGACTCATATTTAGCGTGTGGTCCACTATAACCCCTAGATCCCTTTCTGCTGTACTCATTCCTAGGCAGTCCTTTTCCATTCTGTATGTGTGACACTGATTGTTCCTTCCTAAGTGGAGCACTTTGCATTTGTCCTTATTAAACTTCATCCTGTTTACCTCAGCCCATTTCTCCAGTTTATCCAGATTCTTTTGAATTATGACCCTATCCTCCAAAGAAGTTGCAACCCTCCCAGCTTGGTATCATCTGCAAACTTAATAAGTGTACTTTCTATGTCAATATATAAATCGTTAATGAAGATATTGAACAGAACCAGTCCTAAAACAGACCCCTGCGGAACCCCACTAGTTATACTTTTCCAGCAGGATTGAAAACCATTAATAACTACACTCTGGGTACGGTTATCCAGCCAGTTGTTCACCCACCTTATAGTAGCCCCATCTAAGTTGTATTTGCGTAGTTTATTGATAAGTATATTATGTAAGACCGTGTCAAATGCTTTACTGAAGTCTAGGTATATCACATCCACCACTTCTCCCTTATCCACAAGGCTCGTTATTCTATCAAAGAAAGCTATTAGATTGGTTTGACATGATCTGTTTTTAACGAAAGCATGCTGGCTGTTCCCTATCACCTTACCACCTTCCAATTGCTTGCAGACGATTTCTTTAATTACCTGTTCCATTATCTTTCCTGGCACAGAACTTAAGCTGACTGGCCTGTAGTTTCCTGGGTTATTCTTGTTCCCCTTATTATAAATGCGTACTATATTTGCCCTTTTCCAGTCTTCGGGAATCTCTCCCGTCTCCCACGATTTTCCAAAAATGATTGCTAAAGGCTCAGATACCTCTTCTATCAGCTCCTTGAGGATTCTAGGATGCATTTCATTAGGCCCTGGTGATTTGCAGACATCTAATTTTTCTAAGTAAATATTAATTTGTTCTTTTCTTATTTCAACTTCTAAACCTACCCCTTTTTCACTAGCATTCTCTGTGTCAGGCATTCCTTCAGATTTCTCAGTGAAGACCGAAACAAAGAAATCATTAAACATCTCTGCCATTTCCAAATTCCCTGTTACTGTTTCTCCCTCCTCACTGACCAATGGCCCTACCCTCTCCTTGGTCTTCCTCTTGTTACCAATGTATTTGTAAAAAGCCTTCTTGTTTCCCTTTATGCTTGTAGCTAGTTTGAGCTCATTTTGTGCCTTAGCCTTTCTAATCTTGCTCCTGCATGCTCGTGTTGTTTGCCTATATTCGTCCTTTGTAATTTGTCCTAGTTTCCATTTCTTATATGATTCCTTTTTTATTTTGAGATCATGCAAGATCTCCTGGTTAAGCCAAGGCGGTCTTTTGCCATGTTTTCTACCTTTCCTACGCAGCGGGGTAGCTTGCTTTTGGGCCCTTAATAATGTCCCTTTGAAAAACTGCCAACTCTCCTCAGCCGTTTTTCCCCTCAGTTTAGGTTCCATGGGACCTTACCTACCAGCTGTCTGAGTTTACCAAAATCTGCCTTCCCGAAATCCATTATCTCGATTGTGCTGTTTTCCCTTCTACCCTTGCCCAGGGTCACCCAACCATAGACCTTGGAGTAAAACCAAGATCTCGAGGCCCAGTCTACTGTTCTGCCCATGAGACCACCCTGCACAAAGCTCCTGAAAACCAGACCCTGTATTTCTACCTGATGCCTTTTGGGGGCATGCATGGACAGGCTTTCCTGTAGGAAGCTGCCCCTGAATCTTAGCTGTATTTTTGTCAAGCGTATTGTTCCATTTTTACCTGTCAACTGCTGTCGAAAGACCATTGTCATTAAAGCTACGGTTCAGATAAAAAAAAATATCGGGAAAGAGCTGGACAAGGAGAGGGACAGGAGGAACATCCACCGTGGGATTAAAGTTACACACTGTGAATGATGGCTCTCTAGATTGTTGTTAGATTAAAGTATCCCTTAAGCATTAACATGCAAGACAGTGTTGGCTGCTTTGTTACTTTCAAACTAGTTCTAAGTGAAGTTTGCTTTTAAACACAGGTAGCAAGGAAAACATCTCCAGAGCCTCGATTACATTAAGGAAGGGCTCCCAGCTGGAAAAGGGGCATGCTAGATATCAAAACATCAAAAACCCAACCTAGTTGGTTACTGTTTTTATGATAAGAAGCCCAGCAGGCCCCACGGCTCACATGCTATGCCTCTTTAAGCATACAGGTTCCACTTCTGCTCTCACTCCAGCTGTATTTACACCAAAGTAACTCCCCCAGAGTGAGAAGAGAGTCGGGCCCAAAACAAGGCTTTGGCTATGAAAAAATGATTGTAAAAATGACATGGTTTTATTCTTGGTCATTCGTCATCATCAATAACCGTGGGCTCAGCGCCCGTTGGTGTCTGATGCCTCTCTCACTATATCCTTCCATCTTTCCCTGTCCAGTGCAGAGTGGCTTAGTGTCTGCAGACTAGCTCCGCACCAATCCACTACATCATCTATCCATTCTCTGTGGGGTCTGCCTCTCCTATTCGAACCGTCCGTTATGCCAAATACCAGGGTCTTGATTTTTCGTTCGTCATTCATTCTGCAAATATGTCCAAATAGTTATACCTTCCATTTTATAACCTTCCGCAGCAGGTTATCTTTCGGCTGTATCTTTCTATACAATTCCTCATTGGTGACCTTCTGTATCCATCCTATTCTCAGAATCTTTCTATAGCAAGATAGAAACGCCAATATTCTTCTTTTCGAATCTTGCGTTATCACCCATGTCTCACATCCGTACAACGTGCTGCTGAATACACACGTTTTCAAGGCACCCAGCTTCGTTCTGAAGCTAATCGCTTTGCTTTTCCAGATCTTATCCATCGCCTTCAAACTCGCTCTTGGTCACAACACATTTATGCTGCTCTCAAGAAAAAGGTCCTTTTCCACTTAGCGCCAGCACTACACTTCCATCCCGGGATCTGAAAGTCAAGCTGGGTTTTTTCCTTCTCATTCATCATGGCCTACACAGCGACAAAAGCTCATATCTGTCCTGGGTTACAGCTGCACAATCCATGTACTCCTACATCTGACCCTGTGTCTTTTAGTTAAGAACTCCATGGATGATATACAAGTCTTAGCAGAGTCCTGCTCTCTCTCAGCTGTGCAATGCTAACAAGATTTAAAAAAGGAATAAACATTAACTTTTGTCGTTCCGGTCTGTTGTGTAAAGAAACACCAGTTATACATATTCACTTCGCACAGATTTCACTGAAGAATCTCTTTCGGGTCTGTAGCAATAGATTGTAACAATTTGCGGTGTTTGCTGAAATCAATGGCTAATTAGAGGCTGGGACTGTAACATATCATGGTAAAGACTTCCATCAATTTTGGTGAGGTTTGGCTTAGGCTCACAATGAGGGATTTACTGGTTCCAATTTTATACAAATTTGGCAGTTATGCGCTCAGCAGTATTTCACAAGCAGCCTGATGGTTTCAGTCACCAATACAGGGGAAGTGGTCTTGTTTGATGGATTGCTCAAGAAACTGACAAGGGCTGCAAACTCAGAAATTGTTACCATCTGCTCCACAAAAGCAACACAATCTAATAACAGCTATGTCTCCCAGACCCAGTTCTTCGTAAAGTACTCTCCGGTTTCCTCTGAAAGTCTTTCAGTGCCCACAATATTTCACCCGCAGCTGTAAGAAAGGAGACCTGCGAAAAGAACCAGTGGACCTGGAGTTGATGGAATCCCTTCTTGAAGCATTAACAGCAGTTGAAGTGACCTAAAGGCCAGCACAGTGCCCTAGTGAATTTGACGCATTACTGATTTAAACCTCCCACTTCTGCTGTTAGTATACAAAAGGATTTTGAGTTATTTGTGCATCTTAGAGTCTGGCTATATCAGGCCAATGTGCCCTTCCAGAGATGACCAGTACCAGTAAGCACTGCTTCGCACCACCGGTGTTGTAAAATAATGCGTCCAGAGGAATGAAGAGAGAACAAAGGCAGCAAGTGAAATTGAAGCAAAGAAAATAACCTTGAGTTGAACGGGTTAGTGAGTAAATGACCTGAAATTGAAGAGGTGGGACCAAAACACAGGACAGGATGAACATCAAAGCAGGGAAGAGGAGAGGAAATTAAAAAGGCAGCAGGTAATAACAGACAGCGCGGACCCAATCCTACATCCACGGAAGTCAAGAGAATGTGTGATCAGATTATTTGTGTATGTAAGAAACTGGAGCACCTGCAGAAAGCGATCTGAGGTTTACAAAAGAGCTGTGGAAACGAGCAATAAAACATAACTTATTTAAAGGACACATTTAAAAGTTGCTTAGGCCAATATTCCAGCCTGCAAAACTCAGAGGAAATGAACAACTAACGCTAATAGCAGGGAAAAAAGAAAAGCTATAAAGGAAACCACTGCAAATTCTTTTATCAATAGCAGCTAGTTTTGCTTGAACCTGGCTGAGTTTTGCAGATAGATTTAGAGCACAGAACTACAAATTATATCGTTAATAATATTTCAATTTCTCACTTTTAGTTAATTTTTTGCAAGCCACAGTAGTAAATATGTACATCCATTTTTCTATAAACTTTATTTAACTGATACATTTCACTGTCTCCATGAAATATAAACCTCAGTAACTTCACTCATTACAGCAAACAGCGAGCAATCAGTAGTCTAGCTCAAAAAATTCTGCAGAAAACAAACCAGGGCAAAACTTCAGTAAGAATTAAAGTGTGCAGTTTAGCCGCCAGATTTGGTTTGCTTCTGGAAAAAAAGGTCTGTTGGGGAAATGCCTTAATAATTTAGGTTCAACACAGCGAGATTAAAAAATGAAGCCTCTTTGTGAAAACATACCCTTGTCTTATTAATGCCCATGGGTCTAAGAAGAAAGTCTTAATTTTAGTGCTATTCAGCTAATGGCAAGGAACTGGCAGGTCTGTTCATTCATTAGAGAACCCACTATCGTCTCCAGCCAGTAGCAATGTTTGGGATTCCTCCACCCTAAGTGCAGGACTCTGCACTCGTCCTGGTTGAACCTCATCAGATTCTTTTGGCCCAGTCCTTCAATTTGCCTAGGTCTCTCTGGACCCTATCCCTACCCTCCGGCATATCTACCTCTCCCCCTAGTTTAACGTAATCCACAAATGTGCTGAGGGGGCAATCCATGCCCTTACCCAGCTCATTAATGAAGATGGTGAAGAAAACCAGCCCCAGAACCAACCTTCAGGGTACCCCACTTGATACCAGCTGCCAGTCAAGCCACTGATCACGACCCACTGAGCCCAGTGATCGAGCCAGCTTCCTATACACCTTACCATTCATCCAGTCCATACTTCCTTAACCTGCTGGAAGGGATACTGCGGGAGACGGTACCAAAAGCTGTGCTAAAGTCAAGGCATATTACATCCCCTGCCTTCCCCATATCCACAGAGCTGGTTGACTTTTCCTGATCACTTTCCTCTCCTCCAAGTGCTTCCGAATGGATTCCTCGAGGATCCCCGCCATGATTTTTCTGTGGTTCTGCAATGATGTAGTAACACCACTTCCCCAAGGTTGATGTCGTTAGGTCAGCACAGCATGCGCATAGTTGGCGTAGGCATTGTAGTGTCTGTTCCCAACTGTCAGGAGCTGACCCACCATGCCCCACGCTGACAGTACAACGGCCCCAGGCGCTCCTGAGAACACACAGCATGGGCACAACTGAATAGCGGTGGTGAGTCGATGCAGACGTGAGTTGGGCTGATGTAGTTTTGTAGTAAAAAACCCAAGCGGTCCTGTAGCACCTTCTAGACTAACATGGCTCCTCCTCTGAGGCCATAGCTTTGCAGTGTCAACATGGCCCATGTGCCCAATCCTTGGTGAGGCTGAGCAGAGTTTTGCCCAAAAGCTCGGCAGTCTTTGCCTCTCGGTTGGAGGAACAGGAGTTGAAGGTACTCACCATGACTCCTCAGCAGGTTCTGAGCTCTTATAGGGGAAGCCTATGGGGCCCGATAGTGGCCTGACCCAAGAGAATTTGAATCAGTAGGGGCAAAAACAGGCCCCATATGTTCTGGCACTGGATGAACCAGACAGCACCCGAATACAGAGAAACTTGGAGGAGGGAATAAATGTGGAGTGAGAGAGGATCAAGAAAGCTTCCTGAGATAAGCCTCACCGAGCATCCTGCCAGGCAGGGAAGAGCGTTTGGGTTTGGGGCCCTCCTGTGATTGATCCAAGGCACCCCAACCCCACAGATTTCAAGGGTCTGTGGGCAAGGGACCACCCAGCTATGCAGAGGCCATTTGTATAGCTTGCTCTCTCTTCCGAGTGTGTCTCTGCCAGCCCCCTCCCTCTCTGGCAACTGGGTTTCAATAGGACAGGGGTGCCATTCGCTGAGTCCCCCTGTGGCTGCTCAGAAGCACAGCTGAGTCAGTGGTAGTACCCAGGAGGAAATGCAGGAAGAAATTCTCCCAGGTGAATGAGTTAAACTGACACCCCTTCAGTGAAATCCTACCAGCTCTGAGCGGAGAGTCACAGGGCTGACACCTGCGTAAGACCCACTTGGGAGGCTGCTGTAATTTAACTCTGCCTCCCATGGCCTCCAGGACGTGGAGAAAACCCATGGTGCAGTGCAATGTGTTCCTGCCCTTTGGGGGTAGGCGCAGCCTCTCCCACTCCCTCCTGTGTAAATGGGAGCTGGGATGTGTCCATGGGACAGGTCTCAGATGCCACCCACCCCAGCAGAGAACTGTGTGTGAGACACTGCCAAAGCCCTAGTGAGGTGGTGACCAGGAGGGCCTGCACCCAAAGCGAGATTTCTTCTGGAGTATTGGTGGTGGGGGTCTCTGCCTATGGTGGAACCCACACTCCAAGAGGCAGGGCGGGTGACTAGCCTTCCCTCCGAGCAGGAATTTCCTGTATGTAACATGAATGAATGAATGAACAAACTGAAGGTTACATCCAGGAGAGCCCTTCCCTCACCCCAGTTTCATAGAGGTGAAATAAGAGGTGCATAAACTACTGTTTTTTGGCATCCCAGACCAGACAGTGGTACAGTAAGCCATCGACACCTGTAAGCCAGCCGGTAGATAACACACGTGGGTGATGGCGTTGGTGCAACTAGGATTTCTGATCACAGGAAAGTAGGAATGCATCACTCCTTGGAGGACAATGTTGGGGAAACCCATGGACCCTCAGCTCTATGCCTCCCTCCCACCAGGTGCCCCTTCCTTCATTTCTTCTCCTTCCTCCCTCATTGATGGAGTTCAATAAGGCCAAATGCAAAAAACACTCCACTTAGGAAAGAACAACCAATTTCACACATACAAAATGGGAAGTGACTGTCTAGGAAGGAGTAGTGCAGAAAGGGACCTCATAGTGAAACACAGGCTCCATATGAGTCAGCAGCGAGACACTCGTGCCGAAAAAGCGAACATGACTCTGGGATGCAGTCACGGAAACGTCAGAAGCAAGACATGGAATGCCCTGATTAGACTTCAACTAGAGTATTGTATCCAGTTCCGGGCACCACATTTTGAGAAAGAGGTGGATAAACTGGTCAAGAGGAGAGCCAACAAAATGATTCAAAGTCCAGAAAACGTAACCTTGGAGGGACAATTGAAAGAATTAGGTTTGTTTAATTTGAAAAAGAGAACACAGAGTGGGGCAAGATAACAGCTTTCAAGTACCTACAAAGTCGTTAACAAGGAGGAAGAAGAAAAAGTATTCTCCTTAACTCCTGAAGACAGGACGAGAAACAACAGGCTTATATTGCAGCAAGGGAGATTTAGGTTGGCATTAGGAAAAGCTTCCTAATCATCACGGTGGTGAAGTACTGGAATAAATTGCCTAGAGAAGTTGTGGACTCTTCTAAAACTCTGTCATTTTATTCTGGTAACTCTGGATATTCCAGTTAGCCATATAAGTGACCGATCCCTTTTTGAATCTTATGTTCTTGGCCTCAGTCACTTCACACAGCAAGGAGTTCCACACTTCAATCACCTTTCATACATTAACCTTTGAACCTCATCTTTGACTATCTGGAAGTCTTTGGGTGCAGCATGTATAACTTTCAATGTTTTGGAGCCAAGAAAGAGGAGAAGGTTCAAACAGGAGGCGTGGTTCCAGAATCACAGTTCTTGGGACCACAGTTCTTGTTTTGAATCTGATCTCTGGTATCCATACAAGAAAAAAGTCCACCCAGAAAAGATTCAGCTCCATAGTCAGCAGGTGCCCAGAAGCTGCTTAATTTGTCTTTGGCAGACTGATGGGCTACAGATGCTGTTTGCTAACTCGATTGGATTTCAGCAAGGTAAACTCTTGCATCATTATAGTTGCAGCGTATTGCATAATATCTGTGACGTGGTCAGTGCGGTCATTTCTTATGTCCACTGGGATAATCTTGTCTGTTGCATTTAATGCATTTCTAGAGTCGATGCTATATAAAACGACAAGATTTGTCTCCTGTCTTCTCTCTCTCCATCCCAGCTGATGTGTGTAGTATTTCTGGAGAATCTAAGCTGTGTCTAAGCAACTCTCCTTCGGAGTGGTTAGCTGGCTGGCTGTGACAGCACCACAATACTGCCAGGTGTGTGTATTATGTGTATTTATACCTGCCCTCATTCAACAGGTACATCTTTATATGACAGTTTTTAACAGAAGCCTCCTCCAGCTGCAACACAATAGAAAGCCTGGATTGATTTTATCATTATTTAGCTATACTGCAGTAGCCCCTCGAGAGCTCAGCCAGGTTGGAGTCTCTGCGTGCTAAGCCCTATAATTACAGCATATGCCAAAGTGAGGGCAAAAAGAGTCTCTTGATTGCTTATAAATCAGTGAACAGGTTTTTTGTTTCTGAAGCCTCCGTTCTCCAACTGAAGTCTACACGGAACTGGAAGGTCACATGGTCCTGCCTAGCTGCTAAGTCACGTGAAAAGACGTCTTCAAATACACAAAATACTTTCTCAGTATTCTTGATCCATGTGAGCAATTACCACAGGGACCCCCGGAGTGTTCTGTGACCGTACGTGGGAAGGGAGCAGGTACATGTGATCGCGAATGTCCCCAAGACGCTTCTGCTCAGCCATGGGCTGTGCTAGGAAAAAGTTTGAGAATTCTGCTCTGGGAAAGACAACTTCCAATCTATTCTCTCACTTCTTGACTGTCAAGATCAGCTCTCTCCAGCTGCCCATCCCTGTCTGGCCCAGAGTTTGGGGGAAGGAGGTTTTCGTTTAGATTTTAAACAGAGTTTGCTTGTCAAATTGCCTGTGATTTAAAAGTCACAGGAGAAGGCGATTCAGAGCAATAGAAGCTGCAGTTTCCACGTGTGTTTTGGCAGCTATACATGCTTCTACGACAGCGAAAAAGGCTGACATGTGGTTAATGAAGCGCACTGGGTCACAGGAGACCTAGATTCAGGTGTTACTGAGCTCCTGCACCTCTCTCTCCCCTGTTTAAATGCTAAGTTCTTCAGTTTTATTCAAAGTGCTCAAATCTTAGTTTTCTCCTGTATGTATGTACAGCACCCAATGCAAAGGGGCCCTGATCTCAGCTGACACACGGGTGATGCCGTAATCTACCTACTACACAGTACATACACCAACAGCCTGATGGTGTGGGGACAGGAGGAGACGGCCTCAAAAAAACAAATCCAACTGTACAACAAGAAGTCCTGTGACACCTTATAGACGAACAGATATTTTGGAGCATAAGCTTTCGTGGGCAAAGGCAAAGCGGGTCTTTGCCCACGAAAGCTTACGCTCCAAAATATCTGTTCGTCTATAAGGTGCCACAGGACTTCTTGTTGTTCTCGAGCATACGGACTAACACGGCTCCCTCTGTGATACTTAAATCCAAGTGTGCCGCTCGTTTTGAGACCGATGAATTAACCCTTTAATGCTAGTATGGCTGATGTCCCCTGCCCAGAGTTGTTCCAGGCTAGAAAACCCCAGTTCCCATTACAAAAGTTTAAATGTGTTCTTTCTGCCTGCCTTATGGGTGTAGCATCCCCGCCTGCTAACACTTGCTGTCCTAACTGAATGGCTTGCTTTGCTGGAGGCGAGGCAAAGGAAGAGACGTGGGCCAGTCTTCCCAACCCAAGATAAATGTCTTTGTTCTCCGTGGAGGGAGCTGTGAGCTCTCAGAGCAGCCTGTTGCCCGTTTCTGATTCAGAAGTTGTTTTTCTTGCACCTGCTTCTGACCTAAATAATAAATGGGTCACTGGGGCCCAGGGGACATTTTTCTGAGGCTGAGGAGAAAAGCCACTGCAATCCTGTCCCAGCATGTGCTTCTGAGAACAAACAAAACACTGTTCCCAGGTGGTCTGTTCCCCCAGAACAACCTAGAGGAGAGACTCGGAGATCAACAGGAATAACTGTTGTCACGCTGGAGGACAACGGGGCCTGCCCCAGGGCCTCAGATTGGTTTAGGGGAAGCAACAAGGACAAAGCCATGTGGGAAAGGGACAGGGATTTCTTCAAGGCCTAGATCTGCCTCGTTCCCCTGGACTGTCACTTGGGGTGACAGAAGGACAGGACTGCAGGCTCAGCTGCCAAACCTCTTCTTGAGATCCTCTCCTAGCACGTGCCAGGACAGCACGTGTTGCCCAAACCATCAGTAAGCACTGCCAGGCTGAGCAGCCTGCCGGTGAAGGGGGACACAGAAGGGGCCCAAAACAAGAAATCAATAAGAAGTACATTAGAAAACTTTAGAAAGGGGGGGAATGAAAGCAACGGCCTGAGGAGACAATGGGACCAGGGTGGCGACGACACCTGCTTAGACCGTAAGCTCTTTGCGGCCGTGTTTGTACAGCACCTAATACAAATGGGGTCCTGCCCTGTGACTGGGGCTCTTAGGCACTATATGCCAATCCACCTTCCGGGGCTGGACATGCCAATCAATGCGCTCTCTCCTCTCTTCTATCCATGTGCAGATTAAATTTTATACACATCAAGGTGCATGTGCACCAGCAGAAAAATTAATAAAAAAAAAACCAAAACCTGGCTGCAGGCACTCTGCTAATCAGCTGGCGGCGTTTGACTCTCTCCTAATTGGCCGCAAAAGCACTCAGTTTACTGGGAACACGGGTGCCAGTCCATCCCCTAGGCTGGTGGAGAAAGCTCCTCCAGAACCATTGAGGCAAGATCACCAGAAGAAGAAGGTTTTGTTTGTAAACCATCTTCAGCAGACATGATCCAAGGGTGGGGAGTAAAGACAACTGAAGGCCAGGATCTCCTGTCTTTTACGGTCACGCCGAGCTGCCGACACAGAACCGACTAGAGGAAAGATTTAGGTGCACAGCCTCAAAGATTTTTAGGTACCTCACTCCTCTTGATTTCAATAGGGGTTCAGAGCCATTTGGGGACCCTGAGCCTGAGGTTTGCTGCCTTAAAGAGGCCCAGGTAGCTTGGGAGTGACAAGATGGAGGTACAATCAATAGCTCCGAGTAGATGCCTGGTCAGCCAGTGTAGCCTCGGTATGTCCCAATGACTTCAACTGAGGCCGCAGTCTTGTGTAACACTGGGCAAGATTTAGGTTAGTGTATTAATCCACACAGGTGTGCTGTGAGCAGCTGTCTAAATCCTCTGGTCGTACGGCAGGAATCTGTTACAGAAATGGATGTAACATGAGCGCTCTGGGCTCAGCCACAGAAAGGACACAATCCCAGAAGGACAGATGCAGTAAGTAACCAGAGCAGAGGGGCCTTGAAAGGCTGCTTGGAGATATCGCCACAGCAAGGAAGAAGAGCAGAAAAAATAATGCAGGCTTAGGAAGCATTTTAATTAGGTCAGTCTGTGATCCTTAATAAACACAAGGGCTGGTGAGTCAATATCTCCCATGTGTTATCAGAAAGCTGCAGTAACACTCTAAGCCCGTAAACAGACCTGGAATAAGGCAGGATCCTTGGGATGAAGGCCACAGAATCTAAGGCTACGTCTATGCTACGAGGTAAATTTGATTTTTAATAAATTCGATTTTTTTAACCTCATTATTAAGAATTCAAATTTAAGTGGCCACAAACCTTCTTGAAATTCGACCCACGATTTTTCCATGTCGAGTTTCCGCATCCCCATCGCCCTGTGCAAGTTCGACCGCGTGGGCATTGTGGGTACCTCTCCCACAGTGCCTTAGCCCTGGTTACTTGTGGGTGTTTCACGTTAGAATCCCAGAATGCAAAGCACCGTCCCAGAATTCAGAGCACCCAGTAACAGAATTCAGCCCTCCCCCAAACCTTTATATTTGCAGGCCTGGCCGCTGCAGAAGTCCAGTTCAAATTCTAATTCAATCAAAAATTCACTGGCTTCCTGTGACCGTCTTCAGGCACACCTGGATGGAGAGCAGCGGAGAAGGAAGCGGCCGTACATGGAGGGTCACCGCATAGCTTTCTGGGATACATATGGGACAGCTCTGGAGGCCAATAAATTCAAATTAAAGACATGGCGCTTCCACGCGAGCCTTCATTTGAAATTTGAACTTGACACGAATGCCGACATTTCATTATTGGTATTAGGGCTCACAAATTCGCACGAATGGCGTTTACACTGCAGACAGTGACGTTTTAGTACTGCGCTAACTCCTTTAAATTCGATTTTGTCTCGTAGTGTAGGTGCAGCCTGAGAGGGCCCAGATAGGATGAGAGAGAGGCAGGCAGAGGAGCAGCCACCTGTTGGAATGGGCTGAGTTGCCTCAGGTGGACTCTGGGGTAAAAAGAAAACGTGACTGTGTCTAAAGCCTCTGGATACAAGTGTGGGTCTGGGACATAAAGGGAAGGGCAAATGGCCAGGAGCTGCATTCCCTCTAATTTTTGCCCTTTGTGGGGGGAATAAATTTTGTTCTGTGCACCAAGGCATGTGCAGATGTTCACCACCTTCAGAAACACACACTGCCCACTGCGGCTGTGGGCGCTCTGCTAATCAGCTGGGCAACACCTGACTCTCTCCTGGGCAGCTGCCCAAACGCTCAACTTCCAGGGAACACTGGCCAGAAGAGACTGCCTGCAAGTTGAATCTGTCACCTGCCCTGCCTAGAAATTGGCTCATGCTTTGTATCTTTCTCCTTGGGGCTGCTCTGTGCCTTTGGAGCTGCTTAGGATCCTGTTGATTCTCCTTGTGTCAGGCACCTGGGTTTGATGATGACAATTACCTTTTATTTAATCAAGTGACTGTTTCCTTTGCTCCAGCAATTAAAAGACAATCATAATCATCGGGAGAGCACAGCACATGCCAAACGCACTCTAATGCTCCCTAAATTGCTAAACACAAAGGATTAAACCACTAAGATAAAAAGAGCATATTTAAAATGTTCTGTAAAGAGCTGGGCTAAATTTCCCTCAAGGAAGTCTGGATTTCAACCCCAGGTACAGGTCATCCAGTATCTTTGGGACCTGGCCAGTACTGGACGAGTGAATTTGCTGGAAAGCGGGAGGTCAATATTTTCTAGCACATTGCCAACACTTCCACTATTTACTGGGCTCTTTGAAGACATTAAGGGTAAATGACAGCTAAACAACAGCACAGAACACTGAGAGCCAGGACTGGTGGCTCGAAATAAACTTAATGGGACCACAGAAAACTTGGCCACACCCATGGTAAGTGGTCATCCACCTAACTAAAATTTTGCCGGACTAGAGAGTTCAGATTGGAGAGGTTCAGCCTGTAGTGTTTGGATCCAGGATGCTGATTCATGCTCGGTCTCCAGTCTTCCAGAAAGAATGGAGAAATGGGTTGAAACCCATGGCTTGTGCAAATTTAAATCTAAAAGATTGCAAAGCTACTATGAATTATCTCAAGATTTTACAAGTGTTGGGGTGAAGAAAGGGAGGGAGTGGGAGAGGTAAGGCCAACCTTGCAGATCTTTGCTTGCCCAATCACCGAGGGGGAGGAGTTGTTTTTAATGAAGGAGGACTCTCACAAAGAGGATAACGGTAGGAAAGGGTAGAAGGGAGGAGAATTAATTGGGTTTCAGCTGGCAGGTTTTGTATGTTGCTTTCCCAAGGCTGTGTTGTACAGTGCAATGATATCTCGGAGATAGTACAGGTTGCACCTCCTGAAGCCAGCACTCTCTGGTCCGGCAACATCCCTCATCTGGCAGGACCGGGGATGTTCCTTGGCTAGAGAACCAGGGCAGAAGAGCAACCAGCTGGCAGCCCCATTTGGGGGGGGCAACGAGGCTAGGGTAGAGATGGCATCCCCAGCAGCCCTGGGTTGGGAACCGGAGCACTGACTTCCCTTGGCAGCCCCCTGTGGAAGACTAGGGCCAGCTGGGAGTAGCCAGAGACCAGGGGACATTAACCTCCCTGGTCCAGCAAAATCCCTTGTTTGGGAACACAGAGGTCCTGCGGGTGCCGGGCCAGGGAGGGTACAACTAGAGTTTCACATCCAATAAGGCCAAATTCACTGCTGGTGTGAAAGGGTGCAGTAGCTAAGGCAGCAGCTGCCCAAGCCTTTGCTGTGGAGACCTCCCAGGCAGGACTGGCCTCCCTCCAGGACTGACCTGGAGTCCCCGGGAATTAAAGTTTAATCTTTAATGAAAGATTATATGTATGGGCAGCAGCTGTAAGAGGCAGAAGGAGGCCCTGCATTCCCAACTGCACGGCTGGCCCCACCAACACCCTGTTCCCTGCCCTCCCCGCTTCAGCATGGTTCCCTCACTCTCTTGGGATTGCCTGGGCTTCAGCAGCCCTGCTGAGGCTGGGACCATGCTGCCAGCCCTGGTGGGGCTGAGCAATGCCCACACTTGGGGGCCACAGGGATCACCTGTCCTCTGCATGCTCGAGGGAAGGCTGGAGCAACTGCCCTCCCTATGCTCCAGGGGCCAGGAAAGGCTGGAACCACCTGCCACCTGCTAGGGGGGGCGAGGCGCTTGGCTCCCCCCAAGAGCTCAGGGCAGCAGAAGCAGGGCTGGGATTTGCCTCCCCCGGCCCTAGACTCACCCACTGCCCATGATTCTATGTGATGAAGCCCAGGAGTACAAAACTGCCAACCCAACCCCAGAAGGGTGAATTGACTCCAGGAATAAACTGGGAGCAGCTGTATCCTTTCACACGCCCATGGCTGGAATTTGCAGCTACGCAAGTTCAGACTGGGAACAAGACATGCATTTTTAAGAGAGTATTATCCATTGGAAGAACTTCCCACAGGCCTAATGTTTACATCCTGGGTTAAGACATTCACCCAAGATGAAGGACACCCAGGTTCAACTCCTGCCTCTAGCTGATGTGGAACAGAGACTTGAATTTCAGTCTCCCCTCAGCCAGGTGAATTTCCCAGCAACCAGGCTATGGAGTTATCCTCTCTCTGGCCCAAGGACTCCTCAGTTATTTTATACAAGGTGAAATAGCTTGTCCCTCTCAGGCAAGTCTCCAGGAACCCTCTTTCACGCATTTTCTGTAGGGCAGGGGAGGTGCATCTTTCCAAGGAAATAGGTGTGTCGGTGTGAAATAGATTCTCTGATTTTGACAGCAGTTTTTCCCACTGGGTTTCCTTCATGATCTGAGACAAAAGTATCTCACTAAATCTTTCACAGCCCTTTAATTTTTGGAGCATTGGCTGGCTTTCCCTAGTGCCCTGGATGAGTGCACAGGTGCGACTATGCCTTTTAAGGGCCTGTCTTTTCCTTTCCAGCTGATTTCCAGGAGCAAGCCTATAAACCTCATGCACGTGTGTGGCAGAGCTGGACTACATCCCACATTAAACTTACGTGATAAGAGAGCCACAGCCTCTGCTTCCCCTTCTATACTGGAATGAGGCTACCAGAACCAGAGCAGATATACTTTCCGTGGGCTTGAAGATCCAGCAGCTTTACTGGGAAGCGATCCATTGGCTTTAACACTCTGGATCAGGGCCTATGGAGCACGTTCAGCACAGATTTCTTTTGTGAGGCCCTGGAAGAAAATCCCACCATCCTCATATAGCAGCTGAATGTGCCACAGCAGGTGAAATGATGGGTGGAAATGGACGGCTAAACGTACCCCCACCCAAGGCCTCCAATTTCATTTCAAGTAGGACGTCAAGATCATGTTGTGTGTCATTTGAAAACAGAGGTGAGAGCCCTGTCCCATAAGCGCCTCCACTGGGAAAAGAGAAGCTGCTGAATTGATCAAAGATTACGTACGCCAAATCTGGAGAGAAGAACTCGGTGGTTTCCACAGCTGGGAAAAAATATGCCAAGTGTGGAGCAACTTGGAAGTTGCCCAAAGAAACAGAACACTCACTCCTCTGAGCCCACTGCCCCTTTTGAGAGGTCGCCCAGCCACCGAACGCAGCACAGTCCTGAGTTTTACTGAGCTGCTGGCACCCAGGAGGCAAACTGAGCACAGTCCTGATGTTCTAGAGCTGTGGATACAATAACGGACATTTGAACCAGTACGTTGGGCTCCAGTCATGCACAGTCATGGCTTGACCTGGGCATAATCCACCCCACACCTCAAATGAGACCTAAACAAACTTTAGAACACTGTACATAGTGTGCCGGTGTATGCATTAACAGTTGAACAAATCACTAGCACTTTCTCCCCAAATCAGGATTTATGATGTTGTCTTTTGCAAGTAGGTAGCCATCACGGAATAGTTACATGTTACTTCTCCACAGACTTTTTGGTTAACTACATACAAATAGATCTTCAGATATCGCCAACCCTGGACACCACATGTTTCTTCACACACAGATTAGCTACAGTGCGGGTAACACAAGAGGCTGCATAGGTTTCCTCTGTAGTACCGTGCCAATGTACCTCAAATCCAACACGGTAAAATCACTTTTAGAGGGGAAATAGTAGTTTACTCCCCATGTGCAGTCAACCTTACCCTCAGACTGCTAATCAGAGCTGTTGTCACAGTGTTTTCTGTAGAGGGAACAGCTGTCTAGTAGGCCATCAACTAGGAGACATCACACCAAAACTCAGTTCACCAGTCATCAGACACCACTAGGTATTTTTGGACCTCTGTGCTTTATATATTGCGTGTGTTCTGGTATGGCTATGATTTGAAGAAGTGGGTCTGTCCCATGAAAGCTCATCACCTAATAAATTATTTCGTTAGTCTTAACGTGCTACTAGACTGCTTCTTTGTTTTGATAGAATACAGACTAATACAGCTATCTCTCTGTCACCACTCAGTACTTGCATACTCCTCCAAATCCTTCCATGGCAGGATCGTTTTCCATCCCGGATGGGAACTACTAATTCCAGCAAAATCATCATCCCTTATTTACTGTCTTCTCTGTGCCCATCACGCTAGAAGAGGAACAGCACAATTGCCTTTGTTTCAAAATTCTCTATATGTATCAATAGAGCAAGAAATCATAACCACTTCTGTGGAGAGGAGGTGAAAAATTAATCCTATTTGGAGAACTGAGCCTGGGTTCAAGTTTTGTCCACCTTCCCATGGAGCTAGTAGTTCATACGCTGTCTTCCTGTATTAAAGCAGGAGGCAGGCAATGGTTCTCAGTTTCACTATGTTAAAGATGCAATTGAAATTTCTTCTTTAGAAGCGCAAAGATCCATCAGCATCTCTCTCTCTAAAAAGCAGAGTGCAGCGGCTCGACTCACTAGCAGGTGTGTCTGAGAAAGAAGCTAAACCTGCTGTTCAAGTTTTTGTTTCCAGAAATATTAGACAAACCTGTCTTGAAAAAAGGGGAAGTGCTCCTCTGGGGCTTTCTTAAAAAGGGAACTTCCTTGTGAAGTACTTTACACTGTAGCTACATCTGCACGAGAGAGTTTTGTCGACAAAACCCTGGTTTTGTCAGCAAAACTCAGGGCGCGTCCACACCAAAAATGCGTTCTATTGGGGTTGCACAAGGTTTAAGTGAGGACAAAATTTTGCCTTATTTTGTCTCCTTTGCCCAGTTCAGATTTCATGGGCACCCAGAAGATGACTTTGCCCTGATTTCTTAATAACTAGTTAGCCAAGAAGGAGGTCCGAGACAGCAGCTGAGCCCAACACACCGGACCGGCTTTTTGGCAGCCCCTGCCACATTTCCTGCACTCTGCTCCCCGGCAGGTGCTCCACCCCCGGGCTGGCCCCCACCACACTACATCCTCCAGGATTGTCTGGCTGCTGGATGTGGAGCTGGGGCAGAATGCTGGGCTCAGGGTTATTGTGGGGGCTGCCATTTTTAAGGGGCCACCAAAATTTGTCCAGGGCTGTCAACTGGCTAGGACCAGCCCTACATTATGGGTGTGGGAGGGCTATGTTGGATATCAGGAAAAACTATTTCACTACGAGGGTGGTGAAGCACCGGAATGCATTGCCTAGGGAGCTGACGAAACCTCCATCCTTAAGTGGTTTTTAAGGCCAGGCTTGATAAAGCCTCGGCTAGGAGGATTTAGGTGGGGTTGGTCCTGCTTTGAGCAGGGGATTGGACTGGATGACTTCCTGAGGTCTTTTCCAACCCCAGTCCTCTATAATTCTAGGATATGATTGCAAATTGAAAGATAATGCTGGACAGTAACTTGCTGCTGTCATTTGTTTTCACTACTGTTTGTCACTTCCTTTAATTTCTCCACTCTTTTCCTATTCTTCACTCCTACGCAACCGTGCTGAGCTCCCTGTTTTTTACAGTTCGCCTCAGAGTTTAACAGTAAGTGCCAATGTTTGGAAAAAAAACAAACTCTTGCTTACCTTAGCTGCCATTTGAATGGCAGTAAACAGTACCGATCCAATTATTAATGCTGAATGCTGTTCATTTCCTGAAGCAATTCAAAACAAAGCTGGCTCATGTCAAGGGTCCGGGAGGAGTGTCCTACAGCAGAATTGAACAATACTTGGCATGGCTCTGTTGCTCTTTAAGACTTTTATTTATTTTTTTTAAAAAGTGCCTCACACGTAATAAGTCTGGGAGTGCCTGAGACGGGGTATGATAGAAATGAGAAGCAGCAGTACAAGAAAGCCACAGAAATGTAGCACTTTAAAGGCTAACAAAATGATTTATTCGGTGATAAGTTACCAAATCATTTTGTTAAAGTCTTCAAAGTGCTACATTTCTGCTTTGTTTTATTGTAGTACAGACTAACACGGCTACCTCTCTGTTTCTACAAGGAAAGGTAACGCACTTTAAAAGAAGAAGTGGCTTTGCAGTCTTCCTGTATCTACGATCTGAACATGGAAGTCACCCACCCATGATCTCTCTCAAACAAATTTGCTACAAGACAACATTCTCCGGTGCTGCAGTCCACTTGTGTCTTGCTGTTAAATCTTAGAGCTGTGCATGGCCGACGTGATGGAGTATTTCTTATCACGTACAAAAAAAATCTGGCTCTAGCACCTTTCATCCTAGATTTTCATGCCCCTTTAGTTACTTGTTGCAGGACTGAGGAGCCTGTGCCAGCTGTGTCAGGGGCTGTACAGGCCCCCAAAGCTCGCTAACGACTTCCTCCACTTCCCAGGAAGTAAATCAAGCCCTTGAGTTGGAGCATCTTTCCCAAACACGCAGGGGAAATCGGCGGCAGAGCCAGCACGAAGAAGCGGGAGGCGATTCCCACGCCCGATCCAGCCTCTCCGCCTGCGTGGCTGGAGGTCACTTATTACGCCACCCCGGGGGCAACGGAAAGGCGGAAGCCAAGAAGTGCAGGAAATGACCCTGCCTCCCTGGGCTGGGGTGAGGAGAGGACGGTGCCCTCACCCGTCACCGGACTGGGCTGAACTGGGTGCCCCTGCTCCCCCTGCAGCCAGCGCTCCCCCCAGCCCGGTTCAAGCCCCAGGCCCTGATCCCCAGGCCAGTGAGGGGAGCTGCCCTGGGCCTGCCCTGTTCCCTGTTCTCTCCCCTGTGTGACCTCTCCTCCCCTCCCCCCACCCGCCTCGCACCTCTGTCCCTGCCCCTCCCGCCTCCTCTGCCACTGCCCCGCCCTCTCCCAGCCAGCGCCCCCACCCCCCCTTGGCTCCGCCCCGCGAGCGCGTCAGCCGGCGGGAGCGCCGCGCACGCGCCGTAGCGCGGGAGGCCGGGAAGGCGCATGCGCTCCCGCTGTGTGTCCGGGGCGGGGGTGGTTTTATATAGGGCGCGGCGGCCTGAGGGGGATCGCGGAGGAGCGGCGCAGCGGGTGAGCGGAGCGGGCCGGACCGGACCCACTTCTGCCCGGCACGGCGCTGGGAGGCGCCTCCGGGGGCACCTTCTGCGGCTCTGCCCCCGCCGCTGGGCCCGCTCAAGTCGCGCCCTTGAGGAGCCCGGGCAGGGGTCTCACCCGCCCCGGCGGTGCAGAGCCGCGCGGGGCAACACGGCGGGTGGCTCCGTTCCGTGACGGGGCGGCTGCCGCTGTCCCGTTAACCCGGCTCTCCCCCCGCGGTTCCTGGTGGGGACCCCCTGCGCCGGCTTGGGCAGCGGCTGAGCGGACCGCGCGTGTACGCGTCAGGCCTGGTCTCCCTGGCGCCGCTCACTCGCGCCCGTCCCCTGCCTTCGTCTTCCCCCAGGGTCCAAAAAACAAACCGAAAAGAAAACACCCGACCATGGAGACGGTCGTTCGGCGCTGCCCCTTCCTTTCGCGGGTGTCCCAGGCGTTCCTGCAGAAGGCTGGCCCGTCGCTGCTGCTCTACGCTCAGAGCTGCCCCAAGATGATGGAAGTCGGGTCCCGGGCCCTGGGAACTTCAGCCGCTCGCTGCCAGCAAGCGGAGGAAACAACTCCACCCGGTGACAGTCGGTGTCGGGTCTTCCTTTTTATACGCGCTCTTCTGTCGGCTTTGCCAAGCTTGGTAGCGGTTTTTCCGCTGTGCCAACAGTGGTGATAATTTTTGGACCTCTGTGCTTTATCTATTGAGCCTGTTCTGGTAGAGCTGGAGAAGTGGGTCTGTCGCACAAAAGCTCATCACCTAATACGTTATTTTGTTTGTCTTTAACGTGCTACGTGGCTGCTGTTTTGTTTTGATGGAGTACCCTCTAACCAGGCTCTTTCTCACTCTTCTTACAGCTGGTTAATATGGTACAGACTATCAGACCCAGCAGTTTGTTTTAATGTAAACCTCATTATAAGGCTTCATAGATTCTACTTAAATTCAGTCATAACAAAACAGCAGTCAAGTAACACTTCAGAGACTAACAAAACAATTTATTAGGTGATGAGCTTTTGTGGGACAGACCCATGTTTTCTGAAGAAGTGGGTCTGTCCCACAAAAGCGCATCACCTAATTATTTTGTTAGTCTTTAAAGTGCTATTTGACTGCTGTTTTGTTTTGATAGACTGCAGACTAACACGGCTATCTCTGTCACTGCTTCAATTCAATTTTACTATTTGATCCCAACCCTTTTCTTACATTTATAAGACTGAGGTTACACAGTAGAACCTCTGAGTGCCCAAGTGCTTCCTCAGTGACTGACGTGAACTCCTCTCCCCCACCCCCACCCCCAAAAAACCGCAAACATTTACCAATAGATCTCAAAATATTGTCTTTAACTATCGTTTATGTACTTGTTCAAATGCTTCGGTGTGGGTGGTTTGTATTTTAAAGACTCAAATCTGATGAAGTGGGTCTTAACCACAAAAGCTTATTACCTAATGAATAAAGGGATACCGGAATGTGTTTGTTAAATTTTGCTTTGGAGGAAAACTATTTAGTACTATAAAACTTGGTGTTGTACTTGGAATAGCGTCATCAGTTTGGGGATCTAAATTTTGGTTTTGGTGATAGACAAGGTTTGCGTGTGTCTTGTAATGCAGAAGAAATGTAAATGTAGTGAATACTGAACAGTAGAATGGCAAATTGTGCGAGGTCAAACCTAGTTGCTTGAGGAATACATCACCTTCCAAAACATAGAAAATGCAATGTGTGCTGTAACATTCCTCTTTTGCTGTAGGAGCAAAGGTGAAAAGAGTATACAGTATGGAAAAAGCAATGTTGCATACACATAAGAAAAATGAATTGTATCTCCTCAGATCATTGCAAAACAGTCAGTAAATTATTAAAAGAATGTTAACTGGATATAATCTGCTCTTGGTGGATAAGTTGCATACTAGGTCCATTATTCTGCAACATTCCACTCTTAACTTGCATGCAATGTTTATAGGGTCACTTGTGCTGTAAGTCTTTCAAGGTGCCATTTTTATTCAGCTGCTTTTTCACAACAACAGCCTTTGACTTGTTTAATAAATGCTTCCTGCTTAATTAGAAAAGGAAGAATATTTTAATCACTTTGGAAACTGCCCAGCCAGAAGGAAACTTCTAGGCATGTGTAACTGCCTGAACCGGTATGCTCTAAACTTGCTTAATTTTCTCTTAAAACACGTAAGTATATAATTTACAGAAATGACTTTTTTTATACTCTGGCGAACTCTTGTGTAATGTCTAAGAACAAAGTTCTTATGACCCTAAGTATGTACTTGGTGCAACTCCAAGTCAGTTGCATACTCGGCTCTCATGATTTGTGGCAGTTCATTGAACATGGATATGAGGATTTATAATTAGAAATAGTAGGGGAGGAGAAACTCAGCTGGAAAAACAGAAATTTGAAATTAAACTCCTCCACAAAGCATACAGTCCACAAATATTGAGAAAAGGTATAGTTTTGCACTCAAGAAAACTTTGATTTAAATAGTAACAGAGAAGTAGCCATGTTAGTCTGTACTCCACCAAAACAAAGCAGCAGAAATAGGTCTGTCCCACGAAAGCCCATCACCTAATAAATCATTTTGTTGGTCTTTAAAGTGCTACATTGCTGCTGCTTGGATTTAAATGTCCATCAGATATGGACCCTTCATATTTTGTGAGAATTCAAGTGTAGATGACTCACTTGAGCAATTCTGAATGCCTCATGGGTTTAGTTAAAGTTGTCGGTAGTTTTGTTTTTATCCAATCATGTCTATCTGTTTTTAATCCTTGTTTTGCTTTTTCCCTATCCAAGAGTCCAAAAATTCCAAAGATGCATCCCAGGAGAACACCAGTGGATCCCAGCTCCCTGCTGGCCATCCACCAGCTGTTATTAGCCAGAATACCAATCAGAACTCTGCCACAAAATGCCCTTTCCTGGCTGCTCAGATGAACCCTGGGAACAGTAATGTTTTCTGCAAAGCCAGCTTAGAACTCCAGGAGGATGTACAGGAAATGCAAGCTGTAAGGAAAGGTATGTCTTTGTTTGCCGCAATAAAGAGTGAAATATTTTCTTGTAACGTGGCTTGCTAGCACTAGCCTTAGAGATAAAAGCCAAGTCTGGCATAATTTTATAGGACAGAGGGAAGGTCATGGGACACTGCAAGAAAAAAGATTTTATTGCAGAATATAGGAGTTTTAATGTGCACATGCAGTGCTGTTTATAATACTCAGATTGTATAATCTATTATACTAACTGTCTACAAATATGGTATAGTGAGATTGTTCGAGTTGCTATATATGTCATGCTACAGCACTCTGTCAGTTAGCCCAAAGAAACAGTTCTTGATATTGCTTATAAAAATTCAGTGTTACCAGAAAGTCTTACCTGTACATAGAACACATTAGTATTTCTGCTTAAATAATCACACTCGAAGAATTAAACAGCTACTTAGAATCATATAATCCGAGGGCTGGAAGGGACCTCAGGAGGTCATCTAGTCCAACCCCCTGCCTGAACTAAGACCAACCCCAACTACAGACTGGAAAGAGCAAAGCGGGACACTAGAGACAAGTAGCAATTGAATAAAACAGCCTCCCTTTCACCCTGAACTGTATTGTCTTTAATATTTTGATAATGTCTAATGGCCCTGATAAGGGAGTAGTGTCCCATTAGGTACGTCACTATACAAATAAGAATATCCCTGTTATACAGATTAAAGTAACTTTGTCAGAACTCAGTATTAAGGCTTTTCTTTTATCAGAGCCAAAAAAGTCTTGCTGCTTCCCCTAAAAGTAGTCAGTTTGTGCCTTGCTCGTTCACGCCAGCTTTTTCAGGCTACTGTAAGCCGTGGTAACAATGAGTACCAATTATAGGAAAATACTCCCCTACAACTACAGCACAGGTTTGGTTCTGGTAGTCTGCGTACCAACTTCTTGGGTCAACTGAATTGGTCCCAATAGCTTATTGTTTTTGCAGTTGGACCTCAGTTTATTATACAAGATCTGATTTCACAAGAGCTAAGGAAATACACTGCATTCTCTTCGCCTTCTGGGTCTTATTGTGCTGCTGTGGTGTCTCAACTAAGATTTTGTTTTACTAAATTATTTAAAATAGTAGATTCATAACTCCTAATGGCATACAATCTTCTTGATACAAAATGGTATGAAACTGACTTACTGGATTTGTTTGCAACATCTCAAATGTACAGAGTTCACTAAAACACCAGTGAATCCCACTGTGATAAACATCAAGACTTCTGGACAAGAACAGAATGGCTTGCTGAAGAAGTTCCAGGATATTATGTTAAAGCAAAAACCAGAAAGAGTGTCTCATCTGCTTCAGGATAACTTGCCAAAATGTAAGGATCAGTCATCTTGTTTGACTAGCAAAATAAACTTGAAATCTATTAGTTTGCTAAATCCATTTTTACAATAGCCAGCTGTAGACAGATGTTTTGATGATCAAAACTTAATTCTTGTATTTAATAGCCTCCCTCCTCTTTTAGCTGTTTCTACTTTCCAGTATGACCAGTTCTTTGAAAAAAAAATTGATGAGAAAAAGAAGGATCACACATACCGTGTATTCAAAACTGTAAATCGAAGGGCACAGCTCTTTCCCATGGCAGATGACTACTCGGATTCCCTTGTCAGCAAAAAAGAGGTGTCTGTATGGTGCAGCAATGATTACTTAGGGATGAGTCGTCACCCTCGGGTGTGTGGAGCGGTCATGTAAGTAGTTCTGTAACTATTTTAAGAGTAAAATGTTTGATCATGGTATACCTTAGTTATCTACAGGGAACTATATAAAATGACCTTTCTTCCAATTTGCATTCTTTGCAGAGGGGACAACTGATCTTGTCATGTTTGTTAATAATTTGCTTCACACGATTAGCTTCCTTCTGCTGTTAAAGATATAACATTTTAGCACATGGATATCTTCCCTTTTTGCATGTTGAAATACTAACAGCAGTAAAACAGCTTAACACTGTTGGCTCTAGTGCTGCAGCACTAACTGGTGAATCCCTGATTTTTCTCCTTTCTGTATTTGGTTATATGTTGGGGCTTCTGTAAAACTGCTGGACATACTGTAGATATTTCATTATCTGTTCAAGACAAATGGCTCCGCATAAAATAGTGGAGCCTTTGTATGCCCATTTCAAAAAGGGTACAGCTAATAAAACTGCATTTGCTGCGAGCTCAAGAATAGTCTTGTGTAAAACTTGGTTTTGCTTTCCAAGATCTTTATTCAAACTGAACAAATATAGTTGCATCTCTTGTACCCATTTCTCTTTACTCACTAATGCTTTTATGTTAGTTGTTAAGGAATGGTGGTTTTGTTCTAGAAGTATGTCCCTTTTCTTGACTTGTTGACGCGCAGCAGAGTCAATGCGTATGGATGTAATGCTGCTTCCCTTTTGAACATTTCTTAAAGGGATACATTGAAGCAACATGGTGCTGGAGCAGGAGGCACCAGAAATATTTCTGGAACAAGTAAATTTCATGTTGATTTGGAGCAAGAGTTGGCTGATCTCCATGGAAAAGATGCAGCATTGCTGTTCTCCTCCTGTTTTGTAGCTAATGATTCCACTCTTTTCACATTAGCTAAAATGTTGCCAGGTGAGACCTCATGTACTAAACACCCTGACATTTCATGGGGGTGGGAGGAGGGAAAAAAATCCAAATAGCTGAGAGTCAGAACATTTTTGGTTACTAAATTCTCTCTCTCAACAATATTCTTCACCAATTTCATTTGAGCACCTAAATAGCATGATCAGGATTTGGAGGCTTATGCCTGAGAGGCGCAGCCTGATGAACTTACAGTAGAACAAAGAGGGTACAAGCTATGAGCATGGTGCTGATAAGTACATCTTAGTTCCATTTAGTCTCTGCTCAAAAGAGAGGAGCCATAAAGGGCAGAGGAGGATGGAGAAGAGGAGAAAGAAAGAGGAGACTGGCAGTGGAGGGGCTGAGGGACAAAGGGGATGAGTTGAGGATGGACAACCATCTGATACCACATGAGCTTAGGGGCCTGAGTTAGGGGTTAGAGGAAGTAAAGGACACTGCAACAGACAAATGTCTGTTACAGCAGCCCCATTGCTGCAATTCCCTGCTGCTTCCAGAGGCTGGCCTTGCTTCAGGAGAGAATATTGTTTTCTTCACCCCTGTCTGCAAGTGAAAGGACTCTCCCCCTCCCCCTGCTGTGGTCCAGGATATGGTTAACCCAATTAGACTAGCTCTTCCCAATCCTGTGTGTGCTGCTGGAGAATCTGCAGTTGACTCTTGCAGATATAAAGTTAAGTTTCAAGTATGTGTGTTTAGGATTAGGCGTTTGTCTTAAATCAGTTGTACAAATTTAAAGTTGTGAATTTATGAAAATAAGTGTCTTAATTTCAGAAGCTCACAAGCAAAAATTACGTTCACTGCAACTGGTATTTTATTGTAAAGCTTCTGATTTAACATGTGTAATTCCTTTCTTCTTTGACTAGAACACTAACTTATCAGTACTGCATTTTTATGTAATTGAAGTACCTTTCAGTACACCCAAAACTACTGGTAACCTTTGGTTGTCGCCTCAGGCTGCGAGATCTACTCAGATGCGGGAAACCACGCCTCCATGATTCAAGGAATTCGGAACAGCAGAGTGCCGAAGCACATATTTCGCCATAATGATGTCAATCACCTCCGAGAACTACTGAAAAAAGCAGATCCAGCTACACCCAAAATCGTTGCTTTTGAGACTGTTCACTCAATGGACGGTGAGTGTGCTTTAAAAAGCTTGCATCCTTTGTGAAGAAGGTGCTACCATCAAAAGCAAGAACTTGTGACTCATTGCGAACCGTCTTTTGATCTCAGGTGCAGTGTGTCCATTGGAAGAATTGTGCGATGTGGCTCATGAGCATGGAGCAATCACTTTTGTAGATGAAGTACATGCTGTTGGATTGTATGGAGGCCGGGGTGGTGGCATAGGAGATCGGGATGGAGTCATGCATAAAATGGACATAATATCTGGAACACTTGGTATGTGTAGCTTCTGGGTTTTAGTTATAAAATGCATAAACTCTTACAACAAAGCTCACATTGCAGACAAGATAAAGGGATAAAATGAACTCAGATCTAGTCAGTAAACTGACTTGTTCCTAGGAGTTAAAGGATGAGATTTTTCATAAGAGCCTGAATGAATTAGTTTTAGGCATATCTGTTCCATTAACTTATGTTAAATCATTTAGGCTGATTCAAAAATATTCTCTGAACAGTTGCTAAAATGACCCTAGCGGCATAGTTACTATTCATCTACCTGCTGTGAATTTGTGAGAGTTTAATTGTGGTCCACAGGGCTCTATATTTAGATCTTAACTCTCCTTTGTACAGTGGAATGCTCCTAGGCCAGAAACCTGAGATCAGGGTTATGCAAAGATTTGGTGAGAACTGAAAACCAGTAAAATGCTGGATGTAATGCAAACTGGTTTCAGAGTTCAAATACTAAGAATTGCGGAAAGCTGTTTAAACTCTCTAAACAGAGTTCCAGTTCTTGCTCTCTTAGAAAAGCATTCGACTACTTGGTATAAGAATTCCATTTCCCAGTTCAGCATAATATGAACAGAATAGTTCAAACTTCAGTTTAATTTAGCTTTGTTTTGGCCTTTAAATATTGGGTAGTAGCCTTTGAAATGGTGATTATTGTATGTGCCCTTTCAATTGCATGATACAAACAAACAAGGTATGAACAAGGAGTTTTTTAGTTCTCAGGGATGATTATCCCCGTAAACTTGCTGGATTAAAAAAATGATAGTGGAGTACATAATGGTTCCAAGTGTTCACACTCATTGAAACATTGATCACTTACTTAACTATGTTCATAAATCCCACCCAGTTTCCTTCACTGGCATTAATCTACAGTACAAGAATCTTTTGGCCCAGGAATCAGAAGTTGAACTTCTCAAATATTTTTTTTTTTGTTTTCAGTAATGGGCAAGATTGTCACAACTGGGATTTTTCTGGAATGTGGTAGATTAACCTTTCACTAATTTACTACTAATTTGTAAGTACAAGAATAAAACTGAGGACACTTAATTGTGTGCTAAATTGTTGGAAAGCCTTTGTTACTGATAGGAAGGTCAGGCTTTGGAGTTTACTTCTCAGAAATGCTTGATGCAGAAGATCTGGGTTTTTTTTCCAAGAAGAAAGTACAACTGTCAGATCCTGTCTTGCAGGACTGTTTCCTAAAGGACAAAGTAATCCTGACTGTTTCTTGTTTTCAGGCAAGGCATTTGGTTGTGTTGGCGGATATATTTCCAGTACAAGTTCTTTGATAGACACCGTACGTTCCTATGCTGCTGGCTTCATTTTCACAACATCCTTGCCACCCATGCTGTTAGCTGGTGCTCTTGAATCCGTCCGAACTTTAAAAAGTGCAGAAGGACAAGTTCTTCGGCGCCAGCACCAACGCAATGTGAAACTCATGAGACAAATGCTGATGGATGCTGGTCTCCCTGTAGTACATTGTCCCAGTCACATCATTCCAATCAGGGTAACTGCTTAAGATTCATGTCTTTTGTATTTGTCTACACTAAGGAGTTGTGCTGACAGAAGGGGCTTTATGCATCTACACACAAAGCCTTCTTCTGTCAACTGTGTCTCGACAGAGCTCTGCTTTTGCCTCAACCAAATTATTCCTCAAAAATTTGAGGAATAACACAACAAAACAAAGCAGCAAAATGTAGCACCTTAAAGACTAACAATGATTTCTTTGGTGATGAGCTCTCATGGGACAGACCCACTTCTTCAGATCAATTGGAAATCAAATCAAGGAAATTGATCTGAAGAAGTGGTTCTGTCCCACGAAAGCTCATCACCGAATAAATCACTTTGTTAGTCTTTAAAGAGCTGCATTTCTGCTGCTTTGTTTTGATGGAGAACAGATTAACACTGCTACCTCTCAGTTTCTGTCGACAGTACCGTCAGAGAGGGCTTCTGTTTGCGGAGTAGCTCTTTCGCAGAGCTGCCATTCTGCTTTCTGCCTCCTGAGGGCAGTGCACTGTGCGTTTTCTCTGTGGACAGAGCGAGTTGTGTGTGGCACCCATCTGAGTCTGTCGAGAGTTCTCTAACAGTAGCTTCTGTGGACAGATGCCAGTTTACCTTGCATTTATTTGGCTGTCTTGTAAATCTAGGTTGCAGATGCTGCTAAAAATACTGAGATCTGTGACCAACTGATGAGTAAGCACAGCATCTATGTCCAGGCAATAAATTACCCCACAGTTCCACGAGGAGAAGAGCTGCTGCGTATCGCCCCTACTCCTCATCACACACCTCAGATGATGAATTATTTCCTTGGTGAGTGAATGGACTCTGCCAGTGTTAACAACACCTGGAGCATTTTACAAAATCTTCATGCTGCCAGTCTGATTTATTACTAATTTGAGAGCTTAAAAAAACACTATACTTTGCTGGGCCCAGCGGGGAAAGCTCAGTTTGGAAGGTGCATTTGTTTGCTAAAGATGTTAGTTCCCCATTGATTTGTCTCTGAACACTTTAGTGGTGGTAGCCATCGGTCTGAAAGCTACAAAATACTGCAGTACAGAAGCCCAGAGCTGTAATAAACCAGCTTTACTCCAACTTAGTTCTTTATGGTGACAATAGAATGGTTAATGTTTTACAGCAAAGGTGTTGTCTTATGGAAGGTGCTAGTTTAATAGGGCTATTCAAGGGGTTTGCAGTTTCCATAAGGAATGACCTAGTCATCCATACTTTTAATCAAGATCTGTTATAGCAAAGTAGCATGGCATCCCACCACTTCAGTCCTGATTCATTCATACTAAATGGGAGTAGTTAAAAGTGAGAATGAAACTCAAGGTGTCCAAACTCTCTTCCAATCTAGTGAGGCAGGGCACAGCTGGGAAGTTTGCACAGCCTGCAGAAGTGAGCTGCACAATTCAGTTGATGGCCCAGTTCATGCTAGAACTCTAAAACTAGCTTGGTAGACAACACTTTGAATTTGGGGCATGGGCTCTGAAAATGGAGCCAGAGGGGTGGGCTTCAGACCCTGAGCCAGGACTTCAAAGGGCTGTTCATACGCAAGTCTTTTTAGAGTGTTAACTCAAGTCTGTTGACCTGGGGTAGAAGAGTTTTCATGGTCTGTGTAACCAGACTACACTGACCCTCAGAAAACCTTCCACTCTTTCAGGCTAGTAAAGAGTAAAAAGAGGTAACGCCTACCTCCATAAAGCACTTAGCCTTTCACTATGTTTGTGATTCTCCTGGAGAAAGCACCTCCATTATGAAGTAATTGAATATGGCTGGATATAGTTCACCTTCAAAGTTACAACTAGTTAATATTTGAGAGCACTCAACATCTTTATCTGCAAACAAAAGTGGGCAGCTTTTTACTTGTTGATTGGGTTTTTACATTCACCTTATTTTTAAACACTGCAACTTATTGTGCAATACTCAATGTTTGGAAAAAATTCTAGGTACTGAAAGCTTATTGAACCAAGAAGTACTCTTAATTGTGTCTCTTGTCTAACAGAGAAACTGTTGGCTACATGGAAGGACGTTGGTCTGGAGTTGAAACCTCACTCATCAGCAGAATGCAACTTTTGTAGAAGACCACTGCATTTTGAGGTGATGAGTGAAAGGGAAAGATCCTACTTCAGTGGCATGAGCAAACTTATATCTGCCACTGCTTGAACTTGTTAACCCTATCCACATCTAGTCCTCTGATAGCCAAATAGCCTTGGTAGCCTTTTTTTAAAATTACATATTAAATTTGTAAACCTTTTAATCAATAGTCAACGCACACCTCTAGAAATAAACGTCAAAACATCACGTCCTGCCTCTGTCCTTTTATGTTCATTGTTGTTGTATTCCCTGCAACTGAGATTGTAGGATGAGTTTTCAGAAAAAGTTGAACAAAAATCTCAGTTACATAGTAATGAATTAAGTTGGTAAATAAACTCCACTGTAGTGATCTCAGGGAAAGATGGTCACTAAATGGCATACCATGTAAGATTTTTGCCAGAAGGTGAAATGGAGGGGGGAAGTCTTACATTAAGGTATAAGCTGACATGACGACAACATATGGGTCTATGAGTTCAGGGCCTTAAAACAGATTTAAGGGGGTAGTATTTTCAATGAGAACTTGTTTAAGTATGGTCTATGCAAGATTTAAAAAAAAGTCGTAATCCTGTGCTCAGTCCTGTCCTGAAGTGCACCTCACAATTTAGGCTTCTTACTAGAGCAAGGTGTTGTGTCTTAACAGTTGAACTCTCTTCCTTCTGTTCTAAATCAGGGAAGAAAAAAGTAGCTTAAACCTTTGTTCAGTTAATTTCCTGAGGAAGTTACACAGGGTTTCTCCCAGCCCATGCATTGCCACCATACAAAAAGATTTAAAAAAAGAAGAAACACTCAGCAGAGGGTTGCATCTCACCAACACTAGTGTCAAACATTCTGGGAACACAGATTTGAGATTGCTTGATACCATTACAGAAGAGCCTAGGGTTTGGAGTCCCATAGTCAATCACAGCTGCATGGACAGAACAAAATTCATAGAATGCAGCTGTTTATGGGATATGCCCACATCTCATTGAACAGTTCTGACTAAGTGAAGAGTACATCCAGGTCATCCAATTTACATTGTATTTGCATGCCTCACCCCTTTAACAGCTCCACCCAAACCAGGAAACACTTAAAGCACAAGTGCTTCTCTAAACAGAATGAAACAGGTCAGATTAATGAAAAGCTCAAACAAGATAGCACCTATGATTCAAATCTCCTTGAGTTGTTTCCTTGAATAGATATCATTGTATTTCAAATAAAGTTTGCTGTATTCAACTCTGAAAACAAATGCTTTGGCTGAGAGCTGACTCCCAAAGTTCATGGAGTTATGCCATAAATAGGCCTATGCTAAACATACATTAAATATAATGTGAAGTTGTCCTGTAAGCCCCGACAAAGGAAAAATCAGAGCACTTTGCACATGCATACCCTACAGAGGGGAGATTTAAATCTTTTGGACTATCTGGAAAGCCCAGCTGAACTAGGCATTCTTGCAAAGATTAAGTCTTACCAGGAAGACCTCTGGCACTAGATGTGCAACCTGGGAACCAAACTACTTGAACCCAAAGGCACAATACTACTCACAAGTCATTTCCTCCTGTTTTATTGCTGAAGCACCAGACTGGATGTGGAAGAGGAATCTGTATTCACTTGGTTATAGAAGATAGAGCTTGTAGTTTCCACACACAATCATATGATCACAACTGGAAATAGGTGCAGAACAAAACCAAGCAAACCACAACTTAGGAAGTGCATCATCTTCAAAACACTTAAAATACAAATCTGTAAGTTCTGTCATTACAACAATTCACATAAAAATAATGTCATGTAGCACACAAGTGGGTGGAGAGAAACCTCTCATCACTGCAGTATTAACAGCACAAGGTCTATCAGTCATTGTCACATAGCAGCAAATCAAGTGTTTAATTCTGTCTTCCAATGAAACTCACTAACTTTGCTCTCAGGTCTTCTGAATGACCTGAGCAAATGACACCATAATTCACAAATAAGTACATATGGTTCATTCTCTCCCTTTTGCCATGCTAGGGAGTAACGTAGCTCGCCCTAAAATAAATGTAATATACACATCCTTTGTGATATATAGAACATTGTCCTAGTTCATTGTTGTGGAAACAAATGGTAAAACCAATTACATCAATGGAGTCAGGCTTCCCTAATTAGTGTAGCTTGTACGTTCTCTGATTTTTTTAAATAAAGTAATATCCTACTTCTCATTCATATATTTCAATTATAGGATATCCAAAGTACATTATGGCCTGCAAATACTAATGCCCTTTTAGCACCATTGTGAGTCATTGATTTAAGTCTTCATAGGAAAGAAAAATCATCAATTACTAGAGAACCAACCCTGCACCTGGCAGGACAGTGACCTTTCACTGCTGTGTTCCCAGTTACATACTGAGTTGGCCCAGCATTTCCCAGCAAATAAGGGTAGCCCCTCCCCATCAGGTTATCAGCAAAAAGGGCCAAGTTTGTTACTCCAGGGAATTACTTCACAAAACCTAAATAGTAGCAGCTTGAACCCCCGAACCAGCAATTTAAAGAAACTCCTCTGGGAAACCTGGCCAAGCAAGACTCCCCACTCACCTTAGCTCCAGAGTTCTAAAACAAGATTTTTATTTTATTTTTGGAATGAGGGGAAGCAAACTTGAGAAGGCCCCAGTAATTAACAAATCAATAGCAAATATAGGTAAGACTGTCCACTTCCTGAGATTTCTTAGCAAATAATCTTAACATTCAGTCCTCTCTCAGTTGTGAATTGTTAATTCCTGCTAACCACATCCTTATTTACTCACCATTTGTTGTCCAAGTTTGGTAGAGTCCAGAAAAAGAATCCAGAAGTTCTGACTCAAGTTGTTATTGGGTGCCTGGGAAGTTCCAGAAGCTCTTCTACTGATCTACTTCAAGTAACTTTGACTGCTAACCCCAGTGGTTTCTCAGCTCAGCTCAGCTCAGCAACTATGCTGTGTCACCACAGGCCAAAATGTGTTGCAGAACCAACTCTGAATAATCTACTGCTTAAAAGTTGCTTCACCTCCATATGCAACATTCAGAACAAAAAAAAAAAAAAAGCACCTGCATATAAAACCTACAAACTTTTTCTACTTTCAACACATAGGCCACAAACATTCAGTTATAGGTAGTATTGCTGGGACTCCCTTACCCAATTACACATGACTGACATTGTGGTCAGGGTGATCCCTCAGTCCAGGCTAAGCTGGTTCAGTTCTGTTGTTTTTGAATTTTCCAGGGAAGCTAATAGCATGTTATTGCCCCTAACTTCCAAACATAGCTGTACTTTAACCAAATGCCCCAAACCATCATGAACTTGAAATGCAAATGAGGTCTGACCCATTCAGCCATTTCCCCTGGTCACCGGAATGCTGGCAGACAGGCTCCTCCTCTGTGGAGTCCTCCTCCCTCTGGAGTTCTTGGAGGGGTGTTAATAACAGCGTATTCCTAAGGATTCAGGCCCCAGGGTTTCCATGGGCTAAGAGAGTCCAGAGTTCTGTCCATACCTGTACAGAAGTTATATGGTATTACAGTATACAAACAAATAACCAAAAATGCAATATGACAACATATAACCATAACAGTGACTATTCTCAGGCAATTGGTAACAGAATGGGTTTAAAATGGACGCTATTTAAATAGAAATAAATATGTCTGAACTCAAGAATGATTTTAATTTAGGAACACATGTCAAAGACAGTAACAGCCGTTTTTATTCTGACAGATTTAGTGCTTGTAAATGCAGGAGAGAAATCTGAGCCAGGCGAGCCACAATAGAGGTAGAATCTGCAGGACAATGTCATGTGAATGTGGAGAAAAGCTCATAACATGCTGATGGAAAGGAAGGATCAATTTTTCTTTGAGACAGCAGGGAGAATAAAGAAAGAAAAATGTCATTGTTTGTGTACAAGCAAGGCTTGGAAAACAAGATTGCATAAACCAGTTTATATAATTCAGTGGCTTGCTTTACAGATAAATGGGGACACAAATTGAAAAGAGATTAAATTACCAGAATAAAAAGCTCGTGGAAGAGACAAATCTCAGGGAGAGTGTTTTGAAAAGCTAAACAAAATGTTGGAAATGTCTAGGCGATAACTCCGTCTGTCTCTCTTTAATTGCTTAAACTTTAAGACGCAAAAGGGAGCATAGGACCAAGAAAAAAAGCTGAATGCCTATGAAAAAAAAAGTCACTCACCCTTCAGCAATGTTCCCTCTAATTTTGGGCAGAATACATTTTATGTGCAGATGTGTATCATGAGTAAAAACACACGCTGCTGGCTGTGGATGCTCTGCTAATCAGCTGAGTGGGACCTGAATCTCTCCTGGGCAGCTATCCAAGTGCTCAGCTTTAAGGGAACACTGCTCAACAGCCCAGTGGAAAAAGGTATCTGCTTTATGTGAGCAAAGAATTATTTGCAACACAGTAGCCAAGGGGAGTGGGTGCTGCCTCACTGACTGTAGGTAGTAGGGGTAGGTTATCCAGGACATAAACGCCAGAGAGCGCCAGTGTTTTGCAGCCTTTCCATATAGCTGAGCAACTTCTTGTTGAATCTCAAAAAGACCATATCATGCTTTTATTTAGGGGTAAGCCAAGAGCAGGTGAGGGAGTGATTAGGTTGTTATTTAGCTAGAACAGGCCTTGACTGCATGGAAAGGTTGTCGTGGTATGACCGAAGATGTCAATTCAAACCTTGTTAAACCAGTGCAATTCTGTGTGTGGACAATTTAGTATAAGCAGCGTTTGGTGGTTTAGCTTAAGTTGATGGGGAACAAGTTTAACACACACTGAAAAAAGGAAGGGCCACATAGCAGGGTTGCATTGATCTAGCTATACTGGTTGAGAAATGGATTTAAGTTAAACAGGAGCAACACTCTTATGCAGCAAAAGGTTTAGTCCCGATTTTCATCCAACCAGATAAAATCAAGCCCTTCCTTCCCTTTTTGCCTGCCTAAAAGCATATTTGACTACAGGATTTGTAATAATTGCCAGCAAAGTAAGGCATCCATGTCTTCTAAAGGCAACAAACTAACATCTGTGTTTCCAGGGCCAACACTCCACAGGCAGATGTAGCCAAAAAGGAAGGGATGAACCCAGTTGATATTTTTTCTTAACTTAGGGAAAGGTGGTTTTTGAAGACTCGTCTCCCATGCAATGAATACCATGAATTTTCCAGGACCTTAGTCCTCTCTATAAGCTGGCCTTAGATGAAGTATTCTGGATTCCGTTTTGGGTTAGGGCGGGAAAAGAAGTTTCTTCCTTCACTGTAACCTTAAGAGAATCTGTGCATAGCAGCTGACTCTATGAATGTCTTCAGACCTGGCTGAGGATCTGCCATATTCAAATGTCACTGTGTCACAGACTTTGCTTGAGCCGCATCATTTCGGGACTCAGTTGGAGCCATCGTTCATGAAGGCATATTCCACAGAGAGACTCAGTGTTTTTACATTCCCTTTTCTTGCGGCAGCTCTCAGAGAAAAAAATTCTCCCTCCACGAGTGACCATCAGGGACTCAAATGGAGAAGCAATAGCTGTGATATATCTCAACTTTATTAAGGCTTTTGACATAGTCCTACATGACAGCCTCATAAGCCAGGTGATCTAGATAAAATTACTGTAAATTTGGTGGAAAACATGTTGAAAGACTGGCTTGAATAACTATCAAAGTTTTGCTGCCAAACTGAGAGAGATGTGTCAAGTGGGGCACCCATAGGGGTCAGTCCTGGATCCAGAACGAGGCAATATTTTCACTAGTTACTTAGATACTGCAGGAGAGAATATGTTTATACAATGTGTGGGTGACACCCAGCTGGGAGGAGTTACAAGCACCTGGGAGGACAGGATTAGAATTCAAAACAGCCAGGTCAAATTGGAGAGCTGGTCTAAAAATCAACAAGATGAAATTCAAAAAAAGACAAAAGGGCAAAAATCCCTCATGTGGGAAGAAGAAGAGATCAAAACGCACAGCTACAAAATGGGAATACATGCCATGACAGCAGTACTGCAGGAAGGGATTTGGCTGTGATAGAGGATCACAAATTGGATACGAGTCCCCAGGGTGATGAAATTGCAAGAAAAGCTAATATCACTCTGGGTGAAATTAACACAAGTATTGCATGTGAGGCTACACCTACACTACTGCAGAAAGTCAACCTAAAGTACGTAACTGCAACAACCTGAATAATGTAGATGAAGTCGACATACCTTAGGGTTGAGTTACCGCGAGGTCTATGCCCCAAGAGGGTGGTGGGGGAAACTCTCCCATTGTCTTCCCTTACTCTTTTCGTCTGGGGTAGAGTAACAGGATTGATCAGAGAGCAATCTGCAGTCAGTTTGGCAGGTTTTCACTAGACCCACTAAATTCTTGCAGTACTGTATCCCGTTGTGGGCGCCACACTTCACAAAAGATGGGCACAAACTGCAGAGAACCTAGAGGACGGCAACAAAAGCTGTAACAACATCAGAAAACCTGACCTCTGAGGAAAAGCGTGAAAAAGAAAATGACGTGTTAAGTCTTGAGAAGAGAAAACTGAGAGACGACCTGATGACAGACTTCAAATATGTTAAGGACTCTTATGAAGAGGACAGCGGTCAATTCCATATCCATCGAAGCAGGACAAAGAGTAATCTGCTAAATATGGAAGTGGGAAGCGTTGGTGCACATCTTAAGATGATGATTAATGATCTGAGGATTGTTAATCTCTGGAACAAGCTGCCCAGAGATGTTGTGGAAACCCGGACATTTAACGGTTTTAAGAACCAGTTGGACCGATATCTGTCACAGTTGGTCTGGGTCTATTTGGTCCAGTGGCCCTGGAACTATTCTTAGGGTGGGGATTCTGAGGTGCGCCTGCCCCCAAACCTGTCCAAGCACCTCACTGCCCCAGGCTGGGGTCACCCGCAGACTTGCCCATTCTCCCAGGATGGACATCTTTGCTACAAAGGGCGTTCAGTCTGGGGGCATTGGCCACCCTAGCCACAACTGAAGGCAGCTGTGGAGTCCCAGGCCACCAACCAGATCTAGAGCAGCAGTGCAGCCTCGAGGGTCAGAGGCCTGTGCCCCACAGACAGCGGGTTGCAGAGCCTGAGGGGATGGTGGGTGGCAGGACCCCAGGAAGGCTGCCTGGTGGCCGTGTATAGGGCTGGTGGAGCTGGTGTTAGGGCCAGCTCCTAGGCATTGGAAAGTCATGTGGAAAGACTGGCGCATGTGAAAAAGCGCAGCATCGGTGTCAACACTTACAAGAACCCTGCCCAGGACCATCTCCAGCGGAGAGCGGTAATCCGTGAGGAGCTGGTGTAATTTGGGAGGTCCCACTGCAGCACAGGCAAGGAGAGGTGGAGAGGAAGAAAAGAGCGTCAAAAACTGCCCCGCATCCCTCTAAAGGCTACCAACACCTGCCCCTTCTGTGGTAAGGCCCAGTGCGCCTCAATCAGGCAGGTCAGCCATCAACGGACTCAAAAATAGGAGGGTGGTGTGAAGATGTCCTCCTCGTTATCGAGTGACCCTCAAAATTGGCTTCACTTCCCTTTCTGCTCTTCGAACCAAAAGGGTGGGAAACCAAATGTGTGTCTCACAGTTAGAACGCGAAGCGGGAGCCAGGATGGCCTGGTTCTACCCTAACCTCTGGCACCGATTTGCTGCGTGAGTGTCACCTTTCTGTACACCGCTTGCCCCCGCTGGAAAATGAGGATGGTGATTTTTACCTACCTCTTGTAAATCTGTCGAGTGCCTCTCAAAGTGTGTGCGAAAGCACTTCAGTCTCCTCAAGGCGATGGATGAGGTAAGAGCCTGTGGCAAGGAGCCCCTTTGTCTTGGTTCGGGTCGCTCGCTTCTGCCTCCGAGCTGTAGGGTCTGGGCTGTGATTACCCTGCTGTTCTGGTCCGTGGCTGGTCTCCTTCCCTGCTCTCTCGCTGTCAGCCTGGCTGTGGGAAGGGAGTCCCGCCACTCATCCCTCCCCAGCTCTCTTTTGAGCTTTCTCTCACCGCCTGATCTGCTTTTGGCTTCTTCTTAGATCCCTCACGATGTCTCTCAAACTCCTCCACCACCTCTCTGTTCTCCTGCCCAATTCTGTTTGCCTCAGCTGCTTTTAAGCCTGCGGGCAGTCGGCTCAGCTGGTCCTTGTTAATTGATTGCCTGCCACCACACCCTGTTGCCTCCACCTGGGAGCTTAATTAACTCTGTTCTTCCCCCAAGCCCAGTCTGGGTCCTGGGCTACCTTTCACCCTTCCACCTGGGGCCTGCTGGCCTGACCCTGTTGCAGAGCCTATATCAGAATTTTCAGTATGAAGAACAGGAGTTAGAATTCCACATATGTTTGAAAACGTGATGCCATTTACCTCTGTACAGCATTCCAAGGCCCCCAGGGAGCAACAAGTTCTTCTAACCAGGTGGAATTAGTCCACTACGTTGATTAAACTTAGCCTTTCACCTTGTCCTCATGTAGTTATATTGCTGAAAAAGTGAAAACGTGAATGAGACCACAAGCGAGGGACTCCAAGGTGGACTTATGCAAGGTGCTCGTTTAACAGCACACAGCAGAACAGAGAAGATCCTATCTGGAATAAGCTGCAGACAGAATTTGGCTGAGACACACCTGGGTTAACGGACGTATTTCCCGTCTCTCATCCCCCCGGCTAAGTCTGAAAGAACCCAAGGTGATATCGTCCCTGCCCAACCCATGGTTCACAACAATTCGGTAGTAGAATGAACTTGCAATAGCCAGTGTTGAGAATCAGTGGCTACATCTACACTACAGAGATCTTTCGAAAGAAGCTGTTCCAGAAGATCTCTTCTGAAAGAACTTCTTTTGGTCCACGCACAAAAAAAGCGGATCGAAAGAGTGATCTGCTCTTTGGAAAGAGGGCGTCCACACAGCCCCGCTCCCTTTCAAAGAGTGGGGTAGGCATAAAAAAAAATCAGGTGCCGAGAGGCCTGCTCTTTCGAAAGAAGGGCCCTGTGGGGCGTCTACACCCTCTCTCTTTCAAGGGAAGCTTTCGAAAGAAGGCATTCTTCCAGAAACAGGAGTGGAAGGGCACTTCTGAAAGGAGAGCTGCGTTCTTTTGATTTACGTTCAAAAGAACTTTTTTTGTGTGGAGATGCTTTGGGATCTTTCGAAGGAGCCACCGTCTTTCAAAACAACCTTTCACAAGTACTTGTTAGTGGAGATGCAGCCGGTGTGTTTGATTAGGGTTTTAGAGGTTGCCTTTCCATAGAACGTAGCATAAGGAAAGTGGCTGAACAAGTTGGCCTGAGCGACACTAGCCTCCTCCTTTCAGAAGGGGCATGGTAATAAGCCACGTCGGCAGAGGCTAATGAGGTGCTGCCATGAATATGCAGTGCCTCATTAGCATAAATGGCAGCCTCATGCATTTCAAAAGTGCTGCTTTCAAAACACACGCCGTCTGTATAGACAGGGGCCTTTCGAAAGGACCCCCTCGCTTCAAAAGCCCCTTCTTCCCATTTGGGTTTGAACTCCTTAAATCACAAATTGTTCTGGGATTGCTTATTCTCTGTGACATTTTAAAGCCCGCTGGTTAAACATAGCCAGGTGCAATGCATAAGGAGGCAGACAGCTGGAGCCACACATCCTGCAGTAAAGGAATGCTCAGGATTTCTCAGACTGCAGGTGCTTAGTTTGAAGAATGATAGAAAACAGATAAAGGACTTGCTAGGCAGAGACTGGGTTTCCTGCTGGCATTGTCCCTTCTATTCTTAGCTGAAGGAGCCACCTGGTGGCCATCCGTCTCCCCTGATTTGCAGCAGCACTACTTTTATGGAAGTAAAAGTATCAGAGGGGTCGCTGTGTTAGTCTGTAGCTTTGAGAACAACAAGAAGTCTTGTGGCACCTTATAGACTAACAGATATTTTGGAGCATAAGCTTTCGTGGGTAAAGACCCACTTCATCAGGTGCATGAGTTGCGGGGTGGTTTCAGAGGGGTATTTAAAGAGTGGGGTCATAGTAAGGGAAAGGGCCAGAGCTGACAAGGTCTATTGAGCAAGGTGGAAATGGCCCAGTATCAACAGTACTTATCAAAAAGGCAGTTTCTCTGCCCTGGGTGCTGATATCTCCCCATTAGGTGCTGACAAAGGCTCACATCCCTCTGTCTGATTTAACTTGATTTTTCCTCTTTGCCTGAAACTCTAGAGAAGCTTTCACAAGAACGTGGATGGAGGGCTGCCCGACTTCCAGCAGCTACGGCGGTGGTGTAATCGCAGGACAGCCAAGTCCTATGCAGGTTTACAGCCACAGAACTCCATGAAATCTGAAAAAGCACCAAGAAACCCAGGCCCGTTTCTCACTGAATTCTGAGGGCTTCACGCAATCAGACTATACCAATACTTACATAAGATCCTGTCCTGGCCAGCTGTAAAAATTAACCTTCCCCCTGAGCTCACTCATCTAAGGGGAGTATAATAACAAGAATAAGGGATTGCCATGGTACAAATCATAGAGTTCCCCTGCTACAATACACAGGGCTCAAAAAAAAAAAAAATGGTGCCCCAGCCTCTGTTTGTCAGAGGCTGGAAAAGGAGGACAGGAGAGGGATCGCTTTTGTGATTCCTGGTTCTGTTCACTCCCTCTGAGGAATGTGACATTAGCCACTGTCGGAAGACAGGACGCTGGGCGAGAGAGACTTTTGGTCTGACCCAGAGTGGCCGTTCTTATGTTCACAGACAAAGCCTATGGAACACGAATAGTGAAATCAGCAATTAGCAATAAATCGTCAGCAGTGAGCTAAATAGTTAATAAATAATGAGAGTTACCCTACTGATTTGTCCTAAGCTTGTTTCTCGAGGTCAAAGAATTCACACAGATCTGTGTATTGGGGAGAGGGGGGCATCAGCATGGGAAATTAATGAGTTGGTTCCTGGCTGACTGACAGTATTTTTCAGGCTTTTCTTTAAAGTGGGTGGTTGGTTTTTTGCCTTTTTTCTTTTTTTTTTGCCCTTCACCCATCCTCAGAGCTAGTGTGTCAGACTCTCTGACCTACTCCAGGGCTTGCCAGTCTTCTCCTGGAAGGTGGCACTGTTCTGAGCAGGAATGGAGGTGTGGGAAGAGGAGGATTGCGCTGGAGACAGCTGTTCTGTCCCATTCAACTCCTCTGATTGCGTCTCATTCATAGAATCACAGGGCTGGAAGAGACCTCAAGAGGTCATCGAGTCCATCCCCCTACCCCAAGCAGGATCAACCCCAGCTAAGTCATCCCAGCCACGACTATGTCAAGCTAGGACGTAAAAACCTCCAGGGATGGAGGTTCCATCACCTCCTTAGGCAACGCATTCCAGTGCTCCACCACCTTGCTGGTAAAGTAGTTTTTCCTAATATCCAACCTACACCTCCCCCTCTGACTTCAGACCATTGCTCCTTGTTCTGCCATCTGTCACCACTGAGAACAGCCCCTCTCCACCCTCTGTAGAGCCCCCGTTCAGCAAGTTGAAGGCTGCTATTAAATCACCCCTCAGTCTTCTCTTCTGCAAACTAAATAAGCTCACATCCCTCCGCCTCTCCTCATAGGTCACGTGCTCCAGCCCCCTCATCATTTTTGTTGCCCTCCACTGAACCTGCTCCAGCACATCCACATCCTTGCAATACTGGGGGGCCCAAAACTGGAAGCACTACTCCAAATGTTAGAGTAAGAAGAGGGTCAGGGCGAAAAAGGGAGGCAAGATCAAATCAATATCTTAGATGCCTATATACAAATGCAAGAACTATGGCTAATAAGCAGGAAGAACTGGAAGTGCTAATAAAGAAATATAACTATGACATTGTTGGCATCACAGAAACTTGGTGGTATAATACACATGATTGGAATGTTGGTATTGAAGGGTACAGCCTGCTTAGGAAGGATAGACAGGGAAGAAAGCAGGGAGGTGTTGCCTTATGTATTTAAAATGTACACACTTGGACTGAGGTGGAGATGGAAGTAGGAGATGGACGTGTTGAGAGTCTCTGGGTTAGACTAAAAGGAGTAAAAAAAAACAAGGGTGATGTCCTGCTAGGCGTCTCCTACAGGCCACCTAGCCAGGTGGAAGAGGTGGATGAGGCTTTTTTTAAACAGATTTGGTGGTGATGGGGGACTTCAACTACCCAGATATATGTTGGGAAACTAATACAGCGGGGCACAGACTATCCAGTAAGTTCTTGGATTGTACTGGAGACAATTTTTGATTCCAAAAGGTAGAAAAAGCTGCCAGGGGGGAAGCTGTTTTAGATTTGATTTTAACAAATAGGGAGGAGTTGGTAGAGAACTTGAAGGTGGAAGGCAGCTTGGGTGAAAGTGATCATGAAATCATAGAGTTCACAATCCCAAGGAAGAGTAGAACAGAAAACAGCAAAATAGAGATAATGGATTTCAGGAGGGCAGATTTTGGTAAACTCAGAGAGCTGGTAGGTAAGGTCACATGGGAAGCAAAACTGAGGGGAAAAACAGCTGAGGAGAGTTGGCAGTTTTTCAAAGGGACATTATTAAGGGCCCAAAAGCAAGCTATCCCGCTGTGTAGGAAAGATAGAAAATATGGAAAAAGACCGCCTTGGTTTAACCAAGAGATCTTTCATGATCTCAAAATAAAAAAGGAATTGTATAAGAAATGGAAACAAGGAAAAATTACAAAGGATGAATATAGGCAAACAACACAAGTATGCAGGAGAAAGATTAGAAAGGCTAAGGCACAAAATGAGCTCAAACTAGCTACAGGCATAAAGGGAAACAAGAAGGCTTTTTATAAATATATTAGAAACAAGAGGAAGACCAAGGAGAGGGTAGGGCCACTGCTCAGTGAGGAGGGAGAAACAGTAACAGGGAACTTGGAAATGGCAGAGATGCTCAATGACTTCTTTGTTTCCGTCTTCACTGAGAAGTCTGATGAAGGAATGCCCAACATAGTGAATCCTAGTGGGAAAGGGGTAGGGTTAGAAGTTGAAATAAGAAAAGAACAAGTTAAAAATCACTTAGGAAAATTAGATGTCTGCAAGTCACCAGGGCCTGATGCAATGCACCCTAGGATACTCAAGGAGCTGATAGAGGAGGTATCTGAGCCTTTATCTATCATCTTTGGAAAATCATGGAAGACAGGAGAGATTCCAGAAGACTGGAAAAGGGCAAATATAGTATCCAGCTATAAAAAGGGGAATAAGAATAACCCAGGAAACTACAGGCCAATCAACTTAACTTCAGTGCCAGGAAAGATAATGGAGCAGGTAATTAAAGAAATCATCTGCAAGCACTTGGAAAGTGGTATGGTAAGAGGAAACAGCCAGCATGGGTTTGTAAAGAATAAACCTTGTCAAACTAATCTGATAGCTTTCTTTGATAGGATAACGAGCCTTGTGGATAGGGGAGAAGTGGTAGATGTGGTCTACCGAGACTTTAGTAAAGCATTTGATACGGTCTCTCATGATATTCTTATTAAAAAACTAGACAAATACAATTTAGATGAGGCTACTATAAGGTGGGTGCATAACTGGCTGGATAACCATACTCAGAGAGTAGTTCTTAATGCTTCTCAATCTTGCTGGAAAAGTATAACAAGTGGGGTTCCGCAGGGGTCTGTGTTAGGACCGGTTCTGTTCAATGTCTTCATCAATGATTTAGATATTGGCATAGGAAGTACGCTGATTAAGTTTGCAGATGATACCAAGTTGGGAGGGGTTGCAACTGCTTTGGAGGATGGGGTCATCATTCAAAATGATCTGGATAAATTGGAGAAATGGACTGAGGTAAACAGGATGAAGTTTAATAAGGACAAATGCAAAGTGCTCCACTTGGGAAGGAACAATCAGTTTCACACATACAGAATGGGGAGAGACTGTCTAGAAACGACTACAGCAGAAAGGGATCTAGGGATTATATTGGCCCACAAGCTAAATATGAGTCAACAGTGTGATGCTGTTGCAAAAAAAGCAAACATGATTCTGGGATACATTAACAAACGTGTTGTGAACAAGACACGAGAAGTCATTTTTCCTCTCTACTCTGCGCTGGTTAGGCCTCAGCTGGAGTATTATGTCCAGTTCTGGGCACCGCAGTTCAAAAAAGATGTGGAGAACCTAGAGAGGGTCCAGAAAAGAGCGACAAGAATGATTAAAGGTCTAGAGAATGTGACCTATGAAAAAAGGCTGAAAGAATTGGGCTTGTTTAGTTTGGAAAAGAGAAGATTGAGGGGGGACATGATAGCAGTTTTCAGGTATCTAAAAGGGAGTCATAAGGAGGAAGGAGAGAACTTGTTCTTCTTGGCCTCTGAGGATACAACAAGAGGCAACGGGCTTAAACTGCAGTCAGGGAGGTTTAGGTTGGACATTAGGAAACAGTTCCTAACTGTCAGGGCGGTCAAACAGCGGAATAAGTTGCCAAGGGAGGTTGTGGAATCTCCATCGCTGGAGATATTTAAGAACAAGTTAGATAGATGTCTATCAGGGATGGTTTAGCTAGTACTTGGTCCTGCCATTGGGGCCGGACTCGATGGCCTCTTGAGGTCCCTTCCAGTCCTAGTGTTCTATGATGTGGCCTCACCAGTGCTGAATAGAGGGAAACAACAACCTCTGTAGATCTGCTCAAAATGCTCCTCCTAATGCACCCCAATATGCCATTGGCCTTCTTGGCTACCAGGTCACACTGTTTTACTCATATCCAGCCTCTCATCCACTGTAAGCCCCGGGTGCTTTTCTGCTGTCCTGCTGTTTGCCACTTGGTCCCCAGACTATAACAATGCTTGGGATTCTTCTGTCCCAGGCTCTACACTTCTCCTTGCTGAACTGCATCAAATTTCTTGGGCCCAATCTTCCAATTTTTCCAGGTCACTCCGGATCCTCTCTCTACCCTCCAATGTATCTGCCTCTTCCCCTAGCTTGGTGTCATCAGCAAACCTGCTGAGGGTGCAATCTACTCCGTCATCCAAGTCATTAATATAGATGTTGAACAACACTGGCCCCAGACTCTGCACTCAAATTCTCACGATTCCCTTTCCTTTCTCTCCCTCCTGGGTCCTCCACCCTGATTTCTTAACCCACTGGGTCTTCTGTCTCTCAAACTACCTCACTCCCCAACCAAAGTGGTGGTGGGGCGTCCAGTTCTTGTGGAAACTTAGGAGAACCTGGCCAAATCCACCAACAGACTATTGTCCCCTCTGCAGTGCTGATGCCAGCAGGTGGCACCCACACGCTCTTTTCCCTGAAAAGCTGCCGGTCGGTAGTGCTTGAGAATTTCAAAGCATTCTGCCCATGTCCTACAGCTGCCAGCATTGTATTTCAAAATGGTTATTCATGGATATTAACATGCAGCACCTACATTTGAGGAGGGGTATTTCTCAGTGCATTCTGCAGACTCTCCCAATCTGGTTGTATAGAGATGAAAACGATAAAGGCCCTTCTCCTTTAATAAGGGACTATTGGCAACACGATGAGCAGTGTGATAAATTCTGACACACGGGGACGGGGGCAGCTAGAGGTTGTGCCCATTTCGCAGATGAGGAAATGGAGCCACCAAGGGATTAGAGATCAAATTTTCAAGAACGGGCTCTAATTTCAGGTAGCTCACGTTTCGGGGGCCCACCTCACAGGCCCAGATTTTCAGACGGGTTCAGGATGCTGGATGCCTTCTGGCATGTTAAGGCAGATCGTTTTATTCATCTCGCAAAACGTGAAAGCTCTTTAAAATCTGGTTGACTACTGGGGGAAAAATGGCGAGGAACAGAAATAGTTCTGCCAATTCAGCATAAATTTGTCTCGTTTTTCTTCCCCGTTGCTTTTTTGTTCAACCTTTGTGTGAAAACAGGCTCTGTTCTTTCACAATAGAAGCTGTACCTCCCTGGTCCAGCACCCTTGGGACCTCAGTGGTCCCAGCCGAGGGATTTTGCCGGACTAGGTGAGGTAAGTGCCCCTGTCCTTCCCGGTGTGGCTCACCACCACAGCCAGCCCCAGTGTTCCAGCCCCACAGGGCTGCTGTGGAAAGCCAGCACTCCAGCCGTGGTCCCCCACAGGGGGCTGCCAGGGGACGCCATCTCCAACCTGGCCTCACTGCCTCCCTGAGGGGTGCCCCCTGGTTGCCCTTCTGGCCTGATTCTCTGGTCCAGGAACATCACTCGTGCTTCCAGACCAGACAATGCCAGTTTTTGGAGATGCAACATGTAGTTTCTTCTGCTGCAGCTGCTTATTTCCGTTGTGATGTCACAAGCCTACACTTATGGCACCATAATCGTCATAGCAACTAACTGCGGTGTTTCCTCAAGTAAACAGGGAGTTGGCACTTCAGCTGCAACATGTGTGACAATTAGGGACTCTTTTAGGGATCCATGTTCCTCGGATCAGTTCACCACGGCCCTGACCCTTCCGCAGCCATTGACACCAGAATAGCTGATTAAATGGGAACACTTTCCACCCAGTTGGCATTAGCAGGAGTGTCTATACACTAGGTGGAGCAATGCAGAATTAAGTTCCCTCTTGCATGCAAATGTGAACAACGGGGAGAGGGGAAGAAATAGATACGGAACTATAAATTGGCCCAAAGAGAGACTGGTCACTCTTACGTTGGTATAAAGTGTGAGCTGCACTGAAGTCAATTTACAGCCAACAAGCATCTGGCCCAATGCGTGAGCTGCTCCATAAAGCCCCGTTGACTCTTCAAACGAGGGATGTTGTTCTCAGGCTCACTCTTTGGGGCAGGGACTGGGATCATATTTTTGTTCTGCATTTGTACAGCACCTGACACAATGGGGTCCTGGGCCAGGTCTGGGGATTCCAAATACTATGGTGACCGCAGTGGATATGTCTCTACTTACCAGAAGACCATAGAATCCTAGGGCTGGAAGGGACCTCAGGAGGTCATCGAGTCCAGTCCCTTGCCCAGAGCAGGATCAACCCCAACTACACTATCCCAGCCGGGGCTTTGTCAAGCTGGGACTTAAAAACCTCTAGGGACGGAGATTCCACCACCTCTCCAGGTAACACATTCCAGTGCTTCACCACCCTCCTGGTGAAATAGTTTTTCTTAATATCCAACCTAGACCTCTCCCTCTGCAACGTGAGGCCATCGCTCCTCATTCCGTCATCTGTCACCAATGAAAACAGCCTCTCTCCATCTTCTGTACAATCCCCCTTCGGGTACTTGAGCGACTCGATCACAGTTGGCTTCTGGGGTTGGACTTAGCACACCCAGTGAGGCCACACTGAATCGAACCATCCAGGCTCTACCATTGACCCTGCTACTCCTCACTGTCACAAGGAAGAAGGGAGGTCAACAGGAGAGATTTTCCCATCAATCTCCTTCTGTGCGGGCCACCATAAAAATCAGTCTATAATATGTCAATTCCAGCTACTTTTCCACATAGTTTAGCCCTGGCCAATAATAGGTTTGGAGCGGGATATTTTGACAGACATTCCAGGCAGCTAGAAATCTCTGGAGACAGAAGTGCTAAAGACATTAGGCAAATGTTATATCCCACCCCCACCAAAATTAGATTCACCTTTCAAATGACATAGGTGTCTATATGGCACTTCCTAGCCTTACAACAAAAGGGTTTTGAGCATGGGAACTCCTAACAAGCAGCTGCTGATTACAATCACCGTCCCTTTCCTGGGTTACTTTATGCTTTCTGGACCCAGAGATGTGCTTTGCCCAGGGCTAAAAAAATGTCTTTTGATTTAATTTGCTCAGCACCTTTTCTCACCATGAATCCCAACATTCAGCAAATGTTAGCCACTCCTCCCAAGGCCATTTTGAGGTATCGCTCTGGGTTCACGGAGGGGCAATCAGGCATGAGTCGAATGACTTGCTGAGAATCAGAGAATTAAGACTGGGCTACAGGTACAAATTAAATCCACCTGTCTGCATTGCTAAAGGCAGTGAAAAATTCTGTGCACCATGCAACATAGTAGAGTTGGCCTCACTTCCAGCATGGATGCAGGTACATCAATGCAAGAATTATTCCATCAGTCTCGCTATCACCTCATAGAAAGGTGAATTAATTAGGGCCGGGGCTACCCAACAGGCAATTAGAGTAGCGAAAATACGAAAAAAAAAAAAAAAAATTCCCAAGAGCTAAGGCCATGGCTACCATTACCCAGAAGATCAATCCACTCAGGGTTGATATTCTGGGGTTTGATTTCACGTGCCCGATAGGGACTTGTGAAACCAACCTATCCTTGTTATCTCGAAGAGTAAGGGAGGTCGATGGGAGAAACTCGTCAACCTTCTTCTGTGTGGATGGCCAGGTAAGTCGATTTCAGATAAGTCAGTTCTAGCTACGCGATTGCCATAACAAGAATTGTGCATCTGAAATCGACTTATTTTCCTAGTGTAGGCCAAGCCTAAGCGAAAGTAAGAGGACTTTGCTATTGACCCAAGAACCACCTGCCCAAGACCATGTGCTTTTTGCTTCAGAGCCAGTTGTGTACTTTTTACTCCCTTCCAGCAGTTCACTCTGTTCCCGGGAGCAGGGAGATGACTCAAAGAGGTAGAAAGCCTGGAACAGGGGTGAGGGCTGCCTCGGGAGGTGTGTGAAGTTCCATAAGGAGGTGGTGCAGCGCCCTCGGCTGCTGGGTCTCAGGCTCATGCATCTCATTAAAAACACAGAACTATGTTACTATTTTTACACCTGTGTATTCACATTTATATACCAATTCATAACGTTTAGGTCGGTGTTTGTCAGGATGGTAGGAGACAAGTTGCTTGATCGTTGTCTTCGGTCCACCCCCTCCGGGGCACCTGGCACTGGCCACTGTCGGCCGACGGGATGCTGGGCTAGATTGACCTTTGGTTTGACCCAGTAGTGGCCGTTCTTATGTTCCCCTGTACATTCTACAGACTTACTTTCTTACACGTGCCGAAAAAGAGTTTGGTTTTTCCATGTGAACATAACCGAGATTTCCATCGGTTTGGGTTACGTTAGACAGGTTGGGGGCGCCCTGGGAAGTGCAGGGATAAAAAGCAAGGCTCAAAGCAAAAAGTTTGCTCACCCCAGCCTAGAAACCCTACCAGTCAACACTGGTCCAGGCCCGGCACTCTCACAGTCCTTTGTCCAAAAGAGCTTTCCAGCCCTGCCGATAGACGGGGATAACTTTATGTGACTTCAGTGTCATTTCACAAACTTTACCTTAAGCTGGCGGCCGGGGGCCCTCATTTTTAAGAGGAACCAGCTATTAAACAGAGAGAGGCAACACACGGTGAATGAACAGCGGACACTCGGAACAGCTTAAATTCCAGATGAATTCACCCTAGTTCGTCTCAGTATCAGTGGTGTCCCACGTGTCATTCATACAGTGTCCTGACAGAGAGGCGGCCAGTTGTACCAAACTGCCCTGGCAGACAGCTTGAGCCTAACAGATTTATTTGGACCTCGGTGTTGGTTGGCCAGAGCAGCTGACAAAGCGGACTCCAGCCCATAGAAGTCTGGGCCCAAATAAATCTGTTAGGCTCTAAGGTGCCACAGGACTCCTTGTTGTTTTTGCTGAAACAGACTCTCGGCTATCTCTGAAGCTTGTCACCGTCCGACAAAGTCAGGGGGTGCCTCCAGGTCCCAAGCAGAGAAGGGTTTGACTGAATGTCCACACTTCCTTTGCCCTGCCCGGCACGGACATAATTGACGACAACCTGCTGCGGGGCTGTGTGTGCCAAACATGCAGCCTTTCCTGCACCCACTTGGCTACCTTTCCTTTCATCCCACAGACAGGGCTCTCTCCCCGCACTTGCTGTCCAAGGAGCACCACTTACACCCTAGTCCTTAACTCCCCAGTCACACCGCCTCCTCTCTGCCACCCGTCCGGCCCCTGGACATCCTTCCACCCATACCGCCTTTGCCACGAGCTCTGTTCCAGGTGTCTGAGGGTGGAGCTGCAGAACGTACCCTTCCTCTGGGAAACAGAAGGCCCCAGGTGCTATCTGGAGTGGGGCATGTCTTGGCACAGGTGGACATGGCCAGTCGGTGCAGGCTGGAATGGGGCGTGTCTTTGCATGCAAAATAAGAACCGTGGAAGATCAGCCCTGACTGGGTGGATCTGCTGAGTAGTGTAGATACACCCTGAGTAATTGCTCTGGCTTTATAGCTGTTGAAGTGCAGGGAGTTTGGGAAATGAAAACCATCACGACCCAGCCCAAACTAGAGCTATTCTGCTGGCTGCCATCACATGAACGTTTAAAGGACTATAGGTAGTGGAGTGAAGAGCTGAAGCCAGTTTTCCTGGGCCCTGATCTGGTTCTGCACACAGCAGATAAAATTCTTCTCACAGATGTTTGAGTGATTCAGGCAAACATCACCACCAAAGTAGGCAGGGCTTGTGGCAAAGGGGGGGAAAAGAAAATTAAAAAGCGGGAGTGATAAATTTTACATTACACAGTTCGCATCCTTTCCCAACATGAAAGCAATTCCTTGCTGAATTCCTAGATAATCTGCATCTGTTTAATTTTGAATGAAAAGGAATCTGCTAAATTAGTGTAAGACAGTGTTTCTCAACCAATGGTAGGTGTACCCTTAGGGGTACACCAAGGTCTTCCAGGGGGTACATCACCCATCGAGATATTTGCTGAGTTTTACAACAGGCTACATTAAAATCCACTAGTAAAGTCAGTACAAGCTAAAAGGTCATTCAGACAATGACTTGTTTCCACCTCTCTTACATATGCTTCTTATGCCTTACGCTGAAATCATAGAATTCTAGGGACCTCAGGTGGTCAAGTCTAGCTCCCTGCCTAAAGCAGGATCAACCCTGACTAAGTCATCCCAGCCAGGACCTTGTCAAGCCAGGACTTAAAAACCTCTAGAGGTGGAGATTCCACCACCTCTCTAGGTAACACATTCCAGTGCTTCACCACCCTTCTGGTGAAGTAGTTTTTCCTAATATCCAACCTACACCTCCCCCTCTGAACTTCAGACCATTGCTCCTTGTTCTGCCATCTGTCACCATTGAGCACACTTTCTCTCCATCCTCTCCAGAGCTCCCCTGCAGGAAGTTGAAGGCTGCTATCAAATCGCCCCTCACTCTTCTCTTATGCAAAGTAAATAAGCCCAAATCCCTCAGCCTCTCCACAGAGAATAATAACTTCTCTAGATCTGCTGGAAATGCTTCTCCTAATGTACCCCGATGTGCTGTTATCCTTCTTGGCTACAAGGGCACACTGTTGACTCATATCCAGGCTCTCAACCACTGTAATCCCCAGGTCCTTTTCTGCTGCACTGCTACTTAGCCAGTTGGTCCCCATCCTGTAACAATGCTTGATATTCTTCCATCCCAAGTGCAGGACTCTGCACTTCTCCTTATTAAACCTCATCACATTCCTGTTGGGCCAATTGTCCAATTCGTCTAGGTTGCTCTGGACCCTATCCCTACCTCCAACATATCTACCTGACCGCCTAGCTTAGTGTCATCTGCATATTTGCTGAGGGTGAAATCCATCCCCTCATTCAGGTAATTAATAAAGCTGTTGAACAGTACCGGCCATAAAACTGATCCTTGGGGCATTCCACTTGAAACCGACTGTCTGCCAGACAATGAGCCATTGACCACTACCCATTGGGCCTGTCCGTCAAGCCAACTTTCTGTCCAGCTTACAGTCCATACATCCAATCCATACTTCCTTAACTTATGGGCAAGAATGTTGTGGGAGATTGTATCAAAAGCTTTGCTGAAGTCGAGGTATATCACATCCATGGACTGCCCCATGTCCACTGAGCCAGTTACCTCATCATAGAAACTAATCAGATTGGCCAGGCATGACTTGCCCTTGGTGAATACATATTGACTACTCTTGCGCATGGCCCCTGGTTGGTTCCTTCAGCACTTGGACCAGGAAATTGTCCCCAGCATTCTCTAAAACTTCCTGGATTGTCTGAGCGCTACTGTATTGGTCTCCCAATTGATTAAAGTTTCCCATGAGAACCAGGGCCTGTGATTTGGAAGCTTCTCTTAGCTGTCTGAAGAAGTGCTCATCTACCTGATCCGGCAGTCTATAGCAGACACCAACCACATCACTTCTGTTGCTAAGTACAACGTTTCTATTCCAGTTCATTTATTTGATCATAAGACAGTAGAAAGTCAGCAAGTTTTCAGTTGTAGTCTGTGATATTTTTGCATGTTTTCATAAGTAAGTGGTTTTTAAGCGAGGTGTAACTTGGTGGTCTGCAAAAGAAATCTGTCTCCCGAAAGGGCTACAGTGATCTGGACAGGTTGAATGGCACTTGTTCCAAGACCTCAGCTTACCTTAGGACCCTGTTTCTGAATAGGTGGTGTGCATCCCCCTTAGGGATATGCGAGAGAAGTCTGGGTATTTAGGGTGTTGCTTATGGGGTTTTTTTGAGAAGGAGGGAACTTTATAAAAAAGAGTTGAGAATCGCTGGTGGAAGAGATATGGAAACCTATGAAGGAAGGAGGGAGTCTAAGTGAAGTTAAATCTTTAAGAAGAACGAATCAGTGCAGTGTTGTATCATATAGACACAAGTAACAAGCAGTCCTGTAGCACCTTAGAAACTAGCAAACGTATTAGGTCATGAGTGTTGCTGGGTAAAACCCAAGAAGTGGCTGAATCTCGGGTAAACCCCATGAAAGCTCAGGACCTAATAAACATGTCTGTCTCTAAGGTGCTACAGGACGGCTTGTTATTTGTGAAGCTACAGACTAACACGGTACCCCCGTGAGACAATGCAGACGCCCATACTCGAGGGATATCAGGGCTGGTGCTACTGGATTTTAGAGGCAGGGTTAAAAACGGCCCTTTTAATTTGCCTGCCCTTATTCTCCGCACACATAATTAAATAGTATCGGAGGGGTAGCCGTGTTAGTCTGGATCTGTAACGGCAACGAAGGGTCCTGTGGCACCTTACAGACTAACAGAAAAGTTTTGAGCATGAGCTTTCGTGAGCACAGACTCACTTCATCACTCACAGAAGCTCATGGAAATCAGCATCTTCCATGAGCAGCATCTGATGAAGTGAGTCTGTGCTCACGAAAGCTCATGCTCAAAACTTTTCTGTTAGTCTATAAGGTGCCACAGGACCCTTCGTTGCTATAATTAAATAGGAGAACCTCAGCGAGGTGCAGAGCCTCCATCTGGATCCACGGAAGCCCACTGAGCACTGCAGGGGCGTGAAGCTCTGTCCACGTGCGCCAACTGCCACATCCGGGCAGAAGGAGGAATCAGGGCTCACGTCAGCCAGGGCTGCATTTTGGTTTTGAGTCGAAACGCTGTGGGGCTCGGCTGCAGGAGGGTTGATCCTGGTGGGACATGATGGTTTGAGCTGAGCTTGGCATTGGACTTTGGGGTTCTTTTACAGCAAAGAATCCAGGGGGTCACAGGCGTTCAGTGGCAGCACCAGGGATGAAGAATTACTTCAGCAGAATTCTGGCCATGGTGGTGGCTTTTCCTTGGTGTCTTCTATGGCTTGTTTATGCCCTTGTATGTCAGATGGCTCTTGTGGTGCAGAGCTGTCAAACAGACCTGTAAGGGGGGATCATTACCACGGGCGCCTCTGCAGCAGAGCAGCCAGAACGCAGCCAGCTGGTGTTATTTTAATTTCTCAGGGAGGCACCAGAAGATTACACATTAGCTGCTTGAAATTCTCATATGCAATGGACTCATTAAGAGCAACAAGAAGTCCTATGGCGCCTTGTAGACTAACAGGTATTTTGGAGCATAAGCTTTCGTGGGCAAAGGTGCCACAGGACTTCTTGTTCTTGAAGATACAGACTAACAAGGCTACCTCTGTGATATTAAACCTCATCAAGGTTTCCCAGCTGTTGCTCGCAGCACTGAATGCTTAGTTGCAACCTCTGTGTGATGAGAAGTAATGACTCATTCCTCTACACTCCGCTGACCTAAATTAGTTCTTGGTCATCAATTGCAAGTCGAAGGTAATGTTTATACTGGTGTTGTTACAAAGCTGACCCCGCAACACATTTCTAGAGAAGACTTAACTCAGTGGAACAGGTGTAAGTTCAGAGGGGGAGCTGCATTAGTCTCTACCTTCACAGAAAAAACAAGCAGTCCTGTAGTACCTGAGAGCCGAACAGTTTTATTTAATGAGCTTTTGTGGGTAAGATTCACTTCATCAGACTCTGGAGCAGAAAGGCGTAAACAAGGTATGTATTTGCATCTGAGCCCGTTCAGGAACCATATATTTACCCTATTTAATCCTTTCTGCTCCAGAAGTGATGAAGTGGGTGTAAGTTCAGAATAGCTTGGAAATCAGTGGAGCTGGGTAATGCTTTCAGTATAATCCTGAAATCTGGGACGGAGTTGTCAAGGGCTCGCAACCTGTCTTGAGTTGCAGGAGCCTGGCCCATTTATGGGTCTGTGTGACACCAGATGATTTCAAAAGAAAACTTCACTTTGCAATACCAATTTTCCTGTGCCCTGCTGGAAAAGGAATTTCAGCACTGCCCAGAGAGCTGGTTCCTACCCAGGGTTTCCAAGGGTCTGACTCAGCCCCACCTTCTTCAAAAATTTGTTTTGGGGGTGGGGACGTAGAGTTGTTGCTCAATGCTGTGTCATGACAAGGATGTTGGCACACAATCAAAAAAATGAGGCGGGAACCCTACTCAAAGTGCCGCCTTGAAATTAAACACGGACTTGGGACGCATAATAGCCAAAATACAGGCTTAAAACAGAACGCCCACTGAAGTCAATTCTCTTTCAAGTCTATTTCTCTTAGCTTCAGCCAGCGAGGGATCGGACTCGCCAGGGTGGAAAGTAACTTGTTTCGTACAGGTACTGTCAGGCCGGGATGCTTTCACGGTAGGAGGGTAGGGAGAGTGGCACAGCAGTAGCTGTAAGGTATTTAAGTGTGGGGTGGGGGAGTTTAGGGTGGGAGGAGTATTAGGGTGCAGGGGGCTCAGGACAGGGGCCGGGGTTGTAAGAGGCACAGGAGTTGGGGCAGGAACTTGTGAGCAGAGAGCTCAGCTGAACGGTGGTACGCCCACAGCAGGTGTTTCTATTAGTGGTGCATGTCCTCACAGGCTTTGGTGCATGTAATAAAATTTATTCTGCACAAGGATGGGGAAAAAAAATTAGCAGCAACCCTGGTGCTTTCTCTGCTCTGTGTCGTCTGATCACCTGGCAGACTTATTCCTCGCTCGAGGCAGAAAACGCTGCTCTCTCTCTGCTATTATGTGCAACTAATTCCCGAGACAGCTGCATTTCCAGAGGTCTACCAAGAGGCAATCTCCATTACAAAGGGAATCACCGGCGCACAAAGGCAGCAGAATAGAGCTGGCTGCAACTGAGCGAGGAAATTACTGCCTCCCTCTGGAAACGTGTTACAGACCTGTGCTCGCCGAGGTCTGATCGGCTACCCGAGACCAGGCCAGGCTGCAGTGCTCCCAGAAAGTCCCCCTTTCCATCCAGTCCCTGGGGAGAGAAGAGAACCACCGGCGGCAGGATGCTGTCTTCCCTGCTGCCATGTCTCCCGCTTCCCAAGCCCTGGAGGGGCTCCCTCATGAGGTACAAGGCAGTTACAGGTGCATCCAAGAGTCACGAGTTTGGTCAAACTCCTGACATGAACTTAAAAGAAGCAGATTCCAGGCTCATTATTTCTCGCCTGCTATTTTGTGTTAGGGCTACACGCCAGTGGCAAGTTGATGACACTGGAGCTGTGCCACTTCCTGTACATCCACAGGGTTTTCCTCTCTAGCTCTTTATTAGTGTTCCCTGCAGGCCAGGTGCCTGGGGAGCCACGCAGGAGAGATTCAGGTGCCACCCAGCTGATTAGCAGAGCGCCCAAAGCCCGCAGGGAGTTTCTATTGGTGGTGCACATCCACACAGGCCTTGGCGCACATAAAATTTATTTCACACATGGGTGGAAAAAAAGTAGAGGGAACATTGCTCTTAATCCACCTCTCCTAGAGGCAATCGCTAGATCAGTCGCACGGTGATGAACATGCGCCTCGCAGATGATTCATGTCCCTAAAGCGGCACTCGTGAAGCGTTCAGGTCCCCTCAGCAGGGCTTATCCCGCCCATAGGACAAGCGTACCTAGACTCAAACCTCCGAAAGCCAGGCAATACCATCAGAGCAGTAGGGGGCTGGCCTGGGCCATAAATGGGGGAGTCAATCAAGCCGAATATTAAAATAACCTCCTCACCAGGGAGCCTGGATCTGAGGGTCCCCACATGACTCCAGGTTTGCCCTGGTTACTGCACACCAGAGGCTCTGACAACAGCTGTGGCTTATAGAGCCATTAGACATTCAGAGATGCTCAACACCGGGGGCTGAATATGGAGACCCGCCCCCCTTGGTTGAGTGACCCCCACTTTCGCAACCCAAACATTGCCCCAGTCCCTGCTGTGGTACACCTGTCTGGACAATCTCCCTCTGCGGTGGACTTTAGTGCACTTGGAGCACAAAAGCTCTCTTTAAATGGGGCAGGGGGTCTCATTGGCTGCCCCCTACGACAGCTTGAAAAAGCACTGCAGGTCTGAGAGAAAATGCAGCTCTCAGTCAAGTGGAACAGGCTGAGGTGAGCCCAAAGGACGTGCCAGCCCTGGACCAGCCTGGTTCTACCTCGGCTGGTCTCCAACCCCCTTCACTCAGTGCCCCTTTCAGAGGGGGCCCAGGCCACAGACCCAGAACATCCCCTTCCTCCCATGCACTTGGGTAAGTCCTGCAAAAAGTCTCCCAGCATGGAGCACAGTTACCACAGCTTTATCCAAGCCGCAGCTGGCCCTTCCTGAGGGGCTCTCTCCCTCCCCACAGCCACTTACCTGCGGCAGGGCCTCCTTCACTGGCTTTCCCCATTGGCATCTGCCTCAGGGCCCTGCAAGAATCTCCTTACACCCTATAGTGCCTGCATGCATCTAGCCTAGTGCTAGTTCCCCTTTATAAGCCTCAGGTGCATTCCCTTAAGCCTGCTCAGGCAGCAGACCATCCCACTAGCTCCTGTGAGGCCCATAGGCTCTGAGGCAGGTGTATGGGGGAAGTGTCTTCTTTGGTTGTTTCTCAGCTGTGGACCATGCCAGTATGGTGTGGGGGTTTTTTGCCTCTAATTTACATAGGGCTGTGGCCCTTGACCAGGGGTCCCTGGAAACTGCCCAGGAGCAATTTAGGTGTTCTCCGGCTGCTTGGCAGAGCTCCCTCAGCAGGCAGCTTGCAGTTCTATTGGTGGAGCACAGCTGTACACGTCTTGGCGCGCGTAACAAAATTCATTCCACACATGGGTGGGGAAAAATCAGCGCAAACCTAGCTCCTGGCCCAAAACCAGTTCCTCGCGGCGAGTCTAGGCCAAACCAAGTCTGCCAATAATCAAAGGGCTTCAGTTCTGCCCAGATTTCAGGCCAGGGGGTCTTTAAATCAAGTCAAGCTGAAGTGAATTCCTTCCCTCCCTTAACGCCGCAAGGCCAGGACGGCGCCGGGTTAGGGGGTTAAACCCTCAGCGGCGACCTGGCAGAATGCACTGACCGCGTCGGGGGTTGGGGGCAGTTTGCAGGGTTAGTGTGACAGGTCAGGGAGACACTGAAGCAGGGCTCAGCAACTGGGCCGAGGCAGCGCACCAGCCTTTGACCTGTTGACCTCAATGTACAGTCCGAGACACCCCACCCCGACCCTCACCTGTCCGTGCGGAGGGTGGTGGGGGCAGATGACAGACCTGCCCCTCAGACTGCGGTGGGGTTGCAGAGTGGGGCCGGGTCGGCCCCCTGCCAGGGTCCCTCTGCGCCCGACATGCCTGTCCCGCTCCCAAGGCACTGGGGCTATGCCCAAGCCGGGCAGCTTGCTGGCTCCCAGGGAGGGGCCTGGGCAGGAGCAAGGGGAGCTGAGCAGGCCCAGAGCCCAGGTGTGGCTGCACATCCCCCTCCTCCAGGGTCCCCCAGTGCCTGCCCGCCCTGCGCAGTGACTTTCCCAGGCTGCAGGTGGCCTTCCTGGCTGGGCAGGGCACAGGCGAGGGCTGGAGGGCCAGCCAGCTCCACAGGGCAGGCGGGAGGAAGGCAGCACATGCAGGGCTCGCCTGTCCCTCCCTGTCCCCCGCCACATGGGGGGGGGACGGGCAGGGCTGAGCTCCCGCCGCTGGCGTGCCGCTCCTGGCATGCGTGCCAGCGGTGCTGACCCCGGCGCGAGGGTCACCTGTCAGCCTCCCAGAAAAAGCCTGTGGAATTTTGCTTCCTTAATTAAAACGCGGGAGCGAGCAAATGGCTGCAGCTTGGCTAGCGCTGGGTTGGGAACGGAGTCCCAGCAGGTGACTGCTTAGCCTCCTCTGCGCACGGGCCTGGAGCTGCTCTGACCTCTCCAGCCTCCGAGGCAGCTTTCCGCCTCTCACGCCCTTTCCCGCTGAGCTGCGCGGGACACCCGGACTGGGTGTTATGGCCTCGCCTAGTGGGAACGCCGACGGGCCGGGGCTCGCGGCTGAAGAGCATCACGTCTGCCTTGACAGGTAACTGGACGGCTTGTGCTACTCGCGGTAATTCCTGGTTTGGGCCGCCTGCGTTCTGGCGTTCCTGGAAGCCTGGTGCCCGACAGCTGTTAATGCGGGTTCTGCTGCCAGCTTATGGTCAGCCTCCTTCCTTCAGCGCAGTCCTGGAGCCGCGGCTCAACTTCCAGCAGGACCAAAGGTATTCCGAGCCCACCGGTGCCCCTTATAGCTGCTCCATCCCCCTCTCGGCACAACGGAGCGCCTGCGAGAGGGGCTGGCAAGACGTCATAACCCAGGGGTGTGCAAACCAGGGGGCAGGCCCCCTTGTTGGCGGGGTGGGGGTGACATTTCCTACAGCAGAGGTGCAGCAAGATTGGCTGCTGGGTCTCAGGCTCGGCCGCCTCATTAAAAATGTTGAACTATGTCATTGGTTTTACGGCTGTGACTTCACATTTATACACCAAGTCATAAGGTTTTTATGCCGACAGGTTTGTTACCTTGGACGTGCTAAAAGGAGGTGGGTTTTTTTCCCATATGACTGTAACCGAAATGGCCATCGGATTGGATTACATGAGACAGGTTGGAGCGGGGGGCCCGCTTTTTGCAGGGATGAAAAATGGGTCCCGCTGTAAAAAGTTTGCTCCCCTTTGTTGCAGAGCACCAAAAAGCAGCCCATTCCATGCCGCTGCTGGTCCTGGGCAAGCCAGGTGTCCCAGCAAGAAGCTAGTACTACACACAGACACTAAATAGGCTACTTCATGATTTAAACCTGCGTCAGGGACTCACACTCTCCCCTGGCACGATGCTAGCAGAGAGACACGTTCCCAGGGGCGTCCCTTAAAGTGCCACTGCCAACTCAGTTTAGACCCCTCCATTTAAGGGAGGTACAAGTGAGGTTTGCCGTGGCTTGTGCCCCAGAGATGGGCTTCCACTCATTCATGTTGGGTGTGGAGTGACATGCCCCCCTCACAACCCAAATTGCGGTGTTGTGCTAGTGACTGACAGCCAGGCGGTGATGCTGGAACCGACCAGGGGAAAATGCGCTTGCCCAGCTGATCTGTTTGTAGTGCCTCTCCCCAGCGAGGAGCACAAAGGAACTCACCTAATTCCTTTCGGTACCACAGGAGCGTCTGGGAGGATGGCAGTCGTGCATGGGGGAAAGCCAATGCCTGGCCCCGAGAGCTCATGCAGCTGGAAGTAACAGTGGGTGTAAAAGCCCAGCTCCTCCAGGTCTCCCCATTTCCACAGATCACACTGGAAAACTTCTGAGGCCCTGGGCCCTCCAGGTGGGTGTGATGCTTTGTGAGGGCAAAATACAGGTTGGCTCTGGGCCATGGACTTGCCTTGGCGAGCAGGGAGGTCTGCAGTGACGGCCGGGCGTTCCTGGACCACTGTGCTATCCAAAATCCCCCCCCAGGGAGGAGAACTGAGGGAAGGGGAGGGAGCTCATTAGCCCGGCTTGTGAAGGGCTGTGTAGCATTGGGGGGGTGAGCCCTGGACATGTGAGCTCCAGCCACGCTGAGAGTCATCTGCAAAGAACCACCCCCGCGTCGAAGGGCTCTGCGTGCGCCAGAGACAAGGCAGGGGAAAGCCGCGGCTCCCTAGCTGGAGCTGCCCCACGTCAAACGAGCTCGCCCCCGTTTTATGCCGATGGCTCCACGGTGCCTGACATGTGACTGTGTCAGTGCGCTGAGATACCAGCTGGGCTGCCTGCCTCCTCGTTAGACAGACGGACAAGGGCAATTTCCCCACCTGGGCTATTAGCAGGAATGGCACCCGTCCCACTTCATTTATTTCTTCCACAGGTCCTATGAATGACAGGTGACTCCCCACCCCCACCCCCGCACCCATTGTCTGCTTCCTTCCCTCCTTGCTCCACACCTTACTGTATAAACCCCAGCTTCTTAGTTCTGCTCCAGCGCTGTGGAAGTGGGTCTTACCCATAACGCTCATGACCTAGCCAAATCTGTTTCTCTTTAAGGTGCTACAGCCTAACAGGGCTTCCCCTCTGAAACTATTAACCTGGGAAATGGTGCTCATTTGATCAGAGCTCACCGGGGGATGATGTCCTGGAGGGGGCGGCCTGCCAGTCACAGTCACTCTTCCTGGTCAAACCAGACTATGGACCACCACCACCCCCGCCTTTCCGTCTAGACTATTGTTTCTTAAACTACGTTCCGCGAGACAGTTCTGTGAACAACTCGCAGCTGTTGCGAGTGAAATCCTACGCGGATGGTCTATATTTTCTGTTATTAAAACCAGACACAATGTTACGGTTTCATTGCTACGATGCCTGATCAAATGGCTTCATTTTGGTTTCGCTGTGTATGTTGCTGTTTGGGGTTTGCTTTGCTTTTATTTTGGTCTGACGATTCCTTTTTTTTGAGAAAATTTTCATCGGTGGGCCACATAAAAAAAAAAAAACGTTATCGTTTGGTGTTCCGGGGTCGCAAAACGTTTAAGAAACAGTGATCTAGACTGTGTCTAACACCTGCCCAGAGCGTCTAAACGGATGACTGGTTCCCTCTGGTTTTAACCTGCCGCCTGTTGCGTACCAGGTAGTCTCAGGGCCAGGCCTGCAGGTGGGTGGTGCGTTTCCAACAGGCCTGTTCCCAGAGACGACGGAGTTCAGCTGGGCTGGGCACCTCCATCCCTAGAGGTTTTTAAGTCCCAGCTTGACAGAGCCCTGGCTGGGCTGGTTTAGGTGGGGCTGATCCTGCTTTGGGCAGGGAGCTGGACTCGAGGACCTCCTGAGGTCCCTTCCCGCCCTCGGAGTCTATGCTACAGAGCCACTGCTGCCCTCCCCATCTGCCAGGCAGGGGCTGCGCGTCGTAGAGGCTCCGTGCCCCTGAATGAACGCACGCTCGAGCATGAGGATAGCCCAGAGGAGTTACTCATAAACACAGCTGTGCTAGTGAGCACACAGCCATGGATTGTACCACTTCAAAGGCAGGGGTGGGCAGCTACAGGTAGGCCCCCTCCCCTGCAGCTCAGACGGTCTTAGCAACAGAGAGGTCTCGGTGCACAACTCATCCGCAAATGTGTCGCCCAGGGGTGCGGGCGAGAGGCACCGCGCTCCCTGGGGCAGTCCTGGAGCTGGGAGCACAGCACACACCGGAGCGGACCCGCCCTGGGAGCTGGGTTAGCAGGTGCTCTGATAGTTCAGGTCTCAGCCTAAAAAAAAAAAAAAATCGAAGGGCAGCACCTCAAAGTGGTCAGGGCACCGCTGGGAGGATTCGAGGGGCAAAGGGACAAGCTCACGGCCATGGCTGCAAAACCTCTCCGGTAGGTGAATCCATCTCTCTCTTTCTCGCCACTCGTTTTGCTGCTGGACTGTTTTATGGCATTGTTTTTCTTCAAAGGCGAGGGAGAGCCGGGACTCTGGGACTCACCTGTCGGAGCTGGCAGCTGAGAGCCTGGGCCCGGGGCAGCTGAGGATCAGATGGGAAAGGGCTATCACCGCCCCCCCAACCCCTCCGGCAGCCAGAAGGGTGGGAGGCAAGTTTGACAATGACTTGGGCTGTTTCTTAGCGACTTGCTCTTTCAGACAGACACCCACCACCCTTGGCAGGTGGAGGCAATCCCCACACCGGCGCCCCTCCCTGAGCAAGCTCTGTGCATAGCGAGTGAGTTTAAGAGCCAGGAGAAATTGGAAATCAGATTTCCAGCGTAGCGAGAAGGGGCTGGGGAAATTAGCTGACTAGCTCAGCGGTGGAGCACGCTGCGATATAGCATGCAAAGGGGAAGCCTGGGAGTTTACCATTCTCTCCTCTAACCTGGCTCCTTCTCTTCCCTCATTGTGACTATGCCATAACTTTCTAGACAAGGCAATGTATTTTTCCCTTCCTCTGTGCCTTTCCCCCACCCCACCCTGGGAGCTGTTTGCATTATCATTTGCGAAATACACGACACCGCTCTGGCTGTATCGCTTCCTGATCCGTGTGGGACTTCCTCTCCCCTAGGAATTGCAGATACATTTCTGGCTACTAAAAGCTTTTTATTGATTCTCCCCCCTCCCCCCCAGCAAATGAGTGTGCAGCAAAAAAGCAGGAACAATTTTTTTAAAAAATTACTGGGTGTGAAAAAATCATGTTTTCTTGCTCCCCTTTACAGCAACTTGTCCTTAAACAAATTCCAGCTTTCAGCAGTTACCGTTTAAGAAGAACAAGCTTGAGAAATTTGCCTCCCAAGGACCAGGTTCTGAGCTGATTCCAGTTTTATACCAATGTAACTTTATTAGCTTCTGTGCCCTTGCTGCTGATTCACACCAGATTTTAAATGAGCTCCAAATCCGGTCATGAGTATCTTTCAGGGCCAGACAATTTTAGTACTGATTTTTCAACCAAGAAAATCATAGGTGCCTCTAAACTTGAGCCCTTATTGGTGTTTTTGGGTAAAGCAGCTCTGTAATAGTTCTCATACCATATACTAATCTACTAATCATACACTAATCTAATTCAGAGAGAACGTTAGCACGTAACTTTCTTTTGAATCATTTTTCTTCTTTCCACCAGCTAAGGAAAAGCTGGGGCTCAGTGAATGATAAAAGGCGAGAGAAGAGAGGAGTGAAAAAAGAATGAAAGCGAAATCATTTATAAAGGGAGGAGATACTTGTTGGTTTCCTTTCTGCACTGCCCATCAGAGCAGGGACCGGCTGCTCCAGCTCATATGTATTGTAGTGCAGGTGTAGTATTCCCATTTGTGGTCTTCCCTGGGATGGAGCAGGGATGGAAACTTCTAAAGCAGCCCACCCAGAGGGAAGGATGTGGTGGTGAAGATCAGAGGCTGCTAATGGACGGTGGTATTCCAGAGCTCTCGCGCAGCTGGCCACATACACCGTATGGTCCCAAACCCGCCAGCTGCTGCTGCTGCTGTTCTGCGCAGCTTGGAGCAATTCCTGGAAGAGAGGCACGCGGAGAAATGGCTGAGGAGCCAGGGAATTTCCCACTGGAAAATGCAAAGGGTCATTTTGTGAATGTGTGATAGAATCCCAAGGCAAAAAAATCTTCATGGAGCTTGGCCCTAAGGGGGAAAGAATCTGTCCTGAGTGCAAAAAGCCTTTTAGAGACCATTGATCTCATCTCAAACCCGCACGTTTAAGATGAAAGCCTTGACAGGCCAAGAGCAGGATTTGCTTTACCGTCACCCGTACAACCATCCAGGCCTGCAGCGTCACTCCAACAGCCTGAACTCTGCTCCCCTTGAAGCACCACACAAATGACAAGGCCAGCCAGAAAGAGACAGAGGTAGCCATCCATCACCGAGGTCCATCTCCTTAATGACTATGGACACACTGATACCTTCATGAGCCCATGAGATTGATGGATAAGGTTGGCTCGCAACAGCTCCCGAGCATGGCCATAGGTATCTGGTCATGCACACTTTACAAAGCATAGCAAGGCCTAGTGAAGCATGCACCATACGGCTGAGGGTGCATAGCATGTGTATTCTGAACGTATGGATAGACCTTACCCACCTGTTGCCCCTCAACCACCTGATCTCACATAAAGAACCGCTCATCAGAGTTCAGCAAAGCTTCCCACACTGATTAGTTGGCACAGCTGGGGTCTGGGTCCCATTTCCCCTGGGGCCAGTAATCTACCAGCTTTGCAGTCAGCAAGCAGACTAAATCCCCCACAAATCCCCAGGAAAGACTCCTGGAGCAGGTCCATTTTCTGCAGAACACCAAACCGCAGGGGGGTGGGAGTGAGGCCCTCATAAGTCCTAGCAATGACTGCAGGTGATTAGGGACCTCTGGAGCGACCTCAGGAATTTTTTTTAATAGAAAAGATCAACAATGCCAATTCATCAAACCCAAAACTTCCCGCAGGATCAGGTCAGATGCGAGGACTTTTTCCTGATAAGCGAAGGCAAATTATTCGGGGGAAAGAAAAGCATTTGAAAAGTGTCGAAATAGCTAATTTCAAGCTTTTTGGACAAAATATTTCGACTTCTGGGCCGAACTAACTTACCTTTCGAAAGTTTAGTTGCATTTAAAAAATAAAAATTTAAAGAGAAACAAAATGAAATGTTTCCAAACTATCAAAATGAAATATTTTAAAAGACCCAAATGAGTGTTTTTTCCCCAGGGTTTCTGTTCAGGAACATTTCAGGATTGTCTTCTCATCCCAGGTCAGGGACGGGAATGTTTTTTACAAATGCTCTAAAGTTTTTTGGTTCAGTAAAACCATTACCCACTCAGACCTACCAGCAAGAGCCCAGAATACAGTAATTCAGGAACAACATGATAGTGTGGCTGCTCACATTTGCGTTTACGAGTGTCAACCTCCGAGGCTAACCCTGCAATGAAGACACTGGGTAATGGACATCCAGATCTCCTGGTCAGAGCCAGAGGCCGCAGTCATGACACAGGAGCTGAGTCAAGCCACCAGGAAGTCAGCCACAGGAGACAAACTAGAGACCATGGCCACAAGTCACACACCAGGAGTCAAGACGAGGGGGGATGCTGGGAAATCAAGCCAGGAGAGCAGGAGCCAGGTGGAGCCGCCCAATTGTTTGGACAGATCCCTGTTCCTGCTGCTGGCTTAAGTCGGACCAACAATCCAATTGGCTGTGGTGGGACTTTGCCAATAGGATCTCAGGGGCAGAGCCTCACACCAAGGCTGAGGTGGATGTTTGTACATGGAGAGGCCCAACCTTTCCAGATGTTGTGTCCCTCGGGGTGAACTACGGTATGTAAAATTTCAGGCAGTTCATGTTGTTTGAGAGGCAGCTTGTTCATGTTACATTGGACTTAGACCTGGGAAGGAAAGATGAGAAGGGAACAAGAGAGAATCAGGCATGGGTCACGCCAGTGCCCTCGTGGAAGACTGAGGGCCGATGGGTGGGGCAGCCGAGGTACTAAAATACACAGCTACCACTAATGGAATCTGAGCTGGCTGCCCCTGTAGACATTATGGTGACGAGGAGAGGCTGAAGAACTCAACAGAACCTCTCCATAGACAATATGGCTTTGCTGGAGCCGCCATCTGTCTGGGCGTCTCTACTTGTCTTACAAAGGTGAGGATAAGCGAGATGTTTTGTTGCTGGCACTGTCCAAAAACCTCTGGTCTAGCACCACCTGGCACCTAGGGGGATCTTTTCCTCCTTTGAGGGGTACGTGAACTCTTCCCAGGCTGCTTGGATTGCTGCTGGTAGCCATGCGTGGAAGCTAACCACTGAAACCACTCCTGGAGACCTGTCTGTGAGATGATTGAAGCTCCCCCCCCTCAACACTGTAGTTCTTGGGGAGTGGGGGTTAACTTCTTTAGGACCTCATCTGTCTCTAGGCCCTCATTACTTCCAAAGACAAATCCAGTATTGTTTTCTTGAACCTTGATGGAAAGGATAGAGATTCCGCAGAGTTCATCACAGATTAAAGGACTTCAGATTCAAGGGATGTGTGGGTGAGTCTTAGCCTGTATGCCCCCCAGGGCAGGGCCAGGCAGTTGTTCCTGGGGGTGCTTGTGCCTCCTCCTTGTTCAGCCAACATTGGGGTGCGAGTTGGGCTCAGAGAGGGAGGTTCTGCCCACCCCCTGTCCAACCCTCTCAGGATTACAGTCAGTGCTCCTGGCATGCCTGTTCATTCCGCCCCCGGACGGGTGCTCGGACGTATTGTATGTGGGCGGAGGGTGTTGGCTTACTCTTGGCTCAGCTGAGCATTGAGGCTGTTCAGGAGGGAGTCCAGCATCTCACAGGATCAGGTCTTTCGCTTTGCAATAGAATGAAATGGAAGAACACAAGACCCTCACGACCAGCATCTCCCACCACCGTTCTCCCCAGCTAACCTACATTTCCACGGGGCTGTCCTATGGGGGCATGGGGGAGGTGGAGAAGGCAGTTGCCATGATTACTTAGCTATCCTTAACTCCCCCAGGAAACTGCCAGGGGTTCTGGGGCTCACCTGATCCATTACCATCGGCATGCTGTAATGGAGCAGAAAGTGTGGGGGGGGTGTCACGCCTGCTGCTACGGTGGCTATGTGACCGGCAGGAGTTGCCCAATGCTGTCTGAGAGGCCGAGGCTGCTCATAAGCCCTGAGCCGGGAGGGAAGCAGTCACCTGCAGAGCCCCCAGCTGTGGCCCACGTGTGGGGCTGCCAGGCCCCACGTGGCCGGCGGTGCAGAGTAATCTGGTGGGGAGCTCAGCAACGTTCCCCCCGATTTTTTTCCACCCACATGCAGGATAAATTTTATGCGCACCCAGGCACGTGAGGCTTGCACCATCACTCGACACGCACTCTGCCGGCTGTGGGAGCGCTGCTAATCCGCTGGGCCGCATGGGCAGCTTTCCCGGGCGGCTGCCCTAGTGCTCAGCTTCCAGGGAGCGCCAGAGGTCACACAGGCAGCCGGCCTGGAATTAACAGATGGCTCTTGGATGGCCTACAAAAGCAGCTGGACTGAGAAAACGGGGTCCCTGGCAGCTTCAGTGGTGGGATCTTCCTTCTCTGACTCTCTTACGGGGGTCTAGTTCTAGGAGACCAGGGAGCTCTAGAGATTGGCAGATACCGGCTTAGAGCATCTTTCACCTCGAAACCAACGGTGGCTGCTTGTCGTCCTCAGTGGCCTGGGAAAAATTAATTCAGGGCCCTCAGGCCAGATCCCAGCCAACGCCTTTTTGCCAGCAAATCCCAGAAGGGCCAGCAAGAAAGAGCTTGCACATTTGTAACTCCCGACACGTGCCGTACAGAGCAGATGGAGCTTAGAACTCCCTACGTCCACCCCCTCCCGGGTCCTGCTTCCTGCCTCCTGCCTGTCGCGGCTATGAAGAACTCAGCACCTGCCCCAAGGCCTTCTGTCTTTGCTCCTCCCCTGCTGCAGCTGGAATTCCTTTCCTAACCATTTCGATTCTTCCAGGCCTGCCCCGGTTGTGTGTTTCCATGTTACCGCAGCGCCTCTTCCCCTGGGAAGGTCTCGCCCAGCACCCATCTAGCGATGTTCTTGTAGGTCAGCCGTTCCCCACCTTTTCCAGAGGGGGACCCATTTTAACAATTCAGGAAGACTTGGTGACCCATAGCAATTCACAAACCTAGCTAGTGTTGTGCCTGAGGCAAGAGTATAAAATTGTATCCCCGCTTTATATATTCATAATAGTTATTTCATAGAAAAGGAGAAATATATTAATAAAATGATAACATTACATTTACTATAGCTGGTCACAGCTGTGGTAGTGGAAAGACATCCCCAAACTGCTCCCCCCCAGCTTAAGCCCCACAATCAGGGGCCGGGGGAGTCAAACTCAGGGTCTGGAGGGGACTAGGGGAGTCCCACTCAGAGGCTAGGAGTCACTCAAGCTGGAGAGGACTAGGGGAGTCCCACTCAGGGGCTAGGAGTCACTAAGGGGGTGCAGGGGGCTGGGGGAGTCACAGGGACCCCTGCAGCTGGAACAGGAAGCTCCAGCTGGTAGTGCTAGCTGTGGGAAACCCAACCAGGTGGTGGGGGGGAACCCCCAACCCCTGTGGCTGAAAGCTGGCTGGGGCGCAGCCCCAGCCGGCAGCACCAGCTGCCAGAAATCTGCTGGGGTCTGCGAGGACCCCCTGTCCTGCAGAGGCTGTAAGCCAGGGAACTGATCAGCTCTGCCCTCCCACCCAGCGCCCGCCTCCCCGCCCTTACCTGAGCTGGGCACCGCTCCTCAGATATGCACTTCTCTGCCCTGCAGCTGAAATGGTTCTCAAGGCCACTGATTGGCTTAACTGCCTGACTGCTGATCATCCAATTAAGAAATTGAGACCCACTTCAAGAGCGTGAAAGGCTTCTTAACAGCCACCTGTGGAGCCACCCAGCAAAGCCGGCCACCCTCTGGAAACGTAATCGGGACCCACAGGTTGGGAACCCCTGTTCTAGCTGCAGCCTCCATTTTCCAGCCAGAGTTTCTGTCCTACGTTCTGTTTCGTCCTCTGCCCGAGTTCTTCATTTGTGATTTGTTTTTTCCGGTCGCTGATACTGACATTTGGTGAAGCATCTTGTTTAGGAAAAGCTGGAGGTTAGATAGTGAGGATTTAATCGGTTCCTTGCATGTACCTGTGTTATCCTAGCTCCGCACCAGTGGTACAGGGGGAATTCCATCCGAGGGTGAGGACCACAGCCCAGAACTGGGGGATTGAATCTCCTTGCTGCCCAGCCTAAGGCAGCCGCTGTCTCTGTCCTCCCTCAGCCAGTCACGTCCATGGCTCAGCTGCCTCGTGTGGGAGCTAAGCAGGGTTCCTCAGCAGTTCGGCTAGTCGACGGCAGGTTTAAGACACTTTGTGATTCTGAGGCCAACCTCCCCTCTGGCTTTGAGAGCAAACTTCAGGGCAGTTTCTCCCCCTGCCTGCTGACCCCCCTTCCCTGGAGCTAGTCTTAGGGAAGGCTCTCAGGACAAGGCAGGAGGGGAGCACCCGGAGATGCATTGGCACACGAAGGTCTCAGGGCCTGACTGAGGGCCGACGGGTGGGGCGGCTGAGGTACTAAAGTAAACAGCTACCGCTAATGGAAGCTGAGCTGGCTGCCCCTGCAGAACAAGGCAGAGCCTTCAGCCACCAGGCAGCTAACCTGCGCTAGTGCACCAAGGCTTAAACCAGATACAGGGGAGCTCCAACTGGCTTCCTGAGGGCCTGATCCCCAAAGGCCTTCGCCACTTGCCGTGGGAGAGCCCCCACGCGGGGCTGTCGGCACCTGGCCATGGGGACCATCTGCACCTGTAAGAACACAGGCCAACGGGGTTTGCAAACTAAGTGGCGGGACCCACCGCACGTGGCCGGCATGCTCCTGTGGCAGGTGATGATCTAGTATGAGCCTTGAGGGAACCGGGCCAGGCTCAGCAAGCGGCTGAATGCTGGTGAGGCGGTAAGCACCGGCGCGCTGGCTGGCCAGTGCTTTGGCTCCTGCCCTAGAAGATCAGGGGGGCCGTGGCGGCCGCAGGACAAGGACATTCCAGCATGTGGCAGCCGGTGTGAATTGCACTGCGAGCTAATTAGTGACCCCCAAGCTGCCAGAGCCAGAAGAGCACGTGGGAAATTGAATTACCTTGCCCATTAGCTCAGAGGCACTTTGCAACCCTAACGGCTCCCCGGAGAGCCCCTTCCCTGCTCCAGGCACGAGAGAACAGCGACGCCCGCGACCCGCTGGACTCTGCCACTAGCCCCCTGTGCAGCCTCTCAGCCACCCCCCGCCAGGCCCCATGAAGAGAAACGACCCTGGGGAGCGCCAGAGCCAGCCCAGAGCAGGGCCGTGCTGTGCTCCTGACAGCGCCGGCCCAGTGAGCGCTCACCGCTCAGCAACACCACCTTTGCCCTGAGAGGCCGACGCTAACTCAGCGTGTAAGAGGGGGGTCGGGAGCGGGCGCAGCCGGCACTGCGGAGAGGAAGCGGGAAGGGGGTGGGAGCAAAGGGCAGCAGTGGGGCTCCAGGAGGAGAGATGGGGCGGTTAAGGCCCCAGGAGGAGCAGCCTCGTCCACCACAGAGAACAGGGGCAGAAAGGCCCATTGAAATTAGGCATCTAAATGCCTGGGAGGGTCGGAGAGAGGCTCCATTTGTGGCAGGAGCTATCGGGAGCCTTGGGGAAGGAAGGAGAAGTAGTAGAGGGTGTGGCAGGGTCATGCGTTCAGCCAGGGCCTCAAAGGAGAGGAAGAACTGCAGACGCAGGTGACCACGAGGGCTGGGAACGGCACCCCGCCCAACCAGGAGCTCATGAGGGTCCTTAGCTAAGTGCCTGGGTTGCTGAGGGACAGCTGACCTAGCCTCTCTACCCGCAGCCCTTGGCTCTGCCCACGGTCTGATGATCTTTTCCCCACCTCTTACAGCCCCGTGGAGCAAACTACAGCGAGGACCAGCTCGGGCTGGCTCCCACCATGGGGCTCGCCGGCCTCCAGGCAACACGTTGGCCGCACCACCTTGCTGCTGCTGCTGCTCCTGTGCGCTGAGCCATTCTGGGCCCAGAGCCTGAAGCCCTCCTTGCCCCCCCTCGTGACAGACCGACCCTTCCTGGTGGCCTGGAACGCCCCAACAGCTCGGTGCTGGACGTCCTACAAGGTGCCCCTCGGTGTGGCCTCTTTCGGCCTCCTGGCGAACAGGCAGGAAGACTTCACAGGCGGGAACGTCACCATCTTCTACTACGACCAGCTGGGCCTGTACCCCTACTACCTGAACACCACCACACCGCCCATGGCCGTCAACGGCGGCTGCCCTCAGAACGCCAGCCTGCTGGACCACCTGGACAAGATGGCCGCCGACGTGGCCGACGCCCTGCCTTCTGCCTCCTTCGGCGGCCTGGCCGTGATCGACTGGGAGAACTGGAGGCCCCTCTGGATCCGGAACTGGGACAAGAAGAACATCTACCGGGCCATGTCCGCCTGGCTGGTGAGGCGGAGGAACCCCGGCTGGCCCGAGGAGCAGGTGGAGCTGGAGGCCAAGTGGGAGTTTGAGACGGCTGCGGCCAGGTTCATGACCGAGTCCCTCAAGCTGGCGCGGTCACTCCGGCCTGGCGGCTGGTGGGGCTACTACCTCTTCCCCGAGTGCTACAACTACCACTACTGGGAGGACTTTGAGAACTTCACCGGGGGCTGCCCGCAGGTGGAGGTGCAGCGGAACAACAAGCTGCTGTGGCTGTGGGAGCAGAGCAAGGCGCTCTACCCCTCCGTCTACATGGAGGAGGTGTTGAGAGACTCCCCTCAGGGCAAGAGCTTCGTGCGGGCCAAGCTCAGGGAGGCGCTGCGCGTGGCTCAGCTGCCCTCCGCCAACTACTCCCTGCCCGTCTTCGCCTACGCCCGGCCCTTCTACAGCTACTCCCTGAGGGAGCTAAGCCAGGTGAGATGCCTCCTCGTCCTCCTTCCTGGCCCCTGGCCGTATCCACCCCCTGCAAAACATCACCAGGAGGGAGCAAACCTGGAACCTTGAGCCCTGACACCACCGGGAGCTGGGTGCTCTGCTTGGTGCCTCAGCCAAGCTGGAGGGGGGAGCAGACGGGAACTTAATTCCAGGTGAAGAGGTGATGACGTTTCCCTGGTTGACCAGCCCGTGCCCCCCACCTTTAACACCAGCCCTTCTCAGCAGGATTCCAGGGTGCTCGCCCTGACCCGTACCTGGTAGGTCCTTTAGAAACGCTGCTATCCCCAGCAAGGACTAACTCCCCCTCTGGCCAGCAAAGCATTTGCATAACTGAGCTCACGAAGGGAAGCACAGCGCCTCCATGCTGTGCAGCTCAAGGGCCCGGAGCGGTGGGCGCACATGCTCGGAGCCGCTGACCCCACGAGGGCAGGGTGTCCCCACCCAGCTGGCGCCCCGTTCTTGGGGGGCTTGCTGCTGTCGGGCGGCAGACCCGGGCACGGAGCCGAGGCAGCGGGCTGCTCAGTGGTCCGGCCTGGGGCTCTCAGCTCGGTGTTCTCACCATGCCGCCGGTTTCTCTTGTTGCAGACAGACCTGGTGCACACCATTGGGCAGGCGGCCGCCCTGGGGGCTCACGGGATCGTTCTCTGGGGAGGCGTGGAATATTCTCGCAACCAGGTAATGACGGGCACTTGTGGCGGGGGAGGCGGGTGGGTGCAGGATGTAGGGACACCAGCCTCTGGGATCCGTCCCCCTTTCATTGTCCCCCAGCCCGCAGATGCTCCCTGCCTTAGCAGCAGGGGCCAGATGGACCTCCCCAGAGCCCTGCTCATCCGCACAGTTGACCTGGCCATAAGGCGGGGGTGGGGGGGTTCAGATCCAGCTCCCAGCAGGCTAGGTGCAGCAGCAGTACACTGGCCAAGGATGAAGTAAGCTGTGTAAAGTGATCTCCCTGCACCGGTCCGTTCAACATCTTTATTAGCGACCCGGATGAGGGACTGGATTGCACCCTCGGCAGGTTTGCAGACAACACCAAGCTAGGGGGAGAGAGATATGTCGGAGGGTAGAGATAGGATCCAGAGGGACCTGGAAAAATTGGAGGACGGGGCCAAAAGAAATCTGATGTGGTTCAAGAAGGAGAAGTGCGGAGTCCTGGAGCTGGGACAGAAAAATCCCAAGTATTGTTATAGGCTGGGGACCGACTGGCTCAGCAGCAGCACAGCAGAAAGGGACCTAGGGGTCATGATGGATGAAAGGCTGGATATGAGTCAACAGTGCGCCCTTGTAGCCAAGAAGGCTAATGGCACATTGGGGCGCATTAGGCGCAGCACTGCGAGCAGATCTAGAGAAGTGGTTGTTCCCCTCTATTCGGCACTGGTGAGGAATACTGTAAAAATATCGTAGTGTGTGTCCAGTTGTGCCCCACGGCTATGGCAGGCAGAGGACTCTCTCCCAGCACCTTCCGGTCTGAAGAAGGGGGTCTTTCCCACAAGAGCTCAGCCCCTAATAAATTATTTTATTAGTCTTCAAAGTGCTAGAGGACTGCTCTTTCGTTTCCTCCGTTAAATGCTTCTGAGCAAGGCTTGGCTGCTGATCCATGTGCTGTGAACCCCTGCTGAGCCCTTAATTCTTTATCAACAGCAGACAGACGGTCACTCCCCCATTTTGCCCAGGATCAAAGTCCAGCTGGCAGGCCTAGGATTACACAGCTCTACCCGCAAACTCTCTTTCAACGCGAGCCCAACCCTAGCTTCCTGCCCGGCCCTCTCCTTCTGTTCCAACACTTATTACCATCAACGCTGGAGTCGAATGGTAAAGAGTTGTTAAATCGCAGACATCTAACGTTAGCAGTTGCTGTTTAACATCCTCCTCAATTGCTTGTTATTAGTCTTCCCGCAGCACCAGGTGGCCTTGGCTCAGGTAGCTGTACGATCCCGATCCCGATCCCTCCCGAGATGGTTTAGCTACTGCAAACAGACTAATAACCACCAACCCAGGGAAGTGACTGAAAGGAGTTTATGTTTTCCAATGGGATTACACAGTCCCATCACTGAGGCCAGGTCTACACTAGACATTAAAGTCAATTGTAGACAGGCAGTTCTAGCTACAGCAACTGCATGAGTGGAATCGACTTATCTGCAATCGACTTACCTGGCCATGCTCAGCGGGAGGTTGGTGGGAGAATTTCTCCCATAGACCTCTCTTACTCCTGGCGATATTGAGGAGCACGGGGTCAACTGTCGACCCCAGATAGTTCGATTTCATGCATCCCTACCAGGCACGTGAAATCGAGCCCTGGAAGATCAACCTGAGTGGAGCGATCTTCTGCATAATGTAAAGACACCGGAGAAAGGAGGAGACATGACTTCAAGAGAGAGAAATCCCATGTAACAGAGAAAAGAAGGAGGGACATTGATAGCAATGAATAGTAGGCATCCATACTCTATGCAGACTGAAGGATGCCTACTATTCATTGCTATCAATGTCCCTCCTTCTTTTCTCTGTTACATGGGATTTCTCTCTCTTGAAGTCATGTCTCCTCCTTATACATTTAGAAGCCTGAGATTTCACATGATTGAGAAGGGAAGCAGAAAAAAATTTAAAAACCACAAGAGGAAATGCATCACCAGCGGAGGTGAGGAGTCCTTAAAATAATCAGGAACAAAACAAACCTTAACCATGGCTTTCAGCCCTTGCCAGGTGGAAACGATAGAATCCTCACTAACAATGAAGAAAAGGTGCAGCTATAGGTTGAACCTCTCTAGTCAGGAATTCTCCCATCCAGCAACATCCATAATTCAGCATGAGTTTAGTTAGCCAGCTGACCATTTATCATGGGTGTGGCCAAGTTGCCCGTGGTCCCATAGAGTTTGTTTCCAGCCACCAGTCCTGGCACTCAGTGTTCTGGGCTGTTATTTAGCTGTCATTTACCCCTCAATGTCTTGTAAGAGCCCAGGAAGCAGTGGAAGTGTTGGTGATGTGCTAGACAATATTGACCTCCTCTGGTCCAGCAAATTTTCTCATCTCGCACCGGTCAGGTCCCGAGGGTGCTGGACAAGAGAGAGGTTCAACCTGTATTCAAAAATATGCCTGTGGTGTGTTGGGAAAAAGCCAGATGATGCAACCATATCGGATGATTTGTCAAATACTTTCCAATCCACAGATAAACCACAGCTCCTAGAGCAAGACTTTTTTAAAAACCCACAGGCCCACATCATCTTCCCCCAATTTTTTTTTTTTTACACAAGAGCTGGTCGAGGAGCTCTCTGGACACACATTGATTTTTAATAACCTCTGGAACACAAGGAGACTGGATGGAAGATACTGTTGTTTTGGGGGCACCTCATTTTACCCTGAAACACAAGTAGTTATAGGCCCATCACCCTGAATGTGATCCCAGACAGAGTATTGGAAGGGCTGATATGGGTCTCAGAGAAGGATAATAGAACCTCTGCCAATCAACATGGGAATAAAAAATAGCTCTTATCAAAACTCACTGGATATTAACTAGATGAGATTACAAGTTTGGCTGATAAATAGAGTTGATGTTCTACACTTAAGACTTCCGTAAGGCATTTAACTTGGTGCCACACTAGAATGATACAAAAATCAGCAAGGCAGGATCTGTGCGTGGAAAAGCTGGGAAGGTGTTAATTACATTTTGGACCTTGGCAACCCTCATCAAGCAGGTGGGTTTGTGGGGGGGGATCCTGCAGAAATTGCTTCTTGGCCTTCCGCCATTTAATGTTCGTGTCAGTGACCTGGAAGAAAACAAAATAATCCTGGATGAAGGGCGAGGAAGAGGTGATATGACCTTTAGTTGGCAGTGAAGTAATTTCAGAGCAATCACTACTGGAATATCACGCTCAGTTCTCGAGTCCTCAGTTCAAGGCAGATTATGAGCTAGAGAGGGGTCTGGGAAGAGCTATGAGAATGATCGCTGGGAGCAGAAAACAGGCCTCACAGTCACTGGGCTCCTGGAGTGTATTTAGCTCATCACAGAGAAGGCTCAGGTGTGACTTGATCACATGTCTATGTAGCAACACGAACAAAAGAAATTGGATAGAGGGTTCTTCATCCTAGCAGATGCCAGATAAAATCCAATGGCTGGAAACTGATGCCAGACAAGTTCAGATCAGAAATAAGGCAATTGGGGGTGGGGGATAATTAACCCACGGAACACCACACCAAGTGCTGTGACTGACTCTCCAGCACCGGGAGTTTTAAGATCAAGTCCTGATGTGTTCTCTAAAAGATCTGGTCTGGTTCCGACACAGCTCTGGGCTCTAAGTAAGAACTAATTCAAGGAAGCCCAACGGCTTGTGTTACCCCCTGATCAGAACGGTCCCTTCTGGCCTTTGATTTCAGAATAGCACAGCCCGGCTCGAGCACTTAACGGCAGAGTAACAGCTTTAATTTTCCTTCTCCAGCCCATCTGCGTGAAGATCCAGAAATACCTGACTTCCACCTTAGGCCCTTACGTCATCAACGTGACCACAGCAGCCAAACTCTGCAGCCAGGTGGTCTGCAATGACCACGGGCGCTGTCTCCGCAGGCAGATGGCCTCAGACAGCTACCTGCACCTGGACGCGAGCTCCTTCACGATCCAAGTGGACAAAGCTGCCCAGGTACCCCGCGTGTCAGTGAGAGGAGCCCTGACCACCCAGCAGAAGGCCAGGCTGAGACGAGAGTTCATGTGTCACTGCTACCAGGGCTGGCAGGGCAAACACTGCCGTTCCCGGGGGCAGAGCAACCGGCTGTGGGCGTGCAACTTGTGCATCCCTGCCTTGGTGGTGTCTGCAATATGGACGTGGGGCATGTGACCCCCTTGTGCAACCAACGAGTCTCACTGTGAATTGTGAAGTCAGTGATGTGACGTGAACCCCAGGAAAAGGAAGGAGGAGGGGAAACAGCAGCAGGTTCTGTAGGTTGGCAAGAGGACAGGAAAGTGTCCAGACATTTGTGAACCCCACCAGCGCCCACAACCCCTCCCCTTCTCCAAAAGGGGTCACGCAGCAGACAGCACGTGGATTTTCCTCCCCCACCATCATTCTTTGCAGGGTGCTATCACATTCTCCAATAACTTTCTACCAGCACAGAAGCAGCTTTACAAATATTTATGGTGCACTTTTTCCAAAGCACAGCCTGATAAGGAACAGTTTTCTATTGCTCCTTTTTAAAACCTCACGCTGGTCGGGGTTAGCTGTTTACAACAGGGTTACCAATGGCCGCTCTTGCCTCTTTGAGAAACAAACGTATTTAAATACATTCCTATTTATATGCAGAATGGACTTTTCCCACTCAGATCATTTTTAGGTGTCTTCCCAATGTGACTGGTGCTATTTTAACTCCTGGATATGTGTGTGGTTTTGCATTCCCTCTCTTCGCAAAGGGAGACGGAGTTGAGTTGATTTTTCTTGATTAAATATTTTCCATGTGAACATCACGTTTGCGGCTTAGCGGCCTGGCCCCTGAATTCTCAAACCAACCTGAGAAAGGGGTAAACTGCGAAGTGGCAAAATTTGCTGATACTAACCAGCACAAGATAGCTAAAAACAAAGCAGACTGAAGATTATCAAAAGCATCTCACAAAACAAAGTGACTGGTCAACAAAAAGGCAAATGAATTTTAACGTTGATAAATGCAAAGTAATACGCATTGGAAAACATAATCCTAAATATACTTACAAAATGATGGGGACTAAATTAGCGGTCACCCCTCAAGTGAGAGATCTTAGAGTCATTGTGGACAGTTCTCTGAACTCATCCACCCAATATGCAGCAGCGGTGAAAAAAACAGAAGACTGTTAGGAATCACTTAGATAGGGGTAGAAAATAAGAGACAATCTTATTGCTTCTATAAAAACCCATGATACACCCACATCTTGAGAAGTGCATGCAGAGGTGTTTGCCTCATCTCCAAAAAGGTATCTTGACACTGGAAGAACAAGACGATGACTTGTGGCACCTTATAGACTAACAGATATTTTGGAGCATAAGCTTTCGTGGGCAAAGACCCGCTTCATGAAGCGGGTCTTTGCCCACGAAAGCTTATGCTTCAAAATATCTGTTACTCTATAAGGTGCCACAAGATTTCTTCTTGTTCTCGAAGCTACAGACTTACAGGGCGACCTCTCTGATACTTGACACTGGAAGACGTTGAAAAAAGGGCAACAAGAAAGATTTGGGAGTTGGAATAGCTGCCAAGCAAGAAGAGATTAAAAAGACAAGCACTTTCCATCTTAGAAAAGAGGAGACTAAGGTGGGGGGATGTAATAGAGGTCTAGAAAATCATGCCAGGTGTGGAGAAAAATTGAATAAGGAAAAGTAATTGTTGTGAAGACCAGGACTTAAACAGGGATCAAAGAGAACTAGATAAGCTCATGGAGATAGGTCCATCAATGGCTAACAGCCAGGGCGAGTCGGAATGGTGCCCCAGCCTCTGTTTGTCAGAGGCTGGGAATCGGCAACAGGAGATGGATGACTTGATGACCTGTTCGGTTCATTCCTCTGGGACCCCTGTCATTGGCCACTGTCAGAAGACAGGCCTCTGGGCTAGCTGGACCCTTGGTCTGACCCAGTGTGGCTGTTCCAGTGTTGGCCTCTGGAAGGGCAAGCTGCAAGCTGTCCACCCAGCCTAGCCTGCAGCAGTCTCCACAAGAGTTCCAGGTGGGCAGGGAGGCCGAGAGCTGAAGAGGAACCTGGCCCCTAAGAGCAGCCATGAGACTAGGGAGGAGTCTCTCCAAGGGTCATCGGCCACTCACCTCCCTTTGAGTGTCAACCTGCCTGGGGCACCTTTGCACACGCCAGCCTGAGCGCTTCTTCCACAGGCTACCACCCAGCTAGCCTAAGGTGATCTTTGCCCAGGAGGTTGCCTGTGGCTCCATTTGAGGCAGTCCAGAATCAGAAGATGCTCAAGCCAGGCCAAGTGCTGTAGGCAGAACTACCTCAGTCAAGGGTATAAAAAAACACTGCGCCCCTACCCCGCCCCACCCACTCAGCCCCAAGCCTGGACACAGCTACACCTCAGAACAGAGCTGCCGATGGCAGAGCCAAGGGCATTTGGGGCAGTGGTGTTCCCTGGCTGGCAGAAAACCTCTCCTCTTGCATGTACGGTGGGGCCCCTCAGCACAGCTATGCCAGCCAAGCGTTTACCGCACAGACAAGGGCTCAGTTGACACCACCTCCACCCAAAAAAGCCAACAGCGCTTCTAGGTCGAGCCCGCGAGACTTCCTTTTACTTTGTGGACGGCCCCGGGGTGCTCGCACCCCCCTTCCTTCCCACCAAGAGCCAATGAAAACGTTCAACAGTTGGCCACAGCCAGCACGTAGACACCTTTGGTCCCTTTGTGGCTCCAGGCTGTGCGCCACAGAGGCCAGGAGACATCAGACTGCACTGAGGGCCATAGACATGGGATCTCATAACACTGTTTTAGGTACTTGTAAACTGCTATTGTGTCCCCTCTCCACCGCCTCTTTTCTAAACAAGCCCAACTGCTTCAGTCTTCCCTCATAGCTCATGTTCTCTAGACCTTTAGTCGTTCTTCTCGCTCTTCTCTGGACCCTCTCCAAATTCTCCACATCCTTCTAGAAATGCGGTGCCCAGAACTGGACACAGCCCTCCAACTGAGGCCGAATCAGCGCAGAGCAGAGCAGAATAACGTCTCATGTCTTGTCACAACACTCCCGCCAACGCATCCCAAAATCATGGCAACAGCAACAAGTCGCCAGGGTGAAAAAACGACGGAGGGATTTTATCGCAATGTCAGTTTCATCCCTGGCTTCCCCTAGCTGCACCTAGGACTTCTGCCAGGTGCATTACAGGCCTGGTTGGCTGCCTGTCGGTTTCAGTGGCTGCCACCCCCGGGGCCTGTACTGGAGGGAGTTGGCACTGGGCAGTGCCAGACAGGCAGGAAACGTCCACCGAGTCGAATTGTTTTAAAAATATTTTATTCTATAGAAAATACAGTGTTCGGTACAGTGTGTTCTGATTCTCTCCCCGCAACCTCCAACCCCCGCCGCCACCCAACCTGCGCCTGCTAGCGCCAGTTCAGCTGCAGTTCTTTTGCCGAATGCCAAAGACGCTTCCTGCACATCGATCTGGCAAACTTATCTCCAGGACCTGTTGGTAAAGACCCCCAAAGCTGCCAGTCTTGCCTCGGGCTGCCCCTGCTTCAGCTGAATAGGCTGATAGCACCAGGAGAGAATTTCCCCCCTAAAAGATCCTTCATGCAGACAAGTTTACAGCACTACCAATGTGTACTGGAAGGCTGCTGGCCACTCACATTAACTGGGAGCCATGAGAGATCTCCCATCCTCTGGCCTAGGTGCTGCCCTCCAACTTCCCATGGCCGTGCAGTCAGCAACTGCGGTAACACCCCGACCTGAATCCATTCTTTTTGGGTGCTGTCAGTACCAAGAGCTTCCTTGGTTTCCACCATTCAGCACCAGCTGGATGGACTATGCACCCCCCAGGCCAGACATGAGACCAGGGCTTCAGGCCAGAGCCCAGCCCAACAGTGTCCTAGCACGAGGAACAGGCACCTGGGCCCATTGCCCCCACACGTGCCAGCTGTGAGTTGGCCTGCACAACCACGAGAACCTTCAGGCTGGTGTGGAAGGGGCCTCAAAAGGGCCAGAGCGGCCCCATGGTAAGGGCTGATAGAGCAACTTGGAGGGCAGAGTGAGGCAAGGTGGCCCTTCCTCCAACTCCCCGAAAGAAAGGGGGCTAAGAGAAAGAACTACTGCAGACAGCCCCATCATGAGAGCAGTAGATGACCTTCAGGCTGGTACTTTAAGTACCTCAACGAGCCTCCAAAGATCTCACCCACTCTCCATGCCCGAGGCCTGCCTGACATCACTCTCACGGGCCCAGTGGTCAAAGTCACAGACTCCATCCCAGCCACAAATTTAGAGAGGGGTGAAAACTGGCTACATCACCAGCCCTTCATCCCATGTGATTCAGCTACCCCAGGACAGGAGCTGGCCTTGGAACACGGGGCTACTCTATGGAATAAGTGGGCAAGGAGGGAAGTACTGACACCAGCTACTGATTCTCGCTGCTTCTACTCAATTTCGGACAGGTCCTATAGCTATATTTGATCGTGTGCTAGGAGAGACCCAAATGGACTGCCACCACCATCACCTGGCAATGGTTTGCCTCCACAGTGGGGGTCACGACTGATGAGTCTGAAAAACACAAGGCCCAGAGACAGCCTGGAGGGTTTAGTTTACATTGCAGACTCTTCTAGAACGGATTAACTTTCTTTTAAATGGGGGAGAGACTTTAGAGACAGGAGCCAGAGAACAGGTCAACAGCTACCGTCACCACAGAAATGCCCCACACCTACAAGATGACCAGGTCTCTGTGTCTTCTCCTGTGCTCAAGGGCAGCCAGAAGCTTGTACTCAAACCTCTCCTAAACTCCACAAACCCTCCAGGCCCAGCTGAGGACGAAAAAAATCAATTCCCAGCCCAGGGAGAGAGACTAGAACTCTGCAACACCATTTTCCTAAGCAGCTGGTCCAGAACTCACTGCTCCAGAACATGGAGGCACCAGCATGACAAACGAACACAACACAGATCACTGATTTCACTGGGTCTCACGGTGGCAGAGGGATGCCCCAGCAGGAGTTTCTGTCCCACTGCACAATATAAAGCATGGGCAGAGTAGGTCCTTGCATGCATCGAATACCCACCCCACACGCGGACCCTTTCACGTAATGCCCCCAAAGAGGCAGGGCAAAGGGACAGACGGTCGGACAGTCAGAAGGGTCAGCAAGAACTGCGTCGTTCTGCGGGAAAACAGGAGTGCAGGCCTGTAAGCCACTGATTTCAAGAGAGGGGTCCTCACTTCCCCCATGTGCCCAGATAGCTCACGCCGTGGTCACAAGAGAAGCCCACTGATTCGGGCACATCACTACTGGAAGGAAAAGTAAGTGTGTCACTGAAAAGCCAGGCAGGTGAAGACCCAGCTGAGACTGAGACCGACTGCATAGTCTGTGCTTGGGAAGACGAGTGAGCGCCCACAGCTAAATCCCTGGCAAGGACCGTCTGTGTCTCCTGCGTGGTCAAGACCTACCCTTCACCCGCTGCTGGGCATCAGAGAGTCGGCCGTCCCAGCAATGCTAGGATCACCTCCAGCAGACAAGGCCAGCCGCCAAACCCTGGGACCTAGGGGACTGCTGAAAAACCAGCAACAAAGAGACGCTTCTCCCTTTCAACAGGTGGGCTGAGCAAACGGGCTCATAACATCCCTTCCTCACCACCTCCCTATCTTGGTCTGATCAAGTCACCACCGTTTGACGCCTGGAATGGATGAGCTGACCCTTGCTACAGGCTTCCAGGCTCTTCCTCCTCAGAGTCGGGGCCGATCCCTGCTAGAGAAGATCGCCCTGGCTGACACGTTGTTTCCACGGAAGCCAACAGAATAAAGCAAACAACGGCTTCACTCTGACATGAGACCGCACAATTCTACGGGATGGAAAAGGCCAAATCCCCTCAGGCACGATGCGGATAAGTCAGAGGCGGCCCAGGGAACGACGTGCACTAAATACTGAGACCCACAGGAACACACATCTGCTAAGCGGATTGGCCACAAATCTCCCCTGTTCCCAGTGATGGTTTGGACATTCTAGCGGGCCTGGGCTGCACATGCTCCTTCCACCTTCCCCATCACCTCCACAGCTCACCACGCCTTTCCTCCCGGGCCTTTCCTCCTCCTCCTCCATCCCTGGGACATGCTTTTGCCCAACCTGGTTTGCATGGATCTACAACTGTCTTTTTCAGGCACCAAGTGTTCCCGGTCAGGGTGAACAGACGACCCTGCTAACCAAGGTGCAGAAGGCAGCAGGTAACATCACCAGCAGCAGCCTTCTCCCAGCCCAGCAGAGCAAAACCACACAGCTAGTAATCAGCGTGACCACATAATGCAGCCCACAGCTAGCAGGGGCGATCTCCACTGCCCGGCTGGGGGAAAGCAGAGCTGGAATGAAGGATGGGCATGCAACTGCTGGGCATAACGAGGGGTTCAACAGTCACCCGAGAGGATGAATGATGTTATGGGGGGACTGGGTTGCATAACATGCCCCCGGTTGGCTGCGAGATGCTACCCCATGTTCCGAAGTCCCTGTAGGTTTGGGTGATGGGTTCAAGACACAACAGGTGCCAGAGGTTTAGGATTGAGTCCCGGTGAAGCAGGGCAGGATGGTTATGCAGCCCTAGAGCTGGGAGCGAGACAGGTTCCCGCACCAGGGCAGTGCAGGGAGGCGGCCCAGAGCCAGGTACTGGAGACCACGGGTCCAAATGAGCTGGCTGTGTTCAGGCAGCATCCAGAGTGCCGAGAGGATCAAAGCCCAGGCAGCAAAGAGCCACCAGCGGAGGCTGACGGCTCAGGGCTCGCCTCCCTCATCCTCTCAGCTCAGCTGCCGTGAAGCCAACTGGGGGCAAAGGGAAACAGCGCCTGGTTTAAGAGCTGCGGCTGGGAACGCCAGTGGTCCTGCCCCAGACTCCCAGAGGTGCTGACCCCTTCCCTCGGGGAGGCAGCTGCCCGGCACACCTGTACCAGGGCACGGGCCAGCTGAGGAAAGGGACCTGGACACAGAGCACCACACAACACGCTTTCGTCCTACCGGCCCCAAACGGGACTCCTATCCTTCGGTCCGCGCAGGCACCAGCTAAACCAGCTCACAAGGCAGGCGGAGTCACGCGCGTGAGTTTAAATCTCATTTCAGACTAGAACCACCATTCGGCTCAGGAGTTACACAACAAAAGAGCAAGCCGGGGGGGGGGAGGAGAAAATAAAACACCCACAGATCCCTCCCCCGCCCCCGATCTCCACCCCACAAACGAAGCCAGGCGGTCACGATTTCACTGAAGAGGAGGAGCAGGAGGAGGAGGAGGGGGGAAGTCCTCTCCGGGCTCAGTGGGCAGGCTTGGAAGTGGAGCCATGGCTCCTGGGGAAGATGCCCTTCTGGACGCCCTCAGAAGTTCACAGGCCCTGTTCCTGCCCCGGCTTCTTGCCCTTGGGGATCTAACTGTCCTCGCCGTTCTCTCCTGGCCCTTTGATCAGTCGCTTCTGTCCCCGTTTCCCCACGGGCCCCCGGGGCTTGGCGAAGGCCTGCTTGAAGGCGTGCTGCTTGGGGTGGACCTCGTCGTACAGGAACTCCGCCGTCAGCTCGGCTCCGTCGTCTATCTCGATCTGGCGCACAAAAGGGCACATTAATGCTGCCGCCCAGCCGGGCGCCTGCGGGGAACGGGGAGCGGCCTCGTCCCCCAGCTTTGAGATGAGAGCCCCCCACTGCCGCCTCAACGACCCCTGGAGCAACACCAGCTCCCCACCCTCTGCTCCCCACCATCCAGCTCGGCTCGGATGGCTGAGGCGTCCCGCCCTACAGAGCCGATACGGCTTTCCAGAGAGCTGCTGGCAATGGCCGAGCTCCCGGCTGCTCCAGGGGAGCAGTTACCTCAGAGCCACACCACTGTACCTTCAAAACGCCCTCTGGACAGCCAACGCCCCTCCCCCGATACGCCCCCTCGGGCACTACGCTAAGTCCCATCCACACTGATCTGACGGAGGTTTTAAGTCGGACATTCCCGAAGGGAAGTGTCTTCCGAGGTCCCCTCCGGCGGCATTTCTCAACAACCGCTCCACAGGCTGGCGCCGGCCCCCGAGGTCTCCCCCACACAGCCAGCTGCTCTCTGGGACCAGAAAGGCTGAGAAATCCTGCTCCAGCCTATCCCGGTGGAACCAGCCCTGCCAGGGCCCCTGGGGTATGTTCTCCTGCATGCTCTGAACTGGCTCCAGGGACAGGACATGGGCCACTTCTCTTGAGGACCCTGCCCGTGGATGGTCACCTCGGATGTTCTCTCGCCCAGCTTTGGACCACCTAACAATTCCAATCCCTCCTCATTGTTCACCCCCTCGGGAGACAAGCACCCAGGTCTCTCTCTGCATTCTCCAGCTGGGAGCACGATGGGAGACACAGACTCACCTTCTTTGTAATCTCCAGGGAGAAGTCCTGCTCCACAGTGTCGAGAAGCCGGCTCTTGCAGCTGGAGTAGAGCATGCGCTCCTTAATGCCGCACTTGTACCCGGGCATGGAGTAGATGAACACTGCGAGAGAAGGTGAGACGGTCAGCCTAACCCTGGCCTTCACCGCTGAGGAACAGCTGTGAATGGGGAGCCAAGGGTCAGAAGCCAGCCTGGGTCCCACCCGGCTCTGCCCAGCATGCTCACAGGAGGGCCCCACACACAGGCCTGTGCCGCGCTCGCTGCCAGAGACAGGGCAGGAAAACCACAAGCGTGGGCAGAAGGCGGAGTAACATCACGTGCGCCCAGGGCAAGGAGCCGCCGGAGTCGGGGCTCTCGGGGGATACGAGTCCCTGGCCGAGGGCTGGGCAGAGCTCACCCACAGACTCCAGGTAGTCGCCCTCGTGAGAGTGCTTGTACAGGAAGAAGTGATAGCGAGCGGAGTCCTGGGGGATCCTCCTGGGGAGGTCTGCCAGCTCCGTGGCATTCGTATGGACCAGGTCTATAGTCTCCCGCTCGAGATCCAGTTTCTGGTGGAAGGGGAAAGGGGGTGGGGGTGGGAGAGAGAGAGGGAGATCAGCGCGTAACACTGCCGTGGCCTCTTGGTGGCTCTGCAGACTCAAGGAAGGAGCACCGGGGGGCGGGAGGGGGGCACAGCACCAGGGAGCCCACCCGGCCTCCTTACCAGCTGGATGTAATTGATTTTCTTCTGCTTCAGCAGCTGGATGGCCTGCTGCGCCTCGGCCTGCAGCGGGAAAGCCAGGCCCTGCAGCGTCTGGTGTTTGCTCTCCACGCTGATCTCCGTCTTCACCTGAGAACAGAGACCCCACGGGCCAGTGACATGGGGCCGGGAAGCGGGGGGTAAAGCAAACTGAAACCACCACAAACTGGGCTACTCTGCTGCAGCCAGGGTGGGGGACACTCCACCCACTGACCTCCTAGGCAGGAGACAATGCATGGTGGGTGAGAACCCAACCGCCGCGGACGGGGGGGGGGCTCAAGAGCCGTGATCCTGTGCACCACCCAGCCAGCCAGTCCACAGAAGCGCTCCTGACCGCACGCGGCCGGCCAGCGTGCTGTACGCCCCAGATGCGCAAGTGGCCCCGCGTCCGGGAGCCTCAAGGCTGCTCTACTGCAGCGTGGCTGTCTCTTGGGAGGACGTGGAGGGCCACCTGGAAACCACCTCATGGAGCAGCCCGGCTCAGCGCGGCAAAGCGTCAGACCAGCGCACCAACTCTGCCAGACCACGTCTCTCTGGGTCTTGCTGCTCATCTTGGAGGCCTACGTGGAGCTGCGGAGAATCCCCTCCAGGCACACACCCTCACTAGCAACAATACTCAGCAGGGACAAGGAGGTTCACACCCTCCGAAGGGGGCCCTCAACTATGGACTCCCAACTCACGAGGGCTGCGCTGCGCCTGGAGCTTGCTGCTGTTAAAACAACCAGCAAGACCTGCTCCTCTCAGCACATCTCCACCGAAGGCCTGGAGGACCTAGCGTCAGACGGCCCCGAAGCAGGAAGCCACTCAGAAGCAAAGGGAGGAGAAACTCTCTCTTCCCCCACCCTTACGATCCACCATAAAGCTAAGGAAGCGGCTCAGACCAGGGTCACTGGAGGTAAGCGACTGAACCCCCGTGTCCCTCTTTCCCATCTGGGCTTCTTCAGAATTCAGTGGCAGCCTGCGGCCGGCGTGCTGAGGGCAGGAGCGCGTGCAAGATGGCCGCCCTCTTCAAAGCACCACATGGACGTGGCAGTACTGGGCGAGTCGTGACACAAAGTCACAGAGGCCACCAAAAGTCCAGTCACCTCACTTCACCAAGACGATCAGCTTTCAGACAAAAGGACAGCTGCCAGGCGGCCGCTATTCAGACCGCAGGCCCTGGAGCAACGAGAGCTGGTTGGCCCTGGGAAATTTCATAAGGGGGGCGGGGTTCAGCGTGATCGTACACCCCTCTACCGTGACCACCACCACCAAGGGAGTGTGGTGCATCATTTCCAGGAGACCGCTGCTCACTTGCAGGGTTTGTATTACGTCAGACAGGTTGAGGGGGACAGGGGGCCCTGCTAACTGCAGGAACGAAAAGTGGGGCCCATCGTGAAAAGTTTACTCGCCCCTGTGCTAGAGACCGGTTCGGAGAGATTTACGGGGCCACATGGAGTGAGACAGACCAGAAAGAATTTCCTGACCGCCCCCTGCCCAGCAGCATTTTCTTGACAACTTGTTCCCATGAGCTGCTCTGTGTTCAGGGAAAGGTCTCGCTGAGATATTTTCCCCAGCGCTGATCCCTGCCTAGGTGGGTGAGCCGTGAGGAAAGATTTCAGGGAGGGAGAGGACCCCGGGTCACCCATGCACATGTCCGGTTAAAAATAACTTGGGGCATGAAACACGCGATCCAGCACTCCACAGCCTCGCAACAGAGGGATTTCAAACGCAACAGGAATGGGAAGCGACGTTTGCTTGCTCGAACTCTACTTCCACCAGCAGCTGGAGTGTTTCGCCCTCGTTTGTCAGCCACAAGAACCCCTTAGCTGCACGATGGCTCTCGCCAGTTTTGCCACGCGAGCGCATTTTCTGTAGAGCTCTGAGGAGAACCTGCTCGGCCGACACCCTCACTGCCGGCCGAGGGCTTGCTCTGTGCGTCTCCCATCTGGTTCTGGGTCTGTACAGCACCCAACGCAACAGGGTCCCAGCCCCTGACTGGGGTTTCCCGGCACGACTGCAATAACTAACCACCTCTCAGAACAGCAGCTGGTTTTGTCTAATTTTGGGGCGCAAGCACATTGCAGAACTGCATTTGCAATTCTCAGTACCTGCTGCCAAGGAGCAATTGACTGTAGCGTGTGCGCACCGTTAGTTGTAGACAAAAAAAAAAGTGGACAGTGGCCCAAATTCCCAGCAGAACATTACAGGCGATGGGAAAAAAATCTCAGAGCAAGCCCTGGCCAGCTGAGTTGAGCAGCTGGGACGCGCCCACCCTAACAAAGAACACTCAACATCAACCAACCCACGCTCCGGTGCACTCAAACCACTTCAAGGAGAAGGAGAGGCAGAGAAAACATTTCTTTTGTTGGAAATTCAACTTCACACCTGCGTAGCTGACGCTTCAAAGCTCTCCCAGCAGCCCGAGAGGTGCCGTTCAGAGCCCAGCTGTCAGGTTCAAGGGTGTAAGCAGCAAGGACAGAAATCCCACTCAGGAGAGGAGGTGAGGAGAGAGGAGAAAGTCCCCCAGGAAGAGCTCAAAGCACAACACAGCGTACCTCTTCAGGGCTGGGGAATTCCACCAGCGCTGGGCAGCACCAACAGCCCTCTACAATCTGTCACATGGAACACAGGGAGAAGTGGCCACATCAGGGACGGACCAGAGGAGAGGTCGGCTCTCTGCAAAGCTTCACACATGCAGCTCGGCAACGAGAGGTGGCTCAGCACCAAGAGGGCCGAACACAACACACAAGCCGCGCGTGGAAAGGCTGCCTCCTGTGCGGGTGCCTGGTTGTGCAACGGCTGTCATTGCGACTCCCAGCTACATGACTTGCTACTCGTTGAAAATACCCATAGAATCCTAGGGTGGGAAGGGACTTCAGGAGGTCATTGAATTCAGCCCCCTGCCCAAAGCAGGAACAACCCCAACTACATCATCCCAGCCAGGGCTTTGTCAAGCTGGGACTCAGAAACCTCTTAGGAATGGAGATTCCACCACCTCTCCCCCATCTTCCGGGCTTGGGCTCTACACAAGTAAAACACCTTCCCCTAGGAGCAAATAGGGTTCAGCCATTTTTGGGTGAGGAAAGATGGCTCCCAACTTGCCCTTAAAAGAAGGTTTTGTTTTTTTCCTTAAGGCGGCCTGGATAGCGCTGACAGACAAAACGTGTCAGAACCGCTCCCCTCAGAGAACCAGAGCCCTGGCCTGGATTTCATGGTGTATCCACCTCCGCCAACTGCCACCTGAGCAGCCTGACCTCTCCTTGTGCTCGTCTTCACAGCGCTGCAAACCGGGAAGGCTGCGTGGGCTAGCATGGGTAATACTCTCACGCACTGCTCAGGCACAGTGCTTTACAAGCAGTATTATCCCGTTAATGCAGATGGGTAAACCGAGGTCCTAGAAGAGGGATTTTCACGCTTTGGGTCCCGGCTCATCAGGGTTAGCCACTGGTGGGCCGCCAGACCTGTTGCTTACCTGAGCGTCCACAGGTACGGCCACTCAGCACTGCCGGTGGCCACGGTTCACCATTTCTGACCAATGGGAGCAAGAGGAATTGACGTGGGCCAGACCGCTGGTTGCTGCAGCTCCCGTTGGCTGGGAACAGCGAACCACGGCCTCCGAGAGCTGCAAGCGGCCAGGCCTGTGGCCACTCAGACATACAAAGCCTCTCGCAGCCTGCCAGCCGCTCACCCTGATGAGCTGAGGCCCAAACCCCTGCCTAGAAAGAAACAGCGACTTGTCCGCAGCCACCCTGGAGGCCAGGGACAGTGCGAACTAGGGCTCGGGTCACACCACACTGTAAGTGCTGCCCTGGATGACCCACAAGCCATCAGGAGCTGTATGAGATAACCAATCCCACCCTGGCTTCTCACCCTAAGCATGACCCCCTTGGAAAATGGGCAGAGCAGAGCTTCCTGCCCTAAAACCCGTTCTCTAGCCTTAGGCAGCCACACCGCACAGCTCAGAGTGCCCATGTTTGGGAAAGAGGAGCTCAGGCTGGACTAGGTTGTGGAGAAGAGCCACCTGGACTCCTGGGGTGTGGTGGGTCTATCATACAAGGGGAGGCTTGGCCGTCCCACCTAGCACTGAGACAGCAGAGAGGTAATACAGCGGCTCTCACAGGGGGTGAATCTCAGAGCAGGTTCAAGAGCTACTTAAGCGCAAAGAAAGAGCTGGCAGAAAAACAAGTGGATAAAAGCTGGCCACCAGCAAACTCAGGCGGGAAATCAGAAGACGTCTAACTGCAAGAGGGGCGAGGTTCAGCAGCCCTGGGGGTCACTTCTGGTTTGTGTCACATGGGTGCAGGTCAGCTGCTGGGATTATTTGTCCATCATCTCCCCTGCTACAGAGGGGCCTTGGTGGACCTTGGTTCCCTTTGCCTGCGCCACACAGCATCCAGTCTCCTGCAGGCTGTAATATTTTGGTCTAATTTGCATGGCTGGTGGTGTTTAATGGCCTGTGAGATGCAGTAGGTCAGATTGTTGGTGAGCCTTAAACTCTGACACGCCTAAGTGAGGCGGCAGCAAATGTTACCATGCAAGGACTTGCCTAGGGCAGTTTAGCAGCTTTCCCCAACCAAAAATAATCCATGAGGAATTGGAAGCATGGGGCTGAGTGAAGCGGGCACGAGACAGACGGGAGAATGTGCAAAATACCCAGAGGCAGGCCTACCAGGTCAGTCCTAGAGTCCTGGAAGTGTGTGTGGAGAGAGGAGAAACTGGGTCAGCAACTCAGAGCAAACCAGAGGGGCAACACCCCACACATGTCTCAAATCAACGGTGGAGTGCAGAGGAGCCTCCAGGAGGAGGCAGGCGTGCGGACAGAGCACAGCACAGCACAGCACGCAGGGGAGGGGAGCGGACACACTGGAGGGGAGGGGCCTACCATCTCACCGCTGGAGGCCAGGGAGCCCAGATCCTGGGAGCACAACAGGGGAAAAAAGCACAAAGAAAACATCAGAGCCAAGGAACCCACCTGCAGCAGGGAGAGTCCGTTCACACCTGCTTGCGAGAATCTAATGCAGAGGAAAGTGAAGGGGGAAGACAACTCTTGGCACCTTCAGTGACTATTTGTTGTGGCCTGTCCAACTCTCCAGCCACCACTGACCCCAAAACAAGCTGGGTGATTCCCCCCAGGGCAGAGAGGTCCTGTTTACAGTCCATGGCCCAGCTGTGGTCCAGAGCACCTCCTGGTGTTGTGAGCAATTAGTGAAAGCCAAGGAGGAGGAGGCTGGGGGTTTAGAAGTGCACGTGGACCCACGGAAGGATCCGAGAACAGGAGGGAGGCGGCCTTCAGGCCGGGGCAGCGGGCTGCATGGTGCAGGAAGTTTAGATGCTCCAGAAATAAACACTGAGGGTCTGACTCCTCTCCTGCCCAGATCCACACGCACATGAAAGGGCAGGACTAGGGAGCTGAGGCTTCTGCATAAGCTGTACAAATCACAGAATCATAGAACAATAGAGGTGGAAAAGACCTAAAAAAGCCATCATGTCCAGCCCCCTCCTCTAAGCAGGACCAAACCCATCAGATCAGCCCTGCCAGGGCTTTGTCGAGCCGAGACTTAAACACCTCCAGGGATGGAGACTCCACTACTTCCCTGGGTAGAACATTCCAATGCTTCACCACCCTCCTAGGGAAAAAGTTTTTCCTAATGTTCAACCTGGACCTTCCCAACCGCAACTTGAGACCATTGTTCCGTGTTCTACCATCCATGACCACTGTGAAGAGCCTCCCGCCAGCCTCTTTGCAGCCTCCCTTCAGTAAGTTGAAGGCTGTTATCAAGTCCCCCCCTCAGTCTTCTCTTCTGCAGACTAAACAGTCCCAATTCCCTCAACCTTTCTTCATAGGTCATATGCTCCAGCCCCCTAATTAAAATCAGTATCAAAATTGCACATCCTTCATTTAACCCGTCCAGCCTCCTCAAAAGAGCTCCCCAGCATATTCCCTTACAAGTCCTAAATCCAGCTACTTCGGAATGGGATGGACACCCTAATCCAGGATATCGCTGCAAACCGAGAGCCCAGAAATGCTGCCACCAGCTGGCTCTTCTGCTATTGACTTCAAAGCCTGCAAGTACACGTAAGGCTTTGTGATCAACCGTCTAGCGCGTGCACGTCACCGGCCCTCTGACACAGAACGCACACTGACTGACTGGTGCACAGGCCCGGTCCCGCTGAAAGAGATGCGCTGTCACAGCAACAGCAGGTCCTTCGGCCGTTCCTGGGACGTTCCAAGTGGCCACAGGGCAGGGGCAGGTAATTACTGTCGCAGAGGGGCCATGCCATGAACTTTGGTACTGGTCACAGGCCGGCTCTGGGTTCCCCGGAAGGGGCGGGAACTCGGACAGTAGGGGTGGCGCCAAGGGCTGCAAAGAATATGTGAGTGTGAAAGAGAAAATGTGAGAGATACAGACGCTGTGACAGACTGTGCGCTGCAGTGTGTGTGTGTCCGACACTGACCGCAGCCCACAGCACGTGTGCGCTGCAGGGGGGTGTGTGTGTGTGTGTGTGTGTGACACCGACCGGAGACCACAGCACATGTGCACTGCAGCATGTGTGTCTGACTCCGACTGGAGACCACAGCATGTGTGCGCACGTTGCAGTGTGCGTGTCTGACACCAACCGGAGATCACAACGCGTGTGTGCGCTGCTGTGTGTGTGTCTGACACCGACCAGAGAGCACAACGTGTGTGTGTCTAACACTGACCGGAGATCACAGCGTGTGCACACTGCAGTGTGTGTGTGTCTCTCTGACACCGAACGGAGCCCACAGCACGTGCACGCTGCAGTGTGTGTGTGTGTGTGTGTGTGTGTCTGACGCCAACAGGAGCCCACAGCGTGTGTGCGCGCTATAGCATGTGTATGTGTGTGTCTGACACCGACTGGAGATCACAACGTGGGTGCGCGCTGCTGTGTGTGTGTCTCTGACACCAAACGGAGCCCACAGCATATCTGTGCGCTGCAGTGTGTGAGAGAGAGAGAGAGAGAGAGAGAGAGACACACACCGACCGGAGATCACAACGCGCATGTGCACTGCTGTGTGTGTCTGACTGACCAGAGATCACACCGTGTGTGTGGGTGGGTGGGTGCGTGTGACTGACCAGAGCTCACAGCGTGTGCGCACTGCAATGTGTGTGTGTCTGACACCGACCGGAGCCCACAGCGCATGTGCACTGGCTGCTGCTGGGTAAGTTTCAGAGAGAAGCCGCCCTCTGCCCTTTTAAGGGAAATCTGTCCTGCTCTATTGTCTGTCCCACGAAAGCTCACCTAATATACTATTTTGCTAGTCTTTAAAGTGCTACTTGACTGCTTTTTGCTCTGCACCAGAGTGAGTCACTTACCATCCATGCCTCAGACTGCAGCAGCCCCGCTGTGTCTCCTCTCCGCGGGTACAAGGGCAGGGGAATGCCCTGATTTCAGCACCACCACCACCCCCTGCCTCTGCCCAGCTAGCAGGAGAGCCCTAGGAGCAGCTTGGCTGCAGACGGAATAAAGTGGGGCAGGGACAGCTGAACACATGCTGCTGGCTGTAAGTCTGCACACACTGCTGCCCAGCCGGGGAGGCAGGCGAGAAATGCTTGGTGGACCAGATCCCACCCCCCAGGGTTGATTTTCCCACCTGTGCCACAGTGCATGGCAAAGAGGCGGCTTCACTAGCCATGTCTGTCACAATACTACAGAGCCCAAGACATTTGCAGCCTCCAGCCAGTAAGTCAAAAGCACTTGGCTCAAATTTTCCATTGCTCTCCTCTGCCTGAAGGGGAGAGAGCAACAATAGAATTGTATCATGAGGTTTTGAGTGGAGGGAAAAGAATACACTTCTCCCATTTAAAACAGTCCAAAATAAATCACTTGGACTCCATACGTTTCGACAGGGCTGGAGGACAAATGTCTGATGTCCAAAGCCCATTTCATGGAACTAGTGCTTAGCCATTTAAAAAATGGTCTGAATTTCACCACTATGTCTTTGAAAACAGACAGCATGTTCATGGTCTGTTCTGGTCTGGCTATGGTCTGAAGAAGTGGGCTGTCCCACGAAAGCTCACCTAATAAATTATTTTGTTAGTCTTTAAAGTGCTACTTGACTGCTTTTTTTGTCATGTTAGCTACATGCATAATTCTAGACGGGAGCCCTCTGAACAGATGCGGTGTGCATCTGAGTGGTCAGAGAAGTGGGAACGTTGATTTAAAAGGCACACAGGCTTGCCTGGCAAAACTAAAGGAGCTGTAAACGGCAACAAGCAAATCCGTGTGGAAAAAGGAATTCACTAGCACAATACCTCCAGCTTCTAATTTTCCCTTACATGCCTTGGAAATTAAATGACGGTGAAGAGGATCAACGTTAATGCACCAGTAAGGCTGCAAGATTGAATGCTCAAACATCAGAAAATCCCCAAGGTTTAAGGTTGCTCTGGCAACGCGAAATCTGCCACATACCATATTTGCAGTTCTCTCTCCTCCTTTCCCTTCATAAACATAAGCCTTAATCTATTATCTACAGACACCATTAGAGACACAGGCTGTGCAGTAGGGCAGAGTTAGCTTTCTGTCTAGGAATGCCAGACTCTGCATCTTTGCACTGATGCCAGAAAGTTAGCAAGATCAACTTTCTTCCCCCTCGCAGTTAACCTTTAGCCTATACACAGAACTGGAATTCCAGAGACACTCTGGCTGTGGCTTCCCTACAAAAAATGGGCGCGGACTTTTAAACGACAAGAGGATACCAGCACTTGTTAGCTACCGCACGGCCCGATTCCACTGCAAACACAAGGCACCTGCAGATTTTACTGCGAGGAAGCTACTTAAGACCAACCCTACACCCCCTCACTTGTGGTTCACCTCACGCAGATGCCTCAGAGCAAAAACTACACCACGCCCCCTTTCTCTGGCAGTGCAAACCAGGCCTGCCTTTACCTGCTCTTACAATGATGCATGGTAACTGACAGCTGTGTTCTAACAAAAATCAAATCAGCTGCACCTTCGATATTCGGCCCCACCAGGCTTGGGTTGGGATTCTTTTACCTTGTGCCTGCCAGTGCTTTTGTTGCTAAGGTGATAACACAGATGCCTCAGATTCCGGCTCTATGGAATCAGCGGAGTTCAGGGTTCCCGGCTCGCTACAGATCTCCCAGCAGATCAATCAACAAATGCTTTCCGCACGTCTAAGACATGGTTTGACCCAAGCAAAGGCCAGGGCTGTCCTGCGAGCTGCGTGATGTTTCAAACTCTCTAAAACGGAAATTGTTATTTTGTGACCGCATATGTGGTGCACCCCCCTCCTCCAAACGTTTTCACACTTTTAAACTCTTCCCCAGGGCATTTAAAGAGCAAGCTAAGGACAGCAGCTTCTTATGGACAAAAGGAAATGAGCTGTTCCCATGTTTTTCACATGTGCAGCAGAACAGCCCCATAAGACCCATGAGCATGTTCTCAAAGTCCCACACCTTGTAAGACGGCTGCCTTGATTAGGAAGTTTCCCAGGCTTTCTGCAAACCGCACAGGCACAAAACTCATCCTGTGGCTATTAGATTTTCCCATGAATTCTGGGAAGCACAGTTACAGCTATGTTTCTCGTAGCTTTTCACATCCATCCTCTTCTGGGCCACATTCCTGACATTTTCTCAGTCTGAAGTTTTCAGGCTTACCTTCTGCTGATTCAGCCCGATGGGTTCTTTTATCCAGCACCCACCAGAGCAGCTGGACGTGTTCCAGGTATTTTTCAAAGGGATTGTCTTGCATAGAGAGTTTTTGAGGAAACAGGTTTTTAAAGAGTATGTCAGTCGAGTGTTGATATGAAAGTTAATGCATTTGGGTCTTGCACCAACAGAAAAGTCAGACGGCAGTTCATCCCACGGGAAAGCCTACTCCAGCTTGGGCAGTCAAGCACACTGTTACCTGATGAGATCTATCACTCAACTACCTGAAATGCCCACAGTCAATCTTTCCCCTCTCCTGGTACCACAGACTTCTATCGAAGCACTAACGCATTCACCTGAGGCTCACCCTTGGGCTTGTTCACCTGTTCCATGTCACAACGAGTTATTTCTGTGGCTGCCATCAGCTAGATCGTTGCTTTGTTCATGTCCTTTGCTTGCCACTGCCTTTGAAGAGGTTCCGTTCTCTTTGCTCCACTCCTACTCGCACTTTGGGACACCGCTTTTTGTGCTCAAGCAACCAGACAGGGTCACTTACGAGCCAGCACTTTGTACTCTTGACTTATTTGCTTGACTTAAACCCTTGCACTCCGAGTAGAGCATAGGTCATCTACGAGTTTCCTCCACTTCACTCTGTCTTGAGACAAAACTTCGAGCGGACCCCAGCAGTACCCCAGTTGTTTTTCAATCTCAGCAGATCTTCTCTGCACCGTCCGAGGTTGTCGTCTTTTGCATTTTCCTCGTGGGTTCCATCTGAGAGCTTGATGGACTCTGCTGGATGATGGTTTTCTGAGAGTGCAGCCTAACCATCCCCACCTACTTCTCTTGCTTTGAGCATCAAGTGGTTCTTGCCCTGCTCTGTTCCAAAGCTGCTCATTTGTGATCTCCTTGCCCAAGTTTCTGCAAACGAGACTTCCCCAGACCGAGTCTCTCCAATGAATGAGAGCGAAGGATGACACGAGTGATGTGAACCTGTAGCTACTTCTGTGATGCTGGAGGGCTTCCAAAAGAACAAGTGAGGTCTCCAAGGACTGGAGAAGGGCCAAAATAGTTTCTCTCTTTATGGGGGGGGGGACCAAAGAGGACCAGGGGAATGACAGACCATAGGATTAACTTTGGTAGCTAGGAAGATACTAGAACAAACTATTAAACAATCTATTTGTAATCACCTGCAGGATAAGAGTGTGATATGCAACAGCCAGCATGGATTAGAATAATAGAATGGTAGGGCTGGAAGAGACCTCATGAGGACATCAAGTCCAGCCCTCTGGCCAAAGCAGAATTAACCCCAACTGAAACACCCCGGTCAGGACTCTGTCAAGTCGCGACTTAGAAACCTCTAGAGACGGAGGTTCCCCCACCTCTCTAGGCAACTCGTTCCAGTGCTTCACCACCCTCCTGGTGAAGGAGTTTCTTCTAATATCCCAACCTACTCCTCTCCTGCGGTAACTTCAGCCATTGCTCCTTGTTCTGCTATCTGACAGCACTGAGAACAGCCTCTCTCCAGCCTTTTTAGGGCCACCTTTCAGGAAGTCAAAGGCTGCTGCTAAATCACCCCTCACTCTTCTGCAAACTAAATAAGCCCAGATCCTTCTGCCCCTTCTCACAGGTCATGTGCTCCAGCCCCCTAATCATTTTCGTTGCCCTCCGCTGAACCCACTCCAGTGCATATACATCCTTTCTACACTGGGAGGCCCAGAATTGGACACAACGCTTCAGATGAGGACTCACCAGTGCGAAATAGAGGTGAATAACTTCTCTAGATCTGCTCGCAATGTTCCTTCTAATGCACCCCAATATACCATTAGCCTTCTTGGCTACAAGGGCACACTTAACTCATATCCAGCCTCTCATCCACGGTAATCTCCAGGTCCTCTTCTGCTGCACTGCTACTTAGCCAGTCGGTCCCCAGCCTCTAACAGTGCTTGGGAGTCTTCTGTTTGTTTGTCCAACCTGTTCTTCAGTGCCTCAGAGGATGGCGATTCCGCAATATTTTTGGCAGCTTTTTCCAGGGCTTAACAATCCTTAGCTCTGGAAAGCATTCCTGATACCCACATCTCCTTTGCTGCAGATTCAGCCGGTTACAGAAAGCTCATAACTGGTATTCAATCAGCTGGTACTCTCACATAACCAGCACTGCCACCAGGCCTGATCCCAGCACCGCCACCAGGCCTGATCCCAGCACCTAGGCTGGGGTCAGCTGAGCCCGAATGAGGAATGCAACGGGACGGCTGCTGGATATGCGGGTGGGATCAGGGTTTGTGCAAGTGCTGGAATGTTACCTGGGTTGAGCCTCTAAAACGGCAAGATCTCTACAGCACACCCTACAAAGCTCAGGCAGCTGAATTCAGACCCCGCCTGGTACGCCAGCGACCCTGAGGGGAGAGGCGCAGCTTAACATTCTAGTCTGCAGGGGACACAACTGTAAGCAAGCAGCAAAACAGAGACAGACAAAAACAAATGCAGACCCATCAGGAGAGATCAGGGTCATGGCCTGCGGGAGCTACTCTTGCTGCAGAGAAGCAACAGGGATGGGGACGGTGCAGCCAGAAGCTGGCTAGCGACAGACTAGCTGACACTGATGTTGACCCGCTACCAGACTGGGCTGAAATCAGAATCGGCAGGGAAAGCAGAGAGGCGAAGTGAAAAGCGGAAGGACATCAGAAGGTCCTTGTGCAGTGGTCCGGTCCAGAGATGAACTTTAAGATGAGATAAACTGGCTAAGAGATCCTTGGCAAAGGAAATCTCCAGGAGGGCGTCAATCAGACAGATGTTGGGATTGGTCTGTGTAGGATTCTGTACCTCTACCGCCGTGCAGGCTTAGTTCTTACGCACCTTGGGTACCCAGCCCAGCCCCTCCAACGACGGCATCCCTGACAGGCTGCTGGTCTGTCTCTTATTAAGCCTCACTGCCAGTTTTAGCCTTCCTCCTAGGCAAGGGATTCTCTGACCACCCCACAAGCCTCCATCCACAGAATGAAACTTCTCTGCTGGGACGTCCTCCATAAATGCATCAACACCACTCACTCTCTCACCCCTACGCCTGCACACAGCTGAGTGCAGAGGTCTGATCCTACCGTTGTTGTCCCCGCCTGCCTCAGCCCAGTCCCTCTGCTTTGGAGGCTAAATCATCACTGGCCCACCGACTACAGCAGGGGAAAGGACGTCTTGGCAGATAAAAGGCCAAGTGAGCGTCTCTGGTGATTTGGTTTTAAAAAAACGCTGATGGCAAATGCTGCTTTCCGAAACGTCGCCAACCACAGACGGCAGCCGGAGCTTTAAAAATAAAGCCACAAGATCTTTCAAGTGAAACGGGCTCTGCAGCTGTCTCTCACTGTGATCAGGCCCTTCAGCTTTGGCTGCTTTCCCCTCCAGGTCTCCCTGCACCAGTTGGGGTGGTTCCCACCCCACGGCCCACACAGAATCACAGAGTGTGCTGCATCCAGATCGTCTCTGCCCACACAGCTCTAATTACCAGCCTACATTGCGTACAGTCGAGCTGTGGACCCTCCAAGCGAGGAGGCGCTGCAACGTTCCCTAGAGAGGTGGCGTCCCAGCTTAATGCAGCTCAATGTCTGGAAGCAGCAGCTCCCTGCATTAACCGTCTTGCACCCGCTGCTGATGCAAACCCTTTCCCCATCTCCTAAGCCCAGCATCTCACCTCATTGATGCGGATTTGCTGGAGCTCCTGCTCAGCTGCAGTCAGCGGGGCTGGGGCAGAGCAGGACGACAGGTGCTTCTGGTAGCCACTCAGCGAGATGTCTTCCTGCAGCCGCCAGGTAGGAGAAAAAGTAAATATCGTTAGCAGAATTATTACAGAACGGAGATGGTGCCCTGAAAGACCACGAGAGGTGGAAGAGACTGCTCTCCTGGATGTTCTAGAGAGTCTAGAACGCCCAGGAGAGTGGATCTAGAACATCCAGGAGAGTGGTCCGCTCCCCTGGACGTTCTAGACCTCCCCCTCTCCTGGACCTTCTGCATTTCTGCTGCCTTAGCTGCTGACTTCACAATCCACTACACTGTGATCTCCTTGCGGTTTCCAAAGGTTCCCAAGGAAGCCCAGCACAGCCTGTAAACAGGCAATGCAGGGCCTCCACGTTTTTTGCCACTATAAAAAGGGGGATCCTTGATAAAACAACAAAAAAGACACACAATGAGGCTCACCTATCAGGGGCTCAAAGGATCAAATCAGAGTGCGAGGAGAGTTCCCAGCACATGACAAAAGAAAAGCGATCCTGTCGACACAGTATCTTGAGAGAAACGGCAGACGTATAGGCACTGTCCCAAGCTGAGCAAACAAATTATTACTCTAAGCTACACACTGTGTACAGTAGGGGAGCACACCAATTGTGGCACTGTGAGCCAGGCCTGCCAATGGGGGAGGGGGGCAGGAAGGGGGCAATTGTCCCAGGGCTCAGCGATTCCAAGGCCTCTTTGAATTGCCACCCGAGCACCACCACTCTGTGCAGCTCTGAGGGTTGGGTGTCCCTTACCCCTCCAAGGACACTGTCCCCAATGCCTTGACCCTGCACTGTGGACCCTGCTGCTATGACCTGTAAGACACAGGTTTGATCCCTGCTCAAGACAACCTACAGTCTGTACCAGTTGTAAGGGCTTGTCATTCCTGGGACGCCTTACCGACATAGCTATTTTGGACTAATTAATAATTTGAAAATTAACAGTTATGTCTGAATAGCTACTGCACTGACCCCGCCAAACACAGACAAGCTCCAAGTCGCCTTTTCGAAGTTAAACAAAATCTTAACTAACTTCTTCCACATTCAAATAATCCTCCAGCTGGAAGTGGTTTCTCCTTCCAGCTGCCTGATTGCAACACAGTTTATACACCTGAGTAGATCTGTGGCAGCTGGCCATATGAGTTTATTTCCATCCGTAACAGGTTTTTATCCCAAGCTTCAGGCACAGATCCAGCCAAGCCACAGACTGCGGATGCTCTCCGGTCACAAAAAAAGCGAGCCACAACCTGCATTCAAAAACGAGCCTGTGCTGGAGCAAACTCAGAGTCAGAAAAACCTGGGCTATGTCGGACCAAGATGGGTGGCAGTTATCAGTGTGGGTGGTCGCAGTTAACCAGGATTTACTGTTTGGAATTTAATTTCATTTAGTCTCAGAGGGGTAGCTGTGGTAGTCTTTAAGGTGCTACAGAGCTGCTTGGGGTTTTTTTGTGACTTCACTTACTGAGACAAGCCGCCACCTTGTGGCAGTTTTTATTTAAAACTACAGCAGCTTTTTAAAATATCCTTCCCTCTGCAATCTCTTCTATAAAGGTATGTAGTGAGTCAGTATGGCCTCCCGCAGGCTCAGAGGCGGACGAGGCTGCGAAGAGGCCCTGGTGGGCGGGCCCGGAGCTAGGATACCAGAGGCCCGCCCCTCAGAGGGCGGAGCCCAGGGCTAGAAGAGCCCAGGGCGGGGCTCAGGACTCATTAAAGGCTGGGCCTCCGGGCAGGGAGGACGCACCTGCCCGAGCTCCCCGGCGCCAAGGGCAGAGGGCCTGTAGCAGCCCAGCCAGGCCGGAGGAGCAAGCCCCCAGCGGCTTCCAACAACCCCAAATCCAGATGCCCCAGGGGGACTACCCGGACTTCCCAGACCTGCCAGGACCTTCATGCCAGCGGAGACCCCCCGCATGGGAAGAAGCCCCAGGAGCGGCCTGCCCCAGAGTCCCAGCGGATCCCTACAGCCCCCAGGCCCAGGATCGCCTCAGGTCCCCCGTGCTACCGCCGCCCAGCTACCCCAATGACATTGAGATGGGCGACTGGCCGGAGCCCCCGAAGGTGGACGACCTGGAGGAGACCGACCTAGAGGGACCCCCTGACCAGATGGACTGGGACCTTCCGCCAGCGGAGGTAGAGGTAGGAAGTGGCCCGGGGAACGACGCTCCCAAACCCATGGCAGTGTGTTGCGGCCTGGATCCCCACTGCCGTGGTCGTGTGTGAGCGACCCCCAGGGCCCCAGGCCGGGTCGCAGTGGAGTGGGAGGGCCTGCGACCCCCTACCCCCTCCTTGACAGGGCCAGCCAATGCTGGGCCTGTGCTTAAACCTCCTTGTACTGCTGCCCCGCCCCAAACTGAGGGCTGGGCCCGTGCTTAAACCCTGGTGCCGTTGCCCTGCCCCAAACTGAGGGCTGGGCCTGAGCTAACCCCTTGTGAACTGCTGCCCCGCCCTGGACTGAGGGCTGGGCTGGGCTTGTATTGCCATTGGGCACTGCTGCCCTGCCCTGGACTGAGGGGCCGGGGCCTGTATTGTATCGCACTGGGAACTGCTGACCGCCCCAACTGAGTGCGGGCTGGTGTTGCAACCCCTCTTTGGTTGTCGACCGCCCTAGGCCAAGGGCCGGGTGGTTCGAGGACTTCCTACAAGGTAATAATCTGTTTTCTTTGATGTTGCACTAGATTAGCAGACAAGAAACCTTCTCTTCTGCCAAGGATGAATCATTTTATAAATGGTTCCTGCAAGCGGAACAAGGGCTAAGGACGTTGCCAGGACAACTATGAACAGATGAAGATGCAGCTGCTAGGCAGGGAAGGGGTTACAGAGAACCGGATCTCACAGCCTGAAAGCCGCCTGTACCCCAGCTGCCAAGGTGGTGACCTACACGGATCACAACACCTACAGCTCAACTGGGCCGGCAAAATCAAAGATCTTTGTCAGTGTCACTGGTCTGCAGACACTCCCTTTAGCCTCCAGAAAACGAAGGCAGACTCTGAAGACACAGAGAGAGCAGTAACAAAGGTGGGAAAACCCCAGCAGCAGTCCAGGAACCTTTCAACCCGCACAGGGGTATCCCAGGCAGTTTTGGTACTGGTCACTGTATCAAACCTGACCTCCGACTATGGTGGCGAAGAAGTGAAACATTCGCAGAGAGAGACCATTAAACGTGATGTCTGCGTAAGCCCCAGCATAGCCACCGCAAGGCCGCCAGCCTCTCGAGGAGAAGGAGTCACTCCAGGAATGGAAAAATCTCTCCTGTTGCCGCTTAAGTCCCTAGGCCACAGAGCTTCAGCTGCATACCTGCACCACCTCGGCTGTGCCGGGACAGTGCTTCTAGACATGCCCCCAGAGGTTCGCTGGCAGGTGCGGTGTGCTGGCAGTCTATGGCAGGAGCAGGTACCACCTGGATGCTGGGAAGGCCCACTCCCCCAGCCTAGCGTCCATACCTTCGTGGTTCCAAACAGCTCATCCTTTATGTGTCCGCCTCCAAATTCCTTCTTCACGGTCGCTCGGGTTGCTGCGTACAGCATCTTCAGCCTAACCTGGACAAGCGGAGAGGGAGCAAGATACATTCAGCGAGGCAGGACCGGAGTCTGGGCTCCCGCCCTCTGCTAACTGAAGGGTATCAGCTGTGCAGCTGGGCATTGGTGATCCTACAAGTCATCAGAGAACATAGCACTCCACTCATTCAGAGGAATTCACCCCGGTATCCACTGCACCGCCCTGACTTCACAGTCACAGTCCTAAGATGCGCTCAAACAGCTTGTCTGATCAGCCCCGGACTTCATTCTCACACAGCCGTAGGACTTGTAACAACAGCTGAGACCCACAAGCCGTCAACAAGATTCCAGTCAACCTAACTCAGTAACTTCACTGGCACGACAAGCCATACCAGCATTTCCCTTCCCTTTAAAGGCCTAATCTCTGAACAGGCAACGGATTTCAGTCCTTTATCTAAACTGGATTCTGCCTCTGGCTGATCCTCACTGTTCAAAATTCCACTTTAAGCAACAGGAGAAAGCTCTGGCTTGGTTTTAATTGAAACTCATTGTTTCTAGCCTTGCCCTGGCTAACTCCAGAGAATCATTCTTTCTGTTTTGGTTGCCTCGTGTCTTGCCCCTAGAGCCGAAAGCCTTCTTCCCCTGTGCCCACATGCATCAACACAGCCCAGTTCTCAATTTCTTCTGTCCATAAGCTATTACCGTCCATCCCAAGGCTGTTTTACTAGACTCTCTCTTACCTCCTACCCAAAAATCTGCCGCTAGTCAGCGGCTTCCCTTACAGGAGAATTTTAGATTCTGCTCTGGGTTTTGATCAGACACGGCTAAGAATGGCTTGGAAGCAGCCAACATAGTCACCTCTCCACAAAGCACAACCTGACTCAATAGCCCGTGGAGAGAACAGAAGCAAGATCCTGGCATGACTGGGGAGAGGGCGCTTCTGCAGTGAATTTAGTGCCAGCAAATAGTGTCTGATCAAGCCAGCGCAGACAATAGAAGTGACAGTTTTAATCGTACCACCTCGACTCTAGAATGTTACCAAAAGAAGATCAGTATCACTATTCCCATTTCACTGATGGGTAAACTGAGGGCCAGAATGGTGATGTGACTGGGCAGACATTAGCCAGCAGGCCAATGGCAGGGTCAGAATAGGCCTGCGTACCATTCAGTGCTTCACCCTGCCTCCCTCAGCAATCTGCTAATACGATTCAACCTGATTTCATTCTAATTCTTGGCCAGTGGCAAGAACCTGCTGCGGGTTAAGCCACCAGCTGCTGCTTTTCCTCCTCTGCAAAGCGGGAATGAGAATACTCGCCTCAAAGGGTGGTTGGGGCTTCACAAACACCGAGGGGGCAACAGGGTCAGGCGTATACAAGAAACACCTTGACTGGCCACCAGGTGTCGCTGCGGCTCCAGAGGTTGTTTCTTGATGCACGCTCATAGAGCAGTCCAGGCAGATACGGAGAGAAGGCGTACTGGGAGCTGAGCACCCCATTTAGGGGCAGCAGGGCATTTTCCCCAGGGCTTGACTGGCAGAGATCTTGGGGTGGGGGTCATTCACCCTGCTCCACAGAGAGAGTCCGGGTCACCCGCAGGTTTACGCTAGCGTAAACGGTGGCGTCTCCGTCACTTACATCACAATCTGAGCACTGCAGTAACTCAGGCAGAGATAAGGGACCTGTTACAGGACAGGTTAAGTTCTGGGGCCTGTAACATGCAGGGAGTCACTTAGATGATCTTGATGGTCCCTGCTGGTTTTGAAGTCGGACTCAGCCCTGCCGCACCCCTGCCTACGGGTGGCTGTGTCAGATCTCTGTTTAACAGAACTGGAAGGAGCCTCATGAGACCAAGTCTAGTCCTCTGCCCTCACGGTAGACCCAGCACCATCCCGGACAGGTTTTTTTTAAATCTAACCTGCCCCAGACCCTTGAAAGACCCCCTCACGAATTAAGCTCCCAACCCTGGGCCTAGCACTCTAACCACTGAGCTATCCCTGCCCCGTGGTAGTGCCTGTGGCAAGAGCAGGGGGGTTAACTCTTGTCCAGGTGTCCTCCCGAATAATTACATTCCACTCCTGAAGTTCCCTCCAGGCTGGAAATCACTCCTTGCCTGCATCCCTCTAGCACTGGGCTTGAGTCTGCTAAAAGGCAGCCAAGCTTTTCTCCAGAGGAGGATGGACTGTGCGCCAGGGAGCCCTGGCAGAGCACCTTAGGCGTATCTGGCCAAACGACACTGCACAGACGTCAAACCACTAGCTTTGCTGCGTGAGTCTTGAGAGAAATGACAGGCTAACGGTGACCGTCCCAACAGCAGCCTGCCTTCCTCCACCCACCGCCCCAGGAACCCCTGCGACTGCCAGGAAAGTCCAGAGGAATGCACAGAAAAGCCCAGGCTTACGGGGGAATTGTCCGGGGACCAGGAGATGAAGAGCCACTCAAAGCCCTGTGCGTTCTGGGAGTCCAGCCGGTAGAGAACGTAACACGGCTCTTGTTCGTCCAGCAGCGGCAGCACGAAGGAGTCATAGTCCTTGTCCCAGTGCCGAGAAAGTTCCTTGGAGGCGCCCAGCACTAGCTGCTCTGGAAGAAGGAAGAGAAGAGCTATGGGTTACGCAGCACAAGTAAGCCCAGGCCACAGGGCTCCGGGACTCGCTGGGTGCTCCCGAGAGCCTCCCAGCTCAGCGGCTGCAGCCAACTCTACATTCTCACCCACGAGAGCTTGTGCACAGCAATCCAGGTGCTGTTTCCTTACGTTCATCGCAGTGTCAGGTGGCCATCGGGGCGGTGGGTGGGTGAAGGCCCATCGCAACCTTGTCCCTTCTGCAGTTCAGGCCCCCGCTCTCCCCCATGGAGCCAAGCCCAGCCCCGACCCAGCCTCACCGAGTCCCCCATCCCAGTGGGTGGCGTGGCCCCATGGTCCTCGCCCTCCCCAGGTGGCTGGAGAGCTGCACCCCAACTCCAGCCCGCCCCCGGGGACGGCCAGCAAACATAGGCAGCTCTGGGAGGGCAGTGCCTTCTTGCCTGCGTTACCCGCCGCCCATGGGGACCGCGATGTGATCTCAGAGCCACTGGGGGAACGGAGTGCACAAACCCCAGCCCCACAAACTCAGACAGCCGCCATCTGCCCACTGGGCAAACAGCCCAGCCGCTCGGCGGCAGAGGGGAGCGGTGAGGTTACACAGGGCACAAAGGGACACCAGAACCCAAAGCTTCACCCCCCGCTGGGAGGGCAGGGCTCAGGGCTGCTGCTCCCAACAGCCGGACGACGCAACCTGGTGCGTTAGAACAACGCGCTCGGGCTCTACAGAACCCGAACGGCAGCTGCTGCGGCCGACGGCGGCCGTGCGAAGGGGGTTGCCTCCCCGCAGCGAGATGCAGCCGAGCCTCCCGCTGAGCGTACGCTGGGCGGGGGGAGACAAGCAGGAGCCAGGCCAAGGGGCAGGCACACACCCGGGGCAGGCGGAGGGGCCAGGAGACACAGCCGTTGAGGCTACGGGGCCCGCACAGACTGACACGACTTGCGCCCCTCCCAGGGGCAGGATTGCTTGCACCAGCCGCTCCTCTGCGTGGCCCGGCAGGTGTTTCCCGGCTCACTGGAGCGCCGCTGGAGTCTCTGCCAGCTGTTCCCCATGCCCAACAACAGCTTCCCAGCAGCCCTGGAGGTGAGGCTCCCACCAGAGCCACCCCCCTCCCCACTGCCTTGCTCCCAGCCTTCACCAGCTCTGCAGGCTGGTCCACCCGCCCGGATAGCTTCCCTCTCCAGAGCCCCACAGCCGCCAGCACCCTCCCTGCCCGCTATCCCCCCCACGAGGCCCAGGTCCCGCCACCCCTGCTCCCTAGACCTTAGCACAGTAACTACAGAGGCTACAGGGAAAGGCCGCACAGAGCGTGCGGCCTGAAGCCACCTCACGCTGGAGCTGGCAACATGCGCCCAGAAACCCCAACTTCCCCTGCTGCAGAGAAAGGGGAGAGAAAAGGCTGCTGCCATGCGATTGCCAGCATCAGCCGCTTCCTGCCCGCGGCCTGCCACCTAGGGCGAGGGAAGCTGCGAGGGACGGCCCTGAAGACAGCTGTATGGTGCCACGCAGGGCAACGGGCTGCCCCTCACGCACGCCCTCTTCGTGCTGGGCTTGTCACCACGGCTGAGGCCAGGCGCGAGTTGGCACGGGCAGTGGTGCAAGCTGGTGCAAGGGAGGGGAGGGGGGAGACAGGGAGCGGCGGGAGCGCGCCATCCCCCCGTGCTCAGGGCACGACCACATCCCGACATGAGCCTAAGGAGCGGTGCTGGGGAGAAAGGCAGGGCGGGGCCCACGGGTCAGCACCGTTGAGCCAGAGCCCAACGTAGACTCAGGCCTCCCAAAGCAACAGGGCTGCAGCAGAGAGCCCCAGCCAGGAGGGCCTCCCAGCGGAAGTCTGGCCCGGAGGCCACCCCAGAGAGAAGTGACGCTCCAAGCCTGTAACAATCCACTGGTATAATTACAGCTGGGACTGTCTTCACAGGGCAGCCGAGCCTCCACCAAGCTACAGCGGTCCGGTCCCAACCCGCCGAGGTGCCTTGCATCCCAAAACCAATGTCACGCCTGTGGCTAAACACAGGGTCCCCAGGGCCTGTGGCTAAACGCAGGGTCCCCAGGGTGGCGAGCCAGCGTGTGACCGGGAGCCCAGAGCCTGCAATTTGCACTTCCCTCACATCAAAAAGCAGCAACAGCAGGCCAAACCCAAATGCCGGTCTGTCTTTTTTCCAGCTTCTCCAGTGCTGGCAGAGGCTGGGGGAGATTTCCAGGGATTTCCACTGCTCCTCCACCCAGGGCTCCGCCACAGAGCGATGCACCAGGGCATTATAAGATTCCTGCTCATGCTGTGGTAATGCTGGAGACATGGGCTTCCCGGCAGCTGCTGCAGGGTTGCTAGGGAGCGGGGGGGTTGGGTGAAACCAGAGATCCAATCCGCAAAGATCCCCTTTGAAGATGCCCTGTCTAAAGGCAACGTCAAACTCAGCACAAGGCTGGAAGATAAACCGAGGTTTCACACGCTCCTAATTTCCACCTCCTCTTTCCACAGCTGCTACATCCTCCGGCATAACCTCATCCCCACACACCCAGTGCGCTGACGGGCCAAGGAAGCCAGCAATTATGGTTTTACTCCTTGAAATTCAAACCCACAAAAAATGTATTCTCTTTCCACCGCTCGCCTCAGAAAACTAGGTCCTGATTTCCAGAGCCATTTGCACACGCGTGCACAGATTTCGACACAGAAACACCGCAACGGCCTGCGAAACTACACAGAGAATGTCAAGTGGACGGTCACCCCTGCAGCTCGACCTGTTTCCACTGAGCACCAGCCCATCTCGAAGGCAGCCCTTGGTTCAAGGGAAATCTGCTCACGGCAGAGTCTGCTCTTGCTTCTAGTCAGGCTGTCATGGGGTTCAGGGGTCCCCAAGCACTGCACCCCGTCCACGGGCGGCAGGGAGTGACTCTCACTCAGCAGGTAGAACGAGAAGTTTATTAGTCGACAGAAGCACAGCCTGGCACGGAGGTGTCAGTGCAGCCGGCAGAGAGTCATTCATTCCAACCCATCTTGTGGAGAGGAGCCCAAGGGGTGCCCCATCTGGGGTCCAGCTTCCCCTCAGGCCACCCTGGCTGCCTTCCCCCTCTCTCCTCTGCTTCCAGCTGCCGCCTCCCATTCAAAACCCAGCTCGGCTCCTCCCTGCTCTTTGCTCAGGACAGAGGTGTTACCTGCCCGCTTACCTTACAGCCCCAGGGGTCATCCTTAGCCAGGTGAGCTGCTCCACCTATCACACACACCGCCCGCCTGACTCTCACCCACCCACGCCCGACGCCATCACTCAGGCAAAGGAAGCTTTCACGTTTGCCATCAGCTCTGCCGGTTTCTCCGGCCAGATTCATGTCACCGGGAGGGCCAGGGCAGCTGATCCTCAGGTTCCCTGGTTTGCAGGGGGCAGCCTGCGTGGGCCTCAGTCTTCACCACTCAGCCTGTCTGTCCCCAGCTGGCCGCTCACTGGGGAAAGCTCAGAGCTGAACGCTCCCCCTGGGAGGGGCACTGCGAGGCAGCAATAAAAGCACATGCCATCGCCAGCCCGGACATTACATTTCCCCATCCAATACGGTGAGGGGAGGATGGCAGGGGCTGGGTGCAGGAGACAGCAATGCGGTGGGCTGAAGACGGTTCTACCCTTGACGTTTTCCAGGCATTCCTTGCTCTGGGGTGCCTCGTCAGCAAGTTTGGCTGGTAACGGTGTGGCCTATTTTGGAGTTAAATCAAATCAACTCCATAAGCGCGCCCTGCGAGGCCTGGAGGGATATTCCTGGTCACCTCCCTACCAGTCCCAAGGCGATAATGACCATGGAGTGCCACGTACAGCAGGGTATGGAACCCATCTGCATGCGCAGAACTTAGTGGGTCACGGCCAAATTCCATGTGTGGGGGGAAAAAAAAAAAAAGATTTGGCCCACGCGGGGACTCAAGTTGTAAATATCAGAGAGGTCGCCGTGTTAGTCTGTAGCTTCGAGAACAACAAGAAGTGCTGTGGCACCTTACAGACTAGACTAACAGATATTTTGGAGCATAAGCTTTCATGGGCAGAGACCTGCTTCGTCAGATGCATGAGTGGGGGGTATGTGGTTTCAGAGGGGTATTTAAAGAGTGAGGTCCCAGTAAGAGGGAGGGCCAGAGCTGACAAGGTCTATTCAGCAGGGTGGAAATGGCCCATTATCAACACTGCTTATCAAAAGAGGAAAAAACAAGTCAGATCAGACAGAGGGATGCGAGCCTTTGTCAGCACCTAAAGGGGAGCTATCAACACCCAGGGCAGAGAAGCTGTCTTGTAAGCTGCGAGCCACTCCCAGTCTCTGCTTCATCCATGGTTAATGGAGTCAAATTTCCAAATAAATTGCAGCTCAGAGATTTGTCTCTCCATTTGATTTCTGAAATTTTTTTGTTTCAGAACTGTCACCCTTAAATCCGCCACTGAGTGGCCAGGGAGATTGAAAGGTTCTCCCACAGCCTTGTGTACATTACGGTTCCTGATGTCCGATTTATGTCCATCTGTTCTTTTACGGAGACACTGTCCAGTTTGGCCAATGTAAATTGCAGTGGGGCATTGCTGGCACACGACGGCATATATTATGTTAGTAGATGTGCAGGTAAAGGAGCCCCGATGGTATCGTTGATGTTAGGTCCTGTGATGATGTCACTGCAAGTTCTCTTTTCAGCCAGCTACGCGGGCATCCGGCTCCTTCGGAAGGGCCAGAAAGCTGGTCCATAAACTGAAGTCCTGTCCCAGGTCTTCTGCAGGCACGTCCCCACACTCCTAGCCCGCACGCCTGCGACCTCCCACAGAGCAGCGTGCCGGTGCAGGAGACACCATGCACCAGAGACTCCCCAGCGGAGCGAGCGGCACGAGCAGGGGCTGGCGTGGGTCCCATCAGCTGGGAGGGGGGTTTCAATGGGACCGTGTCCTTTGGCCTACGTCCACTGGCTCCGGGAGGAGACAGCAAATAGGCTGAAAAACGCCGCGTTCTGCCAATCCAGTCTTCCTCAGGAAACGCAGACGAGAGCAGGACCATGAGGCAGGATCTCTCCCAGCAGCAGCTTGCCAGGGCCGCAGGCACAGTAAACCAGCACACGCCCCGACAACACTCACGCCCGGTAACAGCAATGGGGCCACGCAAAACCACTGCGGCCCCTGGGACTGGATCAGCCCCAGATCCCCCGAGTGAGCCAGTCTGCAGTGTCTCGCCGTCCAGCTGCAGACTTTCCTGTCTCGAAGCCTGTGCTGCAGCCTGGGGAGTGGGGCCAGGAACGCAGCTGGTTTGGGCAGCGAGCAAACCTGAAGGGAGGCCAGGGATGCCAGCCAGCAGCCAAAGCAAGGGCCTCTGAGCACTCACAGCTGTCTCAGTCAGCTGAGCATCAGCTGATTACCCCAACCCGCTCCCTCCCTGTCCCCTCAGCTCCAGCTCACACCTGCCCCTCCCTACAACTGGGGCAGGGAACTTCTGGCGGGTTGGGGGCCATGTGCAAGTGAGGAGCAAAATAAATAAAAACCCCTCACAGATGTGGCCCCAAACGAGAAGCAAAGACAAAAGATTCCCCTCACTAACCTCAAGCTCCAACCCAGAGCCTAGGGAGACGGGCTAGTCCATTTTGTGGGCTCTGAGGTGAGGCCCAAAATGAGGGGTTCAGTGCACAGGAGCAGGCTGGGGTTGGGATGTGGGGTCTGGGCAGCAGAAGGTGCAGGAATGGGCTGGGGGTGCAGGTCTGGGGGGAGGGCAGGTGCAGGCGGAGGTCAGGCGCAGGATGGGGGCGCAGGGTAGGTACAGGCGGAGGTCAGGTGCAGGGTAGGTACAGGCGGAGGTCAGGCGCAGGACGGGGGTGCAGGGCAGGTGGAGGTCAGGCGCAGGACGGGGGCGCAGGGTAGGTACAGGCGGAGGTCAGGCGCAGGACGGGGGTGCAGGGTAGGTACAGGCAGAGGTCAGGCGCAGGACGGGGGTGCAGGGAAGGTACAGGCAGAGGTCAGGCGCAGGACGGGGGTGCAGGGAAGGTACAGGCAGAGGTCAGGTGCAGGACGGGGTGCAGGACAGGTACAGGCGGAGGTCAGGCGCAGGATGGGGTTGCAGGGTAGATACAGGCAGAGGTCAGGCACAGGACAGGTACAGGTGGAGGTCAGGCACAGGATGGGGTTGCAGGGTAGGTACAGGCGGAGGTCAGGCGCAGGATGGGGTTGCAGGGTAGATACAGGCAGAGGTCAGGCACAGGACAGGTACAGGCGGAGGTCAGGCACAGGATGGGGTTGCAGGGTAGGTACAGGCAGAGGTCAGGTGCAGGACGGGGTGCAGGACAGGTACAGGCGGAGGTCAGGCACAGGATGGGGTTGCAGGGTAGGTACAGGCGGAGGTCAGGCACAGGACGGGGACACAGGGTAGTTGCAGGTGGAGGTCAGACACAGGGTCCGAGCAGGTGGAGATCAGGTGCAGGACAGGGGTGGGAGATTTCGAAGGGAAAGCAGGAGCAGACTGGGGGTGGGGGCAGAAGGCAGGTGCTAGAGCAGGGGGAGGGGTCCAGAAGGGCAGGCAGGGGGCGGGCCATGAGCGCCTCCCCAGTGCAGTTTCAGGGAGGGCGCGCAGGCTCTGCGCGAAGCAGGGAAGTGCTGCCGGGCAGCACGACCCACCCCCGTTGGCTGTGATTCAGCCTGCATGGATCACTGGCCTCTAGCATGGGAGCCACCTCCCCCTGCCAGGCAGGGCCCGCCGCTGGATCTGGCCCACTGCTTGCCTGGGAGGCTTGGGGTTCCCCACCCCACAGCGCTGCAAGCTGGCCGGCACTGACACTCCAGCATGGTGCCCCCCGCGGAGCTGGAGTGCCCGTGCCAGCTGGTGCCCAGGGCCTCCCAGGCTGGATCCAGACAAGCTGTGAGCTGGACGTGGCTTGCGGGCTGTAGGTTCTCCGCTCCTAACCTCCCGGATGAGAGCAGCCACCTGCCTTTGAGGTACAGGGAGCACACAGCATGCTAAGTCGCCACGCGCCGGGGGTCTCCTCTCCTTGTAGTCATCCCAGAGCTCCCTCCTTCACGCCAAACCCTTCCCAACCTCATAGCCCCCAGTCCCCTGCAACCCAGCTCTCTGCCCGAGCCCCGAGCCCCTGGCTCCGCACCAGAGCCGACCCCTGCCAGCCCCTGGCCCTACCCCATGAATTGCATTATGTGCATCTATGAGAAGCAACCTGAGCCACTCCCAGAGCTCCTGCATCCTCCAAGGCAGCCATCAAACAAACCAGAGCGTTTTCAGGCTTGAGAGGAAACTAACCCACGGGAAACCTGGTCGGGGAGAAGCGTGCACTGCCAGATCCCTGCGCTCACCAGCGACGGCAGCAAGCGCCAGTCAGAAGAGAATCGCACCCGGAACGTCCATCGGCTCGAGGTGATCCAACTCTGCTCCCATTGAAATCAAGAGTAAAACTCCCCTCCGCCCCAGGCAGATCTCACACACTGTTGCTCTCCATCCTCATTTCTACTGGGGCAACAAAGGTAGCGTGAAGGTCCAGCTATTCCTACGTCACACGGCCCCCAACCCTCGTCTCGCCTTTAGGAGCTGCAAGGGAGGATTTAGACAAGCGGTTCAAACAGACCAGGAAAAACTGGCAAGGCAGGAAGCGATTTTCTGTGAGGTATTTTCGATTCCAATGCAACACACGGGACTGAGATGCACAAGATCTGAAATGTACTCGGCGAGAAAAACATCCAGTCCTTGCGTCACTGGTCGGCGCGTAGCTACAGCCGTTACGAGCAAACTGTTACTCTGCAGAAGTACGTTAGGAGGAAAAGCAGAGATTAAATCAACCAACCTGAAGTGGCCCAGAACAAGAGCTAGGGCAGCATTTTAATTCCTCTGCAAAATTAACTGACGGTAGGTGTGATTTTTCTCAACTCTGCGCACACAACCGCAGCCCGGCACGCCTGCCTAATTGCTACAAACGGGTATGCACATCAAGTCGCTTAGCAGGCGAGCGGCCAGAGAGCCGCATTTGAGGAGCATCTGCACCGTTGACAAGATTAGCTGCTAGAGGGGCACTGGCTGGCAGAAACCTCTGTTTCCTCTGCCGAGTTCTCAGCTCTCTCTTCTTTGATGTTTTAACGCTGCTCATGCTAATGACAGTCCCTGCTGTGCCAGCCTGCCTTTGCAGCTGCAGCCAGAACCATCACCTCTGCTATCTCCCAGGCTTCCTTCCGCTGCTGCCCTAACCAATGGGACAACTTGCCTTGCAAAACCAGGCTAGCATCCTTGGTTCCTTTCACAGCTTCTGAGGATCTTCTCTGAAGAAGGCCCTAGACTACAGAGGGGCACCAAACTAAATCAAAAGGTGAGAGCAGACTCTCAGGGCTGGGGCGCTGCTCGATTTCCTGACTCACTAGACCGCAGACTTAAATAGCTCCTCCTCTGGCAGCTTCCCAGCTCCTTCCTGCCAATCGCCAGCTGCAGGAAAGCTCTGCTACTAAGCGAAAGGCTATGCTGCTTTGCCCTGGGCCCGCAGGTTGGAGTAAGGGAGAGTTAACTGTGCAGATTCTTACTGAGAAGATTTGAACCCCATCCCCTTACAGCCTGACCTGGAGAAACAAAAGCCAGTAGGTGGCCATTAAACACCAAACCGCAGTGAAATACCCTGTTCCAGCCTCAGTCAACAAGGGGGTATCGCTAGGAGGGATGAAATCAAATGAGACCAGGGCAGAGGAGCAGGTTGGAGGGCATGAGAAACTTCTCAGACAATAGAAGGCATGTGGGGGTTGCCAGCAAACCCAGGGAGGCAGTGGAAGCCCAAAGGCATTAAAAATAAAACCAGGACACTGGTCAGCCCATTTGTTAGGGTCAAGAACAGGGTTCCCTCTATTTTTATCATCCTGGGTGGAATAATTTTTGTTCTGTGCACCAATGCATGTGTGGATGCGTACCACCAACCCACACACACACACACACACACACACACACTCTGCTGGCTGCGGGCGCTCTGCTAATCAGCTGGGCGGCACCTGAATCTCTCCTGGGCGGCCGGCCAAGCACTCAGCCTACAGGAAACACTGGCCAAGAAACGAGCAAGCCACGCATGGTTCAGAGGGCAGGTGTCGCTTCCCTAAACAGAAGGGCAGCTCTGGTCGTCTGTTCTGTTTGGGCCACACCACTGCTGGCTCACAGGGAACACAGGGCACCGGTTACTCCCATAGTTCCTTGTCTACGCACAGGTTCTCCCTCAAACGAAACCCGCCAGCAAATCTCAACCTGCGCCCACGGAGGAACTGAGCTGCAAACGCACCCTTGCGGCATGGATATACGCCTGCTTGTGATCACTGGCGCCACGTGACTTGAACAAACATTGTGACCATCGCAATGAAAACCTGGGGCCCCGCAGGGAAAGCCAGGCAGATGCCTCCTGGGTTTGTAACGATTCAAACTGGCCCGGGTAGACATCAAGAGGCGCCCTAGACAGCAAGGCTGCATTGGCTGCCAGGGAACAGGCTCCACCAAACCATAGGAATTAGATACGAAAATGAACCCATCCCTCCATTACCACGAGGGATAAACCGCAACGTTGCCTTGCAGAAGAGCCGGCTCCATGCAGAGCAGAACTCTTGGCAGGTGTCCTCCTCTGGAAAGCAATTGTTTGGTAACATTTCACAAGCGGCCGACGCAGCTGGGCACTGGCTCTGCCGCAGATCATCACGCGCGGACTCTCACCGCGCCAGCGCCACGCATTCCTTTCGCATGTCGTGCCTGGGGCCAGGAACAGAGTCTGGCTGCTCAGATGCTAACCCCTCCTTCCTCCCCCCTACATACACGTCGGTGCATGCTAAGTCAGCCGGCTAACCAATCTGTCTGCACCCAGCCAAGACAGCTGCATCGCGCTGGCCGAGCGTAACAAACCACGTAGCTCCAGGCAACCCCTATGACTTCTGAGGCATTTACTTGCATCTTGGATTGGGAGTCAAATTGACGCTGAGCATTTTAGCCCTGGGAAGTCCCGGCAGAGAATTCTGCAGCGAGAGCAGCGACCTATTGCCCCCACTGGCTGGTAGGCAAGTGACGGGATAGACAGAATATTTCAAAGTAAAACTGGGTGATGTGCTCCCATAACAGCTGAAGAAACTGGGAACAACAGAGCCCTCCAGTAGGGATACATACAACTGCTTTGCCTCATTTGCTGGGTCTCCTGAGGTCTGGCCTACGTTGCGTGGCCATGCTGATGTACTCACAGTTCCTTAAGCAGCAACTTCCAAACACACAGAGGGATTGGAAACAGCCTGGCATTTTGGTCCAGGACCTCCAGGTCAAGCTCTCAAGTAGCCTGGAAGGTCTAACCCTTGCCTCCCTGGACAATGTTCTGCCAGGCCCAGCAGGGAGCCCAGAACCAAGAAACCTCCACATGCAGGAATTGGCAGTCAGCTTGGACGTCTCTCAGGGTCATAGGTATGTCTGATCTCAAAGCTGAGCAGGTTTTGAGGTCGACGTATCTATTCTAAAAAGACACAGGAGACTCCCTGCCATTTCAAAACTCACAGGACTTCCTCTGTTGTGCTGGCTTCCGGCTCGTCTTCCTACCATTAGTGGGCACTCACGTTCTGTGTCCAGTCACGACTGTACCACATGGCGCTTCTAGGCCAGGGTTTCTTCAACTCCGTTCTGCGGAACCCAGCTGTTCTGAGAAGACCCTGCACGTTGCCGTGAGTGTCAGACACTTTTCTGATATCGTACACTGATGGGCTGTATTTTCTGTTCTCAAACCCAGATCCAGAGCTGCCGCCTCATTGCTATGATATCCGATTAAACAACTTCATTTTGTTTTCACTGCATATGTTGCCGTTCGGTTTTATTTTTGGTCTGATGATTCTTCTGAAGAAAATTTTCATCGGTGTTCCACATAAAAAAAAAAATATTAATTGTCGATTGCCTTCACCCACTGCCTCACAAACATGAGCTTTTCCCAGTTTCTCTCTTTAGTCTGCTTTCCTGGATCTGTCAGTCGGTAACGGCTGATCTCTAGTGACGAGGGTTCTGTTATTCCGGCCAAGCCTTTCGGCACTGACAGCTCTTAAAGTACGTCGTAAGTGACAGCTGAAATGGAGCAGGGCAGCCTTCGGAAAGATTAATTCAACTTCCAACTGATCCGGCTCTGGGGAAGGATAAAACTTTGATCAAGCCACATGGCAGTGGAGCTCCCGGGCAAACAGAACAAGCACAGACGAGGCAGCTGGAACGGAATTGAACTGTGCTCAGGTCTGTAGACATGTGAAGAATAACGACGACGCTTTCTCAAGCACCCCAAGCTGCAGCACGGCTCACGTGGGGGACGGTTCGCAAGGGCTGTGCATGTTTCTGAAAGCCTTGTCCATGCTGCAGCATGCAAGTTACATTTGGGAAAGGGCTTTGCTTCCTGAGCCCTTGCAAGATTTGCTCAGAGAGCAGCTTACTTTTAATTACCTTAACAGGCAGACTGCCCGCAGCTTCTGTCGCCTGCACATGGAGCGCTGCAGAACAGCAGCCCAGAGGTCTGCAGGAGGACAGGCAGATCCGTAAACAGCCGCAGGAGAACGCTAGGAAGAGAAGCGATTCAGCTTAAGACAGCCCCGGGAGCTGTCCTGCCTCCTGTTCCAAGCAAAGGCCCAGCACCACAAGACTCACAAGCCCTAATCCTGACACAGGCTGTGCCAGACCTTGGGCAAATCATTTAACCTCTCTGCTGCCAACTCCCCACTTCCAAAACAGCGTGGAATTGTCAGAGGGGGAGCGGAGAACTCTTTGGGGGTATTACCAGTGCCACTGCATTCAGCCTTACCACGGCGAGTGTCTAACTCAAAGCTGCCTCCTGCACAGGGGGCTGGACACTGCCAGGTAAACCCCACATATCCTCAAACCCCGAACAGGACAGGCACTGGCAGCGATTGACTTGGCTGGAACGCCACACTCTACCTAATGCCTAGAAGCAACCCAAGGTGAACCTGCAGGGCACAGCACAAAAACGCTTTGTAATAAAAAATAAACTTTCCTAAACCCAGAAAGCTGGTCAGCACCTTCCATCTAGCCCAGGGGTTTCCAGAACCACTCGGGGCTGGTCTTCCATTTCCTGTGTCTGGTAGGGACACACAAAATCGACCTATCAAAACTCTCCCATCCACCTTCCTCAGTGAAGACGGCCAGGTAAGTCAATTTCAGATGAGTCGATTCTAGCTAATTGCGTATCTGAAATCAACTCCCTTTCCTAGAGCGGACCTGGCCTTAGCCCATGGGCTGCTTGCATCCTGATCAGCGCGCTGCTGCGGCCCAGGGGATAAACACGAGGCAACACAGGTAGGTTGTATGGTGCATGGATGCAGCTCACGTAACAGAGCGCCACGTGCAGCCCCCCGCTGGTAGATAGGTTGAGAATCGCTGAGCTAGCCCCTGGAAGAGCAACCATGATTTGACAGCCAACCCCAAGGAGCCGGCTGCTTTCTGTGAGTGCAAAGAAGCAGCGAGTGGGAAGCTCTACGGCTGCAGCACAAAGCATGCAGCTGGGGAATTGCCTTGTCAGCTGCTCGGCGGCAGGGCCGTCCAGGTAGGGAAGGAGATGGTGGCTGCACTCAGGCAGGTCAGGCTGACACCGTACCAGTCCATTTCTCTGCCCTCTCGGCACGGCCAGCCTGCGACAGAACAGCTAGGGCTGTGTCAGGGGAACCTGCCCGACTTCATTATTCGCCCGTCGGGCTTTCCAACCCAAGATGAAGGGAGCACAAATATTTTTAAATCAGCATCACTGCACTGGACATATAATAATGGGCTGGTTTCCTCATACACACCTTTCCCCCTAACACGGGAACTCAAGCTGCTTTTAATGCCGCGCAGATCGCCTTGGAAGGGTAGGGCAGCCCAAGATGGAATACGCCAGCCTTCCTCCTTCATTCTGCTCTCCCTACAAACACAGAATGGGAAACCAGCATACTGGAATGCATCCGCCAACTGTCCCGTCAGGGAGCCCTTTCATAAAAGGGAACTCAAGGTCGAAGACCAGGCTGGCTACCATCAGCTCTCACAACCTCCAGCACTGGAGCACCTCATCACTTAACTTAATTTAAGCCTCAAAGTCGTGAGCCCCACTGTGTTGTTAGGAACTCCGGGCACCGACAGACAGACTAAGTGACTTGACCAAGGTCAGAGTGGCAGTCTGTGGCACAGCAGCAATTCAGTCAGGTGTCCCGTGACTCATCTTAACTACTAACATCCTTCCTTGCTGCAACTGTTCCCCCTTTCTGACTCCTTGAGGGACCTGCAGAGGCTGGAGTCAGCTCAAGTGACACCTAGCATCCGAGCACCGGCTCACTATGGAAAGGCGATTGGCAGCAATCAGATCATCAGTGGCTCTTGCAGCAAGGTGCTTTGATCCAGCGAAATTCTTCACCAGTGCAATTGCTAATAACCTCAACTCACCATCTATACCCAGCAACGTCTCATAAATGGGTTCAATAGGCCTTTGCCTCTCCTGAAACCACCCGGGTCAGACAGAGCCAGGCATTTCTGATGGGTAAAACACCATTTGCCCATTTTCTCTGCCACGTGTCGCTCCCGAAGGACAATTTAAGGCAACCAAAACGTGGGAGCGGGCCGCATGAATGGGCCTCCTCCACCTCAGTGGGGGACAGACAGAAAGAGGCCCGTGGACTGCGGGTGGCCCAGCGCTGATGATCATCCCAGGTTAGCTGCTGCTAATTCTACACCATCTCTCGAGCCCAGATCTACACCTATTTGTGCTACTGTCGGGAGCTTGGGCTCCACGCAGCGTTCGCCACCCAAATCGTCCTCAGAAGCCTCCCAGATGGTCAGGAAAACTGGAACACCCACCCTGCAGCTAAGGGGAGCTCACAGCGAAGTCCTCCTATCTACAGCAAGACGTCCTGCAGACAAAGACACCCTGTCCAGTCCCAGCAGCGGCGACATGAGGGTGGCTCTCAAAGGCGAGGACGAATGAATCCTCACTGAGATCACCAGTTGCAAATAATCCAGTGCTGAATCACTGAGGGGAGAGCGTGGGCACCTTGTTTATGCATAGGCCTTACTGAATTCATCCGACAGAGAGCCTGGAGAGCCAGGCAAGGGTTACCCCTTGCTACAGAGGAGGAAACGGAAGCAGAGAGACGAAGGGCTTTATTTTCAAAGATCCGGGGAACTTGCTACTCCCACTAATTACTCCGAAGGAGCGAGCGAGCAGCATTTCCAAAACCCAGGCCCCACATGACTCAGCCCAAGGTCACACTGAGTCGGTGACAGAGCTGGGAACAGAACCCAGAACACCTGACTCCCAACCCCGTGGTTTAGTCACAAGACACGTTGTGTCCAGGCTCTACCTGGAAACTCCCAGGGCCTTGCAACATTCCCGGGGGCCCAGGGAAGCAAACAGAATCTGCTCAGTGCTATTGGCATGACGTGCAGTAGTCCCTCGCCCAGCCTGGAAAGGATGCAGAGCGGTGCTGACTCACCCAAGAGAGGGAGGCGGGAGCTTCCTGGCTGGGGTATGCGATCTAGCCTAGAGCAATCAAAACAGAGCTGCCCCAGCAAAGGCCTCAGCGCTTGGGTGGGGCCGCAAAAGCGGCTTTACAGTCTGAGACTGGGGCGTGTGGCGAAGTAGCCCCTTGCGCCAGGCTGAGTACACAGCAGCTGCTGTAACTTCAGCAGCACAACTCACAGAGCACCAAGAGCTACACGCCTGCTCCCTGTACTGCCAGGGTCCGCAGGGAGGACATCGCAGACTGCTTATAATGGCCCCATGCAGCGTCCGTGGGATCCGATCGCTGCTCCTTCTCAGACCCTCTGTGCAGACGGAGACACACACAGGAACTGAAGCGGGGCCCAGAATCTGCCCCTTTGCCTCTAACATTTACCACCCCAAATTCACAGAGGGCGACGGTGCAGATGTCAGTGCGTTCCAGGAGCCCTGGCGCGAGAGACAAAGCACCGGCCAGAAGAGAACGGGGACGCGACACACGCTGCCGCATTCTCATGCCGGAGAAGCAGACGGCCTCCTTCGCCAGCTGGTTTCCGAAGCGCTCGCCCGATGGAGCCAAAGACAAGCCTGCCCGTCGCCCCAGAGAGAAACATGCCCCGAGCCCTTCTGCCCCAGCAAGCGGCTGACAGGAGGCCACAGGATGAGACCGAGGTCTGCAGTGCAGGTTTCACAGCGGTCAGCTACTCAGGAAGACATACTGCAGCTAGGGCTACGGAAAGCTGCCCAGACAGACTGGGGGGTTAGCTAGATGGCCCATCAGTGCTCGGTCCCATTTATTTATTTGCTGGCAGTTACCTTTCGACAGCCCCAGAACAAAGCAGGCCATGGACTGCTTTGCAGCTCTCCATTTATACCCAAATAGGTAACGCAAGGCGAGCGCATCCCTTTGGCTGACTCAGCCTTGGGCCACGCTACACATTTACGGCTGTGTAGCTACGGGGCTGCTCCAGGCCGTGCAGCTGCGCTCACCGAGCCGCTGGTGTAAGCAGCGCTGCGCCCCTCCCGTGCAGCGACCGCCCCTCAGGGGCAACGGGAAAAGCAAACCAGAGTGGCCTACGAAGAGCAGGGCTCGGCCGCAGCACGTGGGGAAGACTCCTGTGACGGGGCTGGACGCAGGCGGCCCATCCCCTCCCTTCACAGGGGTCCAAGCCACTCCCCACCACCACCCGCTGCCCCCAGCGTCTGACGGCCAAGGGGCGAGGCCTCAAGGGGCCCAGTCCGGCACCCACAGGCCCTGGTGGCGCAGCCCCAGAACACTTGGGCTCCAGTGTCCAACCTCCCAACCCCTCCACCCTATGGCCCCTCCCCAACACCCACCTCCCAGCCCCCTGCCCTGAGCCCTCTCCCAAAGGGGAGGGGGGACTGCACTAGGACCCTTCCTGCACTAGTGTCGATAAACCCCCAGCGGCGTTGGTGCCCTGAGGCTATGACTGTACTACAGCTTACACCAGCGTGAGCCAGGATGCTGGGGGCGGGGGGCGCTGAATGCAGCCCTGACGCCACATAAGCGCCGGTGCGGACAGCTTCTCCCGCTGGCAGAGCCGCCGCGCACCCGGGGTTGAGCCGACAGGAGAGGGCTCTGCCACCGGCTTAGAACGGCCGGAGAGCTGACGGGGGCAGCTGCCTGGGCCACCCGCGTTACTCTTTGAGCGTCTCCTCGGCAGTGCCTTTAGCAGCAGAATAAGGAACAATCATACATCCGCTCGCTGCCTCTTTGAAAGAGGCCGCAGCAACCGACCAAAGCACTGCCGGTTGCAGGTACCCTGCTGCCCCCAGGGCCCATCACTGGGGCCTTCGAGCCGGGGCCTCGTTCCGGCAGAGTTCTTCCAAAGGGCGCCTGGCAAACAGCTCCCCGGACGCAGAACAGTCAATACCAGCAAAGCCGTATTGTCCGGACCCAGCCCCGACATCCAAGAGATCAGACAGCGCAGCAGATACCGGGCACCGCCTCGGGCTACAGCGACCCTGATCGGAGCCCTTGGCACCCCCTCCAGGGAAGTGGTGGCTGCCAGCCCAACGGAAGCAAGTCGTTCCACCGAAGAAAACAAAAGGCACCAGAATTCTGCCCCTTTAAAAAGTCACTTCCCTGTCAGCACCGAGCAGGCTATTCTGAGCAGCTGCATTCCAGCAGGATTTTCTCCTGGCTGGCCGTGGTGGATCCCTCCTCCCTCGTGGCGGGATTCGCCACGGCACTGGGGAAGAGACGCTGACCAGGGAGGGAAAGAAGCGGAATTGAACAGAACTTACCCTCCTCAATGACCACTTTGATGAGGCGGATGGAGCCATTCCGGGCCTTAGCGAAAAAGTCCTTTAACTCCGGGGTGGCTAGAAGAACCAGAAACATAACGATCAGACTTGCTAGACAAACCCACAGGTATTCTGCTCTCCTAACCCAGTCAGGTGAGGGGAGGAGGGAACAGAACTAATCAAGGATTAAACAGGAGAGGGTCAACAATCGTGTCAGTGAACAAGGACACGCAAACAAAGCCGCTGACAGCACTTGCTGCGTGACCTACGCTACGGAGGAGACGAAGTGCCGTCTCCCAGAGGGTTCAGAGTTAAATAACGTCTGGGTGCACATGTGATCCGGAGAACTTGATACTTGGACTGGGTGAAGACAATCGCCCAAATTTAGACGATCGTTTGGCTGGGGCCCGGCGGGAGGGCAGGCTCAAGTGTCAGTTTGCATGTGAGGCTGGGGGAGGAGGGCCACAGTAAGGTGTGATGATGAGCAGAGGCAGCTCTGTTGCGTTCAGACGCTTGCCTTGGTTACGCTTGGCTTTGGAGCCTGTACGCAGAAGAGGGTGACCTCCCGGCTACGTAACACAGACCCTGCCAGAACGGTAGTGGAATCGGAACTGCACCCACTTTGAATTCCACTCTCCCCATGACCCATCAACGATGAGCTGCAATAAACTCAGGGACTTTAGGCCTCAGCGTGTACAGAACGGAGATCGGTTTGGGTGTCAGCAACAGCTGGCTGTGTGCGCTGCCTAGCAGGCTTTCCCCAAGGACCTGAGTTGCTCTGGTTAGATGAGAATGATGCAGGCCAGTTTGGATTACAATTCTTCAGATGCCTTCCCCACCTCCCACCAACCAAGGTCACAGGTGACTGAACGCTGACCTAGCCGGAATCAGAATCCTGAGTCAGGCTCCTGCAGCACAGGGAATAGTCGATGTTCTCAGACATACCAAGGAGTCACTCCACCCCAGGCTTCATGGAGAAGAAGCCACCACCGAGTTCAGTTCACGCCCTGCTTAACAGCCTTCAGCAACACCATACAACAGCTTAGGGCTCCTCTACACTTAACGGTAAATGGACCTGCTGGAGATTGATCTCCCGGGGTCAATTTTGCAGTAGGACTGCATTAAATCAACCTCTTCCAGAGCTCCCATTGACCCTTGTGCTCCACAGGGTCAGGAGGAGTGAGAGAAGTCAACAGGAGAGTTTCTGCCACCAACCCCCTACTGTGGGAACACTGATAAGTCATCCTAAATTACGTCAAATCCAGCTATGCTATTCGTGACACTGGAGTTGCGCAACTTAGTTTGACTTTCCCTCGCAGAGCAGGAGAAGAAGAACCACCCCACCCAGTAATGACCACAACTAGCATTTAGGCTAGGAATCTGGGGCTGGCGTCCTGGTCCGGTTGGTGTCTCAATAAAACTGAGCTCTGAGTACCTCAGGCTTGCATCTAAGCAGTAAAACAGCAGCTCTAGCAGACAGCAAGCACCCCAGCCTCCTCCCCGCATCAGCCTTTCCTGCTGGTCTTTAACCAGAACTTGCTGGTCACCCAGTAAGGGTCCCACCAGAAACATTCAATGAGGGGAAAGACTGGGCTAGAACAGGAAGTGCAACACAGCTGTGACGTGGCTGGTATTACAGCTCCACAGCGGCCAGTCACCCTGCCGGCACAGAGGGAAGCAGGCTGCTCTGGGGAGAAGCAAGACAAGGACAAGAGGCCAGGGTGAGTCGCTGCTACAAAACCTCCCCCCCACACTCGGTTACTGAGTTCTGAGCTTGCAATACGGAGCTAAAAATAACCGTGTTGACATTCCCCCCGGGGCTGGAGCCCAGGCTCCGAGACACACATCTGTCCACTTCCTTGCACCAAGTTTCAGAGGCCTGGTTCCAGTCTCAGCAGAAACATCTACCTGCTATGTTCACCCCGGAGCAGAAGCCCCAGTCGGTCGATCTGGGCTCAGACTTGTGGCTGCGGTGCGGTCGGGGTTTTTTTGCAACGTAGACCTGCTCTAAGGCGCTGAAAGTATCGATACAAGCCTAGAGCCTGCAACTCTACCGGGGACAGACTGACTAAAGGGCAACAAAGCCCACCAGCCCGGACAGCCCGTTACAGTTACCTGTAGAAATATAACAGCCTAAAGCCCGCAGCCACACAGAGCTTCAGATAGGCACGATGGGATTTTGAATACTTAATGTCAAAGGACCATCGTGTGATTTTTCAGGACTTCTGTTCCGGCTGAAGTTTCATTTGTCACCCCTCACGGGAAGCACCTCCAAGACTTATGCCTGTCTGCGTCAGAGGGAGCCTCTTGTGAAACCCGATCACTCCGCTTGGCCGTCTTGCCGCCCAGGACCAGAACTCCACAACAGTTACCTCGAGGGAACTTATTAAACCTGAGCGACACGCAAGCCAGACGTCAGCAAAGTTGCACTCAATGGCTTGGCAGGGTTTGCAGGCTCCATTGAGGGTGCACAGTCTCAGGGACGGGACCAAATGAACAGAGGGACGTTTTGGAGGAGGGTAGGAGGTGAAAGAAAAATCCCATTAATGCTCCAGGCCTCAGGTGTTTCTAAGTGCCGTCTGTTTTCCCCAAGGCTTAAGGTTTCTCTGAGCACACCAGCCACATGGTCACAAGTCCATCCGCACAGTTTTTCAAGTATTAGGTCCAACTGCTTGATTACGATGGGGCTCACATACACTTTCCACACTTCCAAGGGCCAGGAGCTCCCTCAGATGAGGCCTTCAAAGATCTCTGGAGCTTGCCTTTCAGCCAAGTGCCTCCAGCATTTCCACCAATATTGGGAAGGGCCTTTCATTTCTTCCTCCCATCCCTGTTCACCGAAGCTGTACCCCTCATGTGCATTATAGGGACATCACACTCCTTGCAAGGGGCAGCCCTTTCGAGAAGGCCACTCGCGTCTATATCCCAGTTTGGCGAGCTGGACATAGTACACAAACACTCTTCTACGCATGCCCTTGGCAAGCAGCCAAGAACACAACAGTGTTGTGTTAGTTGCCTGATTCTTCACCAGTCAGTAACGGTAAGTGTCCATGTTGCACCCCGCAAGCCACCTCCACACCCTCAATTCTCCGAGTCGTGAAGAGCAGGTTTTCCCCTCCCAGCTTGCCTGGCTCACCCAGAAAGGGCTCATTACAAACGTCCTTGCCAAAGGCAGATTTTAAGCCAACTTTGTAACAAAGGGTCTTGCAAAGCACCTCCAGAGGAGGCCAACAAATGCTTCAATACCTAGAGGTAAGCAGCATTACCCAGGGAGCTGCAGAGAGCCAGCACACAGCATGAACAATTCCCTGCACCGAGGGCCGTATCTCTTCCAATTGTTTTCGGGCCGTGACGTGAAGATGAACATCACACACTTGGGTTTTACTGTGCAAACGCTGCAAGGAAAGCGACGCCTTCCTCGGCTAACAGCCCGATCTACCCACCTCCTTCCGCTGAAGCATTTTGGAGAATGCAGGAGACGTAGACGGCACAGAAACACAATCACAGCCCCCTGGGAGCCCAACGTGCTTGAAGTTTCAAGCAGCTGAAATGAAGGAAGCAACCTCCTCAGGGCCAGTCCCCTCTCTCCTTGTGAGGGGAGAAAGATCACAAGGGAATACATGGGCAGAGGGGGAGAACTCATCTGGAAATGAGACGTTCACAAAAAAGCTCCTTATATGGGATCTTTACAGCTATCCGTCAACCAAGCCAGGCCTGTCCGCTACCCAGGCCACGGGCTAACACAAATGCTAATTACACGCCCCAGTGGCCAGGAGATGGCCTCAAGCCCTAAAATGCATTAAGATGTCACTGCTTATGTAAATTCATGACAATGTATTTGCAACTGGGACAATTTTCCAATCAACGAAATTTATTTCTCCAAGGCCACTAACTTCTCTCTCCCTCTACCCCCCAGGTTGGAGGGGGTGAGAGAGAACTGTCCGTCAGCCCAGGATTGTGTCCGTTACAAGTCCCCCTGGAAAGAGAAGGATTTTAAATAAACTCCCCACACTTAGTGAATGTGAATTGGGGGGGTGTGACTTGGTGGAGAGAGTCCCATAATTAAGATCCATTAAGATGAAACTGAAATGCCAGCAGTGTGACTGGGGGGCCAGGGACCCTATAACAAAGGCATTGTAGGAAAGATGGGAACTCTATAAGCCAAAGGGTATTGCAGCCAGGAAGTTGCCCATGGAACGGCACAGCTTCAAGCTGTTTTCAGAGTCAAGACCACTGATCACGCCTTCAGCTCATCCCAGCACTGCTGTCGCTGACAAGCTCATTATAACACTTTTGCCACATGAACGTCCTCTGATATTTTTAGCCGCTCTCCTGCACCTGGGCAGGCTGTTTCCTCTCTGCCCTCTCTGCGGTGATGTGCCACTTAACAACATCCTCCGAGGAGAAAATAAAAAAACATGTAGACAGTTGTACTCACTGGAATCCACAAAAGGGAACACACACACACCTCAGTAAGTCTTGTTCGTCCTTCATTTCTAGCCTACCGGCAGCGTATAACACAGATACAGTATTTATGTTGCTTGTATCGCTCAATGGGACATTCTGAGAGCTCCAACACAGACAAACAGGTTTTCATTTTTCAACCTGAGTAAACGTTGGTGTTGGTAAAAGGTGCTGACTGGATAAATCTGAAGGGCTATCATTCGCTCTACCTGCAGATCGGTTGCTTAAAGAGTCACTTAAGCAGAGAGTTCGGTTTTCCTGATTAAAAACCTTGGGTAGGCTTCTCAAAAGCAAAGTGACTTTGGACCTCTTGGCAGCCACTCAATAACGAGTAGAATGTCTTCATGTCACCCTCCTATTTGTGACTCCATTGATGGCTGATCAGCCCAAGTCTGGAGCTGCAGGGCTTATCGCAGAAGGGGCAGGTGTTAGTCACTGTTGGAGGGGGTTGGCCAGTTTTTGAGGTTCGTCGTCTTCTCCGCCCCTCCTCGTCTGCACTGCGGCAGGACCTCTCAAATTGCGCCACCCCCTCACAGATCACCGTTCTCCCCTGGGGATGGTCTTGGGCAAGGTTCTCCCAAGGGTCAACGCTGATGCTGCATTCTTCCATGTGTGCCTTCAGCGTGTCCTTATAGCGCTTCCGCCGGCCCCCAGCGCTCCTCTGTCCTTCCTCCAACTTGGAAAACAGAATCTATTTGGGGAGGTGCTGATCAGAGATCCAAACCACGTGACCAGTTCAATGAAGTTGTTGGTGAATGATGATGGCTTCAGTGCCGGTCATGTTCCACTCTTCCAAGACACTAGTATTTGTGCACCTATCCTCCCAAGAGATATTTAGGATTTTCTCGAGGCTGAGCTGATGATATTGTTCAAGCACCTTCAGATGACGCTTGTATGTTGCCCAGGTTTCACATGCGTACAGTAGCATTGGAACAATCACTACACTATATAAGAGGAGCTTTGTCTTGGGATAAATGTCCTTGTTCTCAAAGACCCTTTGTCTCCGGTGGGCAAAAGCAGAGCTTGCACGGCTCAGATGATGCTGGATTTCCACATCAATGTCAACTTTAGCAGAAAGATGATTTCCAAGGTATGGGAAATGCCTCCCATTTTGCAGTAGTTCTCCATCGACTTCAATAGAAGGTACATGAGATTGTCCCGTCGGTGAAGGTTGGTGGAGCACCTTGGTCTTTTTGATGTTCAGTGTGAGGCCGAGATTCTCACATGCTTCAGCAAAGGCAGTTAAGCTGGTCTTTGGAGCACAAATACACTGGCTTCCAGTGGGGTGTGTGCTGCTAGATCACTGGGGCACTTTTCAAAATCCCATCATGACCCTGAAGAAGGTCAAATAACCAATAAACCAGAGGGAAAGGGGAAAAATGTTCCTCAAGAGCAGCTTCAGCATGAGGGCAGGGCACCCGAACTTCCCTTGCTTTATTACCGGCTGCTAAGAGAAGTGGCCAAGCATCCAAAGTTGTCCTGCTCAGCTCACAGCCCAGTAAGACATTCATGGAGAGTCCTGGAAAACTGCTAGGACATCCCCATATTCACCTAAGGCTCTTGAGGAGCTTTGTCATTTGTCACTGGACTTGTACGGCAGGGTTTTGTTTTTTTTTTTAATAGGAGAGGCTGTGACTGAATTAATAAGGACCAGTAAATGAACAAACTGGGGCAGCCATTTTCAGACTACAGTACTAACCTAAGCTTCTCAGAATGAATCCAGAAACAAAGCCACAGGCCTGCTTGCTTCTAATGAAGGTCCCGTACAAAAATGGGCCAGACAGAAGAGCCTAAGGGAGGGAGAGCTACCTGTGAAATGCACAGCACAGACTCCCAGGAAGCAGCTCTCAGTGAGGAGAAAGCTGCATCCAGAACTCAGAAGCCAACACACCTTCCTTCTATCATGTAATACCAAAGGAGCTCGTCCAAGACTGGTTCCCTTTCGTATAGGTTACCAAGACATTGTTCGTCACCCCATGTATTCACGGGCTCCATTCACTAGATATCTGTGCTTGGAAAGACCTGACTCCCTCAGAATTCACCTCCCCTACTTGACGGTAAAGAAAATCTCGTATTTACGCCACTCTCATTTCCGCGACAACAGACCAGCCTCCCAGTCTGACTGATACAAGAGCGATGAGGCACTTCGTTATTGTTGTAGATGCACAGGAAGCATGGACTGCGCTCAGGGTTCACCCCACCACCAACCAGGTGCACAGCATGAGGATGCACCAAACCACCAGCAGCCCCTTCCGGAGGGCACGGGCCCAGGTGTCCCCAGAACCGCACCTGATCTCCCCGGCACCTAGGTCACGAGGAGCTCAGGAAGAGTTAATGATAAACACCAGCTCTGGTTACGTGGCTCCTAGACTGTCTCCTCTCACACACACACCTACTGGGGGATGAGGGGGAGAGCTCGGTTTTGTTTGTGCAAGCTTCACCATCAACCCCTGTCCCAGTGGCAGCTCAATGCTTCTCGATCAATAATACATGCTTCCTGAAACGGATGCCTTTCTGAATGTGTTGAGTCACTCTGTCCACTGACAGGTAACTTAAGCCTCCTGCCATCAATCTTTCATTCGCGGGACATAATCTTCACATTAGAGGGACTGTCGACAGCTGCCGTCACTTCGTATTCACAATCCCTGAGTTCGGGGCCAGAGTCCACGTTCCAGTGCTGCTGGGGAAGCAGGGCCTGGAGGGTCAACAAATTAAGGCTTGTGCCCCCTCTCTTCTCCGGGGATGCTCACACCGGGATCAGAGACCCACGCCTCCGCTGCAGCTGGCTCAGGGCGGAGCAGGCCTCAGAACCGAAATGGCCACAGTGCCGCTTTCAGCCTTGCAAGCCCGAGGCAGCCGATGGGAACTCCAATTAGACTGGGGGAGTTTCATTTAATTACCATGGAGACGTATGCACCCACTGCGTGCTGAGCACACTCCTCCTACCCAATGCTGCCTCCATGGTGATCCTGGAGGGGGGAAGCGCTCGCCATTTGACACAAAACAGCATCACGGCGCCTTGCTAGGGCCTTGTGCTGGCACATAAGTGTTTGTCGCTGTTGTTCCATTTGCTCCTCCCTTGATCAGTTTGCAAGAGCAAACAGAACAAACGCCCATGCTTGTGAAAAAGATGGGCGCCCAATGGAGGAAACTACTGAGTTTGAAAATCAAATGCCACAAAAATTCAGCTGAAAATTGAAAAAATAATCCATGATGAAGAATGAAAACTGTTTGGTGTTTTTTTTCTCTAAGTTCTAACACATGCATCTCCCTTCCTGGCTTACAAATCATGTCCCTCTGTAACAGGGGACAAGTTTAGGAACTATTTACCATTAAGTGACTAGCTTTCCCTTTCATAAGCTCTGAAAGCGGCTGTTACTACAACTCATCCTCCTTTCCGATCAAAATTAGTTCCACCTTTTCTCAGCGGCCTGACAAGAAGCTAGTTCTGACCCATACAATCTCCATCAGAGCTCAGTCTCATGCACTACGATATCTGCATTGTGTCTTCCGGGGGGTGGAGAGAGATGACAAGGCAGACTAGTGCTGTCTCAAACACAGGCCTGATGACACAGCTTCAGAGAGGAGCAAAAAACTCTCCCCAGCATATACATTACTGCCTGAACTCCAACCCTGTAAAACAATCTCATCGGTTGCTACCCACTCTCCCTTGCCGGTCTCCTGAGAGTCAAGCAAGGACTGGGAGGTTTGGATCAGGTGTCAGGAACCCAGGATCCAAAGGACAGATTCAAGCTGTGATCACATTTCGCTTAGGTTTTCAGTATGCTCTTTCCAAGGGATTTCCTCTCCTCCGGTGCCTTTACATACTTAACTTCATGGGTACTTAATTATTTACACATCTATAATATTACATCACTCTCTTTGCAATGAAACTCTTTGATTTAAAACTTCTCTCAGTTTCTGAGCCATTGGAGTATTATTTATACACACTAAATGGCATCCACAGCCAACTCCGGCTACACAATGTACAAAATTAAGAGCGGCATCTGGAAGAACTGGGATATGGTTAGAAAAAAAAAATTGAACCGGTCAACCACATCAACTACAGAGCACATTTCTGGACTGGCACACAGAGACCGATGAGAAAGCCTGAGATGGGAGCACACATGACTATAAGGCTTGAGATGAAGCCATGGCCAGATCTGTTGCAAAGTTACCCACCGTGAAACCTTCTCCGTGATGATCTCCACAAACGTAAACATTTCACACAGCTTGACTATGGGCGAGCGCCACTTACTGAGGTGGGCGTTCTCGCTTCAAACGGACATAAACAAGGGACTAGAGAACACCAGAGACAGGCTCTGTATCCCATTTTTATTTTTCACCTCTTTGGTTCATCCCATTCTCAGTCTACCCCAAGGCATCCAAAGTTGTGGCTATCAGCCCTGGTGGGTTATGTGAGACACAACCTCAGGCTAATTCCTTGGGACCTCTACAGCACAACTTGTCCCCTCGCTAGTAGTCTCAGCAGAAAGGCCGAGAACTGGAAGTCAAACCAAAGCTGACCCACCCTACTATGCGAGGTCAGAGCAAGCCACTCTTGAAGGGCATGGGTGGCCGAAGACTTCGCTGCTGCTCTTATTGTCTCTACGCTGTGGGCAGGGAGACACCCCAGGCTTCAGAAGCGTCAGCTCGAGACCTCCCCCTGGAAACAAGTCAGGTTTGAACCTTCTCCGGAAAAGGGCAATGAAAAGGATGAGGGATTTAGAACAGGTGCCGTATGAAGAGAGATTAAAAACACAGGGACTTTTCACCTTAGAAAACAGAAGACTAAGGGGAGGTATGATAGAAGTCTATAAAAATCAGGACTGGTGTGGAAAAGTAAGTTACAAGAATCGCAGAGGTAGCCGTGTTTGTCTCTATATGCGAAACGACGAGAAGTCCTGTGCCACCTTATAGACTTAGATTTTTTGCAGCATAAGCTTCCACGAAAGCTCCCAGTTTACTACCCACAAAAGTTACGCTCCCAAAATATCTGTTAGTTTATAAGGTGTCACATGACCTCTCATTTTTAAGGAAAAGTTATTTACTTGTTCCATAACACAAGAACTACAGGTCACCAAATGAAATAAATGGATGACTGCTTTAACACAAACAAAAAGAAAGTTCTTCTTCATGCAATGCACAGTCAGTCAATCTGTGGAACTCCTCGCCAGAGGATGTTGTGAAGACCAGGAATTTAACAGAGTTCAAAAAAGAACTAGATAAATTCATGAAGGTTAGGTCCATCAATGACCATCAGCCAGGATAGGTAGGAATGGTGTCCCTCGCCTCTGTTTGTCAGAGGTTGGAAATGGATGAGAGGAGAGGGATCACTTGATGATTACCTGTTCTGCTCACTCCCTCTGGGGCATCTGACATTAGCTGTTGTTGGAGGACAGGATACTGGGCTAGATGGACCTTTCAGTATGGCCGTTCTTATGTTCACATTTGAAGAATGCAGCTGCCTTCTTTGTATTCTGAGCACAAGGAACATGTACCAGAGCTCTTACTGCATGACCTACACGAGACACTCCATATTGCCAGACTTTCCAGCCACTCTTGTGCTGTTTCAACACACATCAAGGGCCACCACTAAGAGGCCCACAAACTAAACTGCCCCTTGAAAGACAGGGTTAGAACAGAACCGATGGTCCCACTTCAGCCCCCAGGTTCAGAGCTTGGATTAAGCAGACACTTCACTGCACTGAAGCAACTGTGCACGTTTCCCCCACAGACATAACCCTGCCCCTTCACGACAATCTGCAACTCACCCTCGACGGTATCAGAACTCCTTCCACATACAGACCTGTCAATGTCCCTCAGTCCCAAACTGCAGACGAGAGCTACATTTTTTGTCTCGCCCGAGGACAACCTCGGTCTCACCTTTGTTTTCAATAGATGACCCAGATCTATTCTGCAGCAAACACAAGCTATTTTGTACTTATCCTACATTTCTCGGGCGCAAAGAGAAGCTCTTGACCTGATTTATGTTTTGTAGCATCAATACACAGCGCATGCACCCTTCGGCTCAAGTTAAAATATTAGCCTCCTGCCTGCTTCCTGGTAACCAAGGCCAAGCTGCATTTGAGGGAGTCTTCATACAATTAACAGCAGGAGGAGTCAGGTGAGGAGCGTGGAAAAGTAACAAGCTGGACATGCAAATGACTCCTTAACATCTGTCACCTGGAGAGGTTTACAACCAAGAGAGAGCAAGGCGCCAATTTCCACCCTCAAGGTCAGACACACTGCTTGGAAAACCATAACCGTAACCAGTCAGCAACTTGTCTGGCAGGCAGCATGCAATTCCATTTCACTTGTTCAGACTGGCTTTCCCAGGCTGACAGATAACAGGCTTTTTCCTAGCTTGCATGAAGCAACCCCAGTTATTACAATCCTGGGTCCACATATAGATCTGTCACTTCCCACCCCAGGGAGCAGCAGCCTCTGTATTCGATCACATGCTGAGAATACCTTCTTCCTCAAAGCTGGCACATTCCTATGGCTGAGAGCAGAGGAAGTACAAGATATTACTAAACATGGTCAAAACAGTGCCTTGACTTCAGCTCTCCAGTCTAATCAACTTCTCCTTTCGTCATGAGCAGACAAGAGGAAAAACAATCTTCTCCATTTCGTCTTGGCTAGGACTTAACTGCTCACTTCAGAGTAGTTTCCCCCAGAGAGGTCGTTCCTTCTTTACAGCTCTCCAATGTGCTCTTCGAGAGGTGGGGATAGGTAAGGCCAGCACAGAAAGGACATGCCAGCCACGTTACCTTCCTAGCAAGCATGGGAAGGAGAGATTCCTGGGAAGAGCCTTTTTGTAACAAAGGGTATTCCGCTGCATTTTCAAGGTCAATGGGTTGAAATCTCTGATCCAGCCATGAACCCTGAGCGTTTTGGTACAAGCTGATGGGAAATAAAGTCTGTGACATTTTCTAGAGTGCTTCAGCAGATGGTATGGAGACTCACAGACCAAGACCACAAGCGGTGGTTGTGATTATTTAGTCGGCCCTCCTGCACACCACAGGCCACAGAACCACTCCTGCTCACTCTTGTCATAAGCCAAAAGTCTCAAGCTGAGTTCCTGAAGTGCCCAAACCTTGAAGACTTGAACTTACAGAGAATCCACATTTATTCTAGCTCAGAGGACACCAAACTTGATAAGTGCTGGGACTTCCGAGCCACATGCAACACTCACCCACCAGGGCTTGGAGCTTCAGCCCTATGGTGAGGTAGCAGGGCGAGGAAGGGGCCCTCAGGGCTTCTGCCCCATGGGGCCGGCCTAGGCTCTGTGGTGGGGCCATAAATGGGGGGTTCAGTGCATCAGAAGGAGCTGCCAGGGAGCGGGCTGGTGAGGATGCAGGAGTGAGCTTGGGGTGTAAGATGCAGGAGAGGGCTGCGGAGTCTGGAAGGAGGTGCAGGATCAGGCTAAGGGTGTGGGCCATGGACAGAAGGGGGAGGGAGTGCGGAGCAAAACAGAACAGAGCTTGCTCTTGCTGAAGCAATAGATGCTGCTCTGGAGAAAGATCACCGTGAACCACCAGTGGGGCCAGAGGAGGAACGGTATCCTTGGCTACAAAGCCACATGTATATAGGTAACAACGATTCGCAGCTCCCAAGAATATCTTGGAAGGACCAATTTGTTTTGCTGTCTTCAGCTTCCGCAACAGACGGGGGATGGAGGCCATTAAGGCCACTGCCCTGTGATTTTCTGTCCCGACTCATGCATAAGCCAGGGCAGCCTGGGGACTATTCTAACTGATGCCAGCTGCGTACAGTCCCCTGGGAGATAAATACACCCCAAGCAATCCTTCTTCACCGTCCTTGCCTCATGCGCTAGGGGCTCTGGTGAAGGAGGCAGAATAGCCAGACCTATGCCTGCTGGCAACTCCCCGCAGCAAGGGACTTAAGGGAGCATATTTGGGCTATCATTCCTGCAGCCTTCTTTACTTGCCAACACCTCGTTCTGCTCTCCTGCCTTTGCAGGCACAAATTTCAAACTGTCTCGCACAAGCCTGCCGAGCCCACGCCTTGGATGAGTGCTGGTTTTTAGATATGAGCCATGCTGAATCAGGGAACAGAGGCCCTGAAAAGTTTTACCCGCCTTGAAAAAACTATTCCCACGCCATTTCGTGCTTTCTGCTCTGCTAGTGTTTGGCCTTTGCTCTGGGCCCTGCCCCAACAGCTGTGTCCCGTCACACCCATAAATCTGGGACCAGGTGATAGGACAGGTAAAGGTGGCACATGCATCCCTGCATGATGGAGTCGCCCAAAGGAGAGCTGAAGATACAAGCACGGGAAAAATCATCTTCTGTTAAGCCAGCCTGGTACTTGGCAAAGATCCCACCTATCCATTTACCTTTCCAAACTGCAGCACATAGCGGGGAGAAACATGAGCAGCTCAAAGGTGTCACACTGGAAATTTAAGTCAGCGTTTCTATGGCCTCACCGGTCATTCTGTTCTGGGCACCCTGAAGTGATCTAATCTGGCACAACCAGGCCATTGGTAGCTGGCTGTCTGTAGCCTGTCCTGAGCTGGCTGACCCCTCTCCCACAGCAGCTCTCCAAAGACCTGCCCCCCTAACGAAGGCCCAACCAGAAATATTCCAAGACCAGGGAAGAGCTGGAAAATTTCTCCTTCCTACCAATAACCAGCCTCAGACATTCACAAGAGATGATCATGCTGGGAATCAGATTCAAGCCATCCCCACTTCTCGTTTGACATTCTCCTTTCTTTACAGGAGGAAAACTAGGACAATGACAGTACCATGGGGAGAACTGTCTGGACAGCAGTTAAGGCAAAGAGATATGAAACACAACCAGCAGATTTCCTGGCAACACTGCCAGAGCCTGAGCTCTGTCTCTGGCATTTAACAAGCGGATTTCTATTTCAAAAGGAAATTTCTACTTCCTGGAAGCTTTAACATGAAGCACAAAATGAGTCCGAGGCAGAAAATATGTGGGGATCCAACCATCATTTACAGTACTGCCCTGCACAGCCTACATCGGACACCTCTGACACAGGGGTGAAGAACCCTGGCACTGTTTGTACCCACATAATTCCATTTTGAAACCCTATTACAAACCCGTCCCACAATCATATCTGAGACTCATAAGGGCATTAATTTCAGCCAGGATTCTGATAATGCAGCTCATCGCATGTCAGGCAACCATCTCAGATGTGCTCACAAGGTTCCTGGCAGGATAACCCGGAGATCCTAACCCAGATTTCACCATAACTGACTCGTACCGGGGGAGTGTTAAAACCAGGGCGGCTTTCCCCAGGCCTGACAGAGCTACAGGCTGGCTTCTGCACCACTGTGCTACTGAGCAGTCAAAATCAAATCTGATGGGATGCAAAGGGGTCCTACCCAGTGATCTCCTCTGTTGCTGTGTGGTGGTGACCTGCAAAGGCTTAAGAAATTCAAACCTCCTTCCTGTTAATTTGCAGGTTGAAAAGGGACAGGGTGTGTAACTTGGGTGGAAGGAAGACAGGAACCAATGACGTGCAGCGCCCTGGAAAGAGCTCAAAACAGCACCAGGTTCATGGCTGACTAAGCGAAGGAACGATGAGTCATTTCTCAGGAACGCCAACCCCTAATCGAAAGATTTTGGGAGGGTGGAAATAAAAGGGACTAACTTTGGAATTAACTCTATTCCACCCAATGAAGAATGCAGCTGGTCAGAGTTGAGAGGAGAAGAAAAAGGGGAGGAGGTGCTAAGTGCATCTACTCTTGCATTTTCTTTATTTCTGTGACAAACCGGGGCTTTGTTACAACCCTGTGCCCAGGATGCTACCCGAATGAGAAGCGGACGTGATGCTACACTGATGGGATATGGGGTGTCCCTCATCTTCCACCAGATCATCAGCTGAAAGCCACTGCCGTCTGATAGCTGCTTACTGGCTTTTGTGCAGAGAGCTGGTGGGTTTCACTTCAGTATCTAGTAAGGGTGATCCAGCATCTACATTCACATCAAGTTTGGCAGCCTTAGAAATGAAATACAGGAGTGGATCGGCCATGGCATCCAACCTCCCCTCTTATCTGAACAGGCAGCCCTTCCAAAGGAAGTAGCTGGCCCTCCGGCAAAGCACTGAGGGCAGCCCAGGCCACAGAGGAGGGTCCTACCCATTGGATAAGAATATTGATGTTTATGCCAGAATGCTGAGATCCAATCCACTGAGTCACAAATATGTAATAACATCAATAACTGTTTCTCTTTACAACTCTTTCGGGAGCATGAGAAGAGGGAGGCTGTTCTTAGCTTTGTCTTTGAGTAAAGGAAGTTTGCAGAGGAAGAAAGTGTGGTTGTGCCACTAGGTAAGCTCATAATCATCAATTCAACACCTTTGCAGAACGATCATGGCCTTTAAAACAAGCAATTAAAGCTCCACCATGCTGTCCAACAGTCTCTCAAGGTAAGGAGAGGAAGCACTATTACTTGATTTACTAACATTGGATTAGACAAAACATTGAAGTACTGTGGATACAACCCCACCTTGTCCAAAGGGGTGGACAAGATGACCTCAGAGGCTGCATTACTAGATTCCGCAATCGCATACAGCGTTGCATAACTTATACAACAGTCAGCAAGTCTTGATTAATAGTGTAAGTTAGTTACTGGGCTGAAAAACAACAAAGTAATTAAAAGCCCACACACACTGAGTACTCGCAGGGCTCCTAACCACCAGTAAAATGAACCAAAACCCTCAAATCAAAACAGTGAAACTGAGCGATGCCAGGACAACACCACAGACAGCAGGGCCAATCCTGACCTGGGGCAGGCCATGGAACTGTAACGCCAACAGATCCCAGTCATCGCAGGTGGAATGAAACCTAGGACCTCTGGGGCTTAGAATGTGAGCCTCTGCAGCATGAGCCAAAAGCCCACTGGCTGGTAGTTCAGGCTGGGGAGCGGACTTGTTAGTATCTCTGTAAATCATCCCCGTGCTACAACATGGGGACAGCAGACCACAACTGGGAGGTGTGTGGAGCAACCGGAGCAAGCAGAAATGAGCAGCAGAGGTTGTGGGGAGCTCCCCTAGCTTGGGCTGACAGTTGAGTGGTGCACACGAAGGACACAGGCGAGTAGCTAGGAAGGACCCAAGAACATGATGGGAGCGTGGGAGGCGGTGACTGATAAGCTGAGGTGTTGGGAACAGCAATGACTGGGATGGAGGAGGGAACCACTGCAAGAGCTGGAGGGAGACTGGTAGAGCGTATGTGGGCAGCGAGGGGCATTTGAGGGGGGATGAAGGAAGGAAGATGCCCCTCAAAGTCCACAGGGCATAGGGCCCCATGCTGCTTTCATCTGGGCCTGATTCGGTATTAGAAGATTTAAGTGACCCGGCTGCGACAGCATCTCATGCTGGTTTTAGCGATGTACCGCATTTACCATCAAGCCTAGCTTTGCATGCCTGTCTGCTCCCCGGAAATATTTTGTCAAACATCACAAATAAGAGAATAAAAGGCATGGGAAATGTCTGGCCTGGTTACCATTACTCTCAACATTTCAGCTTCTCAACGCCCCGGTTAGCACAGAACTGCTACATTTCCACAGAGTTCTGAACCAAGCCTCTGCCCTCTCGCCAAACTTCCAGAGCCCTGGCACATCTAGGGCTGAAAGGAGACCCCAGTAACTCTAAAGACACTGATGCTGTTTAAGCTTCTAGCAGGCTTTTACGGGCCCACAGTAAAACCCAACACACACGCAAACCAAGCAGCCACCTGCTTCATCAGAAGAGAAATGATTCCCGAGAATATGAATCACGCTGCAGAGCCAAACGTGTTGTTATGAGATAATGGATCAGCGGAGACCCACAAAAGCTGGCGACCTAATAAATAAAACTGCAGGCCTCTAAGGGGCTACAGGACTGCTCGTTTCCCCCTCAACCCCCAGAAGGACAAAGTTACTGATCAACGGCTGCCAAAAACAGGATGCTAAGGTATCCATTGGCCACACTTTCACCCATTGCCTACAGAGTCAAACATCATCAGGGACCATTTATAGAAGCCAGCCAGCGAGGGCTGCAGCCCTGCCAAGCTCGGTGCTGGAGGCTGTGGAAGGAAGGTTGTTTATTCATGGAGGACAGACAGAGGCCCCCACAGATCCACAGACTTTTTCCAGCAGAGCTGCTGCTGCTGCTGCTACTACCACACACACACACACACACACACACACACACACACACACACACACCCCCCCCCGCCTCAAGGAAGGCAGGGGCGAGGCACTGGGACAGAGGGTGCAGCACACACAAGCTCTGGGCTTGGCTGGCGGACTGAGCCAGGCACAAAGGGGACTAGAGCTGTACGGGGCCGGGCACGGGGGCGCGGGCGCTGTACAGCGCCGGGCACGGGGGCGGGGGCCTCGGGGGCCGCTGGGGCTGTACAGCGCCGGACACGGGGGCGGGGGCCGCGGGGGCCGCTGGGGCTGTACAGCGCCGGGCACGGGGGCGGGGGCCGCGGGGGCCGCTGGGGCCGTACAGCGCCGGGCACGGGGGCGGGGGCCGCGGGGGCCGCTGGGGCTGTACAGCGCCGGACACGGGGGCGGGGGCCGCTGGGGCTGTACAGCGCCGGGCACGGGGGCGGGCGCAGTGCGGGGTTTTACTCCGACCCCAGCCCTGAAGAGCTGAAAGGTGCCCCCCGCCCCCCGGGCTGCACGAGCTGCCGCACCCGGGCCGGGGGCGGGGCGGGGCGGCCGTTACCGTGGATGCCGGTCTGGTGGGCCATGGCTCCGCGCTGCCTCCCGCGCAGGAAACGGCTCCGGCAGCAGCGCCGCCCGCTTCCGGGTACCGCCGCCGCCGCGGGGCGGGGCTTGGCGGAGCTCCGCCCCCTGGGCGGGCCGCGAGGGGCCGGGGGCCGCCCTGCGAGGAGACGGGGGCGGGGGCCGCGGGGGGGGGGGAGGATCTGCGGGGAGCCACTTGGGGCCTGATCTCTGCGCGACCCCAGTGCGGGGGGCTCCGTGCACCCTTCGTACCCCCCGTGCCCGGCGCTGTACACATCCCTCGTACCCCCCATGCCCGGCGCTGTACACACCCAACCCTTCCCCCGTGCCTGGCGCTGTACATATCCCTGGTACCCCGCGTGCCCAGCGCTGTACACACCCAACCCTTCTCTCGTGCCCGGCGCTGTACACACCCAACCCTTCCCCCATGCCCGGCGCTGTACATATCCCTGGTACCCCGCGTGCCCAGCGCTGTACACACCCAACCCTTCTCTCGTGCCCGGCACTGTACATATCCCTGGTACCCCGCGTGCCCAGCGCTGTACACACCCAACCCTTCTCTCGTGCCCGGCGCTGTACATATCCCTGGTACCCCGCGTGCCCAGCGCTGTACACACCCAACCCTTCTCTCATGCCCGGCGCTGTACACACCCAACCCTTCCCCCATGCCCGGCGCTGTACACACCCAACCCTTCCCTCGTGTCTGGCACTGTACACACCCCTCGTACCCCCCGTGCCCAGCACTGTACACACCTAACCCTTCCCTCGAGTCCGGTGCTGTACACACCCAACCCTTCCCTTGTGTCCAGTGCTGTACGCACCCCTCGTATCCCCCGTGCCCGGCACTGTACACATCCAACCCTTCCCTCAAGTCCGGTGCTGTACACACCCAACCCTTCCCTCGAGTCCGGCGCTGTACACACCCAACCCTTCCCTTGTGTCCGGTGCTGTACACACCCCTCGTATCCCCCGTGACCGGCGCTGTACACACCCAACACTTCCCTCATGTCCAGTGCTATACACACCCCTCATACCCCCCGTGTCTGGCGCTGTACACACCCAACCCTTCCCTCGTGCCTGGTGCTGTACACAACCCTCGTATCCCCAATCCCCCATGGCCGGCGCTGTACACACCCCTTGTGCCCCCCCATGCCCAGCACTGTACACACCCGACATCCCCTTATGCCGAGTGCTGTACACACCCCTCACCCCCCCGCGTCTGGCACTGTACACACCCAACGTCTCTCCCCATGCCCAGCACTGTATACATCCCTCTCCCCCCCTCCCCATGCCCGGTGCTGTACACACCCGACATCCCCTCACACCCAGCGCTGTACCCACCCCTCACCCCCCATGTCCATAGCTGTACCCACCCGATGTCCCGTCCTGCCTAATGCTGTACACACCCCTTGCCCCTCCCCATGCCTGGCACTGTTCACATCTGATGTCCCTTCATGCCCAGCACTGTACGCATTCCCATGTGCCCACCTGCCTGGCTCTGGACACACCCCTCACCTCCACATGCCCAGTGTTGTACACACCACTCGCCCCCTGTGCCTGCTGTTGTGGTGTTAAGCTGTGGGACAACAGAGAATAGGGGACAACACTGGACAAAGGAGACATAAGAACAGCCATGCTGGGTCAGACTGCCGGTCCAGCTAGCCCACTTCTGACAGTGGCTAATGCCAGGTGCTTCAGGGGGAACAACCAGGACAGGAACTCATCAAGCAATCCATCCTGTCAGCCGTTCCCAGCCTCTGGCAATCGAAAGTAAGGGACACCCAGCAGGTGAAGTTGCATCCCTGAGATTCTGGCTACCAGCCACTGACAGACCTGTCCTCCGTGAACTTATCTAATTCTTGTTTGAACTCTGTTATAGTCTCGGCCTTCACAACATCCCCTGGTAAGGAGTTCCACAGGTTGCCAGTACATTGGGTGAAGAAATACTTCCTTTTGTTTGTTTTAACCCGGCTGCCCATTAATATCGACACCAGTCAAGATTTTATAGGTCATTTCTACCTCTGAGCGGTCTCTTTTCCAACTTAACCAGTCCCAGTCTTACTAATCTCTCCTTGTACGGAAGCTGTTCCTTCACCCTAAGCATTTGTTGTCCTTCTGTGAGCCTTTTCCAGCTGGAACGTGGCTTTTTGAGATGAGGTGACCAGAAGTGGATGCAGGATTCCCGGCGTGGATGTACCACAGAGAGCCTCTCTTCCCCTGAAACATCAACAGTCCAAATCCTAGCACAGAACACACGGTTTGTGACGAAGTGGGGTGTATGAGGATTTTAACCCCCAGTTGTGTCGCATGTATTTCCTGATGCCTTGTAGTAACGCCAGGTGTGTGCCTCAGTTTCCCTAACAGCAACTAAGGGTCCTGTGGCACCTTATAGACTAACAGAAAAGTTTTGAGCATGAGCTTTCGTGAGCACAGACTCACTTGAAGTGAGTCTGTGCTCACGAAAGCTCATGCTCAAAACTTTTCTGTTAGTCTATAAGGTGCCACAGGACCCTTCGCTGCTGTTACAGATCCAGACTAACACGGCTACCCCTCCGATACTCAGTTTCCCTAGACACACCATCAGTGCATAGTGGTAATGGGAGTTTCAGTATGATGGTCTCTCAGAGGCAGACAATGGGATTCCAGGTCTTTGTAACCTAGGCAATCAGGTGACACCTTTCCTCCCCGGGAAACAGGACAAAGGAAGGAGGAGGTGCCTGGCAGGTTTGAATGGGGAGTGGGCACTTGAGTGGGGCAGTCTCCTCTTTCCTCTTCCCCTTCAGAAAACTCCACCGCAGGTCAACAGCAGAGAGATGCTCAAAACAGCTAGCACCACCTACCGGCACGGACTCCAGCTCTGGCGCTTAAGGAACAGGTTGGACACCACGAGCCAGATCACTCAGTTCCATAGAGGAACGTGTGGGCAACGGCAAGGCCGAAAAGAGGAACTTCCCCGAGTCCTTGTCTGCTGGTCGATTCAGGGACTCCGCCGCACCGGCAACCAAGCTGCACTTAACCCTTTGCCACCGAAAGCAGTAAATGGGCACGTTCATGTTCAGACAAGGTGAGGACCGACCCCTGGTGGCGAGAGAGACGCTTTCAAGCTTACACCGAGCTCTTTTCCCGGCCCGACGAAAAGGCCTGCCGCAGCTCAGACACCTCTCTCGCCCACCAACTGAGGCTGGGCCAGTAAAAGATATTACTCCTGCGCTGTCTCTCTGATGTCCTGGGACTGACGCAGCTAATCTGCATATGACAAATGCTAGTTAATTAAGCCTCACAGCTCCACCTACCTTGCTTCTCTCATACCCTTCACCCAACATGGCTGCAGCACTGCACGCCCATCAATACTTGTGTGGGGGAATAAACAGCACTATGCCAGCGCCAACCCTCCCCGCCATCCCTCCAGTCTCAAATTAACCTGGAGTTTGCTGTGAGTTCTGTTGCTGGCAGATGGGATCGCCCCTTCTCCAGGAAAAAGTTAGGCATGTGACCCCCCAGATGCACAGGTCAGGAATGTGCTGGTGTCACCCACACACCTGGGGGGGTTCACTGTGCCATGGAGTGGCACTGACACCACTTACACAGAGAAAGAACGAGCCTTCTGTACAACCTTTACTGGGAGCAAGTGGGCCTCTGGCTCTGACTATACAGACTTACGCATCAAGCTCCCCAGAGGTCCCAGGTTCAAGATAGCCTGGCAGCCAGGGCTACCTTTGAGGGGAAAGGGAGAAAAGCTCAAGGTATTATGAAAAACAAAGGGGCAGAGATTATCCTTTTATTACGTGCCTTGTACAGTCCCTCACTCACACAGGTCTCTCTGCACAGCCTCACTACAGTGATCAAGCAAACGTCCTTCTCTGCTGCGTTTCTCCCAGCGTCCACAATAAGCCACAGAGAGAAGCTGTCTAATCCAACATGCTTTTCGCCATTTGTTTTCAGCTCTGTGCTCAACACGGCCACTGCGAACAGCTTCTCTTTCTGCCATGAGTTACTTTCACTTCCTAGTGACAGCCGAGCCATTGGTTTGTGGGGGCGAGAGAAGATGTCAAGCGAAACGAGGGCACATTTTCCTTCCACAGAGTAAAATGGCTGTGAGACCGGATGGTGGGCATTAACTCAACCCCTCAATCTGAGGTGCAAAATTGTCCGCCAGTGTCTCTATATTTTGGAGCTGCTGTCATAGGCCATAGGCACCTCTAGCAAGGGTACAAATAACAACGTCATGGCTCTGTTTCATCCTCCCCCAACTCCCACCAGCCCTCGGCAGTTTCACTTCTGCTTCATGTTTCACTGGAATAATTATTTTTAGTTTGTGTATCATAGCAGCACCCAGAACAGCCTTTGCAGTACCCAGGCAAGGACTGGCCTGGCCTGGCCTGGCCTGGCCCCAGTCCTGTTCTCTGGCATATCCCATTTACCCTGGCCTCTTGGAGCTGTCCTTTCAGGGGAACAGAGGAGCCACTAAACACAACTGCAACCTCCCGGTTGAAAAGGGCAAGCTCAGCACAGCCTCATCAGCCACCACAAGCCCCAGCAAGCTGGTCTCAGCATCCAGCTGCTCAAATCATTACACTGAGGTGCCCCTTTGCGGTGCTGCAAAGAGGGCAGGCGTGGCTGGCTAAGTCAGACTGGGATCAGGGAAAAAGCAAAAGGAGAGGTATAGGAAAGAGGAGAAATAAGGTGGGAAGGAGAAGGACACGGGGAGCCTTATGCATGGCGAAGTCTCACCTCCCAGGCAGGTGCCCTTTATAATTTTTTCCATCTATGGGCAGAATAAATATTATGTGCACCAAGGAATGTCCTGATGTGCCACAGCCATAGAAACACGCTGCCCACTGTGGGTGGCTCTGGGCACTCTGCCAATGAGCTGGGCAGCTCCTGAATCCCTCCAGAGCAGCTGCCAAAGCGCTCAGCCGACAGGGAACACCTGAACATCTCCTGTGAGGCCGTGCAAGTGCTCAGCTTGCAGGGAACACTGACTGCAGCTAGGAAAATCAACGAGGCGTGTGGCTTTGTGTCACTGAGGCAGGAGCTGTGTCACTGAGCATTTGCCTCGATGCCCGTGGGTCTGGTCCTCTGGAGACAACAGGTGGAGGTGCTCCTGGAGCCAAGGATGAGGCTTGGCCTGAGCTGCAGTCCTGCGGTGGAGCCCTGGCCCCAGCAAAATCAATGGGAATTTTGCCACTGATTTCTGCTAGGATTTTTACCTCTTTCAGCTGCTGTCCCCAGCCTCATCCTTGGCTCCAGCACCACCTCCACCTGTCGTCTCCAGAGGACTAGACCCAAGGGAGGTGTCTGGGTCAGATCCGGTGACACCACTTAGCACTTAAATCACTTTACAAACGCCAACCGCTTCTCCCCAGCCCCTTGCCACGGGGAGGTGTGGAGTAAATATTATCTCCCTGAGGACGACACGGAGTAAAACGCATCAGATTCAGAGCCAGAGGGGAGTCCTGCAACTGACTTCAAAGCAGCAGGAGTGGCCACTAAAGTAACCAGGTAGTGTTCTCTCTAAGTGTTTGAGCATCTGCCCGGGAGAGATTCAGGTGCTGCCCAGCTGATGAGCAGACTTCCCACAGTCACCCACCACTGTTACTGGTGGTCCACATCAGCATGTGCCTGGGTACACATAAAATTTATTCTGCCCATGGATGGAAAAAAATAAAGGGAACGCTGGAGCCAGGCCTGGAGAGCTGCTTAGAATCCACGTCGCAGTGAGTTAGCGAGATGCCAATATGTTCTCTGGGCAGGGCAAGGAGAGACTGTACATGTGGGGTCTGGAGATTAGAGAAGAGCAAGGAAGAAATTGCTCAGTGCTTTGGGGAGTTCAGTAGTTCTGGAGGGGCAGAGAGGCCCATTTAATTTTAATTGGCCCTCTGTTAAATGATGTACCCAAGGCCATAGGAGCAGGCAGTGTCAGAGCTGACACTAGCCGCACGAGTTGCTGACTCTCAATTCTGTGCTCAGACCAACGTTCTAACCTGTGCCAAGAACCTCTTCCGTCCTGGTTTCGTCTGTCCGGGGTTGCTCAAGTCTGTGAGGTTCCTTAAACGTACCCCTTTGACATCCTCCTTACCGGCAACCAGGAAAACAGCGGTCCTAAAATCCTCTGTAGTTTCAAGTCTGGCCTGGCCTGAGGAAGTCTGGTCATATGGTTAGCACACTGGACTGGGCAGTGGGCAATGGAGATAGCAACACTACCTTGGTTTGTCACGTGTAGCCTGCGAGCGCTTTACTTGTTCCCTGTCAGCTGACAATGTGGGTGGCCACCCAAGAGAGGTTCAGATGTCACCCAGCTGCTTAGCACAGGGGTGTGCAAAATTGGGGGCAGGCCCCTCAGGGAGTGAAATTTCATAAGGGGGCCCCAGCCCCAGCAGCTGCTGGGGCTCAGGCTCATCCATCTCATTAAAATGTTGCAAGATGGTACTGTTTTTGTGTGTGACTTCACGTTTCCATACCTATTAACGTCCTTTTTACCTTCTTATGTTCTTCCACGTGCCGAAAGGGATTCCCCCCGCCCCGCATGAACATAACCAAACTTTCCACCAGTTTGGATCATCTTAGACAAGTTGGGGGGAATCCAGGGATGAAAAGTGGAGCCCGATGTAAAAAGTTTGCTCACCCTGGACCAGCAGAACCCCCCCAGCCGGCAGCGTGTGTGCCCATGAGGGGTGCGCACCTGCCTCACGCTTTGGTGCACATAACATTTATTCGGCCCGGGGGTGTCACAAAGGAAAGGGAACCCCCCAAACAGGGCCTGCCGCTCCCCAGGCTTATACAACAGGGCAGCCCTCTGGCTGGGGCTAGACACTGCAAATGCGCAAAGTCTTCCATTGGCTCACCAGGGGAACGGCCCTGCGCGGGGGCTTGTGCAAGACCCGGGGGAGGAGCCGCGGGCCGAGGTCGTGTTGCAGGCAGCGCGTGGGTGTGCACGGCTGAGTCACAGGCGCCGGAGCCAGCGGTTGCAAGGGGCCCTTCATTCGCGTTTGTGACTCGGCCCCCAGCAGCCGGCTTCTGTTTCGGGCTGGGCGCTGGAGCGAGCTGCCGCGGGCCCCCCTGCGCGCTCCGTTTTCATGTCTTCCGGCTGGCTCAAGAAGCGTTTGTTCCGAAGCGGGTCCGCAGCGAGCCCAGGGCGAGCCGAGTCCCCCGCGCGACAGGCGGAGCAGCAGCTGCCAGCCGCCTCCCGGTACCGGAGGCCCAGGTTCCTGCGCGGAGGCTGCTTCAGGGACAGCCAGGGTGGCGGGCGGCCAGTTTACAGCCCGCCCCGGGACAGGCCGCTGCAGTGGAAGACGGGCTACGCTGAGTGAGTTCCCTGGGCTCTGTCCGGCTGCTGGCTCCGCCAGCGAAGCAACTTGCCTTGTTTACTCCGATTTGTGTTTGGTGCCGCTGGCTTAGAGTTAAGCACAGAGGGGTTACAGTGGATGAGAGCCACTCACGTGCCCTGGGAGCCCAGAAGGCTAATGGGAGAATAAGGAATAAGAAAATAAGGGGGGCGCTGGAGCACATGACCTATGAGGAGAGGCTGAGAGATTTGGGCTTCTTTAGTTTGCAGAAGAAGAGTGCGGCGGGGGGGAATTTGATAGCAGCCTTCAACTTCCTGAAGGGGGGCTCTGAAGAGGATGGAGAGAGGCTGTTCTCAGTAAACAGCAGAAGGAGGAGCAATGGCCTCAAGTTACGGGGGTGGAGGGGTGCAGGATGGTTATCAGGGAAAACTATTTCAGCAGGAGGGTGGTGAAGCGCTGGAATGCATTACCTAGAGAGGTGGTGGAATCTCCAGCCCTAGACGTTTTTAAGTCCCAGCTGGGCAGGGTCCTGGGAGGGATGACCTAATTGGGCTTGATCCTGCTTGCAGCCCTAGGATTCTAGGAAAATAAACCCATTGACATAAGGAGATAAAGAGGCGGGTTCTGCACCTTAAAATCCTTCGGAGGGGCCCAAAGAAAAAGAGGTGCCTTGTTCCATCAAAATCTAAACCAGTCGGGGACTCCTCCTCAGCCAGGGTCAGCTGACTGCCTCAGTCTCTCGCTCTCCAGCCATTGCTTAGAGTGGTTTTCGACAGAGCCAGGCACTGGGGTTTCTTTGTTCTCTGGAAACAGGTTTGGGAACTCAAAAGCAGAGGTGGAAAAACTACCCAGAAAGTTACTTGAGTAAAAGTATAGCTGCTTTAGAAAAAAATATAATTAAGTAACCAGCTGAGTATCCTTCTGAAAAACTACTTGAGTAAGAGTACAGACACACCACATCTGACTTGTACACAAGTACCCAGAAGTACCCATAGCTTGGGATGGCTAATTTTTACTTCTGGATACTTGAGTACAATAAAGACACGGCAGGTTTTGTATGTTTATTCAAGTAGCTGTCCAGAGAGCGATGGACAAGATCAAGGAAGAGGTAGAAGGGATATCTGTGCACAGGAAAAAAATTAACAACTTGAGGTTCGTGGATGATATCGTTATCGTTGAGGAAGACGAGGAGAAGCTAGCAAAAACAGTGCGTGTGTTAAATGAAGAAGGGAAGTGGTACGGACTGATTATGAACATAGATAAAACAAAAAAATGGTATTTGGAGATAAGGAAATAGGAAGGAAGATGAGAGTTGATGGTATTGAACTAGAAAATGTAGAGAAGTTCACATCTGGGGAGCAACATAACGTATGATCTGGACTGTAAGAAGGAAATAACGACTAGAATAGCGAAAGCAAGAGTGAGTTTGAAGGCGATGGATAAGATCTGGAAAAGCAAAGCAATTAGCTTAAGAACAAAGCTGAGCGTCTTGAAAACGTGTGTATTCAGCAGCATGTTGTACAGATGTGAGACATGGGGGATGACAAAAGATTCGAAAAGAAGAATAGTGGCGTTCAAAAGGAGTTGTTATAGAAAGATTCTGAAGATAAGATGGATGCAGAAGGTCACCAGTGAGGAATGATATAGAAAGATAAAGCCGAAAGAGAACCTGCTGCAGAAGGTTATAAAATGGAAGGTATAACTATTTGGATATATTTGCAGAATGAATGACGAACGAAAAATCAAGACCCTGGTATTTGGCATAATGGACAGTTCTAAATAGGAGAGGCAGACCCCACAGAGAATGGATAGATGATGTAGTAGATTGGTGCGGGACTAGTCTACAGAAACTAAGCCACTCTGCACTGGACAGGGAAAGATGGAAGGAAATAGTGAGACAGGCATCAGACACCAACCGGTGCCGAGCCCACGGTTATCGACGATGATGAGCTGTCCAGAAGGACACATGACTTTTACTTGATTACGTTTCCCCCCCAGGAGCAGTACTTTTATTCAAGTAACTTTGTGGGGTATTTTTCCCAGGTATTTGCCCCGACCCCACTGTACCTACACAACCTTGTCATCTGCCTTCTTCACTACCTGCTCCTTGTGTATTCTGGTACTTTTGGCAGATTGTTCCCCCCCACCACCCCAACATAATTCTTAACATCCACTCTTGTCATCTGCATATGGATAGGACACTGCACAGTGTCTTCTGGCTGGACCACATCTGGCCTCACCCATTTCAAGAAGAAGTCAGGTCAGAAAATCCTCAGTGGAAGGCTTCCCAGCTGGTACGGGGGTAGAGAACCTTCCTGATAGCCACACACTGTCCCCATCCCCAGCTCGAGCAAGTAGGCTTAGGGCAAGAAGTCCTTGTGCCCACAGGCAGACTGAAACCTGTAACCTGTGGAGCTTAGTGCAGGAGCTTCTAGGAGTTTGAGCTAGAAGCCAGCTGGCTCTCAGCTAAGGCTGTGAAGGCGGCTCACTCTCTCTCTCTCTGTAAGTGGTATATGTGCCCCTACATGGGACAGTGAATCACACCTAGGTGGGTGGGTTACATTTGTTAGATGCTGCAAAAGGAATCTTCTCACCACTAGTGGTCAGGAGCCTGGTGGGAACATGGCAGGATGGGCCAGGGAGACAAAAGCCTGTGGCCAACCTGGTGTTAGAAAGATCTGCACGTTTCCTGCTGCCTGGTAAAAAAAGAGTTGTCTGAAAATGTGCAGAGCCAGCGTGTCATAGACTCATAGAATCCTAGGGCTGGAAGGGACCTCAGGAGGGGTTATACCACGAGGAGTGGGCAGCGGTTCTTGCTGGCACAAGTCGTGTCTGTGTCAACAGAAATGCTACTGCTCACAGCCCCTTAGGATGGAGGACAGACAGCCTGAGGTCCCATCTGCAAAGGGTGCCGCAGAGGCAATGATCAGAGAACTCCTGTCCAGTTAGGAGCTGCCTGGAGACAACCAGAGCTGGACTCCCAGCTCAGCTGGGCGTTAGCAGGTAGGGCCATGCAACAGACTTCAACCCGGAAGGTGCCAGTTCTTCCTCGTTGTTAGAAAGGAAGCAATACAACAAGGGTGGCACTGTGTTTCAGCACCCCGCAGCACCGCGGGCAGCAAGGGAGGAACAGCACTTGAAACTGCAGGGAAACTTTGCAGGCAGAGTAACTCTCACTGCTGGAGTTTGGCCAGGATAACAATGCCAGAGGGAGGGCAGGGGCACACCCTGGCGGCTAAGAGCTCCTTAGAGCCCTGGCTCGGGTTAGTGGTAGAGCACCCCCTTGCGAAGCAACAGCACTTCTCTGTGCAGCACGCTGGACTCTCCCTGGAGATTTCCCGGCCGAGGCCTCAGCACAACCAGTGCCCCAAGCTGGGGAGATTCCACATGATCAACAGAGCCCTGCAAAGCCCCAGAGATCCACTTTCTAGCTGCATCTGTGGGGACGGACAGAGATATTCGTAGCCCATTTTGGCAGACACAGGTACAAATTGTGTAAGTTGCTGACATCCGCAGCTCGCTTTTACCAGGTCCATTTTTGCATCCGTACAGGGCTCTCATGATTACAGGCAAAAGTCCCATCAGAGAGCCAAGGCCACCATGCCATGTTGTCGTCTAGTCAGCCAAACGGCACAGGTGACTGGGGAAATCACACAGCCCCTCTAGTGCCAGGATCCAAGCACGGCACAGAGCACAGTCAGCACCCTACAAAGAGGAATGTTCCTCCAGCTGTGCCCACTCATCCATTTCCTACAGGCCTCTCCTCTGCTGTCTTTGCTCTTCGACAAATCCTGAGGGGCTGTAAAGCTGCTGTTGCAAATTTGCAGGCCTTCAGGGGAGCTACAGCTCTTTCCTTCAGCCATTCATTCAGGGTCTTCCTCCAGGATGGCTTTGTTTATCCTGAGCTGCACAAGATCAGGATAAACCCTAAAGCTGCAGAGAACAGGTCAAACAAGGCTCTTCAGAGTAACTCCTAATAGTGGGATAGGCTGGCCAGGCCGGCTTGCAGGCCGGAGGAAGAGTCCGTAATCTTTTGAGGAAGAATTCTAATCATGCCGATGCAAACTTGAGGCAATAAATCAGTGAGGTGTCATCTGAGCCAGCCCTGGCTGGGTCACTGCCCTCTCTCTCCCTCCAGGAGAAAAGCCAAGCAAGTGCTGAGGCTTTGGCTGCTTTTTAGGGTTAGCAGTAGGGTTTTTTCTATCTTTCTGCTAAATTCTCGTCATGGCAGTTTACTTTCATCAGGATTTCCAGATCTGAAGAAGTGGGTCTGTCCCATGAAAGCTCATCACCTAATACATCATTTTGTTAGTTTTTAAAGTGCTACAGGACTGCTGTTTTGTTCTGTGATGATACAGACTAACACAGCCACCTCTCTGGGACTAAACCCAGATCTTTCAGTCTTCCCTCATAGCTCACATTCTCTAGACCTTTTATCACTCTTGTTTCTCTTCTCTGGGACTTCTCCAATTTCTCCACATCTTTTTTGCAATGTGATGCCCAGAATGTTTATTAAGTACTTCGGAAGCCTCAAACGGAGGGTGCCAGAGATGTGATGGTTCTGGTAGCCAGTCTGGTGCAAAAGATATGTACACACCCACACTGAAAAAGCCAGCAAAGAATGTGCAATGACTGATATCATTTCCAATAAATAGCTCCAGGCTCTTCCCAGTGATTAGTTTTCGTTATTTACTCAGACTATCCATCCCTGGAATTGATTTGCCCCTGTGAGCTTCACAAAGGCATTGCAGAGCCATGGTTCACTGTCCCCAAAAAACACAAGGCTAACTTTAAAATCATGAGGTTTTTTTTTTCTTCTTTGGCTTTGTGGCAATTGAGCTATCAGGGGCCATGTTTCCTAGCTTTTTTCTGCAATGAGAATGGCCAGAAATATACTTTGAGAAATGCAAGCTGAGATTCTCCTTATCCGAAGACTTCAGGAGCTGGGGTTTGGAGAAGACCAATGCATTCATGAAAAAAATCACAAGCATTAGCAACACAGAATCAGAAGCATTAGCAAAAATGTGATACTGTTTTTCCAGAGGTGCTTTACACAGTTGATTTGGGCCCAGCACAAGGCCATGAGTGTGTGGCGTTCGCAGTTAACCGGCGTGTTTGTCTCCTTAGAGTTATCAATGCAGAGAAATCAGAGTTCAATGAGGACCAGGCCACATGCTGCCATATATCCATCCAGAGGAGGGAGACTGGCCTGGAGGAGGATCAGGACTGGTTGATTCTTTGCTCCAATCAGGTGATTCCCTATTTTCTTTCTAATCTACCAGTATCTCACAAATGGAGGTGGTTAGCTCCCTGCTCACCATGTCACCTACAGGAGTTGTCTGATCCTTCCTATGCACCTGTTGGGATTAGCACCCTGGCTGTGGGTTCGGCTCGGGGGCCTACCCCAGAAAGTCCTCCTTGGGATTTCTGTGGGTTTGAATTCAGCACTGAAGGAGGATGTCTGAATACAGGCCACCTAACATAGGTTCCACCATCTCTGGCCATGAGGGTCTCCCGCTCTACCCACACGGATGGTATGAGTCTACCCACTGCCACACTTCAAAGTCCCATTGCTGGAGACAGCTGCTCTCAGCGTACATCCCATTGCTGTGAGTTGCTAGTGAACAAATAGAGTTGAGATCCCTAGCTAGGGGGCTCATATTAACTGCTCGATCCTGTTATGCCTGGCCATATCCATGGAACATTTCACTGGCCATTTCCCATCTAGGGCTGTTGTCAGTAGCCATGTCTGCTTTGTTACCTTATGGGCAAAAGCAACTGTGTATGGCAATGGGAAACCAGCTCATGCTACGAAGGATAAATGCTGCTTGGCTAAAAGCCATCAGGCAGCAAGAACACTAATAGTTCTGTTTGTTGGTCCTGAACTTCCCATGAAATGCTGCAGCAGGTATGAGTTCCAGCATTAGCCCTGCAGAGCGTCACCAGGCCAAGAGTAAGACAAGAATGCCCAGGGCTCAGCATATCGGGACAGCCATATGATGCACTAGTGAATCTGAAAAAGCCAGTCAGCCTGTCCCCCCACCTGCCTGGCACGTATGTTTGTATAAAACCTGTACAGGTTGAACCTCTCTAATGCAGAACTCTCTCCTCTGGCACCATCCGTAATCCAGCATGACTTTAGTGAGCCGGGTGACCACTTATCATGGGTGTGGCCAAGTTTCCCAGAGTCCCATAAAGTTTGTTTCCTGCCACCACTCCTGGCTCTCCTTGTTCTGTGCTATCATTTAGCTGTAATTTACCCCAAATGTCATCTTCTCCCACTAGTATCTGACAGGCTGCTACTGGGCTCTGTTTGATGGCCATGGTGGCCCAGATGCAGCAATCAGCGCTTCCAACTACTTGCATTACTGCATCAAGCAGAAGCTGGAGGAGGTGGTGGAAGCCCTCGCTGGAGCCCAGCCCCCCATGCATTTGAGTGGCTGCTGCGTTTGCCCCAGCGACCCCCTGTTCGTGGAGGAAAAGGAAATCCAGCAGGAAGACGTGGTCATTGGGGCGCTGGAGAGTGCCTTCCAGGAGTGTGTGAGTGATTCACCCAGCGGTACCTGGAGAAACCTGTCACTGCTGCTCCTGCCACAGTCAGTATTAGGGATGGCCACAAGCTATAGCCCGGCCTCTGCCTGATGGCCAGCAAAGCCATTCTCACTGAGCACAGTGAGGGCCAGCTCTGACCTGGTGTGCCACCAACCCACCTGCAGTCCTGCTGCCCAAACTTGGATCTCCTGCCAGGCCAAGCACCTCCCCTCTCGCTTGACGTCTCTAAGGCTGCCCAAACTTGCAGCGTGCCCATGCTATTTGTTTGGTTCAGAGCAGCTTCTTCTAGCTGAGCTCCAGCCTGAACCTAACCCCCAGTGGTGGCCTGGTGCAGACCAGGCTAAATTTGTCCCCCCGCAAGCCATTCGCACTGGTTTGAGAGAACCTGTGTACACCCTGCCTGAAGCAATAACTGTGCCTCAGCTGAGGTAGAAGACACATCCAAAGGTGTACAAGAGAGAGGTGCCCAATTCCCACAGGTGTTCAGTAGTAGCTGGGAGCCTAACTGCCCTTTGGGCCCTTGAAAAACCACCCCTGGACCTGCCACAGCACACGCTGGTGTCCTGCAGGTCTGAGATTTGCCCTGAACTAGGTTTCCTGGCGGCTGCGCCAGAGCAACACCTCCATTCCCCTCTCTCGTTCCGTCGGTTCTCTCGAGAGATGTTCGGGGGAACAAGGGGCAGTCAGGCTGACAACTCCTACTGACCCCCCCAGGAGAGCTGGGCCGATCTCCCCTGGATTGAGCCTGCTGCCCTTCCAGAGAGCCGCAGGCCACAGATTGGGTCGCGAACGGAAGCTGTTCATGCCCACAGGATGAAGCGATCGGGCAAGAGATGGAGGCAACTGATTGGGCAGGAGGCTGCACGGCGCTGGTTGCCCTCTACCTGCAGGGGAAGCTCTACGTGGCTAACGCAGGGGACAGCAGGTGAGTTCAGGTCGCAGCTCAGGGTGGACATTGCAGCTTCCTCAGCAGAGGGGACTTAGTGGATGCAGCATGCTGGCTCCCAGGGTGTTGAGCGCAATGGGTAACCCCACCCATGGGTAGGATGTATTTGTTCAGTCCTGGGGGGCAGGTGGCCACTGCAGCATTCACTTGTGTCCACCTTGCGAATGAAGAGCTGGACAGCCAGACCGGCGGAATATACTACGCGGACAGCACTGGGCTAGTGAATATGAAAAGGAGCTGCAAAACCAATGGACCCCAGTGACTTTGTTGGCTCTAGACGCATTAAGCTGCAGCTAAAACCACTTCCAGCTGGGCTGGTGGGACAAGCATTGTTTGTGTCCCTTCTTCCTGACCCTAGCCTCGGGGTGCCGTGTGTTCAAACAGCCGGGGGAAAGATTTCAGAGGCTCCTGAGCCGTTCTCAGTTCATTGCTTCTGCCAATGTGGTGTCCTCTGACTGGGCCATACTCTGCATTGGTGCAAGGATGCAGCTGCAATGAAACGAGGCAAGTTTCAGCAGTGCTGAATTAAGCCAGCTGTGTCCATCTGCTGTGTCCATCCCAGGTGTTACTGTGACCTCAGAGTTGTGCCTTCTGATCCCAGCGATGAATTGGGCAGCAGGTGGTTGGGTGTGTACCTGACCCTGGGGAACAAAACACTCAGAGGAGCGTAGGCAGGAAGGAGCAGAGAGCGAGCGTAGCGGAGTTACACTAGACCGAGGTCAGGGCTACACTAGACCATAAAATCAATCGTAGATACACAATTCCAGCTACAGCAGTTGCGTAGCTGGAATCAACATATCTGTGATCGACTTATCTGGCCGTCCTCACTGAGGGAGGTGGAAGGGAGAATTCTCCCTTACTCTTCACAGTATTGAGGAGCGCAGGGGCTGATTCTTGACCCCGATGGTTTGATTTCACGCGTTTCCCCCCCGCCCAGGCGCGTGAAATTTAACCCGGGAAGATTGACGCTAAGTGGGTCGCTCTCGTGCCCAGTGTAGAGGAGGGGTACCATAACACAAAGATTACATTCAAGGTAAGAAAGCATTTTCCTGGTGGCGATGAGCTCACAACCTCCCCTCCTTTCCATGCAGGGCGATCCTAGTTCAGAAACAGAGCATCATGCCCCTAAGCAGCGAGTTCACTCCAGAGACAGAAAGGCAGAGAATCCAGCAGCTGGTGAGTGGCGCCTTTCCTGAGCCAACCTGTGTGTACCATAACAATGGGTGTCTTGTGGGTCTGAGAGATTGCACAGGTGAGCACCTGCCCTGGCGGTGCCCCTAGCCTGAGCTGCTCCTACCAGCATGGCCATTCTCCAGGCTGTCGAGTGCCTCAGTTATGGTGCTCCTCTCCAGGGCCAGGGGCTGGTAAATGGCAGGATGACAAAGGACACCACCCCACCAGGTTGAGGTGGCGGTGGATGGAGCTCAGACAATACAGCCTGCACTTCAGCACTATTAAAGGGCCCAGCCGGAAGGCAAGAGGACCCAGCCCAGGCTCTGCAGCCCCAAGGAGGGGTTGAGGCTGGCCAAGCTACAGCCGATCATGGCAAGTAACACTACTTCACCTTACTTTGCCTTTTCCATCTGTGTGTCATCATTTCTGTTCTCCTGGTGGGGAAACTGAGGCACAGACCCATGCCGCAACTTGTCCTAAATCACCCTGCCTACCAATGACAGAGCTTAACCCTACTGCCAACTTCCAGCCCTGGCTTTCCATTCACGATTCCAGGGCTGCCGTTGTCCTTCACCCCTCAGGTGACAATTCCACTTTGGATTCCTTCTGTAGGCCTTTCTCTACCCCCAGCTCCTGGCAGACGAGTTCACCCGGTTTGAGTTTCCCAGAAGACTGAAAGTTGACGACATAGGTCAGAAGGTCCTGTACCGCGATTACTCCATGGCTGGCTGGTGAGTCTCTGACCTCTAGAGCTTACTCCTTCGCCTGTGTCTCTCTGTGAGCTCAGTTGAGCTCCCTTCTGGCAGCAAGACGGTGCGGTGTAGAGGAAGGAAAGGTGCTGGCCTGACCCCTCTGATCTCGCATCCTGCTTGGGAGGGGAGAAGGGAATTAAGCACTGGTAACTGGAGTTGGACTGGTGCCCCAGTGCCGGAAGTCCCATCTGCACTACAAGAGCGCAAGCTGCCCTGCCAGGGGGCCTCTACATCTGTCCAGGGGCAGCTGGCCTTGGGAAGGGAGTTTAAATTCTGGGTGGGGCCCCATTCGCTTTGGCCTTGCACAGTGTTCAGATGGCAGCCAGTGCTGAATGCTTGTGACACGCACCTGCTCTCAACCCCATTCCCTGCACTGAGTACGTCAGGGTTTCTGGACTGGCTGTGGACCGTCAGGGTGGAGACACACACTTGAGTTCAGTCTCTCACCCCAGTGCCCGTGCCTCACAGCCAGCCTTTAGCAAGCCCTGGGTTTTTCTAGCTCTGAGGAAGGGCAGCCGTGAGTTCAGGACAAGGACATGTAAGTCCTAGCCCAGAACTCTCTCTGCTCCTCATCTCTTGGGGCACTGGCCCAGGAAGCTCACTTGGTGCAGGTGGGGAGAGGTGGGACAGGAGGGACAGGACCAGCCCCTTGACGAACTGGGCTGAGCATCTCTGTAGACTCCCTGTGTAAGCTCAGATGTAGCACTTAACCCCTCTGTGGCATCACACGCAGCATCGCGAGGCCAAGTTCAGCGCTGTTGAGAGAGGCTCACGCTCCGGGCGATGGGCCCCACAGAAAAGGCGAAGGCTGATGACGTATTATATTTGTTCTAGGGGATACAAGACAGTGGAGAAAGCCGACCTCAAGTATCCACTGATCCACGGCCAGGGGAAGCAGGTAACAATGCGCTATGGAGCCTCAACCCTGGGAGGGCAAGAGCCTGACAGGTCAAGACAGCAACAGCTCCTCTGCTCCCCTTCATTGATCTAGTTACAGGCAATGCTCTGGGCCTTGGCTCTGCTGCCCCACATGGTCTCTTCAACCCAGACTTTCCACATCACACACTCCCTTGGCTTCCACAGTCCCCAGACAAAGCAGTGGGCAAGCCCCCCCTCAGCCTGCATTGCACATGTGCATTGCCATCCCAGCCAGACAAGGACACGATTCAAAGAGGGAGCGGATAGTTCCGTGGCTATCAAGACTACCTACCATTACAGTTAATGACAGCACAACGTTTGGAAGGGGTATCAGCCATCCTGCTTCAGGGCGTATCCGACCTCTACTAGAGAGCAGGGTTAGACCTCTGGGTGCAGTTCTTAAACCTTCCTCTGAAGCACCTGCTACAGGCCAGTCAGACAGGACACTGAACTCGACGGCCTATGGGTCAGATCCAGCCCGTCCCGTCCTATCTTCCTACATTCACTGAGAAACCACCTGCTTATTTTTCATACCAAGCTGCACACACAAGCACCTCCAGAGCAGGCATTAACACTGAGGCAGAGCTACACAGTAGTGTCTTACTGCCCCTGCCTCCAAACAGAACCGATTCCTGTCACCCTCTTGATCACCCCACTGGGTGTGGGGGCCTTGGTATTTGCGGGGTGGGGGTGTCAGGAGTCGTTGTGCAGGGAGGGTGGCCATTGGCATAGCACATGCATCCATCTTGGGGAAGGGCAGTGTCACCCCAGCCACACAGTTTAGCCCCTTGTAGTGCCTTACGGTGCTTGACTTTTGCATGGCTCTCGGGAGGGAACGCAGCTAGGATCTGCCCTTGTAAGTGCAAACTGAGAATCTCTTCAGTTCCCCAAAGGAAGGTGCCTCTCCGCGGTGCTGGCTTGCACCGACACACGGCTTTCTTCCATTCCAGACGCGCTTGCTGGGAATGCTGGCTGTTTCACGAGGGCTGGGGGATCATCGACTGAAAGTTATCGACACTGACGTTCAAGTCAAACCATTCCTCTCCTGCATCCCTCAGGTATGCGACCAGGTGAGGGATTGCGATAAGAGAGCACAACCGCCCGGCTGTTGGAAGCAGGGATTCCACTTCAACAGTAGGCTCAGTCTAGCCTTATTACAAACTCAGTATTGGTTTGCATACTGGACAGCACTAATCCGGCAGGGCAGGGCAGGGCAAAAAGGACAGGGAAAGGCTCTGTTGTCATAGCCCAGGATTCTTTCACAGGAGCTTGTTCCAAGTTTAGCCATTCCATGGTGCACTCATCAGCCCTTTACGACAACGCCCTAGTGGTTCTAGGTGCCCCTAGTTATTATAAACCAAGACAACTCATTTAGTTTGGGATTCAAATGCTCTTCTGGCTTCCTGAATGTAGTAGAATAGGCCCAGCTCCCAGCCCTGTTCCTTTAAGAGGTGCAGTAAGCAGGGCCATCCTTCAGAGGGAAATCAAACATAGCTTGCTTACATTTTTCAGGCCAAACTCACTGAAGGCCACCTGAAAAATACCACTGGCTATGCGCTAACTCTGTTCTCTAGGTGAAAGTGTTTGACTTTGCTGTGCATAACATTCAAGAAGATGATGTGCTTGTCATGGCAACTGATGGCCTTTGGGATGTTCTGTCCAATGAAGAGTTGGCCCAGATGGTCAGGAGCTTTCTTGAGGAAAACAGAAGAGACCCATACAGGTACCACTGATCTTTTCCAGCTGATACTCCCCCTTGGGGCTGGCATGGAGACCAGAGAGAGTTTCCATTTCATATCTTTTTGGCTATGGGACTGCTCTTGCTCACATTGACTGTATCTTCATGAAATCACAGATCACTTCCTAAGATGCCTTAGTCCTGTGTGTTAATGTCAATTCCTATAACATCAGCTTCTGTACTCACACTGTTTGCTTATCCTCCAGCTCCCTTATGGAACATTGTGGCCCTTCTGTACCATCAGCCAGTACAGCCTGGTCTGATGTTCATCAGCATTCCTGCAGCCATCCAAACTCGCTGCTTATTTCTATGCCCATGGTCCCAGCTACGTGACTGGAGGTTGCAAGTAGCAGTAGGCAGAGCACGGGATTAGAGGACCCAGGGTTTGCTGGCTCCTACCGACTGACCCTGAGCAATTTATGTCACCACTTTGTACCTCACTTTTCTCATCTGTAAAATGGGGATAATGTTGTTGACTTCTTTAATTATTATTAGCATCATTTGTAGCCTCAGTGACATGAGTGAGCACAACAGCGAGTAGCAAAAGCCCCTAACTTCTACTGCCGCCTCTGGGGTGGAAGGCCCCTGTGGGTAGCTGAGGAATGGCAGTGCTACATGTTAAGTCCTCGAGAGACAGGTCCATGATAAACCCAACCTAATCTCATTTTCCTGTTGCAGGTTTTCAGAACTGGCCAGGCACCTGGTGCACACTGCCAGGGGGAAGAAGAATGGCAATCAGTGGACTTTGGATGGCAACAGCCCAGCATCCCATGATGATATCTCGGTGTTTGTGATCCCACTGCACAACAGGGATCAGGACAGATAGCATCATATGAAGGACTTGGGCAAGATAGGGTTTTATGACTAAGGAGCACTGAAGACAACAGGTGAACTTCAGAGATCACTATTGTGTGCATACTTTCAAGAAAGGGGAAGTGTTACTGTATAACCAGGCACTGGGCTAAGACAGGTACTGGAACGGTGCCAGCTGGAGGGGAAAGAACTTTCCTTATGCCCTAACCACCGACAAAATGAAACTGACATTAGGCCATTCAACCGTTTCTGGAACCAGCTTACATCCACTCCTTCCCTTCTAAACTCACAAGAACACATGAGGTCTGAGGGCTATTGCAGGATGTCTAAGAAAATGAACTGTCCTTTTCTGAAGCTAACACATGACCGACCTACCTACACTTAAGCACAGTCAGGCTAAAATGGGGATTGGGTCAGCTGAGAAACAGCAACAAACAGGGTGATAATGACCATTGGCGCTGAAAGAAATTAGGCACAGTTTAAACAATAGCAGGACAACTTGGAAAGAGAAACAACTACAGTCACCTTTATGCCAATGGGAGGGATTCATTTGCACAAGGTGAGTGAGGAGTGAATATGTTTTATTTCTGGAAATCTGGGCCTCAAACAGACTGAAGAGCAGCTTGATTATTTGTGAAGGTTCAGATACATGATGAGCCCTCAGAGCATCATATATCAGTGATAGCTAGAGTTTGAGATTTTCAGTTCATTGGAAGAGCCGGGGAAGGACAACAATTCCAGGTGTGGGAATTATGCATACCTGAGGCATCCAAGTGCTGAAATAACAGCATTGCCTGTCACACCAGTGCCTCTACAACCAGTGCCATTTCACAGGGAAGACGCTGGTTGGTGACGGAGCCCTGCACAATGCAATACAACAAGATGAACTTCAAAAAGCACAAAAAGCTTCATGCATAAAGACAGATTTTTAGTTATTTAAGAGAACGTAAATGGCATTTTGCAATTTAATGTAAATAATTGTTATAATAAAAATATTATCTTAATGCAAGACCATAGCACTTGCATAAAACAAAAGAATTTTTACAACCCAGGCCTGTATAACCTCAAGGCCCTGAGCTTTCAGCAGCTGCAAGCAGCTAAGCTGGTTCAGTTAGCACAGATGGAAAACCTCCAAGGAAGACTCAGACTGCCTGAAGTAGAGTTGGTGATAAAGGAGTCGTCTACCCTACTGGGAGGATCCAGCCTGCAGCGACTGATCCAGCCCAGGTTGATTTCATGGGTCTAGAGAAGACCTACTAAACTGACTGATCACTTAAACCTGGACTCCTCCAGAACGAGACGAATGCAGAGAATAGATGGGAGAGAGTCTCTCCCAACAACCCAGGATGGTGTAGACCCCAAAGTAAGCAAACCTAATCTATGCTGATTTGAGTTACGGTACTAACCTAACTAAAATTGCATAGCCTTTACGGTAACACAGCATGCCTCAATGAGACAAGTCCATGGCTCACCCACTTTTCAGCTGAATCAAGGTAATCTTTACCATGGTTAGTCTTACTAGAGAGGTTTGTAACATTGTAGTGCCTACAAGCTAAACAAGGCTCAAATGGGAAGTCACATAAGTGAACCACCACTGAAATTTTCAACAGTTACTAAATTACTTGCAGAGCGGGGAGGAGGTGGCTCCAGAGAGCAGGCTCCCCCCACCTGCCAGCCAGTTGGAGCTGATACATGGCATTTAAACCACATCCCAACTCTTAACAGGCTTCTCCCCATCCACCCTCCCCCATTTGCCAGAACCACCGTAAGGGGAAATTGACAAACCCTGGGTCAGTGGGGACTCGGGCAGCCTTGCTGCTTGAACCCCCATGGGCGTGGGGGTCATCAGTTTCCTCCCAGAGTGGCTCTGTGAAGAGCTGGGGAGAGGGGAAATTGACGAAATTTCATAATACACATGGACAGTTCTCACAGCACTCTAGTCAAAAAGCACCAGCTTAGATGAACCTCCCTCATAGTATAGATGCGTGCTGAGAAAATGGTGTTTTGCCACTGCATCAGTGGCAACCACGACCTAGGACAGTGGGAGGACAGATCTGAGTGCTGGAAATACCATCTTTCGAAGGTGACACTGCAGTCCACCACAGCAAGTGCCAGATTTCAGTGACAATTTAAAAAAAAAACTGACAATATATCTAGTTTGAAAAGCACTTCAAGCCCCATTTGAATAAGAGGAACTGGGTTAAAAAAAATTCTGAAAAAAGATTCATTCTCCCTAAGAAACCTGTTAACGTACCACTTTCCAGTCAGATGACTCCTTTTCACATCTCTAACAGTCTCTTCAGATGTATGGGGGAGAACCAACAGAACTCATTTCCCCAGTGCTGCCCCCCCGCCCCCCCAAAATAAAATTAACCTAATCGTTTAACAGCTCATACCTAAGCTAGTTAGCTTAGTGCAGGTCTTTGACCTTTTCTAACAACCAGACCACGTTAAGAGGTTTCTGTCTTCCACTACATTCAAGCCAATGGACCTTTTCACGTTCATGCTTTTAAATCCAGAGATGTCACGTTTAATTCTAAACGGTCACCTGACCAGGGAAGCAATTACACAAAGAAGAGCAAACAAATGCCAATACAAAACTCACACATAGTTATACTAGCTACTAGTATATTTAAGAGCAAGAAAAGCACCTTTTAGCAGAAGGTTAGTACAGCAATAGTAGAAGACGTCAGTTTCCATTACAAACCTTACAGTTAGGTAGAACAAATGCTTCAGAGGCAGGGAGCATTTTTAACACAATAAAATGGTGATTTTAAATGTGTTCGGGGCGTACCAAGAGTAAAAATTTCCACTGTAAAACTATATCAAGTAGTAAATGCAGAATCTACATTACTCAAAGCAATCAGTCTACAAAATATTGATTTGATAACAGCCACAACACTGAACTTTCCACATCTGCAGTATATTATGGCATTTCATAATTTGACATTAATGTACACTCATAGATGGTCACCAGCAAAAGTTAAATTCACAAGACCAAGCTCACAACTAAAGATATAGACAAGAGGACAGCAGCTGCAGCAGGCAGCCTCTCCCAAAGGTAAATAGGATCCCAGCCTATTACCCAGAAAGCCTGCTGTGGATCGTTAAAGTGCAAATATAGCCAGAACTGTGATCAGAAGAGACAATGCAACTTCCCTATTTATTCTTAGTTGCTTCTCACTAGCTCTGATTAGATCATGAATCAAGGCCACAATCCAGCAACCTTTTGTGCACTTGCGTCAATGGCATTACTCACATATTTAAAGTTAAGCACCTGTATAATATTTGCAGGACTGGGAGACAGGATTTTTTTTAAAATAACCTGCCTGCTCTGCAGTCTTGTACACGGATCTGAGAAGAGTTCAAGCCAGCCTCCTTTCTACTATTATTACGACACCATCAATAATGAAGATTCTGAATCAGGACTTAACTGATTAGTGCCAGAAGCAGAACAGAATCCACTTCACTCTCCCATACTGACTGCAGGGCCAATGGGAGTCGAAGTGACAAGGTATAGTCCTGGAGTGTGTTCACAGTAGTTTGGGTAAAGGTGGTGATTTTTTTTTTTTTTTTTTTTTTTAAAGATGTACTTTTCCAACTATACCCAGTTTCCCCTAGGAGTGGTACTTCACTACTTAACATTCTTTAGCTTTCAACCCTTGTGCATTCCTTGTAAGCCTTTCCCCTTGTCTTTCAGTTTGCTCTACAAACATGAAAGCTAATTAATGCAACTGAGGTTTTATTTATTTATTTTTTTTAAAGTTTGTAGATATTGTTCTGGCAACACAGACAGCTTTCCTCCCACTTTTTTCTAAACATCCCCCCCACCCCCCCGTGAGAAATCCTAAGTGCCAGATGCAAATCGAGAGAGACTCAAAACAAAGAATCAGTCAGGGAAAAAGCTAGTTCCCTACAGACAAAATACTGCCAGCTTGACATGATAATCAGTGCTGCCTTGTGTCCCATTCTGCAAACTTCTCTTTTCCTGAAAGCTGTGGAAGTTTCTGATGTGCAATTTCTTTGATCAATATCTCGGCCCTCTATAATGCTAAATATTCCATGCTACACATATACATTGAGAGGGTTACAATACACCTGGGGCTACGTAACACAGTCTTATGAAAACTGTTTAAAGCGCATTTGCAAATGGCACTTCTCAGAAGAAAAATCTGAATCTCCTTCCTGCCGAAATCTGTTGGGGACTGCTTGCTTGTTTCCCTTATCTTACTCGCCTTTGCAAAAACCTGAAAGAGTTTGCTTTAGGTTACCATTGTTTCAATCTCAATTTTATTTTTTAAAAGTATAAACTCCCCACTCCCATCGTAAACATGATAAACAAAGTTATAACCCTCTGCAAAACAGAGTTGCCCACAGAAACGCTAACAATGGCAGCTACAGCACCAAACAGCCCAGAATGCAACAAGAAAGAGCTGGAGGAAAAAAAACAAAAACAGCTGCAGAAGTCTAGTTATGCGTAAGAGCAGATATCCATTTCCCTTTGCCCATGGCTTTTGGAAGTGAAATCAGCGACGTACAAGCCAGCAGAATGGATGCGGATGCAGCCATACAAAGAAATCTCTGATCTGGAACTCCTGCAGCGTAAGTGTTTGGCAAGATCAAAAGAAATTCAGTATACGATCCCCACCAAGTCTGAGTAACAGACTAACTCACGTAACACAGAATACACCCATAGAATCAGTTTTAAACATGTACAGTATAATTAGCACAGGGGCACATCACAGACTCTAAACAGCGTTGTTAGTCATAGTATAAGTTCAAACAATTAATTTCTCAGACTGTCTCATGCACAGCAGCCCTTTTGATGATGTACACGGTGCCCATCACAGATAAAGCTGCAGCACAACATGCACTAATGCTTCAAAGGGGACTGGCAGTGAAGAGAAACCCATTCTACACCCCCAGTCCTTGGTTGTGGAAGTGTTTGTTATGTTAACAGCAGTAATGAGCAATAATGAAGTAGAGAGAGAGGTGGACTGCACCCTACATTATTCCAGCGGTACATGCTCTGCATTATATTAAGGCTCTACAGTGGAGCTGGAACTATACAATGTGAAGCATTAAGATCATTACCACCAGAGGCATGAATTATTTTCAGGTTTGAGACGGCAAGTGAAACCCAGGATCGGCCTATTCCATGTTCCACTGCTATTTAGATAATCTCTTGCATTTTTTGAAGGCCAGGTACAGCAGCAGGAGAGAAAGAATGGATTTTTTTCAAGGCAATATACTTAGCCTATACGCTTAGTTTCCAAGTCTTAAGTATTTCGTTAATATCAGAGTACAGTGCATAGATCCATGTACATTCTACCTTTCCCACCATGCTAGTGGAAATGCATCAGACCAACTATGTGACCACTTATGAAAGCAAAGAGAAAGTGGAACAATACCAGCTGGTAGGCTTGATTTACTTTTTGCATTACCCAAAAATGGACAGCAGAGTGCAGTATATCACCAACAGAGGTGTAATACTTTTGCCATGGCATTGCTTTAAGGAATGCCCTTGCAGATTATGGGGGCAGGGGAGAGGCTGGAGGATATCAGGTGGACACATCTCATATTCTCCATTTGGCTCTGGATATCACCCACCCAACTCAGGCAAGCCGCAGTCTTTTAAGCAATTGTTGAGAACTTGCAGAGTGTATGAGTAAATGTATATGGATTAAAATCTTGTATGTGAAAGTATTAAAAAGGGGGACAGTCCTAGACTCGGTTAGGGATAATTAATGGAACTTATTTACAGAACAGGAGCAGAAAGCTGCACCCAGGGAAGGTAAACAGCTTGGACTCATCTCACAATACTGGCCCACATCATACTCTTTAATATCTAAAAGTAAAAAAATATGACCCCACCCTACTATCCCCCCCCTAATATTTACAAGTAAGATCAGCGAAGATGATACAGAAGGAAGGTGTGGAGAAGATTACTGCAGTTTCAGTCTTTGTTTTAAATCATCTTCCTGCTGACACACTCCTTTATTGCGTGGGATGTCCACCAGACCTCTTCAGTTCTCTCTGTGCCCGGATGATGAATGGCACGGAGGCTGCTTCAAGCTCTCTCTCTCAGCAGGCAAAACCTGTATGTCTGCCAGACAGCAGAGCACCAGAAATCAATGACGGATGCCATGATGCCAATCTGCAGCAATGCTCTAGCTTTGCTCAAGTGATCGACAGAAAAAGAAATCCCTCTGCATCTGACATCTGGGTTAAAAACCATCAGTCTGCTTATATTTGGCACAAATCAAGTTTGTATTTGTAGAATTCACTGACATGGTAGAGATTTCAGGCGTGATAAGCATGCAGGTGTTGGTCAAAACTGCATGTCCCACTCGCTCACCCCAGCCTTGTGTGTTTACAGTAGGCGAACAAAACACCATTACACCTTAGAGACTGCAGCAAAGTTCTCATAAAATTAGACCTCCCATTATTCCTCTGCCATGTTCTCAAAAGTAACACTGTGCCAATTACAAGTTCTGCTGGAACCTACTGGAGTTTGACAGGGAAGTAGGGACTTGTTGCACCCAGTTTCTGAGAACAGCTGGAGCAGGCTCTCAGAGGTCAAATGAAGAAGTCACTCCGAAGGATTGCAGCAAATCGAAGACATATAGGAACATACATGGGTATGAAGGATGAGAACATACAGTCCAGGAGAAGTAGGCAGCTTCAAAACTTTGCAAGAATACGCTGCTATTAACAGTATGGAAGCCACCTAGTGGACATGGTGGTTTCAGAATTAGTCATCAATGGTTGGCAACCAAAAAGCCTAAAAGAAGAAGAAAATGTAAACATGGAGCTAGAATATCTACTAATTGCTAGTGTTTGAAATGCATACCCCAGCAAGCCTCAAAGCAAACCAAGCAGTCTGACACGTGCTATGAGCAATTTAGGATTAGCAGTCCTGCTGGGCCCAGTTTGGTTTGGGATGCAGGTCAAACTGATGCTGCCAGAGGTTAACTGCTCACTCTATCTTAAGCACAATAAGCTGGCATGCTCAGGCCTAGCAGTCCTTCTGTACCTTCACTAGACTTTTCAGAACTCTGCTTCCTAGCAAGCCTCAAAATGTGAACTTGAACTAGACTTAAAAGCTCCCCATTTATGATGAAGGATCATGAAACATCAGCCATATTATGGTGGTGTGATAGAGCCCATCTTCGCGTGCATGAGCACGCACTGCTTGAGCCCAACGTGGTCAATACATTGTTCCTTTCCGTCCCCAAAGTATTGCCAACACTTCCATCCACCTGCCTGGCTGTGGGAACCCCACAAAGGGCAGGATATAAGTTAGATGGGCTCTCCGTGGGCTTAGGGGAGTGCCTAGCAGAGGATGATTAGCCTTTTCCATACAGTCATCCAAATCAGCCTAAGGGAGGAGAAGCACCAGAGGCTGTGATTACAGATGCACCTGTATGGCTGGGAACTCTCCAGCAGAAGACTTGTGAGTGGTTTCCACTCCTTCAGCACTAAGCAGTGGAAAGGAAATAGATCATGGCAATTAACCTGCTTCTACATCAATTCTTGCCCATTGGCCTACCAGAAATAAGGTGTTTGGCCCTCAGACTACGGATGGACATCACTGTGGTCTTACCATGTTGGAACATGTACTGGCAAAGGTCATGAATTTGGGATTGAACTGCAGACAGGTTATAGGACCTGTGTGTTTCCCATCCAACACAGCCACCTTCATCCCACTCTCCCCATTCCAGACATGGATTTTTCCATCCTCGGAACCTGTGGGTTGAAGAAGAGAGAATACACATTAAAGACAACACAGAGTACAAAAAGTCAAGGTATTAGTGGTAAACTGTAGTTGAGACACCAGAAGAGAGCTATCACATCCATAGAAATCAATCAATCTGTGACTCCCAGCTTTTTAAAATAAACGTTACAGGGCCAAGTTCTGCCCCTACAGAATGCCATTCAAAGCCAGCATAATTTGCACCTGCACATCCGAAGAAAGTACTTACCCCAACTTGTTAGGATATAGTTACCAAGGGGGAGGTAATATTGATGTGATCACAAAAACTATACACTCAAGCCTCATGCAGCTCAACAAGACAACTCATCAGTAGAAGATGACTGTTATTAGCAGAACAAGAAGCCTTGTGGCACGTTATAGAAGCTACAGACTAACACGGCTACCTCTCTGATGCTTGTTATTAGCAGAGTGGCACACTTGTAGCTGTGCCAGTAATGTAGGTAGTCCGTTGTGTCCGGTGATGACTTCTTGAGCTTGCACAGGCTCATCAGTTGTGGACTCGCATGTGGCTGAGGAGCCCAAGCTTTGCACGGCATGGGTGTTCACAGCAGGGGCAAGGGAATTGTCCTGGCTCTGTTGGTGTGGCTGCTGCTGTGCCAGCATGAGTAGTGTAAACACTGAAGCACTATGCCAAGGAGAGAGGGTCTCCTGGCGGCATGGGAAATCCATTTCCCTGAGAGGCAGTAGCTAAGCTGACAGACTTTTTCCATTGACCTAATGGATTTAGACTGGGCTAATAATGTTGCTCAAGGGGGTGAATTTTTCACCCTCCTGAGCAACACAGCAAGGCTGACCTAATTGTCTAATGTAAGCCAGCACTAAGAAGGAAAGAGCTTTGCTATGCACATTAAGGGCTGGAAGATGAATATCAGAGGATAGAAGGCATTGTTAGAAGGTAGCTGCAGTGCTAAATAAAGTTCAATGGCACCTTAAGAGCCATTGGACTATAAATGCTGCCCTTTGCACATTATTAAAGGCCTGGATTTCAGCAAGCTGTGCATGTACCTATGCACTTACTTGGAACACAGAATACTGTGTTTTTCTGCATAAGTTCCCAGTTCACAAACAAAGTAAGGTAAGTGTCTTACCAGTTACATGCAGACACAGATCAAAGATTCATACGTGCACAAAACAGCTTGCTGAAAATCAGGCAACAGAAACAGCATCTAGGTCACTGGAAACTGCTGTTTGCAATTAATCAAAGGTGTCTAAACTAGATTTCAGTGAGTTATGCTAAATGTGAAAAGTCAGGCTCGTTAAAAAGGTTTCAACTCCTGTGATCACGAATAAAATACATATTTTTATAGCAGAAATATAAAAGTTTCCATTTTAATTGGAACACCTTGAATTTTGAACATTCACCTGCTTTTAAAAAACTATTGTAGTCTTTGGTATTATCTCCTTTTACATGAGAGCCTGACTTTTAACAAAATCCCTAAAAAGCTGAAGGTGTTTTCCGTTTTCTTTTTGTATGCATAGGCTTTTCAGGAAAGGAGAAACTATGTGGACACGTCAGTCAAACTGCACAAAGTAAACTGGAAAAAATGCCTTAGTCTAGAGTTTAGCAGTTGTAAGAACAAAGTTAAGAAAGAAATGAATCTGTCAAACATTACAAAGACAGAGAACACCAGAGCTAGAGAAGAGATACACTTCCTGGCAAAAAGGGTAAATCATGAAGAACCAAATTCTCTCCAGAGAATAAAATGAGAGTTTGCGGGATAGGAAGAAAGGGCAAAAGACATCCACCAGGATAAAGATCAACTACCAAAATAGTTTTTTCCTAAGAGTCCAGAATATCTTCCTAGAAAGATTAGAAAGGCGAAGGCACAAAATGAGCTCAAACTAGCTAGAGGCATAAAGGGAAACAAAAAGGCTTTTTATAAATATATTAGAAACAAGAGGAAGACCAGGGACAGGGTAGGGCCACTGCTCAGTGAGGAGGGAGAAACAGTAACAGGGAACTTGGAAATGGCAGAGATGCTTAATGACTTCTTTGTTTCGGTCTTCACTGAGAAGTCTGATGAAGGAATGCCCAACACAGTGAATGCCAGTGGGAAAGGGGTAGGGTTAGAAGTTGAAATAAAAAAAGAACAAGTTAAAAATCACTTAGGAAAATTAGATGTCTGCAAGTCACCAGGGCCTGATGCAATGCACCCTAGAATACTCAAGGAGCCGATAGAGGAGGTATCTGAGCCTTTATCTATCATCTTTGGAAAATCATGGGAGACAGGAAAGATTCCAGAAGACTGGAAAAGGGCAAATGTAGTGCCCATCTATAAAAAGGAGAATAAGAATAACCAAGGAAACTACAGGCCAGTCAGCTTAACTTCAGTGCCACGAAAGATAATGGAGCAGGTAATTAAAGAAATCATCTGCAAGCACTTGGAAGGTGGTAAGGTAAGAGGAAACAGCCAGCATGGGTTTGTAAAGAATAAATCTTGTCAAACTAATCTGATAGCTTTCTTTGATAGGATAACGAGCCTTGTGGATAGGGGAGAAGCGGTAGATGTGGTCTACTGAGACTTTAGTAAAGCATTTGATACGGTCTCTCATGATATTCTTATCAAAAAACTAGACAAATACAATTAGATGAGGCTACTATAAGATGGGTGCATAACTGGCTGGATAACTGTACCCAGAGAGTAGTTATTAATGGTTCTCAATCCTGCTGGAAAAGTATAAAAAGTGGGATTCTGCAGGGGTCTGTGTTAGGACCGGTTCTGTTCAATGTCTTCATCAATGATTTAGATATTGGCATACAAAGTACGCTTATTAAGTTTGCAGATGATACTAAGTTGGGAGGGATTGCAACTGCTTTGGAGGATAGGGTCATAATTCAAAAGGATCTGGATAAATTAGAGAAATGGTCTGAGGTAAACAGGATGAAGTTTAATCAGGACAAATGCAAAGTGCTCCACTTGGGAAGGAACAATCAGTTTCACACATACAGAATGGGGAGAGACTGTCTGGGAACGACTACAGCAGAAAGGGATCTAGGGATTATATTGGACCACAAGCTAAATATGAGTCAACAGTGTGATGCTATTGCAAAAAAAGCAAACGTGATTCTGGGATGCATTAACAGGTGTGTTGCAAACAAGACATGAGAAATTCTTCCTCTCTACTCTGCGCTGGTTAGGCCTCAGCTGGAGTATTGTGTCCAGTTCTGGGCACCGCAGTTCAAAAAAGATGTGGAGAAACTAGAGAGGGTCCAGAAAAGAGTGACAAGAATGAGTAAAGGTCTAGAGAATGCGACCTGTGAAAAAAGGCTGAAAGAATTGGGCTTGTTTAGTTTGGAAAAGAGAAGATTGAGGGGAGACATGATAGCGGTTTTCAGGTATCTAAAAGAGAGTCATAAGGAGGAAGGAGAAAACTTGTTCTTCTTGACCTCTGAGGATAGAACAAGAGGCAACGGGCTTAAACTGCAGCAAGGGAGGTTTACGTTGGACATTAGGAAAAAGTTCCTAACTGTCAGGGTGGTCAAACAGTGGAATAAATTGCCAAGGGAGGTTGTGGAATCTCCATCGCTGGAGATATTTAAGAACAGGTTAGATAGATGTCTATCAAGGATGGTTTAGCTAGTACTTGGTCCTGCCATTGGGGCAGAGGGCTGGACTTGATGGCCTCTCGAGGTCCCTTCCAGTCCTAGTGTTCTATGATTCTATGAAAACAAAAAGCAGTCAAGTAGCACGTTAAAGACTAGCAAAATAGTTTATTAGGTGAGCTTTCGTGGGACAGACTATACTATAGGGTCACTATAGGGGCTCGTCTGCATACTTGGCTCAATCTAATTCTTGACCTCCCCCCCCCACCCCTCCACTCTCTGATTTGCTCACCTTGATTATCTTTTTCTGATTTGTCCTCCTTGCTTACTGTTTTTGGTTCTCTATGCCTTAAATATTGAGTCTGTTCTGGTCTGGCTATGGTCTGAAGAAGTGGGTCTGTCCCACAAAAGCTCACCTAATAAACTATTTCGCTAGTCTTTAAAGTGCTGCTTGACTGCTTTTTGTTTTGATAGTGTACAGACTAGCACAGCTTCCTCTCTGTTATGATTCTAAGAAAAAACTCATGGGCAAGTTACTGATTACCAACTTGATCTTACCATTAGCATATATACAGGGTAGTTTCATTTATATAAGAAAGATCTATAAGTAATCAGTGAGGCAGTACAATATATGGAGAAAGAAGGTAATTGGCCATATTGGGTAGTAAGTTAAAATGCATTGTTAGAACTGTGCATATGGTGTGTAGATAGTCGGGAGCTAACCCCCATCTAGCCATAATCAATTTCATGCAATCATCACTGTAAGGAGGAATATGAATAAGGAGAGGGTGGACACCTTGTACCAACCAGTTTACATTCTCTGAGGGCTGTGCATCCTACAGTATCCCAGCTGATACTGGGCAGATTAGAGTACACGGGTAGCCCAGTGACGACTGTTGTCTGCAGAGAAGATGGAGGGAGACTGAAACACTCTAAACTACTTTAGCTGCTCTTTCACACAACACAACTCCACCCAAGTTGCTCTGTCAATCCACCTTAACTGCGCACTCCTAGGTGTGAAAAGAGGAGAGCTAAGTCCTTTCACTCCTCTTGGCTGAGCAAGCCAAGCCATAAATTTGCATGAGCTGTGGGGGTAAACTGTGAGGCAAACACTTGGCTCCTGGGAAACAGGAGACAGACCTACACACAAAATTAAACACTACAGTACTTTGTACTGAAATAACAGAATTTTGAGAGCCTGTTTTCTCCCACAGCAGAGTTAGGAGGGCATTTTCTAGGGCTTAAAATAGTCTCCTGCTTCCAGTAATCCAACTTTCAGTTTAATTTAGGGCTATTAACCACAGACAATTAACTAAAAAAAAAAAAAATCAATCAATTGCAGTTTTAAAGGCACTGTTAAACAGACTATCAATTGGAATGTATCAAATAGTTTGGATGCTTTTCTACATTTTCAAATACATTGGTTTCCATTACAACACAGAATACAAAGACTACAGTATTTTGGATTACAAATACTTGCACTGTTAAAGTAATAAAAATTATATATTGTAGTTCAATTTCTTCACTGTGAAAGCCCAACTTACATATGCAGATTTTTGTAACATAATTGCACCCAAAAACAATGCAAAGCCTAAGAGTCTACAAGTCTATTCAGTCCTACCTCATGTTCAGCCAATTGAAGAGGAATGAGTTTGTTTACATTTACAGGAGACAATGCTGTCCAGCTTTTATTTAGCACATCACCAGAAAGTGAGAATGGCATTCACATGGGACTTTTATACTTACCCACCAGATATGCTAAGCATTCAAATGCCCCTTCATGATTTGGCCACCATTCCAAGGGCTAATGCTTCCATACTGATGACACTCATTTAAAAAAAAACGCCTTTAATTTGTGACTCAACTCCTTGGGGGATAATTGTTTGCTTCCTGCTCTGTTTTACCCACATTCTGCCATATGTTTCATGTTTACGAGTCTCTGACTCAGCACATTGTTCATTTTAAGAAGAGTGCAGATTTGACAAAAACACAAACATGCGAAAGATAATTACTGCACTCAATCCAAAGTTGAAGAATATCAAATGCATTCCAAAATGTGAGAGGGGTAACGTGGAGCATGCTTTCAAAAGTTTTAAAAAAGAGTAACACTTTAATGCGGAAGTCGCAGAACCCAAATTACCAAAACAGAAAAATCAGCCTTCTGCCGGAGGCATTTGACTGAGATGATGAAAATGAACAGGTGATCGTTTGCACTACGTTAGACCATTATTGAGCAAAACATGACACATGCCCTCTGGAATAGTGGTTGAAACATGAAAAGGACGAAGGCATCTTTAATGCATCTAATACATGTCAGGTGATGATGTTCGTAAGAAACAAACAGACAGCATCATTTCCACAAAAGGTACACAAACTTGTCTGAATAGTAACAGAGAGGAAGCCATGCTAGTCTACACACTATCAAAACAAAAAGCAGTCAAGTAGCACTTTAAAGACTAGCAAAATAGTTTGTTAGGTGAGCTTTCGTGGGACAGACCCACTTCTTCAGACCATAGCCAGACCAGAACAGACTCAATATTTAAGGCACAGAGAACCAAAAACAGTAAGCAAGGAGGACAAATCAGAAAAAGATAATCAAGGTGAGCAAATCAGAGAGTGCAGGGGTGGCGGGGGAAGGTCAAGAATTAGATTGAGCCAAGTATGCAGACGAGCCCCTACAGTCACTATATAGTCACTGCATCTAATTCTTGACCTTCCCCCGCCCCACCCCTCCACTCTCTGATTTGCTCACCTTGATTATCTTTTTCTGATTTGTCCTCCTTGCTTACTGTTTTTGGTTCTCTGTGCCTTAAATATTGAGTCTGTTCTGGTCTGGCTATGGTCTGAAGCAGTGGGTCTGTCCCACGAAAGCTCACCTAACAAACTATTTTGCTAGTCTTTAAAGTGCTACTTGACTGCTTTTTGTTTTAAACTTGTCTGAGTGACTGGCTCAACAAAAATAAGGCTGAATGGATTTGTAGATGTTAAGGATTTACGTTGTTTTATTTTTGAATGCAGGTATTTTTCGTAAATACAACTTTCACGATAAAGAAATTGCACTGCAGTCCTTGTGAATTTTACAGCGCAAATACTTGCAATCAAAACCAGAGTATACACTTTGCATTGTTTTGTAAATGAAGTATTTAAATAAATGTTATTTTATTGTGGAACACTGTGATTAGTCACAATTTTTTTAATCACTTGACAGCCCTTGTTTAATTATATCAATACTCAGTTTCAAAGCACTGAAATTGTTTTGTAATAAGACCCACAATGGAGTCAGGGTACCTTACCAATCATTATGAACTGGGAATCTGGTGTGAACGATGCCTCCAATGTGACAGCTTTACTGTTGTTATAACCCTACAATACAAAAGAGGTTAAATGCCAACAATCCCGTGGCTAGGGACACATCAAACCATGCCTCCCACTGAGGCACTGACTCTACTCCCCAAGTATTACAGGCTGAACTGTGCAAAACCCTCCAAGTGGCACAGGAGAGGAGAGAACACAGATTTAAGGAGTAGAAGGGGGCAATAATTTATCAAAGTACTAAACCAAACATGTTCCCCTCATTAGCAGAATTTTCAAAGTTAACACTGATGGAGTTCTCACAAGTAATTTTTGAAAGGGGAGAAGGAGAGAAATTTTCAAGTGAAGGAACAGTAAGGACTAGTCTATGGTACTAATTTATGCTGACATAAGGCAGACTACATCAGTCTAACTCTAGAGACGTACTGCACACTACAACGTGAAGCATAAAACTCTATTTTGGTTATATGTAAAATTTACCTATATCTGATGTTGAACTCATTGTAAAAAAAAGCGTGATGCTTGTTAAAACTATGCTACTTAAAGCCTCTGTTGCAGGAGTGATGCATGTGTGAGATCACCAAATGCCCTAGGGTATGACAGACACCTGTGTTGTGTGCGTGAGGAATGTGTGTAGTAAATGTAAGAAGAAAAAAAATCACCAAATGTTCTATGGTGGGACAGGGACCAGTATTGTGGCTGTGATCCCCATTAAGATGCGAGAAAAGGGCATTTGGGTGAACTCCAGAGGAAGAAGGCAGACACCAGCAAGAGTCAGCATGACGGGACAATAAAAGGATAAGGTAGTAGGCATCCTTCAGTCTGCATAGGCTATGGATCGCACCCTTTAAAGTTTCAATTGAGGACTTCATTTACAGCGTCTATTGTGACTATGAAGACCCACACGAGAGTGACAGTCCTTGCTGCATCTCTTGCAGATGTAGTGGGTGTCTGGCAAGTCCTTATTGTGCTTTTTGTGCGCTCGCTTCTCCTCTGCTAGCTGTCTGATCTTCATCTCGCCCTTCTGAAGGCCCTTGTGTAACCCCTGCCTCCATCTGCTGCGGTCGTCCGCTAGTTCTTCCCAGTTGTCCAGCTCAATGTCTACCTCTCTGAGGTCTCTCTTGCAGACATCTTTGTAGCGCAACTGGGGGCGTCCGGGAGGTCTTTTGCCAGAGGCTAGCTCACCATACAGGATGTCTTTTGGAATCCTTCCATCATTCATCCTGTGGACATGGCCAAGCCAGCAGAGTCGACGCTGCCTGAGGAGGGCGTGCATGGTTGGGATTCCAGCTTGCTCGAGGACGGCGGTGTTGGTCACTCTGTCCTTCCATGATATTCCAAGGATGCACCTGAGGCAGCGCAAGTGGAAGACGTTCAGCCTCTTTTCCTGGCGGGCATACAGGGTCCAAGTCTCGCTGCCATAAAGGAGGGTGCTGAGGATGCAGGCTCTATAGACTTGCATTTTGGTGTGAGTGTACAGCTTGTTGTTATTCCACACTCTCTTGCTGAGTCTGGACGGAGTTGTGGCTGCTTTTCCGATCCTCCCATTTAGCTCAGTGTCCAATGACAGGGTGTCAGTGATGGTGGATCCGAGGTAAAAGAACTCGTGGACGACCTCTAACGTATAGTTGTCAATGCTGATTGATGGGGATTCAGCAACATCCTGACTGAGTACGTTTGTCTTCTTTAGGCTGATGGTAAGCCCAAAGTCCTTGCACGCTTTGGAAAACTGATCCAGCAGTTTTTGAAGCTGGTCTTCTGTGTGAGACACTAGAGCAGCATCATCTGCGAACAGCATGTCTCTGATGAGGACTTCTCGCACCTTAGACTTAGCTTTCAGCCTTGCAAGGTTAAACAGTTTCCCATCAGATCTTGTGTGCAGCAAGATGCCCTCTGTTGAAGATCCAAAGGCATGCTTCAGGAGGAGTGTGAAGAAGATCCCGAACAATGTCGGAGCAAGCACGCATCCTTGTTTGACGCTGCTCCTGATTCTGAAAGCATCCGATAATGCGCCGTCATATTGGATGGTTCCTCTCATGTCTTCGTGGAATGACTGAATCATCTTGAGTAACCGTGGAGGACAGCCTATCTTGTGGAGCAGTTTGAACAGGCCACCCCTGCTGACCAAGTCAAAGGCAAGGATAAGGACAACTCAAGAAACTTCAAAAGATCCTAAGGCCTCTCAAACAGGATGCAAGATGCACTCATCCCAATGCAAGAAATCTGCTATAAGAGGAGGCTGTCCTGCAACAGACTTTGGGTTCATCTGCCAATTCCACTGGGATCTCAGCCATGGCTGAAGGAACCTAGTCCCAATCCATCTGCATATTTCTTTAGCCTGATCACGCTGAAAAAGATCCTGTGTTTCTTATACGCATAACAAACGCTCCTCCTGCTGCTTTAACATACCTGCTATAATGACCTAACAAACCCCTTTGGTGAGAGATGTAAAGCTTAGGGCAACTTACAGTCACACAAAAAAGCAGTCAAGTAGCACTTTAAACATTAACAAAATAATTTATTAGGTGAGCTTTTGTGGGACAGACCCACTTCTTCAGATCGTAGCCAGACCAGAACAGACTACGGTGTAAGTACAGGGACTGTGTTGTTTACATTGCTTTCTTCATCCTATGTGGCCTCCAATAGGTATTCCACAATGTCCACTGTGACCATTATTTTGAACTTCACTATCCTGCATAAACCCCCACCCTTTTAAAGCCCCAGGAAGTCTGAGCAAAACAGGGACTGTCCAATTAACCATGCTGGTTCCATGAAGCAAATATACTCCTGCCTGGATTACAAAGGAGATGCTGGATCTCCTGGGTACGTGGGGAGAGGAAGCTGTGTAGTCACAGCTCCACTCCAGCCTTAGGACAGCTACAGTCAGATTGCTTGGGGCTTGAAGAAGGGCTTGTAAAAATCGAAGAGCTGCAGTGAGCATACCAGAAACAAGGCAAACATCTGCTCTTATTCAGAGCTACAAAAATGCCACTTCTCTATACATCGCATGTATCTTCCAGGAACACAGCACCCCACAGAAAATTAAATGACAGCCACATCAGCTGCGAGAACTTCACTAGCGTATACGCTTGTGAACCCTGTTCCTTCCCCTTTAGGCACTTTCCCCTGCATGTATAATGTTCACCTCAGCATTACACAGACAGGTTTGCATGGGTGTGGAAGCTGGATTTATCTTTATTTATAATCCATCACATGGTGTCTGCAGCTAACATTCACAGACAAGAGCAATAGTGAATATGCACTATTGCAGCTGGGCACACATAGCAATTGTAAAATTCACAGCAAGGCTAGGCTCAGCACACTATAGCAACACAAAATACTCTGGCTCAGTGTTAAAATGCTCCTTTCAAGGCCTCTTTCAGCTTTCTGATTGACATCCACCTTATAGCCTGGTATATATAACATACAGCACTTTTGTAACATACACCACTGCAGGATCAATGTTTTCTGACACAGAAAGCTGGCTTACACGTTACCACGGCAGCTAAAAAGCAGGTGAATGCCCATGGAATACATGGATTGAGGAACCAGCACCACGTATTGCTGAACCTACCCCTCCAAAGGCATTGTAAACACTTCCCAAGACACCGTGTGACCAGGCAAAGGGTGGGATAGCTACCCATAATGCACTGCTCTGTGGCAATACAAGAGCCGATATTGCGGAGGTGTTCCATCAACCTAAGGAGCACGGAGTGGAAAGGAAACAGCAGTTTAATTACAGCATTGGCCCCACATTCATTGAACTTAAGTCAACTTAACTCTAATGTAAACAAGGAGGAAGATAAAAATCAGTGGACCAATCAGCAGCAAATTACTATAGGAATCCTCTCCTTAGCACATCATCCACAGGATATCAGCTACTTCTATTGCTACAGCTCAAAGGGAGCTCCAGGAGACCTGCTGTGGAACACATGGGACTGTTGTGTTTTACTGGCCAAGCTAATAAATGCAGCACACCATCCCATCCCTGACAAGGAGCCAACACAAAGGCAATCAAGACAGCACACTCACCCCAAATGTATGCAGCACTGCCCCCTTAAATGCATCAATCAGTCGAAGGAACCCTCCATTGGTTGATATGAGGATGAGCTTCCCGTCATTACTGAACTTCAAGCCTGTCCACTCACAGGTTCGATCATACTGCATCTTGAACGTAGCAAACGGACCCTTCAAAAAGGAATCAAAGAAGTGGGTGGGGATGGTTTGGATGCATTTGCACCCAAACATTTACTTTGTTGCTGAAATTCTCTTTTTAATATAGCTCCAGCACAGGAAAACATTTCAGATCCCTAACAGGAAGCAAACCAGTCTGATGTTAAACAATCCAATACCAGCTGCCCTGCAAAGGATGGCAAGGGAGAGCAGCAACAACCCCTAATCATACAGCAATACAGCATGGTTCCGACATGCCATGATTCTGTCATCTCCAATAGCAACCAACCACAACAGGATGTTTGGGAAACTGGTGGTTTCACCACCATAAAGGAAATTACTGTGACCTAACATCTTGGTTTACCACTACAATAACTAGAGAGAAGAAACAATTCTTATGTTATATCTGATTATACAGCGGTAGATATAAACATTTCTGTTTGCTAACGAGATGCGCCAACCTAATTTCAGCTGGAGCTTCAACACCGTTGTTTTGATCTAAAAACAGAGCGGCTCTCTGCTTGTTTGCAGCTACCATCGCCCTGTGCGTGTACCTGGTCTCTCGGATGTTGCCACTACGTCCACATTGTTCACATGGTGTTCCAGAATGGTCAGTGTGAAGAGAGCACGCGCGCGAGAGAGAGAGAGAGAGAGAGAGAGAGAGAGAGAGAAAGCTCAGAGAGGGCTTAGAATCCCTGGTGGCCATGACCTAGGCCCGGCCATTTGTAACCTGGGCGACCAAGTAACACCTTTGCTTCCTGGGGCAGCTAGAGAAAGAGAGGGTGGATTCCGGCTGTTTTTGAATTAGAAGCTCAAGCAGTTAAGGGGAGTTAGTCTGGAAGCAGGAGAGGACAAAGGAGGCATGATCCCAGGCCTGGGGTCCCCTCTTGGGGCCTCTCCTCCCACCCCCCACAGTATGGATCAACTGACCACTTCTGGTCACTGGACTGACAAGCCTGTACCACAGTGTGCTTCTGTCACCTACTAAACCTTCTGTTCCACCTGCTGAGTGAGAGTCACTCCTGGCTACAGATGGCATGCAGAGCTCGGGGACCCCTCAAACGCTGTTACAGTCAGCAAAGAGGAAGAAACATTAACTGCTGCTTCCCACTGGTAAACGGAAGCCTGAGAAATGTGCTCAAGCTGCAACCTGACGTATCGGCCTCCTTACCCCAAAGGCCACCATCAGCATAAAGTAGCAATGCCATTCACAAGCTCCTCCATGATGATGTGTAGAGGACTGCTCCCAGGCCCTAGCCTCTGATGCCAGTACTTCCAGAGCAGAACTCAGAACAGTGGATTCTCCATGGGTAGACTGTTACACAAAGTGGGGTTTGAAGCAAAACATTCCTTGGCCTCTGAGGCAATATCATATGCCTGAACCTCAGATGTTGGACTAGGTTCATAACCAGCCTTGGAAATACTGTTAAAGATCCCAGATGATGCAGACAAGCACGGCTAAGGAACCAGTGTATAGTTCAGGGCTGATTATGGTGGGGAGGAGCATGCAGATGTACAGGTATAGGACAGGGGAGAAAACAGGTTGGAAGAGTAAAGGTCAGAAAGGAAGAGCTAGGTTGTGCCAGTAGATAGGCAATAAACTCAGGACAAATGTTTTTTTACAAGGAGTTGATCTGGAAGCTCAGATTTTAATAGTTTTCTTGCTCTGAGGTTAAACTGGAATGAACTTAGCTGTAGGTCCAAAATGAGATTTAGGAAACTGGTGGAGGATCGTATTTGTACAAATAATTCTTATACAAAGCCCTCTTCGTAAGCATTATCTCTTTGGTGCTGCTGGGTGTAGCACGTGCTGGGATGTTTCAAGCAATGTCTGACGTCCAAAGTTTAGAGCTTATGAGAAGGTGTGCACAGCACATCAAATGCATCTAGCTCGTCCTTTACCTTGTCAAAAGAGCGGAGATCATAGAGCTTCACCATTTCAGAATTGACACCGGCAGCAAAGATCAGCCCCTCAGGGTCAAAGGAGCACACTGGCTTCCCCTGGAGATGCATTAAACCCTAGAACACAGAAAACAGCTCAACATGAATTCAAGTTAATGCATACACCCTGTATTCCCAAGTCCAATTCTGACAGCAGCCTCAGCATACACAGATCCAACAGGGCAATCTGCAGGTATAACAGCCCGGGTTTCTATTGCCTTATTAATGATCTTTCAAAAGGCAGCTTCTTGTGTTCCACACTGCACATGGAATATCAAAATGGCATTCAGCCAGAAAGGGTACGAGGAATTAATACCTGGCCTCAACTCATCCCATACAGCGTGTGATGATTAAGGGACACTGTGAAAGCACATGGTTAGTCAATTTAATGCGGGGGTCTCCAAGTACTGGCCAGTGGACCATCTGCAGCCTGAGACCTCTCCAATCCGGACCATGGAAACCCTTTAAAAGGTTGTTCCATGAGGCCTTTACAAAAGCCAGCCTGAGGTTGGGTGGGAGCAGGGCCTACCGGTGTAAGTAGTTTGCAGCAGCATTCAAACCTCCAGTGCCCTCATATTCTCAGCTGCTGAGGGTGTTGCAGAGTCAAAGAAGCTGCACTGGCTGCCTCAGCAGGGACAGAAAGCACATTGTCTAGGGAGCCTCCCCTGACGAGGTATTTCTCCTGCCAGCAAGCTGGGGCTGTTTTCCAGTACTCAGATAGTGAATTTCACTTTCAGTTTCTCACCAGCAGGCGCTTTTGCTTTTGTTTACTGGGGAGAGGAGGTCTCTGCCAGGGCATGGCTGTTGGGGGAGGAGGGACAAGCCTAGCGGGAGGGGGAGCGCTCTTAAGCTTAAGTTCAGTAACTCCCTGACTGCCCTTCTTCAACCAACAGCAGGAGAGAGAGGGAAACACTATAAAGGGTGAGCCCTTGGCTGTCTGGGGGAGGTCTGAAGGAAGAGGATAAGACAAAGAAGGAAGAAAATAGACACTGAGCAAAAACACAACATTGAGAAGTCACCGCTTTAGCTTTAAACCAATTTATTTTCCATATATCTCTCTGCATGCTTTGAAAAGCTTTTAGTGTTAAACCACCACCTTCAGTCACTTGTAAGTATGGAGAGCAGATGCCCTACCGTGTAGTTCACCCAGCCTGACTGCACTAGGAATTAGGAAATTCCCAGGAGGAGAGGGTGAGAGCACTATACAACCCATCTGCCAGAGATTCCACCCCTGCCCAAGCGGGGTTCCTGCTAGGTTTTGAGAATTGCTACTGGCCCTAAGGTAAATTAAATTTGAAACCCCTGATTTTATGCATGCTAAAGTTAAAAGGCTTGGGACAAAAAAAAAAAAAAAAAAAGAGTACAACAGTGACTTCAACACAGTCAGGATGAAATAATCATATTGCTTCTGGGAAGAAGGAGTTGACTGGCCTAAATTTAAGGGTGTAGAAATTTAGGAAAGCATTCAGATACATTCCCTGCTCAACACTCATTTACATCTCCTCTAGAAAAGATACTTGTGTCACAAGAACAAAAGCAGTCAACCACAAAAAGGAGTGGGACAACAGCAGTAACATACTGGACTTTTGTGGGGAAGGGAGACATCTTGTATTGGTACCAATTATCACTTCCAAGAATTTCACAGAAAACGCCTTATAAAGTCACAAACAGAATGGAAATGAGATGCAGAGAACAATGTCATGTCAGCACATCTGCTGACTTCCACTAAGACCAAGCTGAAGTCCAGAAAGCAAGAGGCTCCTACCTACTAAAGGAAAGTGAGATTTCTTATTTAAAGGGCTTATTCTTTGGCAAGCATAACTACACTGAGTAAAAATCAGTTTTCAACCTGGGCTTTACAGCCTGTCCTCATGAATCTATGACTGCCCCTCCACAAGCTCTGGGCTCCCAATGAAAATGGAGACATGTTTAGGATCTGTCAGTCGCTTCCACTAACGTTTTTCAACATGACAAATATTGCAACAGGCAGGCTGAGAGAGTGTCAAGTACTTTCAGTGTCCATCTTACGAAAAGACCTATTCAGTGTATGCTTTGGAGGGAGTTTACTATGAAACCAGGAATGCTAAGTACAGCACAATGGAGGTAACTGGCAATAACAGATGTTAAATAAAAAACATTACACTAGGACAGCATTTTGAGTAATTGTACAATTACCTAAAACATCTAAAGCACTTGAAAGATTAAGGGCTGATATCACAGACAAAGTTGCAGTGCTAACATAGAATGAATCTTCCAGCTTTACTAAATTTAATACAGCTGGGAAGCCCTGCGATCTTAATGGCTCTGCTAAGTTTGCTTGTGTATTTAACTGCTGAATGTTTTTCATTTTGAAAGTAACAAAAGCCAGAGCACTCAATTAAAGGGTCCCATTCTGTCACCAATGATTCCAAGATACATGGAAGACTTCTACATTAAACCGTAGCTAGACTGTCATTAATATGTTGACTACTTTCATCTAGCTGCTTGTTTTATCAGCTTCAGAAACCATGATGTTTTCTTGCCTTTCCACCACTTCCCCAAGATAGGACTCCAGAGCAAAGTAAGAGTGATGACAAGGTATGCACAAAATGTATATCCAAACAGGGATTCTGTCAGAAATGACTTCTTCTGAATTCCATGACGTGCTGGGGACTATAAAATACTTAATTATCGTATAAAAATCCAGACCTGTATGTAATCTACAACCCATTTTTCACCATTTCAAACTAGAAAAACTTTCTTGCATGTCTCATGACAACTTTCAACAGACAGGCAAGTCTCCCACCTGGCAGTTTGGCGATCGGAGATCCCAGAGTCGGATGGTTTTATCAAGTGAACCAGAAATAAATGTATCATCCACTGGAGACATAGACAGGGCAACCACTCTGCAATACAGAAGACTAGATAAAGCAGGTATCATAGAGGTGTGCAAGAAAGTTAGCAAAGTAAGTATTAAGTAACAAAATAATAGTTAACATTTTTTATGGCACGAAAATCAATGTGAATTAAGTCTAACATGGTTTAGGTTTGTTACAATATTGCTTTAGCCTCTCTTGTTCTGCTTCACAGACACCAACATCTTGATCACTGAAAGGTCCCCTTGTCACAATTCTTACCTCTTGCTGTGCCCTGGAAAATATCGAATGTATTTATTGTCATGTAGGGAGAGGTAACGAATTGTATCTGCAAGAAAATAGAAAAAAATGCATAAGCAAACATACACTAAAACTTCGCTATCAGAGAGCAACGAGGGTCTGTTTTGTCTTCAAGAAAAATATTAAAAGGAGATTAACAGAATGAGAAATTGAAACCAAGCAGCCAGGGAAGGAAAAGAAAACTAAAAACAAAACAAAACAAAACCAGAACTAGTGAGAATGTTCCCAATGGTCTGGAAATGATACAAATACTTTACATCGTGTAAATGAACTGCTAGGAGATGCATATAGTCCTTAGTAACTTGTCAAATGTTTACTTAAGCATTTCTCCCCAAACTACAACTTTCTAGAAGTGGGTGACAGCATTTCCTGTTAGGAAGTAGAATACAGATTGACTGTGCAAATGCCACTCTCCTGTTAATGCAGCCAAACAGGAAGAAACGTCATCAGCTAAATAACTACGGAACTGATATGAATTTAGCCTTGCCAAACTACAAGGCCATATGCATATGTACAACATCTGGTGAGAAACAAAAGAGTTCTTTAATTAGCATAAAAAACCCACCTCCACAGGTGGCATAAGCTATGTTGGTGAGAGAAGCACTCCCACCAATGCAGTGCTGTGCACATGGGCGCTTATGTTGATGTACCTTATATTGCTCAGGGGTGTGGAATAGTCAAACCACTGAGCAGAGCAGATAGAAATAAATGATTTAAAAAAATTGGATTTTTAGGTTTTTTTTAAAATAAAATACTACAATTCCTCATTTAAAAATAAGTTACAATTTACATCTCATCACAAACATGCTACACATATACAGTTTCACAAATATGAACTAATGGTTTTACTCTATCCAGCCTAAATCAGCAGCTCTTGCTTCTTGAAACTTCTGGGCTTTCAATTTCTGTTTTTCAGCAGACTAAAAAGTAAATGTACAAAGAAACAGCCAAGTATAGAAAAGAAACAATCCCATTCCGCTAGTGTGGTGGTGGAGCTCAGCCAACCACAGCACAGGAGTTAGTTAAGACATGGTCTTAAAGACAGACACAATATATAGGAAGCAGCATAGAAAGGAAAGTGGAGTGGACTGGAAAGAAAAAGGGAAGACATTATTCAGCACACACAGAGCTTCCTATAGTCTCAAATTTTTGCAACAGAAAAACCATCATAGCTTCTGGGTGCAAGAGAGACCCTTACTGGGAACATTTTGAAGAAATAAAAAGAGAAATACATCAAGTGTATGCAGTGCAAGAAAATGACAGCGCCTAGCTGCAAGGATGAAACATCATAAGAAAACTGTATAAGACCACAGATCCCAGATTCAGATGATTCTGTCAAGTGACCGAGAAATAAATGAATCATCCACTGGAGACATGCACAGGGCAACTACTCTGCAATACAAAAGACTAAATAAATCAGGAATCACACAGGTGATGTAATGCAGCATTCTTCAAGACTCTCGCTATACCTTTTAATGCAAGTGTGATTTGAAAAGTAAATTCCTAAGCTGTTTGCCATGTTGGATGATGTTAGATAAAAAGGTTTAGCTTAGCTAATCCGTATAGTTTGTTTAATTAGTTATCTAGGTTTAGAATCCATCACCCAAGCACACAAAACAAAAAGCTACAGTAAGAGAAATCTAAAATTGCCAATTGCCACTGTGTGTCATTTTCTTGTTTTATATTACATAATACATGCCCCTTATTTTGAAATATCATGGTCCCAGACCATAATGGCAATACTATAAATCTATTCCCTATTTTAGTTCAGCACAACTCAAAGTTTTCAAGGGAACCCCATTCTCAATTTGCTTTCTCAAAAAACTCACAGAAGTACCAGAGAGAGTTCAATGGGGCTTACTCCAAAATTAAGTTCACTCTAAGTGCAGCATTAGGTTTTTTTTTTTTTTTTGGATAACATCATTTAAATCAACTCACCCTGCCACAGAATGATGTAAGTTTTGCCAGCACAGGCTCCAGTGTAGATAGCCTGAGCTGTGACCTTCAAAGCTAGGCTGGGACCCTTTGAATACTTACTTGTAAGCACAGGAATTTGAAAAAAAATCAAAACACACAACCAGCTCAGAAGAAGAGACATTTTTCTTTTTAAACCAAACAGTTGTTGCCTTTGTGCTTTTGCTGCAGCTCTTCCGAATGGCAAAAGGCTTTAGGGGAAAAGGAGGAATATGATGACAACAGAAGAAAAGACCTTTTTCATCTATCACTAATTTCTTTATAAAAATTTAAAATAGCACAGGATAGTATTTTGAAATCAGCTAATTCTTTCAAGTGGCCTTCACTGAATACAGCAAAAAACCTCAGTAATATTAGCAGCAATTTTTGTCTGGAAGATGATGTTGCGTTTTTTTTCCCCACCCCAAATCAAAAGATCTCTGCAGAACATAAGTCACTTGAGTACAAGTATTAGGCATATGAACCACATCACTTGCACATACATTTGTGAATGGAGAAGTTTAAATAAGACCAAATTAAGCCTCCGACATCAGCAGGAAACTTGTATTAAGGGAGACAAAAAGAGAGAGGGATAAATAAAAGCAGCAAACCCCCTCCCAAATTCTCTTACATGTTTTAGAAATAGAGCTGGACAAAAGAGACTTACACTATAATTTAAAAAAAAGCCCACATCAGCAGTTTTACGTCCCATTATTGTTACTACTTATCTGTTTTTACACAGCAAATTTGGAGCATATCGCAAGTTTTTCTGCTAAAAACTGCATTTACCTGTTTCAAAAGAATGAGGTGGAATCTCACCTTCCACCGCTAAATACCAACCATTTGTGAAGCGTGAGTGGGTGATCCTCTTAGCCGACAGTGCTCTGTCCCAGGCAAGGCAGTGGCCTGTACAGTTATCTCCTGTACCGGGTGGTATCATAGACCCTCAAACTGTACAAACTACTACCTCAGCCCGGAATTAGGCAAGAGAAACCAGGTTCAAAGCTCTGGACGAATGCTTTGGAAAGAATTAGATTAGAAACAGTTTCTATATATACATACTTGTGTGCAAATACCAGCATTCATACTGTAAAGGACTGGATTGAGTTCACCTCTCTATTTCTCTAAATGCAACATCCTGAAAAGTTAACACTTTGTACACTTACCCATAGTTTCATTTATGAGGGACTATGCAGAGTAAGGACCACCACCTGGACTGCCTTAAGAGGAAAGCAGGGATGCACGCCAATTTTCTCCGGTCATTTTACTATTATTTGCAATACAAATGCCAGTAATCAATCTTTTCTAACACCAATGTGTTTGTTTTAAAAGCTACGCAAAGGAAAAATGTTTACATAATGATAATGAACTTCAAACTGCCAGTTTACAAAACCAACTTAATGGACTTAAAGAAACTAAACAAATATGGCACAGAGCCAGAACTTCGCTCAATCAACAATGCCACAATAAAGATCAACACAAAATTAATGTTAAAATGAGACAGTCAGTAAACACACAGAGTAAATTGTCACCATGAGAAAAAGCTACATGAGGATCAGAAAATTGACTGGAACTACACCAGGGATTTAGTTCTCAAAGGATTCCTAACACTGAAGTACAGTCCTTTACCCCATTGTTTCTGACACGGGGAAGAAGAATCACTGTGCTGAGAAAAACATGGGAACCTCAGAGATGATTGATTAAAATTTTTAATACCCAATTCATCCTTTATGTAATTATACAACCTTTCACACAAGGCTCTGAAAGCAATGTTAATTCACTGATGATTATGCAGTGCAGTTACGATGGGAAATGAATATGGGAGAAAGGTTCTTTGAAACAGATGGGTAGCCCATGCACGTTATACTGGAAAAGCAGAGGGATCAATGGACAAAGCCAAGTTGGGACACAGGAGAGTTGTGCTCTACTCCAAGCTTAGTGACTTGCTATGTCACCTCAGTTTCCTGCCCTTCTTTCTGTACAAATAGGTAGAAGGCACTTATCTTTGTAATGCACTTTGCGAAATATAGGTGAAAGAGACCAGAGCAACATATTATTCTGAGTCATGTACCTGCTTTACCAATTATGTTTTCAATCTACTTTTAAGTCCTCTTGGTACCACAAAGACAATACAGAAGAACAGACAGGGTATGTAATTGAATTGTTAACTATGTTCTTGATACAAAATCTTCATCTATAACGAAGTGCTAGCTAAAAGTAAGCTAGACCTCCTCAGCTCAGTGGTTTGAGAACTGGCCTTATAAATCCAGGGTTGTGAGTTCAACTCTTGAGGAGGCCATTGAGGGATCTGGGGCAAATGGATTTAAAAAAAAAAAAACAAAAAACCACCATCTGTCAGGGATGGTGCTTGGTCCCACTGAGAGGATAGGGGACTGGACTCAATGACCTCTCAAGGTCCCTCCCAGATCTCTGAGATATGTATATCTCCCTATATATGACCTTAAATTGAGTTTGAAAGGCTGTCAAAAAAACACAAAAAAAACAAAAGCTTTTAAAGGTCATTTTGAACATCATTTGCTGTTGAGTCACTGGCAAGTGGAAAATATTCACAAGGGCATGTTTCCTGGCATAACTATTCAAAACCTCACTAAAAGCAGTAAAATGCTCATTTGAAACAGTTACAGAGAAGCTAAATGATTAGACCAATATCAAACAGCAGCTCAACAAGAGAGTTAAGAATAGAACTCATCTCCCATCTACTAATAAAGCATGTTAACGCTGATTACTATAGTAAAGAAGAACAGAAATTAGCAGCAAGAGACCATTATTTGCCAGGGAATGCCTTTAAGATATACTTTACAGATGAAAATGTCCATTTGCCACTGTCCTAGAGGTTGCCAAAAACAAGCTACTCATACCATTCAAAAGTCCCAAGCTTTCCCCAGCCTCTACTGCTATTTATCCAGATGTACCATCTCAGTGCAGAAAGACTGCTGAACAATAATAGGTCACTTACCATCAATTTTATTGGAGCTATACACCACAGTGTTGGCCGCGTGTGTGTATCTGATTAGGTCCACTCCATACTTTTTACTGTACAATGTTCTCTTTGGTCTGTCAGAAGAAAATACAGAACTAATTACGTCCCCTTCAACACACAAGAGCTTGACCCGCAACTTACTGACTGTGAAAGCCTACTTTTTGGTAACTTAGTCCCATAAATGCTTTGCAGTATCCAGATGCTTTTATATGAGGAAGGAAAACTGTTGAGATCTTTAAGACTGGAAAACAGAATCATAAAGGATCTTGTCACACAGTACGCTCATGGATTAGCCTTCCACCTCAGGGGATTTATACTAAAATCCTAGGATAATTAGTAGGTCTCATTTTGGTCTCCTGTGAACAAGATGTCACCACAACAATCACTGTAAAATTTGACACATGCTTATGCCACCTCAGGAAATGCAGATTTGGACTTGTAAGGGTATTTTAAGATAGGAATCCACAATAACTGACAAAAGTTGTGTGGTCTAAGCTACAATATGAAACACTAGTACAAGCTCTGGCAGTCTGTTCCTTGCTGTCACTATTTCTACATTCATGCGCGCGCGCACACTCTCTCTCTCTAAGAACCATAGCTTACCTCCCCCCCGCCACACCCCACTATCTTAAATAAACCCAAACCTCACTTCTTAGCAAGGATTCACCCTTAAGTGGAAGACTCTGGATTTCCTTTAGAAAACATGTTATGAACAACTTAATTTCTTCCACCAGCTAAAAAGGTCAATACACAAATGTTTGGGGGTTTTTTGAGGAGGGGGGAACCCTACACGTACAACTATTTGCTTCTAATACTGTAAATTTTATATACATTTCCTGATAGACTTTGACTTTTAAACACCTGAAACTTGTGTTTTCGGAATACAAAAGAACGCACTTTAACTACAACACACTACTGTACAGTATAAGGTTTCAGTTTCTGCTTGAAACCAGAGCAGACTGGAGGAGATACATTGTCTGAACCTGAACACAACACAACAATTACATTTTCTTATGTGTAAACAAGCATTCATTCAAAATTTCCATAGATACTCAATGACTTGATATTAAAACTCCAGATCCCAAGAGTCAACCCTGTTGTTAGCCCCGTAAATCTTCTGCCGTTACACACACACATTCCACATCCCTCTGTAGATTACCTTGGCTGTTCCAATGATCAAGTTCACGAACGTTTTTCAAGTGTTAGAAGAAGTTTAGCCTCTTCGCTGGCTCCTTTTCCCCAACACATCAAATTTAGACGTTATTACTCAGAGACCAACAAGCATGAACCAGAAAGTTGAATTACTTCAGGAACAGTAGCACAGAGCTGCTAGTCAGAAGCAGAGTGACCAAAAGAGCTGTCAAACTACAGTTGAGCAAACAGGTGAGCTGCCCCAAACACAAGTAGAGGAGAAATGAATACGCAGAGCAATAAAACCGAGCTGCCAGAGGGAAAGAAAGGAAATGGGCCCAGTTAGTTGATGTTAGCTATAGAAGTACAACCCTTGGGAGACTGGGTGGGAAAACGGAATAGTGAACTACTTAGGCATGCTCAAGAGCATGGATCTCTCTTCATTGCAAGCATAGTTTGATGGCATTTTCTAAGTTAACTTGCCAACCAAGCCAGTGTGGGCTTTGAAGTAAAATAAAACTTGACCATTTGCTGCTGCAAAACTACTGCATTCATTTTTGGAGGGAAATGGCTGCTCTAATATTTTGTCACAACTTTGTCAAACTTTGCTGCTGCGCCCAAGCTAACCTCTGACTTCCACACTATTTGTATTAAAAATTATGCATAAATTATTAATCTGAAAAATGCCTGGATCACATATTGTTGAGGTTTTTGGATCGAAAGCAAGCATCTTGGATCTGCAGATGGTAACGCTAAAGGCTGTGAGCCAACTAAACAGAGCACTACATATCCATAGTGTTTCAGGTCAAAAAATGAACGGTTTTGCGTAAGTTGCAGAAAGCCTAAGAATCTGATACAGGCAGCTCTCTTGTAGATTACTGCACCATACACAACCTCAAGAATCAATTCAGTAAAGACATTCAACTTTCCTTCTTATATGTGTACTAGGTATCTGAGCAATATGAATCATATTGCTATGATTACTCTTTGGCTTGTGAAATGTACAGAAACAAAAAATGTGTCATTTTGTCCATATAACGATCCTATTACTAGATTGTTCCAGAAAAAACACCAGGAGATCCAAATGTTTGTTTAAAAAAATGGATTACAGTCGCTGAACAATTTCAATATAAGAGATTTTGAAATATCTTGCCATGTGCAAGCCAAAGGTGGCCTTAACTCTGGACCAAACAAACAATACACCCACAAAATAAGAGAGACAATTGCAGTGAGTCACAGGGACATTCTCAAAATGGGACAGTCATACCGATAGAGCTACTGACAAGCTTATATCTGAGCAAGACTCAATCAATATACATTAGTTCAGTATAGGTTGATAGTACAAAGTTACTCTTCTGGTTGCAGCAATTAATATTGATTAGCCATGTTTAAAGGCACAGCAATTAAATCTCCTGATAGGGATGCTGAATTCTCCATAACACAAATTTGTACTTGCTGTCCTAGAGCTAATAATACCACCGCTCCCTACCCAACCTCCCCCCCCCCGCAAAATACCCCACAACACATTGTCCATATCTTAAATCATGCATCTGTTTTGAAGGAATTTCTTATTTTACACTTTAAGTAAAAAATAGGTAACTAAGCAAAGCTGATGCCTTTCAGGCAACTGTAAGCAATTTTGGAACCATCTATTCAGGGATACTAGCTTTTGAGTCAAACCACTGCAATCAATCAAATCATTGGAGCTGTCACCCCTTTGGATCATGCAACAGAAACCAAGTCAGGCTGATTTAGACCAATTTAGATGCACTTACAAGAAGATCAGGCAAATATATGGACACTGTTTGCCATGAATAGTTTCACCATCTCCTCAGATTACACAGAGATGATTCCTTCTGAGAGTGACTTTTCTGCCTTTAAAAGCTTAAAATTGCAAAAGAATCCTGGTGAGGAAGATGCTACACAAAAATGAAAGACAAGTGCCTGTACCTGTAGAGTTTATTGAAATTTGTCAAAGTGAAACAAGTAACAGGTTTAAAGAACAGCATATCAATGTGTGTGCTGATAAAAGCAGCAAAAAGCAATCCCCTCACTGAAAGTAGCGATGCTAAAAGTTACTGAGTTTAGACTGGGCATTTGCAAAAGCTAGGAATGAAAGATAGTCACCCTGCACTTATGCTTAAAAAACACAAAAAAACAAAAACAAAAACAAAAACAAAAAACATTCTGGATGACAGGTTTGGAAGGGTACACAATTCTGGCTCCTTGAAGGCAAAACTATAGAAAACAACCTTATCTGCAAGCCCGATGCTGTCAAGTTTCACCATGGTACAGCATCCATCATTCAGTTTCTAGTATTTTGAGCCTATGCTATGGCCTAGTGATAGGAGAAAGAATCCAATACAGCAATGCACAAATTAAGTATGTTCTAGACCACTTTACAAGAATAAGGAGAAATTGCCTTACATCAACAGATGCCTTTAAAATTGCACCCACTTTCAAACTTACAAATAACAGTGGATTTGCATGTTTTAACAAAACCTGTAGCCACTAAATAATCTACATGTTCAAATACATCTATTGTGACAAAACGTTTATTACCTTTTAAAATAGCAAAACTGAACTATGCATTTTCCACAATGACCTTAACCTAAACAAGTCCACCTCAGGACATACAGATATAGAGTAAACTCTTTCATATCCAGCGTTCTATTATCCAGAACTCTCAAGTAACTGGCATTTTAACCATAACTAGATGTTAGTTCCTTTTTCCATAAGTATAGTACAGTGAACTTATATAGTATAAGTTTACAATGTGCAATAGTACTGTACTACACCTTTTAAACAAGATTCTAGTCTCCATAGTTGTTTAAAAAAATGTAAACTTTCATATATGAAGCAAAAGTTGTCCTGTTTGTATCCACAATTCTGTGTTTAGGTGCTGAGAATTCCCACTGTTTCATTTCCAGTGCAGGTAGGAAGAGCGAAGTAGGCTATAGTGTAGATAGGACTCAGGTGCTTCTACCACAGTGCAAGACAGAATCTAATAAAAATCTTATTGCTGCTGTTGCAGCTCCATTTGCAAGTCCTATTTTTTCTGTTTTAATTTTTACGTACTCATTCCATAAAAAGCACCTATCTTCATGCAAAGAAAGTTCCCTAGTTTGCAGACGCACCATTACAACACTTTCAACTATTGCTTGGAGCTCTGCGAAACAGCAGCACAACCAAACCCATCTCAACCTCTTATCACCTGCCCTTTTGCTATCAAAGAAGCTTGCAGACAGAAACAATGCTAACACAGGAAGGATGTAAATTTCACACAGCTGCTTCCACCTGGAAGCCTGAGCTATAGCCACTTGAGCTTTAGCAACACAAGGGATACAGTCAGTTCTTGACATAAGTCACTTCAAAACGCGTTGTTTCACACCTACACCATTGAAACTTTGACATACAAGACGCAAAAATTTCTTGCACCTAAGTCATTAAGAGAATGGAAAATTAGTGTACCCTCCCAACATCCTCTCTGACTCTTGTGTCTCAAACTGCACAAAGGATAAACATGGTTTAAAAATGTACTTTGGGTTAGGACCATTTCTTTAACTGTTGTTTAAAATGCTTTAAATGCCTGGCGCGCTATATGAGTGGTATATTAGGGTTTGAATGCTCACGTACAAAAATTTATGCTCTTACACTCCTTATTCCCTCTAAGGGAAAACTCATTCTAAGTCATTTCACTTTAAGGCGTAACTTTACAGTCCCTATCCCCTGCATATACTGAGAACTTTTATCCAAAGTACAGTGGTTGCCTTCACCTCCTCCCAGTCTTCTGCATCAGCCTCTGGCTATCAGCTTTAGCGCTCAGGCTAACAGGGATGGGTTAAACAGGTGCTCTTCTTTGGCCTCCCAGAATCCACCTTGTCTCCCTGACAGGCTCCCCACCTGGCAAGGCTGGTAATCCCAGGGGGAGAGGGGTGTGGATCCCTCCTGCTCCAGCCCCCAGGGTGAAAAGGAAAAACAGGCAGTCCTGTAGCATTTAAAGGACTAACAATTTTATATATCAGGTAAGTATCAGAGAGGTAGCCATGTTAGTCTGTTCCTTCAAAAACAACAAGAACTCCCGTGGCATCTTACAGATTAACAGATATTTTGAAGCATAAGCTTTTGTGGGCAAAGACCCACGATGCATCTGCCAAAGCGGGTCTTTGCCCGCGAAAACTTGCGCTCCAAAATATCCGTTAGTCCATGAGGTGCCACGGGACTTCTTGTTGTCTATACCAGTAACGCGCTTTCGTGGGTAAGACCCACTTCTTGCGATCTGGAGCAGGTATAAGAATCCAGGGTGTACACAGATGGGGGGAAAGCGGAAAAAGAAGGGCGGAAATCACCTGTCGTTAATTTACTCCTTCCACAGGTCCTATTAACTGAAGTGGGACGGGTGCCATGATTCCGGCCAACAGCAAAGGCGGTGGCGCAGCATCACCCACCTGTCCCGGCCGGGGCGCCCCGCAGTCACCCCACCCCCTCCCCGGCACTCACTTGCCCTCCTGGCAGTCGTAGAGCACGATGGAGTCGTCGTCGCTGCTGGAGATGACGGTCTCGCCGTTGGGGCTGAAGTCGAAGCAGTTGATCTTGTCCGAGTTCTCGCGGAAGACCTTGGCCACGCGGAAGCTCCGCAGCACGTTGTCCGTTAGCTTCATGCCGCGCGGCTTGCGGGGGGAGGGGGGGCGAGGAACGCTCGAGCGGGGCCTGAGGAGCCGGGCCGGGGCCCCGCGCCGGAGAAGAGGAGCCGGGCGGCGGCCGGGAAGACGCGAGTCTCGGGCAGGGGCCGCGCGGCGCCCTCAGACGGGGTCGGCTCAGGCTGTGGAGAGGCGGCTCCTGCTCATTGTGTCCGCCATCTTCCTGCTACAGGGCCATCCCGGGGCGGGAGGGAGCGGCAGCGGGGCATTGTGGGCCGCAGCGGGCGGGGGCTGGTGAGGGAGCGGGGGAGCAGTGCATGGCGGGATTGGCGAAGCGGCGGGGCAATGCATTCTGGGACGGCGACGGGAGGGGGGGGAACTCGGGGAGGGGAAGCAATGCATTGTAGGAGCGCGGGCGATGACGTCATCGACCGCCGGCTGGGCCCGGCGGCCATTTTGTGTGTGGCAGGAGGCCCTGCTGTGATGGCTGCGGCGCTCCCCCCTCCCCCCCAAGGGCCGGGGCCCCCTTTCTGCCCCACAAACTGGGCTAGCAAGCCCCTCCTTAACCTGGGGGGCTGCCAGACCCCCGACCCCACAGCCAATCCCTGCGCCACACCCTGGCCCTCAAGCCCCCCCCCCCCCACTACAGAAGGGGGTCACCAGGGTTCCAAGCGTGGCCAATAGACCCCCTTCTCCAGAAACTAGGCCACTAACTTTCAGTGTCAGTGGACCACTAAGGCTGACTGCGAACCCACAGCCCTGCTGGGCCCCAGAGCTGCTGTCCCACCTCAAGCCAGTCACCTGTAGCCCCGTCCACCAGCAGGAGTTGGTGCAATGAGCCACCTTGTCTCTGGGGCTGAGGAGGTAGATTTGTTTGCTGCCTTGGAAAATTCCCTTAGGCCTCCGGTTGTGGCCACTGATTTCATAGATGAAGTCAGTGGGAGCTGCAGGCATTTAGCTTGTCTAGAAATTAAGGCCCTGCGGTCGGGAATCAGGCCCCCCCAAACATGTAGGTGCCCTTCTGTAGGAAAAATAATTGGCCTTTTCTACAGCTCAATTTCCACTCCTGTACTAGGGGCCTAATGACAGAGTACTTCATACAGTATGCTGGGATGGATGGGGAGTTGTACTGAATATTTAAATGAGTGCTCATTTTAATTTGTAATTTACCCTAGTTACACTGCTAAGGTATCAGTCTGATTTTATTTGCCAATTACCGATGCAAAAGAAGGGAGGGGACTTAAAACTACCGGCCTGATGTCATTCTTGTTTATCTGAGGGCAACAGGAAAGAAGAGGCTACTGGTATGGTGTCATTTCCAGCCACTATGTTGGAAGCTGGCAAGACTGCTGCAGGAAGATCTTAAAAGGGTAGGATGTTCCCTATAATTGACATATATGTCCAGAATCTCTGTGTGATCTTTAGACTGATTCCTTCTCTTTACCTTCGTTCTCCTTTATAGAAGTTGTCTCTTTCCTAGGGTCTGATCTAAAGCCTACTGTGGCCTTTGGACAAAGCCCCTAGTGCTTCTGTGATTGCTATCACAATCATGACGCAGCTAGTGATGCGGAAGAAAAACAAATCATTTCCTAATGTAATGTTCTCCTTGGCTACGTCTACACGTGCAGCCAACATCGAAATAGCTTATTTCGATGTTGCGACATCGAAATAGGCTATTTTGATGAATAACGTCTACACGTCCTCCAGGGCCAGCAACGTCGATGTTCAACTTCGACGTTGCTCAGCCCAACATCGAAATAGGCGCAGCGAGGGAACGTCTACACGTCAAAGTAGCACACATCGAAATAGGGATGCCAGGCACAGCTGCAGACAGGGTCACAGGGCGGACTCAACAGCAAGCCGCTCCCTTAAAGGGCCCCTCCCAGACACAGTTGCACTAAACAACACAAGATACACAGAGCTGACAACTGGTTGCAGACCCTGTGCCTGCAGCATAGATCCCCAGCTGCCGCAGAAGCAGCCAGAAGCCCTGGGCTAAGGGCTGCTGCCCACGGTGACCATAGAGCCCCGCAGGGGCTGGAGAGAGAGCATCTCTCAACCCCCCAGCTGATGGCCGCCATGGAGGACCCAGCAATTTCGACGTTGCAGGACGCGGATCGTCTACACGGTCCCTACTTCGACGTTGAACGTCGAAGTAGGGCGCTATTCCTATCTCCTCATGAGGTTAGAGACTTCGACGTCTCGCCGCCTAACGTCGAAGTTAACTTCGAAATAGCGCCCGACACGTGTAGACGCGACGGGCGCTATTTCGAAGTTGGTGCCGCTACTTCGAAGTAGCGTGCACGTGTAGACGCAGCTCTTATGTGACATACTCAGACTCTGATGACACATTTCTGACCTGACTTTTTGGACACGCAAAATGTTGTTGCAATCAGGATGTGAGATTCTGTGGGTAAAATAGATGCAATATCAAAATTGTTAGCCCTGGCACCTCCTAACACTGAAAGAGCCACTAACACTTTCCAGAAAGCTACAAAGAAATCTTTTTCTGCAGATGATGCATGTTCTGAGTTTTAGGCATTTGATCCCCATCACGGGGATCATTTGTATGAAAACAGAATCTTTGTTTTTTCGTAGCTTGTCTTCCTCTGGCATGTGCACTGTAATTCAGACCTACATTCTTTTATCCTCTTCTCAGCAGGGCTGTTTAAATACTGTTTCACACGTCGGACTGCTTCCTCTCCAGGGCTTCTTCCACCACCTCTAAAATAAGTGGGACCTCATTCTAATCTCTCCCCACTTTTACGTTAATGCAAGTCCATTGATTTCAGGAGTTGCTCATGGTTTTTAACCAGCATGAGGCCAGAATCAGACCTTTAGAAAAATATAAAATAGAAATAGCACTACTTTCTAATCCCAAACACTGGAAGCAGGAAATAGAAGAGGCATCTTTTTGATCACATCAGATACTCTTATTGTGTTGACCTCAGCTAGGAATTTCAGAGTGGAATGTGTGAAGAGTTTCAAAGGGAGAGAGTTGACTAGAAGTCTAAAGGAGGATTATTATTTATTGTTTGTATTGCAGTAGCAAGTAGGGGCCTTGGTCATGGATTAGGTCCCCACTGTGGTTGGCACTGTACAAAAAACAAAGAGTTCCCATCCCAAAGATCTTACAGTGCAAAGTATAAAGAAGAAAGGGCATCAGCCAAGATGGTATTGATTTCCCATCCACGGTTCTTTTTATTTTTTAACAGTATTGTTAACTAATGTAGAAACGCGGGTGATGTCATAGGGATTTATGACTACAGAGGGATAAGCAGTAGGGAAAGAGCAGCAAAAACGTCCCTGCACCCCTCCAACAGTTACCAGCACCTGCCCCTTCTGTGATCAGGCCTCCAGCTCCAGAATTGGGCTGATCAGCCATCAACAGACTCACAAGTAGGTGGGTGACGTGAAGACATGGTACTCTTTCTCAAATGACCGCCAAGAAGAAGTAAAAAGCATCAGGAGTGTTACCTACCAACTCTTTGTTTTGGGAACCAGAGCATGGCTTTTGGGAAGCCAGGGAGTGATATTTATGGAAAACAATCCTCTCCCCCAACGCCTTTGCTTGAATCAGAGACAAAGCACTGAAACTGTCAGTAATGGACACACCTAAATCCCACCAACAAGGGTGACTGGATTAAGGAAACACCCCTAGCCTCATCTGCATTGAAGATAGAGCAGAAAGACATCTTCATTAGCATATTAAATGGAGAACAGCTTTTCCAACCCAGGAACTGTTGATACTGGGCCATTTCCACCTTGCTTAATAGACCTTGTCAGCTCTGGCCCTCCCTCTTTCTGGGACCTCACTCTTTAAATACCCCTCTGAAACCACCCCCCCCCCACTCATGCATCTGTTGAAGCGGGTCTTTGTCCACAAAAACTTATGCTCCAAAATATCTGTTAGTCTATAAGGTGCCACAAGACTTCTTGTTGTTCACTGACATCTGGGATACCCAAAACAGAGAAGCACTGCCTGATGGGAAGTCTCTGCTCCAGATGCTAATGAACTCAGGCCTGCTCACACCCAAATTAGTCATTATCAGACCACTTGTAGTAATGGATCCTATTGATACCCAAAATGCTGAAACTGCCTAGTTGCATTCTGAGCTTTTTCAAGGAACATCACCCAGAGCCAGGCATGATCTGTCTCTATTGTATCACCTCTGTTTACCCATAATCAAACCCAGTGTTCTTGAACCATTGTGCTGTCTCTACAAAAACACCTACCCTTGCTCAAGAAACTGCTCTGATGCCTGGATATAAACGCTACATCAGTTCCATTGAGAATTCATCATCGCCTGCCTTATTGTGCTGGGGGCTCGGCTTGTCTCCTGCCCTCTGGACCCCCCAGCTACCACCACCTTCTGGGACCCCCAAGCAGTGGAATCTCCACAGAGTGGTGAGCTCTCTCTCTCTTTCTCTCTAGGCATAGCCTCCAAACCTTGCCTTATGTAATTAGTTATCCGGTTTGCTAGCCCTAACATTTGTAATCCGTTTATTTACGATTGTAACTTTTAAATATATATTCACTACCCAAAAATAAATAACTTTCATTGTCAAGCTGATTGCCTCTCTCCTTTTCTTCCTCTCTTGCTCACTCTTCCTCAGGGGTGTTGTTTTGGCTTCCCCATTCATTCTGCAGCAACACTTCTTGTACCTAAGCTGAAAAAAGATCCCTGTGGTGCCCAGAACTCCTGTGGGGTTTGCCTACCGAGTGGCTTACTAGCAGACGAATTGGGCTGTGAAATTGAGAACTGGGGAGGGTGTGCTGAACCGGGGTGGCGTATTGGGGTGGCATATTAGGGTGGCAGCTGACAGCGCTGTTTAACAGCACCACTGCGTCCAAAGAGCACAAAAGGGCCACATCTTGCAACTGCTGTGCAACCCAGCCCACTGGGTACAGGGACATATAAGGTATCAGTTTGTGAGTGCTGATTAACTGATCCTCTCAGATGAGCTCTGGCAGTGTGTGTGTGTGTGTTTTTGTTCACCTGGGTCGAGGTGGAAAGACTTTAATCCTGTGGACCCTCGGTCAGGCAGAATAGCTCCATTGGGAGGGAATTAGCAGGAGGGAGAAGTAAAGCTCCTTAGGAGCACTAGTAACACAAGCAACACACTGATGGAATTTGTCACCTCTCACCCCCGAAACCCAAAATAAATGAGCATACCATGAGGTTTTTAAGTCCCGGTCTGACAAGGCCCTGGCTGGGATGACTTAGTTGTGGCTGATCCTGCTTGAAGCAGGGGGCTGGACTAGGTGAGCTCCTGAGGTCCCTTCCAGCTGTAGGATTCTATGAAAAATCTGGTAACAGGAGTAAAAATGAACATTTGTGGAGCAAAAATCTAAGCATTGTGCAAATATCCTCACCAGCAGTACACTGAAGGTGAATGGTTTCAACTGAACTATTCTGCAGGGATTCCCATGAGACAGTAGGAATTAAGCAGCAATTCCTGGTCAGAGGGTCTCAAGTTTTTTTTCTTTTTTTTTCTGAGTGCCTTCCACCCCCAATACATGCTATAAAAACTGGGGGTGTGGGAGAGCCTCAGGACTTCAGCTGTGCAGGGTGGAAAGGCTCATGGCTCCTGTCTCATGAGGCACCTATGAGCTCCAGGCTTCAGACACAGGGTACCAGGGCTCAGGGCTCTAATGCTCGTTACAGTTTCCAGTCCCCTACTGAAAATTGCTATCACAGGTGACATGGTGTGATGGGGTTCAGGGGTCCCCCTGCACTGCACCCCGTCCGCTGGCAGGAGTGACTCTCACTCAGCAGGTACAACACAAGGTTTATTAGGCAACAGAAGCCCAGTTTCTCACAGAAGCGACAGTACAGTAGCCAGAGACAGTCCTTCCAACCTGTCCTGGGGAGATGACCCTGAGGGGTGCCCCTCTGGGGTGTAGCTTTCCCCCTCCTCCGGCTGGCTGCCTTCCAGCTCTCTCTTCCCCTAGCTTCCTAACCGCCGACCCCGATTCAAAACCCAGCTCAGCTCCTCCCTCCTCTTTGTTCAAGGCAGAGGTGTTACCTGCCAGTTGTAGCCCCAGGGTCATCCTTAGCCACTGGGAGCTGCTGCTTGCCTCAGACACCCAGCCTGACTCACACATGCACTCCCCCCACTCCATTACATCTCTCCCCCCTTCCAGACCGAACTGAGCGGGGTCACTTAGCCCGTGACCTGGGGAAGTTCGGGGCCCTCCCTGCGTGACAGGGCATCGGCTATGGTGTTGTTGTTCCCCTTCACATGGACCACCTCCGTGTCGTAGTCCTGCAGGAGCAGACTCCACCGCAGGAGCTTGGCGTTGGCCCCTTTCATGTGATGCAGCCAGGTCAGGGGTGTCCGGGTCTGTCAGAAAACAGCTGTTGATGCGAATGCAGCACCTCCTTGATCTCCGTCTGCTGGGCAGGGGTCAGCTGGTCTGAGAGGGGAATAGACTCCAGCAAGGAGCCGGCTCCAGTCCTTGTGAGTAAATCCACCAAGGGATCATCCCCCTGCCCCTCCCAGTGTCTGCACACGGCCAGCACCAAGTTCTCTCTGTCCCAGTAAGGTTTCATCATGTTCACGTGATAGACCCGGTCGCTGTGGGCCCGGTTCGACAGTTCCACCACATAATTCACGTCATTTAGCTGTTTGACAACCTTGAAGGGCCCATCCCAGGCTGCTTGCAGCTTGTTCCGCCGCACAGGTACAAGGACCATCACTTGGTCCCCGGTGGCATAGGCTCGGGCCCTGGCGTTACGGTTATACCAGACCTTTTGCTTCCTCTGGGCCATGGAGAGGTTCTCCCTGGCCAGGCCCATGAGCTCGGTGAGTTTTCCCTGGAAGGTCAGTACATACTGTACCACTGACTCCCCTTCAGGAGAGGCCGTCCCCTCCCACTCTTCTCTGAGCAAGTCCAAGCGTCCCCGTACCCTCCTTCCATACAGCAGCTCAAACGGGGAGAACCCCATGGATTCCTGGGGCACCTCCCTGTATGCAAACAGCAGGTGGGGTAAGTACTTGTCCCAGTCATGGGGGTATTGATTCATGAAGGTTCTCAGCATCTGCTTCAGAGTCCCATTGAACCTCTCCACCAGCCCATTGGTCTGCGGGTGGTAGGCTGTGACCCAGGTGTGCCGGACCCCACACTTGTCCCACAAGCTTTGCAGCAGGGCCGACATGAAGTTGGACCCCTGATCTGTGAGGACCTCCTTGGGGAACCCCACTCTGCTGAAAATGGACAGCAGTGCATCCGCCACGGTGTCAGCGTCGATAGAGGTCAAGGCCACAGCTTCTGGGTATCGCGTGGCAAAATCTACCACTACCAAAATATATTTCTTCCCCGAACGCATTGCCTTGCTGAAGGGGCCCACTATGTCTATAGCCACTTTCTGGAAAGGCTCCTCTATGATGGGCAGTGGCCTCAGGGCAGCTTTCCCCTTGTCCCGTGTCTTCCCCACCCTCTGGCAGGGATCACAGGACAGGCAATACAGACGGACAGCTGCAAAGATCCCTGGCCAAAAAAAGTTCTGTAACAACCTTCTCCTGGTGCGGTGGATCCCCTGGTGTCCTGCGAGCGGGACATCATGGGCTAGGTACAGTAGGCTGCGCCGGTACTTTTGGGGGACCACTAGTTGCCTGTGGACCTTCCATGGCTCCGCTTTGCATCTGGGAGCCCACTCCCAGTACAGGAATCCTTTTTCCCACAGGAATCTCTTCCTGCAGCCCTCCCCCAGCTGTGGAGCTGGGCTGAGACTGGCCAGTTCCCTCAGCTTCTGCAAGGAGGGGTCTCTCTGCTGCTCTGCCTGGAATTCTTCCGCTGGGGCAGGGGCGGATGCTACTTCCCCATCCCTGCCTGGCTCCAGCACCCCTGGCCTGTGAGATCTGGTTTTTGGGGGCCCCCTTTCTCTCAGGGTTGGCCCCTGTGGCTCCTGTGACTTTGGCTGGGCCTGTACCCCTGAATCTGGGGAGCGCACCCCTCGTTTTCTTTGGCTACGGGTCAGGACCAGGGCACGAGGGCGTTCACCTTGCCAGTTCTCCAGGTCAGCCCCCATCAGTACATCCGCCGGCAAATGGCTGTGCACGCCCACCTCCTTGGGGCCTTCCTTGTCCCCCCATTTCAGGTGCACCCTCGCCATGGGCACCTTGAAAGGGGTCCCATCAATTCCTGTTATCGTCAGGTGGGAATTGGGTATCATGCAGCCCGGTACCACCACCCCGGGTCGGGCCAGCGTCACGTCAGCGCCTGTGTCCCAGAACCCCGTGACCTTTTTCCCGTCTACTTCGAGGTGTTTGAGGCACTTGCTCCACAGAGGTAGTGCCGCCCCCACTCTGTAAACTGACCTCTGAGCATCTGGTCCCCCTGAGGAGCTGGTCTGTGGGGCAGACTCGGCCCAATCCGAGTGCCCATTGTCAGCACCACCCGCCTTGGCCGCCAGCCCCTCTGGCTTCTGGGACCCCACCCAGTTGACTCCATGACCCCCCGGCCGCCTCAACCTGGCTGGGAGCCTGGGGCACTGGGCTGCTCTATGCCCCTTTCGCCCACAGCGATAACAGCCTGGGTCTTGTTGTGTCCCTCGGGCTGGCTGCTCTGTCCGGGCTCTGTTTGGCTCTCTGGGGGGTGGGTGGCTGGCCCCTCTTTCCTGGGCTTGCCCAAGAGGTGGTCCCCTCTGTCGTACAGTTAGGGACCGGTCTCTCTGAGATTCTCGGTTTCTCCGGGACTCCCTCTCCCTCCGGGACTCCCTCTCTTTGTGGGGCTCCCTCTCTTTGTGGGGCTCACTTTCAAACCTGGCCCAGCTGTTTGTGAAGTCATCTGCCAGTTTCCCTGCATCATGTGAGTCCCCTGGCTTCCGGTCCACAAGCCACACCCTCAGGTCAGGTGCGCACATCTCGTAGAATCGCTCCACGACCGCCAGCTCAATCAGGTCCTCTACGGACTGGACTCCCATTCCGAACGCCCACTTCTGGTAGTATTGCTTCAGGCGGGTGGTTGTATCTACATGGGTTTCCTCTGGCCTCTTCTGCGCCTCCTGGAACTTCTTTTTGTACATCTCCGGAGTCAGCCCGAACTTATGCAGCAGGGCCTGTTTGAACCGTTCATAGTCCCCAGGCTGCAGCCCCACCAGCTGGCTGAGCACCGCTGCGGCCTTCTGGCCCAGCAAGGGGGTGAGGTGCCGGAGCCACTCATCTGGGGGAACCTCATGCAACTCACAGGCTCGCTCAAAGACGGTGAGGAACTCGTCCATGTCCCCTGGGTCCTGACACTGGGCCAGCACACGCGTCTCCAAGTGACTGGCCACCCCGATCCGTCTGGCCCTCTCCCCGCTTACCGCAGCTGGGGCCTCTTGGCGTCTCGCCTCTGCCATGGTTCGCTCGTGCTCCCGCTCTCGCTCTCTCTTCTCACGCTCTCGCTCTCTCTCCTTCCGTTCTCGTTCTTTCTCCTCCCGCTCTCGCTCTCTTTCCTTCCGCTGTCTCTCTTGTAGCTGGCGCTCGTGCTCACGCTCTCTTTCCCGTTCCTGGCGCTCGTGTTCCCTCTGCCGTTCCTGGGCTTCCAGTTCCTTTAATTTCACCTCGAGTTCCAGCCGTCGCAGCTCTGCGGCGGGGGACTCTGCCCACGATGGACCACCGCTAGCTGAGCGCGACCTGGCGGGCACAGCGTCTGTCTGACGGCGTCGAGCCCCTGCTCCTGTCGGAGAATGCGAAACGCTTCCCGAGGCTGACCAGCCACTTCCTGCCGGGACAGGCTCTGCCCCCCTGGATCGGTCATTCTCTTCCAGCTGGGCAATCAGCTGGGCCTTGGTCGCCTTCCCCACGGTCAGGCCCCTCTCTCTGCACAGCCCTGCTAGCTCTGCCTTCAGGAGTCGGGTATAATCCATCTCCCCGCTATCTCCCGGGGTATCCACTCACCAGCAGGAGCTGCAGGAATGGCTCTGTTCCCCCTCTGGCTCTTGTGAGACTCCTTCCTTCTCTTGTGCTCAGTCAGCCACTGCTGGGAGCTCATCTGTGGGTGCAGTGCATCCCACTCCTGACACCAGTGTGATGGGGTTCAGGGGTCCCCCTGCACTGCACCCCGTCCGCTGGCAGGAGTGACTCTCACTCAGCAGGTACAACACAAGGTTTATTAGGCAACAGAAGCCCAGTTTCTCACAGAAGCGACAGTACAGTAGCCAGAGACAGTCCTTCCAACCTGTCCTGGGGAGATGACCCTGAGGGGTGCCCCTCTGGGGTGTAGCTTTCCCCCTCCTCAGGCTGGCTGCCTTCCAGCTCTCCCTTTTCCTAGCCTCTAACTGCCGCCCCCGATTCAAAACCCAGCTCAGCTCCTCCCTCCTCTTTGTTCAAGGCAGAGGTGTTACCTGCCAGTTGTAGCCCCAGGGTCATCCTTAGCCACTGGGAGCTGCTGCTTGCCTCAGACACCCAGCCTGACTCACACATGCACTCCCCCCACTCCATTACACATGGCCTTCACCAGGGATGGGCAGTAAGCACTCACAGGCTGGAAGGTGTTTGCCAGGGTTGGCTCCTGGTGGTCGCAGGTGATTTATTTAACTGTCTGTCTGCAGGTACTTACTGGATTGCTGTTCCCAACCAATAGGAGCTGCAGGAAATGGTGCGGACCAGGACACTGCACGCGGCTCCCATTGGCTGTAAACAGCTACTGGGCAGTACAAGTGGGGGTACATGCGTACACGCAGAAAAAGAAAGTGCCAGTGGCCCTCCAGGAGCTCGCCCTCGGGAGCTCTGCCCAGCCTGACAGCTGTTACTGCCCACACCTGGTCTTCATCCTTTATTTTCACCACCCGGAAACCTGATCTTGTGTTGTGTCACTTGCAGAAGGACGAACCGGGCCGGGGAGTGGGGAAGGGTCACGCCCAAGAGGAAATGTATGTACATGCAGAACCTCCTTTATCTGAGCAAATTCAGACCAGAGCCAGAGGAGGTAACAAAAAAATTCAGATCCAGTACTCTCGAGAATGGAACAGGGTGAGGCTGCAGCCCCATCTAGTGGCCACAGGAGAGCTCGCCCACTCATGGAGCTGTGTGCAAATTCATTGCCCCCCTGTGGCCAGTGACGTGCCTGTTCTGAGGCTTTCTTCCCAGGGCTTTCTCTAGACTAGGTTTTATTTCACACACAGTCCTGCTGTCCCTCTTTGTAGCCTGTGTGGAGATAATTGAACACACCTGCCAGCATCACTCAGCAGTACCCACCCTGAATCTAATACAGGGGTTCAACACCCAAGTCTAGTATGAGTCAGCAAAGTAGCCCCTGCGTTTCAACAGCGTCTTGTCTACACACGACGCCAGAGGAGCGCAGCTGCTGCGCTTTAGTGAAGATGCTCCTATGCCAGAATTAGTGGTGCATTCACATGAGTTCACTTCCCGCACTGGTGGGAGGCTGGGGTCAGGAGCACTAGAAAAGGGGGCTATAGCCCCATTGCTTTTACCTGGCTTCAGGCCGAGGGAGGAGGAAAGCCTTAGGCAAAGAGGTAAGACCTTGAGGAGAGAAGTCATGACAGAGTGGGGCCATCATTCAGGCCCCAGTGCCCCCCCAACTTCAAGGAGCTTCTGGCGCTCCCGTTAATGGGGAAGCAATCAAGCAATGCATTTGCTGCTGTTGCAACGCTCCCTCTGTGATGCCTGCTGCCACCACCGCCGTCGCCTGCTCCACTGCTAGCCGCTGTGCCACCGTCCGCGCTGCTACAAGCACCCGAGCCATTGATCACTCCACCACTGTGCCAGCGCCCACTGCATTGTCATTTGCTCTACGGCTGCACTGCTTTACTGCAACCTCTGCCCTGCCTGGGGGTCCCACCACTTAGCTCGCCATGTTACCTGCATGTAGCGTGGGGGTCTCATAAGTAGGGCTGGCTGCTCAGCTCTTGCACTGGAGACACTGCCCAACAACATGTGTAATGTTTAGCGCTTAGACCTGGTTATCAGTGATTTCAGCTCTAGTCACCTGTCGCAAGTCAAGACTCCCAACTGAGGCTAATTAGTGGACACATTAAGTAGCAAATAGCATCTAGTGCGCTGGGCAAAGACCATGCTACCAAGTACAACTACACCTTTCCACCATCCTTCTCACCTGGTCTTTGGCACCACTATACCCCACTTAGTGACTGCCATTTAGTGGAGGGCGACCACCATCAGTCAGGGCTTGGCAAGCACAGTTCTGCTGTCCTTTCCTGCCACAACAAGAGAAGCTACACTTCATCACCCTTGCACCCAATACTAAAGTGACGTTTAATCCAACATTGCCCAAAAGTGATCTTTTGAGCAAAGACGCCCCATCATTCTGCAAGCCTATGCAGAGTCGGTGAACCTATGCAAATGAGGTTGATTGGTGGACTAAGTTCCCCTGTTTAATCACTAGATGTCAGAGGAGAGCTCGTTCAGACCCAGCTTACAGTCGTAATAGAGAGATTGAATGATTTAAAGGCCTCTTTTTCCCAGGATCTGAGAGCTCTGTGCAAGCAGGGGTAAGGTTTGCTAACCTTATACAGACAGGGAAATGGTGGCACAGAGCGGTCTAAGTCAGGCATGTAAAACTCAAAGCCTACTGAGGGCCGCACAAATGAAAACTGATAGATTTCAGGGCCATCAAAGAAAATGCATTTCTATCAAAAGTCCTAATTATTTATTATTATAGATTGTGTTTCAGGTATATTATATAATATTTTTAGGTCTTTGTTGAAAGTAATACAATAATTTTAATTGAGAATTTAATTCTTGATATGAATTTTATTGTTTTATAATTTTATTAATAGTAGATAAAATTTGAGAAAAGACACACCTAGCAGTGAGGGATGAAAGAGAGAGAAAACACTGATGATAAAAGCAGACCAGGGAAAAAAGTCAAATCACAAAAGCCAAAACACCTTGGAGAAAGAAGGGACAGATAGTTTAGCAGTGAACATGCAAAGCCAGGTATCAGGACTCCTGCTTCTATGGCTAGCTCTGCGCACTCTGTGCTGTCAGTTTTGTCATCTCTAAAAATGAGGATAACCTACCACACAGGAAAGGCATGAGTTACCAACACGAATGAAGGAATGAATGAATGAGCTTTGAGATTTGTGGCTGGCAGGAACAACAGCAAGAGTTAATTTAAAGAAGTGGTATCGGAGGGGAATGGAACTGCGCAGACTCAGAAATTAGGGCTGAGAGAAACTGATCAGCACCAGCTTGCTGGTGGAATGTCCCTGATGTTGTGTTACTAACGGTATACTTAAGTCAGAACAGTTCCATTGTACAGTGGTTGCTTTGTCAGTCATTGTGACGGGGTTTGAACGGTGCTTTGGGTAGGTGCAACACAGTGAAACCTCTCCCTTGCCCCAAGAGCAGCCTCTCTCCCCCACTAATGGAGGTTAGAGGTTCCCCTTTCTACCACCTGCTCCAGTGGACCATAGAAGACATCACAATTCAACATTTTTTCCTGCCTAGAGGAAGCAAGGAGAGAGGAGAGGTGTGCTGGGTGGGCCTGAGTGGTCCTCAGTAGGGGAAGAGGTGATGGGGAGAGAAGCCAGGTCAGGATCTCACAGCTTCTGTGGCTATTGTGCAAAGCCCAGAAAGGAGATTTTCTTTCAGTTCCACTGAAGGAGAAACACTGCACTCCCCTCCCCATCTTAGACCTGCTCCCCACCAGTTTACACTGCACTCCCCCTACCCCCAACTTCTCTGCACTTCCTTCTCAGGCATTCTGGGCTTTACACTGCAATCCCCCATTGCACTGAGTTCTAACACCCACTCTCAGAGTCTTTGGGGCTTGTACTCCCCCCTACTGCACCACTCCATGACCTCTCAAGGCCTGCACTGTTCCCCAGTGTAGTGCAGCCCCCATTGCAACACCCCCTCAGGCCCCTACAAGCTTGCAGTGACCCCAAAGCACTACCCTCAGGCCCCATGAGACGTGCACTGCATCCCCACCATACTCCTTCTCTATAGAATTCTGCCTCATGCTCCTCTGCCCCTTGCTCCACCCCCATGGCTCCCTGCCTGCAGCTGCCCCAGGCAGGCGCTCCTCTCTGCCTTGGTCAACGTGGGCTTCACCGTCCCTCTCCTTAGAGTGGTCACACACCCTTCTCTGGCACACATGAGTGTCAGAGGGCAGCACAAACACCAATCCCAGCTCCTTGGGCTGTCCGTGTCTGGCACATGCATATTGCGGACCACAAGCTAAATACGAGTCAACAGTGTGATGCTGTTGCAAAAAAAGCAAACGTGATTCTGGGATGCATTAACAGGTGTGTTGTGAACAAGACACGAGAAGTCATTCTTCCGCTCTACTCTGCACTGGTTAGGCCTCAGCTGGAGTATTGTGTCCTGTTCTGGGCACCGCAGTTCAAGAAAGATGTGGAGAAGTTAGAGAGGGTCCAGAAAACAGCGACAAGAATGATTAAAGGTCTAGAGAATGTGACCTATGAAAAAAGGCTAAAAGAATTGGGCTTGTTCAGTTTGGAAAAGAGAAGATTGAGCGGGGACATAATAGCGGTTTTCAGGTGTCTAAAAGGGTGTCATAAGGAGGAGGGAGAAAACTTGTTCTCTTTGGCCTCTGATGATAGAACAAGAGGCAATGGACTTAAACTGCAGCAAGGGAAGTTTAGGTTGGACATTAGAAAAAAGTTCCTAACTGTCAGGGTGGTCAAACAGTGGAATAAATTGCCAAGGGAGGTTGTGGAATCTCCATCGCTGGAAATATTTAAGAACAGGTTAGATAGATGTCTGTCAGGGATGGTTTAGCCAGTACTTGGTCCTGCCATTGAGGCAGGGGGCTGGACTCGATGGCCTGTCGAGGTCCCTTCCAGTCCTAGTGTTCTATGATTCTATGATTCTAAAACCCCCTTGGCTCCACCCTGGACAACAAGGTTGCGTTATTCCTTCTGGGGCTCCAGAGCAAGTGGGGGCTCATGGTGAGCGACCGGCTTGCTAAAGGTTCAGAGAGGTGCGGTTCCAGGAGGCAGAGGGGCCTATTGCTTAGTGGTCCCCCAAGAAGGGCTGTCACACCAAAGGAGGTTCCTCCCACAGACTATAGAGGGCCAAGATCAGGCACGACCTGTGAGTCTGTGACATGCGTTCAGCTCATAAATGATCGCTAGTCTAGCTGAGATGTAGTGGAGAGCTCAGTTACAGAAAGGCAAAAGAGAAAGATGGTACCTGTCAGTTGTGCAGCACTGTTCTGGCGGGAGCTCGGGGAAGGATCTTGCCACAAAAGCCCTGCATGAAATCCCACCGCTTCCAAACAGCACTTGCAAGGAGGGAAGGTGAGGTGGCCCCAGTAGAGCCGTAGGGTGTGTATGTCAAGTAGAGCTCTTGTGCACAAAGTCCACCACGGTGTCTGGGAAGAGCTGCCTGCACCAGCTCTCGCCTCCCCTGTGAGCCTGGTTGGCATTCAGCTGCCTTCTCTGTGGAAGGCAAGGAGACGGTGGTGCTCCCTTCCAGCGTGGAGAGCAGCAGGAGAGCTGCGCTGTTCCCCTCCTTCCTCACATACAAGGAAGATGTTCGGGGAAGCCCAAAGGTTTTCTAAGAATTGGGGCTCTAAGGACCACTGCAGTGGCCACTAATTAAGCAGGGAAGACTGCAGGTGAGCCCCCCTTCTGCATGCTGCTCTTAATCCTACCAGCTGCCTGCTAGGTCTGCCACACCGTCAAACCACAGCTGCAGCTATTTCTCCTGTGATAAAGCATGTGTGATTTGATGTAACTTAGTATACATGTTTACAAAACTATTAAATACTCACTTTTCATTTAAAGGAAATTAGTCTGGAATAGTGCTGGGCTCTTACTAGGGCCAGCACTGGAGTCTGTACTGGGACCAGTGCTACCGTCTTACTGGGTCCAGTATTAGGACCTGTACTGGTGTCTTATAGGAGCAGTACAGAGACCAATAGTGAAAGAAGAAGTCGGGGCTGTGCTGGGGTCTTACTAGGACCAGTGCTGAGGTCTTTCTGGGACTTGTACTGGGACCAGTGCTGGGAACACTACTGGGATCAGGACTGGAGTCTGTGTTGGAATCTTATGGGGACGAGTATGGGCACCAGTGATGGGCTTTTACTGCATCCAGTATGGGGTCTTACTAGGCCTATTACTGGAGCCACAACTGGGGTCTGTACTGGGACCAGAGATGGGACCAGTGCTTGAGGCTAGTACTGGAGTCTTACTGGGACCAGCTCTGGAACTAATCCGGAGAGTCCTTGTACTGTTCTCAGGAAGACTCCAGCACTGGTCTGAAGGTAGTCCCCAGTACTGGTCCCAGTACAAATCCCAATGCTAGTTCCAGCACTGATCTCACTACTGATCACAGTAAGCCCTGTGTAATGGTCCCAGCACAGCATCCAGTAAGACACCAGTACTGGTAACACTATAGGCTCCAGTAATGGTCCCAATATAGACCTATGTACAAGTCCCTTTCTAATCTTGCAGCTGCATTTTGCTTTCCTGCACTGGAGGCATCCTCCCAACATCCCCTGTGCTTCTCATCTGCCCCGCAATTAACCGTCTCCTTCTGGGGAGCGTGAAATGTGGCCATAGATCATCGTGTGCACCTGGAGCCAGGAAACCCTCACGGTTCGAGTGCAGGCTGCACAGGGTGGAAGTCCTGTCCCACGAGGCCGCTGATTTATGCTGAGGATGTGAGACCAACTGAAGCCCACATCACCATTGGACGAGACTGTCTAACGTGGCTTTTCACTGAGATAAGTTGTTTCCTGTCTCCGGTACTCTGAGCGGCTTTCCCTTCAGCCTTCAGCTAATGCTTGGTTATGACTGGTCCAAGGCTGGTTGTGTTCATGCTGTTCCTGTTTCACCAGGATTCACCCCTCCTCCTCTGGCACCAGATTCTGCCATCGGATCCCTGAGGCTGATCTCAGATAATCACTTTGGGACTGAAACGTGGGTATAAGCCGCTTTGAATCAGGATGAATCTCCTGTCTGGTGCCCTGGGGCAAGGGGAACCCAAAGGGGATGTTTGCAGATCAGTTCAGGACTGAAACTGAAGTGAATTGAAGTAAACCTTATTCTAGTCTTTAAGTAGAAGCTGGCCTGGATTGGGCCATCAGGCCATGTTGATTTTCACACTATTCTCGATAAAGATACTGTACTACTGCTAGTCAGAAGGATCACTACATATATAATTCTGTGATCCGGTGGGAATTACAAATGAGGGTAGAACCCTGCTTGATCATTTGGTTCACTGTAGAGCTGTTTTCTACCTGATAGCTCTCTGCCATCGCTGGCCACTTCCCCATATTTATATTTGGCAACAAACTTTTGTTTCATGTCGCTTGTGGTTGCTGTCCATCAAACAGGGAAACATTAAGAAATCCAAAGTGAAGGATTACACTTCAATGACAGTTTCAAAACAGGGCATTACAGACTCTCACCCATCTTTCATTCCAAACAAAATATTCAATAACAGTATTTCTTGATTCCAAGCGAGAAACGTTCCTCGAACAATTACTGTGAAACTGTAGTTTTTATCCTACTTCATAAGAGATACCCAGATTGTGTCCACGAGAGGTCCTAATGGCACCGTCACATCTATGTCTCTATTGCTGCCCTAGAATGTCGGTTGCATCCCAGCAGACGTGTTATGTGAAGTGTATTGTAGCAAACTGTGGTGGCCAACCTACTACTAAAAATGAACAAGAAATAAGAACGCAGACAGGGATTTACATTGCATTGTGGTAAAATCTGCATCCTTTATAAAAAACAAAAACAAGCAGTCCTGTAGCACCTTAAAAACGTGTTTATTTATTTGGTAATGAGCTTATGAGGGTAAGACACTTTTCTTCACCCACGAAAGCTCATTGACAAATGTATTTATTAGGTAGTCTTTAAGGTGCTATAGGACTGCTTGTTTTTCGTGAAGCTACAGACTAACACAGCTTCCCCTCTGAGCCTATTTGTAAAAGGAGTTAGTGACCATCTTTTACATTACAAGGCAAGTCTTGTGTGGCATGGTAACCCTCAGCATATATGTCCCCACCATGACATAGTAAGATCACAGCAGTCGGCAATTTTGTCAAGACCTCATCAGTTTCATCCTGCATCGCACAGGAAGTGTGCTTACATGGAACTCTGGATCTCAGGAGAGGAGGAATATCTCCTTGCTCCACCAGCTCAACAAGAGGGCGCTTATCTCCAGTGCCCCGGACCGGTGGACTGCACTCACAGAGGAAGCTGGCCTGGGATGTTGCTTTGTTCACATGAAGCAGCAGAAGCCTGGTCTGACGACAAAAAGAAGGGAAATTCCAAAATAAAAGCCTCACCCCTTGCAGTGAAAGGGGCTCGCTGCGGCTGAAGGAAAGGTACAATGTTGAGCACGTTGATGAAAAGCCCAGTCCTATGAAAAGCACAGAGAGTACACATGCCTTATAACTCAGTTCTTGCTCACACACTACTACCCCAGAAGCCATCTCAGTGATCAGCACCCAAACATCCTGAATTCAGTCCCTGCTGTTAGGGCCCAGTTCAGTTAGTTTGGTTCTTGATCCAGTTGAAGTCTTTGGTAGTCCTTCTTCTGGCTGTAATGTTAACTGGCCCTTATGATGCAGCTAGCATAAAGGGCTCCTGATCTTTTCCCAGTCAAAAAACTTATTTTCAGTTGCTTGCGACTATGCTGAGTTTTACTGTTCAGGTGAAATTTCCAGGCTAGCTGCCTCCGCCAGGCTGGCGTAGTTTTGAAAATTTCAGCCAAGACGGGCATCCCTGCAGAACATTTGGACTCCATCAGCTGAGCACTTTCAGGCAGAACCCTGGTCCATTGCACAAGTTTTGACCTTAATCTCTGTGCTTCAGGTGGCCATCTGTAAAATGGTGATAGCACCCTCCCTCATCTGGCAGGCACATTGTGAAGATAGATTAATCAACGTTTGTGAAATGCCATGGCACAACCCACAAGGAATGTCCCAGGGTGGCTGGCCCCTCGAGGAGATGTGCCCTGCCCACCTGTGACTCAGGCTGTTTGCCTCCCCATCTGGAGGAAACGAATTGAAACGTGCAACAGATGGTTATGTGACTAAACCAAACCTTGGGAGGTGGAGGGAGTGTTAGAAAAAGAGAGGCTTGTGGACAATCAAAAGGGGACAGGCTGCGAGCTGGAGCAGAGAACAGTCTCTTCAGCTGAAAACTGATGGGAGGATGCTGCAGTGATCCTGAGAAACCAGGAAAGAAGCAGACACTGGTGGACCAGCTGCAGGTAGGAGAAGACTAGGAGGAGCCTCTTGGGTTATTTTGGGGATGTTTTGTGAGGATAGTTTGAATTATCTTGCACTTTTTGTTAATAAACCCAGACTACAAGGAAGGATATTATTGGCATTGTGAAAGCTTTTTTGGAGCTGTGGTGAAGTCCGAAGAAAGAGAAACTGAGGCAGGGTGCCTCAGAGCCTCCCCTGGCCATGAGATGTGTGGGAGGTGGTTAGCTCTGGTACAAGGAAATGAATAACTCTGTCTTCAGAATGAGGTTTGAATAGTGTGTGGCAAACAAGGTCTGGACCACACATTGAACAAGGAGGGTAAAACGAAGTTTGGCTGGCTGATAATTCACTAAGCAACATCTCTCCTAGGAATAATGCAGGGGACCAGTTGAAAAACAAAAGTGCAAAGCAGTGGGAAAAGGGGCTGCAATCTTTCAAGGAGCAAACTGGGGAGATGTGAGGAGGAGGAGAGAGCTGATCTCACCTCTGTGTGCAGCATTTGCAAGACCAATACTAGAATCCTGCAGAAAGATGTGGCGGCCACCTTTCAAATAGGATGTTGAAACACTGGAGAGGCTGCAGAAAGAGTCACAACATCGCTTTTAGGGCTGGAGGAATGCCTTATACAGAGAGACGTGGGAAGCCCATTCTGATTAGCTTATCAAAAAGAAGATTGAGAGCATTAGACTACATTAGTCCTTTCACAGGGAGAAAATATTGTACCAGGTTTTAAAGGGCACTCTGAGCTACTGGGAAAAGGAAAAACAAGAGTCAGTGACTGAAAGCTGAAGACCATCACATTCGTTACAAAAGTTAGATACAGTAAAGCTAATTAACCACAGGACCATACTAAGGGAAGTGGTAGATTCTCCATTTCTTGAGGTTCTCCCAGGGGTCATCTTGATGTCACCTCCGGATGGTATTGTGGAAGACAGGCGGTAGCCAAGCACAGCCTATCTCGTTCAATATAAGGTGAAATTGAAGTGCCTTTGATATAGTGGAGGTTAGACTAGATAATCTAAGGTCCCTTCTGACTTTTAGCTATGAAACTAAGAAGTAAGTGATCCTAGAATTAAAGGCTGTATCATAGTGTGCACAGACAAGGGAACTAAACTAATATTGTGTTTGCTAGCTTTGTAGCTCTCCTTTCCTAACTTAGAGAGCTTGAATTTATGCCGATAATGTGCTTTCAACAAGTTCTTTTGTGTGTAACTAATTTTTATAAAAAAGGAAGATTAACTATTTGTGTGTTACGCTTTTGTCTATCCATTTGTTGTGTCATGAAGAGTTTCTGATTTACTACAATGGGCCTCATTTGATGTTCTGCCCTTCTCATTACAGTTGCTCTGAGTTTGCACAGTCAGTTTGTTTCTAATGATATTGATCTAATTAGGAGCAAGTGAAATCATTTTGCTGCTTAAGAAAAGATTATGTTTGGGATGTATTTACAAACTACATTGGTAGTCGTTATTAACCGTTTCTGACTAACTAGATAGATTCTGGTAACCTTAAGCTCAAAGTATTTTTGATTTTCTGGATAACTATGGCTGCATGAAAGATCAGTCTATTTTAATGCGTATCAGAGGGGTAGCCGTGTTAGTCTATATCTGCAAAAACAACGAGGCATCCTGTGGCACCTTATAGACTAACAGATTTATTAGAGCATAAGCTTTCATGGGCAAAGACCCTCTTCGTCAGATGCAACCTGATCTGATGAATTGGGTCTTTGCCCACGAAAGCTTATGCTCCAATAAATCTGTTAGTCTGCAAGGTGCCACAGGAGTTCTTGGTGCTTTTTTAACATACGTAATACTAGTATTATTTATTAATTACACCAGCACCTAGGGGCCTCAGACAATGTCTGTTGATTTGGCACCTTGGAGATACAAAACCCCAAGACATCTAGGATGTTCCTGAGCCATAAAATTGAACAGCTGGCAATGTACAACTTCCACGCTTGCAGATTTCCCAGGACAGCTGCCTTCAAAAAGAAAAAGGATGGGTGTCAAGCGTCCTGCACTGAGCACTGCACGAACACTTTGTGAGCGATGGTCTCTACCCCGAAGAGTTTACAGCATGAAAAGGCAAGGCAGAGAAAACAAGGGCTGGTATCCTTATTTTACAGATGGAAAGCGTGATTTGCCCAAGGTCACGCAAGAAGGGTTGTAATCATCCGAGAGGTGAGGGTCTTGGAATAGCCTCTGGCTAGAAGTTGGGGTGGGAGGCAAACCACATAAATCCTTTCAGGGTAGAACTTGATAAATGTCCGAGTGGGATTGCACGTAGGACTGGACTTGGCATCTCTGGGGTCCATGTTCCGAAAATCTCATGGTAGAGCCCAGAAAGGATCTGCCCGCCTGATGGATTATAGTGTGTGGTTGTTGTGGATTGTTTTTTGTCTCCTTCCTCTGAAGCAGCAGAGATGGCTGTAGCTGAGGAAGGGACCCAGGACAGGTTGCCAGCAGTGTCCCCTGTAAGCTGAGCTCTTGTGCGACTGCCCAGGACAGATTCAGATGCCACCTAGCTGTTCAGCAGAGCAGTGGCAGCCACCCATAATGGGCAGTATGTGTTTCTGTGGGGGTGCACTTCCACACACGTCTTGGAGCACATAACAAAATTTATTCCACCTACGGGTGGAAAAATGTAGAGGGAACGCTAATGGCCAGCGTTCTGAGGTGACGCTGAGAGTTCTTTCTCGGGTGCTGTCTTACATGTTCAACATCTAACTGGCTGCAGCACGTTGGAAGGAGTTTTCCCCTGGGTCAGATTGGCAGGGCTCTTGGGCACTGGCACGTTCTGCTCTTCCCTGCTGGTGGCTCACAGTAGTATAGAGTCGGGAGGGCTGGTGGTGGCAAGTAATCTGTGCTATACAGGAGGTCAGATGGCCCCTGAATCCCTGCCCAGTGCCTTAGTTACCAGGCCTATTTTCCTGTACAAATAAGATTAAGGGTGACATTTGCAAGAAAAATCTAAGTCCCACTTTCAAAGTGACTCGGAATCTACATCTCAAGGAAAGTCTTTATGCACAGTTCTGAAAGAGGTTTGAACGTACTGTTTGTGTAGGTTACTCCTTTGCTTGAGGGTACCAGAATCGGGCTTTTAGGTGCATCAGCTGGGTTACGCAGAGTGTGAAGTGCAGGTAGAATCTGGCTTTTACTCTCTTTTGATCGACACTGAAATACACACCAGCATGCCAGAAACAAACAGAGTAGATTAAAAGCCTGGGCTCTCATCTGCAAAACACGCCCAGCCGCCATCGTTAATGCTCACGCCAATATGTCCACAGCAAGACAATACCACTTTTTAAAACTCCACCGAAGCGCACTTAACCCTAACCCAGGCCACTGTCCAACCCTGGGTGTTAAGTGTGGCTCATGGCAAAAGTCCCTACAAGCATGTTGCACCCGACATAGGAACCACTTTGTCTCATCTGACGCCAGACTGATGCTGTATGTTTTTCCCCCTTTTGTAACGGTCATAAACTAAGGGCAGAGTAAATATAACCAACTGTTGGAAGTGAGGAAGTTGTGAAGTGGTATGTCCCTTCTGCTCTTATTTTTAGTAAACGGGACAGTTGTAAGGGCTGCCGGCTCAGTGGTTTAGCTGGGGACTTTTTTTTTTTTGGCCGATTTACTGCAAGATTCCAGTTGAGTTAAAGTGAACTTTTTTCACTTTCATTTGCTGTCACTACTCAGGACTGCCATCAGAAGGAGATCACAGGCAGTGCTTGCACTGCTTTCCATATCACTAACTGGGAGTGAAATACATAGCACCCAGTTCTTCGTAAAGCTCTTGAAATGAATGTGTGCCGAGACCTAAGCTCATTCTCTCTGCCCAGGGCAGGAGGAGTGTCAGCCGCTGGAGTCTCTGTCTCTTTCTCTCCTGTTCCCACTACTAGCTCAGCTGGGGTCAGATCAAGTGGAGCTGTCCAAGTTCCCGACAGGTAATTTTGCTTCTTTCTCATCGCGTTACCAAGCCCGCCTTTAAAATGCATGTGCGCAGCTCAGGTATTAGAGAGAGGGAGCTCACCTGGGGTTATGAATTGGGAACCAGAAAGCACAGCACAGATATAAGTCACAGAGCACGCCTGGGTCCTAGCCCATCCCTCTGCCAGGTCTCCAAGATGTCTGTGCTCGCTGGCTGTGCAGAAGACCATCCTCTGGATGCGTGCATGAGGATGCCACGTTGTAAGTGGCAGTTGCAGGAGTGGGGGGCCTCGGTGACTCTACTGAGGGCTGGAGCTTTGCACAGAGTTTGGATGCTGTTTGGGATAAGAGAAGCATAAGATCCTTTCAGTCTGTGTTAATAGGTTTCTCTTTATTGTCTCATTTCTCTGCTGAGTTATGCCCATTAGGTCTGCTTTGGATTTCCATGTGGGAAAGGGGGATTTTGGGGACAGGCATCCAGATAGGGAAATTAGAACTCAGAGCTGGGGTAGGAGGTCAGTGGCAGGGACATGGGACAAAGACCATGAGAGGGATCTGCTGATTAGATTAGGGGGACCTGCAGCCTGGGAGGCACATCAGGTGTCTCGGATCCAGACCTGGATCTTGGTACTTTGGTGGGAGGGTGCTGGGGAAGAGTGGGAGCCTGGCTTCAGCACACCCTGTACATGAGTCTCCCTGTGCACTGGCCATGAGCTGGGATCCGAGCCCACCTCTGGCTTGGGGCTGGTTGTGGCTCAGATGCCCTCATTAGCTGAGTATTTCAACAATACCTTCCAGCTCCCAGGAGCCCCAGCCTGCATGCCAAGTGCTGCCTTGACCCCAGGATTTCAGGTGGGGAATTCAGGACTTCGTGCCAACACATCTCCTGCCTACCTGGCCCCTCAGGAGCAGCAAGGCTGCCTTCACCACGGGGCTGGGTTTAGCAAGCAATTTACGCATGTGCAGGGCTGGCAAATCCTGGGTTGGTGCCTCCCATCATCTGCTAAACCGGGGTTTGCTCTCTGCAGGTGCCATGAGCAGTCAGGTATAATCACAGCCCCCTTCTTTAGCTCCTTTCTTCTGAGGAGTCCGACCTGCCTCACTAACTGTAGTGAATTAACCCCCCATTTCTTCTGCCCCATGGAGGTGGGTGACAACATCTCAATCGTTATTTATGCCATGATTTTAGCCAGAGAAACTGAGGCATGAATCATCTGGCAAAGATGTAGGAGAGCTACAGGAACAGATCCCCGATCTCCTGGGTGCCTTTCCCCTGTTCTAACCACTGGGCACAGTAGTCTTGTGTGCATGCCTGACCTCTGTTCACCTCCATCACCCAGCAATGCTACTCAAGGTTCCTGCTTGTTCTGCCTGGTCAGAATCCTGACTATGAAGGGTCTAGGACCCTAGCCAGAGTTGGAGGAGGTTTACTGGAGCCAACCATTCACTGTATGAAATGTGGCCATCCCACTCAAAAACTGAACCACTCCATGCCATGGCACATGCCCCACTGTGCCCCTGCTCCTAGCACAGGGGCGGGCAAGCATTTTCGAAGGGGACCATTCCCAGAATTTGGGAAGTGGTCAAGGGCTGCACCCTCCCATAAAGGGGGTGTCGGGTCTGGGATGGAGGTTGGGCACAGAAGGGAGCTTGATATACAGGTGCAGGAGAGGATTCAGACAGGGTATAAGGTCCGCAAAGGGGTTGTGACCAGGAATGGGGGTGCAGGGTTTTGGGTTATGACCTAGGGCAGAAGGGGGTTGTAACCTGGGACAGGGATTGGGGTACAGGGTCTGGGAGGGCGGTGTAGGAGTGGTGGTGCGGAGGGTTTGGGTTGTGCCCTGGGGCAGGGGGCAGGAGGAGGAGTAGGGTGTTGGAGATCGGGGGTGCCAGGTGCAGCCTCTGGCCAGGAGGCACGTACCTTAGGCGGCTCCTGGCCAGCAGTCCAGCGGGACTCTGGGGCAGGATCCCTGCCTGCTGCAGCCCCACATGCCACACAAAGCAGCCAGCTGCAGGGGTCAGGGAGGCAGCTTGACAGTCCTGCTGGGCCACAGGATGGTGGTGGGCTGGATCTGGTGGTGTGGCCGGCCGGAATCGTCCCACAGGCTGTATTTAGCTTGCCCCTGTCCCAGGAAGACACCCTGGACACTCATAGCTCCTAGGGACTAAGGGCTGCATGCTCAAAAAAAGTTAGTCTCCTGAGTTTCAGTCAGGCTCCTACCTGTCTTCAAATAGTCCATCCTAAGCACTACCAGGCGTCCTGCGTACAGTGTCTTGACAGTCAGAGCCGGCTCCCGCTGCGAGACCCAACTGGAGATGACACTGCGCTCCTGGCAGCATGTGCTCAGCTCCTGGGGCGGAGGGAGGTGACCGGCGAGGCCACAGAAGAATCAAAAGGAAAAGTTTTTACTTCCAAATCCACCTCCCTGGGTCCACTTTGCAGATTAAAGGCCCCTCCCTGCCACACACAAGACGGGGTCTGTTAAGCTGCCCCAGGGTACCTTCCTAGGCAAATTCATTGGAAAAGGAGCAATGGCCAGGCTCCAGCAGTCCCATTCCCCTCAGATGAACATCTAGCACCTGTGACCCTTGTGCTCATCCCCACAAGACTGTGTTACTGTACCTCCGCTGCCTCAGCCAGCCCAGGCCCATCCTGTGGCCTGTGTTGTGAGTGTAACCTGCAGTTGAGAACACATCAGAACATTTCTTCATGCTTTCCAGCAATTCCCTGGCGGCTTCTGCATTAGCTAGTTCCACGACCTGGTCTGAATCTTCCAGGCACCAGATCTTCATAAGTATCTAGGAGCCTGGAGGTTCAGAGAGGTGCCTACTGGGATTTTTTTTTCCAAAGGGGCCTAAGTCCCATGGGTTTCAGTCAGAGATAGGTACCAAGGCACTTCTGAAAATCACACTTAGCGCCTGTCCATATTTTTAGACACGTCATGCTTTTGAAAATCTGGCCCAAAGTCCTCCACAAGCTTGGATCAGGTTGTTGACATACGGCTCACAAGGACAGCTGTGCTCACTGCGGACACCAGAAAGAAAGGGCTACAGTGAAACGTATTTAGTTGGCAGAAGGGAAGAGTGAGGGGTGATTTGATAGCAGCCTTTGACTTCCTGAAGGGGGGTTCCTAAGAAGATGGAGAGAGGCCATTCTTGGTGATGACAGATGACAGAACAAGGAGCAACAGTCTCAAGTTGTGAGTTAGGAGGTCTAGATTGGATATCAGGAAAAACTATTTCCCTTGGAAAACAAAAAAGCAATCCAGTAGCACTTTAAAGACTAACAAAATAATTTATTAGGTGATGAGCTTTTGTGGGACAGACCCACTTCTTCAGCTCATAACTATACCAGAACAGACTCAATATTTAAGGCACAGAGAACCAAAAATATCTGTCAACCTTGATTACTGTTTTTGGTTCTCTGTGCCTTAAATATGAAGTCTGTTCTGGTATGGCTATGATCTGAAGAAGTGGGTCTGTCCCACCTAAGCTCATCACCTAATAAATTATTTTGTTAGTCTTTAAAGTGCTACTGGACTGCTTTTTTGTTTTGATGGTACATAGACTAGCATGTCTATCTCTCTGTTACTATTTCCCTAGGAGAGTGGTGAAGCTCTGCAATGCATTACCGAAAGAGGTGGTGGAATCTCCATCCCTAGAGGTTTTTAAGTCCTGGCTTGACAAAGCCCTGGCTGGGATGATTTAGTGGGGGTTGATCCTGCTGTGGGCAGGGGGCTGGACTTGATGACCTCCTGAGGTCCCTTCCAGCCCTAGGATTCTCTGATTCTAAACTGGCACAAGCTTGAACCAAAGTGTTCTTGATGGTGGGTCCTTGCCTGTGGAATCTCCTGTTGGAAGATATCTAGAGAAATGCTACCACTGCTCAGTCACTGGCAAAACTCCCAGGATTTCACAGCTAGAGAGAGAGAATTCTAGTCTGAGTAGCTGGACTCTGGGATAGCAAGAGCAGAGCCCACTCTTCTGATTTATATGAGTAGCTTAATGAATATTGTACTCAGACACTACTCTGATCGACACCCGGGCGGCTGTGCAGATAGAGAAACAGATTGACTGGAACAGCACGAAGTGTGGCTTTTCTGCCTAGAAATCCCTCTTGAAACCGACTGAAACTGATTGACTTAGAAGCTGAGTAATGGGAAATAGAGACAGTCACCTACATCACTGAAACCCAGCCAACAGCTCTAATAAACGAGCTGGTGCCACTCGTCTGCTTCCTAGGAGAGAGGTCTTGGATTCCAAAGGCTGCCATCACGAGTGACAGGACTTGACTGCATTGCCAGCTCTCTCTGCAGCATGGTGGGAGATTGAATGGACAGAGAGCAAATTTTTTTGCCACAGGCTTGTTCAGATACTTCTTGGCAGCCACTCAATAACAAGTGGGACATCTTTATGTCACCTTCCTATTTGGGAGTCCGCTAATGGCTAATCAGCCCAATTCTGGAGCCACAGGTCTTATCACAGAAGGAGCAGCTTCTGGCAGCTGTTGGAGGGGCGCGGCGCAGTTTTTGATGCTCTTTTCTCATTCAGATACTCACCTCATGCCTGTCACCATGGTGCCTGAGCACCTAAAGGGTTACTCCCATTTTCCGGGTGGAGAAACTGAAGCACAGAGAGAAATGTCTCCTCCAGGAGAATCTGTGGTATTGTCAGGAACTGAACCCCCCAAACAGAACTTCTCCCTCAGCCCCTGACTTGTCCTTCTCAGTACGGGTGTGAAGCAGGGAAGCTTGCACAGCCACTGTCCTCATGCTACCTCATGGGGCTAAAGAGAAGGTTATGATTTCTTGGGCTGTGAGTTGGAAACCTTTCACCACCACTATGAAAGAACGGGTCAATGGTTTGCTCTAGAGAGATATCACCTCTTCCTCCCCAAAGCAAAGGATTCTGTTGTCAGTGATGGGCGTAGAAATGCCAAACAGGTACAGGATGAGCCGCTCTCATCCGGCACCCTTGCGACCTGACTGGTTCCAGATGAGAGAATTTGCCAGATGATGGGAGGTCGATATTTTCTAGCAATTACCAATACTTCCACTGCTTACTGGAAGACATTGAGGGGTTAATTACAGCTAAATAGCATCACAGAACACTGAGAGCCAGGACTGTAAACAGACTTTACGGGACCGCAGGAAACTTGGCTACCCCCGTGATAAGTGGTCATCTGGCTAACTAAACTCATGCCAGATTATGGAGTTTGTCAGATGAGAGAGTTCCGGATTAGAGAGGTTCAACCTGTACCATTTCTGCAGGTTCCTGGAAGGCTGGTTATACGCCCTTTGGAAACTCACCTTGTTAACGTTGCACATGGGTACAGTGAGGTGAAAAGGGGGTGCGGATTTTTCCAGGTGATTTGCTGCTGCAGCATTTCTTTGACGTGTGAGTGACAGTCTAGGCAGGATGGTTTTATTTCCATACAGGAGTCTGCCAGGGAGGGGATGTTTTCCAAATTGTTGCCACTGTCCCCTTCTCCCACAGATGACAACTTCCCAGACAGCCCATGCGCTGGCTGAAGAGTTTATAGGAAATGACAGTGAGTTTGAATATCTCTTGATCTGCTAGTAGCATCTGTAGAGACATGAGTGTTGGTTTCTCGGAAGGTGAAAGTAATTTCCCATAAGGTGAAAACTGAGCGTTGTTGCTACAGTCATTGAAATGAAAGGTTTCTCTCAGCCTTGCTTTCTCAGTCCCTTTGTATTCAGTGTTCTAGTCTTCTCCGTTTGATGCAGGACTTGGGTCAAATTCTGTTCTTGCTGCTACTGATGTGAATCACTCCTGACCATACTGATGTCAGTGGAGTTATTCTGGATTTACCTCGACTTACGTGAGAGTGGAATGTCTTTTTTTGTTAATTTTTTTGGTTTTTATCTTTTTTGTTTGTTTTGGGGGGGTTGAGTTTTTCTGTTTTTGTGTGTGTGAAGTGAGCATTTTGCTCTGTAAATGTTCTTTGTCCTTTTAAAGCTACAGCTGCCATTCTAGGGTCAAAGCTATTACAAGGGCTCCATTCTCCACCCCCTTGATAGTCCTTTAAATTCCCCATGGAACAATTTGGTTGAGCTAGGATTAAGGTGGAAAGATTATGGGAGACAGGAGAGAATCCAGAAGACTGGAAAAAGGAAAATATAGTGCCCGTCTATAAAAAGGGGAATAAGAACAATGCAGGAAACTACAGACCAGTCAGTTTAACTTCTGTGCCAGAAAAGATTATGGAACAAGTAATTAAGGAAATCATCTGCAAACACTTGGAAGGTGATAAACTGATAGGAAACAGCCAGCATGGATTTGCAAAGAACAAATCATGTCAAACCAATCTGATAGCTTTCTTTGGTAGGATACGAGCCTTGTGGAAAAGGGAGAAGGCGTGGATGTGGTATACCTAGATTTTAGTAAGGCATTTGATACAGTCTCGCAGGGTGTTCTTATGAATAAACTAGGCAAATACAACTTAGATGGGGCTACTATAAGGTGGGTACAACACTGGCTGGATAACCATACTCAGAGAGTAGTTATTAATGGTTCTCAATCCTGCTGGAAAGGTATATCAAGTGGGGTTTCACAGGGGTCTGTATTGGGACCAGTTCTGTTCAATATCTTTATCAACGATTTAGATATTGGCATAGAAAGTACGCTTATTAAGTTTGCAGATGATACCAAGCTAGGAGGGGTTGCAGCTGCTTTGGAGGATAGGGTCAAAATTCAAAATGATCTGAACAGATGGGAGAAATGGTCTGAGGTAAACAGGATGAAGTTTAATAAAGACAAATGCAAAGTGCTCCACGTAGGAAGGAACAATCGGTTTCACACATACAGAATGGGAAGCGACTGTCTAGGAAGGAGTATGACTGAAAGGGATCTAGGGGTTATAGTGGACCACAATTTAAATGAGTCAACAGTGTGATGCTGTTGCAAAAAGAGCAAACGTGATTCTGGGATGTATTAACAGGTGTGTTGTGAACAAGACACGAGAAGTCATTCTTCTGCTCTACTCTACACTGGTTAGGCCTCAGGTGGAGTACTGTGTCCAGTTCTGGGTGCCGCATTTCAGGAAAGGTGTGGAGAAATTGGAAAGGGTCCAGAAAAGAGAAACAAGAATGATCAAAGGTCTGGAGAACATGACCTATGAAGAAAGGCTGAAAGAATTGGGCTTGTTTAGTTTGGAAAAGAGAAGATTAAGGGGGAGGACATGATAGCAGTTTTCAGGTATCTAAAAGGGTGTCATAAGGAGGAGGGAGAAAACTTGTTCTTTTTGGCCTCTGAGGATAGAACAAGAAGCAATGGGCTTAAACTGCAGCAAGGGAAGTTTAGGTTGGACATTAGGAAAAAGTTCCTAACTCTCAGGGTGGTCAAACACTGGAATAAGTTGCCTAGGGAGGTTGTGGAATCTCCATTGCTGGAGATATTTAAGAACAGGTTGGATAAATGTCTATCAGGGATGGTCTAGACAGTACTTGGTCCTGCCATGAGGGCAAGGGGCTGGACTCGATGACCTCTCAAGGTTCCTTCCAGTCCTAGCATTCTATAATTCTATGATTCTATGATATCCATATGTAAGATAAAATCCTATTAGGGCATTGTCGTTTTACAATAAGCGAATGTTGGAAGGTTGCAATGTTCTAAGTTATGCCTGCACAATTTAAAAATAAACAATTAAAATATGGAAATGTGGAATTAAGGTACCTTAACCTTCTTAATTCTGCCCCATTTCTCTGCACACTCTCTGTCTAAATGCGTCCTTTACATTGTATTCCCAGTTTGTCCAATGGCCTGCTAAGTGACCTTGGGTAAATCATGTCACCTCTGTGGGCCTCAGTTTGCCCACCTGTGAAATGGGAATAATGACAGCAGCCTTCTTTGTAAGGTGTTATGAGCGTGACTGACAAAAAGAGCAATATAAGGGTTAGGTATGATAATTATTTTATTAGCAGTGTCAACTACACCCCGTCCATCATTTTCTGGTGCCACATTAGGGAATGTCCAAAAGTGTCCATCAAAACAAAATTGTTTTCATGGTCTGAGTAGCATTTCTCCACGTACTTTGGGTACCTACTGCCCACAGGCTACCCGCACGACTACGCCTTCTTCACCACTGCTTTGTTTAACAAGCCGGCTCCATCAGCATCTTGCCACGCACCTCACATATACACACTGTAACCATGTCCCTTCTTCTTGTCTATGTGAGCTGCAAGCAGCTTCTGCAGTCCACTCTCCATTGCTATACCAGAAGTCTCCAAGCCACAAGAAATGTGGGGGAAAACCAGGACCTCCATGACACCTGTGCAACCCACTTTACAAAGGAACACCTGAGTAGGGTGCAACAAACACAGCCGCTCATCTGTGGCCAGGAACTGGATCCAATGTATGTCTTCACAGGCGTTATTTTCGAACAAGCAGAAAATCATATTCTATGATATAAAACAACGGTGCATTCTGGGATGCTGCGTTCTGCTTTGGTCTCCTCGGGTGAAATCTATAGTGATTCCAGCACTTGGCAACTTAGGACTCATTGAAAGCGAGCGAGATGTAGGCTCCTAAATACCAACATAACTTTTGAAAATGGGTTTCACCTAAGAGACTTGGGAGCTTGCTTTCAAAACCGTAACTCTTGTGGGCTACGTCTACACGTGAAGCCAACATCGAAATAGCTTATTTCGATGTAGCAGCATCGAAATAGGCTATTTCGATGAATAAAGTCTACATGTCCTCCAGGGCTGGCAACGTTGATGTTCAACTTCGACGTTGCGCGGCACCACATCGAAATAGGCGCTGCGAGGGAACGTCTACACGCCAAAGTAGCACACATCGAAATAAGGGTGCCAGGCACAGCTGCAGACAGGGTCACAGGGTGGACTCAACAGCAAGCCGCTCCCTTAAAGGGCCCCTCCCAGACACAGTTGCACAAAACAACACAAGATCCACAGAGCCGACAACTGGTTGCAGACCCTGTGCCTGCAGCATGGATCCCCAGCTGCCGCAGCAGCAGCCAGAAGCCCTGGGCTAAGGGCTGCTGCCCACGGTGACCATAGAGCCCCGCAGGGGCTGGAGAGAGAGCATCTCTCAACCCCTCAGTTGATGGCCGCCATGGCAGACCCCGCTATTTCGAAGTTGCGGGACGCGCAACAACTACACGGTCCCTACTTCGACGTTGAACGTCGAAGTAGGGCGCTATTCCTATCCCCTCATGGGGTTAGCGACTTCGACGTCTCGCTGCCTAACGTCGAAGTTAACTTCGAAATAGCGCCCGGCGCGTGTAGCCGTGACGGGTGCTATTTCGAAGTTAATGCCGCTACTTCGAAGTAGCGTGCACGTGTAGACACAGCTTTGATGACCCTGTCAGAAGCAAGAAAAGGTTATAGGTAACTTTGGCACATTCACTCCACCCACCTGGGCCCACAGCCACTGCAGACCCCGGGGCAAGGTGGGAGCGAGGCCTGGCTCCCACTTTGTCCCGGAAGGGGAGGGGCCAAGGGTGGAAAGGGAGGGGGCCTACTGCCTGCAGCCCTTAGCACTGCCCAGATGACAGCACTTGCCTCCCGCCCCACGGTCTGTCCCAGCCACGCAGAGCAATGCTGCCATGGCACTTCAAAGGAGCTCAGACTTCTGACCTCCACCACTGCTAAAGCACCAGTAGCAGCAGCCAGGGCTCAGGGCCTGTTTGAAATGGCGAGTCCCAGGGCAATCACCCTGTTTGTCCCCATCGTGTCCGTCCCCACCCACCCCGTCCATGGGCCTGACTACATGCGGGTGTTGGTTGGACAGCTACTTGTCAACCAGAAGGAGCAAGACTTATAGAACATGTGCTAGCAGACACCTGAGCCTTATAAATAAGTCGACAGTGCTCCATCTGGGGGAGACGTGGCTGGCTGGCTTGTCCCTGTGGAGGGCTGAAGTGTCAGAGGCTGTGGAGGGCAGAGCCCTCAGGAAGACACAGGTGGGGTGGAGCAGCGTGGGATGCCAGAGATGGGGAAGGCAGTGGAACCCAGGTAAGAGGTGTGATGGGGTTCAGGGGTCCCAAGCTCTGCACCCCGTCCGCAGGCAGGAGTGACTCTCACTCAGCAGAACAGCGGGTTTATTAGCCGACAAGGCACAGTGTGGTACAGAGGGGTCAATACAGCCAGCAGAGACAGCCAGTCAAATCTGTGGTGGGGAGAGGAGGCCCCGAGGGGCCCCCGGAGCCGGGGCCTTGCCCCCTCCTTTGTCTGTCTCTCTCCCAGCCCAGACTAACTGCTTTCCAGCTCCCAGTTCCAATTCAAACCCCTCAGGCTCCACCTCCTCCTCTGTCTGCAGTACAGAGGTGTCACCTGGTTGCCTCGGTTATCCTCAGCAGGAGCCCCACCCCCTCTGTGAGCCACTCACATACACACACGTATCCCCCACCACCTCACAAGAGGTCCAGGAGAGGGTATTACTTCTGAAGATTTTTGGACTAGCCACTTCTCAGCTGGAGGGCTGAGCAGGGCGCAAAGACAGACAGCCCAAGGGAGACGAAACCCCTGCAACATCACACCCTGATGCAAGGGGACGTGCTTGGGACTCACCACTACCACCCTCCATTCAAGGAAGAGAGAAGCAAATTGGCCCTGAGAAGGGCAGTAACAGTGATCTGTGGTTGAGGAGAGATTAAATGGACTGGGAGCCTTGAGACTGGCCAGAGAAGGACGAAGAGTTATGCACTCTACGTAGTGGGGAGAGAGAGGTGGTGTCTCTGCATGTTCATGCTGGGATTCCTGAGCAGAGAATGGCTTAGGCTCTCCAACCACAACTATTAATTGTGTGATCAGGACACCTGCCCAAAGGGCATTCAGCTGCGGCTCCGATCTCCTTTTGCCTAATCCATCGGGGTGCGTTTTCTTGGCTCAGCATGACTCACTGGAGGCTTTCAGTATTCAGTACAGTAGGAAATGAAGCATAGAGAGCTGCCAGGTCAGATGGCAAGTGTAGTCGGTGTCCTTCCCAGGCAAGGCAGCATACTGGAAGCTGTGCTGAGAACCAGCCTGCACAGGGATGGTCCGACACACAACCAGCACAGGTAACTGCTGCGGGTCCTACCTATTTGCCTCAACTCAAGCCTGGATTATTCCATTTCCACCACCCACAGAACCTAAAGAGAAGGTCCATTGACCCAATATCCTACTACCTGCTCTGGGGTCAGAGGAACTTTTCAAGCTGACTTGCTTTTCTCCAGCAGCAACACTGGAGGAAAAGCACAAGCGTGAGCAAGAAGAGTGACTGGTCCCCCACATGCTCTCAACAGATCACGGCCTGAGTTACATCTTGGAGACATACACATCTAAAGGCCAAAGCTGATTCCAAACCCAGCAAGGCCTACGTGGGACTGGGGAGAGAAGAGGCAGATGGGAAGGGGTGGAGTGGCCATTAAACAATTCTGCTAGTATGACAGCTTTCTCTTGATGTTAGTTTGTCTCAAGTCATTATACAGGAGCCCAACAAAATAATCTGTCCAAAAGAAAACTCACCAGAGAGAAGCCTGGCCCTGGGTTTCACATCCTTGTATATGTCAAACCTACCCTCTCCTACAGAAATGCTGACACTCAACCTGTTATCCAAAGGAGCTAAGTGTTCTACCAGCCTTGGGCTGAATCTATGTCTTTCCTGCTGCTATTCATGGCCGTGTCTACACTAGCCCAAACTTCGAAATGGCCATGTAAATGGCCATTTCTAAGTTTACTAATGAAGTGCTGAAATACATATTCAGCGCCTCATTAGTATGCAGGCGGCCGCGGCACTTCAAAATTGACACAGCTCGCCGCCGCGCGGCTCGTCCTGATGGGGCTCCTTTTCGAAAGGACCCTGCCTACTTTGAAGTCCCCTTATTCCCTTCTGCTCACAGGAATAAGGGGACATCGAAGTAGGTGGGGTCCTTTTGAAAAGGAGCCCCGTTGGGACGAGCCACGCAGCGGCGAGCTGCGTCAATTTCGAAGTGCCGCGGCCACCCGTATGCTAATGAGGCGCTGAATATGTATTTCAGCGCTTCATTAGTAAACTTTGAAATGGCCATTTACATGGCCTTTTCGAAGTTTGAGGCTAGTGTAGACATGGCCCATGTGATACCCATTCCAAGAATAATTAGAGAAATTCCACTTTGAAGGTTAACACCAGCACTGTGTTCACCTCCTAAAAATAAATAACAGTGCAAGGCCTTTGTATCAGAGGAGAGGGTGGGGAGAACAAATAACTGCTTACAAAAATGTTCTCATGCTTCTAGAAGGCAGCTACATAAGAACATAAGAACAGCCATACTGGGTCAGACCAAAGGTCCATCTAGCCCAGTATCCTGTCTGCCGACAGTAGCCAATGCCTGGTGCCCCACAGGAGGTGAACCAAAGACAATGATCAAGCGATTTGTCTCCTGCCATCCATCTCCCGCCTTTGACAAAAGGCTAGTCACCATACCTTACCCCTTGCTAATAGCCATCTATGGACCTAACCTCCAAATATTTATCAAGCTCTTTTTTAAACTCTGTTAGAGTCCTGGCCTTCACAGCGTCCTCTGGTAAGGAGTTCTACAGGTCGATTGTGCGCTGTGTGAAGAAAAGCTTTCTTTTATTAGTTTTGAACCTGCTACCCATTAATTTCATGTGTCCTTAGACCTTCCCCTTCAGCAGGAATGGTGCTGTACTGCCTGACTCTAGCGTCACTTCAGTCCCTGCAGGTGGTGAAGGGGTCTGTTTGCAACGGAGTAGAAAGAGATCCAGGAGCTGTGATTTTCATTCCCATCGCATCAGCTACCCATGGAAAAATAGCTTATTGGGGCACCATCTGTGGAACGTGGCAAGGGCCACCATGAGCAGCAATGAGAAGCCACTGGACACTGACCCATCCCCTCTGCCTGAGCCACCAAAGAGGAAGAGGGGAAGGCCAAAGAAGCAGCCGCAGGTGAGTGTCATGGCCTTATGAAGAAAATTGAGAATGGCGTGTTGTTAGCCTGCTGGATGAGTAAGTCGCCACGGAGCAGGTGGTGGCTCACTGGCAGAGCCAAGAAATGCTGACATGAATGAACTTATGAAACTAAATTACGCACGGCTGTGCAGGACAAGCATGGCTTGTGGAGGTTCTGGGAGCAATGAGTTCTATAGTAAAAACTGCTGCTGCTGAGCAGAGGCACAGCATGTTACATTGCATGTTATATGCCGCCAGTGACAAACACTGTACCTAGGTGTCTCAAACATGCCTCCAAATTGGCAGCCCACACCATCCTTGGCCATTCAGTGTCATACGGAAAGTTCTCCACAGCACTATTCTAGCACTCAAGAGTGTTGGACAATAGAGCCGTGTGCATTTATTTTTTTTTGCGGGGGGGGTAAATAGTTTATTCATTGAACCATGCAATTTGGGTTCAACTACAATGGTTTGCAAATTTGGGATGAATTGGTGAACCATTTCAGCTGGGAGAAAAAGGAAGGGATTTCCAGATAAACTGATGCTTTGGTTCAAAAGAAAAAAGCAGTCCAGTAGCACTTTAAAGACTAACAGAATAATTTATTAGGTGATAAGCTTTTGTGGGACAGACCCACTTCTTCAGATCATAGCTATACCAGTTCAAAAGAGCTTGCCTTTCCCTTTCAAATTCGGTGACTTCAATCTAAAACCACAAAAAAGTGGAAAACAAAGTGATCTATTTCCTTTCGGATGGAATACAATATTTATATGACCCAAAACAAATTTCGGGTGGATTTTTTTTGGTTCATCCACTGAGCTGAAAAATCAGTTATCCCCCCACCACAGCTCTAGTGAGGAGTTACCTTGTTTTGCTATTGTGGGAGTGACTTGGCGATGGGGAAAAAGGAAGAGCTCTTTCACTCCTCATTCCATGCATCACAGCTGGAATGAACATAATTTTGTCCTACATATATGCATAATACTCATGGTCATATGCATGCAAAGCCAAATGCATGTTTGTGTGTTTATATGCATCAAATATACCTTCAGTGTAGCCACGTACAAGCTACGTCTACACTGGGACGCTACATCGAAATAGCTTATTTCGATGTAGCAAAATTGAAATAAGCTATTTCGATGAATAGCGTCTACACATCCTCCAGGGCTGGTGCAGTCGACGTTCAACGTCGACATTGGGCAGCACTACATCGAAGGAGGTGCTGCAGGGGAGCGTCTACACACCAAAGAGGCCCAAATCGAAATAAGGGTGCCAGGAACAGCTGCAGACAGGGTCACAGGGTGGACTAGCGCTTCCGGGGCAACAGCTAGCCGCTCCCTTAAAGGGCCCCTCCCAGATACACTCAGCCTGCACAGCACACGGTCTGCAGAGCCACAAGCCCGCACACCCCGTGGAAGCAGCATGGACCCCCAGCAGCAGCAGCAGCAGCAGCCAGAGGTCCCCACACCCGCCCCTGCAGGACCAGTGGCTGCCCTGCTCAGTGCTATGCAGGAGGCAGCTGACCATCTTTTATTTCAGGAAGATGAGCAGTCCTCGGGGGATGAGGAAGCAGCCCCAGACCTTGCTGCCCTCCCAGCCCCCCCCGCCTCCCGCTGCACATGCCGCCGGCTGTGGAGATATCACACGAGCACAGACTGGTGGGAGCAGCTGGTGCTCGGCGAGTGGGACAACGACCGCTGGCTCCGGAACTTCCGGATGAGCCGACAGACATTCCTGGAGCTCTGCCAGTGGCTCACCCCTGTCTTACGGCACCAGGACACCCCCATGCGACGTGCCCTGACAGTAGAGAAATGGGTCGGCATCGCTGTCTGGAAGCTGGCCACTCCAGACAGCTACCGATCCGTAGGGCAGCAGTTCGGCGTGGGCAAGGCCACCATCGGAGCTGTCCTCATGGAGGTAAGAGGAGCCAGGGGGATGGGGGGAGCCCTGTGGGGACGGAGGGAGCCCTGTGGGGAGGGCCGGACACACCCTGCATACCCCTCACTGGTGCTCTCTCATGTCCTTCCCCTGCAGGTCATCCGCGCAATCAATGCCCTGCTCCTCCACAGGCTCGTGCGGCTTGGGGACCCGGATGCTGCCATCGCGGGGTTTGCCAGCCTGGGCTTCCCAGATTGCTTTGGGGCTCTGGATGGGACCCATATCCCCATCCGTGCCCCGGAGCACAACGGAGGATGCTTCCTCAATAGGAAGGGATAACATTCCGTGGTCCTGCAGGTCTTGGTGGACAGCCGGGGCCGCCTCTTGGACATTTATGTCGGCTGGCCTGGCAGCACCCATGACGCCCGGGTGTTCAGAAATTCGGGCTTGTGCTGCCGGCTGGAGGCGGGGACCTACATCTCCCAGCGGGAGGTCCCTGTGGGGGACACCACCCTGCCCCTCTGCGTCGTTGCAGACACGATGTACCCCCTCCGGCCCTGGCTCACGCACCCCTACACGGGCCACGTCACAGCCAGCCAGGAGCGGTTCAACACGCACTTGAACCATGCGCGCCAGGTGGTCGAGCGCACTTTCAGCCGCCTCAAAGGGCACTGGAGGTGTCTCCTCACCCGCCTGAATGCAGGCCTCACCAACATCCCCCAGGTTGTGGGCGTGTGCAGCGCACTCTACAACCTGGTGGAGAGCAAGGGAGAGGCCTTCTTCCAGGGCTGGGCTGTGGAGGCTGGCAGGGCTGACGTCCAGCCACCCGCTGCCCCCAGTCGCCAGGTCGACCCTGAGGGGATCTGGGTCCGGGAGGCCCTGCGGGCCCATTTTGACCAGGCTGCGGAGTGAATGCTGGCAGGGCCAGCTGCTGGTGAGCCACCCACTGCACCCACCCATCCTCCACAACACTCCCTGCCCCCACGCCCACACCACAGAGCACCCGAGAGCACACACACCCTCACACTTTTCTTTGAAATAAATGGAAATGTTGTTTGAAACAAAACAGTGCAACATTATTATTAACAGAGGGAAGGGGGGAACTATGTACATGGGGGGCAGAACAAAAACTATTTACAAACATGGGGGTAATATGTACAAAGGGGGGGCAACATCCTCGGCCCCGCACCCTATTGTCCAGCGCCTGGTGTTGGGGGGCGCAACCCACGTCTCGGCCGGAGCCAGGTCGAGGCTGGGTGGGGGCTGGGAGAACCAGCAAATAGGGCCGGCCGGTGTCCGCAGGCCCATGGTCCCCCTCGGCGGCAGGCCCCAGGGTGGCAGACGGTGGAGGGATGGCAGGTGGAGCGGCGGGCGGAGCGACAGGGGGGGCCAGGTGCTGCTCAATCTGGTGGAATGTGCGCATGAAGGCCCCCCAAGCCTCCTGGCGCCAGGCCAGAGCTCACTCCTGGAGCTCTAGCCACCGCTCCTCCACCCGCAGGCACCACTCCGACACCTCCAGCTGACGGCAGAGGGTCGCGAGCAGCTGGGGGTCCGTGGCCATCCGTGGGTGGCTCCTCCTCTGTAGGTCTTGTCCTGGGGCTGGTCTGTGCTCTGCCGAGGGGCTGGCCTGCTGGGATGGCCCCGGTGGGCTCTCCAGGACCACGGACACCTCGCCGGCGCTCTCCGGGCCCTCCGATGGTGCAGCTGCAGAACACAGGGGGGAACAAGAGTGGAGACAGCCGTTAGTGTGGGCCCTGACCCGTGGCCCTTGTCCCCCCACCCCTCTGCTGCTGGTTCCCCATCCCTGTCCCCCGGAGATGATGCTGCTGCTGATGGGTGCCCCCCCCCACGGGGGACCCTAGGTTCCCCTCTCCCCATCCCCAGGGATGGGGCATGGTGCTGTCCTGCTGGGGGGCAGGGGCTGATGCACTCTTCTGAGGGACATGCCACTGCTGTCCTTGGGGCCATGGTCATCTGGGCGTGTGGAGGGCCCTGGTCATGTCTCTTGTCCCTGCCCCTTAACCCCGGGGCTGTGCACCGGGGGGGTACATACCTGGCGGTCCGCTCCCACGTTCAGGGGACACCCATTGGGCAGACGCCCTGCTGGAGCTGCGGGACGGGAGGGCGATGTGGAGCCCCCCGTCGCTGGAGGACTCCCCCCCCTCCTCCTCCTCCAGCGTCCCAGGGGTGGGCTTCTGGGGGGGGCCCTGGGGTGCGGGGCTGGCCTCCGGGGCGGACTCCGTCTCCGGGGCCTGCTGGGGCTCATCGGCCGATGTGTCAAGAGTGTCCAGGGGGGAGGAGGTGTGCCGGGGGCCCAGGATGGACCTGAGCTCCCTGTAAAAGGGGCAAGTGGCACGGGCGGCCCCAGATCGGCTGGCCGCGTCCCGGGCCCGGGCGTAACCCTGCCGCAGCTCCTTCACTTTACTCCTGACGTGGTCAAGAGTGCGGGCAGGGTGACCCCGAACAGCCAGGCCCTTGGCCAGCCAAGCGAACGTATCCGCGTTCCGCCTTTTGCTCCCCATTACCTGGAGCACCTCCTCCTCACCCCAGAGCCCCAGCAGGTCCCGGATCTTGCCTCCATCCAGGAGGGGCCCCGCTGCCTCTTCCCCCTCTGGCTGGCAGGCTGGGAGCCCTGGATCCCCTTGGGGGGGTGCCCTGGGGGCACTTGGGGGGCTGGCTGGCTGCCATGAGGTGCAGGGCGTGGGCTGGGGCTCCTGAAGTCCGTGCAGGCTGTGCACGTGGCAGTGCTGCTGCCTGCACGAGCTCTCAGCTTCCTGCACAGGAAATAAGGGGGAGGGGAGCTTTAAGGGGCTGCTGCACGCGGCGACCATAGAGCTCAGGGGCTGGAGAGAGCGTCTCTCAACCCCTCAGCTGATGGCCGCCATGGAGGACCCCACTATTTCGATGTTGCAGGACACGGATCATCTACACGTGCCCTACTTCAACGTTCAACGTTGAAGTAGGGCGCTATTGCCATCTCCTCATGAGGATAGCGACTTTGACGTCTCGCCACCTTACGTCGATTTCAACTTCGAAATAGCGCTCGGCACGTGTAGACGCGGAGGGTGCTATTTTGAAGTTGGCACGGCTACTTCAAAATAGCTGGCTAGTGTGGATGCGGCTACATAAATATGTACAGGAGCATATGCACCCTCCCTGGAAAGAAATGTACAATGAAAGGTATGTGCTGAAATGTTTAGGTACGTCATATGTCCATGTGTTGTACATACACAACACATGGGCATATTCACATGTGCTAAGGCATCCTCCTGTATGCACACTTTAGGGTAAACTGGGCAAGATGAGATTTTCATTGGTAAATGTAGATTTCACCCTGCACACACAAACCAGTTAAAAGACAGGTACAACTGAGAAAAATGAGAACTTCTTAGTGCTTGTTTTACTTGGTACATTTTGACATGATGGTGACAATTTGTATTCAACAAGTGATAATGCTTTAATGTTTTGACTTCCAACATCAACAGTTGTTAGATAATTATTGTCTGATCCCCCAAGTTCCCCAAATCCAAAACTTTTAAAAAAATCATAATTTTGTGCAACCATGAAAATTTACAATCTATAAAAAATAGAAAAACGCTTTAAAATATTGGTCTATCCATTGTATTTCCACCCCCCCCCCCAAAAAAAAAGAAAAAAATAAATCTGCCAAGTTTACACCTAGGCAACCTGTGCCCCCACCTCACCAGCAGTGTACTCTGAAAAGTTCATAGTTTGCTCTCAGAATGACCCTGATCAAGCAGACACAGAGAAGTATTAATAGAGACAACCCCCTCAAAAATTGCAGGTCCCAGCTACAGCAGACAAATCCGAGGTAAAATTTGATACAGCACCATTATGGATTTAAAAGTCACTCTGAGTGCACAAGCTAAGAATAGGACAGTCAGCATGCTCAGACAGTGAATGGGGGTCTGGAACACTGACAGCTGAGAACATGGAACTGAAATCAACGTGTGCCTTCTGATATCACCTTCCTTGTCTTTATTTGTCTGACTTTCCTAGCTGACACTTGCCGGAGAGCTTTCGTATTCATTTTCCTTTTCCCCTTCCCTGTTTGCAAGAAGAGGTTCTCACCATGGTCATATAAACGTATCACCCCTCCTTTGCAAGCCCTGTGTACAAACTAATGTTATACTTAGGCAGTAATGAGGCATAATTTTCTGTAAAGACTAGGAATCCAAAAGGCAAACATTTCAGACAAAGGGTGAATTCTGGAGAGAGATTTTAGTGAGTCAGGCCACAGGGTTAGCACTTTAGGTTCACATACCCAAACAGTGCAGTTATTGGAAAAGATTGTTTTGAGCTGGTGTCATGTCTTGTAAATTCCCTATAGCTATCTATAGCTGGGTGGATGCGTTGGTGACTCCTGGGAGACTCAGCATGGGATATGTATAGAGCCTTTCATTTCCTGGTCCTGGCAGTTTCACCTGAGGCCTTAGGACACTTCTTAGTGGATTGTAACATCATCATGCGTTGCCTAGCAGACCAGCTTTTTCTCTAAGGAGGTTGACCTTCAAGGGAAGGAAGGGCATGTTATCAGAGAGGGGAAGAAGGAACTTGTACACCTTCTGTCCTACAGATAAATGGAGGACTTCTGCCTCCAGGGCAATGAACATAGCCCACATCTCACATTCTCTTCATTTACAAACTTAAAACAAAGCAGCCTGCTTGGTTTTATTCCCCCCCGGCCTAGAGTTTAAATAAGGAACCCACAGAATGTGAGCCGATGTGCGTGTGCCGATCCGTAGCTGTTTGCTTTATGCCACCAAGTACTCTATCTCCCTTCTGCCCTTTCTATGCATCTGTTCAGCTTTATTCTCCTGCGGGAACCGATCCAGCACAAGCAAGATTCCTTCTGAGTCAGTACTGAATAGGTGCCCCGTGCTGCTTTCAGATGTGACATAAGATCAAGGGCTTCCTAACCACTTGTGGTCCTTTAGTATGTTCTGCAAGAGATCGGGTGATAACCCTGGTGTGCTGGCAAAATTCCAGTTCAGGGAACTACTTCTTGAACTCCCACGGCAGTTGAAATTGGAGCAGGTGTTCTTTGCTTGCTGTCATGCTTGTTCTGTACCATCGCTGTGGTCCATACCCAGCAGTGCCTGCATTTTGGCTCCAGAACAAGCGATCCCTTGCAGCTGATATAATCTGTATACTTCCTTGGGAACTGCAGCCACAACAGACACCTCCTATTCCTAACTTCATAGCATCCGGTTAGCGATAATTTGCACAAGAAAATATGTATCTGTCTTGGGAATGGCTCTGGGTCCCATTGCTCTAGTATTGGAGGGCCTCGCAACCTCTGGGGGGGAGCTGAGGTATAGAGTCTGTGCCTTGCTGAAGGTCACGTGGGACACCAGTGGTAAAGAAGGGAATTGGCCCTGGCAGCCAAGTCCCAGGCTATCACTCTGACCACTGGGTCCTCCTGCCTGCCTGGATACTGCATGTTCTGCAAATGCACTGTGGCCATCTTCAAATGCAGGTTAGACAAAGAGCAGAAACAAAGAGCAGAGCCAGTGGTATGGAACACCAGCAAGTTCATTGGGCACCACACGTGGTCCATGGACCACAGCATGAGATGCACTGGGCTACCACTGGAAAGTTATTATTTGATTGCTGGGTATTCAAATTGTCAGAGTAACAGTTACACTTTTTTTGTCCAAACAGGAGGTTCTGGGACCTTTGCCCCTAAAGAAACCACGAGGAAGGCCAAAAGGAAGCAAAAAACTGAGTGGCAGCGGTGGACAGACGGTAAGAGGGTGTGGCATGTGCTCAGCTTATGGGAGGATGCAGAGTTCACTCACAAGCAAACCCTGCCCTTCTGTGCACAGGAGAGGTGCTCTCTCATTTAAAGGCAGGCCCTTTGTATTGTCTCCTTTCCACATTTTGTCTTTAAGCTCCCACAAACTTTACGTGTCTCTCTCACTGCTAGTGCTTCACCATCACTCTCTGCCTCCACTGATTGTCTTCTGTCATCTGCCATTGCCTAGTCACCTTCAGCCTTCTCCCTTCTCAGTCTTGCGTAGTCCTTTTCATAGTCAACCTAACCCTTTTCATGCTAAATCTCTGACACCTACAGGGCCACCTCCTTCTCTTCTTCATCCTGCCTATTGTCCAAGTGCTCCTCAACCTCAGACTCATGTTCCTTTTCATCGGTGTTGTAACTAGGGCATGGTGATCGAGGCATTTCCCTCAGGTGCATTACTGTGGGGGCTCAGAAAAATAATACAGAAAAATTTAAGACAGCTACTAAGTTATCTTCACTGTCGTGCCTCCTGCCATGGCAGCACCCCAGGGACGGTCAACCACTCCTTGGCTACGTCTACACGTGCACGCTACATCGAAATAGCTTATTTCGATGTAGCGACATCGAAATAGTGTATTTCGATGAATAACGTCTACACGTCCTCCAGGGCTGGCAACGTCGACGTTCAACTTCGACGTTGGGCAGCACCACATCGAAATAGGCGCTGCGAGGGAACGTCTACACGCCAAAGTAGCACATATCGAAATAAGGGTGCCAGGAACAGCTGCAGACAGGGTCACAGGGCAGACTCAACAGCAAGCCACTCCCTTAAAGGGCCCCTCCCAGACACAGTTGCACTAAACAACACAAGATCCACAGAGCTGACAACTGGTTGCAGACCCTGTGCATGCAGCATGGACCCCAGCTGCAGCAGCAGCAGCAGCCAGAAGCCCTGGGCTAAGGGCTGCTGCACACGATGACCATAGAGCCCCGCAGGGGCTGGAGAGATAGCGTCTCTCAACCCCTCAGCTGATGGCCGCCATGGCGGACCCCGCTATTTCGATGGTGCGGGACGCAGATCGTCTACACGGTCCCTACTTCGACGTTCAACTTCGAAGTAGGGCAGTATTCCCATCCCCTCATGGGGTTAGCGACTTCGACGTCTCACCACCCAACGTCAATTTCAGCTTCGAAATAGCGCCCAACACGTGTAGCCGTGATGGGCACTATTTCGAAGTTGGCGCCGCTACTTCGAAGTAGCATGCACGTGTAGACACGGCCCTTAAGAGCACCATCTCCTTAGGGGTGCATCTTTTTCAAACTGGCATAGTAAAATAATATGCTTTGCAACAAAGTTTTTATCCGATTTCTTAAAAAATGTTTCGTTTATGAGGTCCATGGTAAAGTCAATGTGGCAATCCCTTAAACTTATGTTTCCAATTTTCAAAATAACTATTTTAACCGGGAGCGTGCGTGAGCCATTAAAGGCTATTGTATTTAAGTTTAAGAACTGAAGTTTTAAATATGACAGCTATTTGAATGCCTCAGAAATTTTGTCAGAGATTCAGAGTTTTAAACATCAGGCATTAGTACTGTTGCCAAACGTTTCATCTGCAACTTGTTTGGCCCTTCTACAGTTAGTTCATGAATACAGTGTGGCCGAATCTTATCCAAATTTGGAAATCCCCCTGTGAATATTTCTCTGCTTGTCAGTGACTGTGGCTTCGTGCAAAAGAAGTTTTAGTAAACTAAAATAAATTAAGAACTACCTTTGTGCATCCATGGGCCAGGAGAGATTATCAGGCATGTCCACCTTATCAATAGAACATGACATAGTGAATAATACTAATTTTAACACAGTTATTAATGAGTTGCCTCATTAAAAGTGCGCAAAGTACAATTATAAACAAATACCTAATAGTACCTGACATGGTGATATTTTGTAATTATATATATTACGATATGTATGTACTAATTGATTGTTATGCAAATCTCATAACTATAATAAAAATCATGTTATTGTTATTGTTGTTATTTATGTATTTTCCTTTTTTCTACAGAATAACTGTACTGAATATATAAACATGAGAGAGCGCAATTTTATATTCTTGCCTCAGGCACAAAATTAGCTAGTTACGGCACTGATCCTCATCCTAATTGTCCCCTCAGTCATAGTTGTCCTCCTCTTCACGCTGCTTCTCCTAGAGGTGCTCCTCCTTTTCCACTGTGTCTTTCCTCTTCTTGGCCTTTCTCCACCACCATCACATAGTCCCATCTGGTCCCTCTGCTTCCTAATCATGTTCTTTCTTCTTTCAGTTTACTGGCTCTGCTTCCTCTGCTAGCCCTTCTCCTAATCTCCTCCTCCTGGTTCCTCTTCCTCCCAGTTTGAATTTTCGTCCTCATTTGTATACTCCTCCTCTGACATCCTCCAATTCTGCCTTCTCGATATCCTCCATTACACTGCCCCTACTCGGCCCAGTCTTGTGCTTCACCTGTCTAGTTGTATTCCAAGTCCTCTTTTCCATATAGCTCCTCCTTCTAGGTGTCATAGTCTGCGTCCTAGTCTACCCGCTCCTAATCCACATCTGTCTGTCCTCCTCTCTGCTGTATGGCTGAAAACTTCCTTCTCTTCCTCTGTCTCTATTCAGTCCTCACCACCCTTTGCCCACTCTGCTTTCTGCTAAGATCCCACCAAGTTTTCCTAGTTGTTAAACTCCTAATCATAATCTGCAGTCACACAGAAAAACCTTTAAATGAAGCCACTCTGACCAAGTGTAGGCCTGGCCTACAGTTAAAGGTTAGGGCAACATAGCTACTGTGTCCAGAAGTGTAAAAAAATTCATGTCTCTGAAAACTGTTGCTGTGAAAAATTCAACCTTCTCAGTGCTGTAACGAGGCTGCTCTAACACTTAGAGCAGCTGCACTTAGGCCAATGGAAGAATGCTTCTGTTAACCTACAGTACCACTGCCTTGTGAGGTGGAAGTTCCTCCAGTGTTAGTAAAACCCCTTCCATTGCCATAAGGAGAATCTAAACTGCAGCTCAACAACACTATGGCTGTGGCACTGTAGTGCAAACATGGCCTTAGTGGGTGTGTCTACACTAGCTGGCTACTTCAAAGTAGCTGGCACAATGTCGAAATAGCACGCGTTGCGTCTACACGCGCCGTGTGCTTTTTCGATATTGAAATCAACGTTAGGCAGCAAGACATCGAAATCGTTATTCCCATCTGCAGATGGGAATAGCGCCCTACTTCGACGTTCAACATCAAAGTAGGGCATGTGTAGATGATCTGTGTCCCGCTACTTCGAAATAGCAGGGTCCTTCATGGCGACCATCAGCTGAGGGGTTGAGAGACGCTCTGTCCAGCCCCTGCAGGGCTCTATGGTCACTGAGTGCAGCAGCCCTTAGCCCAGGGCTTCTGGCTGCTGCTGCTGCAGCTGGGGGTCCATGCTGCATGTACAGGGTCTGCAACCAGTTGTTGGCTCTGTGAATCTCATGCTGTGCAGGCCGTGTGTGTCTGGGAGGGGCCCTTTAAGGGAGCGGCTTGGGGCTATGCTGGCCCCTTATTTTGACAGGGAGCGCTTGTGTGTGTGGACGCTCCACATTTCCTTCTGGGGTGGCTCCTTTTGACGTTCTCCATCGCTACTTCGACATTGAACGTCGATGGCACCAGCCCTGGAGGATGTGTAGATGATACACGTTGAAGTAGCCTATTTTGATGTTCTTACTACTTCAATGTTCTTGGCTACTTCAATGTAGTGTGCTAGTGTAGACGTAGCCAGTGTGTGGATCACAACTACAGTAAGTTGTGAAAGAGGCCTAGATCATATCTTTTGTTTTAACTAAAGGTCGAATCTTCAGCTGAGAAAAGACCAAGAGGACGTCCCCGGAAGTGGGTAAGTACTGTGACATCGGAATCCTCCTTTGTTCCCTCTCTTTGTGTTCCTTCTCTCAAAACTCAGAGGATCGCCCAGATTTATGATCTGCTCCTCTTCTCAAGATCCTTTGGTGTGCTGATGCTCTTTCAGCCTCGGAGGCTTAGACGCAACCTGAGCACTGATCTGGCCCAACAAGGGAGCAAGAATCTTCCTCCTATTCTACCCCCTTAAGTCAGGAAGCATCTCTTGTTGAGGCATTTGCCACCACTAAGAGCAGCCTATTTGCAACCGCTCTTCGGGTAGCTGAATGCTGCTATCAGATTCCCCCCCATCACTCTTCTGTTCCGCAGAGTAAATTAACCCAGTTCCATCAGCCTCTGCTTGTAAGTCATGAGCCCCAGGCCCCTAAGCACTTTTGTCCCCCTTGTCTGGACCCTCTCCAATTTGCCTACAATCTTTCTGCAGTGGACACAACACTCCACGTGTGACGTCACCTCAACAAGGAGCAATGGTCTCGGGTTGCAATGGGGGAGGTCTAGGTGGATATTAAGAAAATCTATTTCGCCAGGAGGGTAGTGAAGCACTGGAATGGATTGCTGAGGGGAGTGTGGAATCTCTGTTCTTAAGAGGTTTTTAAGGCCAGGCTTGACAAAGCCCTGCAAACTTCAACCTCTAAGAAGAGGTTTAGGAGGCAAAAGGGGACTCCGTCTCTTGTCTCAGTCAAGGTGGCTAGACAAATGGGTTCTATGCCAGTGAGTTGTGTTACTAACAGGCTACAGAAGGCATATGTGAGCGAAGAAGTTGCCAGTCTTCCATGACAGAGACAGTGGTGGTTTGTTTATACTCCTGCTAATTTTACCCATTGCTCTGTCATAATCTGAGTATGTTCATCTCTACAAATTGAACTTCTCCAGTTCAGCACTCTTTCGTCCTGCAACATCTGTAAGCAGGTAGGAATTTACTTAGCTGGACAACCACTTATCATGGGTGTGGCCATGTTTCCTGTGGTCCCATAAAGTTTGTTCACAGCCACCAGTCCTGGCTCTCAGTGCTCTTTGCTGTTATTTAGCTGTACTTTATCCCTAAATGTCGTCTCAGAGCCCAGTAAGCAGTGGAAGTGTTGATAATGCTGCAAGACAATATGGACCTCCCCTAATCCGACAAATGCTCTTGTTAGGCACCAGTCAGGTCCTGAGGGTGCTGGACTAGAGAGGTTCAACCTGCAGTTATTGCCACAAGATCCGTCTTTTCTCCCAGGCCAATAAGGAGGTGGATGAGGCTGGATAGGTGAGGGGACCTCTGGTGGGATGAGTGCCTGGGATGTTGTCACCATGGGAGTGATGCATCCGCTTAGCTGAACAGTGAGTATAGCAGAGGTGGGAAAGCCTCGCTTGGTGTGCTATTACTATAGAGCTGCAAAAATCTAAACAAGCACATATGCAGAAAGTTGAGGCTCCCTATGCAGCATAATGAGGGAGCTGCTCTGCTAGATGCAGAACACTGACCAGCTGTGAAACACCTGCCGGCACAATCTGCCCTGTGGTTAAACTGACATTAACGCGTAGGAAAAAGACTGGCTCAGCCATGCCTCATAGCCCTGCCTGACACATGACCCATATACCTGCAGATGGATATCTGCCTGGGGGGTTCTAAAGAGGCAGTGAGGCAAGGAGTAGTAGGAAGAATTGAGCGAGAGGGACAAAGATTCACACTTGAGCTTGGCTGAAAAGGCTGATCCAGCAGGGGAAATATAGTCCAGTTGTTAGGGCACGAGTTTGTGTCCTGTGTGACTTTTTTCTGTGCCTCAGTTTCCCCAACTGTCCCATCAAGTTAACAGCCTTGCCCTGTGTAGTGGGGCAGAATTGTACTACTATTGTGAACTGCTGCCTGCCCTGGACTGAGGGCTGGGCTGGTACTGTATTGCAACTGTGAGCTGTTGCCCCGCCCCAAACTGAGGGCTGGGGCCTGTGCTCAAACCCTTGTGTTGCTGCTCCGCCCTGGACTGAGGGCTGGACCGGGATTTTGTTGCACTGGTGAACTGCTGCCCCGCCCTGAACTGAGGGCTGGGCCAGTACTGTATTGCTATTGAGAACTGCTGCCCCGCCCTAGACTGAGGGCTGGGCCTGTACTGTATTGTAACGGGAACTGCTGACCGCCCCGAACTGAGTGTGGGGCTGGTGTTCTAACCCCTTTTTGGGTGCCGCCCGCCCTAGGCCAAGGGCTGGGCGTCTCGGGACGCTTACACCCTGCTTCCCAGAGTATTATGAGGATAAATGTTTTAAATACGGTGAGACGCTAAGATGCTATGTTAATAAGGACTATATAACTAACTACCTCAGACAGACAGAAAAGACATTCAAAGGCACTGAGGGAATTAATGAGTGTTCTTGAACTCAGAAGGAAATGAAATAAGAATTGCCTCTCTGTGACATAGCCTTGCACTGTCCTTTGACAGCTAAAACTTCCTGTTACAGTTTTGGGCATCACATCACAGATTAGCAGCATTAAAAAGCAGAGCTGGTTGGGAACTTTCCATGAATGCTTTTTATTGAAAATTGCAGTTTCTACAAAACTGAAATGTTTCCCACAGGGAATTTTTTGTTTCCCTCCAGATACAAAATAGATAATTTTGGGTTGAGTTGACCCAAATCAGAACATTTTCAGCTCAAATTGAATTTAAAAGGTTTGTATCAGCTCAGTTTGGTGTTAACTTGTGTCCACCTGAGCTGATGCAGTGCCTCCAGGGAGATGGAAGTTCAAGTGTTATCTTCTATGAGTCAGACTCCCTGACTGGACTCCATTTTTCACTGGAATCTGTGAATACGGATGGTGAAATGTGACCAGTGGCTTGTGTCCCATTGTGATGCAATCCTTTATCCTACCTTGCTGCTTTTACATCACGTTGTCAGTGTGTGTTGATAATTTCAGGACCCCCACCAAACTGATCTGAGGATCAAACTTTCTATGTATCCATCACACTGATGCACAGAAGATCCTCTTTATTTTCCATCGGCAAAGGGTTCAGTGGACTGGAAATGTGACGAGACCCAAGTTAAACTGCTGCCTGCTCGTTCACAAACTGCAACTGATTTGTATTTCTGATATTCCACATTCAGGCTATGGGATTTCCTAGTTAATCTGACAGGTCACTGACTTGTGCACTTGCCTCCGATGCAAGAGTGTTCTCCACTAAGCCGGTAAAAAGTCCTGTGGCACCTTACAGATTAACAGATATTTGGGAGCATAAGCTTTCTTGGGCAAAGACCCGCTTCGTCAGACAAAGCGGGTCTTTGCCCAAGAAAGCTTATGCCCCAAAATATGTGCTAGTCTGTAATGTGCCACAGGACTTCTTGTTGTTTTTGAAGATACAGACTAACTCGGCTACCTTTCTTATCCTTGTCCCCACTAAGCCGACATCGTGCAGGCTGCAGGGCTGCCACCTTCACAAGTATAAAAACAGAATGCCTTCAACAACTGTGCCATACTCTCGCACACCCCATACATAACAGGCACTCATCGGGATACCACACACAGTATTCATGTGTCCTGGCACACATACGGTCAACACAGGCACAGGCTAAGAAGATGGGTGAGTCCTCGCTCCTGCCCAGTCAATCATTTAAAAGCCACTAATCAAAGATTTTTTTTGTGCTGATCGAATTGTTTGGACGGGTTGCTCTGCATTTTATCTGACATGATTTCTTTTTGTTGTGGTTGTTTTCTTTACAGCCTCAGCTACTGATCCAGAAGAAGGAAATCCAGGAAGAATATCTCCAAGAGGGAAGTGACCTGAATTCTAATTCACCGTCTGCTGCAGGAGGTTTGAGATTAGATAAACAGATTTACACAATGTTAAAATATACAGCCATTTTTACAGTCAGCCATGCTTCCATCCCACCATCTGTAGCCCCATGTGCTAGGACTCTGCTGGAGCTAAGCAGTGGTGGGATGTGTCAGTGCTTGAATGCAAGACCTCCAAAGAACACTGCATCATGTAGGGTTAGCAAGCCAGGATGTAACCCTTCCCTCTGTCTCAGTAATGAATATTCCAGCATGGTGTTACAGACAGAGAGGAAGCACCCTACTTCTGGCTTTCCAGCAAGTAGTTAGACTGAAGTCCAGACCACTTAGGACGTACTTAAGAACATAAGAACATAAGAATGGCCATACTGGGTCAGACCAAAGGTTCATCCAGCCCTGTATCCCATCTGCCAACAGTGGCCAATGCCAGGTGCCCCAGAGAAGGAGAACAGAAGACAATGATCAAGTGATTTATCTCCTGCCATCCATCTCCTGCCCTTGTACTGAAGGCTAGGGCACCATACTTTACCCCTGGCTAATAGCCATTTATGGACCTAACCTGCAAAAATTTAGCGAGCTCTTTTTTAAACCCTAATAGAGTCCTGGCCTTCACAGCCTCCTCGGGCAAGGAGTTCCACAGGTTGACTGTGCGCTGTGTGAAGAAAAATTTCCTTTTATTAGTTTTGAACCTACTACCCATCAATTTCATTTGGTGTCCCCTAGTTCTTGTATTATGGGAAAAGGTAAATAATTTTTCTATGTTCACTTTCTCCACACCATTCATGATTTTATATACCTCTATCATATCACCCCTCAATCGCCTCTTTTCCAGACTGAAAAGTCCCAGTCTCTCTAGCCTCTCCCCATATGGGACCCGTTCCAAACCCCTAATCATCTTAGTCGCCCTTTTCTGAACCTTTTCTAATGCCAATATATCTTTTTTGAGGTGAGGAGACCACATCTGCACACAGCACTCAAGATGTGGGTGTACCATAGTTTTATATAGGGGAAGTATGATATCTTTTGTCTTATTATCTATCCCTTTTTTAATTATTCCTAACATCCTATTTGCTTTACTAACTGCCGCTGCACACTGCGTGGATGTCTTCAGAGAACTATCCACTATAACTCCAAGATCCCTTTCCTGATCTGTCGTAGCTAAATTTGACCCCATCATGTTGTACGTGTAATTTGGGTTATTTTTTCCAGTGTGCATTACCTTACACTTACCCACATTAAATTTCATTTGCCATTTTGCTGCCCAATCACTCAGTTTGCTGAGATCTTTTTGTAGTTCTTCACAATCCCTTTTGGTTTTGACTGTCCTGAACAACTTGGTGTCATCTGCAAACTTGGCCACCTCACTGCTTACCTCATTTTCTAGATCATTGATGAACAAGTTGAACAGGATCGGTCCCAGGACTGATCCCTGGGGAACACCATTAGTTACCCCCCTCCATTGTGAAAATTTACCATTTATTCCAACCCTTTGTTTTCTGTCTTTTAACCAATTCCTGATCCATGAAAGGATCTTTCCTCCTGTCCCATGACCGCCTAATTTACATAAAAGCCTTTGGTGTGGGACCATGTCAAAGGCTTTCTGGAAATCTAGGTATATTATGTCCACTGGGTGCCCCTTGTCCGCATGTTTATTAACCCCTTCAAAGAATTCTAATAGATTAGTTAGACACGACTTCCCTCTGCAGCAACCATGCTGACTTTTGCCCAACAATTCGTGCTCTTCTACGTGCCTTGCAGTTTTATTCTTTACTATTGTTTCTACTAATTTGCCTGGTACTGATGTTAGACTTATCGGTCTATAATTGCCAGGGTCTCCTCTGGAGCCTTTTTTAAATATTGGCGTTATATTGGCCGTCTTCCAGTCATTGGGTACCGAAGCGGATTTAAAGGATAGGTTACAAACCACTGTTAATAACTCCGCAATTTCACATTTGAGTTCTTTCAGAACCCTTGGGTGAATACCGTCTGGTCCTGGAGACTGGTTACTATTCAGCTTATCAATTAACTCCAAAACCTCCTCTAATGTCACTTCAATCTGGGAGAGTTCCTCAGATTTGTCACCTAAAAAGGCTGGCTCAGATTTAGGAACCTCTGTAACATCCTCAGCCGTGAAGACTGAAGCAAAGAAATCATTTAATCGCTCCGCAATGGCACTGTCTTCCTTGATTGCTCCTTTTATATCTTTATCGTCCAAGGGCCCCACTGCTTTTTTAGCAGGCTTCCTGCTTCTAATGTATTTAAAAACATTTTACTATCATTTTTTGAAATTTTGGCTAGCTGTTCCTCAAAATCTTTTTTGGCGTGTCTTACTACGTTATGACACTTAATTTGGGAGTGTTTATGTTCCTTCCTATTTTCCTCACTAGGATTTGACTTCCACTTTTTAAAAGTCGCCCTTTTCTCTCTCACTGCCTTTTTAACATGGCTGTTAAGCCATGGTGGTTCTTTGTTAGGTCTCTTACTGTGTTTTTTTATTTGGGGTATACATTTAAGTTGGGCCTCTAGTATGGTGTCTCTAAACAGTTTCCATGTTTAGTTTAGAGTAACTAAACTAAAAAGGGATTTTAGTTTAGTTACTCTACCTTTTAGTTTCTGTTTAACTAGCTTCCTCATTTTAGTGTAATTCCCCTTTTTGAAATTAAATGCCAGAGTGTTTGACCGTTGCGGTGTTCTTCCCAACACAGGAATATTAAAAGTTACTATATTGTGGTCACTATTTCCAAGCGGTCCAGTAACAGTTACCTCTTGGACCAGATCCTGCGTTCCAGTCAGGACTAGATCGAGAATTGACTCTCCCCTTGTGGGTTCCTGTACTAGCTGCTCCAAGAAGCAGTCATTTAAGGCATCAAGAAATTTAATCTCTGAATCCCGTCCTGAGGTGACATGTACCCAATCAATATGGGGATAATTGAAATCTCCTATTATTACTGTGTTTTTTATTGTGATAGCCTCTTTAATCTCCCTTAACATTTCAGCATCACTATCACTGTCCTGGTTAGGTGGTCGGTAATATATTCCTAATGCCATATTCATATTAGAGGAATGAATTGTTATCCATAATGATTCTATGGAGCATTTTGATTCCTTTAGGATTTTTGTTTCATTTGATTCTATATTATCCTTCACATATAGTACCACTCCGCCACCCGCACGACCTGTTCTGTCTTTCCGATATAATTTATATCCCGGTATGATAGTGTCCCACTGATTGTCCTCATTCCACCATGTTTCTGTGATGCCTATTATGTCAACTTCCTCCTTTGATATGAGGTACTCCAGTTCACCCATCTTATTAGACAGACTCCTAGCATTTGTGTAAAAGCACTTTAAAAAACTACCACTATTTATATGTCCGCCTTTCACAGACGCCTTGGATTTTTTTATATGCAATTGTTTCACATCTGATCTTGCCCATATATTATTTCCCACGTTCCCTATCTGACTAACGTCTAGGGCATCCCTATCTATGGAGCCTCGTGTAAGAGAAGTCTCCGTCCGATCCACGTGCTCCCCCGCACCAATCGGCTTTCCCCCACCTCTTAGTTTAAAAACTGCTCTACGACCTTTTTAATGTTTAATGCCATACTTATGATCAACCAGAACAATAAAAAGTCCTGTGGCACCTTACAGACTGACAGATATTTTGGAGCATAATCTGTTAGTCTATAAGGTGCCACAGGACTTCTTGTTGTTCTCGAAGATACAGACTAACACGGCTACCTCTGTGATACTTACGATCAACCAGAAATTATGAGCTTGTTACACAAGTCTCTGGATGAAATTCTCTGGCCCTTCCCACAGGAGGTCAAACTACAGGAGGTCTGTAAAACCAACAAGTCCTGTGGCACCTTATAGACTAACAGATTTTTAGGAGTATAAGCTTTGGTGGGCAAAGACCCACTTCGTCAGATGCACAAGGTCTGTAGTAGCCTTAAAAATACGAAACAAGGCCAGTGTTTCCTGTATGCTGGGCAAGTGGGCTGTCACCCAGGGGAGAGCCAGGTGCCGCCCAGCTGATCAGCAGAGTACCTGCAGCCAACAGCCTGTGTTTCTGTTGAGGGTGCACATCCACACATGCTTTGGAGCACATAACAAAATTTATTCCGCCCATGGATGGGAAACATCAGAGGGAACCCTGGTGAAGGCTCTGCTGTTTTTTCAGGAGAATGTGGAAGGTGTTACTCTTGTAGATAAATTCCACTCCGGCTAATTCCATGCTGCCTCCAGTACCGTATTCCTCTCCTCTTCCTGATAGGTTAGTACTATGTACTGTTAAGCGATGGCTGGGATTTCACCAGAGATGCTAATGTTTCAGTGGTTGAAGAAATAGCAGCTGGGGGATGGGGGACACCAACAGCCTTGCTGGGCCCCTGGGCAAGGTGAGGGGAGTGGCTCTGCAATGTTGGGAGGGGCTTGGCCTTGGCCAGAAGGAGCAGGGCGAGGGGCAGACAGCCCTCTGCGCTGCCTGGAGTGCACCACGCCATGCTCCACCCCTCCCCAAGCAACCCTGAGAGCTGCCTGGAGCGCACTGCACTGGGCTCCAACGGCAATTTAAAGGGCCCGTGGCTCTGGCTTCTGTCACTGCTGTGGTAGCAGTGGTGGTGGTGGCTGGGTGCCCTGGACCCTCTCAGATTGTCAGGCTCCAGGACTGTTGGCCCCTTTGCTCCCTTCCCCCCATCAGCGGGTCTGACGTCGGCACAGAGTGTGTATATTTGATTGTACGGTGCTTTGAGATTTTCCGGAGTGAAAGTTGCTGGGTAGAAGTTCTACCTCACTGACTGTTGCAGGAAGCTAGTCCTTTAACGTTTTTCCTGGAGCACCTCGGGGAAGGGAACTAACAAGAGGCAAGCCGATGTCCTTAACACTGACATGTGGTCAGCACAGCTGCACCCTCATCCCTGCCGTTGGTGGCGTTTAAGCTGGCGTGCAAAGCAAGCTAACTGACGCTGGGAGCCAAACCCAGGCTCGGTTTCTTAGAAGGTTCCTGGAGATGCCACTTGATGAATGCCCAGTTTGTTAACCTCCGTCGTTTGATTCGGTTTCCTCTTTGACTCCTGCTCCCATATCACTTCCTGCCACCTAGTTGCAGGATGACATCAGTTCAGCCACAGGCTTATAAGTGATGACCTCACTTCCTGCCCAATTCTCTGCCTGCTTTCTGCTTTTCACAGTGCTCTCAGAATCACCCCAAACCACAGCCTAGGTGGGTACCTTCCTCTTCCTATGCTCTCTTACACAGAGAGAAAGGCACAGATGCATTAGGATAAGCAGAAGCTGTGGTGAATGTGAGAGTCACTGTCGTCCGTGGTGCTGTAGCAGCCAGCTAGTTATGTCTGTACTTTACGCTATGGATGCTTTCTCCTGTGCCTTTCACTTTCTGGAGGTGCGGTGCTTTGTAGCAGCGGAGACAAGAAAGCTGTGGAGTGCTGGAGTGAAGTATGGAAGGTAGTACTCAGCATGCATAGTGTGAAATCTAATACTCCTCCTTTCTGGAGTAATTCAGAGCTGTATGAATTCAAACAATGGCCTGAAAATGCATCTCGGGTGCTTGTACTTGGAACTTTGAGGCTGGTGTTTGGAAAAGAATCACTGGCTCTGCGCTGCTGGAAACTTTTTAGATTAATTTCTGAGGAGGATGCTTCCAAATTGATAGTTTCTGAACATGAGCCAGTTCCAGGCACCTGCAACTAACTTAAAAACTGAGTGCTGTGCTGCTGCTAAGGTTTGCATGGTCTACCCAGAGTGTGACAGCTCTAGGGTAGCTGTGCATCAATGTTTCCTCTAATTTCTTTCATCCGTGTGTGGAATCAATTTTGTTATGTGCACCACAGCATGTGTGGATGTGCACCACCAGTAGAAACACAGGCTGCCAGATGTGGGTGCTCTGCCAATCAGCTAGGTGGCACCTGAATCTCTCCTGGGCAGCTGCCGAAGAACCCAGCTTGCAGGGAACACTGCTCTGTACCTTGTGATTTGCCACAGAAAAGATTACAGTCACCTGAATGTCTCTTGTCATTGCTGACCACCATCCAGGGCTTTTGCAAGATGACTGAGGTGATGGCCTAGGAACACGTCAGAAAGCTTGCACCCTGTAGGAGCTGCCTTATGCACAGATCTAACTGGTGCTGGTGGGCCCTTGTGTGCTGATCACTATATTCATCCACAAATTAAAAAAAACAAACCAACCTGGAAATATCCAAATATGTGTGATCTGGCCTGACTCCTTGCTGGGCTCCTTAATGAGAACTTGGAGGAAGGAGAGGGATGCGCAGGGAGGAGGGACTCAGAGAGGAGTGTCTCCTGCAAAAGTACAGCGAGGGAAGCATTGGCAAAGAGTTGGGAGAACACTCCCAGAAATAGCGATTTGTTTCCTGGGCTCTGAACCCCTCTTTCTGGGATGGTCCCTGGGCACTGACTCTGGGAGTTCCTCACGGATCTGGCTTTGCGTAGAGTTCCTTACTTTTCAGTTTCTCTCTTTCCTGTGAGGACACCAGCGGCAGAGCTACCACCAAAGTTTCTCTCATTGCGCAGGCTGGGTGATCTGCCTCCCCTTATGACAGAGTGACGTTGCCACTCCGTGATGAATGAGCCTGACATCACATACATCCCCGAAACCACAGAGGAAGCCTGGGCTTGTTTTGTTTCAATAATAAATTGTCCTTTCTAGTGAAACACAGGGGAGCAAGAGACATTCCCAACGCCTCACTGAGTGCTGCCAGGACCTAGCCAGAAGCTGGTGGGAAATTTGGGTTTTATTTCCTCTCTGCCCTTCTTCCACTTCTCAGTGCTTCCCTTCCACGTGGCTGGTGGTGTGACCATTCAACACACTGGCGAACTGCTGGACCACTTTTGCTGAATAGCTATCTCAGCTTGCCCTGAAGCAGGGAGCCAGTTGCTAATCAAGGGAGCTCTGTGATCATCTGGTCTGATCTCCTGTGTGATGCAAGCCAGAAAACTTCACCCAGGGACTCCTGCATCTGGCCCATAACCTCTGACCAATCTCAGCACACATTCAAGTAACCCCTGCAAAGGTCAGGTGGATTCTGGGCCAGATCTGATGACCACCGTCATCACGGAGCCCGTTGTCATTTGCTTCACTGAGCTGTGGATCGAGCCCTTTAGGACTTCCCCTCATCCCACCACCACATAATCCTTTCTTCACTTTTTGGCCTCCCTGTTTCCTTCCTCCCTTTCTCCTCAGCAGCGTCCAGCATCCTTCCTCCTGTGGGACTCGCTCTGCATGCTCCCCCTCCCTACTCCCTCTCAGTCCTTCCAATCTCTCCTGCTGTCCCTCCAGTGGAAGCCTGGCCCAGGCCATTAGAACCATCCCTGAGGATTGCTGTCCTGCTGCACCCAACTACTGTAGTTCAGGTCTTTGGAAATTTGGAAGGAGTCCCTCAAGGCTGCGAAATGCTCAGGGACCGCCCCCATCGCACATGGCGCTCGGAATTCTTTACCCCAGTGGGGAGAGGTGTGTGACTCCAGAGCTCTCACCCCCATCTCTCATGCTGTCTCCCTTTAGGCACGCCTGGAAAGGAGTCTCATAGGATGGGCAGGCCCACCAGCCTCAGGAGATCTCTGAGCACCTCCCCAGCTGCACCCCAGTAATGCCCTGCCTGCTGATGTCGTACTGAAGCCACCAGGATTAGGAACCAACCAACCTTAATTTCACACTTAAAACTAGTGCAAACTGTTGCAAGAACAGATCCCTGCTGCCTCCCACTGCTCATCTCACACCATAGTCTCAGGTTTGATATCCAGTAAGCTATATGGAAAAACGGATTCCCTCACCTGATGTGTATGAAGCCTTTGCAATCAATTAGGGTTCTATTAATCTGAAAAAGCCTCTTGCAACTTGTACCTTGTGCTGTCAGGAATGGCCACAGTCTCATAGGAAAGGGAAGCTGACTAAATACTTGCGGCTATAGTGCAGGTGACATAATCACACTGCCAGTGTTTGAGCTCTCCTCTTAACATCATCGGGGGAATGGGGCATAAGCATCTCTTTTCCACACAGCATCAAGAAAGTCCTTAGGGAACTGTTCTTGGATTAGGTTTGTGTTTGTTTCTTCGGGCAATGAAGAATCCTTACTCCCACCCTACCCAAATAGGAAAACCAATGAGACTTGCCTTATTGCCACAGGCCAGTGCTTCATCTAGTTAACTGTCCTTGCTGCAGCAATCTGGAGGCCTTGGAGGAAAGTTAAGGCTTGAAAACACTGGCCCACTAGGTGTGTGTGGGAGTCTTCCTGCCTTGTCGGCCGTCTTACTTCCTGAAGCAGCCCAGGCGTTATTTTGTGGGCCATATCCCCCTAACTGGTCCTCATGCAGGCTCAATTCTCAGGGAAGTCAATGAGAATATTGCTTGAGTGAGCACTCGGTAAACATAGAGTGAAGTACCCTGGACTTCTACCCTTTATTAACAGGCGCCTCTGCCAAGCAAAAAAAAAGGTTGTTTCTTTCCTGAGTCTCACAACTGGTGTTATCAACTCCAAAACCACCTTGTAAATTCAGACACCCACTGGTGTGTCCTCCTGTTTAAAAATGAGGTGTATGGCATCCTCTGGTGTTACAAGGGTGCATATGAAAGTACCTTAATACACTCCAGTTGCACCAATGCCTTAGGATGCAGTGACAGCAAATCGGATTGGGGTTTGGCAAGTGGCTGTCCGTCTCAGGCTTCTGTGCCAGGTTGTTGAAGCCCAGCGTGTCAGAATGCCTGCCTGCCTGCCTGCCTCAAAAAATAGGCAGAAAGATTTTAGTTTTATGGGACAAGATGTAAAACTGGACAGCTTTTACTCTCATTGAAATATTTAATAGGACCTAAACTGGCTCTATATGTAGGACAGCAATGGCAGAAACCTGTGAAATGGGTGAATTTATTGAGCTCTCATGTTAATCTCTTACAGAAGTTCTGTTCCTTCAGCAGGTAATTATTTCATACAGAAAAAATCCATCTAGTTAGGAAGAATTAGGCACTGGAGATGGGTGAAAGAACATGGAGCCTTTTACCTCTGGCGCCTCAGATCAAGTCCAGTCCAACATAATAGCAGTCAAAGTTTGTAGATGCCTAACTTCCATCTATTTTAATGGACATTTGGCACCTAAATATCTTTGGAACTGGCCCTAAAACCCTCACTCTATGCATATAGACTTCTTGCTCTCATTTGTTGTTGTTTCTGTCTACTGACTGCTTTATGGTTGTCTGTTTGAAATCACTTGGATGGACTCAGCTGTGTTCCTATTGGAATAGCATCTCACAATCGCCATTTCTGCTTTTCTGACAGTCTTACAAGAGCAGGCAAGGCTGAAGTGGTGTCAGTGCAGTGGTCACCCTCTAGTCAAGAGTGAGGCCTGTGGGTCAGGGCTGGCAAAGAAGGCACTGCTCCTTATGCTATCCCTGGTCTGTGGATACACAGAGGCATTCACGTCCCAACTTCTGCCAATCTGATGTCTTTCTTCAACAATAGACCTGCTGCCAAATACACACAGAGGCTACGTCTACACGAGCCAAAAACTTCGAAATGGCCATGCAAATGGCCATTTCGAAGTTTACTAATGAAGCGCTGAAATACATAGTCAGCGTGTCATGAGCATGAGGGCGGCCCCGGCACTTCGAAATTGATGCGGCTCACCACTGCACAGCTCGTCCAGACAGGGCTCCTTTTCGAAAGGACCCCGGCTACTTCCAAGTCCCCTTATTCCCATCTGCTCATAGGAATAAGGGGACTTCGAAGTAGTTGGGGTCCTTTCGAAAAGGAGCCGCGCAGTGGTGAGCCGCATCAATTTCAAAGTGCCGCGGCTGCCGGCATACTAATGAGGTGCTGAATATGTATTTCAGAGCTTCATTAGTAAACTTTGAAATGGCCATTTGCATGTCCATTTCGAAGTTTTTGGCTAGTGTAGACATGGCCAGAGAGAATTTTAACCTTGCAAAGTGGCCATGAAAATTTATCAGCACAAGCACAGAAACTTCCCCCGACTGTGATGCTGATGCAGACTGAGGAGGAAGGAATATTTTGCTTGCCCATGAAGTTCTTGTAGGTATCGTTGCTGAAATAGTCCCTCTTTCAGAGACAGACAAAATAACACTTGCAATTTTCACCATCTCCTCCACAAGTGCAACGAGAAGGCCTTGGAAGGGGAAAGCTGAGCATTTCCTGCTGTATTTTCCTTAGTTTCTTTTAGATCCCTCCACTGTTTACCACTTTAACTGTTCCCAAATCTGACTGCAGTGGCATAATGGGTGAGATTCATATTCAGTGGTACATTCCATTCGAGGAGCCATTTGCTGTTCTTCTAAGTTCATGGACTGGAGCTGGGCTTCATTTCAGGTGGATACAGTCATCCCCTGATGGTTCGTCTCACATGTCAAAAGCCATGCTGGATGGACACAGAAATCCATTTCAGATTCTTGACTCAGAGTGAGTGAACAGATCATGGGAGTCCTCTCTCTGCCAGACTCCAAGTGCTGTTTTAGCTAATATTTCTCATCCATGAGCGTAACAGGCAAAATGCCAGACGGAGACTTTCCACCTAAAATGGATTTGGGGTAAGCACTTGTTCAATATGTGGTCAGCTTAATTACCACGTTCAGGCATTTCTCAGTCGGCATGCATGCCAACAGACAGGGAACGAAGACAGGACACAAATGACTGAGAAATCAGGTTAGTTTTAGGTGGGAAGGACAGCCCTCCCTTAGGTCCCTGAGTGCTCCCGCCTTGTAAAACGGGTCAATCATTGCTACCTCTTGCTGCCTCACTCAGCAACCACAACAGGAAAAAGTCACCATAAATATATGGTGGGAGCACCTAGCAGAATTTCATATTGCCGGGAGATGATTTGTATTGTGTCTGCTTCTTTTAAGAATCTGGTGCTGTGAAAGACTCTACTTAATACATTTTGTTTAATCTTTGTGTAGAGACTGAGGGAGAAAACCTGGCCCAGCTGCATTTAATGGCAATGTTGCTTTCAGTGGGTCAGGATTTCACTCTATAGCCTTATTAATTTTTAGAAAAAATAGATTGCTTTTTATTCTCAACCTATGTGTCTTTTCAGTCTGAGCAAAACAATAGGCCTGAACCAAAACCCTGCATCTAAATATATGAATCTGTAATCTTTGGGATACAGTCAGATCAAGTCTAACAAGCCTTGCAGTCGAATCTAAATAACCAGCTAGAAAGATGGGTTCATTTTGCAGAATTTCATTAACCAAATTATGGAGACTAAAAATTGCAGAGGTGGATCCTGACCCCATTTTATCTGTGTGCTAAAGTTTGGCGGGATCACATAAATGGTTCTGGTTTTGGTCCATGGATAAAGATAATGTTAATTTGGAATTAGTTATTATTTTTGTTAATAAAGATGTAATTCATACAGTACCCATGGATTCCATTTTCTTGCTCTTCATGTGATACACCCAGTGAGAATGCATGGTGTTTTCAAACTATAGGACATATGAGCTTTTCTCTCCTCTCTTTAAACAAAGATTATGAAATTATAATTGCTCTGTGTGGCACAAGCCCTTGGGGCTACACAAAATGATGCATAATCAACTTCAGCATTGGAACAAACGGGTAAGTAACATATTCAGACTTGAGTTCCTAAAGTTAGATGCCTAAATCCCTATTTGCCAGCATCTAGTGACGAAAAGACAGTAAATTTAAATGTGCACAAACTGGAATAAATTTGAATTGATTTAATCAGAGTAACAATTCTGCTTTCTCCTGAACACGCCCAGGCTTCTTATAATTTATTGCATAACACACAGCCCACAATGAAATTAATTCCAAAGTCCTTTGCGCAGCTAATTCTGCTCCCTCTGACACACAAGTTCACCAGTTAATTCCACAGCCTGCAAATCAGGCTCTCATCCCCACATATCTCCCCAACCAAGCATGTGTCTGCAGTCAGTCCTACCTTTCCATCTATTCTGCCCCTTTATACTATTCATCCTAATCCATCCTATTCTCCAGGACACCTCCATTACTGGGTCTGTGATTGAGCTAGTGGCAACTGAAGCAATGGGAGAGGAGGGTTGCTTCTTCCCGTTCTGCCAGGAGAGTGATGGAAGGAACCCACTGCTGCCTCACAGCTGGCTGTTTGTGCCCAAGGCTGCAGGGTTTGAGGAAAGCTCCAGCCCTTTGCTGGCAGGAGCAATGCACATTTCTTGTGGAATGGACAAGCTGGTCCCTCAGCATGGGCAGCAGCTCTGACTGGCTGTGTTCCCCAAGAGGCAGAGAAATCAGGCGGGGAGCCAATCATGTGGGGATTTTCCCCTCAGAGTTTTCCCTGCACACTCAGAAGCCCAGGGAGCTGCAAGTCAGGATATATGCTGAAGGTTCCCATAAAAAGTGCAGCATCGGTGTTGACATGTGGGAGAACCTTGCCTGAGACCGTTTCCAGTGGAGGACAGTAATCCGTGAGGGGGTGGCACAATTTGAGAGGTCCCACTGCAGTGCAGATGAGGAGAGGCAGAGAAGAAGAAAAGAGCATCAAAAACTGCCCAACCCCCTCCAACAGTGACTAACAACTGCCCCTTCTGCGATAAGCCCTGCGGCTCCAGAACTGGGCTGATCAGCCATCAATGGACTCACTGATAGGAGGGTGACATAAAGACATTCTACCCGTTATTGAGTGACCACTGAGAGAGAGAGGCTAGTGGGCATATGCAGTATACAGAAACCCACTGTTTCTCTCCCCTGAAAGGGTGCAGCGGGCAGTTACACACTCTGGCCCCAGCAGCGGGCCGCTTTGAGCAGCGTGTGGGTCCACAGCAGCCAGCGAGCTAATATGAAGGACCCATTGAGCCATTGGCCTGGAGTCACCTACAGTAGCCCCTCCTGGACAGAGCCTACACCTGGCACTCCACCCCGCTCCCACACCTCAATCTCCTGCCCCATGTAACAACATGCACCCAAGCCCTCTGTACTGAATAAATAAAAAAGTTTTATCAGTACAACAGAATGTTTATTTTGCTTATCACCTTGTTCTAGTGTTCACCGTTGGAAAAACACTTTGCAGGTACAAGTGTTATTTGGTTTGTATATTATTGTTCACGTTACATTTACAGCAAGCTAAAACCATCGGATTCCATAGTAAATAAATGCAAAAAAATTTATGAAAGTTAAATCATTAAAATAAACCGCAGCGAAACAATACATTCTATGACTATACAAACAAATATAATAGTTTAATTTGAAGCTAACAGATAAAGGATTCAGATTTCACATTTCTTTTTAATACCTAATTCAGCTTCGCGGTTTGTTCATGTGTTTTGTTCTATTGCTATGACGCCTCCTTTGCTGTTTTTATAACTACTTTTGGTGGCTCAGACTTATACCATGGCCCAGTTTCATTTGTCTAATGGGCTAGGAGGGACACTAGCCTTTAAGGTTTGATATGAATGGTGTCTTATTTTTTCAAATGAGACTGAATGCCGTCTCCTCCTGCATTTGAATGGGGGGTAAAACTAAGACAAGACTGGCAACAGCAGACAGTAACGGGAATTTGAGAAGGCCATATTTACAAAACAGAAGTCTTCCCTGCTGCTGAAACAATGAAGGGCCATGGATACGTCTAGCATCTTTTAAAGCTTGTACTGCATTCTGCAGAAGCTCCAGTCTTAGGATCAAGTCCTGCTCACTTTTTGGGCAAACTGATTTTTTGATGATCAAGTATTCACACGCCTCACCTTTGAGTAGCCTCTTCTCTGGGGCTTAATAATCCCCATGGCTACTACAGTACAGGAGCTTAGAAAGCAGCTTTCCAAACTCCAAGCCCTGGGCTGAGGTCACAGGTATATTGTTGTCTTTTTCAGCCCCAGTGTAGGAATATTTCAAATCTTTGTATATTGACTCAAAACATTTAGGAATGGGTGTGAGAGTGAGTTGGCAGGCTTCTGAATGAGTGAGACCTGTCATGTCTGCCCTTAACCACCCTTCTGGCTCTTCTCCGAACCCACAAGTTACCAACATCCTTCTTGATTTGTGGGCACCAGAACGGGACACCGTATTCTGGCAGTGACAGCACAAGTGCCAAATCATCTCTGTACTCCCACTTGGGATTCCCCTTGTGATAGGGTGTCTTTCCCACCGTGCCCCTGCTAGGGTTGAACTAGGCCCAGTGGGTCCAATTAATTAATTAAGCAGTGAGCAGGAAAGAGGTTTAGGCTGGAAAGAGACACTAACAGACTCAGCTGGACAGGAGCAGGAGGGGCAGGTATAAAGCCCAGACCTGGGGACTGCTGGTAATTTGGCTGCAGTCACTTTCCGGGAGGTAAGTTTTGGGTTATAGAAGGTAAACCATTGTTAGAGGTTGTTTTAAGACATGTTTAATATATATTTTGTAGTTATAATCACTGTGTGTTCACATTCAAAATGGAGTTGTACCACCTGACTAAGATTCCATTTTGGGCTCAGGCTTCCAAAATTGTCAGTCACTGACAGCCAGGAACCAGAACTAACTGGTTTTTCCCGCCTTTTTTCCTCTGAGTGTTCCATTTACCTCAGAACTGTTCCCCCCTACCCCCAAGGGATCATAAGGTACAATAGATGCAACCCCAGTAGATGGTCTAGCGTATGCAGGTTGAACCTCACTTGTCCAGCACCCAATGCTAGATGAGAGAATTTACCAGACCACAGGAGGTCAATATTGTCTAGCACATTACCAACACTTCCACTGCTTCCTGGGCTCTTAGAAGACATTTAGGGGTAAATAACAGCCCAGAACACTGAAAGCCAGGACTGGTGGCTGGAAACAAAGTTTATGGGACCGCAGGAAACTTGGCCACACCCACAATAAGTGGTCGTCCAGCTGACTGAACTCGATGCCAGATTACGGATTTTGCCGGACAAGAGAGTTCTGGATTAGAGAAGTTCAACCTGTATCAGCAAGAGACTGCTCAAGTCTTCAGTGTCTAGTGCAATGCTTGGAACACACTGATTCAAAATGCATTGGGTAGATGTGCTCAGCTGTTGTTCCTGCAAAAGAAAAAAGACTAAATCATGCCAGAGTTCATGTAAATTCTTTAATTACACCCGAATGCTCAAACCTTGACTTATATTGAACCCTATTGCATCTACCAAACTATATGTCCGGTACCTTGTAAGGAGGAGCAATTACACTAAAAGATTGCTAGAGGAGAAGCCCAGCCAGTAGTGGTGGTATTCTTTTAGGTCTGTTATCTGGATTACATTGACACAAGGGCCTCCAGCCCAAGCCACAGCCCACTAAGGCTGTGCCTACACTTGTTTCGAAAGAGGCATTCAAATGGGGGAAATCGAAAATGCAAATGAGGTGCAGATTTATATGTCTGACACCTCATTTGCATATTCTTATTTCGAAATAGCTTCTTTCGAAAGAAGAAAACCAGTGTAGATGCTACGCTTTTGAAAGTAAACCCCATCTTTGAAAAAAATCCCTCTTCCCTTTTTTATGGGAAGAAGGATTCTTTCGAAGATGGGGTTTACTTTCGAAAGAGCAGAGTCTACATTGGTTGTCTTCTTTCGAAAGAAGCTATTTTGAAATAAGAATAGGCAAATGAGGTGCCAGATATGTAAATCTGCACCTCATTTGCATTTTCGATTTCCCTCCTTTGCATGCCTCTTTCGAAAGAAGAATGCAAGTGTAGACACAGCCTTAGAGAAGAGAACCATTTGAATCTAAGAGAGGAGCTATGTCCTCTCATGATATACTATAGGTCTCGGCCCTGAGACATGACAAGGTGCAGGTTTGGTTCTAGGTAGATGACGTGCATTGGTCAGAAACTTCTCGGGGAGGGCCAGGAAGGGGTTCACAGCAATTAGTTTTAGGAACTATCCCTGTTACAGTTTTGTGTATCAAAACAACCCATTAAAGATATTCTTGTCAGTGACAGGTCTTGAGCAATGTTCAAAGAAGTAAAAAGCCAATGGTGTTTGGTTTTAAAGCCACCCAGAAGAGCTCCCAGACCACAGAGAGATGAATGCACCACTGCTGGTTACCATCTCTAAGCTGGTATTATTGTACCCCGCCCCACTGGGTGGGTTTAAACCTGGGCCCTCTTGTTGTCAGTGCAGGAGCCTCTGTAGTTTGAGCTAGAAGCCGCTCAGTTCTCAGTTAAGGCCATACAGAAGACTTACTCTTTCTCTGTGTAAGTGGTCTAAGGGCTGCTACATGAGAGCAAACCGCACCCCATAGGCGCGTGGGTTACACTAGGTCTTTTGAAGCAGAGTGTTTGATTTAGATTCTCAGCTGCAATCAAATCAGCATAGCAGCATTGAAGCCCATGGGCCCGGAACCCCAAAGGCAGCAGCATCTAATTCCCATTGAATTAGGCTTCCAAGTGTATTGATGGAGCTGGCTCATGGACAATATCCACTGAACCCTGTGGAGCTGGGATGTATTACACCCGCTGAGGCTCAGGCCTACTTCCATGCACCTCCCCCTGTTGTGAGCAATCCTTTTGGAGTGGGAACACTAATTGCAGCCTGTAGTTGAGGTGCCGGGATGCCTTTTCATAGAGTCCAGTTGTCTTCTGGCTGTGCAGCAAGGGCTATTTTCCCAAGGGTAGCTACAGACTCTAGGATCAAATACATTCCTTGTATCCTCAAGCTTTTAACCGAGAGGGCAAGTTTAAAAAAACAAACAAAAAAAGACTTGAACCTATAAAGGTGAGTTGTGTCGGTGAATACTCTGGTGACCAACGTTTCCTGTAAGCTGAGCGCTTGGGCAGCCGCCCAGCAGAGACCCAGATGCTGCCAGGTGATTAGCAGACGCCCAAAGCCAGCAACATGTGTTTATACTGGTGGTGCACATCCCCATATGTTTTGGTGCATGTAACAAAATTTATTCTGCCCCTGGATGGAAAGAATCAGAGGAAGCCTTGCTGGTGAGGAAGCACAACTTACATGAGAAGGGGATGCAGTATTGGGCCTACAAGAAGGAAGGGTATTTACACAAGTGAAAGGGGGAAATCTGTAAGAAAACTATTTGAGGAAGAGTACACCAACCAACAAGTCCCAACGGGCCCCATTCAACTGAATACCTGAAGAGTCGGACACTCTGCCAGTCAGTCCTGCTCCTTTGCAGAATGCCCACTTTGTAAATACCAGTATGCTTTCAGATTCTGGCTGTCAAGTTAGAGAGAGAGCGCTTTACTCTGAGAGTCCTGCTGTTGGTTCTCTCGGCACTGGAGCTCATGGGCAGAAGGCAGTTCTGCATGGTGCTAAATTAAAACCAATAAATCACTAGTGCATCAGCTGGGCTGATGTACACATGCATGTGCTGCCTACATCAGGGCATAAACTTCCCAGTGGGACAGTGGGATCTTTTGGATATAGCTATATAGAACAATAGGTACAGGCCCATGGCCTGGTATTACAATCTACTTCTGGCACGAATATGTAACAGGACTTTTCGCTGGGGGTGGTGGGAGTCACTGAAGTTAGAATATGACAGGTATGCAGGTGGCTCTCTCATTTGGCTATGGTCCCCGGTTTCCCACTTCAGTTTCAGGCTTGGAGAAAGGGACAGGCCAGGTACAGTAGCTGTCTTGTGATCTGGCTGTATTGGGGACCAGGGGTGCCGGGAAACTTACAGGCAGCCTGTTTTACACTTTCCTACTTTTGGTCTCCCTGCAATACATGTCCATATTGCTTTTCCTCTAGGTTCCTGCCAGAAGCCTCTGCTTATTACAGTGCTAGCTTCACACTGCAGCATATCACACTGGCCAGTGGGGGCCTGGGAGACCCCATAACACCACTCCTGCCTATGGGCTTCCTCGTCAGCATTCCTCTCACTCCCTGTATTCATTAACAACATAGTTGTGGGAGAGTGCACCAGTGACAGAGGCAAACCAAAGGGGTTTGTTTTTACTTACCATGATCCCAGTTCAGGATTTTGCATTTCTCCTGCGTCCCTAACTGAAAGCAGGGCAATTTTTAACACTGTGCGCTGCTTCAGATGGGAGCACCTGTTTCAGCAGGAGAAGCAAAAACCCCCTGAATATGGATCCTGGCAGGTAAATAAGTAAGGATCAGACTTTGGATTGTTTTGTTCTGAAATTTATTCATTTGTAGTTTTCTCTCTCACACCCACACACTCCTACCCCTTTCCTCAAAGTGCTATTCCTCTTTCCTCATAAAGCTTTGCTCTATAAGGACCATCTTTCCTCAGCCAAAACACTGGAATGGATGAGACTATTCCAGAGCCCTGTTGTTGTCATTCCACCATGGTGGTGTCTGGTCTGCAGTCCCTACCTCTCCTAGCTAAGCCTGAGGGAGTAGGGAGGTCCCTTCTTCTAGACGTTGAGTTACTTGTCTGACTGATCTGACACGTTCAACCATTTCCTCTGTTTAGACGTAATGGAATCAATTTATTTCCCCAAAGGTCTTTGGTTCACCTTTTAAAACTAGTGAAACACTCGTGCGGTCGAAACCTAACAGAAGCCCACAAGCAATCTTTGAGTGTTACCCCATGAGCACGTTTAGGAACAACCTGGACAGCACAAGAAACAAGACAGACAAGCTTGTCCCAGGGATAACACCAAGTGCTCAGGAGCGCTTCTGAGCCTTCCAACTCAAGGGGCTTCAGCTCACCCCCAGGCATCTGCCAAAGCTCTGTGGAAACGAACAGATTAACCTGCTGGACAACAATGTTGCGATCTTATGGTATAAAACCATCAGAAAAGCCCTTCAAAACAAGGGTTCCTACTCCCAGCATAATCCCATGACTCAGTAAAGTCCAGTTGTCTGAGTGACACAAACTGTCTTCAAGCTGAGTCTTCATCCCGCATAGCTGGGTAAGAGGGAACTAACCAGGATCACTCCTGAAATCGGAGCATGGCAGCGCAGGGCCCTTTGGTAGTAACGGAGGCTCCCAAAGTTGCTGCAGCCACCATCAAGCATTTGCTTCCTAGGGTACATTAATGCCCAGCACTGCTCCCCATCGCAGAGCAAACAGATGCGGCAATCATTAGGCTCGGTGTCTCCATCCATGCGTGTGGCATGCAGCGGGTTGGCTCTGTCCTCCCTGATCTCAGTGCGATCCAAAGCAGGGCCAGGCGTCATTCAGGCATTAATAGCATTAGCGACATCTGTGAACACGAGACGGCTGGGTCTCTGGAGGGTTCCGTGACTTGTCTGGAGGATCTGCAATGGAGCCGTGAGGGATGAGACAAGGCAGGGAGTGCAGGAATATAGACAAATCCACAAGTCTGTCCATAAACTACACAGCATCTTACCTACATTCATCACTAGGGTGAGCTGGATTAGAAAACTCTGTGGTTGACAAGTCGGTGACCCAAATACACACTGAGCCAGATACTGACGTCAATGGAGACAAGCCAATTTACACCCACAGACAATCACTCGATGTCATTTCCTCAGGCTGCATGGACTAGCGACATGTACCACTCTCTCTCTCGCTCTCCCTGCCCCTTCGAATGGCTTATCTTTTTATCGGTATTGTGACCAGGCCGTCACTTCCAAACCATTGCAGCACTGTGATTCCTGCTTCAGGGAGGCTCTGCAGCTTGCCACGTGCTGAATTGTGGGTGCTAACTTGCATGGTCTCTCTTACTACTTTAAACATGGCCATCTTTTTGCAGGCTGCTGCAAACTAGCCAGCCCCAGGGGTTGTGAGGAGTCCTGCAGAAGTTCTATCCCAGGCAGGTGATGCACTTCTCCAAAGCTGGGATTGCCCTTAGCATTGCTGCTGTGCTGGTTTTCCTCCCTTTCTTACCCAAATGAACTCTTCATTATCCTTAACTGGGATTGGTCCTGCTTTGAGCAGGGGCTTGGACTTGACAAGCTCCTGAGGTCTCTTCCAACACTATGAGTCTACGATTCTATGATCCACCCATCCTGCATTTCTTCCTAGCAGCATTTATTCAGAATCCTTCCCTTTATGTACTATTCCCCTACTTTTCAAAACTCAACATTTTAAACACACAACCCTTTGCCACCAACAACCCTTTCACACCACACACACAGGCAGTGATACAAGGGATCCCTACAACATAGCAACCCAGCTCCCTGCTACGTGCAGAGTTAGGTTTGTACAAACACCCCGCATGCTGGGGCAGGCAATGGGAATCTAAACCCAGACTTGGGTCCAAATTTGGTGGCGGACCCTCACTGTGACCAAGGGTCCACCACAACCCCTTATCCAAAAGCCCCATGTATTTCAGGGCATTCAGCCTCTGGATCAAAGGTTTGCAGCCTGTGCGCATGTTGATGGAAGCAGTGTGTATTCTCAGGGACCCTGGTGAGTTCTGGAAGCAGAATTTTAAGATGGTGATTCTGAACGAGAAGATACAGAAGCAAATGCCACCAAACTTTCCCTGTTACGTCAGGTGTCTTCACCGGCCCAAATTACAGTGTGCAGCTACATTTTACATGTGTGCTTAGGCAATGGGGAGGTTCCTTTGGCGAAAAGGCTTGACAATTACAGTTTATGTTTATTTGTCCTCTCTTCTCCCAGCCCCGTTAATCTGTGCTGATTCGTTACATATATGAAGTGAAATGTGCGTGTGTGAAAACAAGAGCTCCAGAGGAAATAGAAAGGACTTGTGAGCTGGGTGGTACAGCAGAAGAGGAATCTAAAGGTTCTGCTGTACAGACAGGCTGCACTATCAGGTCACTTGCTCTGAGACGTACCTGTTCCAGCCGTCCCTGCTGCCCCTGCATTTCACAAGAACATTTCTCCTTTCCTTCGAGACACAAAGCAATGCAAAACTGGCTGGCATCCGGAAGAAGGCCCTTTCCCAGCTCCTCCCACAACCTGGTACTCTGAGCAAACCGGCCCAGAGCTCATCTCTTGAGCAAGATACTGCAAGGGCTGTAACAACAGCTGAAAACAACTAGTGAGGCTGCTCATTTCAAAGCACCTAGTGTAGCAAATCGCCAGCCCCACAACCCTTTGCAGTTGTCATTAGGGTGCATGTCGTGGCTGTTCAGATCATCCTGTCAAAGCCAGAGCCTGTTTCTTCTTCTGCAAATGCACAAGCCCTTCCCACCTGAGCTAAAGAAGAAACTCATCTTCCTTCCAAAGCCTCGGAGGCAGTAGCACTCTTAGGGCAGGTCTACACTAGACCCAAAGGTCTATCCTAGATACTTCGATTCCAGCTTTGACAATTGTGTAGCTGGGAACAAAGTATCTAGGAGCGACTTATCTGGCCTTCCTTGCGATAATGAGGAGTACCAAGGTCGACTGTCGAGCCCTGATCATTTGATTTTGCGCGTCCCCACTAGGCATGTGAAATCGACCCCTGGAAGATCAACCCTGATCAGGTTGATATTCCAGTAAGTATAGATGTACCCTTACTTTAGCCTAGTCCATCCATTCTTTACCATTGCTTGTCTCCTCCAAGCTGCCACATGCACTCCTGGAAGCTGGCTACAGCCCTGCCGCCCACAGCAAGGCCCTCTGTTGAGGCACACTTCTCCACAGCTGCCCTGTGAGCCAGCTGGGGGTTAAGTTCCTTCATGCAGATGTGAAGCAGGTTGCTCCCTTTGATGGGACTTAGTTGCAAGGGAAGAGAGAGAAATGCCACTAGTCATGCTATGCTGCTGGGGGTGACATTAATTGCTTTCTGGCCAAAGGAGACAGAGGTAGGTGTTATAACTAGGCTACAGAGCTCCCTTTGGGAAAGACTGCTGAGGTGTGGGTGGGGAGGATAACATACAGGAAAGGATGGTATAAGGACATCACAGGCTCCTACAAGTAAAACTCCGAGAGAGAGGAAAATAAGGGACCCGCACTGAAGCCAGGGACAGAAGGGCTGTTAGTTTGACGATTTATTTGAACTTGCATTTAGATTGTTTGTTTCTGCTCCTCCAGAGGAAGTTTAGAGCCTACCTGGTTTGACTGGATGGCCAACCCACGGGGCATCCAAAGAGGAAGTCAGGTGACAATGCTGGCTGAGGGAGGCTGGCAGCCCAAGAGAGAGCCCAGCAGGGAGTGAACGATAGAGACCAGGACATTTCCCTTCCCGCCAGCTCCCTGTAATGACAGCCCTGTGACCATCTCCCTTTTCCCCATTACCTCCTATGCTGTTTAAGCCTCCCCGCCCCCATGTGTGCTGTGTGGCTAGTGAAGTCCCGGTAGGCTCTGTGGCTCACTCCCCATGCAGCCCCACAAACAGCATGTGTTGCAAGACTAAAGCCAAGGCATCTGCCAGGCTGGGGAATAACAGGCCGGCACGTCTCTGCCTGGGCCAAGACAGGCAGAAGGGCTACGTGACTGTGGAAGGCAACGGATACCTTGCTCTGGGCAGCCTGGGAAGACGCTGCATCTCTCCCGTGCTCAAGCAGCTCCTGTTCCAGCTCGTCCTGTTCTTCCGTGGGGTCGAAGTTGTACATGGGCATGAGCTGGTGCCGCAGCTTCTCTAACCTGCCGGCAGAAAGGAGGGCAAAAGTGCAGCATCAAAGCCCACAGCCGAGGAAAGAGGGGAGCAAAGGAGAATAATTAGGCTTCTCCCCCTCCCAGCTGCTGGGCGGCTGCTGAGGTGTGTGTCTGGATGGGAGTGGAGGCCTGTGTGTACAGGTGTGTTTTCTATGCTGGGGTGCTTCTTGCTGTTGCTGAGAGAGGATCTGGCCATGACTCACCAAGTGCCACGTCCCTGCGCAGGAGCAAACATGAGTCCCTACTGCTGCTACTAGGTTGTTTTGTCTACCAAAGTGGAAAGGGCCTGTACTGAATGTGCAGGGCTCAATTACCAAGCTAACAAGGCCCATCTGGGGATTTAAACTGACCTCAGAAGCTGAGGTGGAGCTTTATCTGGCTTGGGGAGTGTGTAACATGCTGGGTCCGAGTGCTGTAATCCCCTCCCCTAGAGGATAAAAACCTGCTACTGCTGGTGAAATTACATCTTCCTCTCCGATGGTGGAGGCCTGTGCCTGACTCTTAGCCCAGTCTCTGCCAATAATCTGGGATGGGGTTGGAAGACGGAGGAAGGTGGGATAGGTACCTTAACTCTAAGAGGAACTCTTCAGAGCCGATGGGCACACGCATACCTTGTAGTTCTGTGTGGCTTACCTGCTTTCAGACTAACGCAGCCTGAGCCACCAAGCGACCCCACAAAAGGTCTCCTTTCAGGCTGGCCTGACAAAGCAGCCACAGGAAGCCTGTCAACTCCACCACACAGGCATACTTGTGTGTCACTGTCAGAGCCCCGGCCGATATTGAGAGTGGTATTTTGTAGGGAGGAAGAAATTCCAGAGTCGTCTGGACTGGGCCACCAGATATTCCTTTTGGCCAAGGCTCAGATGACATGTTCTCCGCATGACCCTTGCCTGCCTGTGGCTGGGTTCTGCTCACTAAACCATGGGTATGTCTGCAGGCCAAACATTTCTGCGCCATGATTAGCTGCTTCTCTTTCATTCAGATCTCTGCTTTGGGCACCAGCTTGTAAGTTTTCTGACCAGCAGATCCACCACTATGTATTAGGGTTGTAAAATCCTGTTTAGGTGATTAACCAGTTGACCTCCCCAGCTGTCCCTCCCCCACCCCCATGGCACCCCAGGGACTGGGGCTGCTCCCACCAGGCTGGAGCATCCCCTGCACCAGCACTAGCTCTGCAGAGCTGGAGCAACCCCATACTCTTAGTGCATGAGAGCTGTAAGCTTAATGGGTGTTGGGGGAAGTGGGGAGACCTAAAGCCCTTCCCCAAGCTAACCCCAGATTTGGAGAACTGGGCCCTGGCACAAGCAGCTTTGCTGAGCGACGCTAATTCTGTACAACTGCCAAAAGCCCTAAGCCTTGCCCACTCAAGGTCATGGAGCCGGGCACCCTTCCCTTCTTGCCCCAGGGCCTATGGTACTACTGGTGCAAACACAGATCAGTCCCCATCTCTTCATGTGAGATGCGTTAGGAGTTGTGTAGGAGACCTATCCCACGTTCAGGGGGCATTTGGCTTCCAAAATGTCAAGGGATCTACTCTGGAGCTCGCTTTAAAAGGAACATACGATTGCGGGAAGAAGGGGAGGGAATTCTGCATTCTTATAGAAATATGTTCCCCTGCCTGCTAGAGATTGTCTGGCCTTTGCTTTAGCTTTGAAGCATCAAGACTTGCCGAAAGCAGACTGAACTTACCTCTTCCTCTTTCTGATATAGAGAACCTGGAGGAGAAAGAGAAACACCATTAAGAGAGTCCCAGTGAGGAGAAGAGCAGGAGACAGTGCCTAACTTTAGAAAGGGGAACAAAGAGGACCTGGAGAATTACACACCAGTCACCCTAACTTTGGTACCTGGAAAGATACGGGAACAAATGACTAACCAATCAGTTTGTAAGCACCTCGCGAATAAACAGACTGACAAGGAATAGCCAATGTGGACTTGTCAAGAGCTAACTATGGCTAGTCAACCTAATTGTCTTCCGGGTGCAATAGGAGACACGGTAGATCTCAGTTTTAAAAGGCTGGGGGATCACAGGACTTGAGCCTTGTGTTGCAATTTGTGTTCCCACTGGCAGCCTACACACTACTCCCAGACGAGGTTCTTTCTGAGCACTGGATGAAGATTGATAAAAGTTGCTGATCTCAGAGACTTTTTCTGCCCACAACTTTTGTGCAGCTCTCTCATGGGGTGACTCCTTTTCGGTTCAGTCAAATTACTGGGATTACGACCAGCGTTCATAAATCACTCTCTTTGTTTGAAAGAAAAGTATCTGGAATGCCCTGGAGCGTGGGTCTCTTACCATAGCTACAGCCAACCCGATCACAGTAAGGATTCCAAATGTCAGCAGCATTGTGCCCATGCCAGGCCTGCTGCTCACCACATCTGGCATTTTGGTGCTGTTAAAGCTGGTGGTATCAGGGCTTATGGTGGCAGTTTCTGGTACCGTCCTGTCCATGGTTGACCCTGAGTGTGGTTCAGGGTTGGTCACAGTGCTGAGGTACAAATCATATACAGAGGGCGTGCTGTAACTCATCCTGGACATGAGCCCCAAGTCAGGCCTCCTCGATTTCTGCTACAAAGTCATAGCGCCTTCCCTCACGTCAAGGACTCTCCTGTGGGCCCTCTCCTGCAACATCTTCTTTGTTGGCCCCTCTCTGAGGGAATCCTGTTGCTTCTCCCTGGGTTTGCGAGAGACAAGCAGAAGTTCTGTGAGTCACAGACGCGCAAGGTGACAGTCCTACATGACAATCATTTTCTGAAAGGGCAACTGATTCGGAGTATGAGATAGATGAGATATACTTTTTTGGGTAGTGGGGTGGGGTTTAGAAAATTGTTTTGGGTGCTCACCCTGAGAGGGAAAGTGGCTAGCTTTCCAGAAATGCTGAGCCCCTCCAGTTCCAGGTGAAGTTAGTGGAATCGGAGCATGTCAAAATCAGGTTGCAAGAGCCACACTGACGGTGAGTGCAGAGGTGCATATGACCCCCTGTGCACCTCAGGGTGCAGGCATAGTAAGAAGGATTCTTTTAAATTTGCAGTACTCTGGAAACAACACAAATAACTCCAAAATCTCTTTTGCAATGGGTGACTGTTCATTTAGGCGCCATCATTTTTTAAGTATGCTTGGTATTCCATTTTACCATGTGCATTACTTTGCATTTAGCATTGAATTTCATCTGCCTTTTTGTTGCCAGATCACCCGGTTTTGTGAGATCCCTTTAGATTTCTTAAGTGACGTCCAAAGCAGAGGTCGATCTTGAGTAATTCTGTATCATCTGCAAACTTAGCCCCCTCCCTGTTTACCCATTTTTCCAGATCATTTCTGAATATGTTGAACAGCACAGGTCCCTGGTGGATACCTCTATTTATTTTTTTCCATTCTGAAAATGGTTCCTTTACTTCCTATGCTTTCACTGAAGTCCCCGGCAATGCTTTTAGGATCATCTAACAATCCTTAATTTCAGGACAAGTCTTTTTGGTTATTTTTGGCTCGGTCTACACTAGGGAGTAAAGTCAGTTGCAGATAGGCAGTTCTAGCTATGTCAATTGCATCGCTAGAATCGACTTATCTGCAATCAACTTACCGGGCCATCCACACAGAGGGAGGTCGATGAGAGAAACTCTCCTGTCAACCTCCCTCACTCCTCGCGATAATGGGGAGTGCAGGAGTAGACTGCCGAACCCAGAGAGTTCAATTTCGCACATCCCCGCTAGGAGTGCAAAATCAAACCCTGGAAGATCAAACTTGGCAGGGTTGATCTATCCAGTAGCATAGACATACCCTTAACCACCCTTCCTCTGTTTATAAACAAACTCCACGCCCCTAGCTATATGCGGCACAGAACTCAACACTTTCCACGTTTGGCTCCTGGAGCTGAGCCCCCACTATTTTTTTTTCCATGATGCTTGAGCCTCATAGGACCCACAGAGTCAGTGGCTATGCAGGTCTGATGATTCTACTTTTATTACCTCTTTGCTGAGTTCCCCACCTGTCTGGCAAGGTAGTGGTATTTCCCAAAGGTCTTTAGGGTGTCAGGTGAAAAGGGACAAGGAATTATTAGGATGTTCATAGTTCCAACCAGAGTAACAATCATCCAAGAGAAGTATATTCCCTATCAACCACTATCTTTAACAAGTGGTATTTGGTCATTGCAGCCTCATGGGAAGTGGGTTTTCAGAGTAAGACCTTGCGGTTTCCTCTGAAAACCACCCTGTAGGTAGCCAGCCACTGAGCCTCCTATGTAGTCCTCAGTGGCACAGACTGACACCCACATGCCCCTTGCTGCTCCGGTTACCATCCTTCTGCACAGAGTGAGACGGGCCATCAACAGAGCAGGCTTCTGTACTACACCTTTCCTCCTCCTTCCCCTTTCCGGGCCTGTGATACTGCCTGCCCTTTCATCTGCAGCTCTCAGGAGCACTCCATCCATGTGGTTTAGAAGAGGGGTGTGCAAAGTGGGGTGCATGACATTTCATGATCAGCTGCGGGGTGCCAGGCTCATTCATCTCATTAAAAAGGATTTTCATGTGTGTGTGCATGCACACATACTGGTTCATAAAGTTTTTACATTCTACATACTTTTTTTTCTTACATGTGTGTTTGTTTGGGTTTTTTTCTATGAACATAACCGAAATTTCCATCAGTTTGGATGATGTTCAACAGGACATCTCCCCCACTGTGTGTGGGGCAGCCGATAGGGGAGGGACTGCCCAGGGTTACCATTAACTCTTAGCTCATTCCTGTCCTGAGGTATAGGATCTCCCATAGAAAGTGGTGGCTGGCTCCACAGCCTCTCCCAGACTAATCGATTACCCAACTTTCGTGAGCCTTTCTGGGGTGGAGTTTGGGCAGCTGCCGTTCCAAGTTCATTTCAAGGGCTAGAGGGAGAGAATGGAATTCTGCAGAGCTGCTGCCATAGTCCAGTGACAGGCTCTGAGCAGTGAGGGTTTCAGGGCTTTATCTTCCTGGACAGTCACTGTCTCTCCCCCTCCCAGTACTGGGTCACGTCTCTTTAGATTTCTCCAATGGGCCAAATCTTCCCAGCCTGATCCATTTGGGGGCCTTAAGAGATTCTCTTGGAGAGAGCCTGGGCCGCACGGTTCCAGAGGAAAGACGTTATTCAACATTGCGGTACTATCGGGATTAGCCATTACAGCTGTGTCTCAAACCTGATTCCTCTACATGGCCCTGAAGATAGGTCTGCCCGCAGTATGAGAGGGTGTCACGAGGACAACGGGACTGTGCTATAATTAGCCACTTCCCATCTGAATGGGGGAGGATTAATTCTCTTAATTGTGGTTAAGAATAAATTCTCCCATCAACTGCCTTACTCCTCGCAATATTGAGGAATATGGGGTCAACTGCTGACATCAGATAGTTTGATTTCACGCGTCTCTACCAGGCAGGCAAAATCGAACTCTGGAAGACCGACTTTCTGCATAGTCTAGACGTACCCTTAGTTAGTGACCGGGCTAGAGAGGTCAGACCACCAACTCCACCCTGCATGGGGAAGGCCCAGTAGGCCCACTCCAGAGAAGGAAACTGAGGCAGGGTGTATCTGCCAAGGTCTGCCTGGCTGGCAGAGGGTCTGGTGGGAGAGTCACACCTGCGTCAGAGTCACCTCCCACTTCACCCCTTTCCACCTAAATCTTTTCCGTCCTCCTAAGCCTCATCAACAGACACATTCAAAGCGCTACCTCGGTTGGACTTCACATGGTAGGGTTTCCGTCTTGATCCTTCAGATACGGAAGGAACCTCAATAAACAGACTTTAACCAGAAAGGAAGATTTGGATGCTTCAGGAAAAGCAGAGAGAACGGAATTCACCAACTCCCAGTTAAATCAATACAAGTGCAGCCCCCACACTTGGGGTCACCATCCATCTGTTTTTTACTGGGACAGTCCCTTATTTAAATTGTCTCACAGACATCCCGACTTTTTTAAAGAAAAATGGGCAAACTGTCCTTTATTTTGCAGGATTCCTGTTCCCTGGCACCCTGTGTCTGGTGGTGGCAGCCTCTCCTGCCAGGGACCCCCTCCACAGGGTGGCTGCTCTGTTCCCTGGAGCTCTTCGCCTTAGGGCAGCAGCTCCTGCTGCAGGGGAGCTCCTCTCTGGGGCAGCTGCCTCATTCCCCAACACCCCACGATGACAGCCCTTGCTGCTGGAGAACTCCACAACAGAGCAACTGTCTCTTTCCCTGGTGCCCTACACTTAGGGGAGGCAGCTACCGCTGCCAGGGAGCCCCTCCGTGCGTCGTCTGCCTCGTTCCACAGCCTCCCACGCTTCAGTGAGGCAGCTCTTGCTTCATTCCCTGTCCCCCTCAGGAGGCTTTGGAACACCTCCAGCCCTCAGGGGGTTCTGGATCCCCCATCCTCCACTCCCCTTCATCCCTGGTGCCTGACCCTGGAGCAGCAGCCCCCATTGCTTAGGTGCCCTGCCACGGGACAGTGGCACTGTTCCCATTCCCTGAGGCCTGTATCCTGTATTTGCCATAGGACAATGTGGTCACCCTAGCCCTCCCCTCCATTTGCCTGGTGAGCTCCTCTTCTCGTAGCTGAGCAACCTTTACAATTCACTAGCTTCATTCAGTCTTGGGTGAGATCTGAGATACTGGAATGAGGGAGATGGGTGGGGGTAATTCATTGTCTGGCTATATTAACCCCAATGTCCTGGCCAAATTCCAACTCTGTCACTTCTTTTAGCCCTACATAAAATACCCCACACCCCTACATTGTTCAACTGACATTAGTCCCCACTGTCTCTTCTAAGTATGTTTTTCCAGGACGGCTGGGCCAGGACAGCTGCCAATTTCCACCCCAGAAGTAGCTGCATTTCAGTGTTGGGTGATGCATATTCACACAGGGATATGCCTTCAGTGTTTCCCGACAGAGCTGATGCTAGTTTCCCGTGCCAGCTTTCAGCCTGGGGGCCTGCTCTGGATTCATCCCCGTATCACCTACTTTCAGTGTAACAAGCTAGTGCATGCCCCCTCACCCCCACCCCCACACTGCCTGAAGAAAACCATAACATCAGCACTTACTTAATTCCTCCCAGGTGAGGAGTCGAGTCCCCTTCTGGTCCCAGGCGTGCGTCTCGGACTGGGAGAGCAGCCCAGGCCAAGCTCCCCGAGCCAGCAGGCAGCCGGGGGAGTACCCACAGCCCACACGGACACAGTAGCTGCTGGCCTTGTCCCCGGAGAGCTGCTGTCTGTCTGTCTGTCTGTCTTTCTGATCGCGTTGTCTCCCGCCGCAACCGGGACAAGAGTGGAAGGATGGGTGAGGCACGCTTGGGCTGGGGGATGGAAGCAAATTGCCCTAACAGAAAACTGCTTCCAATGGATTACAGAGAGTGACTTGAGCAGACGGGTAGTTCTTAGCTTGGCAGAGACAGGACTGACGAGCTGCCCTGGACAGTGAAACTCAGATTGCTTGCGCCAGCAACAGAGGACCTGCCGCTGCTGGCATTGCGCGACTTGCCATTGTATTTTCCAAGATGCCAGGAGCTGCCCACCCCTCCTCCCCTTTCTCTGCTCTCTGGCTTTGATCTCCTTTTTTGCCAGGGATTGGCAGGGAGAGGACAGGACTCCGGCTCAGGGTTGGCCAGCCTGTTTGTCACTCATGAGCTGTTGCGGCTGCAGGGAGATTGAGGTTACACAGTGGGAAACTGGGATTCGTAGCCTCTCATGCGCTCTGAGCCTGGAAGGAGTTTCACGTGCCTCGCAGAATTAAGGGAGAGACGTCAGCTCCTGCACAACCTTTAGTAGCGTGTTTTGCTTTGCTTCTGGCTCGGTCAGGCGTTGGCAACCAAAATAGCAAGAAGAGCCTTTCATTCAGTAAAAACCCCAATAATTCAAGAGCGACAGTGCGTGTGAATGAGATGGTCCTAAATACATGCCATCAAACGGTGCTTTTTGTATCCTGTTTTAAGAACAGCGCACAGGCAATGACTTGGAGTGTGATACATGTTTACTGCAGGACGGTCACCGTTTATTGAAAATAATCAGGAGGGTGGGTTTTTTTCTTTTCTTTGCAATTATAGCGTCAGGAGCCGCAAAGAAGTCCTGAAAGAGCCGCATGTGGGCAGATTGTAGACCCCTGAGCTTGGTTATATGGAATTCTAGCCTCGCTCAAGTCTTCTCCGGAAAATCCACAGAAAGGCCTCCCCCTCCACCCACTGCAATTTCTTCACTTCCCTGCCAGTGGGGGTCATGACAGTTGGTAGTTTGCCTTCTCTGTCTGGCCAGGGGTGCTGGGACAATTTTTACAGAGGGTTGGTTGAAATCAGAAAACTATGGAAGCTCATGACCTGATTGATGAAATTGTTAGTCTTTAAGGTGCTACAGGACTGCAGCGGTGAGGACAGGCGTGTACTTGCTGTGGTTCATCCACATCCCAGACACCTGCTCCTTTTGCAGCACAAGGGAGACCCTGGCACACCTCTACCTTGAGTGTGCCAGATTGCAGCCCCCCTTCCAGCTCCTCCAGAACCTGCTGCTGAGGTTCTGGCTGCACTTTCCCCTGCACCTTCTGATCCTGGCACAGCCCATCCATGGCCCCACAAAGTCGTGGGACCTCGTCAGCCTCCTCCTGGCCAGGACAACTATCTATAAGACCAGGGAGAAGAGGCTGGTTGTGGGGGAGGGGGAATGACACACCTACAACTGTGGGGCCTACTTCCGCTCTTCCATCTGTTCACGAATCCGGGCAGACTTCCCCTGGGCAGCGTACACTGGCTCCCTCAACACCTTCGGGGAGCAGTGGGCGCTGTCCGGACCTCTCTGCTCAGTATCCCCCTCCAGTTCCCTTATTTTCACCCTTTAACTCCCCCATACCCGTTCTTGTTTTCTCTTTAGTTGTCCCCCGTACTCACGTGGGGACTGCATTGTTTTAATGGATCCCCATCTTAAAGGGGATCTTTTAGTTGTGCGCCCACCCACTCCCTCAGCCTCCAACAGGCTACAGGACTGCTTGTTTTTGTTTTTGTTTTTGCCAAGCTAGAGACTAACGCCAGCTACCCCCCTGAGAACGTGTTTAGTAGTTATTACTACTTCAAGGCAAGGGTGCTGCTCCTAGCTCCAGCACCTCTTGCATCTTTTATCTGAGGATCTCAAAGTGCACCTATGTGTATACACACACACACACACACTCTGACCTATACCTGTAACTGGTGCACCCTATATCTAAGCTCGTAGCTTCAGCATCCCTCCGTGGGAAGGAATTTGGAAGACAAGAGGCCGTGGAAACCGAGCTGCGGACTGGGGTCGCTCAAGAGCAGCTGCGTAACGTTTCACCAGCAGAGACGCAGCTTCCATTGGCGACCCTGAGCTGCGGGGGTGGCAGGCGGTGTGGGGAGTCCTGTCTGTGCCTGTCCCTTGGCCTCCCCGCAGCTCCTGCCGCTGTGGGGAACGCGGGGGAAGGACCAACCGCTGCTGCTGCCCCCTGCCAGACCCCCGCAGCCCCAAAGCCAAGTCTGTCGAGGGCCGGAGAGGGGAGGGTGGTGCTCGGCGGGACGGGCACACGCACAGCTGGGCCGCCACCCCACCACGTGCGGTGGAGAACAGGCTCTGGCCTGTGAGCCGGGGTCACACTCGCCGCTGCGTTTGCCGCGCTGGAGGCACCCGCCTGGCAGAGACGGGCTGCGCGCGCGTCACGGGCTCGGGGCTGACACGTGCAGCGCTCGCCCGGGACCGGCCTGATCGCGGCGCCGCCCGCCGGGGTGGATACGTGCGCGCCGCGGCCCCTTCTCTGGCTCCGCGGCGCCGGGGCCGAGCTCCCACCCCTCACCCCAGCCGGCTCTGGGCACGCGGCTTCCTCCGCGGCGGCTCCGGGCTCCGCCTCGTGCCCGGCGGGAATCGGCGGCGGCTGCGGGTTGGTGAGCGAGCCCGGCCCCGCTCGCCGCGCGGGGGCGCAGGCGGCTGTGTGTGGCCGCCCGGCCCCGGCGTGGCGGGGGGAGGAGGAGAGGTTTGGGGTGTCCAATATGGCGGGTCGGGGCAAAACTGCCGGGGGGGCGGCTGCAATATGGCGGCGGCTGTCCCGTGACTCCTCACAGGCGACTGTGGGTCGCTGGTCCCCGCCGCGCTGCAGCCCCCGCGCCTCTGGGGGCACCGCGGCGAGCGCCCCAGACCACCCCATGGACAGGAGGGGCCGGGGGGTTCCCGGCCTCCTGCTCCACTGCCGCACCCCACTTCTCCGCAGCGGGGGGGAGGGGCAGAGCCGGGCGCGGCAGGGGTCGGGGGGGTGGCCCTCTGCTGCCCCAGCACCAAGCACCCCCATTCCCTGGGCAGGGTCGCCCGGGGAGGGGACGAGCAGGCCTGGCGTGGCAGGTTGCCCTGGGACACACACCTGGGGTGCTGGGCCGGGTCACCCCAGCCCTCCCCCTGCATAGGGGGTGAGGGTAACTAGAGCTGATGGGAGCCGGGGCTGAGAAGGGCCAGCGGGCAGGCGTGTGGGCGGGCAGCTCCTCCCAGCCCAAATCTGGGCAAAGTGCCATGAGGTCATGTGGAGGTGAGAAATTTGGGGAAGGTAGACCGGGGGTGGCAAGACGTGGGGATGTGTGCTGGGACCTGGCCAGCAGAACACCCCATCCAGTGTAGCCACCTCAGGGGCACGGTGGGACAAAGGGTCTAAGGTGAAGAAGCGATAACCAGAGCTGTGTCCTGGTTTCCTCCCTGTGGCGTGTACTCCACACGAGCCATTCGCCTTTGTTGAATCATTTTACTCCTCTAAGGCAGGTTTTGGTGCCCAGGGGAGGTGCTGATGCCTGGATTCCGTTTATCTGCATCGCAAGTGTAACCTCTTGTGGGTACTTCATTGTCCTCCTCCGGTGCCGTAATAAAAACAAACCGCAATTCCCATAGAAAAGTAGCTGGAGGCCTAGCATTTAGTCTCTATGGATTTTCAGCATGGATTGCACAGGGTCAGCGTCTGCACAGTCAGGTCCCAAAAGGAACTAATGAAACAAATTTAATGAAATAACTTTATAAAATCTTATGAAGAAACAAACAAACAAACAATCTAATTTTTACAACAAAGTCATAACTTTTGTAAACCTGCCGGCATTATCTTCACAGTCACAAAGAGAAAACAAAAGTAAAACTGGAGCATTTCTGCCCACACAAAGCCCAGAAGAAACTGAGAGATCCCAAAATCTTAGGTTTAATTCACCTCAGTCTCAGTTAGTGGCTGTGATCAGCAAATCTGCACAATTTCTGAGTTTGAATCATCTTCCCTCTATGTCCTTGAAGGATTCCTCAGTGGGAATCCAGGCAGATTTTTCTCTCCTTTGGATCACTGCTAGACAGCCAGAGAATGGATTCAACTGTGTGACTGGTTAGTTACAAATATACAAAGGAAACCCTGTTACAAGAAAATACAAAACCTGAGAATAACAAACTAGAAATGAGTCTTTCCCCATTGGTACGTTAACAGTGCCCATGCTCCCTGTTAGAGGGTTAACTTCAAGCCTACTCACCTCCAGAGGTCTCTCGAAGAGATATCTCCCTATTAGATACATGGATTACACAAGCAACAGCATGCCGTGGTCCCTACATGCTGCCAGGCAATGTGCCTTAACCCCCACAAGGACCACCTGTAGGAGTGACAAGGGAGTCGGGACTCTGCATCTGTTCACTGCCTCTTCTAAATGCAAGCAAGTGGGGAGCACTTTAAGTTGGTCAGAGCAATAATTTGGTAACTATCAGGTGCTATTGTCCAAGGCAAAACAGAGCTGGTGACTTAGCCCAATTCCCATGCCCTGCCTCTAATATTTCCCAGCTGTTTAATCTCAGTCCTTTAAACGTAGATGCATTTTGGGGAAGCCTTTTTGGGCAGTGGGGAAAGCAGCCTGCTCTCTGGTGGGTGGATTCCCTTAGACTCACAAGACCATAAGCCACATGTGTGCTCTCTCTCCCTCCCTCTAGCACAGCAGAGGATCAATGCCCTGAGATGGTGCCTTGCTGTGAGGAGAGGCCTGCAGGATGCCTTTTGCAGCACTGGTGGTGTGGCCATGAGAAGACTTCTGCAGCCGCAGAGTGTGCCTGATGGACATTGAGCAGTGGTGATGCAGGAGTGCCAGGTGTGAGGGCACCAAGCCTCTGGCCTGCCAAGACTTGAGATTGGCTAAGTCTGGTGAAGGCATCTCAGGAAGGAAGGACACAGGCGGCATCTTGGAAACCATAAGCAGCCTCTGACAAAATGAGGCTTCTCACCTGCCTGTTGCGCCAGATGCTGTCGGGCCTCCGAAATGGCTGTGAATGGGTGGGTGGGAGCCCAGCCTGTGCAGTAAACCCCCATCGCCTGCTTCGAAGGCAGAATTTCAGGGCTAAACAGACAGCTGCTGAGCTGGTCAGATACTGGCAAGGAGTGTTTGAGGCCAAAGGGATTCCCGAAGCACAGGAATCCAGCGAGTATATCGTTTCCTACGTCCTGGGAGCAAAGACAGTTAAGTGGTGTGGAAGTTTGTGTGGTTGTATGATGGTTGTGTGGTGACAGCTCTCCTGGCTTCTCCACAGATTCGCTCAGCAATCCTGATTAGAGGGTTTAATCTCTGTGTGCCTCTATTTTCATAGCAATGAAACGGGGAGACTGGCTCTTCTCTGTCTTATATGGGGGGTGGGGATGGAGCTAAAGTCATGAATGCTTATAAAGCATTTTGCCCTTCTCTAATGATTTCCATACAGGGATATGCGAGCATTGGTTGTAGCCTGGGAAACTGGCACCCAGATTGTGTCTGGGCCTGTATCTGTGTGGCCCTGAATTTGTCCCTCCTGAATCCCAGAACACGGCAGGAAAATATAGAAGACAAGTCGGGATCAGTCACTTCTGAGTCTGTCTATAGACTCTGCTAATGATTTGAGATCTTAAAGAATCCGAGGTGTTATTTATTGGTAACTGTACTGATACCCTTTGAAGATGCTGTTTGGGGACAGGGGAAAGAGGCGAACAAGCTGCAGCGGTGGGCAGGTACTAAAGTGAATTCCTCCTCAGATTCACAGCTTGAGTGCTAGCAGCCTCTCCAAACCGCTCACGTGGGCACAGCAGCAGCACGTCCAGCAGCTGAGTGCAAAGCGGCTACAAAGGTAGGAATGTCCCTTTTCAAAACCATCACAGCCTCTTTTCCTCCTTCCAGTGGGAAGGAAGTGTCACAGAAGAAACTAACAGAGTGAGGAGAGTTGCGTTCACACTCAGCACGCTGGAGCAGAAGCTGGCATCTGGTCTGGCCTGAATGACCAGGGAGTGGTGGTAATAGGAGTCTATCATTGAAATGAGGAGGATGCGTGGGGTGGAACTTTATAAAAGAGGTCAGGCACGGCTGGGTGTTGGCTCTGAGTCCATTAGAGGAACTATCAGTAGGACTGTCTAGGAAGGAGTACTGCAAAAAGGGATTTAGGGGTCACAGTGGACCACAAGCTAAATATGAATCACCAGTCTGATGCTGTTGCAAAAAGAGCAAACATGATTCTGCATTGCATTAACAAGAGTGTTGAGAGCAAGACACAGGAAGTCATTCTTCCTCTCTACTCTGCGCTCATTAGGCCTCATTTGGAGTACTGTGTCCAGTTTTGGGTTCCACATTTCTAGAAAGATATTGAGAAATTGGAGAGAGTCCAGAGAAAAGCGACAAGAATGACTAAAGGTCTAGAGAATGTGAGCTGTGAAGGAAGATTGAAAGAACTGGGCTTGTTTACTTTAGGAAAGAGAAGACTGAGAGGGGACGTGATTGTGGTTTATGAGTACCTAAAAGAGTGTCACAAGGAGGAGCGAGAAAAATTGTTCTCCTTGGCCTCTGAGGTTAGGACAAGAAGCAATGGGCTTAAACTGCAGCAAGGGAGATTTAGGTTGGACATTAGGAAAAACTTCCTAATTGTCAAGGTGGTTAAACACTGGAATAAATTGCCTAGGGAGGTTGTGGAATCTCCATCTCTGAAGATGTTTAAGAGCAGGTTAGACAGACATCTGTTGGGGATGGTCTAGACAGTGCTTGGTCCTGCCATAAGGGCAGGAGACTGGACTCGATGACCTCTCGAGGTCCCTTCCAGTCTAGTGTTCTATGATTCTACCCTGTGCTTCCACTCGCCTGTCGGTTTCCAGTGACTGCAGGTTGAACCTCTCTAATCCAGAACTCTCTTGTCTGGCAACATCTGTAATCCAGCATGATTTTAGTTAGCTAGACAATCACTTATCATGGGTATGGCCAAATTTCCTGTGGGCCCATAACATTTATTTACAGACTGCAGTCCTGGCTCCCTGTGTTCTGTGCTGTTATTTAGCTGTAATTTACCCCTAAATGTCTTCTGAGAGCCCAGGAAGCAGTGGAAGCATGCTGCTAGACAATATTGACCTCTTGTGGTCCAGCAAATTCTATCATCCAGCACTGGTCAAGTCCCAAGGGTGCCAGATTTGAACAGTTCAACCTGTGCAATGCCCTTGGTTCCCTGACTTCAATTCTTAGGCAGTGTTGCTGTGCAATGTTAAACAGCTTTTGCGTTCCACCCCAGAAATGGCAGATCCAGCCTCTGGGAAATTCTGCCGTTGGTGTCTCCTGGGCCATTGTAAAGTTGGCAAAATCCAGTGTTCTGTCCCCCTGTATGCAGGATCTCTGTGTACAGAACTAAATTGCCCCTGGTGTCTGGAAGTCATCTGGAATTGGAGATGGTGGGGCAGGCCAGGGGAAGAGGAAAGCTTTAGGGACTTGGATCATTGAGAACACTTAAGACCTCCAGGAAGGCTTGTGGAGTGAGCCTAGAGAAGAGGTGGAACAAACGTAAGCGTTTGGATACTGCAGACATGCATACACACTCTCCCAGTTATTTGCATTACTGGCATTTATGGAACACACGTGGGTCCTGCAATGAGGGTCATCCCTGCAGTACCAGACAGAGAACTGTATAGGGGCTTCTACACCAGCCATTGTGTCAACAGTGGCTGCTGGGCTTCATGTGTTCTACCCCCGCTGCCCCAGCACTCATGGATTGTGTTATAATCAGAGTTACCAAGGCCTGGTGTTGTCTGGTTGAGAGAAGGTGGCATGCTGCCTCTTCCTGGCAAGGATGCAGCCGTGATTGCTGCTCCAAAAGAGAGATGAACGGTGGGGCCTGCAGAGAGCATGAAGGCGTGGCCCCAAAATTCAGTTCCTGGAAACGTTCTGTAGCCCCTCTTGGGAGGGGAAGTAGAAGCACTACTCACAGCCTTAAAGCTGGGACCCCATCTCTTCCACATCCAACGATCTGTCGCAGAACCAGACATTGCCATCTGCCCCCCTGGAGCGAGGGGGCTGCGGTGTCAGTGCCCAGGGCTTGGAGGCTGATAAGAAGGTGACTGCACTACTGGGGCTTGTCTGTAGCAGGGGAATCTGGTCCCAGTGTGTTGTGTAACCCACCCCCTCCCAATGCAGGATGCCTGTGCAGTACATCCTTGGCGAGTGGGATTTCCAGGAACTGACCCTGAAGATGAGACCCCCGGTCTTCATTCCTCGGCCCGAGACAGAGGTAAGACCTTAGAGTTGCTGCTCCTCCATGCGCTGTATTGTTACACATGTGCCCTATTCTAAATGAGAGTCTATAGGTGATGGGCTGCACACACCTTCCACCTGCTCTTCTTCAAATCTCAGGGTATTGGTGGGGGGTTACCTGGAACCTGCTTGTGCCTCTGCTGGTTCAGAGTGAGCCCAGGTTGGCAGGGGATGGAAGCTGTTGAGTAGCCTTGGCTGGCCAGGCACTGAAGAAACCGGACTCTCATCACCGACTCCTTCCCTTAGCCACCAAACAGGGCTGGATTTGAACCAGTGTCCTAGACACAGTAGGGTGCTTAGCTCAGAGTCCGAGGAGGGAAGTGGATGGCTAGGAGGATTGTCCACTGAGGTTTACACCTCTAGCTGGTCCAGCCTGGTTAGTAACTATAAATGCTCGTACCGTCTGACTACAGCGCAGTGGTCATTGTGAACTAAAGTGGTCAGTCACTGCCCTCTTCCCCTGAGGCAGGGGCCCACATCACAAAATGACTGATACAATTAACCCCTTTGCTGGCAGTCTCAGATGATGCCAAAGGTGTGATGAGTCATGGAGACTGAAATACATCACTTTTGTAGGGTGGATGTGCTGCTCTGGGGTGAGGTGTGTTGGGAACCTACCTACATGCACTGTACCTTCTCTGGAGGTAAAGAGAGGACTTCCACTCCTCAGGGTTGTCCATCCTGCTTCTTTTATTAACCAAAAATAGACTAAGGGAGGGTGAGGGATTTCTGTTTGGTCAGGCAAGGGCGTAAGGGTCTGATCCAGTGATTCCAAAAGTCAGTGGCGAAGCTCCCTTTGATTCTAATGGGAGGACGAGCAGGTGAAGAATCCCATTACCCTAGCTTGTACAGTGATGCCATCAATGCAGAGAACTGGTGTCCCATTCAGAACTGACATCAGCATCCTACTAGTAGAACCCTCCAAAATCCTGTGGCTCTTCTCATCCACGCTTTACGTTTGCAGGTGGTGGCTTGGAGGCAGATAGAAATTTTGTGTCTGTGCAGGGCTCTGCCTTTCTGTGCAAAATCACAGCAAGACAGAGTTCTCTAACTGTAATGTAGAAAATGCCTGAGTTGTGTCTAATGCCTTGCTTTTATTGTGCTAGTTGTGGTGATCCAGTTTGGAGCAGGTGCCCTGAATGGTGACTGTTCTCTTAAAAAGCTGCCCCTCACTAGTGACATCCAAAATCAACAGCCAAAAAGGACGGTGTCTAGCGGTTGTGTTGCATAGCTCGATCTCTTGCCATCAGTTTCAGAGAGCATTCCAGCCTCTGCACCTCCTCTAATTAATGGCTGCAAGGTCGGCACGAATGCCAAAGGGAGTTCATATGTTCCGAAAGTCAAAACATCTGCTGATGGGGCTTCCCACAGTGCTGTGCTTTAATTTTCTCCCTGCATCAGCAGTCCCGCCAGCCCCCAGACAAAGGCCTGTTGCATGAATGGCAGGCTGTGGTTACTAGCACAAGTGAGCATGGATGGTTGTGTTCATATGTTTGCATGGTTTGGTAAGCACGTCTCCACTGACCCGAACAACAGTGCAGTATGCTGAAACGTGCTGCATTTGGGGGAGTTTAACACAGGCAGCAACCCAGTGTGAGCAGCTTAACTGCAGCCGTGTCTGCAAAGGAAAGTTTTACCAATTGGGCTACTAAAAGCCACTGTGTGGACATTCCTGTGCCAGCCTGAGTTGCCTTTTTTTTCTTCTTCTTTTTTTTTTTTTGAGGGGACTTGGGATAGCTTAAATTCATTCGTAAGTGACTGAAAGGAGGTCACTGTAAACTGTATTGAGAGTGCCCACGTAAGTGGAGTATTTCCCTGTGCTGAATTCGAGACACCTGGTCAAATTAGTCTTGTTCAAGTGAGTTCAACAGCAGCCAATAGGATAAATATTCAAATTAACATCAAGTTGTTAATACCGCACAGCTGGATTCTTTTTATTTGCCTTCTTGTCTTTAACGTTTTAGGGTTCACGGGGGCAGAGAAGGCACCCACCCTTACCTCCCCGTGCACATGGAGAGAGGGGAAACACATGTGCTCTCCTGCACCTCTCACATGAGGGAGGGAGTGATCAACGTCTCCACCCCCTGCTCTCCACTCTCCATGGCTGGACCTTCCTTTCCTTGTACTTGGCACTGCCTTCTCCTGAACCAGTGGGCCCGGGGAGAGCATACAGGGTTGACCCATCCCCCAGTTTTCTGCCAGGGTTCACATCAGAAGGAGGCCAGTGGCAGCCTCTCGGCACTGCGCGGGAGGGAAGGGATGGGAACTGCTTCCAGCCTCAGGGGAGGAGAAGAGAGGGGAAGAGATGACCTGGCTTGTGTCTTTGCAGAGCTCTTCTCTCCCCACCCCATCCTGTGTGGCTGGAAGCAGTTTGTGCCTTGCTGCCCACACAGTTTCCAAAGGCAATGCCATCCCCAGGCTGCTGCTGGCCACCAGCGTATCCCAGCTGTCCCCTGCGACAGCGCAGGCAGGAAGGATTTAAGCACTAAGGATGTGTTGTGCACCAGGGTTCAGGGAACCCGACTGCAGGGGCTTTGGTGACCTTGGTCCGAAAGGGGGCTCAACATGAGAGGGGACGAAGCAGTGTCATGCTCCAAGGGGACAGGACCGAGGGCTGGGCATGGGGAAAGATGGTGCTAAGGCCGCGCACTGGGGCTGCTGTAGAACCTACACTTTTGTGCGGGTGGACAGGCTGGAAGTTGCTTCTCCCCCCAGACTCCGGAGCTTAGTGGAGGGGCAGAGAGGCTTCCCCATGCCAGTGCTGTGTTGGGCTTTGGCACACGCAGAGCTCAGTGCCTCCAGGCCAGCACCTCAAGCCTCAGGGTCTTAGGCTTTGCTGGGATGCTGGCCCAGCCAGTGGCAGTGGGGTTGGGAAGGAGTCTACCAGCCAAGCTGTCAATGAGCTCAGCGCTCCTGCCGGGACTGGTTCCCCACACGGCGCTCAGAGCAGGATGCGCCCTGCTGTGGGGGATGTTGAGGAGCAGGGGGGTGAGGGGAGAACAGATAGAGCAGGGAAAGGACAGTGAGATGGGGAGGATGTAAAGGGCAGATGGGTGGACAGCAGAGGTAACAGGTAGCCAACCACTGTCTGGTGCCTGCCTGCACTCACTAACCACTGCAGCGTTCTCCCAGTGCTGGCTGGCGGTGGGGTGCGGAGTGGCCCTGCTAACTGAGAGCCGGCACCCAGCGGAGGTTTGCACTGGGGGATCCGCAGGGGGGTGGCTGACCTTGCACGCTGCATCTTCACCCTGCCACCAGCCTTGCACACCCATCTCCCTTGCCGCTCACTGGACCCCCACCCTCGCAACTCACCTCTGGAATCTGGCCAGCAGCAGGACCTGCCCGTAATAGTGGCAGGAGACAGGAAATATGCGACAATGGGCCCCTTGTTAAGAAAAAGGTCAGGATACCTGCAAGAGGGCTTACGTCCGGGACTGTCCCTTTAAAAGTGGGTTGTCTGGTCACTGGACACATAGGGGCTGATCCTGGGATAATTCAGTGGATTAAATTCGCACTTTAGGAAAGCCCAAAAAATCTTTCCCCATGCAGAGCAGGCCGCAGCCAGTCCACACGCAGTGCCTTGTGAACCAACAAAGTGCAGTCACAGTCCGTCGTTCTACCCCCGAGGGGCTCCCCGTGGAAGTCTCCTCAGGATCACCCCTTTCCACATGGGTGCACCAAATCCTTTGTTGGCACTTGACCAGAGACTCACAAGGCTTTAAATTTCTCCTTTGTTTAGGTCCCTGGGCATATTTCGTATTTCAGCAAATTCCTTTGCAGGGGGACTTAGCATCTCTTGCTACCCACTACAGGTTGAACCTCTGTAATCCGTTACTCTCCTGTCCAGCAACATCTGTAATCCGGCATGTTTTTAGTGAGCTGGATGACCACTTATGATGGGTGTGGCCAAGTTTCCCATGGACCCATAAAGTTTTACAATCACCAGTCCTGGTGCTCAGGGTTCTGTCCTGCTATTTAGCTGTAATTTGCCCGTAAGTGTCTTCCCAGAGCCCAGTTAGCAGTGGAAGTGTTGGTAATGCTGCTAGAAAATATTCCTCTCCTGTGGTTTGGCAAATTCTCTCGTTCAGCACTGGTCAGGTCCCAAGGGTGCCCGACGAGAGAGGTTCAAACTGTAGTTCAAATCTAACTTGCCAAGCCTAACTGGCATGAGGAGGCAGTCCAGCAAGCCCATGTGAGAGCCGCAGACAGGCAGGCAGGTGGTCTGGGCTGCTGTGGAGTTTGAGAGGACAGAGGCATCATCCTACGTGTCATTTCATTTGGAATTTGAAGAAGTGATCCAGTGAGTGAGTGTGATGCGGAGGAGGAGTGGAAGGGTGCTGATGAAAAGCAGAATCAGATGAAGGCCGGTTCAAGCCAGAGAAAAGCTCTTCTCTTACATGTGTCACTACTGGCTAAATTAAGCCTTATCAGAATTTCACATACAGACATTTTTCATTTGGTCCTATTATTTATTTGCTAGAAAGTTATTGTTTTGGTAACACACATCTCACAACTAGAGGTCACTTCAGGCTCACATTCCCTCCTCACTCCCTTAGTTCCTCTGACTTCCAGGAATTATTTTCCCCTAGCTGATGATTAACCAAGTTTCCAGTGTCTGTTTTCCTCCCTGACTGTGGAGGCTGGTGTTTAGGCAAATGACGACGCCTCCACATTTAAAATTAAACAGTGTCTCCCTCCAGATCCTGCTCTCCTGTTTTGCTGCCAGAAGGGGGCAGCTGGGTCCTTCCAGAACCCTGTGAAGTGCCTTCTTGTGGACTTGCTGAAAGGAGGTGAGCCACAGGAAGGGGTAGTTCTCAGTTATCCTTTGCTCCCTTCCCTGCAGAGCAGCTATCTGGGACTCCCTCTGATCCTTCCCATAGGCTTTGCCAGAGCCCACCACCCCACTTGAGCCTTACGGGATTTACTGGGCAACTTTTCACACTTCCACAGCCCTGTGGTTCTTTTGGACCTTAGCACCTTTTCGAGCTGTAAAAGACTTTTTAAGCCTGGACAGGCCTGTCTTAGATGGGCAGTGCAGGCGAGATGGTGAGCATGCGTCACTGATCTGTGAGAGGAAAGGATGGAGCGGGGACTGAGACACATTTGGCAAGAGACAAGTGTGTGTATGAAAAATCATAACCACTGTCTACTGTGGAGTACATCTCCCATAGTCTACGTGCAGAGACAGGAAGAGTGATGGCTAGCTGGTTAGCATTGGTGTAGGGCAGAGTTAAGGGTTTGCTCTGGGACATGCATCCTCAGTTGTGCATTTCTTAGGTTTCTCTTTGTTTTGACAAGAGCAGGGGTATTTTATTTATAACTCTGAGGCTCTTGAATGGAAGTGTGCATGAAACCCCAGAGTCTGCAACCTTCAGTTAAGCATGTGATACATAGATTGTAAAGAGAGAGATGCTCATGGTAGCTCGAAAGAGTCATGTAGCCACAGCAGCCTGGGGAGTGGGAATCCTGATTTCGCTGCCCAGATTACATACAGGGTCCAGGTAGGTTTGTACTCAGGGTAACTAGCCTGTGCTGCTGCTTATCTCTACCCATGTTACCTTTGCTTTAGCCATCGAGCTGTCGTGAGGATAGCTGAGACTTGCAGATTTACTTTCAAGCACAAGTGTTGCCTGAGTGAGACATTGTTGGTTATGAAGTATGTTGTGTGAGCATGTGACTGGAGTTTTGCTCAAAGAGAATTATAACGACGTTAACCTCAATTATGAACGTTTGAATTTCTTCAGAGCCACATATAAGAGAGAAGGACAAGGGAAACCTTGCAGCACTTTCTAGCAAGCGTAGAAAGCCACATGTCCTAGGAGTTAGAACCAGACTTGAATTCTCATCTCACTTTTGCCAGCAAGCTGCTGCGTGACCCATGCAAATCACTTCCTGTGTCTTTATCTCTGACTTCTTCATGTGTGAAGTGGAGATACTGTGGGTTGCTCACTTATGAGGAGAGGTTGAGGGACTTAGGCTAATTTAGTCTTCAGAAGAGAAGAGTGCTGGGTGATTTGATAGCAGCCTTCAATTAACTGAAGGGGCATTAGAAAGAGAATGGAGAGAGGCTGTTTTCAATGGTGACAGATGACAGAGCAGGGAGCAATGCTCTCAAGTTACAGAGGGAGAGGTGTAGGTTGGATATTAGGAAAAACTGTTTCTCCAGGAGGGTGGTGAGGCACTGAAATGCGTTACCGAAAGAGGTGGTAGAATCTCCATCCCTAGAGGTTTTTAAGTTCTGGCTTCACAAAAGCCCTGAATGGGATGATTTGGTTGGTGTTGGTCCTGCTTTGGGCAGGGGACTGGAGTCGATGACCTCCTCAGGTCTCTTCCCGCCCTAGGATTCTATGAATAAGGCCTGCAGATTAGCTTGGACAGTATCCACAGCCTGTTTCCTTTGCCCTCACCAACATTAGCCTAAGTGAAGTTTTAGGAACACAGGAATGCCGGAGTGGGTGGTACCAGCGGTTCATGTCACCAGGGATCCTGCCTTTATAGCGTCCAGTATCAGCAGCTTCCCAGGAAGCTGTCATTACGTGATTGTCCAGGGGCACCTAGGAGGGGATGAACTTTGATGCTGGAGGAATCCGTACAGTCGCCTCATAGTCTGTTTGGGACCAATGCCCTCCCTCAGTGGCCTTGTGCTGGGATGCTGCCTGAAAGCCTTGGCATCCCATTGGCATGAAGATGTCTCGGGCCTGTGTGAGAGGCTCGAAGGCATGTGAGGTGTGTCCCTTCACCACGCTGCCAGCCAGGGCCTGAACCAGAACTGTGCACTGCCTTCTGAGCATGGAGCTGGCCTGCAGGCCTGGTGTTTAGAAGGGGCAATGAAGGGCGGGAGGGCGGGGTTGGATTTTCCGTGTCTTTTGAGGTCATTGCCTTGTGCTCATGTTTCCTGCTTGGCCTCCCTGGGCCCTGTTACCGATTAATTGGGAGAGAGTGGACAAACAGGCAGGGAGGGGGTAATCAGATTAGGCTCTGCACAGAGTCGTGCATTCTGGGAAGTGCCGTTTCTGGGGAAAAAAACCCACACGTAAAAACATTCCCAGGAAGCAAAAGTGTGTCTGTCTGTCTTTGGCTGGGGTGTACATCCAGACTCCTGTATCCCTCCCTCCCAGCTGTAACCTGAGAGCTTCCTGAGCTGCGCACCACCCTGGCTGCTGACTCTCCAAGCTCAGGCTCCTCTGGCCAGGAACAGCTGGATGCAAAGCGGTGCTCCCAGGGCGTGCTGAGAAGTTCCCAGGAGAGAGCATTTGAAAAACCTCCTCCTGGAGAAATGGGCTCAGTGCTGAAAAGCTCCTGTGTAATTCCATGCAGTTCTCGGGATGGCGCACAGTGCGGACTCTGGAGGTGCATGGCGTGGCTGAGATGCTCAGTGGGTTAATGTGCTACCCCTCTGCCCCTGCAGCTGTTAATTTTGTGCTATGTGAAAGAGAATGTGGGGCTGCACTTCAGTGTTTATGACAGTGTTGATTATTATTAATATTTATTCCTTGTGATTTCATAGAGTCAAGGAGCCCCTGTCATATACTGGACCCTGTTGTGCTATGCCTTGCAGAAGCACAGAACAAAAAGGCAGTTCCTGTCCTAGTGAGCTTCCAACTTATAATACTCAGTCATCCCTTGGCTGGGCCCGCACACAGCTCTGCCACTGCATCTCATCACTGGCCTACAGCCCACCCTGTCGGGCCTGGCCTGGCCTCCAGCATGCACTGTGCTGAACCGCAGCACCCGCTGTCCTGAGTCTGCTAAGGACAGAGGTTGGCAGTGGCACCAAACCGTGCAGGCTTTCTGTGATACGGCTGCATAGACGCTGGAGGACAATCAGTTATGAGCAGCCTCTTTTCTCCCGCACAAAGAAGAGATTGCATGAGTCCCTCCACGAAAGTCTAAAATGAATCGCTATCTGTACCTCTGCAGACAGCAGTCTCCTAATGCAAATGGGAGGTCAGATGACATCAGCAAAGCTACGCACATCCAGAAATGACACCGTGTTCCACCCTGAGTGGCAGATAAGTGGATGAGGTTAAGAAGTTATTTATGCAGGAACTTTTCATCACTGAATCAGTTTCTTGGGGAAGATGCTTCTCAGATGCTTTATTCTTGTGATGAGCCTGACCTTGGTGACTAACTTGTGTTGAATAACTTATTCCATGAAGTTCCCTTTTTAAAAAATGTAATTCATAAATTTCCTGTGAATGGCGTACAAAGGTCAATTAACCTGAGAAATAATTTTTCATGGCAATCAAGACCCTCTAAATGTTCGTGAGCAGTTCATTGTGATCTTCATAGAAACCTAGAACTGGAAGGAACCCAAGAGGTCGTCAAGTCCAGTTCCCTGCCCTCACGGCAGAACCAAGCACCATGTATATATCTTCCATGCATGTGAAACATGGGTTCATTTTGATCGGAGACACACATCACACCCTGCTGTTTCTGTTCCCAGAGTGGACAATGACCATTAGCTCGTAGGACTTGCTTCATTCGGATGCTACAGTGGCACAGGCCAGGTCTAGGCTAGACATTAAAGTCGACTGTAGATGTGTCATGCTAGCTATGGCAATTGCAGAGCTGGAATCGACTTATCTACAAGCAATTCACCTGGCTGCCCTCACAGAGGGAGGTCGATGGGAGAAACTCTCCCTCCGACCCTGTTTACTCCTCGCGATATTGACGAGTACAGGGGCCAAACCTAGAGAGTTCAATTTCGCATGTCTCTACCGGGCATGCAAAATCGAACCCCGGAAGATCAACCCTGACTGGGTCTATCTTCCGCATAGTGAAGACATAACCACAGTTATAGCTGTGTAGTGTCATAGTGTAGATCCTAAAAGGATGAGGCTTACAAGTTATGGCAAGCCTGTGGGGGTTGTTTGAACTTCATGTGGCCCACCATGGGCAGGGCCAGAGCAGCCCTTGTCAGTGGTGGGCCTGCCCAGGAGTGCTGCAGGTGGGGATGCTGCAGCCCTGGTCTGGTGCAACCTGAGCAGAAGCGTTCCAGCTCAGCTGCCCCTACCCTACCATTTAATTGGTTAACCACTGTCTCCATCCCCGGCATTTAATTAGTTGACCGGTTAAACATAATGTTTAACCGGTTAACTAATTAAATGGGATTTTGCCTCCCTTCTTCCTACAACAGCAGAAGGTTTTTACCATCATCTAAGTAATCCTCCTCTCAGAGTGGGAGAAATTAGGTTGAGAGATGCATTATTCCATTGACTTAGCCGCCTGGCTGCTGGAGGGTTAGGTCATCAGAGCTACATTCGAGTATGAGTTTTTTCTTGCCACTGAGTGATGCAGCTAGATTGATCTGCATTTTACCTATGGTCCCAGCCTAGAAATCAAGTTTCTGAGGTTGATGAGTCTACTCTGACTCTTAAATTTGCTGCTTCCGTGAATGTTTTGCCTTGTGGAAAGTGAGCAGAAGGAGGATGGGTTCCCTCTCTGCAGCGTGGGGTAGAACTTCTTTACGGGAGTGTGGTGAGACCAAACCCATTGACGACCGCAAGGTGGTCAGATATCACGCAAGTATCTTTCTAAGAAACAGTAGAACGGGGTCTGACTATGGCCAGTTCAGATGCAGCATTTGATTCTAGCTAATAGTCATAAACAAGGCAATGGTGATTTTTGTCGGTATTTGCTCAGCACAGCTGAGGAGCTTGTGGTTTGGGTTCAGGCAAGCAGGGCCTTGACTTTCTCTTTGTGCACCTGCAGTTCCAAGAAGTACAGTGAATGAGAGACGCAGCCACAGGGAGGGGAAGTTAATACTGAGAATCTGTGAGAATGTACATGCTGCAGGGGCGGAGCCAGGGTTCAGGGGAAGCTGGGGGATGTTTGCACATGTATTTCATGAGTAGCTTGGAAGGTGGAAATAATAAACCCAGACAGGCGTGTGAGTCAGGTCTGCGCTTGCTGTACCAGAGACTCTCAGGGTTGCTGGCCAGCCCAGGGCCTTGAGGCACCTAAGAGGCTCTAGACTCAGAAAGATGCAGAAACTGAACAAAGGTCAGAGGGGACACAGGCCTGGATGACAAACAACAAGCAGTCCTGAAGCACCTCAGATACTAGCAAGTGTATTAGGTCATGAGCTTTCACGGGGAAGACCCAATTTGTCAGAAAAATAAAATTCAGGGTTTATATAGAAGGGAAGAATGGGGTGGGGGAGGAAAAGGGTTACTTCTCACTAGTAGCACCAGTTGATGAAGCAAATTAAGTAGGTTGTGTCATGTTCCTGCGAATATCAAAGGTAGGTGAGGAAGAACAGTGCCCTTGGGTAACTTGTAAATAAGCTCGGGGGAGTGGGGCAGGGGAAGAGGCCAGTTAGAAGATGCTGCTGCTCTCTAGGAACTCTGGACCAAAATGGTTGTCACTGGAGAAGCAAGATATTGAAGTCCTGGGTAAGCTTGAGGTTGCCCCACAGGAAGACGCTGGGGGGACAGAGGTAAGCTGTGGGTTTCCGATTATTTCAAATTTCCTGGGAATGCCTTGGCTGAGTTTTCATCGTCAGAGCATGGGGGTCTGAGGAGCTCTAGTAACCTGACAAAAGACGCAGTTATTGCTCCGAAGGACAGTGGGGTTCCCAGGTTGGGAGAACCAAAGACTTGGAGGCAGTCAGAGGTCTCTGGGAAATGAATGTCATTCACATGCAGGTGGGGACATTGAATAGTTAGGTAACTTGCAGTCCTCCATGCTGGCTTCTTATTGCAACTAGCCGAACAAATCTAGCTGTTAGAAGACGGCACAAAAGAGATGGTTGCAGAGAAAGAGAGAAGCCACTTCATTGTGGCTATGAATCAACACACGGGAAAACGAGTATGTCATTCTTTAGAGATAGTTCTGGGTTAGCCTCCTTGAAGCCTTGAAGTTAAAGAAGCAGCAGCACCAGCATCTGAATGAGCAGGTGATTGCTAAGATGGTCCAAATGCAAGATAAACTTACAGCTCATAAACATGGCAAATGCCAGGCTCTGCATGGTGGAGATGGTCTGGGAGCTGAGACTGCTAGTTCTGTGGGCCAGGGTGCACTGGACCTAGAGAAGAAGCAATGCCAGCAGAGGAGCAGAGAAAAAGTGAGGTAGTGAACAGCTGGCTCAAGGAAGTAAGTTTTCAGGTCAGCCGAATCCAGACAGATTTGCAAGCCCAGTTGGAAGAGAGAGGCACCTCCAGAGACAGGCTGTGTTTAGACTGGTGTGTGTATTTCAATATAATTTGTGCAATTTGCACAATACAAACTGCAGACATTGTCTCAAAATACCTTATTTCATACTTGGTGCTGACCAGATGGCACCGAAGTTTGAAATAAGGGGCTGGTCTGAAAGTTCCATTTCCCCTCCCATGATGAGGGGTAGCAGAACTGGGATACCGTGCTCGAAATAGCAGCACTATTTCAAGCGTGGGACAAATCTGCGGCATTGCTGTTTCAGGATACCTCTGCATTCTGAAAAAAGGAGTCTGAACATAGCCACAGAGTCTTGGTTCTGGGTACATCTGCACTACCCGCTAGATCAACCCAGTCAGGGTCGGTCTTCCCAAGTTTGATTTTGCGTGCCTGGTAGAGACCCCTGTAATCGCACTCTCTGGAGTCAGCAGTCAACCCCTGCACTTCTCAATCTCACGAGGAGTAAGGGAGGTCGACGGGAGAGTTTCTGCCATCGGCCTCCCTCAGTGAAGACAGCTAGATAAGTCAGTTGTAGGTAGGTTCATTCTCATTACGCATTTGCCGTAGCTGGAATTGCATATCTAGGATCGACTTTAAGGTGTAGTGTAGACCTGGCCTCAGTCCCTAAAACCTGGCCAGGAACATACCTCCTGAGGGCAAAAGTAGAAAACCGAGCAGCAGCACTGTGGTTGGAGAGGGATCTGGAAGTGCTCCATGAGGAAATGCTCTGGCAATGCCAGATCACTGAGACATAGGGTGAGAAGGAATCATTATTCTGTACTCAGTCCCTGTGGGTGGTGTCTCCTCTGGGTCACACAGCAGTGTTCCTGTAAATACACCCTTTTGTAAATGACCAGAGACAGCTGGCATGCAGGGCACCCTTGCTGGCCCAGCTTTCTGGCCGCTCACTCCTGGTGAGGCTGTGAGGAGAAGAGGTGCTTCACCTCTGCTCCAAGAGAGAGGTCTTGCCTTCACAGCACACCTTTTACTAGAATAGCAGCACTTCATGGGCTAAAGGCAGGCTAGAATGTGGTAGGCTGTGTCCTGAGGTCACCAGTGTGCGCTCTGGCTCTGCCGCAGGAGGAATTCGCAGTCAAGAAGCTCCTTTTAAAAATAGGCCAGTCGAGCTTCCTTTCCCACAGTCAGGCCCAGGTCTGGGGAACACTGAAACAAGCCCGACTGCTTATCAGCTGCAAGCACCTGTTTTCACTTGGCAACAGAGGGTGCATGGATGTCTTTCTTTAACAGGCTGTAGAGTAGCTCATGCCTTTTACAACAGTGTTTCTGGAGGTTTCTTAGGAAGGCAGCTGACCTCTCCCAGGTGTTTCTCCGGCATATCTTCCTGTATGGCTAGGGATAGCTGCATGGAAATAGGATCATCGTTTCTTAAGGGCTTCTCTGTCACAGCTGGTTTCTTCACCTGGTTGCAACATCTCAACTGTTTCCACACCAGCTCATGCTGGTGACCCAAACTGGTGTGGAATTACCAGTAGAGACGAATGAACAAAGCGGTTTTGCCTGAGGACTCCTGTGTTGTCTAACCCACTCTAGGCCTGATTTCCAAAGCAGGATGTGTGGGAAAATGCTGGCATGCCCTGCAAATAGGCTTGCTCTGCATGCAGCTGGTTCCTATGAAAAAATATAGCATTTTTCTTACAGGAATCTAACCCTTCCTACCATTGTCACACATTGTTACTTTATGGATTGGCAGAGAATGTTACTAGTAAGAATAGGAGGCCTGTTATTTACCCCAGAGCATCTTTCTGCTCTTACACCTGTTGGGAGAAATCCATTCAGTTCTTTGTGATGGGCTTTTATGGGTGGTTCGCAATACAGTTCCCAAGCTGCCAGCCACTTCTGAGTGACCATGCGGTAACAAACCAGCATTTGTCACTCCAGCACAGGAAGCCCACTTCCTTGTGCCAATGACTGTGTAGTTCTTGTCCGTCCACTGGTTGGCTTTGTGCTTGCGGGGTTGGTCTTAGCAGTTACAGGCTGGCCACCAGACTTTCGGGCCAGAAGTAGAGTTTCAGACATGGCAAGGCCAAGCCTCATAAGTAGTGAGTCTTTGTGAGGGAAAGGTTAAGGATTGTGGTAGAAGAAAGAAGGAGGGAGGGTTATATGTGTTCCAGCTGCTTTTTCTTTTCCAAATGTCCTCAGAGATCTCAAGGATCTGGAGGACGCCTGCAGATGTGGTTAGAGCCAAAGCACCATCTGGAGCTGAAGTTGTTCTTGGGATCTCAGTCCTGCTGCTGCCAGATGTTGCTCCTTTAAAACACAGAGGTGCATTTGATTTGCTTACAATGGTGAAAAATGGGGGTCTTTCACCCTCCCTTCCCCAAGCTCTCAGGTGTGCGTTAAAGTCCTTGCCAGATTCCTGCAGAAATCACTGTCCCCTTTTCAATAGGATCTCGTCTCCTTAGTGCTGCAAGAAGAAGCCCAGAGGAGGGGGAACCCTGAAGTGAAAACAGGTCACCAGGGCCCCACTGGCGTGCCTTGCCCTGTGATCCTGGAGATCGGCTGTGGCTCAGGGGCCATTGCGCTGAGTTTACTGAGCAAACTGCCCAAGGTGAGTGGGCTTTCCACCCTTTGTGCGGTGGTAGCACCGAGTCCTGTTGCCTCAGGTGTTGTATTGACATGTTGCAGGAAGGTGGTCCCTGCCCCCAAAGAGCTGACAGTTGAGAGGTAAGGCAAGAGACAGCAGGTGGATCCAGACAGACCAAAAAGTACAAGGAAAGTATAACCCCAGAGGCCCTGAGACGATTGCCAAGGGAGAGTCAAGTCTCTACAGCCTTAGCTGAGAGCCAGCTGATCTGTAGCTCATGGCTTTAGCCCCTAAGGCTGTTGGTTCACTCCTTCCTGCGACACCTGGCTCCATCAGCTTTACAAGTGGGGGCTGGTCTGGGAGGAACTGCAGGAAGGTCCCAGAAGCTTGGGTTGCATTTCCAACATGATGAGAAGCAATCACAGTTCACCAGCGGCATAACCACTGCCAGCTGCCTGTCCCTGAGTAACATAGCCCCTCCCCAGCAAAGGAAAGACTGGGGTCAATAAGTGACCCAACCCCCTTTGATCTCAGGTTATCAGTCATGGGGCATAACTTCCCACTGACTGCATTGGACAATCCTGGTGCATCGCTCCAGAAGCAGGAGCATAACCCAAGATCCCTGCCCACATGCCATCTGGAGCTCCTTCCATCCTTCTGACTCACCATGGCTGATGGTCGCCACTGTAAACGAACCAGCGGCGTGCTGTCTACGTGCAAGGCAGGCTTTGCGTGCCCACTGGCGGCCCCCGGCTGCAGCCCACAGACTGTTCCCTCCTGCTCCCTTGGAGGACGCTGTTTGGTCGAACGAAACAGTGTTCTCCGCCCATTACTGGACACATGAGGTTGTCCCAAATGGAGGAGGCTAAGGTCTGCCAGTGAGTTGTTACCTTTCAAAACTGTCCTGGCATGCCTCTGAGGAGAAAGCATGAAGGGTTAGGGTGGAAGATCACTGGAGAGTCATGCCTGCGCAGGCCTACCGAAAGGGATGGGTGGGGGCTGGCAAGGAGGCAGTTGCCACAGCCTGCATGGCCATTATCAGCCAACCATAGTCTTGCTGGTGACATAACACGTGTTTCTTTTCTGTGTCAGAGCTGGGTGATAGCTGTGGATAAAGAGGAAGCTGCTGTGGATCTCACCAGGGAGAATGCTCAGAGGTAGGAACACCTGTATTGCTCATGTTTGCTCTGTTCGGGTGTCCTGTGGTTCCTCAGGCCTGGTTCCCCGGGACAATTGAGTAGCCACCAAAGTCCTGGAGTGTGATTCACAAGTATGCTGATTGTCCCCAGCCTGGGCTGGATATACCGTTCACCACTATCAGGTGGCTGGGAGCGTTAAACACTTTTGAACCCCTGAAAGGTCCAGAGAAAATGGGGAATTTTTGACCCATATATTCCCTGACTTGTTACATTTGGTCAAACAAACAAACAGAATCTTGCTCTGACCTTTGAATGCCTTTTACCAGACTATCAGCCGGGCAGGAAATGAGATACTTACCTCGCGCCTTTCTTCCAGGTACTTTGGGTCAGTAGCCTGGACCCTATTTGTGAATGGGGGACTTAGTGACTGTCTCAGATTCACAGAGTCTGGTCCATGTCACCGGCTTTCACCACTGCCTTGGGAGTGACCCGTTAGTATGCTGGGCCCCAAGGACCCCCACAATTCCATAGGGCTGGGTTGTGGCCTCTGAGGCTCTTAACTGGGCCCTCCCCATCAGTGACCCCACTGCCAAGCCTGACTCCTGTTTTGACCTTTCTAAAACAGCGTCGGGGTTGTTGACTGGATCACAACCTGGGATAGTCCTGAAGTTAGTCTGGTGAAACTCGGGTTGAGACCCAGTCCATGTTGACCACACTCCTCAGCTGGCCAAGCTGCCTTGGACTCCATTCCAGGCTCTTTCACTCTTTGCCAGTCCCAGGAGAGAGCTGCTAAGTCCCACCATGATCCAAATCCTATCCCCTTCCTGCCAGCCCGTGCTAAGTTCACCTCTGCCACAAGCTGCTGGAGGCTTCTTGGGCAGGTGTCAGTTGTTCAGTTGATACAGCTCCCATTGGCTTTCTGGGACCTCCATTGAGGTGGGTCGCTTGCAGCCAGTCCTCTAACAATCTATTCATTGTGAGGCGATGCAGTGCCTCCTGCCTCCTGCCCCAAGAGCCGCATTCTAACCCTTGGTGCAGCCTGGGGGGAAACCGAGGCACACCAGTTCTACAGATGTTACAGAAAATTGCCCCGTGTTCACATTGTGACAAAGCCAGTCACAGAACCCAGCGTGCCTCGCTCCCTCTGAATCCCTGTACCCCATCAACTCCCCTTTCAGATCAGGCCTTGCTTCTCTTCTTGCCTCCAGGGTTTTTTTCGCTTCTCAGGCAGCGCCAGATTTCTGGGTGCGCTGGGGCGGTGTCCCACAGCATCCTCCTTCCTGTCTGGGCTGTTGCTAGTACTGAGTGGCAACCAAACAAACAGCAGTCCATGGCAGCCACCTGTGTTGTGGTTTGGTTTTAAGGGTTTCACAATCCGCTTTGCTCTGCAGTTGTCTGGTGCCAGAATGTGCTGTCCCAGAACTGTCCCTTGACTGTGAAATTGTGGTCAGGACCGTGCTGGTGTCAGAATGATACCTTATTCACACCTCGGCTCCCTATAAACCCTGCTGTCTGTGACACCAGTGGAAGTCCAGTGTAACGCCACGTGAATTAATGTGGGTTGTAAAGGACACAAGAAGCTGGCTTCCTTACACGTCTCTGCATCCTAGGACCTCTCCTGTGCTTCACCTGCAGGAAGTACAGCACAGTGGGAGGGTACTTTGATCACACCTTTGCTTCCCCAGGAGTCTGAGGGGTGAAACGGTCTCTGACGTAGATTAGAGCAGCCCCAAAGGTGCTCTACTTTACAGCAGCTTCCTGAGAGTTCTCTGAGGACTGTTCCACAGGCTGGAGCAGCTCTGGATCTTTGTAATGGTGTGCACTTGGGTTACTTCCCTTTCTACCTTCTTCTCCCCCACTCCCAGTTCTGGCCTTACACCCACTTTGCACAGTCTCACTTCATGACCTGGGGATTATTACTTCATTGTCCTGTGCCTCAGTGGCCCCTTCTGTGAAATGGGGTTACCGCAAAGACAGCAGACTAATTTCATCCTGGCTTTCCCATGCCTATACCCACTTGAGGTCCACCACAGAAGCACAAAGGGGATTTTAAATGGTTGCGAAGGCTATAGCTAAGGGTTCCACAAGTTAAGAGGAATACTCAAAAGGTCCTTGCTGGACGTTATGGAGCAGGAAAGGAGTGGGCACGGCAGAGTTGTGAGGCGCTGGGACTGGAGGATAAGGCCTTGTGCATCTCTGGCGGCCCCAGGGCTGCTCTAACTTACAGCAGCTAAGGGACCAGAGGATTCAGAAATGTGTCAGTCACACGAGCCTCTTTTCCTCCATGCCTTACACTTGCTCTCTCCTTCTGCACCAGCAAGAGAGAAGTGCCTGTGTCTCCTGGTTCCCTAGGGAATCGAGCTAGTGCAGAGAGTCCGGTGAGGTGTGGGTCATGCTGAGAGGCAATGGCAGAGTCATGTTTTCTCTTTGGAGCTCATAGAGTGCCAGGCTGGAGAGAGAGCCCAGGGAAGAATATTGTGCCTCTGAACCCATAGAGCCTCTTTCTGTAGCATTTGTGCCTCCATGGGCCTAGCCCTAAAGGGGTCCTACCCTGCTGCCTGCTGACGCAGCTTCCTGGTGGTGATTTTCATCTTCACACCCTGCCTCACATGTTAGTGTGAGGTTAGCATGTCACCATGACGCCGCATGCCAGATGCAGACACCCGAATGCCGCTGTGGCTTTCGACACAAATACATTCACCTTTCGGGACTCTTGCAAGGGCCAGGCTGTCAAAGCAGGGTCGAAGAGGTGTGTAGGAAAATGTGCGTGTGCCCCTCGGACCTACAGAACCCCGTTTTGGCAGGTCCGAAGCCAGCAAAGGAGGGGTTTCAGCAGGTTTGAACACGGGAGGTTTTGCTGGCGTAATGAATATGCAAGTGTGCTGGGGTGGTTGGGGCACTAGGCGAATGCACGTGTGTATGCCTGCACACACAGGGAGCGGATGTAGGCGCAAAGGTCTCACGGGTCCACAGTGTCAGTGCTATGCCCCCAGCTCTGGAACCATCTCTTCAGCTTGCCTGACCCCGTCAGGGTCCCCCACACACAGCCTCCCCACTGCCCAGGACTGAACCTCTGGGGCTTCGGCATGCCAGCATCACACCAGGAGCTCTGCTTGGCGAGTCGGGTTGGGGCAGACTCCTTGTAGAAACGTACACTCTCCAGGGACTGAAGCATCTTGCTAAGTACTGAGAGTGCTGCGCTTGCAGTGCTGTCAGGAGGGCAGGGTTTATTGGGCAGCTGGAGCTCAGCAAAGGAGGGTATATAGGTCTGCACGGAGAATTAAAGTTAAAGTGTATCTAGTCTGGTTCCCGGAGCCCAGCCAAGATGTGTACAGGTGCTGCCCTGTCTCTGTCTGACCTCCTCGGTCACTTCCCAAGTGACAGCCCCGACTCCATCCTCAGCTTTTTCTGCTCCCCCATCTCACATCTTCCCAGTCCCTTGTTCTCAAGCTGGGGTTCCTGCTTAGCTTCCTTGCTGGGAAGTGGGCAATCCATCTCCCCCCCGGAGCACAGATTGTTGGCTTTCAGTGTCTGGTGACTGGGGTTAGCCTTGGCACCCCAGCCTGCCCTGTTTCTCTGAGAGCAAACCATCGTTGCCCCCAGCCACACTGGGTAACAGTGCAACGTACAGGGGAAACCGAGGCACACATAGACATACAAATATTGTAAAAAATTTCCAATTTGTTACAGAGGGTTTTGAAAGGAAATTTAGACGTGTGCAGTGAGCATGCCTGCATGTCCTTGTGGTGCACTGGCTGAGCTTTGAATACTTCCCTCTTGTTGCTCTGCAGGCAAAGAACAGGCCCCTGATTTCCCTCTGGGTTTGTGCAGGGTAGTAAATCCTGCTGCAGATTGTGCCGGGGGGGTTTGCAGGATACATGCCATCTCTTGCATTTAATTATGTGCTGCTGAAATCTGACTCTCACCTTCCTTTGTTCTTGGGCCGGCAGGTTGCAGCTCCAGGACAGGATAAGAATTCTCCACTACGATGTCTCCTCTGGTAACACCCTTTCATTTCTCTACCTCCCCTAACGTGTCCTCCATTTTACTTTACTGTGGGGAGGAGGCATGAAAACAGTGGGGAAGATTGGGCAGGAATGACCTCATCCTGGCGGGTGGATATCTCAGGAGACAGCTCTGGCATGGGTGTGTGGCTGTTGCTTAGCTCTCACCTCACACTATGTGCGTCTGGCTGACTGCAGGTTGATAACAGAGAGCGGCATAGGTCCCTATGCTGTTGTGGAATATCAGGGGTGAGTACAGTATTGGCGTAGCAGCGGAAACATCCTCTGAGAGCTGAGAGTCAGTGCAGGCTTGCATCTTCAAAGCTCCCCAAGGCAGACTTTTGGTTTGCAGAGACGCCAGAGCGCAGAAGCGAATGTGTGCACAATGCCCTTTCGTTAGCAGGTGGTGGAGAGGGGTAAGCCAGTGAGTAAAGGGACACCTTTTTGTGCATGCAGTGGTGGTGATTGCATTTTCAGGGGTAATTGCACGTGGCCATGTATGGCCTGCCAGCCGGCTTTTCTCCAAACGTGCCCTTTTGTGCCAGATAGGCTGTCTCTGTGCCTGGAGGTGCAGGCATCTGTCGTGTGCCTCTCTTCCTCTGCTTTGCTGCTCCGTTTCCATCCTCTGCCTCCCTCATGCCCTCCCCCCAGTTCCACGAGCATCTTCCCTACTTTTCAACACCTTCCAGCGCCAGATTGTGTGAGACTGCGGCTATGTCAGATTTATTAAGCTAAGCTGGGTTGGGCCCGGTCGCTGTTTGGCTGGGCAGCATGTAAAGAAGGCCGGCGTGTTGCAGGAAGTAGGGCTCATGACACTCTTCTCCCTGAAACTGGCCCCACATACATGTAGGGAAGTGTTGTGTTCTGGGATGTGGGGTCTCATTCATATACATGTAACTGAGCTGCTAATGGTTTCTGCTCATTTGAGATCCCATAGTAGCATTTAAAGGAAGACTAGGGGTGTTCTCCCCAGTGTCCTGTCCAAATTCAAACGGGCAATTCCGTGCAGTCGAAAATTCTGTTTGTAAACCCAGATGGACGCAGTGCTCGTCATTCTGGATCCACATGGATTCAGAGTCCTCCACTGCGTCAAGGCATCGCAGTGCAGTGGATTGTCTGGGTGAATGGTTGGGTCTTTCCATGTGCTCAGCTCTGTGTTATCCTACTCTTTCAGAATGTCTGTACAGAAGCCTGATGTGTGTTTACGGCTCGGGTAGACAGCAATGGCCCATCTAAGTTTTTCTACCCACCTGTGGAATAAATTTTGTTGTGTGGACTGGGGCATGTATGAGTGTGCACCACCAGCAGAACACAAGGTGCCAACTGCTTCTGGTTGCGAGCACGCTGCTAATCAGCTGAGCAGCATCTGACTCTCTCCTGGGTGTCCGTCCAAGCAGTCTGGTTAGACGGAACCCTAGTGAACTGACCCAGTCTCGCATAGCTAAATAAATATAGCAGTGTAGACGTGGTGGCCTGGGCTTCAGGACAGCTTGTCCAAGCCCGCCCAAGACCCTGCAGACATACTCGCATTACTAGCCTGCACTGAAGCTCATGTCCCTATGTCTCCACTTTTATCTTTAGCAATGTTACCTTGGGTGAAGTGGTCACAGACTTCTCTCCCTAAGATGGAATCTCCTGAGGTTGCAGTGTAGATGTGTTCTTTAAATTAAGGTAGGGTGGTGGACCACACCAGGAAATTAAATCCTATCCATAGAAAGAGAGCCATACCTGTGCCTATGGAGTTGCTGTTATTAAGATTTCAGTTGGGTAATGAATTTTGAAGATACATGGTCATGGCTGATATTTGGCTTTCATTCTTCTTTCTGCTGTAGGTTCGTGGGAGCAGCTGCTCTGCTGGGGTCCTGTGGACACTATAGTCAGTAATCCACCTTACGTCTTCCATGGAGACATGGCTTACCTGGCTGAAGAGATCCTCAGGTAGTCAGACAAGACTTTTCTACCTTTCTCTTTCCCATGCATTATTTCACCCTCTTCTGCTTTCTGGAGAAAAGTTTCAAGGTTCTAGTCCCAACAAGTCAGGAGATACAGTCACAGGTGGGGAGTGACAGAATCCAGTCCCAAAAAGGCAACCGGGTGAGGATACACTTCTTTGGAAACCAGTCCCTTTTCTTCCCTCACAAACTGAGGATCTTGATTTCTTTTTCTCTCCCTCAGACTTAGTTTGGAGATTCCTTCTTGGCCCATTTGTTCCCTGGTGAGCTTCCTACCTCTGTGTGGCACCTGACACCAGGAGGAGTTGGGCAGAAGACAGGAGAATGCTAAATCACTTAGAACGGTTCTGTGGGCTAGAAGCACTGTCCCTTGTTTCTGGGAGTGCGAGGGTGGTGTTGAATGCCTGGCACATTCCCATGCTAGCTCATGGTAGAATGCTCCCAAAGGTCTCCTGGGTAGTGACCCTGCCTCCCCCACGGTTGGATGGACCAGCTATAGTAATCGGGCTGCAGGAGCTTGGAACTGACTTGCATTCCACACTGAGAGTTCCAACAAGAGTTACCGTCTGATCCCTTTCCCTTCCTCTTTGCCTGTGCGCCTCTTACAAAACGTATGTACCTGGGGGTGAGAACTGGTTCCTGAGCCCAAACTCTGGCAGGATGCCAGTCCCCTCCAAAATCAGCCCCACCCTGAAAGGTGGAAACTTCCTGTTCTAATGGTCTGCAAATTCAGACTTTTGTGAATGAGGCAGATGTTTCTGTGTGTGCCCTGGTATGTTGGGTCAGATGGCTCCTAAACTGGGCTGTTGATGGTGCTCAAGACAGGAGAAGAAGTGAGGGGTTGCTGTGCCGCCTGCTCCCTTACCAGTGAGAAATATGGACGTAACGTACTTACACCGCTTGAAGTACTGAGCAATAGTAATGCCATTTGCTGGCCAAGTGACTTGCAGTTCTGGCCAGCACTTAAGCTAAGGATGCAATGGGGTGGGCACCCATGGCAAGTGGTTAGACCTGGGTTTTAGTCCATGTTCTGCCCTGAATATGCCGTGGCAGCTGAAACAAGTCATTTAACCTCTCCCTGCTTCGGTTTCCTCACAGTAAAAAGGGGGTAAAGTACTTGTGAAGCACTCTGAGAACAAAAGGCCTGTGCCAGAGCTAAGAGTTACCTCTAATGGCGTTATTAAACCCGCATGGCAGGAGCAACGTTATAGCCGTCAACAGGAGAGGAGAAAGGGCTGATGATACTTGCCCAAGACTCAGTCTGGTCCCAGTGGCATCTCCAAATAGCTCCCTCAATTGCACACACCACCCAGAAGAGTCTTACAAACCTCCTCCCGCTTTACAAATTCCAGTGTTTCTTTTCTACTGGGATGCAGTTGCCCACGCCATCGCTTTCATGTCCATGTGCACAGAGACCCCCTCCCCTGCGCTTAGGTCCACTGGACGCTGCTACTATGAACCCATCTTCCTGCTGTGCGTAAGGGTGGGTAATGGAGAGATTTAATCCCTTGTGTTCAACCTCCAGCTATGAGGACCATGATGCCCTGGATGGGGGAGATGATGGGATGAAAGTGATCAAAAAAATTCTGGCTCTGGCTCCTTTTATCCTGAAGGATCATGGGTAAGCGCTGATACTGTAAGGACGTCTTAATGTCTGTTTACCTTTGAACTTTTCAGATCTTTTGCTTGTTTCCACCTTGTACTCTTTTATGCTCAGAAAGAGAAGCAGATACAAGGGGGAAGTCAAACGCACGTAAGAAGGGAAAAGGCTGTTCCCTCTTAAGGTAAAGAATGCCACGTGCATTAGTCAAGAATGACTGATACCAACACAATCTGAGAGGGGGTTATGTGCCATGCTGGTGACCCAGCTGTCTGGCATTGTTGGTTGGTGAATAGTTAAAGAAGTGAGGAATGGCAGAGAGAAGAGACTCGCAGGGGAAGAGATGAAAAGGGAGAGCAGAAGAAAAGAAAACAGCTCAGAAGAGAACTATCTGGAGGGAGAAGCACTTGGGTCATTGATATTTGGGGGGATGTGGTAAGATAACTTATAAAACTTCCCAGGACAGGAGAAAAAAAGAATCCCAGAAGTGATTTCTGGAGGGATTGATCTTCTCCGTGATATGTGACTAGGAGATTCCCTGCTTCCATTACTACCTTGTGATGTCTCTCATGGGATGCTAGAGATCTGCACCGCAGCCCTTCACTTAGTCAGGACGTTCTAAGTGCCTTGTGTGATGTCCTGACCTTTTTGCCAGCCCAAGAGAAGTAACTGAGAATCTCCGTTGTGCAATGATGAAGCAGGAATATTCAGCATCGTTGTGCTCTGGGATGCAGACGTGGAACCGTATTCATTCTCAGAGCTTTGATGTGAGCGCTGAAGCACACAGTCATCTTCAGGGTTGCCCAGGATTAAAGCTCTGCAGAGTGTTGATTTGGTATTTTAAGGTGGAGCTGGTGCTATGGGAGGGAGTTTTTGAGATCAGCAATGAGATCCAAATCCAAGCGTGTAATTAGTTTGGCAGAGGCAGAGAAAGGGAAGGCTTGGGGAGTTTCAAAGGAGCATGGGGTTGGGATTTGGCACTCTTTTGGTGGTTCATCTTGCAGCATACAAAACTGCTGAGGGCTGCATCCAGTTGCAGGAGACAAGGGCTGAAGTCAGATCATTCAGTGATAACTGTAACCACACTGCCTGCCTACAGGGAGAGCTTTCTATTCCAAGGGCCTTAGTTTGAAACTGAAGTGAGCTTACCGAGAGCTGCTGGGGTTGAGCTGGGGACAGATGTGCCCTAAGTATCTCCCAAGCTAGAACAGCAGGAGCAGCTGCACCACAGCCCTCCAACCACATTCCCTGCTGAGGTGTGTCATGGCAGCGTCCACCTCCATTTCTGCTGGGGACGGTCTAGAGTCCGGGCTCAGCTAGTGTTTGGCCTCTCTGCTGAGATGTCTGGCAAGGCAGTGTCCTTTTGGAGAGGAGTCCCTGTCCAGTAGGAACAGGTCTGAGACCAACACCATGTCATGCGTAGAGCACCACTTCTCAGGTGACCAGATCCAGACAAGCAGCCTGGAGATTTCCATCACATTGGAGATGTAACTTAGGGACTCGCGCTGTTTGCCTCAGTGCTGCTGTCCTGGTGTGAAAGGGAACTCAGACCCCGGTGTACATCAGCTCTGGACAGCCCTCTCCCCTGATCCCAGTGCTTCAGAGTTCATACTGCATTGGCCTCTGTCATCACCTGGTCCCTGTTAGCCTCATCTCCATGTATGCTAGATGCTTAGCCAGCCCCATTACCATAGTATCCAGGTGCAAGTGTGGCCTGGCCAGGGGTCTTGGCAGGGAGGCTTTGCAGGTACAATTATTTTTATGACTGCCTCCCGACAGAGGTTTGGCACCACCCAGCTGATGCAAGAGGAGAATTGTTGCTGCCATCATTCAGTCACAGTTTATTGCCTAGAGCTTGCACTTCCCCAACAGCCTGCGTGTACCCTAAATCCCCAGGAACGCATAACCCCATGCCCGCCTCTCTAATTACGCAGCTTGAGTAATACCTGACTCTCTGGGAAGTCCTACTGATCTCAGCCGTTCTTCGCTGTAAGTAAAGGTTTCTGTAGTACCTTACATTTGTTAGCTTCCACCACCACTTGGCTTGCACAATCCAAGGTTGTTGGGTTACTGGGTTTCAGGCTTTCACAAGCCACACAGTCAGTTCAGCTGGATCCTTTCCCAGAGTTATCTGGACCATGCTAGGAGAGAGTCTGATGTTTTCATGCTAGTCAGACAAAATGTGTTTGTTTCCCCTCCACGTCCCCACATACGTGTTTTCAGGAGCGTGTTTCTTGAAGTGGATCCCAGACACCCAGAGATGGTGGAGAACTGGCTGCAGAGTCACACTGACCTTTCCCTCAATGTCTCTGCCACCCACAAGGACTTCTGTGGCAAGTAAGTGTTTTCTCTTCCACCTGCCTGATCCTTCCAACGATCCACAGAAGCAGCCAGCTGTGGGTACAGACACCCTCTGCCCCCTCGTGTCTGGAGGGACTCAGAGTCATCAGATTAGCACACCCCTTTCCTAAACACCTGTGCCCTTCAAACTCCTCAGACTTCTGTTTTACTTTGAAGTGGCTGCGTTGCCAAGTGCTCTTGACTCACTGTAATGTTGACGTGATCTAATGGGATTATCCTCAAAGGAAAATTGTGACTTTACGTGGTGGGCTTGGATTCATACTCTGGCCAAACATAATGCTGTGTTCATTCTTGTCCCCAACAGGCCGAGGTTCTTACACATACAAAAGCATAAAGCAGGCAACAGCAGCAACAAGAACGGCCTTGCTTGTCCCAGTATGCAGTTCCCTTGAGTTGCTTGCTGAGTCATCTATCAGAACTCTGTGCAGAAACAGGAACCTGGCCCTCCGCTGCATTTCCCAATTCTCTGATCTCTGCAGATGGTCATGGGTGCATCCACACTGGGGGAGGATTTCACCTGCAGGATCACCAGAAATGGGCGAGGGCAGGGTCTGAGTTTGCAGAGTGGTTTCAGCTTCCGCAAATGATAGCACAGAGATGATCACTTCATCAGCTAGAGCAATTCCAAGCATCTCATTTGGTTGAAGCTGCAAATAAATGTGATGAACATACAACTCCATGCAACAGCTGGCACTTTTAGTTTGTGATGAACAGCACAGGTCTTGGCCAGGAAAGAGAACTTAAGGTTGCCTGATTGGTCAACTTCTTTTTAATATTTTTTAAACCTCCACTTTCGAAGCCTACAAATCTTTGCGTGGTTATGATCAATGATTCCGGAATTAATGATTCCGATGCAGTTCCGTCCTGGCAGCCCTTTGTGTTCCTGAGTGACCCTACCATGACAAAGCAGTGGTCATGGCCTATCACGTCTGAGCAGCCCTCCCGCAACAAGCCAGGCTGGCTCCCAAGTGGCCTTCCAGTAACAAACCAGCACATGTACAGCCCTTGTTCCAAATGAGCAGCGTTCTACTGCTCAGACAGTGGGATCCGTAGGAGAACACTTGTGTGCAGAGGATGTGTGATGGGTTTAAACCAGACTTGAGCGGCAATCGTCTCCTTTCTTTGGCAGACCTGTTTTCAGCAGGAAGGGGAAAGACTTGAGGAGTGTGTTTAGGAAGAGCAGCTCTTTCTGGCATCCTTCATTTGTTTCCAGAGTCCTGTACTACAGGTCCCCTGCTCTAGAGGCCTGGGAGAAAAGCTCCTGATCTCCTGTTTGAGCTGTCTGTTTATGGAACACCCAGCACAGTGGGAATGTTACCGGTAGCAAATAAAAAGAATCGCTGTAAAACCGGTGCAGTGTGTTCTGCGTCCGAAATGAGCCTCGGCTCAAAGCAGCACAGGCGCAGACTGCAGTGTGAAGAGTAAAGTGTCGTTTTTCCGTCTTGCGGAATCCAGCCCTTTTGTCCACACTCCCTACCAGACAGCAGTCCCTTGTTCCAGTGTCATGAGAAGGAGACGTGATTTGTCTGAGGTCACCCAGCAGGTCTGTGGTTTAGCCTGGAATAGGAGCCAGGAATGGAAGCCAGGTCTCAGGCAGTGCGGCTGGAACAGCAAAGGCAATTTCCTTGCCATTCTGTTGTATCAGGGGAAGTGACTCAGTCAGTATGGGTGCCTGAAAGTGCCTGGGGAGAATTTACTGGAGTGGAGAGCCAGAGGATTTAAAGCCAAGTTGCTTTCTTGTTTTGCAGTTGGTAGCCCCTTTCCTGGCCAGCTTTGGCCAAGAGGATGGACTAGCCAAGCCACGGAGGCTGAACAGATCTCCGAGGAAAGCTGGGAGAGGCCAGCAGAGCGGGACTGTACGCCTGTGGGACGGAAATATCCGTCCCGTGATCTTTCTGGTTTCTGAGCACAGCAGGACATGCTGCTGGGATATCTCCCGGGTCTGGGCTGTGAATGCCTGTCCAGACACTTAGCTAGGGCCTGCCTCAGTGCTGCCTTATCAGGCACCCCCAGATTCTGAGGTCTTTACTAACAGCTGTGCACACTCACCGTCCTGCACGCTCCACTGCTTTCACAATTGCTCACTCTTGCCGGCTTCTCTGGAGCCTTGGAGATTTCAACTGCACCTCCACCCTGACTGGTGCGCCAACACCCAGATCCCAGCTTGGATTCATCCAGAGACCACCCCACCATTACTCACAGCCCAGGCTTTGCTTTGCTCCCGCTGTTGCCCATCACAGAATCACATTCCCGGCTCCCTTCAAAAGTTCATCCTGGGGGCCTGCCCCAGCTCTGTAAGTGGCCTCTCCTGTATCCAACGGCCTTCAAAACCAAAAGCCCTCCCCCACCCCCCATCGCGTGAACACACTCAGAGAAGTATTAGCGCAAGAGTGGAAGAAGGGGTGGCATTTTTGAGTTGGGGAACCACAGTTTGCCTTGGTTGAACCTCCATTCCAGCAGAGAGATTTCCTGGCCATTTTGCAGGACGGTGCAGGTGAGACCAAACTCTGGGCAGATAGGGTCTTGTGAAAGAAAAAACCCACTCTGTTCCCCTTAAATCAGGGGTCTCTAACTCTTCTGATCTTAGGGCCAGGGCCAGTCCTCACATCCTCCTAGCAGGCCAGTGGACACGCCCTGTGGGAGTTGAGGGGTTTCCGTGTGTTCCCACCCAAGTGTCTCCCCGCCCCTGCTGCTTGCCTGTGTGTTCCTCCCATGTATCTCCCAGCCCCACCTGCTGCCTCTACCAGCGTTCCCTGTAAACTGAGCACTTGGATGACCACCCAGGAGAGATTCAGGTGCCACCCAGCTGGTTGGCAGCGCCCACAGCTGGCAGTGTGTATTTCTAGAAGTGGTGCACATCTTCATAGGCTTTGGTGCACATAAAATTTATTGCACCGATGGATAGCAAAAATTAGAAGGAACCCTGCTCCCCAGGCTACTTAAAACCCACTTGGGGGGCCCCCTGTCACCATCAGCACCAGCACAGTGGGGTTAGAGCAGCTCCATGCCGCTGCCAGTACATCGCTGTGGCCTGGGGGAGGTGAGTGCAGAGCCGTCCCCTCCATGGGCATAAGCTGTGAAACTATTAACTATTCTTGTGAAACTGACCAGCTGTCAGTGATGCCGACTCCACTGATTTGATCACAGGCCTCCGGATTGCTGGTTTGGTTTTGTTTTGTTCTTTTTAATTTCCTGGAAAGCCCCAGCTTGTTGTTCGAATCAAGCTGGAGCTGCAAATTTCACTGCCTCCTGCCTCATGCACCGCTAGCAGCTGTGGTCACTCTGACTCAGTGGATTAGGCTTGTTTGTTGGGCCATGGTAGGAGGAGAGAATCCCAGCCTGCTTTGTCTTTTCTCTTTTTAAAGGAGGACTTTAGGTCTCATGATTTGATTTGTGAAGGAAAGCTAGAAAATTGGCACCGAGTTCAGCTAAAGACCCCAAACGCCAGATGCCAAATAAAAAGATCCCCCAGTGTGTTTTTACCTGTGATTTTGAGCCATTCTCTTTTTTTTTTTTTTTTTTTTTTTTGAAGGGAGGCTGATTCTTTGAACTCTTGGGGTTGGCAATACCGTCCATGCGAGTTGATAAACGGATAGTGTCTCCCTGTGTCCCAAGAGCCCAGACAGAGACCAGGAGCCTACAAAAGACATGAAACAGTCCAGCCTGATACCCCCATGTCTCCGTGCTGGAGCTGCACCCTCACACTGGAATCCCACCTGCTCTTCCCCTGCTAAATCCACATCCTCACCCTGGGATTACCCATCCCAGCCTGGGGTAACCGCAAGGGAAATCCACCAGCCCTATCCTGCTGGCTACAGAAGCACATCAGCTCGGGTATCTACCTGGGCAGTGCGGTTTGCATCACGACAGAGATAGCCAGCATGGCTTCCCGGACAGAGCAGAGCCCTGTGTAGCTGGTACTGTGTGGGCGCTGAAGGGCCTGGGCAGTGCTAGGAGCCAGCCATGTGTGAGGACGAGTCTCTGCATGCTGCTGACCCCTGTTCCCAGGCCACCTGCCACATGGGCCTGATTAAGTAACTTGTTCAAAATACTTGACAGGCCAGACTGGGGAAGTGCTCAGGGTGCAGCTGGTCCCCAGGCTGGGAGTTTGAGACCCCTGCCCCAAACTGAGAGCTGGAACTGTCTGAGTTTAAACTGGGTTGTTTGGCTCAGCAGTAGGTGCAGCCAGTATATGGCGCTTATCTCTGGAGCAGAGAGGCAACCTGTAATTCACTCCAGCAGGATTTTTGAAAGCATTAGTTAATGGCTGGGCAAGGTAATGATGAGAAGAGCCTTAAACGTCATCATAATACGTGATCCTCTGCAGCCCGGAGTGAACTGCCCCTGTGCAGGTAAAGAGCAAGGTGCATCATCCTTTTCTTCTGAATTGTTGATGACTGGCCTCAGCAAAGAGCAGGACGCAGTACTGAGTAAGGTCATAGTCTAATCCCCACCAGCCAGCTGCTATCTTCCAACATGTGCCTCTTTGCAGCAAGCTGATTACACCACCGCTTCTGTGGAACAGAAGGTCATGTGGCAGTGCTGACCTCCTCATAAGGGCAAGCGTGGGGAGAAATCCTGTTCTCTCTCCCAGGAGGCTCAGCTTACTTGCCAGTGACTCCCCAGTGTAGGAGACCTCTTTGCCTCTTGTGTCCTACAGCACCGTGTACGGCTGTGGGCAAAACTCTCTGTGGTGCCGCTGCCGATGTCTCCACAGTTCCTGCTTTCCCTGAGGGCTGGGCAGCTCTTGACCCAGAAAGGGACAGGGCTAACCTGTAAACGGTCAGATCTGAGATTAGCTCTTGGAGGAGTTTGAAGCTGCTTAAGGAAGCTGCAACAAGGCTAATGTTTCTGCCTACGTTTTCCATAACCATCTAACTTTGTGGGACTCATTCTTAGTTACTTGGCACGTGGTCTAGTGCCCTGGAGTCTTACAGAGATTCAGGTTTTTTTTCTGTGGGGGTTGGAGGTTGTGTTTTTAGGAGCTGTCGGTGCATTCGCAGGAACCATCTTTGATAAGGTGTTGGAAACCGTGCAGTTCAGTAGGTGGCGCTCTGATCCCAGGCCCAGCTGTGGTGGTGTTGGGCCATGCTTGCGAGCAGGAAGGTGCAATGAAGAGACAGGACTGTTCTGATTGCAGTCGGTTGCCAACCCTCCAGGATTGTCCTGGGGTCTCCAGGAATTAAAGATTGCTATTTCATTTGATGTGATGAAACCTTGAGGAGTATGCTCACCCAACCCTGGCAGCTGTTGCAACAGCATTGTTATTTGTTTCAGAGTCACCCTCTTTTCTGAAAACTCTGTGTTATGAAATGCAGGCACTGTCTCTCTTCACTGAATTCTAATTTAGCTACTATGGGGGTGAAGGCCATTTGAGCACCTGATAGTCATTAATCTTCACAACACCCACCTGTGGGTGAGGGAAGTGCAGTCATCTCTGTTTTGCTCCTGAACAGCTGAGGCAGAGAGGCTACATGATTTGCCCAAGGTGAGCCAGGAATCTGTGGCGGAGCAGAGAATTGAATGTGAGTGCTGTGTGCCTCAATCTGGCACCTAAACTGCTCAACCGCTTGGAAGACCTCATAGAGGACTGCAAAACAAGGACCACGCACTGCAGAGATGCAGTACGAGACACCTACCTGCTGTGGTGATGGGCATATCAGAGGTGCCTCTGGTAACATAGCGAGAATTGATTATAGGGCATGAGTAAGGCTAAGATTTGTCGTAGAAGTCACGGAAGCTGTGACTTCCAGAGGCATCCATAACGTTTTCCACCTCAGCTCTGGGGTGCTGGCAGGCCTCACCGGTCCAAGCCGATGTGGGCAGTAGGGTGGACCCCAGAGCTGCTGCAACAGTGGGGTCTGAGCTCTTCTCCCTCCATGCTCTGTCCCAGTGACAATTCATGGTTATGTCACAAGCATCTGTGAAATTTTGTTTGCTGCTGGTGACTCTCCATGACTTTTACTTTAAAAGAACCAGAACAAAATCTTTACCTCAGGAATGAGCCATTTCCTGAACAGTAAGAACCGACCCAAATCTCACACCGCTTTTTGCCTGAGGTTTGAAAAGTTGTGTTTAATTTGGTTTAAACGGCTGTGGCTGTGCCCACCTGTGCTCCAGGCTGTGCCCAGGAGCAGGAATGCTGAAATACCGAGAGGCAAACTGTCCTTCCGTGGCCAAACCAGGGAGTGCTGGAAGTCTCAAGAGAGGCTGATCTGGCCAGGCCATTAACTCTTTCAGGGAGGCTTGGATTCTCTCTGGATGGGCTTTGGACTTTCAAATGCTTCTCCAATCTGAGGAGAGCTAGTTCTGCTCCAGTCCCTGAGCGCGGAAACTGTCTGCAGCTCCCCCACACCGCAAGGTTGGAGGAGTTCCCAAAGGGCACAGAGCTGGCACAGCCGCTCTTACAACACCCACCTCTTGCACCCCAGGTGTTGGGAACACAGCCAGGACATGCTGTGAGCTAGTTGTCCCCAGCTGGCAGGCTGTCCTCTAGGGACTTGCCAGATAGCTACCGTTACCTTCAGGGCGCTCTACCATATGCTGTGGCTGGGGCAAAGCCAGACAGGGACTCAGGGGTCAATAACCACTGCCTCACGTCCCACCCCTCTATCACTATCTAACCCTGCTAGTAAGCGACCAGGGAGCTTTGCGACCGGGTGCTGGCAAACAGGGTGCGTGCTAACAGGAGGGAGTTTGGAGAGGCTCTCCTGGAGGAGGAGAAGGAAGGAGCAAACTAAAGCACCTTGGGGTAAGTGGCTGCTTATATTTGGAGGTTTTGGGCTTGTGTGTTTGTTTGGAGTTTGGAGTTTGTTTGTTTGGAGTGCTGAGCTGAGTGTGTGTTTGTTTGTTTGAAAGGCCGTGTGCTCAGGCAGGCAGGCAGGCAGGCAGTTGGAAGCTGATTAGGTTTGAATTGAAACACCGTGTGCTGATTGGCTGAGCTGTAGGCAGAGGGAGGAGCTATCAGGGAGGCTGAGCACTTAAACCCTGCTAGTAAGCGACCAGGGAGCTTTGCGACCGGGTGCTGGCAAACAGGGTGCGTGCTAACAGGAGGGAGTTTGGAGAGGGGAGTTGAGAGGGGGAGCTTGGAGGGAGCCAGTGACTTACTTCTGTTGCCCTTAAACTAAATCCTTTATAACAACCTCTATCTGAAACATTTAATTAACCCTCGTATATAACTAGAGTAGGAAATGGAGGCAGAAGCCCAGCAGCAGAGTGGGGGCTATCCTGTTTATTGTGTCGAGTGCAGTATGTATGACTACCTACCCTGTGGGCGGGTGGCGTATGTGTGCGCTCGATGCAAGGAGCTCCTGGCCCTCAGAGACCGAGTGCGTGCTTTGGAGGCCAGGGTGGCTGAACTGGAGGAGCTAAGGAAGGCAGAGGTGTTTGTGGATGAGACTTTCCGGGACATAGTAGGGCTGTCCCACCTCCAATCTGACAGTCCTGAGGCTGTTACGGAGGATGAAAGGCTCAGGGAAGGAGAGCAGTCAAGGGGAGCAGAGGGAAACCATCCCGTAGTTGGGACCCTCCTTCCAGAGGGTGATGTTGTATCCTCTCGTGCCGAGGATACTTCTCCGGGGGAGGGAGCGCCAGCTGTTAGGAAGAAGCAGGTTTTAGTAGTGGGGGATTCCATCATTAGAAATATAGATAGTTGGGTTTGTGATGACCGGGAGAACCGTATGGTGACTTGCCTGCCTGGTGCGAAGGTTGCGGATCTCTCGAGGCATCTAGACAGACTTATGGGCAGTGCTGGGGAGGAGCCGGTCGTCGTGGTACATGTTGGTACCAATGACATAGGGAAGGGTAGAAGAGATGTTCTGGAGGCCAAATTTAGGTTACTAGGAAGGAGACTGAAATCCAGAACATCTTTGGTGGCATTCTCTGAAATGCTTCCAGTTCCACGCGCAGGGCCAGATAGACAGGCAGAACTTCAGAGTCTCAATGCGTGGATGAGACGATGGTGTAGGGAAGAGGGGTTTAGATTTATTAGGAACTGGGGACACTTTTGGGGTAGGGGGAGCCTATACAGGAAGGATGGGCTCCACCTAAATCAAGGTGGATCCAGACTGCTGGCATTAAACATTAAAAAGGACATAGAGCAGTTTTTAAACTAAGAGGTGGGGGAAAGCCGATTGGTGCGGGGGAGCACCTGGATCGGACGGAGACTTCTCTTACACGAGGCTCCATAGACAGGGATTCCCTAGAAGTTAGTCAGATAGGGAACGTGGGAAATAATATATGGGCAAGATCAGATGTGAAACAATCGTGCATAAAAAAATCCACCACGTCTGTGAAAGGCGGACATATAAATAGTGGTAGTTTTCTAACATGCTTTTACACTAATGCTAGGAGTCTGTCTAATAAGATGGGTGAACTGGAGTACCTCATATCAAAGGAGGAAGTTGACATAATAGGCATCTCAGAAACATGGTGGAATGAGGACAATCAGTGGGACACTATCATACCGGGATATAAATTATATCGGAAAGACAGAACAGGTCGTGCGGGTGGCGGAGTGGTACTATATGTGAAGGATAATATAGAATCAAATGAAGTAAAAATCCTAAAGGAATCAAAATGTTCCATAGAATCATTATGGATAACAATTCATTCCTCTAATATGAATATGGCATTAGGAATATATTACCGACCACCAAACCAGGACAGTGATAGTGATGCTGAAATGATGAGGGAGATTAGAGAGGCTATCAAAATAAAAAACACAGTAATAATAGGAGATTTCAATTATCCCCATATTGATTGGGTGCATGTCACCTCAGGACGGGATTCAGAGATTAAATTTCTTGATGCCTTAAATGACTGCTTCTTGGAGCAGCTAGTACAGGAACCCACAAGGGGAGAGTCGATTCTCGATCTAGTCTTGACTGGAACGCAGGATCTGGTCCAAGAGGTAACTGTTACTGGACCGCTTGGAAATAGTGACCACAATATAATAACTTTTAATATTCCTGTGTTGGGAAGAACACCGCAGCGGTCAAACACTCTGGCATTTAATTTCAAAAAGGGGAATTACACTAAAATGAGGAAGCTAGTTAAACAGAAACTAAAAGGTAGAGTAATTAAACTAAAATCCCTGGAAGCTGCATGGAAACTGTTTAAAGACACCATACTAGAGGCCCAACTTAAATGTATACCCCAAATAAAAAAACACAGTAAGAGACCTAACAAAGAACCACCATGGCTAAACAGCCATGTTAAAAAGGCAGTGAGAGAGAAAAGGGCAGCTTTTAAAAAGTGGAAGTCAAATCCTAGTGAGGAAAATAGAAAGGAACATAAACACTCCCAAATTAACTGTCATAATGTAGTAAGAAAAGCCAAAAAAGAGTTTGAGGAACAGCTAGCCAAAAATTCAAAAAACAATAGTAAAATGTTTTTTAAATACATTAGAAGCAGGAAGCCTGCTAAAAAAGCAGTGGGGCCCTTGGATGATAAAGATATAAAAGGAGCGATCAAGGAAGACAGTGCCATTGCGGAGCGATTAAATGATTTCTTTGCTTCAGTCTTCACGGCTGAAGATGTTACAGAGGTTCCTAAATCTGAGCCAGCCTTTTTAGGCGACAAATCTGAGGAACTCACTCAGATTGAAGTGACATTAGAGGAGGTTTTGGAATTAATTGATAAGCTGAATAGTAACAAGTCTCCAGGACCAGATGGCATTCACCCAAGGGTTCTGAAAGAACTCAAATGTGAAATTGCGGAGTTATTAACAGTGGTTTGTAACCTATCCTTTAAATCCACTTTGGTACCAAATGACTGGAAGACGGCCAATATAACACCAATATTTAAAAAAGGCTCTAGAGGAGATCCTGGCAATTATAGACCGATAAGTTTAACATCAGTACCAGGCAAATTAGTAGAAACACTAGTAAAGAGTAAAATTGCAAGGCACATAGAAGAGCACGAATTGTTGGGCAAAAGTCAGCATGGTTTCTGCAGAGGGAAGTCGTGTCTGTCTAATCTATTAGAATTCTTTGAAGGGGTTAATAAACATGCGGACAAGGGGCACCCAGTGGACATAATATACCTAGACTTCCAGAAAGCCTTTGACACGGTCCCACACCAAAGGCTTTTATGTAAATTAGGTGGTCATGGGATAGGAGGAAAGGTCCTTTCATGGATCGGGAATTGGTTAAAAGACAGAAAACAAAGGGTGGGAATAAATGGTAAATTTTCACAATGGAGGGGGGTAACTAGTGGTGTTCCCCAGGGCTCAGTCCTGGGACCGATCCTGTTCAACTTGTTCATCAATGATCTGGAAAATGAGGTAAGCAGTGAGGTGGCAAAGTTTGCAGATGACACCAAGTTGTTCAGGACAGTCAAAACCAAAAGGGATTGTGAAGAACTACAAAAAGATCTCAGCAAACTGAGTGATTGGGCAGCAAAATGGCAAATGAAATTTAATGTGGGTAAGTGTAAGGTAATGCATGTTGGAAAAAATAACCCAAATTACACGTACTACATGATGGGGTCAAATTTAGCTACGACAGATCAGGAAAGGGATCTTGGAGTTATAGTGGATAGTTCTCTGAAGACATCCACGCAGTGTGCAGCGGCAGTTAGTAAGGCAAATAGGATGTTAGGAATTATTAAAAAAGGGATCGATAATAAGACAAAAGATATCATACTTCCCCTATATAAAACTATGGTACGCCCACATCTCGAGTACTGCGTGCAGATGTGGTCTCCTCACCTCAAAAAAGATATATTGGCATTAGAAAAGGTTCAGAAAAGGGCGACTAAGATGATTAGGGGCTTGGAAAGGGTCCCATATGGGGAGAGGCTAGAGAGACTGGGACTTTTCAGTTTGGAAAAGAGGCGATTGAGGGGCGATATGATAGAGGTATATAAAATCATGAATGGTGTGGAGAAAGTGAATATAGAAAAATTATTTACCTTTTCCCATAATACAAGAACTAGGGGACACCAAATGAAATTGATGGGTAGTGGGTTCAAAACTAATAAAAGGAAATTTTTCTTCACACAGCGCACAGTCAACCTGTGGAACTCCTTGCCCGAGGCGGCTGTGAAGGCCAGGACTCTATTAGGGTTTAAAAAAGAGCTTGATAAATTTTTGCAGGTCAGGTCCATAAATGGCTATTAGCCAGGGATAAAGTATGGTGCCCTAGCCTTCATAACAAGGGCAGGAGATGGATGGCAGGAGATAAATCACTTGTCTTCTGTTCTCCTTCTCTGGGGCGCCTGGCATTGGCCACCGTCGACAGATGGGATGCTGGGCTTGATGGACCTTTGGTCTGACCCAGTATGGCCATTCTTATGTTCTTATGTTCTTATGTTCACTATATATACTGAGTAGGGAATCTGTGTCTTGAACCTTTTTCAGGTTTGCCCTTTGTCAGAGGCTTGTCTCTTTCAGCTGCACCTGCTAGTGGTGAGGGAGTCCTTACAGCTTGCTGCTCCTGATGTGCTGGCTGCTGCTGAGTCCTGTCCGTGCATAGATTCCTAAATCCCAAGGCCAGAGGGAACCATTGTGATCATCTTGTCTGACCTCCTGCAGAGCACAGGCCAGAGAACTTCTCCAAAATAAACCTTCCAGCAGAGCCCTTAGAAAAGCATTCTTGACTTAAACCCTTGCACTCCAGGTGGGCCATAGGTCGTCTGCAAGTCTCCTCCACTTCACTCTGTCTTGGGACAAAACTTCTAGCTGACCCAGGATTACCCCAGTTGTTGTCCTTCAACCTCAGTAGATCATCTCCACGTTGTCCGAGGTCTTCCTCTTTTGCCTTCTCCTTGCAGGTTCCATTGGAGAGCTTGATGAACTATGCTGGATAATGGTTTTCTGAGAGTGCGGTCTAGCCATCCCCACTTTCTTCTCTTGATTTGAATGTCAAGTGGTTCTTGTCCTGCTCTGTTCCAAAGCTCCTCATTTGTGACCAAGTCTTGCCATTTGATGCGAAGGATATACTGCAGGCATCTGTTTATGAATGTCTGTAACCTGTGATCTGAAGACTTTTTAGGTCTGTTGTAAATATTGTCAGTGACGGAGAATCCACCATGACTTGTGGTGAGTTGTTCCAATGGTGTATCGCTCTCTCCACTAAAAATCTACACTTTATTTCCAGTCTGAATTTGACTGGCTTCAACTTCCAGTCTTTAGTTCAATCATGTTAATACATTTCTCTGCTAGGCTGAAGAACCCATTGTCAAATATTTGTTCTCCATGTTGGTACTTGCAGACTATACAATAAAGTCATCCTTCAACTTTCTCTTTGTTAAGCCAGATAGATTGAGTGCCTTGAATCTATCACTGTAAACCCATGTTAAATTACCCATGTTTGCCAACCCTTTAACTATTCTCGTGGTCCTTCTCTGAATGCTCTCCAATTTATCATTGTCCTTTTTGAATTGTCAGCACCAGAACCAGACACAACATTCCAGCAGTGGTTGCACCAGCGGTTGCACAAAGTAATCTCTCTCCATCTGCTTGAGTATCCCCATTTATGTATCCCAAGATAACCACAGCATCACACTGGGAGAAAGTGTGTGGCTGATTATTGACTGTGACCCCAGATCAGAGTCACTGTTTCCCCAGATGGGGTCCCCTCTCCTGTAAGAATGACCCGCATTCTGTGTTCCTAGATAGATGTGTTTCCATTTGGCCATGTTAAAATACACATTGTTTGTGTATCAGATGGCTCAGAATCAGTGAATTGTCCTATTTGTCCAATTCCCCATTTTTTGTGTCATCTGCAAACTTTATCACTGATGCTGTTTTGTAAAATAGCATAGGGTTAACAACCAGTCCCTTTGGGATGCCATTGGAAATATACCTGCTCCACAGATGATTTCCCCATTTCCACTTATCTTTTGAGCTCTATCAGTTAGCCACTTTTTAATCCATTTAATGTGTGGCATATTAACTTTATATCATTCGAGTTTTTTAAACAAAGTTCTGCCTGGTACCAAGTCAAACACCTTACGGAATCTGTTCCGCCAATACTATCACAGTACCTTAATCAACGGAGTTTGTAATCTCATCAAACCAAGAGATCAGTTTAGTTTGACAAGATGTGTTTTCCATACACCCAGGTTGATTTGCACTAATTACTTTGTCCTCCTTATAATTCTTATTAGCCGAGCCCTTTGTCAGCCGCTCCATTCGCTTACCTAGGAGTAAAGTCAGGCGGCCACACCTGAGTCATCCTGCTTCCCTCTTTCAAAGCTTGGTGCAACTTTCCCTTTCTTCCAGTCTTCTGGAACTTTCCCAGTGCTCCAAGACTTACTACAGTCCAGTGAGTTCTTCAGCCAGGTCTTTTAAAACTCTTGGATGCAAGTTGTCTGGACCTGCTACTTTAAAAATGTTTACCTCTCCCCCCTTGTCTAGTTAACAGTGTTTATCTTCGTGTGTGACTGACAATGTGATCAGCAGAGCTGCATTCGGAAGGGGATGGACTAGCACAAGCCAGTTGCTAATTTTTTAATGTTTATTAATATCTTCCATGTCATCCTATTAGCTTTTGACTTGTTCTGCAACCTAAACGACATCATATCAACGAGGGATGTTAACTGTTAATTGGCTAACCAGTAGGGGCTGGAGCAGCCCCCAGCCACAGGTGGGGGACTCTCCAGCATGGCCAGAGTAGCCCTGTCTGCAGCTGCCTGGCCCCCTATCCATGGCAGGGGGCACTGCTCCAGCCCAGCCAGGCTGCAGTGTCCTCCCCTCCACCCCCGTTTAACTGATTAACCCTAAGGTTTAACAGACTAGTTAAATGGGATTTTACATTCCTAATATCAACACCATTGGCTTACAAAAATACCAAAGAATCTTTATCCCAATCAGGCAAGTGTCACGTAAGGAGAGGTTTGGGTAAAGAATCCTGATCATGGGTGTTTGTAATGTGGCTGTCCTGTTTAAATGCCCAGTTTGCAGTTTTGTTCTGGGGACTATTTCTCTACAAGTCCAGGCTTTTTCTCAGTGGGACATTGTGCTGGACTTCAGTGCTCTGACAGATAATATGCTGGAGAGGTGATAGTGGCTGTAAGTCATTATCCACTGGCAGCAGCTCCCTGACGTGGGTGACCTGCGCCCGACTGGGTCCTGCTACATACACCCAGTAACAGGGTACAGCTTGTGTTCCCCATCCCCGCCAGGTGGTGCAATGGAGAGGGCTGGCCACTGGCCGCCTTAGTTTCCATTGTGAAGCTGAAATCTGCTGGCAGCACTAGACTTGACAGACCTCAGGGAGTGAGCTCAAGGTGAGAGGGATAATGGTTAGTTCGCTAGCCTGGCACTCAGCAAACCTAAGTTCAGTTGCTTGGTACACCAGCTTCTGGTGTGGCCTTGGGCAAGTCAGTGGTGCCTCAGTTTCCCCAGCCGTACTGTTGGTTTAATAGCTCTGCCCTGCCAGAGCTCTGCTATGATAATAAAGGCGCATGTGAGCACCTTATACAGACAGACCAAAAGGGCCATGCCCATACCCATTAACTATCCTCCATTACCGGAGGTCCCCCAGTGGTAGAGGCAGGGTTCTGAATGGAACCTCATTATCTCTGTGCTGATTCCCAGAAATGTTTTCTGTGCCAATGTAAAACTAAAGGATGTGGGAGCGAGTTTTCTCCTTGCCGCTCACTTTTCCGACACGATGCTCTTGCTGTGAGTGCACGAGGGCAGAACGTGCTGACATAACCCGGCCTGCTGCCGAGTGCTGAGAAAGTTGAGCCTACATCCTGTTTGCAAAAGCAGTTATGTTTTTACAGTACGTCACTGGTGTGTCTGATATCTCCGCAATCTAAATAACAGCTGGGAGAAATGCTGGTGCACAGTGTGGTGTGTCGAACGATGGTGTGGTTAGAGCCAGAAAAGGAACAATGTTGAAGTGGTATCTTCTAACTATCTCTCTGCTTACCTACAAAAACAATGCCTTAGTCTAGTTACCCCAGCCCAATAATGGGACATGAACTAGCATCTGCAGGTTGAACCCCTCTAATCCGGAATTCTCTCATCCGGCAACATCCATAATCCGGCATGATTTTAGTGAGCTGAGTGGCCATATGGGTGTGGTCAAGTTTCCTGCAGTCCCATAAAGTTTGTTTCAAGCCACAGTCCTGGCTCTCAGTGTGCTGTGCATTTATTTAGCTGTAATTTACCCCTAAATGTCTTCTAAGGTTTTAGTAAGCAGTGGAAGTGTTGGTAATGCTGCTATATACCTTATATATAAATACCTTATTTTGAACTTGGTGCTGACCAGACGGCACCGAAGTTTGAAATAAGGGGCTGGTCTGAAAGTTCCATTTCCTCTCCCACGATGAGGGGTAGCAGAACCAGAATACTATCCTCGAAATAGCAGCACTATTTCAAGCGTGGAACAAAGCCGCGGCGTTGCTGTTTCAGGATACCGCCGTATTGTGAACAAGCACATGGAGTCTAAACATAGCCACAGAGTCTTGGTTCTAGGTACATCTACACTACCCGCTAGGTCAACCCAGTCAGGGTTGAGCTTCCTGAGTGTGATGTACGGCGCCGTACAGACGCTGATGTGCACTTCAGAGAGTGTAATTACTGCCCTGAAGGTTTGATACCTCATTACAGTGTGGACCAGGCAAGACTGGTGAGGAAGGATGTGGCCGGGGGGGCACCAGCCATGTGACCATCCCCCCTACGTGACTCCCCTTTGCTCCACTCGGGAGGGCCTGGAAAAATGCCCTGGATCCATCTCTTCCTGCCCCTGCTCTGCTTTCACTCCGTCTCTTCCCTCGAGTCCTGTCCCCTGAGCGATGTGGCCCAGGGGACTGGTAGTGCGGCCGGGCACTCATCAGTGGCAGCAAGGGAAAGCGCTCTTTCCCTCTGGCTGCGGCGTGTCGCTCCACTTCCCAACAGGCTGATGCGGGCTGGTACGGGGGTTGGCACTGAGAGTTGCTAACCCTCCCGGCAGGGGTCCCTCACACTTGTTCTGTCTGTGTGTGGAATGCATTTTGTTATGTGCACCAAGGTGTGTGCTGATGTGCACCACCAGTGAAAACACCTACTGCCGGCGATGGGGGCGGTGGACGCTCTGCTAATCAGTTGGGTGGCAGCTGAATCAGCTTACAGGGAACGCTGCCCCAAGGTTTGTCCTGGCGTCTCCAGGAATTAAAGATTAATCCTTAATTTAAGATGAGGTCAGGTGATGAAAACCCCAGCAATACATCCAACCAAAACTGACGGCCCTAAAATGTGCTCTGCTCCTTCCCTCTCCCCACATTAACACCACCCAGAAAATGGTGTGCAAAGGAGCAAATCAGTCCCTCGTGCTTTTACACGGGCAGCTTGGCCTAGGTTTTATACAGGGCGAGAGCCCTGTGGCAGACACAGCACAGCCTCATGGCAGGCTAGTGGCTACTACTTCCATGGGATCGTTTTCATTCCTTCCATGGGCCCAATAAATTTTGGTGTGTGTGGAGGTGCACCGCCAGTAGGCACATGCTGTGGATGCTCTGCTAATCAGCTGGGTGGTGCCTGACTCTCTCCTGAGGGGCCACCCTCGCACTCAGCATGCCGGGAACACGGTGTGGGAGCATTGTTTGACATATGAAATTCAGTTTCTCTAACCTGCAATTGCATTGTTAGCACTGGTTCTTGGCAGGCTGCGTGGGACTCGGTGGGTAACCTCTTCTCCCCAGGGGACTTCCTTGTACTTGGTGATGTGTGCCTTAAGCAATCTGCTCCTGGCAGACTGCCATGCTGACGAAGCCTTAGGCAAACATACCTATCCTTAGATTACTGTGTTCTCCTCCTCTCCACAATCTTTGTCCGTTTCTGCACCACTTGGGTCTTCTCTCAAAGCTATATTGTGCCCTGATTTGTCTGCATCCTGTCTAGTACATTTACAGTGGTTCCCAGCCTTTTCTGTAACAGGGCCCACTTCAATGAGATGAACAATTCCACAGCACACCCACTTTTTTCAGCTGCATCGATTGCTCATCCACACCATGTTTACTTACATTTGCTGTAGTTATGGTCTTACTAGAGAGGTCTGCAGCGTAGTAGTGCGTACAAGAAGCTAAACAAGGATCAAATGCATCAGTGTTTCTAATCCACCGCCTCTTGGACTGCAAACCCAGACACGTTTTCAGAATCTGCTCAACGCCATGCTAACATGTAACCCCTGACAGCAGGCTCCTCTCCCTGTGAGCCAGGATGCATCATTTAAACCACATCGCAGCTCCACCAGGCTTCTGGCCTCACTCCCTTCCCTTTGCCACAGCAGGGAGTGGGGGCGGGCTCCCTGTCAGTTCCAGACTAAGAAGTAGCATTTCAGCTGCCTCTAGGCAGGAACGGGAAGCTGCGGGGTCGACATTGCCCCTCAGAGTGGCTCTACAAAGAACCACAGCCGGGGAAAATTGATGAAATGCCATGGCACACTTGGACGGCTGTCACGGCACACCAGTGTGCCGTGGCACGCCGGGGTTGAAAACCACTGCAGCACAGTACGGTCACATACTGGTCTGGGGATCCCCAGGTCAGGAGTCATTGAACTAGGAAATAATGCAACCCAAGAGAAGGCCAGTTTCTCCGCTGTATGTTCTTGGTGTCTGTCACAGAGGTTAGCCCACGTGCCATTGACAAGGCTGTTGGCGCTGTTGCTTCAGGCTGGTGTATGGAACTGTTTGCAGAAATTGCACCATTCCCACCTGTCATTTGGGTTGCGGCTCATTCATGAGGTGTGCATGGTGCTTTTGCTGTTCCAGGACCAAATTCAGAGTGCATGTAAGTGGTGCCACTCCATTGCCTTCAGTGGAGCTGGCTCCTCTTTCACCACCTTTTGGATTTGGCCCACAGCTGTATGAAGGATTATTTTTGAGCATGCTTGAGGACTCATTCTAGATTCTCCTTCCCAAACTCCCTCTGCTTTTCTAGAAGTAGCTTCTGTTCTCTCTCCTTTTGCACCGTCTGCCGCTGTAAGACCCTTCCCTGCCGCTGCTGCCAAGTGGAATTACCTTCTTTGCTCTCACTTAACCCTAGATAAATTGAGGGAATGTTTTGTACGAAACGTTCTACCAAAGAATGTGTTGGGTTGCTCTTCATGTGGTTACGCTAGGGATGGAGCTCGCTGGGCTTGGAGCTGCATTGCCAGCAGTTTACCAGCCCTCATTGTCTTCATGCTCGTAGATCGCAGATTCAGAGTGTACCCTTCTTGAAGGAAATCTCTTCCATTCAGCTGTGCACTCAAGCTGTGAGACGGGGTCGTGCTTCATCTCTTAAGTCAATTATTTCTGTCTTTATCTGTAGCAGCGAAGTCGATAGTTTTCATTCCAGTAGTGCCGTGAGACATGGGATGCTGGAACTTGTGCAGTTTTAGGTTCTGATTGAGCTTGTGGCTTGTGTTGGTCAGTAATGGTACAGCCAGGAGAACATAGGTGACTGGATAATGCCAGTCATGTCCCTTCATTTGCCCTGACTGTGGTAGGGGGTAGAAGCCAATGTGGGAGAATGAGAAGAGAAAGGTTGCCTCCTTTCCAGCCAAGGCCTGCGGCAGTAGTAAGTTCTTCTCTCTCTTACAAGAGGAGAGCCAGGGGTAAGAGAGAGGACACGAGCAGATGAGTTAAGATGGGTGGGTACCTTCTGTGGCACCACATGCTCTAATCCCTCATTCAAGACTGAACTCAAGGGTTTCTGATCCCGCACTGTGAACTTCTGGTCTCCATGCCTCACACTGGTAAATTCTGGCTTTGGCTGGGGTAGTTTAACAGGGTTTCCTCTAATTTTCTCCATCCATGGGCAGAATAAATTTTGTTATGTGCACCATCTGTAGAAACACATGCTGCTGGCTGTGTATGGCTGATTAGCTAGGCAGCACCTGAATCTCTCCTGGGCGGTCATCCAAGCACTCAGATGACAGGGAACAGTGACAGTTACCATCATGCACACAGCAGCTTGTCTCCTATTCCTAATGTCCCAGACAGGAGTAGGACCGACAGACACCATCAGGGAGAAGGGCACTGTCTGTGTGTTGATGAGGAGGAGGGTTTCCTACCCAGCCCCAAAGAGGATGGGTCTGCTGTGTGGTGGTGTGTGTGGGCATTTAACATTGTTAGTGTGAGGCCCAGGACACACATGACGTGCTCAGCCTCCCACACAACGGGTGTGACCTTTCCTGTGTACGGGGAGCCCAGACTTGCCACTGCTCCTTGGGTGGTAGCGGGGAGAGCAGAAGAACCGGCTGGTTTGCATGCAGGGGAGAAAGGCAGAAGGAAATAATATGGGGTAGTTTCCCCATAAGGGTGTTGGGGCATAAAAATCAGCCGCCTCATCACGTGATGTGGCCCTTTTCGAGGCTGGGTAGATTGACTACATACATAAAGGCGCAGGAAATACTAGGAGAGGGATAATGGTATCAGGAGTATGAAATGTTCACAAGGAAAATCCTGCTCCTTTAAGGGACTGGAGCCAGTACGCTGGAGAGAGCACAGGGCAAGCTTCTCCTCTCGCCAGGCCTACAGGGAGGACCTGGGAGACAGACAGGGACCAGCAGGCAGAGGAGCAAGTAAAATTACCCAGTCCCTGGACAAGGAGGGGGAGACTGGTGCTCCCAGAAGGGGTGGGGCCTCCAGCTCAAGGGGTGGCACTGGGTGGGCTATCCCTCAGCACTGCCCAGCCCATGCCACGCCCCCCGCCAACCCTTACCACCACCCAGACCGTGCTGCCCACGGCTCTGGTGACAATTTAAAAGGACCGTGGCGCCAGACACCGCTGCAGCCATAGTAGCAGCAGCAGTGGCTGGGAGCCCCAGGCCCTTTTGAATTGCCATTGCCAGCAGGAGGAGATGGGCCTTCTGTGAAACCCTGAGGAGTAACTAGGGAAGAAGGGGCCAGCTAGGGAGAAGCTGACTAAAGCCCTACAGCAGGTGCAACTGCAGTCCAGAGGTGGGGGCTTGTGGTGTAAGGGGAAGGGTGGTAATTGCCCAGCTCCAGCAGGAGGGCTGGGACTCCTGTCACCAGAAGAGACAGAGAGGCGGCCCTGCGAGTCCTGGTACAGAGCTCAGAGAACAGGCTTCCAAGGAACCCTGAAAGCCACAAGGACCTTCTGGTTCCCTGGGACTTCCCAGAAGGATTTTGAATGAGGTTTTGTAGTAAACGAGCCCCAGGGATGGTACTCTTGACTCGCGGGGGCCCAAGGTGCAGATAGCACCTTCCTACAAGGAGAAAGGCCGTCACGGCTCACCTGCAGTGTCAGGCACCGGAGCAACCTCCCCGTCATCACAAAACCCTCCCCTTGTCAGTGGCTGCAGATAACTCCAGTTAGCGGCTTGTGGGTCAGGGGTAACTCCGGTGCTTGTGAAAGTGTGATGCTCTTGGGGCTGTTTGAGACAGACCTAGCACCTCGGGGCTTTGCAACAGCAGCTTCATCTCTTAACTGGTATCGCTGCCTGCTCTGCTCATCTGGGGATCTCCTCTGCCGCCAAGCTCTGCAAATGCTCTTTCGCCCTGATCTGTAGACCAGTCCTTGCCCTCCTTCCATGTCCCTATCAGCTCCACTGATTCACCTCTACCTGTGCTGTAACAACCCTTGGAATTCAAGTCTCGGATCCCTCGTGCCTGGTCCCCAGCATCACTTACTAGTTCCTGCCGCATGTTCTTAGCAACGTCCAGCCAGCATCAGTCTGGTGCCCGGTTCCCTCCAGCCAAGGGTCTGGCAGTTGTGCCCCACAGTGTGTGTGAGATGAACCTCCTGGGCCTAGACAATCTGATTTTCATTTCTATTCTGAATCAGGATTGAAGCCTGGGTCCCCGTGAAGGGCTACGCCACTCACCCATTGCATCAGACACCTCTCCTCTGCCCTCCCCACTGTGTTGTAGTGGTAATTGTAATGCCTGCTGCCTGCCCTTGCCTTGGTTCCAGTCAGGCAGCTGTGACATAAACACTGCTCACGTTCTTCGCACCCCAGACTTGTAGAGATGACTGTGTGCTTTTGCCCTGGTCATGTGTCATAATCACAGTCTCTCAGAATTCAGGGAAGTAGGGAATATAGAAGACTCCATCCCTCTCTTCCCAGGCCTCTTACAGATGGTGCCCAAACAAGCAAGAGAGATGTGTTCCCGAAAAGAGTTTCCTTTCCCATCACGCCTGGGGTCACTGTTTGGTAATTTGATGCTTGACTATTGTCTGCCACTGATACACTGGGAGCTTGCTGTGAAGTTACCTTTCTGTGATTATCACTGGAGAAGGTCCGGGAAGGAACAACAAGAATGATTAAAGGTCCAGAGAACATGAGCTGTGAGGGAAGACTGTACGAAAGCACTGGGCTTGTTTAGCTTAGAAAAGAGAAGACTGAGAGGGGACATGATAATGGTTTTCAAGTACCTCAAAGACTGTCACAAAGAGGAGGGAGAGAAATTGTTCTCCTGGGCCTCTGAGGACAGGACAAGGAGCAAAGGGCTTAAACTGGAGCAAGAAGGGTTTAGGCTGGACACTAGGAAAAACTTCCTAACTGTCAGGGTGGTTAAACACTGGTATAAATTGCCTAGGGAGGCTGTGGAAGCTCCATCTCTGGAGATATTTAAGAGCAGGTTAGACAGACGTCTGTTGGGGATGGCCTAGACCAGGGGTGTCCAACACGTGGCCCGTGGGTCAGAATCCGGCTCATGGAGCCTTTTAATCCGGCCCACAGAGTCGGCAGCGGCACCATTTTGAAAAGGTGGCTGCGTGGCTCAGCGCAGCTCTCGGGGCTCTGTTGGTGCAGCTCCAGCCACGGCTCTGGTGAGTCACGGGGATTTAGGGTGCCCAGCTGCAGGAGAAGTTTGCGGGGGGCTTAAGTCTGGAGGCAGCTTGGGGCTGTGGGGGGGGTTACATCTGGGGGCAGCTTAGGGCTGCAGGGGTTAAACCTGGGGGTAGCTTGAGGCAGCAGGGGGATTAAACCTGGGGGTGGAGAGGCAGAGGTTTGGGGCTGCAAGGGGTTAGGCTGGGGGATGCGGGGGGGGGCGAGTTTGGTGTTATTTTGTGTTCGGCCGCCAGAACATGTAAGAATTTTCTGTGCGGCCCCCAATGAAAAAAGGTTGGACACCCCTAGTCTAGATGGTGATTGGCCCTGCTGTGAGGGCAGGGGACTGGAGTCAATGACCTCTCGAGGTCCCTTCCGGTTCTAGTGTTCTATGATTCTAGGATTCAAGAAGGGACCAGGATGGGAATGGATAATGGAACAACAGGTCCAGACTGAGGGGCATTGGCACAGCTGGGGCAAGTACCAGGGCTAAAATAGCAAGGGCTTGAAGGGCCTTTGGCAGTGCTGTGGTGCAGCTCAGGACTGGGATGGCAGGAGGATTGTGCAGGCTAAGATTTTGTAGTGAAAACCATTCCATTTTGGACAGAATTCACGGGTTGCAGGTGGGGACCATGGGAATGCTGTGCCCCCTTAAACTCTCCAGCCTGGGTTGTCTCTCACGGTGTTTTGCTAGCGGCAAACAGCAACCCCCTCCAGTGCCTGTTATCACTCAGCATGTGAAGCCCAACACCCACCTACACCATTTGCATTCTCCTAGAGCCACTCATGAATCATGCAGAGACAGGCACAGCCAAATCCCGCACCGGCTCTGCATGTCAGGAATATACCATCTTTGCATGAGCAGTGTAAATTTATTAATTGGTTCCATTGTCCCCTGTAAGCTGAGCTCTTGAGCGGCTGTCCAGGAGAGATTGAAATAACCTCCCATCTGCTTAGCAGAGCACCCACAGCCGGCAGCTTGTGTTTCTACTGGTGATGCACGTCCACACATGCCTTGGTACACATAACAAAATTATTCTGCCCATGGATGGAATACATTAGAAGGAATGCTGATTGGTTTATCACTTTATTGATGGCAAGTGGCTGTACACCAGGCTTCGTAAAATCCCGAGCAAATTCACCTACCTCTTCAGGCAAACTCACTGGTAAAGGTAAACAGTAAAATAGGGTAAAAGAAAAGGTAAAACAAGATCATTGACTACAAAAGATAGATTTTAAGTTACCCTAATTGGTAGACAAAAATTCAGAGTAGTTACTAGAAAAAAAAATGTAAGTATGCAGTCTGAACTCTTAACCCTATTAAATTGGGCAACAACTAGATGGGGCAGTTTATCTTACCCCGCTGGATATGGCAGTCTTTAATATTCAGCTTTGTTCCTTAAACTTGGTCCAATCATAAAAGTGGAAGGATCCTCAAGAGGCCATCAAGTCCAGTCCCCTACTCTCAAGCACCATCTAGACCATCTCCGACAGGTATTTCTTCTAATCTGCTCTTAAATATCTCCAGTGATAGTTAAATAGCTCAGCTTCCCTAGTGTTAACCACCCTTACAGTTAGGAAGTTTTTCCTACCTAAACCTCCCTTTCTGCTGTTTAATTGCTTCTTGTCCTTTCATCAGAGGCTAGGGGAATAATTTTCCTCCCTTCTCTTTGTAACAGACGGGTGGGTACTTGAAAGCTGTTACTCCTCTCAGTCTTCTCTTTTCCAGGCTAAACAAATATAATTCTTTCAGCCTTGCCCCACAGGGTCTTGTTTTCTAGACCTTTAATCTTCTTTTTTTTTTTTTTTGACTTTTCTGGACTTTTTCCAATTTGTCCACATCTTTTCTGAAATGTGGCACCCAGAACTGACACAGAACGCCACCTGAGGTCTAATCAGTGCAGATCTACTTCTTGTGTCCTGCTTACAACTCTCCTGTTAATTCATCCCTGAATGATGTTTGCTTTTATTGCAAGACTGTTGCACTGTTGAGTCATGTTTAGCTTGTGGTCTGCTATGACCTGGAGATCCCTTTCTGCCATACTTCTCCCTATGCAATCATTTCCCATTATGCAATTGAGTGCAACTGATTGCACTTGCCTAAGTGGTGTACTTTGCATTTGTTCTTATTGAATTTCCTCCTGTTTAATTCAAATCATTTCTCCAGTTCATTCAGATCATTTTGAATTATAATCCTGACTTCCAAGGCACTTGCAACCCCTCCCAGTTTGGTATCATCTGCAAACTTTATCCGTGTAAATCTCCCCTCTTTGAGTTTTCAGTCATCTTCTTAGGCTACATGTACACTACAGCCCAGATCGATATTCTGATTTCAATCCACTGTCAGTCGATTTAGCGGGTCTAGTGAAGACCTACCCAATTGACTACAGATCACACTCCCATTGATCCTGTTACTCTTCTTGTTCATGGTGGAGTAAGAGAAGTTGATGGGAGAGTTTCAGCCATTAATCTCCCACTGTATAGACCCCACAGTAATTCGAATTAAGATACTCGTTATTCATGTAGCTGGAGTTGTGTAGTTTGTTACCTTTCTCCTGTAGTGTAGCTGTAGATTCAGCATTGTTGTTTGCGGCGTGGATGGGGGTCAGGAGAAAGGCCCATCATGGGGCCTCCTCGGGCCTCTTTTATACCCTCTAATTCCCCTGGTGTGGCCTCACACAGGTGAGTCACTGTATTGTATCTCCGTTGCTGAACAGTGGGTTTAGCTGGTTGTTTTGACACCCCACCCAAGCCCTGGTTACTCTTGTTGTTTCTTGAGAGCTAATATCTGACTGATCCTCCAGTTTACAGCACGTTTAATGACAACTAAACAACACAATCCCATCACTTCATGTGCACTAGAGAGATACATATTTAAATTGAAGAATGTTACTTTCAGCAGACAGTACAAAGTGAGGAATATGTGAGCTTTACAGGGAGTTCCTGTGAGGTATAGAATGTCACACATCTCATCTCCTCGTGCACAATACATTGCAACACATCAGTATTTAAAAAATATAAAGACTCTTGAGGAAGCTTGCGTTGTGCCTGCTTGAGGTGGTCTGGCCTTATCTCGCTGGGGCTGCCAGTGTCTCACTGGTTAAAAACAAAGAGAAGGAGCAAATATCAGAGAGGTAGCTGTGTTAGTCTGTATCTTCAAGAACAACAAGAAGTCCTGTGGCACCTTATAGACTAACAGATATTTTGGAGCATAAGCTTTCGTGGGCGAAGACCCGCTTCATCAGATGCATGAGTGGGCGGGTGGTTTCAGAGGGGTATTTAAAGAGTGGGGTCCTGCAATACAAACAACAGTAATTATTGCGATAACAGCAGGTTTGCACATCATTGACATAAGCCAGAAATACAGGTTGAACCTCTCTAATCCAGATCTCTCTTGTCTGGCAACATCCGTAATCCGGGCATGAATTTAGCTGGCTGGGCGACCACTTATCCTGGGCATGGCCAAGTTTCCCACAGTCCCATAAATTTGTTTCCAGTCACCAGCCCTGGCTCTCACTGTTCTGTGCTAACAACAAGAAGTCCTGTGGCACCTTATAGACTAACAGATATTTTGGAGCATAAGCTTTCATGGGCAAAGACCCGCTTCATCAGATGCGGAGAAGGAAATATTTCTTCAAGCAACACACAGCCTGTGGGACTCCTGGCCAGAAGATGTTATGAAGACCGTGACTTTTACAGGGTTCAGAAAAGAGCTAGATGAATTCATGGAGGTTCGGTCTATCAATGGCTATTAGCCAGGATGGGTAGGAATGGTGTCTCTAGCCTGTTTGTCAGAGACTGGGAATAGGTGGCAGTGGAGGGCTCACTTGGTAATTCCCTGTTCTGTTCAGTCCCTCTGGGACACCTGGCATTGGCCACTGTCAGAAGACAAGATTCTGGGGTAGATGGACCTTTGGTGGGACATAGTATGGCCATTTTTATGGTTTTTCTTATGTTCTTACGCTATAAATATTCGAAAAGATTTTGCAGTGGTACCAGACCGGGGGACTCTGCTCTGCTAGAAAGAGGGCTGATCTATCAGGGAAAGACTCGCAACAAGGAGGAATGGAAAGGCCTACAGCTAGACAAGAGTGAGCAACGGGTAAAGACCTGAAAACAGCAGGACCTGGCGCACAGGAGGAGGAAGAAGTTCGGAGCAGTTGAGTCAAGGCTAATGCATATCGTCATCATCATCATCAATAACCGTGGGCTCAGTGCCCGTTGGTGTCTGATGCCTCTCTCACTATTTCCTTCCATCTTTCCCTGTCCAGTGCGGAGTGGCTTAGTTTCTGTAGACTAGCTCTGCACCAATCTACTATATCATCTATCCATTCTCTGTGGGGTCTGCCTCTCCTATTCGAACCATCCATTATGCTGAATACCAGGGTCTTGATTTTTTTGTTCGTCATTCATTCTGCAAATGTCCAAATAGTTGTAGCTTCCATTTTATAACCTTCTGCAGCAGGTTCTCTTTCGGCTGTATTTCCTATATAATGCATACTTATAATATAAAAACCTGGCTCCACTGCTTGGATTAGGGAGACATAGGCAAGCCAGCCTACAGGAGCAGCTGCTGAGCCAATGCTAATAAAATAGCCCAGGACTTGTTCCCAGGAATGTGCTCAACCCGATTCACTTTCCACAAAACAGTGTTTATGTTTTGTTGCCTTTTTCATGAATGTTTCATGTGGGTTTGGATAATGTTTTTTTTTTCCTCCCCAGCCTGTTCAGAATTTGAACAAACCCAAACAGGAAAATATGTTTGCTTGTCTTTAAACTACAGTGGATTGCATTTATGAGCAATCTTTGGATTTGTGACTAAAAATTGCCATTATCCAAGAGTTGCCACTATGGGTATATCTACACTTTTCGGAAGATTGACATACTGGTGGTCGATCTTCTGCAGATCTACAGTAGTGAACTTTCACAACACCACTGTTGACTCTGGTATTCCTGGCAGTCGCAGTTACGAGGAGTAAGGAAGTCAATGGGAGAGTTTCTCCAACTGACCGCCACAATGGCAAAAATCGATTTTAGAGACATCGACTCCAGCTATGCAGTTTTCGTAGCTGGATTTGCATCTCTAAAATGGATTTTATCTCCCATCGTAGACCTGGCCTCAGTGAAAGTTCCGTTTGCAGGGCTGCAGCCAGGGTAGGGGACCGTGGATGTGTCCAGTCTGCATGCCCCAGTGTTTCTTGTCCTGCTGGGACCTTACAAAAATGCCACTGTGAATCCCATTAACATTAGAAGCACTGGGATGGGATTAGTTCCTGGTAAAACGTGTTAATTTGGGGACTGTATGTATGAATTTATTGCAGCATTTTTCTTTGGGTTTTGACTAAAAGCTGATGTTTCAAATACCAGTCAGAAGCTACTTTTTAGAGGCGATTAAGTGCAGAGGGCATGGGAGTGAAATTCAGGAGGCCTGGGGTAAATCTTTGGCTTCGGTGAAGTCACCGGGGGCTTAATCACTGAAGTAGATTGATCCTCCCCGCTGTCTTGCATAATTGACTTCAGTGGGGCCAAGATTTCGCCCCGGCTTCAGTTTTGTTCTGGTGCTGATCATAGAATCATAGAACACGAGAACTGGAAGGGACCTCACAAGGTCATTGGGTCCAGTCCCCTTCCTTCACCTTTCTGCCCACCCATTTCCACATCAGTCGTGGTTTGGGAGACTGAGACTTCGTGAAGCATTTTGCAATCTGTGGAGGGAAGCGGCTGTATTCTAGCAGCAGGATCAGAGGGGCTGGAGTCTCCTGGGAGTCTGCCGGCATGGGACGGCAGACCTGAGATGCCTAAATGTGGTTCAGCTAAACACCCACCCAAGGTTTCACCCAACTGAATCGTCCAACTTTTTGCAGTTTGCTGTATTTTTACCCTTCCTAAGTGGCACCGTCCTACTGTGAAACACGGTGTGATGACACAAAGAGGATGGTGAGGCTGTAACAGAGCGTGTGTTAGAGATTCCTGAGAAGAGAGGCTGAGACCTTGCAAAAGCCCAGACACTGGCTGAGAGCAGGAGCTTGGCTTTGAAAATGATACTTCACGAGGCGTCCTGTGGATGCAACATCTCATAATCATATGACAGTGGGGGGCGACGAGGGTTCCTGAGTAGTGCTGTGAGGTACAGAATGCCACAAACCGACCTCCTGTAGGATAATCTAAACCAGGGGTGGGAAGCCCCCCAAGAGTGGGTAAGCCACATGAGTGGCTCTCCTTGACTTCATGGGAACACAGAAGCCCACCTGAGGCTCCACCCACAGCCCCATGGGGTCCTCTAGGCTGCCCCCTTCCCGGCACCTCTCACCCACGGGATATTTTCTGCAGTTACCTGCTCCTCCCCCTCCCTCCCAGCACTTTCGAAGCCCACAGATCACCTGATTCATACTCCATCTCTACTCCTCCCCCTCCTTCCCAGGGCTGGGATTTTGCAAATCAGCTGATTGCCACCATTCCAGCTCTGGGGGTGGGGGCGGGGGAGAAGGGGGAGGGAGCACAAATAAAGCAATTCATGTCTCCAAAAGCCCTGGCTGGATCATCAGGCATAGGAAGCGTGCGACTCTGGTGTCACAGTGCAAGAGAGGCATGTGGGGGAGAGGGCCAAGGGGGTCCGTCGGCCACAGGTGGAGTCCCAGCGGGCTGCAGGTTCCCCACCACTGATCTAAACCTTTGGATGACAGAAAACGGAAGGGAAGTGTCGACAGCTAAACCAGAAAAGCTAGCTCCCAGTACAAAAGGTAAAAAAAAAAAATAAGTTTGTGAAGGCTTGTCTGGACTATGGGGAAGATCAACCTGGTCGGGGTTGATCTTCCTGAGTTCGGTTTTGTGTGCCTGCACAGAGATGCACAAAATCGAACTCTCTGGGGTCAGCCATTGACCCCTGTACCCCTCAGTCTTGCAAGGAGGAAGGGAAGTCAACGGAAGAGTTTCTCTTGTTGACCTCCCTCCATGAGGGTAGCCAGGTAAGTCAGTTGCAGATAAGTCTACACAGTTATAGACCAAGCCTGACAATGCAGACAGATTTGTTAGGAGGCAGAAATAGCCCAGAAGCAGAAGGGTTGCAAGAAGGAAGTGCTGCCCCCATATGTTACTGGGAGAAGAACACAGGGAGTGGAGGAAGGAACAGTGTATGGAGCAGGGAGGGGACTGTCCCAGATCCTAGGGACAAATTTTAGTGTCTGGGACAAATACTTTCCCTGCCGTTCCCTCCAAGTCCTGAGTACATAGCACAGCAGAGAGAGGAGTGCCTCTCCTCCCCCGCTGAAGTCATTCGGAGCTGAGGATGCGCCGCACCTGACAGGAGTTGTCTTTTGCTAGGAGGGTGGGTGAGATTTTCACCCCGATGTTTGTTAAGGACTAAGAGCTGACCCGGAGGGTGGCCGGAGGCGGGAGACAATGTTGCTCATCTGGCAACACTCTGGTTTTCTCTTGGGTCTTGCTCAAAGTCATCTTGCAGCTCTGCTTAATTTTCACTTCCTTGCATGCTTTTTCTGTGACTCATGAGCAGACCCAAGGTATTTGGTCTCCTGCCTGATGCTGGCTTGGCAGTGAGACAAACTGCACAAGCAAAACAGCTTAAAAGTTGCCATTAATGGTTGAGACAAGTCCGAGGGAGAGATGCTAAGGGAGAAAGTGACTAGGAGAAATTCCACGCCTCCGAAGGGGCAGGGGCGGAACACAAGAATTTGGGTAATACTGTACCAGGGGAAGGGGAATCTGGCCTTCTCAGGCTTGGCTGATCTATCAGATTGTCTCTGCGTTTTCCAAAGCTCGTTCTGTTAGCAGCAGTGAAGTCCAGTGGGAAGGACACCTGGGAGCTGAGCCCAGTTTGATCAGAGAGAAGCTCTAGCAGTTAACACACTGCTGTCCTCTTTAACCCACCCTAATGTCATCCTCCTTGTCCCAGCAGTGCGCTCTTCAGAGCCCAGACATCTTCGAGCACCTCTCCCCATTGGAGTGAAATTCCCTGGCTTTTCTTGAGGCAGAGATCCATGTGATCCTCTGGTTTCTGAACCATTCTTTTCCCTCCATCATATTACTGCAGTTATGTATGAGTGACCTGGGAAGCTGGGCTACTTTGGTGATGCGTTCTGATACCTTCCAGAGCATTGCCTGCCACTGCTGACTGGCTCTCCAAAACTTTCTCCCATGTTCCTCTGTTATCTCCCCAGCAGCCTCTTGCACATATTGCAGAGGCAACAAGAGAGAACTGACTCCTCATCTCACTTTACAGACAAAGAGCTGAGCTGGAGCCAATGACCACAGCCCATGAATGCAAGACTGAATTCCCTTCCTCTTGCCTCAAGACAGCATGACCTTTCCTAGTCTCAGTTGGAGATTTACTTGCAGAACAGGCAAGGGAAAATCCCTGTGTTGCGTAATGCAGAAGAGTAATTCTCCTCTTCACCCAGGAGAGACTGGCCTGGTGGTGCTGGGCAACCACTCAGGGAGCAGGACAGGAGAAGCCAGGTTCAAATGCACATTGATGTAAGAGAACCTTTCTTTCTCTAACACCTTTCACATTGGCTGAGTGCCTCTTCTGTCCACCCAGCTGCAGGGAGAGGTCACTACAGCATGATGGCTTGTGGAGAGCCAGGCCCCATGTTGTCCCAGAGAAAAGGAGATTTTCTGTTTTTTACTTCTCCGTCTCTCCCTCTCCCCTCCCTAGTGAAACTCAAAGGACGTCAGACTGGATCTTGCAGCCTTCCCTGAAAGATGAGCCCACCACAACAGGTTATAAATACCCCTTTTATTTGCTCCTGTAAGGGAGAGAAGTCAGAAACACCCAGGCCCGATCCCTTTAGCCTGGCTCAGCATCAAGCGACATGAATATATCCTTCAGTCATTTAATCTTTTGCTTGCAACAGAGGGCCAGATTCCATGATAGCTAGCGTCAGAGTCTAGCCTGGAGAGGCACGTTCTGCCCATCACTTGATTGTGGCAGGACTGTTGCCAACAGAATCAGTTCAGAGAGGGCCCCAGAGTGCTCATAGACATCTGACTGGACTCAGGCAGTGGACAGAACAGACAAAGGGAGTAGGAGGTGGTGTGGTAGGCCCACTGTGGCCACTTTGCTCTTCTCTCTCTTGGATCAGAGGGAGTCTTCCAACCACCACCAGCTCCAACAGAGTCCTCATGGCAAGGCAAGATACATGCTCTGGATGTGACCCTCCATGTCCTCTGACCCGAGTCTAGCTCTCCAAGGGACCAACTAGGGACGCTGTCTTACCACAGAGGTGTGCTGGTGACTGCTGTCAGGATACCAGCGATGAGGATGGGTGCCTCAGCTGGCAACAGGCACAGCCCAAAATTAACTGGATTTCCTTTTAATGCCTCAGATCTAGTCGGGTCTTAGATGCCTCACTGCACTCAAATTATACTGACAAAGAGAGGCCTGGTGGGAAGGGACATGGCGGCAGGGAACAGGAGAGTCTGGGTTTGGAGCAGAGGGTGGTGCCTGGCATGAAGAGAAGATGAGGCCTAGCAGAAAGCAATGGAAATGATGTACATTCTGAGATGAAGCCCACTAGTCAGAAGATAGAGTCTGGGCAGCCACTCTGTCTTTACCCCTTTTCGTGCTGCTAAGCGGAGTGAGCTCCTAGTCCCCGCTGAAATCAATGGGAGTTTTTCCATTTATTTTAAGGGTCCAGAATTCTACCCTTAGCATGTAACATGCACCATCCAGGTCTTTGCTATGTGGACAGCACAGCATAGACTTACTTAGCTCCCTGCCAGACGTGGGCCTCACTATACACATCTCTCAATAGGCAGATGGGATCAGGTTTCCAGTTCTCTGTTGTGCACCCCAAGCCTAACTGTGTCCCTCACGTGACTGAAGTTGGAGTCTCTTTCCCTGACTGCCAAATGCTCCTCTGACACTTTCTGCTTCAGTCATTCAGAGTCGATTGCACGTGAGTGAGAGAAATCAGACGTATGTCTCCCGTAAGAGCACATAAAGTAACCCGGGTCTGATTCTCATTTGCACTAAGGCTGCGTCACACCATGATGTCAGGTCACAAATTATATTTGCAACCCCTTTAAGGTGCAAACTGCATTACCACAACAGTGTAAAGGCGCCTTATCTTGAACAGTAATCAGGTTTGTCAGCATGGTGGTCGAACAGGTGCATTCATGTGCTCGTGAGATGGGACTGTGACAGCTCAGGTGCTCGGTCTGTCAACTTACACATTCCATTTTTATTTTGTGAATGTCTGTTGTATTTCAACCTCCAGTGTGACAGTTACATTTAGTGGACTTGGAACATTACTGCTATAGTGAGGACTTACCCTGTAGTGCAGAGACAATGCCTGGAGATCGGTGACAGAGCAATCCAGGGCTATTAACAACAACAGTTCTGCCCTGCCAGAGCAGTGGGTTTTCAATGGAGAGGACTTTGAATGACTCTTCCCAGAAGTTTATGGGAGATTAGACAGGCCAAAGCAGAGAAAGGACAGAAAAGGTGTTGGAGGCTATTTTAGAGGAGACGTGCTGTCTCAGCAAAAGGAGCAATCTTACCACCAGAAACAAAAGGCCTAGCCATGAAAGCAGGCAGATTTTAAATGGCCCCTCCTCCCTTGCCGAAAAGGATTTAAATCAGTTGCGTAGCTGGAATCAACTTATCTAGGATCAACTTATCTGGCTGTCCTCACTGAGGGAGGTCAGAGGCAGAAACTCTCCCATCCGCTTCCCATACTCCTTGCAAGAATGAGGAGTACAGGGGTCAAGCCCTGATAGTTCGATTTCATGCATCCTCAATAGATGCACAAAATTGAACTCCAGAAATTGATGCTGACTGGGATGATCTCCAAGCAAGTATAGGTGTATCCTAAGGCTACATCTACACGACAGTCCCCTTCCAGAGAAGGAGTGCAAAGGAGGGAGATCGAAAATGCAAATGAAGTGCTGATTTACAAATCTCACGCTTCATTTGCATAATCTCAGGTGGTCGCATTTCCAGAAGAGACTTTTCCAAAAACAAAAAGAGCAGTGTAGAGGAGGTTCCCTCGGGGAAAAAAAATAGTTTTCGAAAGAACCCTTACTCCTGAAAAAATGAGGTATAAAGGTTCTAAACAAAAAGTTCCATGTTTTTTCAAAAGACCCCCATCCACACTGCTGGGTTTTTGTTTTGTTTTTTTGAAAAAAATCTCTTTTGAAAACGCAATTGAAAGAGATTATGCAAATGAAGCGCAAGATTTCTAAATCAGCGCTTCATTTGCATTTTCAATCTCCCTCATTTACATTCCTATTTCAAAAGAGGAATGTAGTGTAGACGCAGCCTATGAGTAAAGGAATTGTGTTTGGAAGATTCTTTTGCTAAGCTTGGGTTTCCTGCCTTTATTGAAGGCGCTAACAGAGAAAAACATAGGTTGTATAGCGAGGTGTGAACACTGGGCTGGGGAGCAGGGGATCAATTCTAAGCAACTGGGGGCTCAAGAGGGATGAGACATTGGTTTCAGGGTCTTGGCAGCTGAGTTCGTGGGGTTCTACTCCCCGGGAAGAGTCTCAGACAGTGGACTGTGTGTCTGGGCATGGACCAGTCACTTCCCAGACCTGGGGATCTTAACAGCACACCGGATTCAGCAGTGGCCATCTCATCAGATTGGTGTACAGTAGTGTTCCCTCTATTTTTTTCCACCAATAGAAACACACACTGCCCTTCGTGGGTGCTCTGCTAATTAGCTGGGTGGCACCTGAATCTCTCCAGAGTGGCCACCCAAGCACTCAGCTTACAGGGAACGCTGGTTTCCACCCAAAGAGACATGGACAGAACCAGGTGGTAATCGGGCCCAAATTATGTTTGTTGAATTATATTCCCAACTCTTCCTATCATATTCCCACAACGTATAAGGTGCTAAAGAATGAAAAGCAAAGAATTGTGCATCCTTTTCTTTTTTCATTTCATTTGTGGTTAATTGCACAATCTTCTGAAACACTACAAGTGCAAAAATAATGTATTTCTGCTGCGTCCAGCTTTTCTTGCTGCTTCATTATGAAAATATGTGTGAATAAACCATGGGCTTAAGCGGATGGTTGTGTCAGCATAGAAGACTTTTTGCTTTGTCTGTCTTTAGATCATGTGTTTCATAAAAATAGTCTTGCTGACTGATGTATGCTAAAAATGGGATTTTGAATGCACTCAGATTGGCTTCACTCTGATCTCACTGAAGTCAGAGATAAAACTTTCATTCACTTCCATGGCAGCAAAGTTTGACCAACACTGACTGCTTTTGTAAAATCTCACTTGCAAGTATTGTAAATATGTTCGTTTTGATTGATATAAGAAGGGAAGGTCCTCATTAGACCAGGTTCAAAATGCCAATTCTTTTTTTCCCTTAAGAAAGGAAAACAAATCCACCAAGAAAAAAAAATCTGAAAAACTGAAAATTTTAATTTTGGTCATTTTTATTTTCCAAGTCATAGTTCTATTCATTATTACAGGTAGTCTCCGGCTTACAAAACACATCAATTTAAGACCATTCGTACTTACGACCAACCTCCAGCTCCCCTCCCCCTGTGCCCCAGCTCACCTCCCGCACTGGGGGCTCCAGCTGCTCTCCTGGGGCTTTCCTCCAACCCCCACGGACCTAGCTCCAACCCCAGTGCCCCAACCCCACCACACACCTGGGCCTTGACCACGCCGACCCATCCCCAAGCCCTGCAGATCTGGCCCCAACCACCCAACCCCTATGTGGCCCCAGATCTGCCCCCCGACGTGGCTGGCTCAGCACACATGGAGCTCAAAGCTGCCCCCGCTCAAGCACCCTGCCCTGGTGCACCACTGTTCAACCCCTCCCCCGCCTGGCTCAACCCCCCCCCCCCCAGCCCTGGCTCACCCCCCACACGCATGGGAGAGCCACATGCACCCCACATTACCCCCCAACTTCAACCCATGCCTGGGGCTCTGCCTTCCAGCCCCAGGTAGGTCTGCAAGCCCCCTGCCAGCTCAGCCCACACCCGCCTTGCTTCACCCCTATTCAATCCCCCACCTCTGCCTGGCTCACCCCCACATCCCCAGCTGACCCCCTCCAGCAGATGCTGGGCTGTCAGCCGCCCACGTGCGCAAGGCTCCAGCTGTCAGCCACTGCAGGCGCATGAGGCTCTACCTCCCCCACCAGCTAGCCCCCCCCCCCCCCCCCCGGTACACTCCATTCAACCCCCTCAATCCCCCATGGCCCCAGTTCACACTCTCCAGTACACAGGGCTCTGGCTTCAACCTGCACCCGGGGCTCCCAACCCCTGGCCCACAGGGCTCCAGCTCCAACCCCCCTACCCACCACTTTGCAGCCCCGACTACAACCCCCTGGCTGGGCTCAACCCCTGCCACAAACCCCTGCTGCCCAGGTCCAACCCCCTGCAAGCCCCAGCTCAACTGCATCCTCCCACCACCCCTGCCGCCCTAACCCACCCCAGGCTCAATCCCCCTGCCCTCTCCCAGGGCCCCAGCCCAAGCCCTCCCTGACCTACATATACCTTGAGGGATTACAGTATAAGGGCATTTCCAACTTACAACCAAATCGAGTTACGACCAGGTGTTGGGAAAGTAACCGATTCGTAAGTCGGGGACTATCTGTAATTGTGTATCTCTCTAACAAGTGTATTATGTGTGAGCCATTTACTGGCCAATAATCATTCAGAGCTAAAAGTCACATAGTCTCTGTGGTCCATTACCCATTTCAGAGTGACAGTGGTTAGGTAAGATAAGATTTACACTCTATTTTTTTTTTAATCTAATAAGAGGTACATGTGAGAGTGTAAAATATTAGATTTTTGTTCTTTAAATTACAAAAATTGCACCAGTCCCATGACAGCCATTAATCAACAGGCAAGATCAGTTTATAGCAGAGATATAAAAGATCAGCAGTGCTGAGAGTACTGGGCAAAACAAAAATTCTGCAAAAGTAAATATGGCCTAAGGTTTCAAGGGACTGTGTCAAATTCACCCCTTGTGCTCTCGAGTCCAAATAAAAACTGAGGTTCTCTGCCCTGAACGACAGCTCTGGATTTGCAAATGAAGCATATTCTGGTCAGAAAGTGGATCCCACACAGATTTCAAATAATACCTCTTTCTGGGCTGGAATGTGGACCTCTGAGATCTTTCTGCTTCTTGCAGATGAAGTGAAAAGCACTCAAGGAGCAGCCCTGAGACTGCAGCCCTCTGTCCGTCACCACAAAGTAAGTACAGCCTGAGCAATAAAAGCCCAGGCTTCTCTTTACCACGTTGCCGAGGTGCCCAGAACCTTCTGGAACCTTCTCCAAGCCAGTGGCTCTCAATCTTTCCAGACTGCTGGACCCCTTCTAGGAATTTGATTTGCCTCATGTACCCCACGTTTCACCTTCCATAAAACTGACTTGCTTACAAAATCAAACATAAAAATACGAAAGTCACAGCTGCATGGCTAAGGGAAAATTGCTGACTTATATTTCAGTGTGTGGCAGAGCCATGCAAAATATGGCCCACAGGCTGGATCCAGCCTGCTAAAGCTTCAGATCCAGTTGGCCACAACCCTCTGGGCCACCGGTGTCCTGCAACCCACTGACATCCTCAGGCAGGCTCCCCCATGCCACTCAAACCCTACCCCTCTGGCTGATTCTGGGGCCAGCCGATGCATCTCTGCATGATGACTCCACGTCACAATCCTTGCACCCCCCATTGGCCAGAAACCAACTGATGGGAGCTGCTTGGGCCATGCTTGTGAGCATGAGCAGCTTGCAGAGTCCCTCTTCATGGCTTGCTGTGCAGAGAGGCACAAATCCCCTGCAGCTTGCTGCTTTGAGCAGTGTACAGCACATGGCTGACAGGTTGCCTGCCTGAGGGTCCCACTGGGAGCTGGCTAGGGTAAAGCGCTTCCCAAGCAGAGCCCACACCTCAACCCTCTGCATCCTCCATTAGCCCTCTTCCCCAGGTCAGAGTCCACTCCTGCACCTAAGCCTCACACCCCAGTTTCCTAACCCAAGTTCCTTTCTGCACCCAACCTCCATTGCAGACTCCGCACCTCCTCCATTGAAAAGTGCGGCCATTGACCACTTACCACTATCTTGGAGTGGCCCCATCAAAAATTATTGCCCATCTCTGGGGTATGGCTTCTAGAGTAGTATAAAACAAGTCATCATGTGTCAGAAATTGTGTGTACTCACTTTACTGGCCATTTTTACATAGCCTGTTACAAAAGTGGACAAATATCTAGATGAATTTAATTATGCTGGGGGGGGACCTCTGTGTACCCGCAGAGGTACATGTGCCCTTGAATGAGAACCACTGATCTTCTACATCCATTCAGTCCTCTGACTCTCTACTGAGTGTGCTGACAAGGACGTGACTGGGGCACTTTTGTACTGCTGGCTTCCATCCACAAGAACGTGGCTGGAGATTCCTGTGGAGATTGCTGGGGTTTCTTTTCGAAGTGTTTGTTTGGCTTTCATTGAACAATTTCATTGAACAATGCGGTGGAAGGCAAACAGGCCCATTGAGCTTCTTCAAAGCTTGTTTGGCCACTTGGGACAAAAGGAGCTTTTTAAGCTGGACTTTCCTTTAGGGCTAAGACGAACTCCTTTCAGAGAGGTCACTGGGTAGTCATTAAATGTCAGCATAAACTCAGGTCAGATTTGTTCTGGTGCCCTACAAGTGACTCCTTGCCAGTCAATCACTGATGACCAATAGATGGAAATGCTGATGGGTGAGATAAGGAGGACTGGGCATTTCAACCTAATTTTGCAGGACCTTCATAATTGTCAGCTGACCACTCTCTGCCCCCACATGCCATCCGGAGACGACTTCTATGTTTTCCAGCTGTTGTTCATGCCAAGGAACTGTACCAATACAGATACGGGAAGAGTACCACCAACATACACACAACAGGTGTTTTTACTGGTTTCTGACATCCGTTTCTTCTATCTCCAAGCGTTCTGCAATTGTCCATGGTGGACTGAAACCACTTGACTTTACTTGGAGAGGGGGTTAAGAGCAGTTTAACAAAAATATCTCTCAAATATTTCTAAACTAGACGAGCTGTAAAGTAGGGTGTATACGCATAGCGTGGTAGATTGGGATAAAGGTTATCTCAGCATTCGTTTGGGATTATTTGAGTAACTCATTCTCTTTGATGTTTGTGAGTCATGCAGTCATCCCAAACTTGTGCTAATAAGCCCCTGACAGCACACTATGCCACCCCTGCTGTATGAATCTCCAATAAGGCTGTTAAGTGTTTCTCTCTTTCTCTTCAGCTTAATATTTTTTCAGATGGGTTGGCACGAAGTGTTTCCTTCTGGAATAGCCTCTCCTATTTGGAGAACAGGAATTGGACGGGTTCTGGGTGCAGCTCCTGGAAGGAGGTGGGTGCTGCTGGGAACAGAGCTCTGTGTAATTCCTGAGAGCAGCTAAGCCAGGTTTTAGAGCTCCAGATCAGTGGGTTAAGTGTGCTGCTCCAGAATTCTTGCTTCTTGCGTGGTGCCCTCTGAAGCATATACACTGCATTTGGATTGAATGACCTTGCGCTAAATATGGTTTCTAAGCACAGTCCTCCCCCTCCCTGTTCTCTTACATGAAAACCTCACTCTGCTTCATCCTCCAGTAGTGAGGCAGAAAAGATGCGAAATATCTAATTATATATTCACAAATGAAAGCAGAGTGTTGCATAATGCAAATCAGGCCCATATGCAAAAATTTCCTCAAGTCAACGTTCAACACATCCTTCACAAATTAGCCTCTGTTTTAACAATGCTAGCATACAAGTGAGCCAGACTGGGTCCAGCTATGCTTTTTCCAGTCCTCAGTGAGGCCTAGGGACCTCCGTGTGAGTTACTAGTGGGTCTGTCATCATTGCAGTTACTTAGAGGTTTAGGAAAAGAAATGAAAATCAGTGCATTGAAACTGCATCATTATCTAGAGGGCCTAGGATTTCAGGAGACTCACTCAGATGAGGATAGCCTAAGTGGTAGCTATAAATACTCAGAAATATGGCTGACCATGACATAACATTCAAAGGACATGCTGTGCCTGCCAATTTACAGTACACTCTGTCCCGAAAGCGTTCCTGTAAACCTGGAAGGAGTTACGGGACAAAGTGGCCACAGCCTCTGAGCCTGGAGGGGATCAGTGTTCTTCAAACTGATTGAAAGCTTGCCAAGTATAGTTAGTCCTCTTGGAATTAGACTGCTCGGTAACCCCTTGTGCATTAACCGCAGCCCTCTTGGGTATACTGTTATGATTGCGCACAAGTGTTTCAAGAAATTCTAGATCTTTGGGCCGTGGTGTAGCTATATCTAGTGCAGGCTGAAATACATTTAGCTGACCAGAATGCTTTTGCTGTTTAAATTGCTGGGAACTTCCTTCTCCTTCCATGAGGCAGATACCCATGAATTCCTCAGCTTTCATTTCAACTCTCTGCGATTCTAGGAACAGGTTCTTGATTGAATGCTCAGAAACCTCTCTATTTTTAGTGCCTTAGTTACAGTACAGTAACTATAAATATAAATATGAGCCCAGACTGAAACCCTAAATCCCTGGTTGTAGGGGTGTGCCTGAGATCCTTGCGTAGATTAAAATTTTGTTGCTTGGGCCCATCTCTAATTAAGGGTAGTGGGACAGAGCCTCAACTGTCCTTCCTCAGCATTTGTACCAGGTGCAGATTTGGTCTGATAGCTGGATGATAGCCATCTGATTGGCTGCAAAAAGCCTCTTCTAACATCTTCAGTTGCTGATTCCAGTTTTAAGTTGACAATGCTGAAAAATGCCTCATTAAGGAACAGAAATTTCTAAGGCATGGCAAAGAAATAGAAATTTCTAAGGCGAGGCAGCTATTAAAAGCTTTTGGGTAGCAGGTGGTGTCTGAGGTCTCTGAAATCGTAATCTGGGTAAGTTCAAAATGTTCATTGACCTGCAAACCTAGCTGGGTGTTTTGCTGCTGGCTTGGCATTGCTCACTTTGCTGGAGATGGTGCTGTTTCTGGTGCTTCCCCCTTTGCAAGAGAGCAATGCTGAGGCCAGTTAAAGGTAATAATAACACAGTCATCTCAAGTTGTGAAACCTGAGGCACTGGGGCCTGGCAGTGCAGAGAATTTTATAGAAGCCTCATGATCAGACTTATTTATATCCTGCACCATGGGAGCTAAGGAAGCGTTTTACATGACTAGCACTTGTGACGGACCAAGAGCTCTGGAACCTGAAGACTTCCAGCTTATCAGTTCATTAGCAACCATACATCTTAGAGAACAGTAGTGTAAGCTTCTCCTCCACCTCCCAACTTGTCTTGGCCCTGACCAGGTAATCATGTGTAGGACCGGGATGCTGTACAGACCGTTCAACCATTGGCTTCTTTGCTGAAGTTTCCTGGAACCCAGTTGAGACCCACCAACTCTGTTCACGTCAGCTAATGACCTGCAGTCACTGCCAGCCAAGGCTGAGGTTGAACCAGAGCTTTAAGGTGAAAGATTATGTAATGCCTCATCCAGGCAAGGGGCTCAGTCACCAACCCCTCCAGCAGAGCTCCCTTTTGTCTTGACTCATTACCACCCGTCTGTGAGTCATAGCCAGCTCTGGGAAGAGTGAAGGAGACTCAGTCCTATTTTTATTTCCCCTTTGTGTGTCTCTCACTCGATGCGAAGCTCTGCTCTCCATCTCTGACCTGCGTGGCTCCATGGGCAGTCCCTTGTTCTGAGTCATTTTCAGGGTAAGTCTATACTTACTGGGAGATTGACCTGTTCCAGAGTTTGATTTTGCGCATCTGGTAAAGACACGTGAACTCGATCTCTCTGGGATCTGCAGTCAATGCCCTGTACCTCTGCTGTCATGAGGAGTAAGGGAGGTCAACGGGAGAAATGCTCCCATCGACCTCCCTCGTTGAGGACAGATTTTACAGTCGACTACAGATGTGTCAATTCTAACTACGCAGTGGCCGTAGCTAGAATGGCCTATCTGCAGTCGACTGTAAGGTCTAGCATAGACCAACCTTCAGCGTACGTCACCTGTGAAGCAGATTATTGCCCCTTCCTATGGACACATGCACTGGGGACTAGCAGGGCAGGATTATTGTACCAGTCAGCTTTTGGATTTGTCCTGCATGTTGATCAGATCACCCACAAGGGCTTCCATAAAGTGGACGTCATTGGAAGGACTTTGTTTATTTCTGGCAAAAGGTTAAAAAATACGGTAGGTCACACTGCAGCCGAACAGGCCACATGGGGCCAGAGGGGACGATGATCACACACACACAGTGATCTAACCTGTGGTGGTTTGGAGAATTCAGCTTCTTTCTGTTTCTCAACTGCTTAAAATTTCCAGGATGTTCTTTTGAGAAAAAGAACAAGCTCTGCTTTCCAGCAGGGAGCTGCTGAGCTGGCAGGGAAAGAGTGCTTGTGCAACGCCTTATTTTCCTCTGCCTTCCAAGAACAACAGCATGTTCGATTGCCTGCCGCCCCCTCAGCTGGTGCTGGGAAGAGCAGCTGAGTTTAGCTCATTGTTCCTGGAAGTAATCGAGATTCTGAGCGTTCTATGCTGTCAGGAACTGCTTGCACAAAAAAGCCCCCTCAAGCTGCTCTGAATCCGTCCCCCTCCCTAACATGTGTCTAAAACTGTGCATCAAAAGAGACCTTTTAGCTGGGTTCCCAGGTCCTTGCACACTGCCCACGGCTCTCTCCCATCAGCCTGGAATTTGGGAGCAATTAGCATATTGAGACTGTAATACGGCATGGACTCAGCTCATTTGTGGAGAGAGGGTGCCTTGCAAAACCGAACAGCTGAAGCCAGGGACGATTCCCATGTGACTAGCTCAGGAGGCAGACTCCTCCTGTGGCAGAGAGTTTTATTGTGACCGCACCCTGGGGATATCGGAAAGCGGGTATTCAAATGTTAACGCTACTTGAGGCCACAAAAGACATTGATGTTACTTCATACCAAGCTGTTAGGGCCTGATCCAGACTGGTGTGAATGACTGCATGTAAACTCCACTGAATTCAGTGACTTTACCTCCACTCCTTTGGGTCTAGACTGGTGTGAATGACTGCATGTAAACTCCACTGAATTCAGTGACTTTACCTCCACTCCTTTGGGTCTGAATTCAGCCCGCAGATAGCCGGATGGCCATGTGAGTCAAGTGATCTGGGCTTCATTTCCTGACTGTGCCACAGACTTGCTGTGAAGTCGTGGGCAAATCATAGCATCGCCCTGTGCCTCAATTTCCCCATTTGTAAACCAGGGAATTGTGACGGGGGACAGTGAGGGTTTATTAATGCCTGGAAGTTTCTTGGAGGGGAAGCACCGGACAACTACAGATTGTTACTATGCCACTTGTGAAATGCTCTCTGACACTGGGAGGCTGCTCAGCTCAGAGTCAGGGATAGGAGAGCTTTCTCTTTCCAGGATGTCCCAGTGGTCTCATTGTACAGCCATGTAGACGATCTGCAGTCTGGTCCCACGCTCTGCCTCTGGTGTGCTATGAGTCTAATGGCTGTGAAGAGTCCAACTAGGTCTAGGAAAAAAGAATTTCCCTATGTGACTATTATGTAGCAGCTGCACAATCAAGAAAAGCAGCCAGGGAAAACTTGAAGGCAGGAGAAAATGACATAGCGCAGTGGTTTTCTACATGTGGTCCCTGGACTCCTGGGGCTCTGCTGATTACGTCTAAGATGCCCAAAGGGGAATGAACTGCATTCTTTTAGGGATCTGCAAATTAAAAAAGCATGAAGACCACTGACAAAGCAGAAAGATGGAAACATTAGGAAAGGAAAGTACAGAATGGTATCATACCAAAAAAAAGGTTTGTTGCTTCAGTACAGGGCAGTGGCAGAGAAAATGTTAAATAGAGTGCTCGGTGCGGAAACGAAAGCTAGAGCAAGAGATTCCTTAGACCCTGAATCAGAGTCTGGCAAGAGCACCTTAAGTAGTTGGGATATGAGGACATGCTTCCCAGAAGCAGAGAATCTGCAGCAGGTCCCAATGGACAGGAGAATTTGGCACTCAGATACTACAAAGATGGAAAGGCAGTACAAAACCTGGAGACAGATTACATACACAAAAATTTGTAGGCTCTCTTTGACCTTCAGTCAAAGGCAAGCCTTCCCAAGAGCCAAGGACAGGAAAGCCAGAGCAAATCAGAGAATACTAGAACTAGAAGGTACCTCAAGAGGTCACCAAGTCCGGACCCTGTCCTCATGGCAAGACCAAAAACCATATATCTCATACCTGTTGAATAGTAACAGAGAGAAAGCCGTGCTAGTCTATACACTACCAAAACAAAAAGCAGTCAAGTAGCACTTTAAAGACTAGCAGAATAGTTTATTAGGTGAGCTTTCGTGGGTCAGACCCACTTCTTCAGACCATAGCCAGACCAGAACATCTGTTCTGGTCTGGTCTGGCTATGGTCTGAAGAAGTGGGTCTGTCCCACGAAAGCTCACCTAATAAACTATTTTGCTAGTCTTTAAAGTGCTACTTGACTGCTTTTTGTCTTGATATACCTGTCAGATATTTATCCAAACTATTTTGAAATGATGGAGATTGTACTACCGCCCTAAGCAATTTATTCCAGTAATTAACCACCCTGACAGTTAAGGAAATTTTTTGTAATGTCCAATCTAAACCTTCCTTGCTGCTGTTTAAACCCATTGCTTATTGTCCTATCCTCAGAAGCCAAGGAGAATGATTTTTCTCCCTCCTCCTTATAACACCCTTTTAGATACTTGAAAGCTGCTTTCATGTCCCCTCTCGGCCTTTTCTTTTCCAAACTAAACAAACCCAGTTCTTTAAGTCTTCTCTCATAGGTCAGGTTTTCTAGACCTTTAAGCATTTTAATTGTTTGTCTCTGGACCCTCTCCACTTTCTCCGCATCTTTCCTAAACTGTGGGGCCCAGAACTGGACACATTACTCCAGTTGAGGCCTTATCAGGGCAGAGTAGAGTAGAAGAAAGACTTCTCATGTCTTGCTCACAATACTCATGTTAATGCATCCCAGAATCAAGTTTGTGGTTTTTTGCAGCAGTGTCACACTGTTGGTTCATATTCAGCCTGTGGTCCACTAGGACCCCTAGGCTACGTCTACACGTGCCCCAAACTTCGAAATGGCCACGCAAATGGCCATTTCGAAGTTTACTAATGAAGCGCTGAAATGCATATTTAGCGCTTCATTAACATGCGGGCGGCCGAAGTGCTTCGAAATTGATGTGCCTCGCCGCCGCACGGCGCGTCCCGACGGGGCTCCTTTTCGAAAGGATTCCACCTACTTCGAAGTCCCCTTATTTCCATGAGCTCATTATTCCCAGCACTTCATTAGTAAACTTCGAAATGGCCATTTGCATAACCATTTCGAAGTTTGGGGCATGTGTAGACACAGCCCTAGATCCCTTTCTGCAGTACTCCTTCCTAGGGAGTCCCTTCCCATTTCGTATGTGTGAAACTGTTCCTGCCTACGTGCAGTGCTTTGCATTTGTACATACTAAACTTCATCCTATTTGTCTCAAACCATTTGTCCAGTTTGTCCAGATGTTTTTGAATTCTGACCCTATCCTGCAAAGCACTTGCATCCGCTCTCAGCTTGGTACCATCTGCATACTTGAGAGCCCCACTGAAGTGTGTGGCTTACCAGACTTCCAAGCCTAGGGTCTGTTGCAGGGTAGATTTTCTCTAGGGCAGGGGTCAGCAACCTGAGGCTCTTTAAGGAGCCACTTGCATCTCCAAGAGCTGCTGCCACTGGCTCCTCTTGTAACTCCGGAGGCTGCCGCTGCTTAAACAAAAATCTAAATTCAGTTGCCTGCCGTTGAGCCAACTGAATTTAGTCTTTTTTGTTTAACAGTGGCAGTCGGAGCTGCTCAGCTATCAGCTGCGGCAGGGAGCCTGGGAGAGAAAGCCAGCTGGGCAGGGAGCTGGCCCACGTGGGGGGAAGTCTAAGCTGGCAGGAGAGCTGGTGGGAGGGTGCTCAAGCCTGCCCCTGCTGGAGCCACACAACTGTGCCGAGAAGGGGGAGCAGCGGGGGAGGCTGTGGCCAGGGCCGCTGCAGAACTGTATGTGCTGAGGCAAATTAAGCTTGTGGGCAGGTCAGGGCTCAGAGGGGTTAAGCCTGTGGGTGTGGGGGAAAGGTTGTATTTCAGAAGCGTTAATTCTGGTGATGGGGGCAGGTTTGCAGGATAGAGGTAAAGCTTGGGAATAGGGGGCAGATTTGGGGGCTGAGTGGGGCAAAGGCTGGAGTGGGGTAACAGCTTTCTAACTGGTACAAATCATTGTGTATAAGCTGTTCTTAAAGCAGGGGCGATAAAAAGCACAGTTTGACATTGTTTGTTAAGGACTGTCTCGTATTCACGTGCACTGTGGCTCTTGAAGGGTTGATTTTGTAACTGAACTGGAAAAAGTGGCTCTTCTCACTCTTATGAATGCAGACCCCCTGCTCTCAGGCAAACTATGGCCTATGCTCTCTCTTGCTTAGCTGTGGTAGAAAAGCAGGGCTGATCAGGGGAGACTCTGATTGCTGCCTTCCTTGGTGTAACTCATCTGCAGAAGAAGAGCCCAGGACAGAGGTATTGCCCTGTCGTCCTCTCTGGGACTTGTTGATGAGAAAGTCCACGTTCAGGAGGGAGAAAACCCTGACCTGGATTTAATGTTATGTGCTTGATGCCTCACCTCCTGCTGCTGTTGACTTGAGAACTTGGAGATGTTCAGGTTAAGGCTGTGCTCTCAGTGGTCCCAAACCTGATGGTGTAAAGCTGCACCATGCAAACAATTCCTGTGCTCTGGAAGACTTTCACCAGAACATGGATTCTTGAGGGCTAGCTGCATAGACTCCCCCTCTCCTTCTGCGCTCCGTATGGCCCATTAACAGAGAGCAAGGTCTGTGGGCTGGGGCAGTAGCCAACTGTCTGCCCTTCCCTGTGCTTTAGGGTGTGTGTACGGCCCAGCCCTTGGCATTTGCATTATGATGCTGACAGCCACAAACATCTGCCCTTGCAGCCGTGCTTGGATTCCGCTGAGCAGCCAAGAAGTTGCCGTGTCAGACCAGGCTTGGGTGGTTCTTCAGATCAGCCCTCCTGTCACACGCAGCCTCCTCTGGAGCTGAGCGAGTACTTGGTTTGGGTGCACGGTGTGGGACTGTGGCACAGCACTGACGTTTGTAGCGATGAAGAGTCTTTCACGTTTCTCTGTTTGGCTGCCTCGATTCCCGGAACCGGCTCAGACCCAGCAACAGCTTGAAAAAAACCAACAGTAACCCGACAAATAAACACCCTTCCACTTGATGCGTTCCAACCATCATCGCTGCGAAGGGAAAACCAGAGCAGTGCAGAAGAGCTGCGACATCCTGTGTGGTGAAGAGGTGCTGGTAGCTGAGTCAAACTGACAGAAAACGCGGCTGACTCAGAAAAACCCACCCGTCCCGTACACCGCTCCAGAGGCAGGTTCGTCCAGATGTTTTTTAAATACATTAGAAGCAGGAAGCCCGCTAAAAAAGCAGTGGGGCCCTTGGACGATAAAGATATAAAAGGAGCGATCAAGGAAGACAGTGCCATTGCGGAGCGATTAAATGATTTCTTTGCTTCAGTCTTCACGGCTGAGGATGTTACAGAGGTTCCTAAATTTGAGCCAGCCTTTTTAGGTGACAAATCTGAGGAACTCACTCAGATTGAAGTGACATTAGAGGAGGTTTTGGAGTTAATTGATAAGCTGAATAGTAACAAGTCTCCAGGACCAGACGGCATTCACCCAAGGGTTCTGAAAGAACTCAAATGTGAAATTGCGGAGTTATTAACAGTGGTTTGTAACCTATCCTTTAAATCCACTTTGGTACCAAATGACTGGAAGACGGCCAATATAACACCAATATTTAAAAAAGGCTCTAGAGGAGACCCTGGCAATTATAGACCGATAAGTTTAACATCAGTACCAGGCAAATTAGTAGAAACACTAGTAAAGAATAAAATTGCAAGGCATGTAGAAGAGCACGAATTGTTGGGCAAAAGTCAGCATGGTTTCTGCAGAGGGAAGTCGTGTCTAACTAATCTATTAGAATTCTTTGAAGGGGTTAATAAACATGCGGACAAGGGGCACCCAGTGGACATAATATACCTAGATTTCCAGAAAGCCTTTGACACGGTCCCACACCAAAGGCTTTTATGTAAATTAGGTGGTCATGGGATAGGAGGAAAGATCCTTTCATGGATCGGGAATTGGTTAAAAGACAGAAAACAAAGGGTGGGAATAAATGGTAAATTTTCACAATGGAGGAGGGTAACTAGTGGTGTTCCCCAGGGGTCAGTCCTGGGACCGATCCTGTTCAATTTGTTCATCAATGATCTAGAAAATGAGTTAAGCAGTGAGGTGGCCAAGTTTGCAGATGACACCAAGTTGTTCAGGACAGTCAAAACCAAAAGGGATTGTGAAGAACTACAAAAAGATCTCAGCAAACTGAGTGATTGGGCAGCAAAATGGCAAATGAAATGTAATGTGGGTAAGTGTAAGGTAATGCATGTTGGAAAAAATAACCCAAATAACACGTACTACATGATGGGGTCAAATTTAGCTACGACAGATCAGGAAAGGGATCTTGGAGTTATAGTGGATAGTTCTCTGAAGACATCCACGCAGTGTGCAGCGGCAGTTAGTAAGGCAAATAGGATGTTAGGAATTATTAAAAAAGGGATCGATAATAAGACAAAAGATATCATACTTCCCCTATATAAAACTATGGTACGCCCACATCTTGAGTACTGCGTGCAGATGTGGTCTCCTCACCTCAAAAAAGATATATTGGCATTAGAAAAGGTTCAGAAAAGGGCGACTAAGATGATTAGGGGCTTGGAACGGGTCCCATATGGGGAGAGGCTAGAGAGACTGGGACTTTTCAGTTTGGAAAAGAGGCGATTGAGGGGCGATATGATAGAGGTATATAAAATCATGAATGGTGTGGAGAAAGTGAATATAGAAAAATTATTTACCTTTTCCCATAATACAAGAACTAGGGGACACCAAATGAAATTGATGGGTAGTAGGTTCAAAACTAATAAAAGGAAATTTTTCTTCACACAGCGCACAGTCAACCTGTGGAACTCCTTGCCCGAGGAGGCTGTGAAGGCCAGGACTCTATTAGGGTTTAAAAAAGAGCTTGATAAATTTTTGCAGGTTAGGTCCATAAATGGCTATTAGCCAGGGATAAAGTATGGTGCCCTAGCCTTCAGAACAAGGGCAAGAGATGGATGGCAGGAGATAAATCACTTGATCATTGTCTTCTGTTCTCCTTCTCTGGGGCACCTGGCATTGGCCACCGTCGGCAGATGGGATGCTGGGCTGGATGGACCTTTGGTCTGACCCAGTATGGCCATTCTTATGTTCTTATGACATCACCCTGGGAAGAGACTGGAGGGGAAGGTGGGAGCAGCATGACAGTGCCTGTCCAAAATAACATGCTAACTAGGGTTTCCCTGTAGGTCCAGGCTCTTGTCTCTCCCCTGAGGTAACAATATGTGGCTGCCCCTTATTGCTTAGTAGTAGTCTCTGACCTCTGTTTGCTCTGCTGCCAGCTATCTAGACAGGCACACAGCACCACCAAACCAGTGACAGTGTTCATGCAGGGGAGCAAAGAATAACTACAGAGTTGTGAGAGGGGTTGCCTTATTAGTCTGTCGCTTCACAAAAAAAAAAAAAAGCAGTCCTGGAGCACCTTAAAGACAAGCAATTTTATTTGTTTGGTGATGAGGTCTTACCCACGAAAGCTCATGACCTAATAAAAAAAATTGTTCATCTTTAAGGTGCTCCAGGACTGCTTGCTTTTAGAGAGTTACGAGTAAGTTATTTCTCGGGGTCCAGGGGCGAGTGGATCAGAAACTTTACCTCTTTTTGGTCTTTTTGTCAATAGATATTCTGAAAATCACTTGAACAGGGCAGAGATTGAAACTCTGCTATGGGATTCTCTTTCGTAGGAGAGAAGAGCCCCTCCCATACCACCATGAAATGAATCTTAGAAATACCAGGCAGAGAGTTTTTATTTGGGCTGCTATTAGAGGAGCATGTGGAGTACCCCTAGGTTGGCCCCCGTGCTCCATAGACACATACTGTGCCCCAAACACGTGCCAAATAGGTAAGATAGAGCAATGGTGGGTAGGGAAACTAGGCAGCTGAGGTAAGTCTGCTCTGCAGCTGGGAGCCAAGCAGCCGGATCCATCCTAAAAATACCAACATGGACATTGCAGCACTGGCTGGCCAGCTGACCTCAGCCCCAGGAGGTTAGCCTGAGCCATCAGTCCAGTTAACTATCCCCTGCTGCTGTTTGTAGCTCAGAGGCTTGAGCCTGTCTCCCCAGGCTGGGAGGTTTGCTCCCCACAGCCATGTAGAGGTTCCTAAAAAAGTGAAGTCCTATGGCAGAAAGAGGATTTGACCTGAAGACCAAAGAGCCAGTTTAACATCCACACCTCCTCTCAATACTGAGTTAGTGTGTTTCCAAAGAGGACAGACATTGAAGCTTCAGCTCCCACGTCGAGACATAAATACTGTAACAGGATCCTAAGGCCGAGGACTTACGACAGCATATCATGAGCGCTCAGAACACCTAGGCAAGTGGGGCTAGAACTTGTCTCCTCTGGTTTCAGAAGCCCAAGACTGCCATGGCTTGAGCAGAGAACCATTTGTGCACATCAGTCCTTGGAAACTGCATAGCAAAGCAAAACAAAGCTAAGCTCTCAGGCAAGACCAAAACAGGCCTCTCTTGACAATTAAAAGGTAATTTTCCATGCCATATCCTCTGGATTTTCCTCCCTCCCACTCTGTTGTGGGTTTTCCTGTGACTTGTAAGACAGATGAGCTGGTACAGAGAGACAATAGAAGATGCCTTTATACAAGTGCTAGCGATAGAGTTGGCATGGTTGCTGGGAAAGCCCCCAGTTACAGCAGCAACCCACTTGTTTTGTCATCAGCAGAGGTCTGTTGCCACATTCAGAGGCAGTGAGCACTTGGCCATTTTCACAACCACTCTCTTTCCACTTTGTCAGCTTTCTGGGGCAGGGACGCCCCAGGCCTGGTTCTTGGCCCGGAGAAGAGTTGTTTGCAGGTCAGCGTGGTGGACTGATTGTGAGGGTAGAAATATGGCTTGCCAGTTTTGAACTTGTGGCGTGGTCTGAGGGCTGCCTACACCAGTTAATAGTAAAGATCAGTAGCAATGTCGCCTCCAGAAACCTGTCACAGGCCAGGACCCTGCTGTGCTGGGGAATCTTCCTGGTGCCAACTTTTGTGGTGAAAAGACATGAAGTACCTAATAACCTAAGCTGGCCCGGCTTGGGGTTATGCTGAGAACAACAAGGGACCTGTGACAAAGAGGGGCGTGTAAGGATTTTATTCCCCTGTCGTGCCTCAGTTTCCCTAGGCACAGCATCAGTGCACAGTGGTGAGGGGAGTTTTGGTGTGACGACTTCTCACATGTAGGCAATGGCCCTCCCTGGCCTTCGTGACCTCAGCGACCAGGTGACACCTTTCTTCCCCAGGAAGCAGGACAAAGGTGGCGGGGCTGGCTGGTTTGAATTGGAATTGGGCAGTTGGAAGGCAGTTAGTCACATCTGGCTGGAGAGGGAGGCAGGAGGGTCAGGGCCCCAGCTCAGGGACCCCCTCTGGGCCCCTCTCCCCAACATGGATGGTACTGACGGCTTCTGGTTTCTGGGCTGACAAGTCTGTTCGACGCTGTGTCCCTGTCACCAATAACCCTTCTGTCCTCCCTGCCGAATGGGAACCTCCTCTGAGTGTGGACGGGGTGCAGGGCCTTGTGACCCCCACCTGCCATGACAAGGCCATCCCTCAGGCAGCTGCCTGCTCCTTTCCTGCTCTTTCTCTGCCCATCCTCAGCAGACAGCTTCCTGCTCCAAATCCCTGTACTGCTCTTTATTCCCACCTCCTGCTCTTCCGCTTTCTCCTCATCCCCTTCCTGCTTTCCACCAGAGCTCCTACAACATTCTCTTCTTCCACCAACCCCCTTCCATGCTCCCCACATCCCAGTTCCCCTCCTTCCCCCGCATGTCCTTTGCTCCCTGTCTTTGCGTCCTTGAATAGCCTTTCACGCCCTCTCTTCCCCTCTTCTCCTCTGCCCCTCAGCAGTCTCTCTCCTCTCTTCCCTTCTGCCTGTGTCTCACTCCAGCCTTTGCACTGGTGTCCCCGCTGCACCTCGCAGGAGGAGCACATAGACTAAACAAGAGGCTCCTGCCAAATGGTTGCAGAGCTGTTGATAAATTCAGTGCTTCTGCTGCACCTCGCTCTTCTCACAGCATCCTGCCTCCCCCTTGATGAGCTCACCAGGAGCTGTGGTAGTTCGTTCTGAGAAATCAGCTAACACATGGTGCTCCTCCCCCAGGAGGGACAGCAGAATCGAGATGTTCAGTGAGCTGTCTTCGGGATTACACAATCTTATCACCTCCTGCGAGGCCTTGGAGAATAAAGCTACACGCGCACTGAGTCACACTTCCCCCAAGAACAGAGCAAGTTCCTTGACTCACATCCTCTCGCAGGAGCAGTTGTTTCCTTATATCTCTGCAGCCAGATACCCAGTGCAAGCACCACAGGGACAGAGAAGTAAAGGCAGCTGGGCTTTTGAACCAGAAGAGGCATCGCAGCGGGTTCCGTTAAAATCCTCCTATTTGTCCCCCTTGATTTGAAGTGGAGAACCAGTCTTGCTGCAGCCAGGTCACCACAGACTGGTTCATTGATCTCATGTGTGGAAGACAATAAAGATGGTTGGACGATCTATTGGAAACAACAAGAGCTCGCTGAAATTTTTCTGTTATAATTTTTACTAGGAAATCGCCCTTTCCAGACCCCAAAATGAAAATGCAGACAAAGGCACATGCTTTGGCAGAGAAAGTCACCATCCTGTATAATCCTGATACACCATTACGAGTGAGACTGGAGAAAGAGTTCCTTCCTACAACTCTGCCTCTGTCAATATAGCTTCTGCAAATACCTAGCACTTACACAGAACATCACTGAAGCAGTGAGCCATAGTGCCTGTTGGAGTTAGTCACTCTTTAGTGTTATTTTCCCTTAAAGCCCGAGCTCCTGGATTCATGTGATTAGCTGAGTTTTTCAGCTTTCTTTTTGTATTAGATAGCTAAGACGATATTTCAAGCCCTTACGGTTGCAGAGAAAAACACCTAGGCCTGGCTGTGGGATGGCTTTGTGTTGCAGAAAGAACCTGTTGGCAGCCTACAGGTGTTATTTACGCTAGCTTCCACCAATGGGAATGCTAGTACAGGCAGGCCCCTGCTGCTTTTTCCATCATATTATCCAGACCTACTTTGAGAAGCCTGGCAAATTCAGTCTGGAAATAAGGCATATATATTTTAACATTGAGAGTAATTAGCTGTTGAAACCATTTACCAAGGTTTCTGGTAGATTCTCCAATACTGACAATTTTTTCAAAACAAGAGTGGATGTTTTTTTCCTGAAAGATATGCTCTAGGAATTACGTGTGTGTGCGTGCGCGTGTGCATTCTACAGCCTGGGCAATCCAGGGCCAGATTAGATCAGAGCTTTGCAACTGATGTGCCATGCGAACCGTCCAAGCGCACCGTGAAATTTCATCAATTTTCCCTTGCGGTGGCACCGTGAGGGGAAGTGCTGACCCTGCAGGAGCACGTTTGCACCAGGGGGCAGCTGAAATGCTTTCTAGCCTGAACGGGTTTGCGGGGAGCCTGCCTCCAGCCCCCCATTGTAGCAAGGATGGAGGGAAGAAGGACAGGAGCCTTTTGGAGCTGGGACATGATTTAAATGCTACGTTCTAGTGCCAATGGGCTGGCGGGAGGGGAGCCTGATCCCTGGAGCAGCTTTCTGCCCCTCCCCTCCACTGTGAGTACTCAGTTACTCAGCATCCCATTTGATCCTTGTTTAGCTTGTTGTATGCACTCTAGTAAGACCATAACCACAGTAAATGTAAGTAAGTGTGATGTTTATGAGCAATCGATTCAGCTGAAAAAAGTGGCTGTGCCATGGACTTGTTTGTCTCATTGAAGTGTGCCGCGGTACTGAATAGGTTGGGAGCCATTGGATTAGATGAAGGCAATCATCCATTCTTGCCTTGGAATATATAAAACATATGAAAATCTCTAACGCATAGTGCTCTAAGCATATGTCTATACTTATAGGAAGATCAACGCTCTGGAGGTTGATCTTCCAGTGTTCGATTTAGCAAGTCCCTACTGGAGCCATGCTGGAAATTCAACGTAAGGCGCATCAGCTCCAGCTATGCTAGAGCTGTATCTCTTAAGATGGCTTTCTTTTGTTGTGTAGATCTGGCCTCACTATTGCTGCCATAGCAGAGACTGTGGCAGATTTCCCAACAACTGTCACCATAGCCATAGCATGGGTGTTCTCGTAAATTTTTCACCGTGAAGCCAGGGCTCAGATTAGTTCAGTTCTTCCAGTCTCTGAATTCATTGTAAAAGAGTTGGCAAAATGGTCCCTCCTTTACAATGTGTTGAAGTCTAACTTAATAGCGCAGGAGTCAGTACATTCAGTCCTTCAGATCCTTCCAATGTTCTGAGATAAGCAAGGAGCTGAGAATAAGCAACATGCCTGACTGCTTTTTATTTTAGTTTAGTGTTTTTTTATTTTGAGAGTTTGCTTGTATGTTGGCTGAAGAACAGGAGCAGGCAGGAACACTATACACCAAGTCTCCACTGAGTATTTTTTCTTCCAACCTCAGAGGAGTATGTTCGTGAGGAAAGAGTTTGTCATATTATCCAGGTAATAAGTAGTGTCCTGCATAATTGTGTTTTGCTGCTTGAGTTTTCCTGGAAGTTCAGCTTTCTCTATGTGCAAGTGTGGTGACCATGCTGTGAGTTCAGGTACTGGCAGTCCTAGCTTAATTTATAGATTACACATTATGGGGAATTGGAGTAGATCTTGGCCTAGAGTGAGGTTATGGTGTTCTGCTGTGCTGCCTGCAGAGAGGATGCAGGAAAGGGCTATTTGTCAGCCAGCAGCAGGGTATTCTTCTCTGAGCTGGTTGCAACTAATAGCTCCAAAACTCCACTCACTAGCAGCACTGACCCCATGTCCTGCATTCCATCCAGTTATGGTTTCATAAAGTAAAGCAGGGTCTTCACAGAAGCATTCAGACCTATGTAGCCCTGCTCTGGGGACTCATTCTCTATGAAGCCATAAATTAACTTCAGACTCCCAAGAAGGACACCCCCAACCCGTGTCTTACTGTCTCCTCTATTTGGAGAATGGAACCAGAGCCTTGTATCCCACTTCAAGAGTAGAAGAGTTGTTGCAGGACACCTGAGAATGAAGTAGCCACAGGGGAAGCAATTCCCTGTCAGGAGATACTTCAGCAAGTGCCCAGGGCACTGCTGTAAAAGTCAGGAATTCAAACTGTAGGTAGGTTCTAATTCCAACTGCCAGCAACTGTAAGCGTTGCAGATTGAGAGAGTGTTCCACAGCTGGTTATCCTGTCAGTCCCTACAGGTGGCTGTGACTCTGATTCCTTTGTGAGCCATATTCCCTTGTCCGCACAGTTGGGTGTTTAAAGGCAAAAGCTAGAAGTGATGTGGGATGGAAAACCCAGCCTGTCAAGTGTGTCTGTCTACAGCTTTATTTGGTAACCCAAACTTAGAGGGCCAAATCCTGGGCTCCCTGGAAGATGACCATCTGTCCCATTTTTCCCAGGGCAGTCCTTTATTTAAGCTGTTTCACAGGTGTCCTGATTTTTTTTAAGAAAATGGGTTCATTGTCCTATATTTTTTGGGGCTCCTGTTCCCTGGCACCCAGTGTCTCCAGGTGTCAGCCTCTGCTGCCAGGCAGCTCCTCCGCTGGTCAGCTGCCCCATTCCCTGGCACCCGTCAGAGGCAGCCCCCACTGCTGGTGAGCTCTGCCATGGGGCAGCCTCTTCATTCCCTGGTGCCCCCCTGCTGGGAGGTTGAGGAGCCCTCTCCTCCACTCCCCCTCATCAGGAGGCTGCAGACCTCCTATCCCTGGTGCCTCAGTGTGGAGCAGCTGCCACCATTGCAGAGGAGGCTGCCATGGAACAGTGGCCCCCACATCCCCTGAGGCCAGTGTGCCGTATTTGTCAGAGGGCAATGTGGTCACCCTAGCGCCCTCCCAAGTGCCCTAGTTAAGGCAGGATCTGAGAATATTGAGAGTTGGCGTAGTCAGATCAGCCTATTCCCTTCATAGAGGAAACATTCCACAGGAGAGGGTGAGTATAGGAGCAGCAAAGAGGAAAAGTGAACCACAATGTGCTTGGCCATGACCCTGAGCAGCGCAACAGTCCTGTTAGGTTTAGTCTCTGTGACAAGACCCTTGTGAGCCCTGTAGGGGTTCTGCATTGCCTGGTAAATTTTATTATGTGCCTCAGAGACTCACAGTGGCCATTCTACCACCTTGGATCTTTCAAGAGGTGAGGGTGTCCACTTACCAAGCCACTCTCATCATTGGTAAGCCACAAGTATGGGGCAAGACTCCTCAAATGGTCCTGTGCTCCATCCTTTCACTCGGGTGGCTCTCCAAAGGAAAGGTGTGGGGAAGCCCAGGGCCGCCCACTACTCTGAGCTACAGCCCAGGGACTCTAGATGGGAGGGAGCTGATGGGGCTTTTTCCCTGCCCCAAACACAGCAGCCTCTCCCCAGGCCACTTCTCCCACTGCTTCCCTCTAGCATCGTCCCCCTTGTACTTGGTTGAGCCACTTCTCTTTTCCAAAACCTCAGTCCTCTGGCCTCTCTTCCTCGTCTGCTTCTCTTCTCCTTCCCCTTCTCTGCCTGCAAGGCAATGTTTTATAGTGAGCCAGAAGGCCTTAACTGGCAACACATGTCTGATTAGCCTTTTTTGTGGCAGGCTGATTCTTAATGAGTCCCAGATGCTTGCCCTGGCTTCTGGGCTGCACTGTCTGAGCCTAGGTGGGGAACAAAGAGGGATGGGCCCAGCTCCCAGTATATTTGCCTTCCATCAGGCTCTTGAAGCTTGCTGCATATGGTCTGCCACATCTTCTAAACCAATTTGGCCCTGGCTGCTCAAAGGTGAGGGAGTTGGAAAGGTGTCATAATACCACCTACTGTCCTTCCTCCCGTACTTCTCTGGAATCACTATGGGGTGCACTAGCACACACAGGCATCTGTCTCCAAATGCAACATTGTCTCTGCAGCCAAGCAAGGTTTCTCGCTTAGTATCCCCTGAAGGTCACATGCTGGGAAGGAGAGCTTATTAATACCCTGCAGATTTTGCCATCTGAATACTTTCAGATGAATGAACACCAGATAAGACACAAGGCAAAAATTGAGGAGTGTTGGGGGAGGGTATGATTAATGCTGCAAAGAAGGGTTGGGAGATCATTTATTCATGCAGGAGACACTGAATTTTCATTTGGAAATCCTGAAATTCTTGGGGTAGGAAAGAGACTTTCCTCCCAAACACTGGGACATGTTTGAAAATACAGCCCAAATGAGCGCTTGCTGTGCAGCTGTCTCTGTGCCTCAGCCCAACAAGCCAGCAGAAGGGAAATACTGTGCAATGAACAAAAGGCAGCTTTGACGTCAATGGCGGTGAGTGTTGCCCTGACAATGGAAGGAGGAGCAGGGAAAGGAATCTGCAGTTAATAGGCTCTGGTCGGGAGTGTACCTTGGCAGAAGGAAGGTGCCTGCCCCTTGTTTCCAGGAATAATAGATTATTTCTGTCTTCTTTTCCCTGGCTCAAGTTGCGTGACTCAGATTTCAGTTCACCTGCCCTCACAATCAAGTCAGTAGTCCTGGCCAGCTCTAACCTTGGGTTTCTCAACCAGTGGGGTGGGATCCAAAATTGGGTGGCCAGATCTTTTCAAACGGTGGTGTGGGAGCTCCTGTGACTCTGCCCCACAGTGCCGGGTGACCTCAGGGGTCCCAGCACCACTCAGATTTAGCCCAGGCATCCTGACAATAGTGATCTGGGCAGACCAAATGTGAGTGAGTGGCCTGCAACCCAACGAGCCAAGTCACATCTCCACTCACACACATTTGGTCCTGTCAAAGGGGTGAGCATGACTGCAGCCCGGGGTGCACATACCTCTGCGGGTACCCCATGATCTTCCAAGGGGCACCTCAGCTCATCTAGGTATTTGCCTAGTTTTACAACAGGATGCATAAAAACACTAGTGAAGTCAATACGAACAAAACTTTCATACAATGACTTGTTTACACTGTTTTACTAGCCACTGAAATGTAAGTATAATATTTATATTCCAAGTTATTTATAATTATATTGTTGTGACAGGGCCAAAACACACCCCTCGTGAGCACCACCTCTGGCTGTGTGTGTCTGTGTTCCGTGTCCTGGGGTGACCCCCTTTTAGTGGTTTCCAGGCGGTTTTTCTAGCACCACCTGTGGCTCTGTCTTTATATAATCTCAGCCCTGGTACGGGGCTTCATCTCTAGTTCTTCTTCAGGCTCAGTCTTTGCCCAGTAGAAGCAGCCAGCCTGAAGCCTCTGGTTTCCCTGCCTCCCCGCCGCTTTGCTGTTGTTGAGTTGTAGTTCCTTCAGGCAACTGGGCCTCCATTCCATCTCCTCCCAGCTCCTAGTAGCATAGCCGAACAACTCATGGCAGTGTGCCCTTGCTTTGGTCTGCCACTTCTTTTTATATGGCCCTCCTCTGCCCTGATTGGTTGCTGCCCATGCGGCCACTCTACCCTGCTGGGAGGACCTTTCCACTGCTCCATTTCGGGATGGGTGTGGCAGAGCCCTGAGGTCTCCTGCAGGGGGCCTTTGGGCTCACTCCATCCCTTCACAGTGAGAGTACATTGTGACACTTGTATTTTTATGCTGATTTTGTAAACAAGTATTTTTCAAGTGAGGTGACACTTGGGGCCCTCAAGAGAAATCCGAGTTAGGGTGCAGTAGACTGGAAAGGTTGAGAACCACTGCTGTAACCCCCACCACCCCTCCCTAATATTCTTCTCTGCTAAGCAACCGCACACATCATTGTTCCTTTCCTCGCTTTGATCAGTTTGTTTAGTGTGATTGTGGGATTCCTTCAATGGACCTTTTGTTTAAAGACTGTGTTGGGATGTGTGCGTGCTCACCACAGCATGCTGCTGGACAGAATCAGAATTTTTCAGTTGCATGTGTGTGTGTACGCCAGGAACTGCTAACAACTAAAGAAGATTCTTCACTCAAACGTCAGTGCCCTGTGGACCAGCATTCTGTCCTTGTGACGTGCTGCATCGCTGCATTGTAGCTCAGCGATATACCTGAAACTCTGGAAACCTGTAGATTTGTTACATCACACGTACTGGGTTTCATTAAAATGCAGTCACTATTCAGCAAATTTAAAAATGACTAAGGCTGAGGAAAACCCCCATTAATCTGTGGTATAGTTTGTTTTGTGCTTTCCTTTCCCATCTCTCTGCAGATGTCTGTGAATCAGTGAATACTGGCTCCCTGTCTGAACTCTTGGAAAAGGAGCCCCAGATTCAGAACACTTCGGAAAATCTGAATTCGATTCCATGCTTCAGGTCCACGGCACATTAAAATCTGCCATTGTGTGGCAAAGGCACCTTGCGAGGCAGTTCTGCATGGCTCCATGTAACCTAGGATGTTTAGGGTAAAACCCCAGAGTCCATGGCTCACTCACTGCTACCTTGGCCTCAGTTCATTTTGCTGATCAGTTAGGATAAAGTTTATTGACTTTAAAAAGAAGGTTGAACTTGCCTGTTTGACCAGTTAGAGAACTCCCAGTGGCAGCTCTGATTGACCCATGTCATGGACTCAGCACTATTTGTTGGGATTAAAAAAAAATGGTATGCATTCTAAGGATAGATTTTCTAATTACCCAATGGGGATGCATTGCTAGATGGACAGTGGAGACATAAAATGTTCTTAGCCTTAGCAAAGAGCAAAACTGTGCATTTACACTGGACAAATAGCTGCACTATTTCTAATGAAACGTATGTATTGGTTTGATGCTGGTGATATATTTGACAAGGTAAATGTTCCTGTCCAAGCATAGCCCTTGGTTGAATTTGTGTATTGAAATGAGTAGACTCTCAGTAGGTATTGGTCTGGCCCATTCTCCCTAGTCTTCTTGGAACCAGTGCTTTTTTGTACTGGTACTTGTTGGTACTGAGTACCGGTACCTCAACAGCCCCAGCCATGGGATTGGCTGGCAGGGTGTGGGGTGCCTCTCTCTCTCTCTCTCTCTCTCTCTCTCTTTGTCTTTATTTTTTTAACAGAAAAGGCACTGTTTGGAACTGTAGTGGATATACCATCCTGTCCTGTATCCCCTTTGTAGTCTAATCTTGAATTTTCCTTGCCATGAGGGCTCACCATTTCTATCCTCTTTGACTGTTACTGTATTATAAATTAGTAATCTGAAATTATTTCAGTTTATGCAGGACCAAAAAACAAGGGGACCCCATCTGTGAGAGCATTGCTGATGGATTCAGGAAAGCTTTACTCTGTCAATCAAGGGTAGGTCTCCAAGTCATTCGTAATTGCTACAACACATAAGGGAAAAAGATATTGAGATACCTTTTTTAAATAAATTACAAATTTGGTTGGTAAAAGATAATGGTATTTGAAATAATCCACTTAGACTTCTGTAGTGCATGACATTTCAGAGTGCATGACATTTTTATTAAAAAGCTAGAGAGATATAAGTAAACACACTGGATGTTAAATTCATTAAAATGGGCTACAAGATCCCCAAAAGTAAAAGGAAATGGAACTGGAAATAAGTGAACAAATATGTTTCTAGAAGGGTTCCATAAGGCTAGGTCCTTGGCTTTCTGTTATTTACATTTTTATCAACAGAAAGTTAGAAGTTGAAGCGAGATAAATTTGGACCAGAAATGAAGGGTGGAGTTTAAACCGATTAACCACTGGAACAATTTAAGGCCTCTATTATGCAGGGGGGCGGACTAGATGGTCACACTAGTTTCTTTTGGCCTTAGAATCTATAAATGTATTCCATGAGTCATGATACCCAAGCCCTTGCTATCAGCAGCAGACAACACCACGTTGAGATACAAATCTTCACACACAGCGCTGGGCATGAGAGTAGCAGTGCTGCTATAATTAGGCATATTCTCACCAGCTTTCATCTAACTTCCCTGATGTTAAAGGATCCTAGTCATGCTGTACTGCTGGCTTCACACACCCATGTGTGCCACCAATGGGAAGTACTGAAAACAGGTTGTGTCTTTTAATGGTTTGGTGGAACATGAGCCACAGTACTGCCTAAGCCCATATGGTCCATAAGAAACAGGTGGTGTATTTGGGGTGTACAGGTCCTTTAGAGCCAAATATCTCCCTTAAAATATTGGACCCATTTCTCCTCTTGCTTGCATTGTATTTACACTTCTAACACTATTGTCTTTAGTGGAGTCACTCCATATTCGCTTTGGTGGAGTCTGAGACCAGAACGAGACCTTCTTTGTTTCGTGGTTCCTTATCTTCTTGCCCGAGGGGAAAGTGTTCTGGCTCCCGTGTCAGGGCTGACCTTAGGTAAGTTAATGAAGTGTGTGTGTTTTAAAAGCATGGCCCAACCAGACTCATGACTGGGAGTTCTACAATTCTTCAATGATTAGGGATTTGGAATGGATCCCATATGAAGAGAGATTAAAAAGAATGGGACTTTTCAGCTTGGAAAAGTGGAGACTAAGGTGGCATTTGATAGAGGTCTATAAAATCATAGAGGGTAGCCGGTTTAAAATTAAGAAGAGGAAGTTTTTCTTCACACAGAAGTCCTGGCCAGAGGAGGTTGTGAAGACCAGGACTTTAACAGGATACAAAAAAGAACTAGATAAATTTATGGAGGTTAGGTCCATCAATGGTGTCTCTAGCCTCTGTTTGTCAGAGGCTGGAAATGGATGACAGGAGAGGGATCACTTGATGGTTCCCTGTTCTGTTCACTCCATCTGGGGCTTCTGGCATTGGCCACAGAATACAGGAAACTGGGCTAGATGGACCTTTGGTCTGACCCAGTATGACTGTTCTTATATTCTAAGTAAGCAAGTCTAGTTGTATAACGGAACACTAAATTGCATAATACTGTTCAGCCACTGGGTAGTTACTTATCAAAACAAAAAGCAGTCAAGTAGCACTTCAAAGACTAACAAAATAATTTATTAGGTGAGTTTTCGTGGGACAGACCCACTGCTTCAGACCATAGCCAGACCAGAACAGACTCAATATTTAAGGCACAGAGAACCAAAAACAGTAATCAAGGTTGACAAATCAGAAAAAAAGTATCAAGGGTATCAAATCAGAGAGTAGAAGGGCAGAAGGTTTGTGGGGGGGAAGTCAAGAATTAGATTAAACCAAGTATGCGAAAGAGCCCCTATAAAGACACAGAAAACTCCCATCCTGGTTCACACCACGTGTTAATGTGTTGAATTTGAATATAAGAGAAAGTTCATCAGCCTCTTTCCAGACGGTTGTGAAGATTCCTCTTCAGTAAGATGCAAACTCCATTAAAATGCTGGCTGACAGGTTTGTGAATCAGGAGTGTTTTTATGTCTTTTTTGTGCCCATTAACTCTTTGTCTAAGAGAGTTTGAAGTCTGTCCAATATACAAAGCATCTGGGCATTGCTGGCACATGATGGCATTTATGACGTTAGTTGAGGAACATGAGAATGTGCCCATGATTCTGTGGATAACCTGGTTAGGCCCAGTGATGGTATCTCTGGAATAGACATGTGGACAAAGCTGGCAGCGGGCTTTGTTGCAAGGGAAAGTTCCAGGATTGGCGTTCCTGCGGTATAGACTGTGGTTGTGGGTGAGAATCCTCATAAGGTTGGGAGGTTGTCTGTAGGAGAGAACAGGCCTGTCATCTAGGGCCTTCTGGAGTGTGGTACCCTGATTAAGGATAGGTTGTAGGTCTTTAATAATGGCTACGTCTACACGTGAAGCCAAAACGTCTACACGTCCTCCAGGGCTGGCAACGTCGACGTTCAACTTCGATGTTGCGCGGCACCACATCGAAATAGGCGCTGTGAGGGTACGTCTACACGCCAAAGTAGCACACATCGAAATAAGGGTGCCAGGCACAGCTGCAGACAAGGTCACAGGGCGGACTCAACAGCAAGCCGCTCCCTTAAAGGGCCCCTCCCAGACACAGTTGCACTAAACAACACAAGATACACAGAGCCGACAACTGGTTGCAGACCCTGTGCCTGCAGCATGGATCCCCAGCTGCCGCAGCAGCAGCCAGAAGCCCTGGGCTAAGGGCTGCTGCCCACGGTGACCATAGAGCCCCGCAGGGGCTGGAGAGAGAGCATCTCTCAACCCCCCAGCTGATGGCCGCCATGGAGGACCCAGCAATTTCGATGTTGCGGGACGCAGATCGTCTACACGGTCCCTACTTCGACGTTCAACGTCGAAGTAGGGCGCTATTCCGATCCCCTCATGAGGTTAGCGACTTCGACGTCTCGCTGCCTAACGTCGAAGTTAACTTCGAAATAGTGCCCGACGCGTGTAGCCGCGACGGGCGCTATTTCGAAGTTAGTGCCGCTACTTCGAAGTAGCGTGCACGTGTAGACACAGCTAATGCGTTGCAGTGGTTTGAGTTGTTGGCAGTAGATAATGACCAGTGGTGTTCTGTTCTTGGCTTTTTGGGCCTATCTTGGACTAGCTGGTCTCGTGTGTGAATAGCTAATTTAAGCTAACCTCAGCCACTCATAGGAGAACACAAAAGGATTTTATGATGAACGCATTGGATGCAAATCTCCCTCAGAAGTAAGTTCTGTAGTCAGTCTGTATCTGATAGAAAAGTGTGGCATGGTATCAGAAGTAACCTAAAAGTGAACTAGATGACAAACATCAACAAAGGTTGCAAACAGAGGGAACAAAGCAGCTGCAGGATCTCACTGGCATGCCATTCTTCAGTGATACAGGGAATTCCAGCTTTGACAAACCTCCTCAGTGCAAGATTTCAGATCTCAAATAAGCTCCACAAAGAAACTGGAAATATGTGGCTGCATTCTTTAATTTATGCTGTGGGAGATCAGAGAGTTCATATCATTTAATTCTTTGACTTTATTGAAGAGACTCACAAAGATGACTGTGAAAAGATTCTGGCTGTGGTTGGTGCATGCTTTATACGTTAGACAAATTTGGCATGTAAAAAAAAATCCTTGTCACCAGAAAATCCAGCAACTGGGGGAAATGATGACTCTGTTTTATAAGAGCTCTGCATACTTTGTCTGAAAACTGTGATTTTGAGGAATGCAAAATAAGGAAATATCAGCCTTTAACTACCTGAGGGGAGGTTCCAAAGAGCGATGGTCTCAAGTTGCAGTGGGGGAGGTCTAGTTTGGATATTAAGAAAAACTGTTTCTCTAGGAGAGTGTTGAAGCTCTGGAGTGGGTTACTTAGGGAGGGGGTAGAATCTCCACGCCTAGAGGTTTTTAAATCCCAGATTGACAGGTCCTGGCTGGTAAGATTTAGTTAGGATTGATCCTGCTTTGGGAAGAGGGCTGGATGCCACGACTTCCTGAGATCTCTTCCAGCCCTAGGATTCTATGATCAAAGACAGGCTAATATATAAAAGTGTTTATGAGCAGTTACACCCAAAGTCAGACTCAGTCTTAGCCACGGCTACACAGAAAGCAGAGCAGTCAGAATTAGTCACAACAAAAGGCAGAAGCAACTTGAAAAACATGATTTTATCTTAGAATCTATAAATAAATACTTGAGGGTTAAAAGTCGTTATCATAAAAAACCCAAAGCAAGAAGAGAGAATGCCCAGACTAAGAGGGGCATATTTCAGCCTATGTCTACGAGATGTGAAGAAAATCTAGTCCCCCAGAGATGATGCATGTTCAGTCAGACTCACAGTGTAATAAATGAATGCAATATGAACATTTTGCCGCTGTTTGCCAGACCAAAGTAATCAGGAAATTGACTCTTATAGATAATTAAGAATAATTGTTTCTGGAATCTGTCACTTGTGATGTCACAGAGGTCCCCTGACTGAAGACTGAAATTGCATATTTATGGCAAGATTATTGGCTTTAAAATTGGCTCAGGAACGAATTTCACAGTCATGTTGGATGGGATTTAAGATAATCTCCAACCTCTCCTAGAGATGAAGTCACCTGACACAGCTCTGACTGGCGATATTCTGAACTGCACGGGCCAGTCCTTCACAGAAACGACTTGCAAAGACAAAAGGTGTGCATTCAGCATGTATGAGATCGAAGGATCACAGACCAGTGGCTTTCTCAGCCACAGTGTGCCAACCAGGATGGGCTCAGTGAGAAAGGTGCAAGAATTCAATGAAATGCTCAGTGATACTGGACTTTTGAAAGGAGGTCCATAGAAGTAACCTAAAGAGACAATGCTGAACCATATAACTGTACATACCTCTCGCAGGATTCCTATCCCATTACTCCATAAATCAAGGAGTGTGTTAAAGAGAATTCAAGGAATGGCATAATTGAGGAGAATCTCTGAGCCAACAGCATGGAGTGTTATAAAGATAAATGGGAACATACAAACCTGTGTGCCTCTTAAAAGGCTTAATGGAGCAGTTGCGAGAGAATGATATATCCTCCCAGTACTAGAAAACTTCCTCCCCAAGGTGAATGGAGCTACAGTGTTCTCCAAGTTGGATTCTGGTAAATTCCTTTTGTTGAAGACAGAGCTAAGCTGGCTACAGTACTCATAAGTAGAGTACTCGTTAGACAAGGGATGAGTGTACATTCATCATGCTCTTCGGGAGATTTTGCTTTCAAACATAGCTCTTTGGGAATAGCAGTGCACCTGGGATAGGACCATCAATGGCTATTGGCCAGCATGGGCATGGAGGGTGTCCCTAGCCTCTGTTTGCAACAGGCTGGAAATGGGCGACAGGGAATTGATCACTTGAGGACTACCTGTTCTGTTCATTCCCTCTGGGGCACCTGGCATTGGCCACTGTCAGCAGACAGGATACTGGGCTTGATGGGCCTATGGTTTGACCCAGTATGGTTGTTCTTAAGATGGCAGAACTGTTCAAGAACACAAAAGAAGTAGTTATTTTCATGGGTGGTATTTTGATACATGGATCTTTGATGGACAGTCCTAAGCATAATCTGTCAGTCTGGACTGAAGCTAGACAAGGGAAAATGCATGCTCCTCTACCCAGTGTGAGTGTTTCGGACAGACAATAAACAAGGATGGAATGAGCCCTACCCCTGACAAAGTAAAAGCAATTCAAGAGTTGAATGCACCAGTGTGCCTGAACTGAGACACATACCAGGGATGGTTGTTCATCTTGGTCAGTACCTACAAGACCTTTCTACATTGGCAAAACCACTGAATGAACTGGTAAAGTCCAACACATCTTGGATGTGGGGCCAAATCAAGATGTTGCCTACTAAAGGGTTAAATAAATACTCTTGACAGCTCCAGTTCTCAAGCGTTACGTTGTGAACGAAACCTCAGTGATCAGTGAGAGTGCAAAGCGGCTGTAGCCGACTGTTGCCACAACAGGACTCTGAATGGAAGCCAGTTCATTTTGTTCTCCCATACTCACAGAAGCAGAAAAACAATATGCACAGACTCAAAGGAGTGCCTGGCAAGCACATGGGCTCCCATTACAGATTGCCGAGTAGATTGGCTTCATTTACACAGATAACAGACTACTGCTATTGATCAGGTTAATGGGATTTAACTAAATTGCCAAATACGATCCTGGGAAGAATCTGGTAGTAGCAGACACTGCCTCACAAAACTCTGCATCATGCCCATCTACCCGTGAATTAGAAGTTGCCTTAAAGGCTTACATGGATGCTATGAATACACACGGAACTGTGTCAGAGAAAAGACTGTACCAGCTGTAGAAAGCTACCTGGACAGCCCCACTGCCTCAGGAAGTTCTGAGCTATATTAGGGCCAGGTGGCCCAACTATCTAAAGGACAATGAGGAAGAGGGAAGAGATTATTTTGCATTGTGTGGACAAGTGACTCAAAATGGACTTAAAAGCAATTACATCTAAATTCCAAACAAAAGGAGGAGCACTCCTAAGGCTTGGGCTACACTAGACCTCCCAGTCAACTGCAGACAGGTAATTCTAGCTAGGGCAGTTGCAATCTGCAGTCAAATGTAAGATCTATCCTCACTGAGGGAGGTCAGTGGGAGCATTTCTCCTGTTGACCTCCCTTTCTCCTCACGAGAACAGGAGTACAATGGGTCAACTGCCAACCCCAGAGAGATCAATTTTGTGTGTCTTCAAATTGGACTCTGGAAGATTGGCCCATTGACCCAGTAAGTGTAAACATACCCTCAACCTCATCCGTGAAGGACATCAACAATTAGCTAAATGATACTAATGGACCAACCAGTTTGCGTAATGGATATGAACCAGCAAAGGCATAAAGAATCTAATGCATCTGCCTGTGAAAACTGCAGAACTAACAGACCAAGACTACACACAGAACCACTAACAAGAGACCTTGAAAGAGACTAGGTGAAGATTTATGCAAATTCAGAGGACATTATTAGCTAGTCATCATTTTTCCAGGGATATAGAAATGACATGCTTGAAAGACACAATATGTTACAGTGCCATTGAGAAACTGAAGGGCACTTATGCTCATTTTGGTATTCCAGAACAATTGGTGATGGACAATAGGCCACAGTTCACTGCAGCAGAATTTGTCATTCTGAATGACGATTTTTTGGTCATGTTACCAGTAGCCCACATTATGCAAAGCTGGGAGAGAAAAGTGTACAGAAAGCCGAGAAGATCCTACAGCAGGAAGATTCATTCCTTGTTCTTCTGAGTTACAGGTCAACACCAGTAGCAGCTATTGGGTATAATCCAACACAGCTCCTAATAGAAAGGCTACTCAGAACCACCATTTCAACTTTGGAAAAGAATCTGTTTCCAAAGTGGCCAGACATGAAGAGAATTGCAGAATCGGATAAAAAGACTCAAGGAGCTTGTGAACACTTTTTCAGGAGTCTTCATTCAGTTAGAGAACTTCTAGGGGTATGTCTTCACTACATGGAAGATCGACCCAGTCAAGGTCGGTCTTCTAGGGTTCAGTTTCACATACCTAATTGGGACAGGCAAAATCAAATTGTCTGAAGTTGACAGTCGACTCCTGCACTCCTCAATATTGAGAGGAGTCAGGGAGATCGATGGGAGGGTTTCTCTTGTCAACCTTCCTCTGTGACGACAGCCAGGTTAGTCAATTGTAGATAAGTCAATTGTATGTACGCAGCTGTTGTAGCTAGAATTGCATATCTACAGTTGTCTTTAATATCTAGTGTAGAGTTGGCCTTGGTTTAGAATCTGTTGGCTGTGTTCATGTCAAATTGGAGAAAGAAAAGGTGTGCTCACCTCCAGGTGTCATAAAGAAAAATAACTCAGTGGCCATATGATTGAGCCTAACAGTGGAGAGTTCAACAGACATATATAACATCTACAGTTTGTTTCTCAGAGAGAGCTATGAACAGAGCCACTTTTGCAAACAGTGGATTGAGAACAAGAAGACTTAAGGATTTTGGATCCATCTACAGCCAGTCCTTGCAAATAACGAACAGTCAGATGACTAAGTCATTGAAGGTCAGATTGTGTAATTGGACACCCAGGACATTTCTGAGACATTTAATGGGCTGACAGATTCTGAATTTCAACGACAGACTGGTAGTGTGAAAGGTAGGAATATAGAACTAAAAAGGGGCAATGCAAAGGATTGTGAAACTTTTTTGTATGGGTTGACCAGTAGGTGGCACCGTGTATAAAACGCCTCTGACCTCAGCCCTATCTGGCAGAACGTTAAAGGATCTTATGATGATCATGCCTGGTGTGTATCTTTCTCAGAAGTAACCTCAGCAGTTAATCTGTATCTGATACAGAAGCATGAAGGGGAGGGGACTAGGTTTATCTTGGGTTCTTGAAGCTAGCTGGATCTGATGCACACTCTGGGCTTTGCATATTCCAAGCCAATTCAGAGCTTTGCACCTTCCTTGCCACTCCATCCTACTTCTGCTTGGCGGTCATTTGGGTGGCATCATCTCCAAACTTGTTTTTTCGTGTGTCATGCTGCACAGAAGCCAAGTCCTGAGAAAAAGCAGTTGCTTTTTTTTCTCCTTCCTCAAATTAAGTTTCCTCTTAAAATCTCCTCCTTCTCTTGTGTGATTGGATGGCTGGCAGAGCAGTGACTTGGCTCTTGCCTTGTCTGATTTCCTGGAAGAGTCTAGCTATTGGCTAAAATGACTCTGGGGAAGGATGGGCTGTTCTGCAGAAAGCTGATGGCAGACAGGGCTGACTAATTGTTGCCACTGTCTGATGGAGAAAGGGGAAAGTGTGACTATGCTGCACATGGGCTCTGCCAGCTCACTTGTCATCACGCTGTTAGCGTGCCCTACCACGTCCCCAAATAGATGCTAGCTCAGTGCTTCCAAGTCTCATTGAAGAAACTATGTCTGGGCATTCTCACCGAGGAGTCACTCCATTCTGGCTCTTAAAGGCACCAGCTTTGGGCATCTTAAAACACAGCAGGTCATGTACTCATTGCTCTCTGCCTCCCCTTCCATTTTCCTGGTGTTTTCACTACTCCACCTATTTTATTCTTGTCTTTTGAACCCTTTCCCCCACTGATGTGACTCAGACCTTGTTGCCATCAAGGAAGGGGGAAATCCAGATGTTTTGGCAGTTGCATAGGGTACTGTTGAGGCATTTGGCCCCCGCGGACATGATTTGGGATTGTGAGATGAACTCATGAGCTGGTTGTTTAAATCGTCAGCAGTGGGACAGTGGTAAATATGCAATTTACAACACTCTTAAGATGTCAAACAAGCGGCATTGCATCAGAAGATTATGCTTAGCTCATTGTTTCTGAGGTTTTCTTCTCAGGCAGGGAAGCTAGTAATGCTTTTGTTTTAAAGGATGCTTAAATTTAGGCACCTAGATCTGTATTGGGTGGCACATTCTGTGGCTGCAGGATGGTGGTACAGCCAGGCCTTGAACAGAGTCAGGAAAGGATGAAGACTGTGAGAGGAAACCAGGGAATCTGTGAATGGTAACAAAAGCAATCCTGGTGGTGAAAAAAAGCTTCCTGAGAAGTGTTGCCCTTTAAGTGCTCAGGCACTGGTGCTGATACTAAGCCTTGTGAGGCGCACTGGTGGCTCACATGACCAGTTAAAAAAGGGGATCTAGGCTTTTGTTTTTTTAGAGTCAAAGAAATTACATGAAGAAGACTCTCTGTAGCTGGCTGGACCAAGCACCGTGCTGTATTGCCTGTGGTGCCCCCCCCACCATGCTGCATGAAAATTGGCTTTTGAATATAAATATGCATAACTCAGAGATGCTTTGGACAACATACATTATGTTCATGTTACAATCTGCTGGATCTGTACATCCTGTTTTGTTTCAGGTATCATTCTTGTACAGTGAGGCCAACAGCCACTGCAGGCCCCAGGGCAAGGTGTGTGGTAGGTGACTGGCTCCACGCCCCAGAAGGGGTGGAGCCTCAAGTAGACTGGATGGATCCAAGGACAGTCATCCCTTAGCGCTGCTTACACCATGGTGTGCCTCATTGCCTTCGGCCCCAGAGCCATACAGAGTGACACTTCAGCTGCAGTGAAATGTAAACCCCCAAGAGCTGTATGAAAAGCATGTTCAAAACTGCCTACCATCCTTTGCCTAAAATGTGGCAGCTCTGTGCAGAGTTGAGTACTCCTGTGCTCTCCATTTGGCCATGAACTCTTGGCTCTCACTACAGTGTGTGATCTTTAAAGCCCACTATAAACTGGACTGTCTCTCCTTACACACCTATTCTCCTATCCCCATGCTGCTGGGAATCTTACTCCCATAGTATCAAAACAAAAAGCAGTCAAGTAGCACTTTAAAGACTAGCAAAATAGTTTGTTAGGTGAGCTTTCGTGGGACAGACCCACTTCTTCAGACCATAGCCAGACCAGAACAGACTCAATATTTAAGGCACAGAGAACCAAAAACAGTAAGCAAGGAGGATAAATCAGAAAAAGATAATCAAGGTGAGCAAATCAGAGAGTGGCGGGATGCGGGGGGGAGGTCAAGAATTAGATTAAGTCAAGTATTACTCCCGTAGGAGTGGTATAAAATGTACGTTTCAGGCTTGCCCAATCATGGTAGCAGACGGGCTATGAAGATTTCGATTAAGTATGGGTCCCAAGCTGGCAGTGCTGCAGAATCAGCACCAGCTGGTGAGAACAAAGTGCACAGGCCAAGAATGGAGACCCATTTGGTTGGGCTAGGCTGGCAGGAGCCTGGCCACTGCCGGAGTGTTGAGAAGGCATAAAAGCCAGAAGTGCTGGACTGAGGAGGACTGCGGCATCCACAAACCGTTGAGTTGATTGAGTGATGTGGCTTTGGGAACAGGCTGCAGAGAGCATATTAGGAGCGCTGTGCGGAAAGGTCAGATTTCAATTTTATGTGTGCAGTTTGCTTCATATGAAAAAATCTTGTAATTCTAAGTCTTTTACAGCTGGGGCTCTTCTTAGGCCAAATCTGGGAAAAGAGTGAGAAAATAGCTACAATGGATGAATAATGATTTCTGGGCTGCCCCATCCTTCCTTTTCCTCCTCTCTCAGATAACCTTATGAAACCTTTTTGCTCTTACAGGCCTCTACCTGGAGGGCAGAAAGCACTGAAAGGTGCGAACACTCCTCCCCCCATGCATGAGTGGCAAGTGTCAGAGGCAATGGGAGATTCTTCTTCGAGTGTCCCCGTGGGTGCTCCACATTAGGTGTCGGGCTCGCCCGGAGCCGCAGATCGGATCCTCCAAGCAGTTTCTGCCGGTGCGCGCCGCTCCCCTGCGCGCTCCTGGCCACGTGCGCGATCCGGTCCCCGCCAGTTCCTCTTAACCGCCGTCGGCTGCAGACGGAATCCGACTAGGCTACGGCCAAGTTAGCGTATTCAATGGTTTTAACTGTTTTTCTTTAAAGTTTTCAAGTTCTTAGGCTACTGTTAAGTTAGCCAGTTGTTATTTTCAAAAAAAAAAAAAAAAAAGAAACAACAAGTGGGACGGCATTCAGTCCAGTCCTAGTAACAAGCGGAGCACCGGAGGCCAGGAGCCTAGGGCCGTTAGCCCTCCTGCCGCGGCAGGCTATCGGAGAGGGGGAAAACAGCACAGAGAAGGTGCTAAGTACCGCATTAACAACTGAAAGACTCACCAACAATGTCCTCTTCAGGATTCAAGGAATGTGAGTCTTGCCGGGAGGCAATGCCAGCGTCTGATGGGCACAGTCACTGCATAAGGTACCTGGGGGAGTCCCATGTCACGCAGAAATGCTCCTTCTGTGCAAAATTAACAGCCAGAGCAAGGAAGGACAGGGAGATGCGGCTTAAAATGCTGCTCTTCGACAACGCCCTCCAGCCAGACATGCTGGAGCGGCCGCAGCAGGAGGGACCCTCCGGGGCCTATAAAAGGAAGGCCGCCTCCCTCACCCCATCAGCGCAAAAACGGAGGAAAGTCTCCCCAGCCCGATCCCTGCTGGCAGCAACAGCGAGCGGGACGGGAGGAGCGCACAGCCCCCAGCCGCAGCAACAGCTGATCGGCGGCGGCACGGAGAGCCACGTGGAGGCGGCTCAGCCTCCAATAATCAAACAGCTGCCCCGCACCGCAGGCAGGGCAGCGGCTAAACAAGCACCGGTACCGGCGGCACCGCAAGCAGCGGCACCGACCCCCGGGGAACCGGCGGTGCAGAGCGCGCAGGCACGCAGCCTGCAGGCACCGGAGGACACCGCCCGTGCGGCACCGCCCATAAGCGTGCCAAGCACGGCGCAGACGGGGCCGAGATCCCCTACATGTCAGGGGGCGGAGCTACCCCCTCAAGGGAGGGGGAAGGCTGCACACAAAACAAGGCACCGCAGCCCCTCTCCAGACAGGACTGCAGAGTTGCTTCTCTCAGCCCTCAGCTCATGCTGCAGACTCCAACTAGAAGGCAGGGGTCCCCCCTAGCCTACCCAGAGCCCCCGTCTCCATTTTTACAACCAGCCTCGCCCTGGCTGGGACCACCTTCACCCTTCCTGGGGTTTGAGCTGCTGGAGTACTATCACAAATTGCTCTCTCCAGTGTCCCAGGTCTCTCGACGATCTCGCTCCCCCAGACGCAGAGGGTATGCACCAAGGGAGTGGTCTAGGTCACCTTCCCAAGAACAGTGCCCATGCTGCCATGGTTGCCCCTATCACGCGGGGCATAGACACCACCAGCAATCTACCAGGGAAAGATCCCCACAGACGGTCCCGTATCCCTGAGGGCAATCGCGAACAGGGACAGAGACTCAAGTATCTCAGGGGGAACTGGTTATGGAACCCCGAGATTTTTCCCTTGCAAGCTTCCAACGAGCGGATGTACCATCACCAACAGGAACCGGAAGGGTCCAGAGAGGCGTACCCTAGTGGTTCCTCGCTCTCCTCCCCGGACGAGGCTACGGCCCCGGGGGACGTCCATCCTCCGGACGATCTCAAACAGTTTCAAGAGCTGTTTAAGAGGGTGGCCTTCACACAAGGCATCCAGACAGCAGAGGTGCAAGAGAAACACCATAAGCTCCTCAAAAATCTGAGACCTCCGGCCTCCTCCAAAATAGCAATACCGCTTGATGATGCAATCTTGGAGTCCGCCACTATGATATGGCAGACCCCTGCGACTATTCCGCCTGTCCACAAGAGAGCGGATTAAAAAAAAAAAAAAAATACTTCGTGCCGGCGAAGGGCATGGAGTTCCTGTTAAGCCACCCACAACCAAATTCCTTGGTGGTGGAGTCGTCACAACGAAGATCAAAGACATCTCAATTCAAGACGGGGGAACAGACAAATATGCCAAGAAGCTAGAGCTGTTCGGCAGAAAGGTCTGCTCCTCCTCCACTCTACTGTTGCGAATGGCAAATTGCGCAGCGCATCTAGCGAACCATAATTTCGACAACTACACTAGGTTAACCTCCCTCATGGACTCGCTTCCAGAGGGCAAGAAACCGGTGCTCAAGGCCATCGTGCAAGAAGGCTACGCGGCCTCGAGGACGGGAGTTCAGATCGCCCTGGATGTTGCGGACACAGCAGCACGCTCCACAGCTACGGCAGTGGTGATGCGAAGGGAGTCCTGGCTCCAGACTTCAGGTATACCGAGGGACCTGCAGGCAAAGATAGTCGATCTTCCCTTTGACTCGCAGAAGCTGTTTGCTGAATCAACTGACTCGGTCCTTCATTCCAGTAAAGATTCAAGAGCCACACTTAGGACCCTGGGGATCTACACCCCTCCATACAGAAAGAAAAAGTACTACCCTCAACAAAGATGGTACCAGTACCAGCAACAGCGTCCCTAGTACCACAGGGGTTACGAGCAAGGGCGACATCAACAGCACCAGCAGTACAGAACTCCCAGGCGACGTTCCCAACAGAGCCGTGCGTCCTCGGGGCAGGGCCAAAGGCCACAAGTTTGACACACAGATCCAGGGCTGCACCATCACTACCATCGCACAAGGTCATCCGAAGCGGTTATTCCACCATCGCCTCCGACCATTCTATGACCAGTGGCAAAGGATCACCACAGACAAATGTGTGCTGGAGATCATAGCCACGGGGTACAGCATCCCCTTCCAGTCGCTCCCACCACCACAACCTCCACCCAGGCCCCACCTCCAGGAGGCCCCCCACGTAGCGAGGCTCAAGCAGGAGGTAGACCATCTCATGCTCATAGGGGCAGTGGAAAGAGTGCCGGAGCAACTGCAAGGGAGAGGGTCCTACTCGAGATACTTCCTCACGGAGAAAAAGACAGGAGGCTGGAGGCCCATCTTAGATCTTCGAGGCCTCAACCGGTACCTGTGCAAGCAACGCTTTCGGATGATCACAATCGCCTCCATCCTTACGGCACTAGACGATGGAGATTGGTTCGCAATCCTCGACTTACAAGACGTGTATTTTCACATAACTATCCATCCGCTTCACCGACGATTCCTCCGGTTTCATGGTAGGCAAAGAACATTTTCAATACAAGTTCCTACCGTTTGGCCTCTCCTCGGCCCCCAGAGTCTTCACCAGGACCTTGGCAGTGGTGTCAGCCTACCTGCACAGACAGGGGGTATTTATATTCCAGTATCTGGACGACTGCCTACTCAAAGGGGCCTCGAAGGAGGAGGTACTACGCATGATACGTGTCACAGCAGGCACGTTCTCTTCGCTCGGCCTGGTTATCAATCTGGCAAAATCAAAGATAGACCCCACGCAGGACATAGAGTTCATAGGGGCACGCATAAATTCTATTACAGCGAGAGTGTATCTACCAGAGACTCGCTTTTGGGCCATCGGCTCCTTCGTGCAAGTCATCACCTTCAGCCCTACGGTGCCGGTTCTGACGTGCTTACAGCTGCTGGGCCACATGGCAGCAGCGACGTTCGTAGTATAGAACGCCAGGTTACACATGCGCAGCATGCAGCACTGGCTGACGAGCGAATACAAACCGGCAGCACACACCGTTCACAGGGTGGTGTCGCCCACAACAGAGGTGCGCAAATCCCTGCAATGGTGGGTAAACCCCAAGAACCTGCTAACAGGGGTACCCTTCCACCAACCACAAATATCAGTTTTTCTTACTACAGATGCCTCCCTCATAGGGTGGGGAGCACACATGGGCAAAGAGGTGTCACAAGGGCTGTGGTCCTCCACGGAGCAATCACTGCACATAAATATACTGGAGCTCAGAGCAGTGTTCAACGCCTGCAGACACTTTAGAGACCATATACAAGGCAAAGTAGTCGGGATCAGTACAGACAATACCTCCACCATGTTTTATATAAATCGGCAAGGAGGAGCTCGGTCCCGTGCCTTATGTGCGGAAGCAGTCCAGTTGTGGAACTGGTGCATCGCCAACAATATAACCTTGAAAGCCTCATACTTACCAGGCGCTCACAATGTGAAGGCAGACCAGCTGAGCAGGCGTTTCGCACTCACGCACGAGTGGCAGATCCGTCCCGATCTGCTACGACCGATTTTTCACGCATGGGGTTTTCCCCAGATAGACCTGTTTGCTACTCAATACAACAAGAAGTGCCCACGATTCTGCTCCAGGGCAGGACTGGGACGGGGGTCCCTGGGGGACGCATTCGCGATCTCCTGGAGGGGCCCCCTGCTTTACGCTTCCCCTCCCACAGTGCTCATCCACAAAGTCTTGCAGAAAGCCAGGAGGGAAGGAGCCTGACTGATCCTGATAGTCCCAACGTGGGATTGACAGCAATGGTTCCCCCTACTCCTGCGCATGTCGGACCGGCCACCGATGCCCCTTCTGGTGGCGCCGGATCTGCTCACGCAAGCCCAGGTGTCCATAGTGCATCCGCACCCCCAAGGCCTGCGACTACAAGCATGGTTAATCCATGGCTCAGCTCCCTAGAGAGCACATGTACAGAGGAAGTGCAGCAAGTCCTAGAAAGTAGCAGGAGGACTTCCACCAGGAAGACCTACAAGCAGAAATGGACTCGCTTCATGGCATGGTGTTCTACCAAACAGCTAGCCCCCCTTTCGGTGCCTATATCTGTGATATTAGAGTATTTACTGAACCTCAAGAGAGGAGGACTCTCACTATCCTCGTTAAAGGTCCACCTTGCCGCCATTTCGGCATTCAGACACGAAGAGGAAGGGCACACGGTGTTTGCCCATCCCATGGTTACCAGGTTCCTCAAAGGGTTGGTAAACCTATACCCCCCTCGGAAACCGCTTCCACCTTCGTGGAACTTGGACCTGGTGCTTAATGCGATAACGGGACCACCGTTCGAGCCTTTGGCCACGGTTTCCCTCCGCCTCCTTACGATAAAGACGACCTTTCTTCTCGCGATCACGTCAGCTTGCAGGGTGAGCGAGCTTGCGGCAGTTATGGCAATGCCACCCTGCACTGTTTTTTCCAAGGAGGCGGTAACCATACGGCTGCATCCAGCCTTTGTTCCCAAAGTTTCTTCTGAGTTTCATATTAATGAACCTATCGTTTTACCCTCGTTTTATCCAAAGCCTCATAACTCTAACAAAGAGGCGCGCCTACACCTCCTGAACGTGAGGAGGGCGCTAGCCTTCTATATAGACAGGACCAAGTCCTTCCGGAAAACGGATAGACTCCTAGTCTCTCTCGCTCCCAAATTGAAAGGAGAAGGTCTCTCTTCGCAGAGAATCTCGAAGCACATCGTATCCTGCATAAAAATGTGCTACGAACTCAAAAAGACTCCTTTACTGGCCACGCCCAGGGCTCATTCCACTAGGGCGGTGGCGGCATCAACAGCTTTTTCACGGGCGTTGCGCTAAAAGCCATTTGCAGAGCGGCGACCTGGTCATCCTATGACACCTTCGCCAAACGTTACGCCCTTCACAGGGTATTCCAAGAGGATACCCGTCTCTCGACAGCGGTCCTCTCGGGGACAAGCTGCACATAATCCGATTACCCACCTCCTATCTTGAGTTACTGCTGGGTAGTCAGCTAATGTGGAGCACCCACGGGGACGCTCGAAGAAGAAAGAAAGGTTACTCACCATAGTAATGGTGGTTCTTTGAGATGTGTCCCCGTGGGTGCTCCACTACCCGCCCATCCTCCCCGATTCGGATCTCTGTTTAGTGTTTTGCAGGAGCATCCGAGGCGGTTGGTCAAGGAACTGGCGGGGACCTGATCACACACGTGGCCAGGAGCGCGCAGGGGAGCGGCGCGCACCGGCGCATGCGCGGTCCGGCAGAAACTGCTTGGAGGATCCGATCTGCAGCGCCGGGCGAGCCCGACACCTAATGTGGAGCACCCAAGGGGACACATCTCGAAGAACCACCGTTACTACGGTGAGTAACCTTTCTTTCCTGGGTCTTAGCCCCCAGCTTTCACCTCTTCCTATCCTTATTCTGACTGTTCCTGCAGGCTCAATAACAGCAGCTTGCGGACTCATGACTCTTCTCCTGCAAGCTGCTCTGTTAACTTAAACGTCAAAACATAGACCCTAGGAAAGAGACAGTAAGTGGTAACTGACGGCCTTGAACAGGCATGTGCCAACTGTGAATTTACTGACGAAATCAGTGGTGAATTATGTGCACAAGACCATCGTTTAAAATTTGGTTTAAATATGTCATTAGTTTGTGGCTGAAGCTTTCAGGGTCACATCTCTAAAAAATCCTGTCATAGATATCTGGGAGCGCAAAAAATAAGCATCCCTGTAGCACCTAACACAAAATCCTCTTGAAGCCTCTGGTTGTTGTTATTATTTCCATTGGATTCCTGCCTTTAAACATTAAAATTTAGCTTCTAAAGTCTGAAATGCATTTGCTGTGGGTCAGCATTTGTCAGTGTGGGACAGGAGAAAATGGTGGGTTATTTCCCTCATCCCCCAGCACAAAGGGGACCTGCAGAGGCAAATGTGAGTGTCTGAGTCCCAGTCTGGTTCCTGGTCTACCTTAGGAGTAATGAAACTAAGTACTGCCCAAGGCTTGTGTCAAAGCCACAATTTAGCCTTTTGAGTGCATGCTACTAATTCACAGTGCTGATTGCTTCCCTTTTGTGTGTGACACCAGGGGCTGGATAGGGTCAGTGGCATGACCTGAAAATAGCCTCATGTTGTAGGTCTCAATGATTTCCTCATCTTTTCTTCATTTCCCTTGCCCTGGAGAAACCAAATGGTTCGGAGCGCAGTTAGAGAGAACATGAAAGCTCTACTCACCTTCTCCTTTCAAAGCTCCGTTCAATGTCCTTGAACAACAAAAATATTTTTCCCAGACACTGACACAGTTGAGGATCTGGGGGATGAAAGTCGACAGCAATTTCTCTCTGCTATACAAACATGCTCCCTTGTAACCAGATACACAGCCGGGATTGTGACCTTGCAGACAAGCCAGGAAATGGGGCAGAATTGTCACCTTCCACAACCCAGCACACAATTGGGAAGAGAAATTGGTGCTACAAAAGCAAGGAAATCCGTTTCACTCATGACCGTCTGCCCTGATCTAATTTTCTCCTTGTTTCTTCCACAGCATTTGCTTTAATTTTTCTGTCAGTTCATTATTTGAAACTTATGCTCCAAAAAAATCTGTTAGTCTATAAGGTGCCACAGGACTTGTTGTTTTTGAAGATACAGACTAGGTTGGCTACCTCTCTGATACTTAATTATTATAATTAATTATTTGAAGAGCTCTTTCTCTCCAAGACTTTTTTTTTCTTGTAACCTCAAACTCTTACTTTTCCTCAAGTTTTACCAGCATAGTAGAGAAGAGAATTTGACTCACAGTCCAGTTTATTTCCCAATCTTCTATTCGGTCAGCTTCTGATTCACACATTCATTGTACGTCACAGTCTCAAGGTAACTGTACGATGTCCTCCATCCATGTTCCCCCAAGGGCACCTATTTTAGACTTCCCGCTTCCAGCTCTTACCATTCTTGGGAAAAATAAATCCATGTGTCTCTCCCGTTTGACTGGGAATTTAAATCTGCACAGCCCCCTGCCTTACATTTTGATGTCCCCAGCAAGCCAGACAGGCTAGCACCTGTACTTTGCTTTCTCTCCGAGGGCTGCAATCATTCTTGTATGGCCTGTTATGTTACCACATTGCTCCTAATATTCTTAAGGTAAAAGCATTACAGAGAAAACATTAAAACACTAAAAGAACCAACACGTGCTAGAAAGTTTACCAGAGATCATCTCCAACCCCAGCCTCATCCTTCAAAACCTCTGAGCTGGGTTTTCCTCATGGTTACAAATTCATCTGTTTTAGCTCCACAACCAGAACCAAGACTGAGCAGATCAGTGATTGCTTTGTACAGGCTGAACTTCTCTAATCTGGCACTGTCTTGTCTGGCAACATTCATGGTCCAGCATGATTTTAATTAACCAAATGACCACTTGTCATGGGTGTGACCAATATTTCCATCATTCTGTAAAGTTTGTTTCCAGCCACCAGTCCTGGCTCTCCATGTCCTGTGCTGTTATTTGGATGTAATTTACCCTTCAGTGTCTTCTAGGAGCCCAGCAAGCAGTGGGAGTATTGGTAATGCTGCTAGACAACAGTGACCTCCCGAGGTCTGGCAAATTCTCCCGTCCCACACCAGTCAAGTCCCGAAGATGCCAGATGAGAGAGGTTCAACCTGTACTGATCAGGCCTTTGATTTTGGTCTCCTGTGACAGGTAAATCAAAAGGCTGGGACCCTCTCCTTATTGGCAAGGCTTAAAAGAGCTAGGTTTTCCCATCACCCGAACGAGGGGATGTGCCTCTCACTAGGGATTCCCCAGGAAATCTAATTCAGACTTATTGTCCCAGAAGCCTATGCCTGTATGGCACATTTTCAGTATAGGTTTTTTAACTCCTTTCCACTTCCCCGGTCTTACATCTGTCACATCTCCCCTGAGGAAAGTTACGTCCACTCCTGGCCCTCCTTGATACAAAACATTAATACAGTAAGGTCTTCTGAGGGTATTGCAGGAGATCACCATATCTGTTGCAATATATACAGAAAATGTGTCTCCAATCACCTGAAGAAGTGGGTCTTTCCCACAAAAGTTCATGACCTAATAAGTGTGTTAAATCTCTAAGGTGCTGCAGGACTGCTTGTTATTTGTGAAGCTGTGAGAGTATACACAAAATACAGGAAAGCAGTTACTTTAAAAACCCAGGAAGTTTGTTTTATAAAACAGTTGATTTTCAATGAGCTAATCACAGGTTTCCTTAACACACTGCCCAGGCATTAACCATTAAACTTGACACAGGTGAAGGCTAATAAAGGATTTTATCCCTTGGGAGGAAATTCATCCCAGCACAGATTTCCCACAGAGGATCTAACCGTGGGGCAAGCAAACTTTTTACATTGAGCGCCACTTTCCATCCCTGCAATTAGCAGCCCTCCTTAATGCCTGTCTAATGTAACCCAAAGCAACAAAAACATTAGTTATGTTCATATGAAAAAACCTCTTTCAGCACGTTAGAAAATAAGTCTATAGAATGTAAAAACTTTATGAATTGTTATATAAATCTCAATACAGACACATAAAAACAGTGACCTACTTCAACATTTTTAATGAGATGGATGCCGCTGAGACCCAGCAGCTGATTGGGCTGTGTTTCCCGTTACAAAATTTCCTGTGCCCCCAACTTTGCACACCCCAGATCTAACACACGGTTGAAATCCTGCTGCACTGGGTTCCGTTTTACCCTACACTAAGACATCACTTAGCATAACAGAACTGTGGAATCTCCATCACTGGAGATATTTAAGACCAGGTTAGATAGACCTGGTCTCGGGGATGGTTAGAGACACTGGAAGGTGCTTGGTCGTGCCATGACAGCAGGGAGCTGAACTTTATTGCCTCTCATGGTCCCTTCCAGTTCTAGTATTCTGTGACTCTATAATATCCACTGAAAACTGAGAATAAAATCAGGTTTGAAAGGCCATTGTCTCCTAGCTGTTGCTGCCTCCTGTCACAGAGTCCTTTTTTTAAATTCCAGAGAGGTGATTACTGAAAGCAAACACCAAGACGCACCAACAGTGGGGGAAAAAAAGCAAGTGGTGGAATTCCTTCCGGCATGGGAAGAGTGGGAATGAGAGACAGCTTGCATGAGCTGATGGCCCAGACACATCACAGCTGGGCTCAGAGCTCAGGTTCGTGCACTCGCCGGTATTTAAAAATAAATGAAAATAATCCAGCTGGTATTTGAGTAGAAGTGGCGGAGGGGGGAGTTCAGGAATCCTTGCCACATGGGGTAGTGAAGGGGTAGGGAAATACTCCCACTGAGCCAGTGCACAGCATGTTGCCTGGCCCAGCTTTCCCCCTCTTCAACTTCTAGACTTTTCTTGTTTTCTTCCCGCCTTTCAGATGAGTTCCCCAGCCCTGGGAGGTGTTGAGAGGCTTAGCAGTTCTAGGAAACACTCAGGCCGAGTCAGCAGCTGTGAATTCCAGTTCTAGGAATTGTAGTTGTGGGGCCTGGCAGAAACTTCCTGGAATTCTCTCTGTTATCCAAGGAAAGCAAAATGACTGTTTCAGTGACCTTCAACTCCCCAAGACTCAGGAGCAAGAGTTTGGAGGGAAGGCAGCTGAGACAGACAGAGTTAATACTTTGCTCTTGTTCCAGACCTGTCATTCAGGAGACTATTTGGCTTTTGTACTTTATTTAACGCCAGGGCGATTGGTGTGAGAAAGAGGGCAAACTCTCAGTGCAGAAGGAGACAGCTCCAATGACCACAGGCGTCTTCAAAAGGGCTGTAGGATTAAAAGGTCAGAGTTTTCAGCCATCAGCCACAGCCTCTTTGTGAAGGATCAGGGTGAGCATCAGACCTGAGCAATATCCAAAACCAACCTCACACAGCCACAAGGCCGTGAACAGAAGGACACAGACAGGCACCAAGAGAAAACTCTGCTGTTGTTTAAGATGTAACTCAGAACAGCACGTGCCACTTTGCACTGTAGTCCCCCTGTTAATTGTTCACCCAACCTCAGCCCAGTCAGAGATTTGTCATTTGCTCTCTCCCTTCGAAACCAGAAATGATGGGGAGACTTCTCACGAAACCCTGCAAAGCAGTTAAGACGGCGGGGATAGAGACTGAACAGTTGCTATTTAAAGCGAAATGGCATATAACGAGCAATTTTCCCCCATAAGAAATTATGTAAATGGGGGGGGACTGTAAGAGCATAAATTTTGCATGTGACCTTTCAAACCCTAATGTACCACCCACTGACTGTACCAAACATTTAAAGCATTTTAAGCAACAGTTAAAGAAATGGTCCTAACCCAAAGGACATTTTTAAACCATTCTTATCTTATGTCCAGTATGAGACAGAAGAGAGTCACAGAGGATGCTGGGAGGATCATGATAATTTTCCATTTTCTGAACGACATGATGACTTAAGTGCGAGGAATTTTTGCATCGTGTTCCTCAAAGTTTCAATGGTTTAAGTGCGAAACAACTCATGTATATCAAGGATTTCAACAGCCATATGCACACCTGCTCCACAGCCAGGAGGGGAAGTGTTCTCGTCCTCTGAGTTGCTGTAATATTCCACCTGCCTTCTGTGCAGCACCACTTAGTCACAATAGGGTGACAATACCAGCAGTGCCAGTACAGGGAAAAAAACCTGACCACGGGGCATTCAGCTCTAAAACACTGTCGTAAGTGACGTGCAGCCATGTTGTGAGTGTACAGTTTAGTACCTGTGGCACCTTATAGACTAACAGAAAAGTTTAGAGCATGAGCTTTCGTGAGTTAACTCACTTCTTCAGATGCTGGTCCTGGAAATCTGCATGGCCAGGTATAAATAGGCCAGAGCAAGGCTGGGGATAACGTTATCCCCAGCCTTGCTCTGGCCTATTTATACCTGGCCTTGCAGATTTCCAGGACCAGCATCTGAAGAAGTGAGTTAACTCACGAAAGCTCATGCTCTAAACTTTTCTGTTAGTCTATAAGGTGCCACAGGACCCTTCGTTGCTCTACAGATCCAGACTAACACGGCTACCCCTCTGATAGTTTAGTACCTATGTACCTATTTTTTTTCTCTTACAAGTTTAACTCCCACAGGGCCAGCAGCTCCTCATCAGGGATTCTGAAGAAGATGCTCCAACTGTGATCTTGTGGCAGGATTACACTTTGAAAATCTCTGGCCTGTGTTGTGTAAGTGGTAATATGAATGATCACACTAATCCCTTTTGGCCTTAGCTAGGAAGAATTTATTTATTTATCCTGGCTGTCACCGCACAACACTTGTCCTTCAGGTTAAATTGCTCCCCATCGGTGCTTCCGCTAATGTTTCCCATTGAGGTGGAATAAATTTTGTTGTGTGCACCACCAACAGAAACACATGCTGCTGGCTGTGGACGGCGAATCAGCTGGGCAGCACCTGAATCTCTCTTGTGCAGCTGTCCAAGCCCTTAGCTTACAGGGAACACTGTCCCTAGTTACCCTTTAAAGGTCAGGTGGCAGATTTTGGAGACTTCACATCCAAGCCATGACTTTAGCCCCCTTCTTGTATTTCATTGAATGTCTGACCAAAGTAATCTGAGGAAGTGGGGATGCGTACATATCTCGTAGAGCTGCATGGGACCTTGAGAGGTCATCAAGTCCACCACCTCGCACTCACAGCGGGACCTATCACCATCCCTGGCAGATATTTTTTTTAAATCTAATCTACCCCAGAACATTGAAAGCCCCCTCAAGGATTAAGCTCACAGCGCTGGGTTTAGAAGGCCAGTGCTCTAACCACCGAGTTATCTGTCGTACTCACAAAAGCTCATGACCTAATTTATTAGTCTTTAAGGTGCTACGAGGCTGCTTGTTTGTTATTTGTGAAGCTCCAGACTAACACGGCTCCCCCTCTGAGACTATAATGGGCTGGGCTTGCTCTGAGAGGGCAGCTGATTGGCAAATTCTAGCTGGCACAGAGGTATACATTTCTAGCAGTGATGGTAATTACCTAGGGGAACAACTGACCCAGGGTTGTGATGAGGTCTCCATCACTGGCAAGTGGTAAATCAATTGAGTTTTGTTTTTTTAAAAAGGTTTGTTCTCTAGTTCAAAATGAATTGTTTTGGAGCAGTCTGCTGGACTTTGCTACCCAAAAGGTCAGACTGGGTGATGACAACGCTCCCTTCTGGCTTTAGGATTGCATGTCACTGCAGCTGAATGAGAAGCTGGACTCCTTGTGGTAGCAGTTCTAATAGGTGCACCAAAGGGCACCTACATCCCAGAGGCTGCTGATGGGCTGGATTAGGCTAGAATTTTCATTCTACCCTGGCATGTCCCCTCCCTCCCAGCAAGCACCCTATGTCCTGCCTTGCAGGAGAGGCGGGATAGCTTTAAGACACCTCCTTCTAGGAAAATTGTACCCAAACCCTTCACAGTTCATGTGTGCTGCTGGAGTGGTGTACGTGGGCCAGGGCAGGAGGGAAAACATCTCCCTAAAGTTACCTTACTCATTTTTAGCTTGTAGACCTGTAACCTCCCCGCTGTCTCCTTTCCCCTCTTCCTGGTGTCTTTATTTTGATTTCATACCCCAGCTTTTCTCCGTATTTTCTTCTTCTTCTTAGGTTTGGTCTTCTCTTTCTTCCTCCTGGGTGTGTTTAAAAGAATTTGCTTTTGCTTGTTTCTTTCCTTTTGCAAAAAGAAGAGGAAGGAGACCAGGGGAGCCAAACAATTCCATGCAGAGTTCAAAAACATACCAAGCCAGGCTTTCTTTGTGTGTCAGTTCCTTTCGCTGGTAGAAGTAGCTGCGGCCATTATGTTGTGCAAACCTGCTCAGTAATTTGTAAAGTTATTAGCACCTCATGCTGAGGCTGGTGAAGAACCCACCCAGGCGTCAGATGTTTACATGTCACAAAGTCTCCAATACTGATATTTTTACAGGAAAGCTTCTTGCCTTTATGGCAAACAGATGGATGTTACAAAGTGACAGTCAGGGTATATCTTCTGGGGTCTGATTTCTCACACCTACTAGGACATGCAAAATCAAACTATCTGGGGTCAACACCCGACCCCTGTACTCCTCAATATCATGAGGAGTAAGGGAGGTCGATGAGAGAGTTTCTGCCATCGACCTCCTCAGTGAAGACAGCCAGGTAAGTCGATTGTAGGTAAGTCGATTCCAGCTACGCAATTGCTGGAGCTGGAATTGCGTATCTACAGTTGACTTTAAGGTCTAGTGTAGACCTGACCTCAGTGTGCTGAATTCACGTGCTCCAAGGAGGGAAGGAACCCCTGTGATCATTTATTCCGCCCTCCGGTCTAACACAGGCCATAGACCTCCGCAGAAACCACGCCAAAAGCAGATGTTGGGGGAACTCATCCAATCTTTATTTAAAAGTTATCAGCGAGGGAATATCCACCACACCTCTTGATAAATTGTTCCCATGGTTAATTACTCTCATTCAGTGGCAACTGGTGAGGGTGGTTTTGGAGGGGGCACTGTCCACGTGCCCCCCTCAAGCCCACTCGGCCCCAAGCTTCTCCCCTCCCCACCTTTGTTCCACCCCTGCTAATCAGCTGAGCAGGACCTGGATCTCTCCTGGGCAGCTGCCCAAGCACTCAGCTTACAGGAAACCTTGGTGCCAAGTCTAGCATCTCATAGAAATCCAAGTACATTGTGTCAGCACTACTACCTTATCAGCCAGACTTATCTCATTGAAAAGATATGAGATTAGTTTGACAGGATCTATTTTCCATCAACCCACAACGATTGGCATTAATTATAATGCCTTCCTTTAATTCTTTATGAATCATGTGAGTTAAATCTTGGGCTTAACCTTGATGAAATCATTCTGCGCATTTGGCTCATAAATTAAAGGGTGGCGATTCCTGCCCCCACCCCTCCCACCCTCACCCGAGATGAAGACCAGGACAAACACCTGAACTTGGCATACATCTCACACTCAGGTGAGGGGAGACTGGGTTTCTTCTTGTGGTTACTGGGCATCTCCAGGTGCAGGAGACCCTTGTGGGAAGGGTGCCATATGTAACCCGCTTTGGGAGGTGATGATGTATGTTGTGCTTCACAGGACTCTGCTCCTTCTGCAGGTTCTTACAACGAGCTGTGCAGTGATTTCCGGGAGTACCCCCTGTAGAGTTAACATCTCCAGAGTAAGCAGAATAATCTCAGAGAAAGCAGAGGAGAGCTTTTGTCCTTTCCTACAAGGAGCAGATGTTCTCGGTGGGAAAGGTGCACCCCTCTGCACTGTTGTGAATGGTCCATGGGTAGCCAGGAAGCATTCCTCCTTCATGGGCATTGCATTGAATAGCCATAGGTTGCCCTACTGAGATCCCTTTTTAAGCACCAGAGTAGGGCAGTGTTTCTCAGATGCAGCTACAGCCCCCTTGGCAGCGATGGGGAGTGGCGTGATGCAAAACAGTGATCCTGCCCCTAGGGCCACTCAGAAATATTGGACCCCCCCCAGAGACACAAATGCAGGAGGAGCAGAGAGGTTTTCAGTCCCCCACCTTCCTGAGGATGGTATGGTTAGGCTCCAGCCTAGGGTGGTGAGTAGCAGGCTCTGGTCATGGGGCTCCATCCCCCAGCCATCAGCCCCGGCCCCTGCCAACCCATCATGCCTTACCTTCCACCTCCCGCTGTGCCCGTATGCACTTCCCCATTCAAGGCTTGCCTGGGCTGAGTAAATCTGATGCTATGAAAAGTGATATTTGTATGTTTGTTAATATCACTTTGACTTTTCATAGCAGCAGACTTTCTAGCTAGCAAGCCTTTTTTTTTAAAAAAGCAATCAAAGCACCCCAAAAGAAGCTCCAATAAAAAAGACAACATGCGTTGCGTTTCTATCCTGATTAGGGTCAGCAAAGAACAATCAGCTATGTTATTTTTATTATTGAGTCTGCAAAATGTCTCAGTACAGATGTATCTGGACAGATGTCTGTGATGACAGGGTCAGGTCAGAGGGGTGTCTTAGAAGGGAGGAGAGGCAACATTAAACAAGGGCCTCACTAATTCACAGAGCTTTATTTCAAGGCAGTGACCACAGCTGCCCTGTGGAAGCAGTGGAGAAGGGGCTGCTATAAATCCATTAGGGCCAGCTGAGCTCACTTGAGGCTGTAAAGGGACTGTTTAAAAACCCTTCCCTGCACCCAGCAGTGAAGGAGAGGAGGAGGAGGAGGCGGCGGCCGAGGCCGCCGCCGCCGCGCCGCGCCGCGCCGCGCCGAGCCGAGCCGAGCCGAGCCGAGCACAGCGCTAAGGTGAGAGTGCTGAGAAGAACATCAGCATTGCTAGAGACATCAGGGGAGGCGAAGAGTTCCCACAGGGAGTGTTTGGTGGCTGGGGAGAACTGCAGACCAGAAGTCCAAACCATGGCTAGGGCATGTGGGGCCCCGACTGTGGCACTATGAACTGAACAAGGGGGTGGGGCCCAGGAGTGAGACTGAATCTACCGCTATGTGCCTATTTATTGTCTTTTTTTTTTTTTCCCCCTAAAGTTGATTAAGCCTTTTTAGGAAAAATTGGCAGGGCAGCCATAGGCAAGAGTGGGTGGCTGTGCTTTGAGGCCACCAAAAATGTGTTGTGAGAAGCCCTGGTCTGGGGGATGGGTACTGTAATATTTCTTACCCAACCTGGCTGGCCTAAATAACTCAGAGAATTGCCTGGAACTGAGTAAACTCTTCCATGAACCTGCTCAGCCCCCGGAGCGGTCTGGGGATTGGGAGGCGTGGATAATGAACGTGGCATGACACTGCCTTTGCCCTGCTTGCTTCTGTGCCCTGAGTTCTGCTCAGCGCAGGGCTGGGAGGGCAACACGGAGAGTGAGATTCTGCCTGTAACGGCAGGGCCCCTTGACAATGTGAACATGGTGATGGCACAGGGGACAGTTTGGGCAGCTAGAAAGAAGTGCCTATTGGTGGCAGCAGAACAGTGAAAAGCCCTCTCAGTCTTGGCCATTGTTCCCTGTAAGCTGAGCATTTGGGTGGCCACCCAGGGGAGATTCAGGTGCTGCCCAGCTGTTTAGCAGAGCGCCCAAAGCCGGCAGCATGTGTCTCTAGTGGCAGTGCGCATCTGCACGTGCCTCGGGGCACAGAACAAAACTTATTCCACACATGGATGGAAAAAAACTAGAGGGAGCGTTGGTTGTGGCCTATACCAGGAGCAAGGAACATGAGCTTCCCCATCTTGTTCTGTCATGTTAAACTTCTAGCTGATCTTAAATCAGCACAAAATAAGGAAGTGGCTCATCCCCTACACATACCTTTTAAAGGGTTTTGCAATTTCCTTGCTTGGTAGAGGAAATTAGAGGGTGCTGGCTGTTACATCACGCAAGGAATAAAACTGCAGGTGCCCCTTGGTTGCCAGTCCAACTCCTAGTTAGACTCACTTCCTTATAGGGTCGATGGGACAGATGTGCAATGTGGTGTCCTTAGAGATCAATTATATTGCAATTAGCCATGGTTTAAATGGAGTAAAAACTGGCTGATAGCAGTCAGTGTGTACTTTGTAAAGTAGGGATCATGACTGAGTGGGTGTGTTGCTAATGCAGCCCCTCGGGGATCAGTTCTTGGGAGTATTCTGCGTGTGATACAGCAGGTCCCTTCTGGCCGTGGAATCAATGAATAAGTGATTGCATTTTGCTCCACAGAGGTGGGTTACTGTAGCACCTACAGGTACTAGAAACAGTGTGTGGGGTGATTAAGGTGGATCCCTGAGACTAAAATGTGCTCAAGGGGTGCCAACTCCCAAAGTGGTTGGCTGGGTCCTTCAAGCTGCTGAGGAGTTGTATTAAGGGTGCTTCAAGCAGGGGAGTTGGTTTAGCTGACCTCCTGAGTTCTCTTCCCACCCTAATCTCCTCCAATTCTATGAAGAGTCCAGATTCATCATGGCTAAACTTCCTAACTCTGAGGGTGGTTAAACACTGGGATCACTTGCCTGGGGAGGTTATAGACTGTCTGTCACTGATAGATCTCTGACCTGCTCTTAAATATCGACAGGGATGGTGTAAAAGGTGCTTGGTGCTGCCATGAGGGCAGGGACTGGACTTGATGATGTCCCAAGGTCCCTTCCAGTTCTAGTGTTCAGTGATTCTGTGCCGCAGAGGAGAGAGATGTACACTTGGATCCCCTGAGGGAAGTTTTCCTTTGGTTTTCCATTAACACCAAATAAGTCATGGAAACCCGCCTTTGCTGGAATCTGAAGTGGCTGCCCAGGGGAGATTCAGGTGCTACTCAGCTGATTAGCAGAGGGCCCACAGCCAAGCACCCTGATTCTATTGTTGGTGCACATCCACGCCTGCCGGGGTGCACGTAATGAAATTTATTTGCCCCCCACCTAAGCCTCAGGTTGCAATGGGATTGTCGGAGAGCAGCCTTATGGCAGTCCTCAGCAGTGCCCATCTGCGGGAATCCATCCTCAGCCACAAGTGGAGATGTTAGGACCTTTGCTCCAGGCCTGTGTACTCGTTGCAAAGGGGCCACAATGGGTTGAGCTGTCACCAAAGATGCCCATTGTAGCCCCACCCCCTCGGTAACTATAACAGGGTAGCTCAGTTTTGCAGTATGTCTGCACAAGGATAGAAGAGCTTGGGCACAGCTGCAGGGTCCAGAACTTGGACTCAGGGGCCCCAGCCCAAACATCTCGTTTTTCAACCCTGGTGCTTGAGCGCTGCAAACCCAGGTCAGCTGAACTGGCCCAGCTGTGATGTTTTTAGCCACGGATAGATGTACCCATAATAGCTGAGGGGCCTGGAGGCTGCCAGGGGCCTGGTTACTATTGCAAACCTGGGCTGGATCAGGTGGGTCTGCTGGGAGAGCAGCCTCCACCTGCAAGGGCAGCGTATGCGGAGGGCTGCTGCTGTGGCTGGCAGGGTGAGGAGACCTGCAGGTAACAGCTGTCTTGGTGCTTATCCTTTTTTTTGGTTTACGGTTTTGTGGGGAAAAGTAGAACTGAGTAAATGCCCGTCCAGCAGGGCTTGTGGGCCTATTTTGGTGTGAGCGTCATTGAAGAGCCTTGGGGAGCAGGAAGCTTGTTAGCAGCAGGGCTCAGCGTGTCCCAGGCGCATGGCAGGGACAGACTCGGCGAGAGGGGAGTACCTTAGTTACTATCTTTGTGGCCCTCTCTGGCCACTTGTAACTGCTGAAGTTGGGCACAGTTGGAAGTGAGGCTGGGTTGTGAGATAGGGTCGTGCAGAGCAGACCGGTGGAGCACTGCAGCTAGAGAGCTTTCATTCTCTCTGTGTGGTCCTGAGTTTATCTGTGCAGCATCATATGCTCATCACTGCCAAATGGGGTGTATCTCTAACCCCAGTCCCCCTCTGAACACCAGAAGGGATTCCAATTCCAAAAGTCCACAGTGAAGCCTGCAAGTAAATCTCCTCGACGGCCCTTTTCTCAGGTCTTCAAGTGAGACCCATCAGACAAGCTGGGACATGCAGGCCAAGAATAAGTCCCTGTTTATTTTCCAAAAGCTGACCAATGCCTGTCCTGTTCTCATGCCCAGGCAGCTCCCGGTCTTGTGTTTGCTTTTCAGGCTTGGCCTTGTTCACTCATAAAAGGATTTTCAAATAAAGCATGTTTAATTAGGTTTCTCTCAAAAATCTCCACTCCCTGCCACGACTGGGCCGCTGGCACAGGAGTGGCTTGGCCTGCTGTATACCTGAGTTCTCCGGAGAAACCACGTGTCAGTGAAAATGACTCCAGGGAGGAATGGGCTGGTGACAGTGGAGACAGGTCTTGAAGCTCATGTAGTTTCCTTTCTGCAGTCAGACAAAGAAAGGGAGGGGAGAAGGTGGCTACACACAGCTTCTGCCCAGGTCTCTCATCTGAGCGCTGTAGCTTCCAGCCTCCTGCTTGCCAAAGGCACCAGCTAACCACTGTTTTGTACCGCAGGGGTATTCTTGGGTGATCCAAGAGATACTTCAGTTGGGCTCTGACTCTCTTAAAACCCCATAGGTCTCACACTCTCTACCCCACTCCACATTCTCTCTGACTTCCCTACCCCATAGATGTTGTTGTTCCTATCTTTGAGGTGGGTGTGGGCATGTCTAGTCCATTATAGAAAGAGGATTTGGTTTCCACCCTCACCATCAGCACCCTGACCATAATGAATGCTGGACAATGGGTGAGAGGGGTGCTGTATTAGGGTTCTTGCCTGGAAAATCCAAATACCTCAACTGGTAGGCAAGGGAGACAAATTCCACCAGTCGTTCCAAGAGAAGAGAGAAGTAGCACCTTATCTGAGGGCCAGGCAGGTACATGAAAAGTAACAATAAATAATGGGGTAAGAGACACTCTGGTTTTGTAACTAAAGGCAGATGCAACTGGGGAGCAGAGACCTGCTCTTTGGCATACATGCAGTCTCCTTATCCTTCTTGCCAAGTGCATTTTACACCTTTATCTGCCCTAGTCTGTGGGGAGGAAGTAGGGGGAGCAGAGGGGAGGATGGAAATCCTTCTCTTCTCGTGTCAAAGCAAACTCCTCCTTTGAGTCATGTCTCATAATCCAGCATGGCTTATGGGAAAGTGATCAAACAGCTGACACATACAAGTGGGGCTCCTTACTTGGGCAGACTGTAAGAATCCAAACACGCTCTAAATCCAGAAGGTCGTCATCTCTGGAGAACCTCCCATTAACGTCAGTGAAGTTATATCTGGGACCAGTTTGGCCTACTGATTATATTTTTGAAATCAAAACTGTAGGGCACTTTCAAGCTGCCAGGCTTGGAAATAGTACAGGAAACCTTTTTCATGAAGAACATTTGTAGTAACCGAAAGCCATCACCACCCTAGCAGGGACTATTTCAGAAATGACTTGGTGAGCTTATTCCTCTTCCTAGCAGTCTGGCACCAGTGTCATCCCTGTCAAGGATGAAGTAGTACAAAAATGAAATTACCTTTTTACCTAGAGAGGCATTCTCTCCCGATTTAGCACGAGCAGCGTGTCAATACTTGATCTACGGATAAGTAACTTCAGGGGAGCCGAGGCAAAACTCTTCCTCCACACCAAATTCAGTTGCAAATATTAATTCTCCATTTAGCTACAAGAAAGTGCCCCACTTTATTCTCCCACAGAGCACACTAAGAATCGAATGCGTGAGCTCACCCTCCTGTGCCTAAGGTCACCCCTTGTGATGCATACTCAGAGGTCTGATTAGCTTCCCACTGACCCAGCTGCATGTCAGTGAAGCTTCAGCAACTTCTGCAGAGCCACTTCTGATTTACCCTGGTGTGCATGAAAGGAGAGATTGAGGTTCAAGGTATTCAACAGGAAGTTAAAATAGGCTTCCATGCCATAAGAAAGAGGAGAACATTTGCCAAGTAGATGAGGTCAAACTCAAAAGAGAAACCTTTGTTTTATATCTCAGTACAGGCTGTTGCAATAGGTATCAGACTCTATATAAAATTAAGTGTATAACAAAGGTAACATTTAACATCTCAGTTGATGCTAATGAGTTTCAACATAAAACTGCAGGAGCAGACATTTGAGCATAAAAGACTGCCTTCCAAGACAAGCTTGCCACTTAGCAATTAAAGGTGTGTTGGATTAGGTGCTCTTTCTTACATAAAAAGGGTGTTATTAAGCCACAGCCCAGTTTTCAACAAAAAACTCATTGAGCAATGTAGGTATTAACCCTGTTCAGGAATTCTGCTGCTGTAACCAGGGAGGGCTGCTCCAGGCGTGGTGCGTAGTAATGGCTTTCCAAGCAGCAATTATCTTTTATTGTATTCAGCTCTGAACGGCTGAGAGATTGGGAGGAGGAGGAGGTGCACGGCTGAGTGGAAGGCTTAATCAAGAAAAGGGCTTGTGAAGTAATCATGGCAACTTGTGGTTTGATTCCGTACCAGAAGGGAGGCACCATGTGATATTGCTCCTCTTTCTAGGGAAAGAATCAGAGGGGAGCCCTGTGTGTAAGGAAGCCGTTGTGGCAGCTACTGTAAAACCATTGCAGGAGAGAGTGACTTTTTCCTTCTGTGATATGCAGCAAATTCTTTCAGCAGGATGGGAGGGCAAAGTCCTTTGTGTTATTTCTTCTTCTGTCCCTTTGCTCTTGTTCCGTGTCAGTGGCTTGGACTCTGGGTAAATGAGGTAGAAAAGGGTGCACAGTGTCCGCTAGGACCCGAGGCAGAGTGTAGCCCACGCACATAATGGCACCCAGCCCACTTAGAGAATGAGTCTCCTCTGCAGCCTTCACTGAGCGCCAGCGGGCTCTCAAGCCGAAGTGCGCTGAGGTCCCAGGTTCAAGTTTGCCTGTGGGTAGTTACAAGTGGCGTTAGGCTTTGGTTTCCTAGAATACTATGGTAGTCGTCCCCTTGAGGTGAAATGGCTTGTGCCTGACTCTAGCCTGTTGACCTGTCCTCTGCCCATATGAGATCAGTGGAGTTCCACACTGTGGAGAACTGGGCTCTCTAAGTTACCCTTTGAATGATTCGTTCCTTGAGAATTCAGTTGGGTTTTTTTAGGGTGCTCTGGGCCAGACCCTCATTATTGTACATTAATGCAGTCTAAGTGACTTGTACCAGCTAGAGGTCTGGACCAGTCCATTCAGCAAGTGCTGCTTCAGAAAGCTGTCAGCTATTACCTTGTCCTGAGCCCAAATCTCTGGGTGAGGTGCTGTGCTCAGCTTCCCCAGGTACCTCTACACAGCAGAGAACCCAACAAACCCACAGCAAGGAGTCTCAGGGTCCAGGTCAACGGACTTGGGTTCACAGGACTAAAAATAGCAGCACAGACCAGCAGTTCCCAACCTTCTCGGTGCCTCTGTGCACCTCAGTGAGACAAACAATTCCATGACACCCCCACTTTTTACTATGGGGGGTTTGCAGGTGGGAAAGAGGTGGGAGCATTTACAGGACAGCCCAGATCCAACAGACTCTCTCTCCTTGCCATAGCAGGGTTGGGGGGAGGGCTGCTTGCCCACCCATCAGGCCAGCAAGCAGCATCTCAGCTGTCTCTTGGTGTGAACAGGCTCCTGTGGGGTCAGCATTTCCCCTGGCAGCCGCTCTGCAAAGAACCACTGCTGGGTGGGGGAGGGGGTATTGACCAACCCTACACCAGCTGGCACTTGGGCAGCCTGGCTCCTTGAGCTCCGGCTAGCGTGGGGTCATCAGTCCCCCCCTCCCTTCCGTGATGGCCCTGCAAAGAGACCCTGCGAGGGGAAATTGATGAAATTTCACAGCTCACTTGGACACGTCTCACAACACATCAGTGCCTTCTCTCTGAAGCCTGGCACGGGGCATGGGTCTCAGATCCCAGGTGTCAACCCAAGGGGCTGTGTCTACACTGCTATATTTAGACCCATTGCTTGGGTCCCGCCAACCTGAGTCCGCTAAGGCAAGCGCTGCAACTCGCTGCTGCCGTGTTTTTTGTTTTTAATTTTGCTGGGTTTTTTCTGTGTTTCTATCCCTTAATGGGAACAGCACAGGACTCCTAGCCCAGGAGGTAAGGATATAGGAGGTCTTCAGATCATCCTTGAGCCCTACCAGTCTGGAGCTGCTCCCCCACAATACCGTGTAGTGATTCCTGGGCCCCCTCCATCTATTTGGTGACTGACAAATATGCCATATATCAAGAATCTAGATTTTCTGGCCTTTCAAGCTGGTTGTGACTTGTGTCAGATATGAAATGTGCTGGTTGTAGTCGTTTCACTGGCACTAGTCAATATTCTGTGTTCGGTTAAGTGGATGAAATGTGAACAGCCAGCTTAGACGTATGTTACCTGTTTAGGTAAAGCAGTAATTTAACCACACCCATTCCTGCGGGTTTACTCCTGGCAAAGGATTATTTGATTTAAAACAAATATAAGAATTGCCTAGCAACTGCAATAACCAGTTAAAAGAAGCATAGCTATGCGCTGCATCATCCTGAATTTGCTTGTTGATGAAATACCCTACTTTCTGCAGTGAGAGGTGTCACTTTTAAAGCAAACATGTTGTTAAATTGATACTTGGTAACTCTAAGCACCTTAATGTTCTGGCTTCCCTCTCGGTTGCTCAATTTTGTAGCATCTGAAGGTCAGGTTGAGATGAAGCAGGTCACCATAGGACCGATTCGGAGGTGTAAACCTCTCAAATAATTTTCTAAAGATGCAGAGACAAATTACCAGTGCAGGAGACACAGACAAGGCGTGATAGGAAAGCTCGCCCCATCTCTGTGTCTCTTCACATTACTATGTTGGAGATATATCTATTCAAGCCTTGTATTAGTCTTTATCTCCCGAACTGAAGCTCCTGCATCACTCCGATTGTAATGGAAAAAGCTTTCATTATCTACTGGTATTCTTGAGTTCCAGAACATGCAAAGGGAGGCAGTTTGTACCGTGTTCAGTTGGAGAAGGCCGAGCAAACACCACTCCTCCATGCAGTTATGAAAGCTTATATTTGCTTGCGTTTTATTTAATCCGTTTTTTTAAATACTTTTTGTCCAAAGACCCAGAGCTAGGTTCTTCTCTATGCAAGTAGCACCTCTAACACTAGCAGATTCAATTGCCCAAGTAGGTTTGCCAGTTTTGGTGGGGTGGATTCCTGGCAATGTCCTCGCGTGACATACTCTTCAACTGAAGATGAATCTTTAATTCCTGGAAATGACAGGTGACTCTTGAAGGGCTGGCAACTCTAGCTGTCCCTGAAACATATCACCACCACACCTTAGACTGGTAAACTATGAAGCCAGAAGAGACCACTGGGATCGCCTCATCTCACATTCTGCACAACACAGGCCAGAGAACTTCCCTGAATTAATTCCTGCTTGAATTAGCACATGCCCTACTCTTTGCTTCTTTTCAGAGGAGAGTCAGTCATGTATATATTCTGAGGTTTTATCCGGTTCAGTTGGGATGTCTGTGGCTGTCGACTAAGCCATAAGAAGCTTAGTTGCATCCCTTCAGCCACACTTTATCTAGGTGGGATCACAGTTTCTCAGCAGCCACTCTGCTCACCGGGACCCAAAAGAACACTTAAGGCCTGGACTGGAAAAACGGCCATTCTGGGTCAGACCAAAGGTCCATCTATCACAGTAGCCTGTCTTCAGACAGTGCCCGGTGCCCCAGAGGGAATGAACCATCAAATGAGCCATTCTCTGTCTCCTGTTCCCAGTTTGTGGCAGAGAGGATAGAGGCATCATCCCTGCCCATCCAAAGGTACATTCCAGCCAAACTGAGCCTCCAGGAAACAATTGGCTCCCTAAAGCCATACCAGTGACTTGGATGAAGCACATTCAGGAGTTGGGTCAGTCAGAGCAGGTCAACGCTCTAGAGTGTGGACACCTTGTTGCCTCATGGGGTATGGAGCTAGAGAAAGGCATGATCACCTCTTCAAAAAAAAAAAAAAAGAAATACATTTCTCAACTGCTTGTAGCTAAAAGGAGCAAATCATAATTTCAGGCCCCTGCCAACACAGCAGTGTTAGGCAAACCAACTTGCATCACAGGGTTGATTTAAAATCTACATGGTTGAAATTATGGCAAAGAACAGACTTAATCACTTGTATGAATGTTATATGTTGGGTAAGGGTCAACACAGCTGGTATTTTAAAAAAAAAAAACACAACCAGAAATCGTGCCTCACCAAGCTCTTGGAAGTCTTCGAGGGTATCAGCAAACATGGCCAAGGATGATATAGTGCACTTAGACTTTCAGAAGGCTGCTGACAAGGTCCTACATCAGAGGCTTGTAATCAAGGTAAGCCATCACGGGACAAGAGCGAAGGCCGTTTGTGGATTGCTAACTGGCTAAAAAACAAAGGACAGGAGTAAAGGGTCGGTCTCCACAACGGAGAGGGGTAAACAGCAGGATTGTTCCAAGGATCTGTACAGAGCCCTGTGCTGCTCAGCTTAGTCGTAAACATTGTGATAACGGAGGTGACCCATGAGAAGGCAATACAATTGCTGAAGATAGCAAAGCCCAAAGCTGACTGCAAAGAGTTACAAGGGGATGACCAAGCAACAAAGGCAGATGAAATTCAGTGTAATAATGCACACTGGAAAACGTAATTCCAGCCAGTTGTACAAATGGATAGTCTAAATTAGCTGGGAGCTTTCAAAGAAGAGCGGGCTTCTCCCCACACATTTGCCCTGAAGGGTGTCAGCCCTGATCTCCTGGGCAGGGGAACTATCACTAAGGAGGAAAGAGGTGCTTGTTGCACATTAACTGTGTAATTTTTTTGGCCTCTCTGCTGACAGTGTCATCAAAGATGCCACTTAGCACTACTGTAATGCCAGTTCTTGATGTGGACATCTGCCCATTGGGAATTAGATGGACAGGACTGGGCACTGAATCATCGCAATCAAACTTGTATCACACAGGCCAGTAACGAGCCAGTTGATGATGACCATAGCTAGACCCAACTGACCGGGACTGTATATGCACCAGTGACCTGGAGGCCCATTCTTGATGTCCTGCAACATTTGTCAAACCCTTGCAGCTAATTCTGCATAGACTCACTCCAGGGGATCCCTTAGCTGGCTGGGAAGATTGAATATTCTCAAGCAGAAGGCCAGTCCCTTGCTGATCAGATTTTCACATCCTCTGTCAGGGCACCATAATTCAAAATGGAGATTAGCGCTGGCTGTGCCCTGGGGATATGGTGCTTGTCAGAAGTGATTGAACTTGGCCACAATCCCTCATTGCCCCTTCATGGGGTTAGTTCAGAGTGCTACCTGTGTGCCCATGTGGGCTTGTTTTTCAGCCACTTGCACCACAGAGGCAGTGGGTGCTAGAGCGCAGATATTGGAAATGCTTAACTAGTAGTAACACACTGTTGTGATATCTGTCAGACTGGGTCCTTGCCCTTCCTGTGAGCATACAATGTACGTTGATGGTTTTTTCTTATGAGTCCAATCCAAATTTGGGGTATACATCAAGAACTCCACAGCCAGAATTCAAATTAAAATGGCCTCCACGCAGGTTGCGAGCATTTCCCTGTTCATTTCTGTTTAACTCCACGGTGTCCAAGCCACTAGCTACATGTGGCTGTTTGGGCAGTTGAGTGGGGCTAGCTGGCATGAACAATAACTATATTTTCAAAATAAAGGGGCTAGTTCGCCTCAGAATTGGTTGGACACCAGGGATTTAACTAGTTTCTCCATGTTGGATACTTTTCGCTTTAGGTATTTAAAAATATTTTTACGCCGCCTCTCTATTTAAAATATGTGAGGCGGCTTACAAAAGTTTTTAAAAATATAAACATATATAAAAATTTAAAACTACACCCCTCTGAAAGGCTGTAAAACCTACTAAAATATCTCAGAAGAAGGAACACACACTGACTCGAACACCAATAAAAGCACAAGTAAAAAAGGGCAGCTTTTTTTTAAGGATAAATGCTACTATAGTGGGTTTCATTGACACTTTCCCCCTACACCAATGTTGAATTTAATAACATTAGGGTCACTATTGCAAAGTGGATTAGCTATATTCACCCCATCCACCGGCCCAGCATTTCAAAGGGATCCCAAACTCCCATGGCTGGCAAAGTAGCAGTGGCAGTGGCCGGAGCTCTGGGCCCCTCTGAAATGCCACAGCAGTGCTGTTCTGGCTGCTCATGGCTGTGAGGAAGGGGAGGGAGGCCTGGTGTCACAGTCTGGGCGGTGCTGAGAGGTAGCAGTCTTTGGCTCCGCCCTTTCTAGGGCACCCCTCCCACCTCACCACTGTATTCACCTCATGGACTCAGTCCTGTGTGTCGCTTAGGTCAAAATCAAGACTTGCCTTTCATCTTGCAGGCTCCAGGACAAGCAGCCCTGAGAAGCAGATATTAATGATATCTAGGAATTATCTCTGCAGCTGGTCCTAAGGTGACATATATCCCATTATCCAGTAAATATGACGAGTCGGAATCCCCTATTACCTTTGCATTGGCTGCCTTTGTATTCTTTCTAATTTTCCCAAGACTTGTTTCAGGGCAGCTGAGAAGCTTGGCTGTTGGTGTAGATCACTTCATTTCCTGCACTTTACTAACTCTTACAAATGCTTTTACAAGATTTTTGACCATACTATAGAAATAGGTTAAAGGAATGTAAAAATAAGTGGATATGATTACATTCGGCACCTGCATAATCAGGTGTATCTTCCATTAAATTGGATGGGCATGTGCTTACTTGAGAGCTGAAGATGGTCAATTTAATTGTGCAGATTCACAGGTAGGGATGCTTGAGCAGGAGCATCACCCAATTCTGATGTGTGTTCACACACCTGCAGCTGCACCCAGACAAGGTCAGCAGACAGGAGAATGTACTGTGAGCACTTGGGGTGAGGTTTGGTTCAGTGAATAAGGCACTGGCCAAGGACCCAAGAAGAGTCCTGGGTCCTACCTGCTGCTCTGCCTTGACTGATTGGGTGACTGGGGTAGGTGACTGCACCCTTTTCCTCTCTGCTTGTCTAATTAGATCATAGACTTTCTAAATCAAGGCATGTCTTTCACACCAGGTGATGACAATGTTGGAGGACAGCAAGTAACCTGCTCGGATAGAATCTTCTCTTAAAATGCTGGTGTGATTTAGAAAATAAAATGGAAATCAGACATAAATGATGCCCCTTGCATCCACCCCCATTTTTGCATACTCTGGCAGGGAGCTTTGTACTGCTACCGGCTCCAGTCTGCACACCACAGTCAGGTAGCAGTGGTACTTCCAGGTCGAGCACAGACAGTGTTAGCGAGGGTTGGAGGGGTACCTCAAAGCACTGATAACAAAAGCCTGAGCCCTTGTGTCTGGTATGTGTGCCTGTGATTGGAAATCACGGGCCTAACCCTTTCCTTTGTTGGGATGGGACTGTTCCCTGCCTTGTATCCTCCAATGCTTTTCTGAGCCTTACTATAAACTAATCAAGCAACGGGTCTTGCAAAGGGCCACTAGAACTGCCAGACTGGCTCAGACCCAAGGTGCATCTAGGTCAGCTACAGAGGAAGGAGTCAGAACTCCACTGCACAGATACAGGATAATTTGTGCCCCTTCCCCTATGTAAGGGGTCATCCAGATCTCTAGTCGTTAGAGACTGGTTTATGCCCTGCAGCCTGAGGTTTAATTTCCTGTAAAAGGTTAAAGAGAATAACTTTTCTCCCTCCTCCTTGTAACAACCTTTTAGGTTCTTGAAGGCTATTATGTTCCCTCTCACTCTAATTTTTCCAGACCAAGCAAACCCAGTTATTTCATTCTTCCCCACATAGGTCAGTTCTCTAGATCATTAATAATGTTTGCTGCTCTTCTCTGCACTTTCTCCACCTCTTTCCTAAAATGTAGTGCCCAGAACTGGACCCAGTACTCCAGATGAGGTCTAATCAGCACCAAGAAGAGCGGAAGAATTACTACTTGTGTGTTGCTTATAACACTCCTGCTAATACATCCTTTAATGAAGTTTACTTTTTTGGAAGTGTCTCACATAGTTTGCTTGTGGTCCACTATGACCCTTAGCTCCCTTTCTGTAGTATTCCTTCCTAGACAGCCATTTCCCATCTTTTATGTGTGAAACTGATTGTTCCTTCCTAAATGGAGTAATTTGCATGTCCTTACCTACTTTATCCTATTGACCTCAAAATGATCTGGACAGATTTTGAATTCTGACCCTCTCCTCCAAAGCACTTGCAGCCCCTCCCAGCCTGGTATCATCTGCAAACTTTGTAAGCATACGCTCTGTGCTATTATCCAAATAATTGATGACCATACTGAACAGAACTGGTCCCAAAATTGATCTCTGCGGAACTCCACTAGTTAGGCCCTTCCAGCATGACTGAACCATTGGTAATGACTCTGTGAGAACAAGTATCAGAGAGGTCGCCGTGTTAGTCTGTAGCTTCAAGGAAAACAAGATGTCTCGTGGCACCTGATAGACTAACAGATATTTTGGAGCATAAGCTTTCGTGGGCAAAGACCCGCTTTATTAGATGCATGTGTAGGAGAGGGTTCAGAGGGGCATTTAAAGAGTGGGGTCCTGGCTGTGGCTGTGGTGTTTTTCTGCTCTGTGGTGTGTGATTGTTGTTTTTTTCCCCTGCCCTCCCCCTCATGGAGGGTGGACTGGGACTGGCAGTTGGAATCTGTTGGCTTCTAAATAAGCTTGTTATCTAGAAGCCTCTGCTAATTGACTCAGCCTCAGTAAGGGGAGGGACTTGGAGGCAGTTCAGGGCTTTATAAAGCAGTGTCCAAGCGAACAGGGGACTGCAAACAGGGAGTTTAGAGTGGGAGTTTGGAAGGGAGTGGAAGGGGCCAGGGACCCTTTCCTTTCTTTTAAATCACTGTTCTAGGATGGCAGGCATGGATAGTGACGGGTCTGCTGCTGTTACCTGCTTGGGATGCGCCATGTTTGTCTTCCTCCCTGAGGAAAGAAGGGATTTCATCTGCGCTAAGTGCAAGCTGGTCTCCATTTTAGAAATAAAAATTAGAGGACTGGAGGCTCAAGTGTTGACCCAACACTCAATCAGGGAGGATGAAGATTTCCTTGACAGGAGGGAGCGTTTAATCTTGCAAGCACAGCAGGTGGAAGAACTAGGGAGGGCGGTAAGGGATGAAGCGGAGAACAGGCAGCATGTAACTTCTAGAAGAAAAAGAAGGCCGGTACACGAGTCCCCCATTGATATAGAGATAAGTAGTCGCTTTCAGGCACTCTCCACTGGTTCTGCGGTGGTGAATGCTTTGGAAGGAGCCTCACAGGGGGAAAATGGCAAGAGAACCGCTTCTACTGTAGGACAGGGGATGTCTCGTCCTAGGGGTGGGGGTTCAATAACCACCACCCCCAGAAGAAAAAGACGGGTGGTGGTGGTAGGGACTCCCTCCTACGAGAGGCTGAACCATCCATCTGCCGACCAGACCTGCAATCTCGTGATGTGTGCTATTTACTGGGAGCTCGAATTCACTATGTGACTGAGCCTTACAAAACTGCTCAAGCCTTTGGAATACTACCCCTTCCTACTTCTGCATGTGGGAACTAATGATACGGCCAAGAATGACCTTGAGTGGGTTACTGCGGATTGTGTGGCGCTGGGAAGAAGGGTCACAGAATTTGGAGCGCAAGTGGTGTTCTCGTCCATCCTTCCTGTCAAAGGGAAAGGGCTAGGTAGGGACTGTCGGATTGAGGAAGTAAATGAATGGTTACCCAGGTGGTGTTGGAGAGAGGGCTTTGGATTCTTTGATCATGGGATGCTGTTCCAGGCACAAGGATTATTGGGAAGAGATGGGGTCCACCTAACCAAGAGAGGAAGGAGCATTTTTGCAAGTAGGCTTGCAAACTTAGTGAGGAGAGCTTTAAACTAGGTTTGCTGGGGGAAGGTGACCAAAATCCTGGGTAGAAAGGAACTTGGAGGCTGGGAAGAAATGCAAAGAGGAAAGTACAACAAAAGTGGACCCTTGGTTCAAGTAGTGAGGGCGGGGAGATTGACTGGTTATCTAAGGTGTTTGTACACCAATGCCAGAAGCCTGGGTAACAAGCAGGAGGAATTAGAAGCCCTGGCTCAGTCCAAGAACTATGACTTGATTGGAATAACAGAGACTTGGTGGGATGACTCGCATGACTGGAGTGCTGCCATGAAAGAGAATAAACTGTTCAGGAAGAACAGGCAAGGGAGAAAAGGAGGAGGGGTTGCACTGGATGTAAGAGAGCACTATGATTGCTTGGAACTCCAGTACATAGAGGGAGAAAAGCCTGTTGAGAATCTATGGGTCAAGCTTAGTGGTGTAGGCAGCACTGGAGATGTGGTGGTTGGTGTCTGCTACAGGCCGCCAAATCAGGATGATGAGGTAGATGAGGATTTTTTTAGACAACTGACAGAAGTTTCTGGATCACGGGCTCTCGTTATCGTGGGGGACTTCAGTTACCCTGACATCTGTTGGGAGACCAATACGGCAGTACACAAGCAGTCCAGGAAATTTCTGGAGAACGTTGGGGATCACTTCTTGGTACAAGTGCTGAAGGACCCATCCAGAGGTCATGCGCGGCTCGACCTGATGCTTACAAACAGGGAGGAACTAAAAGGGAAGGTAGAGGCGGGGGACAACCTGGGAAGCAGTGATCATCGGATGGTAGACTTCAGGATCCTGACCAAAGGAAGGAAAGAGAGCAGCAAATTACATACCTTGGACTTCAGAAAAGCAGACTTTGACTCCTTCAGGAACCTGAAGGGCAGAATCCCCTGGGATGCTACCATGAAGGGAAAAGGAGTCCAGGAAAACTGGTAGTATTTTAAGGAAGCCCTACTGAAGGCGCAGAAAGAAACTGTCCCGATGTACAGCAAGAGAAGTAAATATGGTAGACTGGCTTACAGGGGAAATCCCTGGAAAACTTAGGCACGAAAAGGGAGATTACAAAAAGGGGAAACTGGGACAGATGTCTAGGGAGGGATATAAACATATAGCTCGAGAATGTAGGGCAGTTATCAGGAAGGCGAAAGCGCAACTGGAATTGAGACTCACGAGGAATGTGAAGGATAACAAGAAAAGTTTCTACAGGCATGTTACCAAAAAGAAGGTGATCAGAGAGGGCGTGACTATTCCCGATCACTTTCCCCTCCTCCAAGTGCCTCAAATAGACTTCCTTGAGGAGCCCCTCCATGATTTTTCCAGGGACTGATGTAAGACTGACCGGCCTATGGTTCCCTGGATCATCCTTCTTCCCTTTTTTTTAAAGATAGACACTACATTTGCCTTTTTCCAGTCATCCGGGATCTCTCCCGATCTCCACGACTTTTCAAAGATAACGGCCAAGGGTTCGTCAACAACATACGCCAACTCCCTCAGAACCCTCAGATGAATTAGGTCTGGGCCCATCTATTTATGGGCATTTAGCTTTTTTAGATAGCTTCTAACCTGTTCTTTCCCCACCAAAGGCTGTCCACCTTCATCCCACAATGCATCACTTATCGCATTAGTCTCGGAGCTGTCTTTGTTCATGAAGACAGAGGCAAAGAAAGCATTAAGTACTTCAGCTTTCCCTACATCATCTGTCACTGAGGGAATTGGGACTGTTTAGTCTGCAGAAGAGAAGACTGAGGGGGGACTTGATAACAGCCTTCAACTTACTGAAGGGAGGCTGCAAAGAGGCTGGAGAGAGGCTGTTCACAGTGGTCATGGATGGCAGAACACGGAACAATGGTCTCAAGTTGCAGTTGGAAAGGTCCAGGTTGAACATTAGGAAAAACTTTTTCACTAGGAGGGTGGTGAAGCATTGGAATGGTCTACCAAGGGAAGTAGTGGAGTCTCCATCCCTGGAGGTGTTTAAGTCTCGCCTCAAGAAAGCCCTGGTGAGGCTGATCTGATGGGTTTGGTCCTGCTTAGAGCAGGGGGCTGGACTCAATGGCTTTTTTAGGTCTCTTCCAGCTCTATTGTTCTATGAGTCTATGATTCTATGAAAAGGGAGGGCCAGAGCTGACAAGGTCTATTCAGCAAGGTGGAAATGGCCCAGTGTCAACAGTACTTATTGAAAGGGGAAAAAACAAGTCAGATCAGAGAGGCGGATGTGAGCCTTTGTCAGCGTCTAATGGGGAGATATTAACACCCAGAGCCTGCTTCCCATGGGTCCAGATGAGGAAGATGTCATCAATGTAGCGCAAGGAGAGGAGGGGCACTAGGAGATGAGAACTGAGAAAGCATTGTTCCAGGTCAGCCATAAAAGTGTTGGCATACTGTGGGGCCATGCGGGTGCCCATAGCAGTGCCACTGATTTGAAGGTATAATTTGTCCCCAAATCTGAAATAGTTGTGGGTGGCGGATTTAAGGGTGACAATCCTGAAGCAAAAAAATTTCAAAAATCAAATGGAGAGAGAAATCTCTGATCTGCAATTTATTTGCAAATTTGACTCCATTAACCATGGACTGGGAGTGGCTCGCACTTTACAAAGACAGCTTCTCTGCTCTGGGTGTTAATATCTCCCTATTAGATGCTGACAAAGGCTCACCCCCCTGTCTGATCTCACTTGTTTTTTGCTCTTTTGATAAGTACTATTGACACTGGGCCATTTCCACCTTGCTGAATAGACCTTGTCCTTGTCAGCTCTGGCCCTTCCCCTTTCTGTGACCCCACTCTTTAAATACCCCTCTGAAACCACTCCCCCACTCATGCATCTGATGAAGCGGGTCTTTGCCCACGAAAGCTTATGCTCCAAAATACCTGTTAGTCTATAAGGTGCCACAAGACTTCTTGTTGTGAGAACACTTATCCAACCAGTTATGTGCCCACTTTATAATAACCTCATGTACCACTTTATAATAACCTCATGTATAATAACCTCATGTATGATAGTCATGTGAGACTGTATCAAATGCTTTACTAACGTCTAAGTATACCACTTCCCCTTGTCCACAAGGCTTGTTATTTTATCAAAGAAGGCTATCAGGTTGGTTTGTCCTGATTTATTCTTTACAAATCCATGTTGACCATTACTTATTGCCTTATCTTCCAGATGTTTGCAAATGGATTCCTTAATTTCTTTCTTCAATTAACTTTCCTGACACAGAGGTTAATCTGACTGGTCTGCCATTTCCTGGGCTGTCTTTATTTTCCTTTCAATACAACTTTAAATTGTGGTTTAAAGAGCTTAAGTTACTAGTGTAAATCTGTGCCCCATGCCACTCTGGACTGTGAAACTGCTGCAGAGGTTCTGCCACTCTTGACCCCTCCCCGCCACCGATCAGCTGGATGCTGAACATGTTGGCCAGTCTCACCCACTAGTGGGACTATTACTGCAAGCAGTTGCAGATCAGCTACATCATATCCTACCATCCCCTCCATAAATATCTCAAGCTCTGTCCTTCAGACATTTAGAATTTCTGCCCCCATGGCTCCCCTTGGGGGACAGCTTGAGAAATTCACTCCTGATGGTTAGAACCATAGGGTTGGAAGGGACCTCAGGAGGTCATCTAGTCCAGCCCCCTGCTTCAAGCAGGATCAACTAAGTCATCCCAGCCAGGGCCTTGTCAAGCCGGGACTTAAAAACCTCGAGGGATGGAGAATCCACCACCTCTCTAGGCAACGCATTCCAGTGCTTCACCACGTTCCTAGGGAAGTAGTTTTCCCTAATATCCAACCTACTCCTCTTCAACTTCAGACCATTGCTCCTTGTTCTGCCATCTGACACCACTGAGAACAGTTTCTCACCCTCCTTTTTAGAGCTCCCCTTCAGGAAGTTGAAGGCTGCTATTAAATTACCCCCCTCAGTCTTCTCTTCTGTAAACTAAACAAGCCCTAATCCCTCAGCCTCTCCTCATCGGTCTTGTGCTCCAGCCCCTTCATCTAATTTCAAGTTTCAAACTTGCTGATAGAGAGTTTGTCCCCTTGCTCTTATGTTGGCATTGGCGCTTAAGTAACTCCTCTCCCTCCCCTATGTTTATTCCCCTGATGGTTTTTATAGCAAGCAATGATATCTCACCTCAGCCTTCATTTTGTTTGGCTAAACAAGCCAGCCTGCATGAGTGTCTTCTCCTGAGCCAGGTTCTCCATTCCTCTCATCAGTCCAGTAACCCTGCTCTGCACCTGCTCCAGTTTGAGTTTATCTCTCTAATGTGAGAGACCCGGATTGCATTCAGTGTTCCAGATGAGGTCTTCCCAGTGCTTTGTGTAATGATACAGGTTGAGCCTTTCTCATCCAGCACCCTCAGGACCTGACTGGTGCCGGACAAGAGAATTTGCCAGACCACGGAAGGTCAATATTGCCTAGCATGTTACCAACACTTCCACTGCTTACTGGGCTCTTAGAAGACATTTAGGGGTAAATTACAGCTAAATAACAGCACAGAACACTGAGAGCCAGGACTGGTGTCTGTAAATAAACTTTATGGGACCACAGGAAACTTGGCCCCACCTAAAAGAAGGTGCCCAGCTAACTAAAATCAGTCTGGATTACAGATGTTGGTAGATGAGAGTTGTGGATTGGAGACGTTCAGCCTTTACCAACACTTCCCTGTCGATACTGAAAATACTTCACCTGATGCATCCAAGGACTGCATTAGCCATTGTCATGGCCTCTTCACATTGGAGGCTCATTGTCATCCTGTGGTCAATGCACACACCCAAGTCTTTCTCCTCCTCTGTCTCTTTCAGCTGTTTTGCAGCTTTACACCAACCTCCAAAGGGCTTCTGCTCCTCAGGTCCTTGCCTCGCGTGTCGTATAAGGACAAGCTGAAGCTGATGCCCAAAACTTTTTACCCTTGCATTTAGAAATAGAGTTGAGATGCCAAATTTTGATGAGCATCCAAAAGTGAGGGATGTTCAGATCCACTTAATAGAATCCTAGGGCTAGAAGAGACCTCAGGAAATCGAGTTCAGCCCCCTGCCCAAAGCAGGATCAACCTGCTCTCTGGTCTACTCCCCATATATTCCTAGGCCCTTAGCCAGCCGGTGAAGTGAGAGTAGGAGACATTAATAATGGTGCCACCCATTATATATGTTCCAGTGATGGCTAAGGAGATATTTGAAACAGCAGGAATAGACAAGCTTTCCAGGGACTTGAGTATTAGTAAATCTCTGGGCCAAGTGGAAAAACTGTACATCAAGTATCCAAAAACAAAAGTAACTGAGACTCCATTTCCTTTGCCAGCTAGTGAAAATGAGGGATAATGGCCCAGCGAGGCAGGGTCACAGGCCAGCAGGGTTTGCTAGACACCTTGTCTTTGAAAAGTGGTTCTGCCACAAAAGGTTGAGTGGATTGTGGTGAGTCACTGAGGGTTTTGCTGATTAATTAACCCATCTGACCATAAAGGAGTGAATCTGTAGAGGGAGGATCCTGTGCCTGGGATGAGTAGTCTAGGGAGAGGAACCCTTGGAGCAGTGAAACCTGGAGAGAAGGCTGAAATTAAACCACATTAATGTATAATTGGTTTCCCAATTAATAATAAAGCTAAACCCTAAGAGAAGGGGTGAGTTTTCATGGTGTTTAGGAACAGGCTGGGAAAGGTGTCTGCTTCCACAGCACACACTGTCTGCTCAGAAGGCTGAATTTTTTTAAAAAAGACATGAAGTGAGACCATAGGAGCCAACACGCTTTTTCTGCTTATTTTTTTGGGAAGCACTTCAGAGCATCGCTGTAGCACATTTTCAGACATGGATTGGAGGCTCTGTCACGTGCCCCTCCAGCCTGCTTGGAGGTCTGATCTGAGTGGTGTGCCTTTTGTGTGCATCTAGCTGGCAATAATATGCATAAAGTAAGTATCATTGCTGGCCCAGCAGCAGTGGTCCTTAGCAAACTACATAAGCATCCCAGGGAGCAATATTAAAGCAGTGTTTTTCATGATGTTATAATTGAAGTGGTGCCTGCATTTTCATTTACACCCCTATTTTCAGGGATGTATAACTTAGCTGCAAAATAAATAAATCTGAGTCAAAAGTTGGCACAGAGGCTCTCAGAGCAATATTGAGATGGGTCAGATGCGTTCATAAATTATTGGGGATGTTCTTTCTATCTCTGGCAGCTGGAGACCAGTGATTTTTGCTGCCTGCTGTTGTGTATGAAGCGGGGACCAGATTCCTCTTCACCTACCATGTGATAGCTCAACATTTTCAAAAACCGAGCTCACATGATATCTTCAGAATAAAAACAAATAGCCTTGTGTATCTTTGGCAGGACTGGGAGGCTGGCTAAGAGCTCATCCCATCTTCTAAAAGTTCTTTTTTTTTTTGCAAAGAGGAAATGAAGAGTCACTGTTTGAAGGTCCTACTTGGATATGACCGGAGATTTTTAGATAGAATGACTTTAAAATAACAGACTTTTATTGAAAATCCAGGTCTAACAATTAAAAAAAAAACTGTTTCAAAGGTAGAAGAAAGTGAACTTTTAGGAGTCTATGTATATTATTATTTATATTGCAGCAGCACCCAAAGGCTCCATGTGCTCGGTGCTGTACAAACACACCAGAGAGCACCCATGCCCATAAGCGCTTACAGCCTCCAGCTCTCCCTGTCCATCCACTCAGTATCAGATAGACCAAGCGTGCCACGTTGTTACCTCTTCTCCCACTCATCCTCTCCGCTCCCAGGAGCTCCTAGGGTAATATCGGACTTGACCCCCTCACCAGCCCCAGGGGGAGGAAAGGCAGTTGTCAGGGGACAGCTGAACAGTGTCGTGACAGGCGGTTCAGAAAGCAGAACTGCCGACTCTCTCCTTGCACACATTTAGTGTAGTGGCTGAACTGCCACCTTTGCTGCTCTGCTTGGCAAGTCAGATGGGCTTCCCACAATTAGTACTGCACCTTCAATAACGGGGGTTTCCTGGTGTTTGGTCCCTCCATGCTCCACCCCAGCTCCCTCGGGAGACAAAGGAGCTTGGCTAGAAGGAAGCCATGTTCAGAGGTCCTGTGGAGTCTTTTCAAATGTGTTTTGTTTCTAATTCCCCATTTGATCGCCATCCCCCCACCCCAGGGTTGGCGGGGAGCAACAGGGAGCCCTGGTCTCCCCACTCACACACTGGCAATCATCAAAGTGTAGAGAACAAAGCAGCAATGCTACCAGGCTGTACAAACGTGACAAGAAGTGGGTGTTGCCTAAATATACTGTGCCGTGTCGCCCCTTAGGTGGGATACTCCTAGATAGAGGAAACTCTACTGGTTTCCTTCAGACTTTTCTTCCCTCAGGGGTTGTCCCATTTCTGCCCGTCCTGCTCTCTGAACAAGCCGGGATTTCACTTCCCAATTCCAGCCAGACCTGGGATCTGTGGAGGTCAGCACCAGTGGCCCGCCACCATCCTGTGGGCTCAGAGGGTGAGGGAAGGTGCCCTGAAGAAGAGCAGCTCTCTTAGGCCTGTGGTCCCCTCCCCAGCTGCATCTTCCTCTCCCCAGTCTCGTAGACCTGTGGCCTGGTCTCCAAGAGGTTGGGCAAACAGGGGATACAGTGAAGGCACGGAGGAGACACTTTCCTCCCTTCCGTGCTCACTGCCGGTTGGAATCTCCTCCGTCAGTGGCCCATTGTGACTGATTTCGTCAGAGGGGGCGAGGTGGAGGGTGGGAGCTTGGAGGAAGGGTTAGCTCCATTTTGAAACCCAGGGGTTAGACTAGACATTAATGAAGGAATCCCCAGAGACGCCTGAGAGAGGGAACAGCAAGGGCGGTAGAGTGTGGATACTGTCAGGAGGAAGGCACTGATGTCATGTTTCTACTAAGGGATGCCAAAGCAACACTGGCGCTGGCGAGATTAAGTCTCGTTCAAGTGAGACGAGGCTGCTCCTAAATGGAGGAAGAGAGTGAAATAACACACAGTTCTGACTGAAGCTGCACACTGGTGGCGGTAGGCTAGTTCCTTAGCACAGAACAGGGGAGGGGGGCTGCTTATTGGCACCCTGGGGATGATGGAGCAGGGAGAGCAGGTGTTTTTTTTTTTTCACCTGTGCTGCTGAAAGAATGAATAAATGCCAACAGAGTCAGCTTTGAACCAGGACCAGAGTCCCATGACCTTTCTTCCTGCTTCCCCAAAGCAAAGGCTGTGCTAAGAGCCTGACACTGAAGGGAAGAAACTATATGCCACATGTAAGAGATCCTCAGCCCCCACCACCTGAAAATAATCAGCTGGGGCCTTGGGTTGCCAAGGACTTGATTTAAAAGTGTTCCTGGGAGCTTCTTTTTGAAATGAGAGAGGATGGGCAGGACAAGAGATCTGGGCCTCCTTGTCCCAACCTCAGTAACCAGAATCTGTGGTAAGAACTTGCAGGGGAAAGGTGTTTTTGTCCAAAAACCTTCCAGCCACGGGGCAGCTCAGTGGTGACAGCCCAGCGAGATACGCAGGTGCCTGCCACGCATGCACTCTGAGGTCACAGCCCTTGCTTAGTTTGTGGAAAAAGGGAAAGAGACCACCTGTTTCAGAGACAGGTCCCAGGGGCCAAAGTTCGGCTCCAGACTCTGGGCTGAATGTCCATGTCCCCCGGCCTCCAGGGGTGTTTGGCTGTGGAATTCAGAATGGCCTACTTCAAAGACAATCTCCAGGAGATGACACATCCAGATTGAAACTGCCCCAGAGTTTTGGGCCTGGTTGGTGTTGGGATCCTTTATTTCAGCCTAGGTGCACCCCTAACTCCTTGAAAAAAGAACCAAAAATGACCAACGAAAAGGTGCTTTAAAACATCGGGAGAGAGGCTACCCAGGAAATAAATAGCAGTAAGAACAATGGTAATACTCCTAACATCATGGCAGCTCTGAAAATTCAAGTAGTGTGCATATGTCAAGAGCACTTCCTTTGAGCCTCGGAGGCTGGATTGTGTCCCACAGTTCACTGGTACAACCAGCTGCCGCCCTGGTGTAGGAATGGAATTGGGGGAGTGAGGAGGACAAGCGGATACAGTCACTGCTGATGACCATGTTTTTCCTGTACCCGCCTTGATGCCGAGCTTCAGTGAGCCAAAAAGACATCAGAATTGTTGTCTGTCTGTCGGAGGCCCATTGGCCGCACCTTAGAGCTGGAAGGGGTATTGTTTCAAATAGTCCCCCATCCTCCTGGGCAGGGGCAGCTGGTCCACCTTCATTGTCAACTTGTTGATCCGTAGCCGGCATAGGTGCTGTAGGCTCGGGGCACTGTCCTTGCGGCCGAGAGGCCGTATCAGCTTCAAGTGTACGGCCGCTGCCACCATCTCCTTTTGCATAGGGGACAGGGGCGAGGGCGGTGGGTAAGGAGCCTCGTTCTTGTTCTCCGTGGTGCAGGACGTGACATAGTGCTGGATAAGGCTGACCACATCTGGGAAGGCCAGGATGCGGGGTTTGGACAGGCAGTTCGAGTCGAGCCGGAACTTGCTGTCGGTGTATTCAATGCGCACGTTGGTGGGACCCCGGTTGGTCTTGACTGAGAGAGTGAATAGGTAGCTAGGGTGCGTGCTATCTCGTACCAGGAAGGTACCCTCAGGCATCTTCTGAAGATGCTGCTTGGCCTCGCTGGCCGTGATAGATCCCCAATACCAGCCTGGAAAGGAATCACAGAAACAGTTCAGTTAACAGGAAAGAAAGAAAGACTCATCACTAGACCAAAAACACTAAGTCCGTTCAGGTCAAGGCCTGGGAAAGAGGGCAGGAGCACCCTTCAGGAGAAACAGAACAGTCAGGAAGGCATATCCAAGCCTGCAGGACTTCCAAGCTTTCTTTTTCATTACTGTGCTCAGGCTGTGTGTGTGTGACGGTGGCGGGAGGAGGGGTAGGGAGGCCTCCGTGGCAGTATATGGGGCTTACAGAGAAAGAGGAGACAATTCCCCTTTCTGAAGATTGAGCTATTAAAGGCAAAGCTCCTGTGCAGCTGTGGGCTACTTTGTGATATAAACGCTGGCTGTGTGGTGGCTCAGACTGGGACCCCGGTTGCACTGGTAAGTTCCTGCTGAAAAGCTTCTGGGGCAAGAGGCTTACAGCTGACCAAGCTCAGGGCCTGGCGAGCTTCCTAGGGGAGGTGATACTTCTTGGAGATGGCTCACAGTGACTTCCTCCCCACACCTAGTGACCTCTTGCCGGCAGGTAGAGCCTCACCTGATTCTCGCAGGTAGGAGAAGGTTTTTGCAATGCATAGCAGGTCTTCTTCGGGGTCTCGCATCGGAGGCAGGTTATTCTCAGGAGCAGGCGCCACAAAAGCAGGAGCAGCTTCTCCCTGGAAGACTGTAATGGGGCGAGGCTGCATGATCCTCTCTGACAAATCCACTGCAATGCCTCTTAGTGACTGTCTCCTGATCTTCTCCTCTGCCAGCAAAGGATGGGGTCTGAAAGGAAGGACATACTGTATGATTTCTAGCTTGCTTTGGGTGACACTATTAGCTTGGTGCCTATTACGCTGTGTTCTGCAAAGAGATCCCTACTATGATTGCGTCCAGCAGAAACAGAAAAGGGGGCTGGGTGGAGGAACCCATCACGGAGCTAAAGATGAGTCATTAGATGCAAAGACAGATGGGCGGCTCTTTCCACCTTGGGAGGGACACTAGTCCAAACATGCCCTTGTAACTTCACACCAAGAACCTAACATTCCTCTGACTTCAACCCGCCCTTTCCACCACTGAGGGGTGCCTCAATTCATCTAGATACTTGCCTAGTTTTACCACAGGGTACACAGAAACACTAGGGGAGTCGATACAAATTAAAACTTCATACAGACTATGACGTGTCCTTGCTGCTCTCTCTATTACACACTGCAATGTGAGTACAATATTTATATTCCAGTTCATTTATTTTGTAATTCTGTGGTAAAAGTGAGAACATAAGCAAATTTTCAGGGCCAGTGGGACGTAATACCTTTGTATTTTGTTGTTTGATTTTGTAAGCAAGTAGTTAAGTGAGGTGTAACTGCAGGAGTGGGCCAGGCATATTAAATTCCTGAAAGCGATACGGTTGTCTGGAAAGATTGAAAGCAACTGCTCTAATCTGCGAGGTACTGCATTTGTCATACAGCGCTGGTGAGGAAATAGGGGTAGGATTCCAGGTGAGATGCAGTGGGTCTGATTCTGCTCTCCCTTTCTCCGGTGTAAAAGACAGCACGTCCATTTGCTTCAGTGGAGTTACTCCAGATTTACGAAACCTGAGAAGAGACTCAATCTCCCCACCCCTTTTTCCCCACCTGTTATCCTTCTGTCACTGCAGGTTGGCGTGATCGTGTGATACCTGTTAAGAACTAAGCGTGGGTTGATCTTGAAATAGCATTTTTGCAGAATGATCAGCCAATCCCTGGCCTTACACAAGCCCTGGCATTCAAATGGCATGAAGAAGACTTAGTGGGTGGTGACACTGTACACCATGTTTATCATGGTAGAAGGGTTACAACAAAGTAGTGCCATCATAAACGTTGTTCAGCACAATTATATATCTTTCAAGGGAGCAGCATTGTAGCCTTCAAGCAACTACAGTCTGAACTTCCCTAATCCAGAACTCTCTCATCTGGCAACAGCCGTAATCCAGCATGATTTTAGTTAGCTGGATGAGCACCTATCACAGGTGTGGCCAAGCTTCCCATGGCCCCACAAAGTTTGTTTCCAGCCACCAGTCCTGGCTCTCAGTGTTCTGTGCTGTTACTTAGCTGTAATTTACCCCTAAATGTCTTCTGTGAGACCAGTAAGTAGTGGAAATGTTGGTAATGCTGCTAGGCAACATTGACCTCCCCTGGTCTGACAACTTCTCTCATCCGGCACCAGTCAGCTCTTGGGGGTGTGGGATTAGAGAGGTTCAGCCTGTATGTGTAACATGTCCCCTTGCCCTTTGGTCTATGGCAAGTCCACTTATGTGCCAAAGGGTAAGACAGAGGAAGGTGGAGGGAGTCAGGATGATGGGGGAGCTCTGAGTGCCAGTCACTACAAGGGGAGTGGACTGAGCTGCATGACCTAAAGAACCAGACTGAAAATTGGCCCCACTGGTTTCAGTGCTGTCAGTGAGCACGGCTCCTGCTTGGGAAAGTCCCACAGAGCTGAAATGCAAAACTAAAGGAAAGAAAATAATAAGAGAGCAGCTGGTGGGAGGATCTGACTGGGCCTGGCTCAGGCTTCTTATCTTTTGGTGCTCTTCACCTGTGCTCAAACCTGGCAGCCCGACTTTTTATCCCTCCTGCAGCTGGCACCAAGTGACCTCTCTAGGGGCCAAAAAAACACAAGGTAAATGTGTTCCTAGGGAAATCCAATACAGTCCTCCTCTTGAGACCTACGGACTGTCTGGAACTACTGGAGATTAAAAAGGCAGCTGCAGCGTTCTGCCACGTCAAAGGAAAAAGGGAGGGGAGAGGAATGATGCCTCTGGCACTGCGCCTCCAATCTTACCAACCTTCTCCTTTGTATACACAGTGACATTTAACAGGCACATGACGTGGGGTGAGGCAGGAGATGCCGGTATAGACAGATCTTCGCTGCGCTACCCTGGCACAGCCACCCCTCTCCCCAGCCTTCTCGCCCTGCTGAGACCTCAGGTGGGACATACACCCAGAAGGGGGGACATCTGAAGAACAATAGTGAAGAGGGGATTGAAAATACAGCGATAAGGGAGGTTTCCCTTTTAAGAGAGGGAGTGCGGTTCTGTGTATAGAGTGTAGCTAGGTAGATTTGGGATAAAGAGAGGCCTTTTATGAGGGCATAGGTAAATATGGCTCAAAAGCAAGGGGGACACTCAGTCTTCTCCAACAACGAAAGGCAGGCGAAGGACACGCTGATCCAACACAATTAGAAGGCTCCACAGCCTTTCAGGAGAGACAGCTCTCAGTTTGCATCCATCAAAGACATCCCTGGTCTTCCTCGGCCAATCTCTGCTTAGGACTAGAAAGATCTGATTGATGTGGATGGATTTTGACTCCTGCTCATCAATTTCTACCTATTCCTATAAGACCTCGCCAGCTCCATCTTCGTGCTAGTCGTTAATTTTTACCAATAGTCTGGTGCCTAGTGTACAAAGTATTTCTCTGTGGCTCTTGCAGGTGGTAGTGCGGGTAAGATTCCTTTCCACAGCAGTACTGTCAGGAAGGAAGTCCAGACACTTTCTCCAAGGAAAACCTGGCCTGGATTATATTCAGCAACTTTTGGGCATTCCTATACTCTTTTGAAAAGAAGAAGTACGGTCCTGATCTGCCACTGCCTGGCAGCTTATGTAACCATTGTGCAAAACGGGGGTCAAAACAGTGCCCTCAGTGGAGCGTTTGGTATTGGTTGCTTTCAACACCATTAGTTTGCATTGCACAGGTATAAATGACTGCCCAAGGTGAAAGGCAGTGGAGAAGAAGAACCCCCACAGCTCATAAGCTCCAGTCCCATCTTGAGAACAATAAGTCTGCACCTTGGAATCCAAAATTGACCGTGCTTCTTCCTGGAAATTTCTCTGCTACGCTCTCGGGCAAAGTCCTATGCTTAGATCAATTTTTGTTGCTAGCCTGAGAACTGTTTTGCTTTTAGATGCCAGATTTGGGAAGGAGATTGAGAATTGTCTGTGGGGGTTGGAGAGACCAGGAAGCAGATTTGAGTGCAGTCTTTAGACAGTCTCTACGTATCTTAACTGGTCGTTTTTTAGAATGTTCTGCTCTTGCTTTCCCTATCCTGCTTCTGTATTTGCTGTTGTCTCTTGGAACGCAATCTCTGAACCTCCAGAACTCAACCTGAAGCCACCATGGGGAGGCCATTCCCCTTTTGAGGTGCAGAAAGGGCTCAAGTTTTTAAACTCTGCAGGCAATCCCTGTCCAAACTCACAAGGTTCTTTCGTGAAGTGGGGGCCAGCGTGGATTGGAGGAAGATGAGTTCACTACAGGGTGAACTTCTGGTGAATGTAATAGGTTGCATATGCTCCCCGACTATCCTGCTGCCTTAAACCTTTGGAGCCCAACGCCCATCCATTTCTAGCAGGGGTTCATCCACAAAACGCAGAGAAAGGTCACAGGTGATGCTGCCTGGAGTTTGCTCCCCTCCCGTATGTATAATAGAGCCTGAGGTTGATACAACCTCTAGTGAGCACAGTGCAGTGAAAGGAACTTTTAAAATCCATATAAAAGGGAACACGGACCCATTAACGGTGGCTAATTAAGGATGAGTCAAAAGTTGCTGAGCTACTAATTAAGACACACAAAGAAGAGTGGCCTGGCATCAGGAATGAACATAATAAATTGTTGCTGTTGGTGCTGTTATGCAGCAGGTGAAGGATCGTGGGGAAGAGTTGATGCAGTTGATGTGTATTTTTTATCCCCAAAGAAGGAGCAAACAAACTTTTTCTGGTGCATAGAGAAAAGACATAAACCGTACCAGTGAGAGTGACCTTTTTACTGGTTACTGGTTCCATGATAAGTCGAAATTAATAACATACAGTGAAGTAGTAGAGGAAAAAGTGCCCAGTTCTAGACCCTGTATGTTGGCAAACTCCTGTCAACGCCCACAGGACTTTTGCCTGAGTAAAAAAGGAAGGGTTAGGTCTAAAATGCATAAAATCCTAGAGAGTAATGTAACTTGAAGCAATAAACAAGCAGGGCTATAAAGACAAACGGGACAAACTTCTCCCCATTTGAATGAGTGACAGGTTATTACTAGATGATGAGTATGCTGTAGCTATGATCTAGTTGCATTTCAGTAAAGCATATGATAGTGTCCTGCAAACCCTAACGGGGAAATTAATTTCAAACGACTTGAGGTGAAACCAAGCAAAATTAGACTTCATCTGAGCAGCAGGAAAATATTAGTAATAGCAATCTCTATGAGACAGTGGATTAGGTCCTCAGGGGATGCGGTGGAAATCCCCATGCTTGAGTCAGAGGGCAGAAGTGTAACATTGGGAGGAAAATCTTTTAGTGGCAGACGGGATGGTTAAAATAACATCATGGCCAGACATTAACAAATGTTGGAACTTGCCTACAGTTCCAAGCACACACAGGCTTGAGATACTCGTGCAGTTCAGGTACTCGCTCATCTAGATGATCCATGTCGTGTCTTACCAGGCATGGGAGCATGCATGTGCCAATATGCACGCTCTAGCCAGGGTACTTACTAAAAAATTAGACATGTGCAAGCATTTATTTGCACCTTATTGGGTTTCCAGAGTACTAGGGTTCTCCCATCTTTAATTTCTGAAATGCACTGTGTATTTACACATGTATGTGTACACACAGAAGCTGATATAGGAAAGCTATGCAAGAAGAAACACATTCATTCTATATATTCATTTGGAATTAGATGGCTTTCAAAAGCAAATTCCTGCAAACCTTTTCCCTGTAAGTAGTTTGCTTTTAAGGAGAAATGCCTCCTATTATCCTGTGCTGTGGTCCTCTGGAGTTTTACATATGATATATAGTACAGCATGGTCAGAATTTCCCCTTAGCTAATTTTTTACCCTGTAAGGACCTTGAGTGCCTTGTGATTTCTTGTCTATAGAAAACCCATGAGTAGGGGGGATCCTGTCTGCTCAAGCCTTTTTGGACAAAGGATACAGAAACAGAAGACACTCTCATGTACAGAGGGCCAGATACTCAGATGGTGCAAATCAGCATAGCCCCACTAACTTGAATGGGCCTACACCAATTTATTTCTGCTGAGGCCGTGTCTCAGAGTCTGTTACTGACAGTTCTCAAATCACACATTTAAAGTGAAAGCTGTAATGAATCTTACCCCTGAACACAAAGGATCATGTCACTCCAGGACCAAGAAAAAAGCATTAAGTCTTCAACAGGATGGGAAAACAGTCTTCCCTTTTTCCTCGCCTCCTTCTTCTTTGTTCCCCAGAAGCAGCTGGGACAAGTCTTAGGATTTCACAGGCAGAACAGAGTGGACTGCTCTCAGCAAACCTCTTCCACAGCACACTGGAATCCACACAGTCAGAGAAGCCAAGCAGCAAGCAAATCAAGCTGCCCAGAGAGAAACTTTACTGATTTTTCAGTAACTGTAGCTAGGAAAATGTGCAAAGTCTTGGTATGTTGGAAGATGAGAAAATATATTCTTGCTCAGATTGAAAAGAAAAAAAAATTAAAATGACCAGAGAACAGGAAAAATATCTCCTTCAGAATGACCTTTCAAGTCAGGGTTTAAAGCACTTCTGAAATAACAATAAATAGGTTACAATAAATAATCTCTCTCTGAATGTAGAGCTGGGAGAGAAGCAACCTGCTTGGACGCTGGCTCCAGGAGTAATGAAGCGCTGGAAAAAAACACAGCTAAGTAATCTTCTGTTTGCCCCTTTTAATCTGTTCCAGGAAGTGACGGATTCCTGGAATTGTATTGTATTCGCATCACTCTTCTGACATTAAAAAACAAAAAGTATAAATAGATGTGTCCATAATGGATTTATTGATGTCAGCACTGCACACCAGAGAATTGGGGGACAAAAGAGCCTTCAAAATAGACCAGAATCCCCAAGGGAGAAGGCAGGGTCAGATCAGCTCAGTCATCTCCTTCCAGGGACGCAGCTGAAAAGTTGTAAGTTGTTTTCTGTTTTATAAAGCACTTGGCTGCAGTGCCCTATGTGTTCAAAGAAATACCTTTGATAGATTTCCAAGAACTTTCCAGGAAAACTGGGCTGGACCACAGAGCTCTGCCAATCGGAGGAAACCGAGGCTGGGCTGGACCTCAGATCTTGGCCAATCAGAGGCCAGTGAGGCTGGGCTGTTGATGGAAGCTGCAATGAGCCCAGCTCCACAGAGAAACACACACACAGCAGCAGAAAAGAGAGTGAGAGAAGCAGGCAGCGGCTGCAGTCACCAGAGGAAGCATGTGGCAAGAAAAAAAGAGAGATTAGAAATCTCACTGCCAATTCCCCGGTGGCTATGTGAAACCGGAGGGCAGCAGTAATGAATCCCCCACCCCCACACCCCAAATATCAGCAAATAGCCCCCTGGTGGTGCTGATATGTGCCACAAGGCTGGGATCAAAGAATTTCCCCTCCTCTAGCTTTAACTTGCCTCAAACGTGCCAGTTCCCTGTCCTTCTCCTCATCAGCTCTGCAGCATCTTGCCAGACAGGCTGAGATTTCAATACAGACATGATTGATGAGTTCTGAGTGGATCTGGGAAAGGTGAAAGGGCCTGAGTTGAGAGCACTAGAGATAATTCATCTTCAATACACAGAGGAAGTACAGCAGCAGGGTGCTAGAGTGCTTCCGTGCTAGAGCAAGCAAATCCATTGTACAATTTCATTCATAAATTTATCATTATTCCTTCTTCAGCTAATTCCGTTGTTTGCCCCTATTCCTCCTACTGGGATGCAGATCCAGACCCTCACTCCTCTGAGAGTTAGAAACGTTTTTTCTGATTTCCAGCCTGGATTTATTAATGGATAAACGAATGAATTCCATACCCCCAAGGCCAATGCCTGTCAGTCACTGGCCTGTAGGGACCTCCTTTATGGGTAAGACAATGAGTAAGTTGAGCTTTTGAGCAGTGATCCCCAAACTTTTACCTGGCAACCCCCTTACTCCTGTCCATGCCCCTCCCCTGAAGCTGGGACTGGAAGAGGGATTGCAGCTCCAGGTGGGGAGGATACAGACAGGGTGAGGAGTTCCCCCCACATAGGAGCTGGCAAAAGTCATGCCCATGTGGATGTTCCTCCATGTCCCCCTATGGTACAGTGCCCCACATTTTGGAGAACTGTGCTCTAGAGAAATGGAATCCTTGGAACTTCCAGTGGGTCTGTCTGCAGCAGGGCCAAGGTGGAGTCTGTTGTGGCTAAACACTAGACTTTTGGTTCTGTAGGTTGGCCAAGTGCCCTGATAAGGCTGAAGTTTATAAAACCAGTGTTTTCTCCCAACCTTCAGAGTCACTTTTAACATTGCTGAGTGGCCTCAGGAGGGAAGAGAGAACAGAAAAGGTCCTCCACGAGCTGCCAAAAAATTCCACGTGTCTTCTCAACTTTCCAGAAATATTCTTCCCCTGTGCGCTCTCCTGTCCTGGTATTTTTCTTCAAAAATCTGGTCTGCCTCGGAATAAGGAGTGTCATCTTAGGCCGGGAATAAGTGAGGCAACTCTGACCCTAATACATGCACATGCTTACATACACACACCAAGAAACAATCCAGTGGCAGAAGAAGGGATTTCAAGTCTGGATTTTTCTATGCCTGAGTGAGAATGTGCTCAGATTTTCAAAGGGCTCATCTTAGCTCCCTCATGCCTATGCTTAGAATGATTTAATCATTTTAGTGAAAGAATAAAAATCAGCAGTAGCTCTGGTTAATAGCTGTTCTCTTCTGCGATGCTAATTAACCTTTATGTTCACAGTGAATCTGCCTCTTCGGTTAAGAAGGGGGGTGGTTCATTGAGATCACAGATTTATTATATCTGAGGCAGGAGCACGGCATCTCGGTATGAGCATGAAAAAGGCATGGTCACAGATTTCTTAGACTTGTAATTAAGGTCTACGTAGTGGCTGTTTTCTCAGAAGTACCTCCCACTCAGTCTGTCCAAGAGCAGGAGTACAGAACTAAGCGCTGAGCAGCAAATGCCAAAATCAACAAATCCACTCAGTTTGGCAACTCCATTTTCGCTTCTGCAGGAGCAGTGACGTGGGTGTGCACACTAGGGCTACATCGACATGGAAGCATTATTTCAAAATAATCCACTCAGGAATAGCTATTCCAGAATAGTTTATTTCTAATAACACAGCTGCAGACGAATGCATTTTGAAACAACAGCTCCAGGCATATAGTGGCTACATCTACACTAGAAGCATCTGGCTACAGAAGTTGCTGTTGGAAGAGATGTTCCTACAAAACTTCTGTCCATGGATCGCGTCTATGCAAAGAAGCAGATCGATTTTTTTGATCTGCTCTGTTGACAAAAGAGCCCCCGGAGCATCTACCCAGCATTTTCGTTGACAGTTTCCATGAGGGGTTTTGGGTGAATGTCTTCCGGTGAATGTCCTGTTTCCAAGTGTACTGGCTCTATTGCTAAAACCTGTCACTGGAACATGGAAAAAGAACAGCCACATCTTAAGTCGGATTAACACATGCTCCCCCTCCTTACTCTGGGGCAGAACCTCAAATGGGGTAAATTGGCACAGTTCCTTTGACTTCAGTAGCTTGACATTGCTGTACACTCGCTGAGAATCTGGCCTATCATTCTCATTGCTGACATGTGAGTGAAAAAAAATATTAAACAAAACAGAGGGCCTCATTTGCCATTGTCCTGCACATTGCATAGTCATCTACTCTTGTGCAAAGCCCATCAAAAATGCTGGGGCTGAGTAGGTTGCATTTTCTATTTTCTGAGCTCACAATGCACTGATGGTAAATTGTCTGCACAAGGTGCAAGTTGCTACAGAAGAAGGACTTTGAACTGGAACTTAAAAGACACAGCACTACCGCTGGGCATATGGAAGAGAATTTATTTAAGAGAGAATATCTAGGAATTAGACTTGTGGCAGGATTTGCAGTAATGGCAATGGGACGTACAAGGATACGTGCCCCTTAGGAAATTTCACCACACTGCTAGCACCATCTTCTGGTAACCTGCCTGTATGTATGAAAAGACAAATGAAAACACTCTATACCACTCTGGTCATGCAAATTACCCTGAAAGCAGGTTTAAATATAATTGTTGCCCACTCTAAAGTCCTTTCAAATTGCTAAAATGATTGTAAAGTGAACTTACTATACCTATGAAAGCTCATGGCTTAATACATTTGTTAATACATGTGGATGTGCTGGAGCAGGTTCAGCGGAGGGCAACAAAAATGATTAAGGGACTACTCGGAGTGCATGACCTGTGAGAAGAGGCTGAGGGATTTGGGATTGTTTAGTTTACAGAAGAGACAACTGAGGGGCAATTTAATAGCAGCCTTCAACTTCCTGAAGGGGGGCTCTAAAGAAGATGGAGAGAAACTGTTCTCAGTGTTGTCAGACAGCAGAACAAAGAGCAATGGTCTGAAGTTAGAGAAGGAGAAGAGTGGGTTGGATATTAGGAAAAATTACTTCACCAGGAGGGTGGTGAAGCACTGGAATCCATTGCACTGGAATCCATCCCTAGAGGTTTGTAAGTCCTGGCTTGACAAAGTCCTGGCTGGGATGATTTATTTGGGTTTGATCCTGCTTGAAATGGGGGGCTGGACTAGATGACCTCCTGAGGTCCCTTCCAGCCCTAGGATTCTATGAATCTACAGGATTGCTGGCTATTACTGGAAATGAGACTTAAGGCTTGTCTATACTAAGCGGAAGATCAAACCTGACCAGGTCGATTTTATGGAGATTTTGTGTGTCTGGTGAAGATGTGGCAAAATCAGTCTCTCGGGGGTCAGCAGTCAAGACCCGTGCTCCATGCTATCATGTGGAGTAAAGGAGGTCGATGCGAGAGTATAGAGGCTAGGTCTTCCTTAGGGAAATAAGTCGATTCTGATACATCGATTTGTTAGCTAGAATTGCATATCTGAAATAGACTTATTTCCCTGGTATAGACTTAGCCTAAGACCTAGGAATGTTTTAATGCAGAGAAAGAAAAGAAGAATGCTCCGCATGTGTCTCTAGCAGTAAGATTTGTCTTGAAACTTAAAATGTTTTATGCATTAAGGACGGGAAATTCATGTCCGATTTTCATAACAGTCTTAAATCATCTCACCGAGGTGCAAAAGGGGGAAACACTGAGATTGGGGGAGAGACTGCTTGCTTTCACATACAGCGTTACATTTCCCACCAGCATGGCCTACTTTGTCATTCATACCTCATTTAATGCCAGGCACTCAAGTTCTCCAGTCTTAGTATTTAGATGACAAGAATTTGTGTACAGGCACATATACATTCTATCAGTATTTAATTCTCTGCCTTCACGTAATGTAATTAACTAGGAGTCTTTTGCATTTGACTGTTTCTCTTCAGTTACTACCGTACTTTATCGACTTCCATCCTCTCCTCTTTACTAGGGTATAGCGTAAACCTGTTAATAAATCCCCCTCCAGTTCAGGCAGTCTGAACTCAAGAGCCAGTGGTTGGTCTCTAAGGGCTATGGGTTGGTCACACCAAATGCGCTCAATGGCCATTGGATAACTAATATAGTAATAGAACACTCAAGGAAGAAAAAGTCTTGAAGAAAAGCTACAGGTTGAACTTCTCTAATCAGGAACTCTCTCATCCAGCAAACTCCATAATCTGGCATGATTTTAGTTAGCCAGACAACCTCTTGTCATGGGTGTGGCCATGTTTCCCATGGTCCAATAAAGTTTGCTTACAGCCACCAGTCCTGGCTCTCAGTGTTCTATGTTATTTAGCTGTAATTCACCCCCCAAATGCCTTCTAAGAGCCCAGTAAACAGTGGAAGTGTTGGTAATGCTGCTAGACAATATGACCTTTCGTGGTCTAGCAAATTCTCTTGTCCGGCACTGGTGAAGCCCCAAGGGTGCCAGATTAGAGAGGTTCAACCTGTAAAAGAATTATTTGCTTCAGTCTACAATACACAATATGTGAGAGAGAGAATCCCAAACTTGAGACCTTTTCTTTGGGTGACAACTGTGAGGAACTGGCCCTGATTAAGGTGTCAGTAGAGGAGATTTTGGAACAAATTGGTAAATTAAATAATAAATCCCCAGGATCGGCAATATTTCCCCAAGAGTTCTGAAGGAACTCAAATATGAAACTGTAGAATTATTAACTGTGATATATAACCAATCACTTAAACAAGCCACTGTACCTGATAACTAGAAGGTAGTTATTTATAATGCCTAATTTTAAAAAAGACTCCAGAGGCAATCCTGGTAGTTATAGACTAATAAGCCTTCAGTATCAAGGACAGTGACTGAAAAATATAGGAAATCAGACTTATAGATGAACACAATATGTTCCTGCCTCCTCATTCTAACACACACACACACACACACACACACAGAATTCTATCTCCCCACTCACCAGCTCCCGCAGAGGTTCTGCCACCCCCCCGCATTTCTCCCCGTTTGTCACTCTCTTCCTCATTCCTCTGCACTGGCAAATCAGGCCTAAATTCCACTTCTCCATGCTGCCTTCTGTGCCAGCAGAGGGAGCCCCGAGAGCACAAAAGAGATTGTCTCCCTGCTCTCAGTTCTGGTGCCACAGCTGTCCTGGCAACCTGCCGGATCGTATGCGAGGAAAGAACCTCCTAAATTCCTGCAGCTCTGGGATGGAGCAAGTCACTCTGTAAGGATGGTGTTTGGCACATGTGCAATCCAGCTATGTAAGAGGTGCAAGGAGAGGGAGCATGTTCCTTGCAGATGGAATCTGCAGAGAATTTAACAGCCAAATCAATGTCTCTTTACTGAGCATGTGTAAACTGAGATTTTTCAGAGTTTGATAACATCGCCCAAATGTGATGTATTTTCATAGGGATGACAAAAGCCATTTAACTGACACCATGCCAGATATCAAGTCCCTGCTCCAACGGACGGAGGTGGTAGATCTTCTGCACTAAACAGCTGTAAGGAAATTTTCCTTCTCAAATATGGCAGAGCCATTTTAGCTGAAAATTTCCCCTCAAAATTCAGCCATGGGCAGATACCTGCCATGGAAACTTTAAGCCTGAATGGTTAGAATTTAGCAAAGTTATTTGCAGTTGAAAAATGGGGTCTTAAAATGGAAAGCGTCAGGTAACCTTTACTATAGGCATCACTGTGTGCACCATGTCTTATGTTTTTGCATAGATAGATGGATAACCTGTTATATTCTCCAGTCACTACTCACAGGAGAGACCAGCATTTCTCAAATTGGGGGTCCTGCCCCAAAAGGGAGTTGTGGAGGGTCACAAAGTTATTTTAGGAGCATCACTATGTTGCCACCCTTCCTCTGCATTGCTGCCTTCAGAGCTGGCTGGCCAGAGAGCAGCAGCTGCTGGCTAGGTGCCCTGCTCTGCAAGCAGCATATTGCAGAAGTGACAATGGCAATACCATACATTGCCATCTTTATTATATGCCATCAGAATTTTGACTTGTAAATGATAAATTCTTGGTCTTGTGTTTTACCCTTGGGATGGCCCTGCTTTTTACTCTTCATCCACTGCCACCACGCAGACTAGAAGTGTTGGGGTCATGGCAAAAACAGGTTCACTTTTAAATTCTGTGATTAAAATCTGGGTTTTGTTTTGAGTAAAAATTGGTTGGCTCAACTTGTAAGCTTTGGTTTGTTTTGCTTAAATAAGGATAAAAGGACTCTTGCCTCTGCCAGGCTCTTATCCAACAACAATAATGCTCTCCAGAGAGTACACATCATTAAAGAAGAGTGCTGTCCAAAAGAAAAACCCGCCCCATTGCTGCAATGGGCCTGTCGGCATCTCCTTCATTAGTATCTCAAGAGGATTCTAAGCCCCTCAAGCTGCCAGAAGTACAAGGAAAGCAGCAGGCTCCACAGTGCAATTTCTGGATCACATTTTATGTCATCGGTTTCCAGGAAATCTAGGACTAGTATTTGAGGTTGGGTATAGCGCAATGCATATTGCAGATCTCTGCAGCATAAGGGGCAGGGTTGATGGTACAGAAGTTCTGTTTTCTCTTGCACCAGGTGTGTGGGTTAGGGGGTAAGTTCCATCCTCAGCAGTGTTCCCACTGATTTTTTCCATCCATGGGTGGAGGTCCACCACCAGTAAAAACACATGCTGGTGGCTGTGGGTGCTCCACCTGAATCTCTCCTGGGCGGCCACCCAAGCACTCAGTTCACCAGAAACACTGATCCTCAGGTATTTCTTGACTCAGTGATCCTTGTTCCTTCCAGAAAGCCCAGCAGAGACATTATAACATTTTAATTGGTGCAGTAGAATGATATTGCACATACTAAATCTGTGATTTTGCACAGATTGTACCGACACTGGAGAAGTCAGGATATTATGAACAAAAGAATTTCAGAATGGTCATTCCATCTTGGAGAGCTGCCTGGATTATGAGCTTCAAAACAATGAATTATTCAGCAAGGCTGAATCATTGTTACACTGGTATGCCTAAGAGAAGCTGTGGCCAGAGTTGGCCAAACTAACACAAAATGAAAAGCATTAAGGGAACAGGGAATCCGGTTGAATAATCTCCTGTTATGGAAGAAAGGGAGATTAAAGTAGTTAATAGGCAAGAGTGCAGTGTATGAGGAACAGATGCCTACCTGGCATGGGCTACTCAATAGAGGCAAGTAGCTACACTCCACAAGTGCTCAAAAACAACTTGCCGAGGAAGGAAGTTAGAGGAACCGTTGATTTAAAAGTATTAAGATGAGACCTTGTCCAACCGAAATATTAGTCATCAGATTCCAATGTGGCATGTGGCCAGAAATGGTTACCCAGCTCATAGGCTGCGTGACCCAGGGCCAACCCTTAATGACTTGTTGGGAAGATGTGTGAATGATAGTTGAGTTATTACATAGATGGGAATAGAACTTTGAATGCAAACTTGCACTGTTAGAACACTAGAAGATGTGTGCTTGGGTCTTGAAATGTGAACAAACAGTTCTTGTCTGTGGCTATAGCTTTGATTCAAGATCAGAAGGAGAGATTAACATTTATCATCAAACTTGATTGAAGTAGTACTATTGTTTATATGCCTCTATGAAGGTTGTGCTAAGTGTATGTGAACAATTTAATGGTGAAATTACCTTGTTCTAATTGCCATGATATTTGGGAGGCAGAAGATTAAGTCTGTTGTGTTCTCCCCAGGTCAAGAGGCTGCTGCAAAGGTATATAGTCCCTTTGGAAAAGATCCTTCATGTCTCTTAGCTGCGTGGATGCTCCTGGAGAAAGCTGGAGCTCTGCTTGCAGATGCATATGGGGGAAAGCCAAGCCACAAGGCGAGGGGTCCCAGGTGTTGGCTGAAATCACCTTGGATAATCCATCACTTTGCTCATGCTTTCCGACATGTGAGCTTCATAGCAAGGTCATTTCTCTATGTAAAATATACCTGTATGGCTCACATTGTGATACTGGGCCTTGGCCTAGTCTCATTCCCCTCTTTTTATTTATTTATTTTTTTTGCCTCACACTATCCAACAGTGGGCTGATGGTATAGACAGGCCTCTGATACCAGTCTCCATTTAACCCCAGTGCCACTTAATGCCCTACAAAGATTTTCACGACACAATGCTACCAACATCAGCATTCGTCAGCTCCTTGTCTACAGAGAATAAGACCTGAATTGGTGGTAACATTGGTGGACAGCATCAAGGAAATCTCAATGAAGCTGTGAGAGCGGCTGTAGAGAAAAAAACGTGGCTTGAAGTGGGAGAAGACTAACCATGCAGGAATACTCTGCCTCTGGCTGCTCCAAGGCATTGGTCTAAACAGTTTAAATCTAATTTCTATTTTGACCTGGAAAATCACTTAAAAACCCAGAGACATACCGCATGCACTCCTGGATGCTGCAGGAATGCTCCAGTGCAGGCAGAACAATGAGGTTCTTACCATCAGGGTTAAACTTTTGACCCAAAGGAGAGACTGTTATAAACTTGACACATGACCTAGATCACACCTACATGCTAATGCCTGTTAGAGGAGGCTGGCTTCAGTGATTACTGTTGGCCCATTTGCTTTTCATGCGGCACACACCACTCTCTTCGTGTACAAAAGGTAATTTTTGGGAGGACTGAGAAGACAAGAAGTAAGCCAGCTGAACAGAACACTGATCTTAGTGTGATTCACACTGAAGTGTGTGCACTTGAAGTTAGACCAACTCATAGCTGGGGAGTGAACAGCTTGGAGGCACAGATGAATGAACTGTACATAGAAGGACACAGTCACTGCAGCCTGTAATCTTTGAACTTGTTAATGACCCAGTTTCAGTGAAATCTTTCTTCTGGGTCTTGATCTCATTGAAGTCAACAGAAGGAGGCCCACAAATCTCTGAATGCTCCTAACCAAGGTGTTCCCAACATTAGTTTGTCGGAGAATATCCCAATCTCCAAGAGTGACCAGCTCAGAGAATACTAGAGCTAGACTCCTCGACATGTTAGAACCATGTTCAAAGAGTGAAAACAACCTGCTTTAGGTCTAAATCCTGCTCCTCTGAGACAGAGGAGGTGGATCCCCACTTGGGAGAATAGGACGTCTGGTGGGTAGGGAGACCCAAGATGAATTCCATGCTCCATCACAGCCTTCTCTCCACCTATAAAATGAAACAAGCACTTTCCTGTCGTCCAGACCATGAGGATAAATGCATCAGATAAAGTGTTTCTCAGGTCATACAGTAATGGGAGCTGTGTAAGCAACCGAGATAGCAAATGGAAGATGTACTGGGACAGACATGAAACACCTAATAATGCGTACCATACAAATAAATGACAGTGCTTCAGAAGAAGGTGTATAACCACTATCTACAGCCATGTGCAAAGGAGTCTTCCTAACTAAAATAGTGTGGTCTGTCTCTTCAAGGGGTAGCAAGCCCAAGGGCCAGTTTAATGGGGGCCAGGTGTGTTAGTCACATGACTGTAATCCTTAGCAGGGAAAAAAAAATGGAGGGGACCCTGGCGAGAGGTTCCCTGGAGCAGAACCTGTATGCTGACAAGGGTAAGCTGGGGAGACGAGTGAGCAAGACTGCACAGTCTCTGTGCTGGAGGGGGAAGGAACTGTGATCTATTTGCCTCAAGGCAGGAGGAGGCCCAGCAGAGGAGAAGCAGGACAACTTGTGGTTACAGAAAGGCAGACGGACTAATTATTTAGGATTTCCAGCTCTGGGAACTCATGGCAGAGGGTGGGAGGCTGGGTACAACCCCTAGGCTACCTTGCTGGTAGAGAGGGCAACAAGAGCAGCTACCAAGGGAAGAAAGAAAGGACTAACCAGAGCCCAGAAGAGTTAGAATTTGATCCAGGGAATAGAAAGCCAAAGCCTGATAGGTGACCAGGGCCAGTCCAGGCTGGAACACTTGTGTTTTATTTTGGACTTTGATTATCCCAGAAAGGATGGCTTTAGCCAGAATGCCAAGCCACCTCAGAAACCGAGTCACTGAAAACCCAGGAGTGAAACTGAGGCAGGATGACAGCAGTGGCATACCACACAGGGGTCTGTTACTGTAAACCCCTTTGATACTCTGGGGACATAAAAGAATCCCTATAACCATTATCCTACCCACTATAATTGCAGATGCGGTTATCTTAGGTAAAATGTCAGATCTCTCTTTTAATCCCGAAAGACTGGACGCATGCAGATCTTTGCCCTGAAACCAGTACAGCTGGGTTTCAACGTACACTGAACAGCCTCACATGTACTCAAAGCTCAGCATCTCACCTGTGCATAACACCACTCTGTTCAACAGTCATGAGTGACAGCATGGAAGCGAACCGTTTCTGACTGAGCATTCAGATGTGCAATGAAGCATTGCACAGCTGAGGAGGGTTGTATGGGTAGGTGAGGATGTGCGTGTGAATTTAATATCAATGGTGAATATTCCAGTAAGTACTGTATCCATGGGTATGTAGCCTGTCTAAATCTCTTTACTGACTCCTTTTGTTTAGCTTTGTAGAAGAAATTTTACAGGTTAATAAATGGATGTAAGTTGGATTGACTATAACAATCCTCTCTCACTTTTAAAATAACTCGGGTGCAGACCACAAATTGGATGCAGCCTTTTTGAAAATTGTCTCAATTTTTGCTAATAACAAGCAGTTCTGTAGAACCTTAGGGACTAACAAATGAGCTTTTGTAGGTAAGCCACACTTCCTCAGAGGTCTGGAGTAGATGAATAGTATCCAGGGTCAATCTTTGCTGTTAGGCTTTATTGGTTTGCTGTTGGCTTTGTTCTAGGAATGTGCCCATTTTTCACCAGTAGGCGTCACACTATTACTGTATTAAAAGTAGAGTGATACCAAATTCAAAGAAGGCTGATGCAGCTGTTTTTAAGCCAGTGTTTCTTAAACTATGTTCTGTGAACAAACTGGTGTTCTATAAACAACTCGCAGGTCTGCCGCAAGCATTTGGAAAAATGCACTGATGGTCTATGTTTTCTGTTATTAAAACCAAATGCAATATTATTTCTTCATTGCTATGATACCTGATTGAATTACTTCCTTTTGTTTTCACTGTAGATGTTGCTTTTTATTTTAAGAAAATTTTCATAGGTATTTTGCATAAAAATATGTTTTAGTGTTTTGTGGTCTCAAAAAGTTTAAGAAAAATTGTTGTAAGCTGTTTCCTCCCCTTGGCTGCGGGATCTGTGCTTCCGGGAAGGGTGTTACTGACAGTGCTACTGGAAATTCTACTCACTTTATATTCAGGGAGGGGCAGGGGAAAGAGAGAGTCTTTTTTATCCAGGACCTGTTGCACTGATGCAGCTGCCGCGTCATCTGTTAAGGGAACAGCCCAAAAAAAACTTCTCTCAGCTACTCTTCTTTTCCATCAGTGACCCTAAGGAAGGAATCACAATTCTGTTGGTGCTGTTTTCGTGATAACATGTTTGGTCCCGACCCCTTTGGGTTTTGGTCTGCTGCTCCCTGGTCTTCTCACAGCTTATCATGCATGTGTGGTATCCCTATCACATGACTACCGTGATACGTGGCTTAAAAGACCATCCCAACTTATTCCCACACTAATAAATACATCTTCCCCTTGCACCCCAAAGAGTGGGCCATCCCACTGGTGCTGGAGCTTTTCTACTCAGAGTGTGCAGTAGAAGCCTGATAGCCCAGGCCCTGTTTCTCCAGCCGCAGGCACTGTCCGTACAGGAAAAACTGTAGCTCTTTTGTGATTGCCTCTTCTGTGTATGTTGCCTGCACCTGTACCCATGCACTGAAGTGACAACTGGGCTTTGTCCATCCTGGGATAATATTTTAAAAAATCTGCAGAGTTCTACTACACTGCTGGGAACCATGTTGAGACACCTATGTGGAGAAGCTGCTGCTGCTGCTGTCTGAACATATTGATTAGAGCTGGTCTGAACTGGGTTACAGGAGAAGGTGTATTTGTTCCCTACCCTCTACCATCATTTCCTCTGGGGGAGCTGCAGCAGCAGAGAATATGGTACATCATTTTCCCACAGTGAAAGAAAGCAAATGAGAATTCTGAGTCATAATGCTTACCCCAGGAAAACTATAGCTTAATCAGTTCTGGGAACAATAATTTATTGGCATTACAAGGCTTGCAAAAAGAAAAGCAAAAATTTTGAGGACCAAACTCTCAGGACATTTGTCAGTACCACACTACAGAAGGCAGGGGCCTTCACAGTGGGTTTGTGTCTTGATTTTTATTCCGCTTTCTGTACTAGTCATGCCTGCCTCACTCCCCCATGGTAAAGTTCCCCTGCTCTCTGACTCACCCTTTGCATCTATATCCCTACCAGGAGGGGATTGCACTTCAGTGATTTTTGCCTCAGAGCAGGTTTCTGCCTGTTTTCCCCTCATCCAACTAACACATAATCCTTGTGTCCCCCGCCACCCTCACCCCCAGTGACTTATATGTCTCCTGCCCTTTGCACCTATCCTAACCAAGATGCTGGTGCATAGGTCCCTGCTCGGCCAGGCCCAGCTGCCTGGTACGCTGTGGACCCCCCCCCACCCCAGATGCTACACTGTGGTGCCCTCCCCCACCCCCCGACGCTGGTAAGTATCCGATATCCTCACCCCCCCACTGGCTGATACTGGGTGCAGGGCCCCCTGCCTCGTGGAGCCCCGGCGTGTCTCACTCCTGCCCACTCCCACCTGGGTGGCTAGTACAAGGGATGCTCCATCCCCCAGGCTGGCCGGGACCCTGGGGTGTCTCTCCCCGCCCCCATCCCCATCCCCACTTCCAGGCTGGCCGGGACCCTGCGGCGTCTCCTCCGCCGCCTCCGAGCGGGCTGGCACCCGGCGCTCCCCACTGCCCGGCCCGGTCCCGCGCTGTGCCGGCGGCGGGCGCACGTGCTCCGGCCCCGCCCCTGGGCCGCGTGTCTTGGCGGGACCGGCGGTGGCAAGAAGGCGGGACCGGGGCGTCACGTGAGCGGCCGCCTCTGCCGCCGGCCGGGGGCACCGAGCGCGCCGGGCGCTGTGCGGGAGGCGGCCCAGGGGGCCCCGACCCTCCCCTCGCGGCTCACCTGCGGCGGGGCAGCCAGGTAACGCCGCGCCGGGCCCCGCCTCGCCCGTCCCCTCCCCCCCCAGGGTCACCCCCCCGGGGAGCCCAGGTGCGCCCGGGCCGGGCCCCGCCGCCCCTCCCTCAGGTACCCCCCCCCCCGGGGAGCCCAGGTGCGCCCTGCCCCTCCCCCAGGTCTCCCCTGACCTGGGGCCCGCCCCTCCCCCAGGGACACCCCCCCCCCCCCCCGCCAGGAAGCTCAGGTGGGCCCTGTCCCGGTCCTTGGCCCTCCCCCTTGATCCCATTCCAGTGCCCTGCTGACACCACAAGGGAAGCCCAGGAGGCCCCCAAGTCAGGCCTGCCCTCCTGTAGTCTGCGTCCGGTTAGCCAGACGAGTCCCTACTGTGGGGCTCCCGCCTGCGATTGTCCACCAGGGCAGCCATGGTGCCCTCTTACACACACCCCGCTCCCCAGTGATGAATAGGGAATTGGGTTCTTCTCATCTTCTGCCTTCGCCCCTTGAATTCTCGATAGGGCAGCTACGTAACCCCTCACGGGACGGCTTTCTGCCCCATACCCTTGACGTGTGCATGAGTATGGCCACGTAACTTCTCACTTGTTTTACCCTCTGCTCGTGGACTCGTCTCAAGGGCACCTCAGTATATGCTTAGACAAAATGAAATTCACGCATGTCACCCAGCCCTCTGCCCTTGACCCGGCGCTGAAGTGGCCAGGAGTCCCTTCACCCAAGGGTCTTCTCCCCCAGCCTGGCTTCCTGTGGTGGCTTCCCTTGTAGGGGAACCAGGATACTCACTTAACCCTGTACCTTGGAATGGTTTTCTTTTTGACCTGTGCACTTAAGTTAGCCAGGTTGTCCCCCACCCCTCCTTTTTCTCCAGCCTTTGCACCAGGGAAATTAAGATAAAGTCTTATTTGAGGTTCCTTCTGTCTCTCTATCTTGTACTGTTTCTGAGTGTCTGCATCCATTACTCATTTGAAACCAAATTCACTTAGTGCAGGGGTCTCTTTCAGGACTTATTTGTGGCTCCTGACACTATAATTGCAAAGTAAATAAAAAAAACCCCTCCTGATTATTTTTGATAAATGATGAACATCTAAAAGCTCAATAATCAACAACATATATATAAATAGCAAATGATACGTGATCTTGAAACAGTAGGTAATTCCCCCTCTAACATGTGCGGTGCACTGTAGGATATGGTACTGTATCTGTGTTTTGATGGCATGGCTCATAAAGTCTTGATTTTGATGTAAAATTGGCATGATTAAGGTGAGTTTGGGCGTGAAAGTCAGGAAGACAGTGGTACAAACACATGTAAAATGTAAGGAAATAGAATACGAAAAAGTTTGTGAACATCCTGCGGTAAAACATGTATCTCATTACAAATTATTGTGTGCTCTGTTCTTAAAATAGGGGTTACAAAAGGTATGGTTTGACATTATTTATTAAGGACTGTCTCGTGTTCACATGCATTGTGGCTCTAGAGTTATGGAGTTTTTACCAAATTTGTAAAAAATGGCTCTTCTTGCTATTTTGTTTGCTGACACCTGACTTAGTGTAATCAGTTGACTGATTTTGAACTTTGGAGTCTTTATTCAGGGCTGATATTCATATAATGGGTACAACTGTCTTAAACATTTGTTATTAGACATTGTACACCCCTTCGGTCAGGGACCATCTTTTTGTTATGTTTGTGTCTGGGATGACAAAGTCTGGGTCCAGGACTCAGGCTTCAGGATCTACCACACTGTAGATAAAAAATGATAGACTGTTGTCTGTTTGGTGTTTTTGCATGTTGATTGGCCGAAGTTAGTTTTCTGAAGTGAACAGCCATCTCCAGTCTTTCAGAATTCTGGTATTGCCAGGTGTCTAAATATGAAGAAGTGTGGAGAGAGAGGATGCTATGTAGGATGAGAGTTTGATTCTACCAAGTAAATTGCTAATATTTGTTCGCATTTTTGTTTAGGAAAAGCAAGTGGCATGCAACCAAATGGGCTTTCTTTGATCTGCTGAGCAGGGGAAAAATCCTATTGAGAATCTGGTGTCTACCTCTGTAAACTCTATCTTCTCACTATGATGGAAGAAAGTGAGGTCGAGCAGGAGCCCCAGCCAGAGAGTCATGAGGACAACAAGAGCAATGTCAAATCCTTGCCTGGGGGAGCTGGCCACGTCTGGGGAGAAATAAAAAAACATGCAGTGACAGATGATTACAAGCTCTCCAAACGGGTGCTAGGCTTGGGTGTTAATGGCAAAGTATTGGAGTGTTTTAACAAGACGACAGGGCAGAAATGCGCATTAAAGGTATGTAGACTTCTCCTTGTATTCTCTTTTGAAGTCATAATCATCACTCAAAATACCATAGATAACCATCTTTTCTGTTGATGTCTAGGTAGCAGAGAGATGGATGTGTAAGAGATTCTTGGATATTCATTCTAATGGAGTGTTTTTTAAACTTTTTGAGATTACAAACACGAAACAATATTTTTTATGCGGAACACCTATGAAATTTTTCTTCAAAAAAATGTTGTCAGACCCCACCCCCCAAAAAAAACAAACATCCACATATACAGCAAAAGCAAAATGAAGTAATTTAATCAGGTGTCATAGTAATGAAGAAGTAACGTTACATCTGGTTTTAATAACAGAAAATATGTACCATTAGGCTGTGATATCAAAAAAGTGTCAGATGCTCCTGGCGCACCTGCGAGTTGTTTACGGAATTCCAGTGTTCCACAGAACAGAGTAAGAAACGCTGATCCAGTGTAGCAGTGTGTAGGTACAAACTCAAGAGGTCTTTTTCAGACGGTTCCTGAGTGGGTTTCTGTAATAATTGTATCCCTGACTGTGCTTTTCTACTTGGGCTGAAAAACCCCAAGCCTTCTCCTCTGAGTGATTTACCCTGGGTTTGAATATGGATGCTATGCAATCAACACAAGAATCTTTTGCAATACATCTAAGGCCTCATGCCTTAACATATATCACCAGTCTTCTGGTTTTCCGTGTTTAAAAAAGTATTAATGGGCAATATGGATCCTGGAGTCCAAGACCTACAGAGCTGATGGAAAGGAGTTTCTGACAAATATTAGACTGTCTTCTTTTAAAATTATTTCTTAGGGGGCTTTTCCAGGTGTTGAATAAAAAACTGCAGGGTGAGTGAGTAATTTTCTTTTCTGATCTACTTTCAGAAGAGTAGGACCTATGAGAACAGATCATTTGTACAAACCTCTGATTTGTATCTCTGATGATGAGTAGATATTAGGGTAATATGCATTGTTTGGATCACTGTTTCTTAAACTCCGTTCCACAGACCAGTGGTGTTCTGTGAACAACTCAAAGGTGTGCCTCAAGCTACTGACACTGTTTTGATACCATACACTTTTCTGTTTATTTTCTGTTGTTAAAACTAGATAAATTGTTGCTTCTTCATTGATATGATACTTACTAAATTACTTCATTTTGGTTTTGCTGTATATGCTGATGATTGGTTTTGGTTTTTTCTTTTTTTTTAGTCTGACACCAGTTTCTTTTGAAGAAAATTTTTATAGGTGTTTCCGCATTAAAAGTATTATTGCCTGGTGTTTCGTGGTCTCAGAAAGTTTAAGAACACTTGTTCAGATTAAGAGAGCGGGAAACATGCACTAGTGAGTTTTGGGCTTATCTATTATTTTGTGCAATGTTTAACCTTTCTTTTTTTAATTACAAATATGTTTGTTGCTATTAAGGTTAACCTTCTCATACAGTTGTATCACTGAGCCTGTAAACAGGTCAAAGCAATAAAATTGTGTGTACTGCCTTAGCGCTTAATACAGCTTCTTTTGCATTAATTGGAATAACTAAACTATTTAGAAGCCTTCAGATACTCTTTTCCATCCCACTCTCAAATCCTGAATGCTTTGTCAGAGTGTGGGACAAATCTATTTGTGATCTTCTGGATGACATATAATGGAATGGGCGAGGCCTTGTCTCTAGCAAGGTGTACCTGAATGCTACCAGAAGGTTCTTACTTTCTGCAGTGTGTTGATACAGCAGAGCAGAAACACTGGACAGTTTCATTTAAATTTTACGAAAGATACATTTAACTGATGAAACATGAAAACATACCGTACAATCTGTGCAGACATGTGGCTTCAGAATAACATGAGGGCTAATTTCAGAACATGAGGGTAATTTCATTTTCTGCTGTCCTGCTAATTTCTGTACTGACAGTGCATAATCCAGGTGGAGACATTTTTTAGGATGGAGCTGCAGGTTTTGGCAAGTGGAGGTGGGGAACGTTGTGACTTCTGGCACAGAGACCGGCAGAAGAGGGTGTTTGAGATTATAGGATAAGTCCATTTGCTTGTTGTTTTTTATTAAAATGACCGGCAGTTAATTATGCAGCATATTTGTACCTATGTCTGTTCTAGCCAATTAGTTAATACTTAATTAATTTAGGTCTGAAAATTATAGAACCCATTAAAATGACGGGAACAGTTAACATTCAGAACTGTTTCAGAGTGTCTGCAAACTCAGGACTCAGTACCTTTTTGTTTGCACAGTACATGGTTCACATTGTCAAGGTTTTTGTTGCAGCTCTAAAGAGTGAGGCTTTTCTTTTAAATGTGTGCTCACTTGCCAGAGCGTAATTCTGTGGTAACGGATGAATTTCAAAGCAAATTTTGTGGTTATGGAGTTATGTAATAAACTGCGTCTTGGGTACAGATGTAATTTTAAAATACTGATGAGCTAGTGTTTTAAAGAGAAGATATCAGGAATTAAAGGTAATGTGCTTTTAACAGGCTTCCCTTTGTCTCATGAACAGGAAGAACTAATGATGGAGGAAGGGGTCTGAGACATCTGATTTAGAGGTTCTCTGTAATCAGAAATAATGCTGAAAAACCAGTTGCTCTCTTCAGTGCTAACATACATATAGCACAAAAAACCCTCATCCATCCCTCCCCTTTCCCCCAAAAAACTGTTTTCTGTTTGATATTCTGAGTATATCACTGGAGTCCTGTTGTGATATTCCAATGCAATGTGTGCAGTTCAGAGAATGCTGCCTTGTTCTGCTGCAATGGCCAGAAAGGTGTTACAATGTTTGTAAAGGTCAAGGGGAGTTAAAATAGCAGCTGATGCCTTACTTACCCTATGCATACAGCTTTCATCACTTTGGGTCTGAGTGCTGCATACTCAAATATGTATTTATGTAAAACCACTAAGGGCTCAGACTGCAAAAATGGAAAACAAACAAAAAAAAAAAGAGAAAGAAAGACAGAAAGGAAAAGAAAAACAAGGAAGGATAGACAAAATGTTGTAATTCGCCTGAACAGAAAGACCTGGTATTGAGCCCCGAAGATACCTACAGAAAGTGGCAATTTTCAGGGAGGGTGTGGTCATCATTTCACCAGGATCCTGAATCAAGCAGCACAAGTCCATCTCGGGCTCGACATGGGACCCAGTTCAGAGAAACAGATTCATAAAACCTTGTGGAAATATGTTCTCTTCAGAAACTCTGCTTTTTTCGTATAGTGTGGGGCTTGTTTTCCTTTTGGAAGAAAATAGGCTCAATAATTCTCAGTTTACCGTGGCTCTCTGTTCCCCTCCTGTGTGTGATTATCCCCCTTTGGTGAGGATAAACAGTAGGTTTACATGAACTATTATAGAAAGATTCCCTGTTTGATGTGTAAATGCCAAAAGTAGTGAAATGCAAATGTTACCTTGTGTGTAAATAGTACATCCTTTTTGGTATAAGGATGTACAAGCTGAAAAGAGGGATAGAGAGGAATTTTAAGGATTTGTCAGTGCCTGTCCTATAACACACTGTTTTATATGCATGCATGTGTGTACACGCACGCACACACTCCCTCCATTACCTCTCTGCACCCTGTAACCAAGTCCCCTGACAAAATGAGAAAAAAGCCCTCTTGCAGTTAAAGGTAGGGTTTCTTTACCCCCATACTCTCCTGTCAATGCTGCTCCTGTCTTGGCAGGTGGCAGTGCTTTCTGACAGCAGGTTTTCTTTCACGAGGGAAGAAAAGGCAGCCCAGAGCTTAGTGAATGGAAGGAATTTTCATGGTGGCTCTCAAGAAAAGAGTGCTTAAAGGGGCAGAAAAATTCATCCACAGAGCCATGTGTCAGTCAAGCACTGCAGATTGTAATGGGGCGGTCCCTGTTTTTTCAGCTAGTTAGAATTTCACTAATCATTTTAGTCTGGGAAAACATAAGGCACCCTCCCAAGATACTGCAGGGGCTCTAATTGTGGCTTTGCTTATTTTTCTGAAGTATTGTTTGGCTTCGCTTATTCCACTTGGCACAGTGTTTTGCTTCATTCCTGTTTAAAAGTCCTGTCACCTTTATGTCCATTGGATTGAAATGCCACACATACTGCTGGCATGGTTTAGAAAAGCTGATCTGGCTGTTTGCTTATATGCCCAATGAGACTTGGGCGGTACAGCAGCGTTTCCAAATAGTAAAGGTGGAGGAGGAAACACACCAGGTCTATGGGAAAGTGGTCTTCTAGAAGGCAACTTTTAGTAGTCTGTCCATCCACTATTTTTCTTCTGTGGAGGCAGAATCACTCCTGTCCGTTTAGGTGATGTCTGAAGCATTTCAGTCCCTTCCTTTGTGTCCTGACTGCGTTCAACAGAGCTCTACTTCCTTCAGAGCTAGAACTGGAGAAAGTGCTGATACATAACTTCCTTTCTCACATTGTAGTTAGTGTGAAAACGCTATTGTGTCCCGTTGGGATAAAGGGAATATGGGCTAGCTTTCTCTCTGGGACAGAGATGATCAGCATGTGGGTTACTGAAACTTACTTTTTTGAAAAAGGCTGGTGGTTCTCAGCTTTTTTTTTCTTTGTCTGTGGAGCAAGACTTGGAAAGCGGCCAAAAAAATCGTCCCGTGACCCACGCAATCCCACAGAATGCTGTGGAACTGGGGATGGTGTGACATAGGTTTGTAGGATGAAAGCCGTGGAAGAAAAATGTGAGAAGGCTGGAGGGTCTTTTTCTGGGGCATGGGAGCCCCACTCTGCTTGCACACGGCTCAGTTCTAGGATTGGGACGAGCTGCCGCTAGTGGATGAGAAGCTGATCTGGCAGATCCTAAAAGCACTTCTTCCCCTTGTCCTAGATCCTAGCACTGTGCAAAGGGAGAATTCAGCTGTCCTAAGAGTGGGAGTGGCTGTGCAGGGCTAGCATGAACAGGACAGAGCCTCTTCTTTCTTTTTGTCAGTAGGCTCTCATTGTGTCTTAGTGATTGCGAGTTTTGTAGAGTGGTCAGCAGCAGGTTGTCAGTGGTCTATTGATCTAAAGTATACAACTTCAGTTCCGTGAATAATGTAGATGAACGCAATGTGTTTAGATCTACTTACCAAGGTAACCTCACTGCAGTAAGTCAACAGCTGATGCTCTCCCGTTGACTCCCTTTAGCCTTCTCATTCTGACATAGTACTGGAGTCAACAAGAGAGTGGTCAGCAGTTGATTTATCATGTCTCTACTAGACATGATAAACTGACTCCTGATAGATCAGTGGCTGACTGCCAGTCTGGTGGGTAGTGACGACATGCCCTCAGTCTTTTTCTAATCCCTGGATCTCTTGCCTTTTGAGCTACTCTGAACCTAGTGGCTGAAAGAGGTAACAAACAGGTTTGATCTACATTAGGGAGTTCAGTCTCTTTCAGATATGCAACTCTAGCTACGGCAGTTGCGTAGCTAGAATCGACTTATCTGCAATCAGCTTACCTGGCTGTCCACACAGAGGGAGGTCGATGGGAGAGTTTCTCCGGTCGACCTCCCTTACTCCTTGCAATATTGAGGAATCAACTGCTGCCTCAGATAGTTTGTTTTCACATGTCTCTACTAGGCACGCAAAATCAAACTCCAGAAGATCAACCCTGACGAGGTCGATATTCCCAGTAGTGTAGACATACCTTCAGATTTCCAGAAAGGTCAAATGCAACAGTTTGAACATTTTGATACACTCCAGAAAAGTACTGAAGTGGCAGAATGGCTGCTAGTAATCTTTTCCCTTTGTGCGTACATGCACACACAATATACGCAAATGATCTAATCTGCTTGGTTGGGGCAATCTGAGTTACGTTTCTGAATGCAGCTGCTCTCTCAGGCCTTCTAGCCTAAAACAAACAATGGCTAATCTCTAAGAATCGTTAGCAAACCAAATAGTAAACGTAACTAAATTGCAGGTAACCTTTGCTTTCTTAAGTGCCTTTTTTATTACTACCCACAAGGTTACTTAGTTTGAGAGAGAGAGAATATGAAGTTCATGCAAGAGCAGCTGTGATGAATGGGAGGGGCAATGTCCTTTTTTGGACATTCCAGCCAGGCAGTCAACCAGAGTCTTTTTACAGTGGTTCATTCTTTAGACTTAACCTTAATTGTCTTGCTTAGACTGCGGCTCCTAGAGTCCCCAGGTATGCAAGGGAAGCAGGAAGTAAGTTGGCAGGAGGCCAGAAGAGCCAATCATAACAGAGAGTGGGCTTTGGATTGGAAGCAGTGACCTTCCCATTCCTGTCTTTGTGATCAGAGCAGAGTGGGGCAGACATGAATGAAGCCAGGAGCCTAGGCGTGGAGAGTCCAGTGTCATCCATGCCTAGGGCAGGACTAAGTCTTGGCCCTGCAGATGTGCGAGTAGAAGAGGGAATGTTTAGTCACATGCTATCAAGTTATTTTCTTTATTTTTGTACTGGTTGGACTTCTCTGTGCTGAACACACATAACTACCCCCTTACACCGTAACATTCAAAACTGAATCTGAGGGAGGTAATTCTCTGTGTTTTTAATCCTTTTGTTTTTGTCTCTCTGTAACACCTAGCGATGAAGTAATGGTTCACCATGCATGTTTTCTTTGTTTTGTTAATAAAAATCACCTTTCTCTGCCCATAGTTTCACTTCTGTGTCCTAGAAGGCAGGAGGTTCAGTGTGCACATACCTAAGGCTGCATACCATACTACTTGGAAAAAAATTTTCCAAGCTTCTTGAGGGTACCCCACAGGAAGGAATTCCCAAATGCATTTTTCTAGGTTCTCAAGCTAAGTTTTGCATTTGACTGGTGGCAGTAATAGTAGTCCAAGGCCAGGGAATCTGTGACCTTAGAGAATTTTAACACAAGCCTTTAGAGGTGAGGTATTTTTCAAGTCTCTGGTAAGCCCCCCACCTTCTGCACTCGGAGTGACAGAGTGGAGAACAACCTTGACAGCAGCACTTACAGAGTGCAAACAGTATGCAATTTCCATGGCTGAGACCAATGCAGCAAATGAACATTTTCAAAGTGCAGATGCAGACACTAGTTATGATTGTAGTGCATTAGATTATCCCCTGATAATGGGTATCATTGTCATTTTCCTGAGATGTTTGGGCTGGCATTTTTCCTGTGAAAGATCAATACCTTTTGATTCTTGAAGAATGTGGTAGTGATTTTCACCTGATGATTTGATACGGAATGAGAAATATAAAGTGTTGTGGTTGACAGGAACTGGCATTCATTTTCTTTCCATTGAAGTCAGCCTCTAGAATGAAGAATTCCAACTGCCTAACAGTGCAGAACAACACAATGCAGTAGTTAGGCCAGAAAATAAGAATGCTGTGTCATATTGAAACTATTTTTTAAAACAGCCCTTCCCATCTGTTTACATCAGTCTGTCTCAGTGGTACTGGACACCTAGAATCGTTATCACAAGTGATTAACTGTAACAAGCTCTGGCACCGGGGAGCTGATGGGATGTGGGAAAACGCAGATGCTGGGCGAAACAAACATAGTTCAGGAAGATTCCAGTTGAACTGGATCTTAAACTTTAACTTGGATTGTGTGAGATTTGCACCTTTAACTTTGTTCTTAGACACCAAGGCGAGAACGTGTATAGAATGTGTAAAATAAACGTTCATTGGGTGGATAGTGGATTGTTTTATCTGTTCTAAAAAGCTTTTTTGCAAATCTTGAAAGACTAGGGTCCTTCAGCCCCTACCTGTCTGCAGTTGTTCTAGAACTGCTGCATCTGGTGGACCAGTTGTTTGGGTTGGGTTATCAGTGGGGTTTGCGCTCAACAGCTGGAAATAAGTTGGTTAGTCTAGTTGGCTCCTGTGCTTATTGCCAGACTGGGCTGGTTTCCAAGAGTACAAGAGTTGTATAATGGGGCAGGGGTTCTCAGACTTGTTTGAACTGCCACCCTCTTCTGATGATAGAAGAAAACTATGTGATCCCGGGAGGGGAGCAGGCAGAGAGACTGAAGCTTGAGTTTGCCCTAGGTGGAGGCCAAAGGCCTTCCACACCAGGCAGGAATGGGTGTGGGTGGTGGGGCTCATGCTTTGGCTTCAGCTCTAGGCCCCAGCAAGCCTAACACCAGCTTTGGTGACCCATAAAAACAAGTATCGGAGGGGTAACTGTGTTAGTCTGGATCTGTAACAGCAACAAAGGGTCCTGAGGCACCTTATAGACTAACAGAAAAGTTTTGAGCATGAGCTTTCGTGAGCACAGACTCACTTCATCAGATGCTGGTCTTGGAAATCTGCAGGGCCAGGTATAAATAAGCCAGAGCAAGGGTGGGGATAACAAGGTTAGCTCAGTCAGCAAGGGTGAGGCTTACTACCAGCAGTTGATCTGGAGGTGTGAACACCAAGGGAGGGGAAGCTGCTTCTGTATTTAGCCAGCCATTCTCAGTCTTTGTTTAAGCCAGAGCTGAGGGCATCAAATTTGCAGATGAATTGTAGCTCAGAAATTTCTCCTTGGAGTCTGGTGCTGAAATTTCTTTGCTGTAGGATATCCTGAGCTACAGGATATCTGCAAAATTTCTGAGCTACAATTCATCTGCAAATTCGATGCCCTCAGCTCTGGCTTAAACAAAGACTGAGAATGGCTGGCTAAATACAGAAGCAGCTTCCCCTCCCTTGGTGTTCACACCTCCAGATCAACTGCTGGTAGTAAGCCTCACCCTTGCTGACTGAGCTAACCTTGTTATCCCCACCCTTGCTCTGGCTTTATACCTGGCCCTGCAGATTTCCAAGACCAGCATCTGATGAAGTGAGTCTGTGCTCACGAAAGCTCATGCTCAAAACTTTTCTGTTAGTCTATAAGGTGCCACAGGACCCTTCGTTGCTGTTACATAAAAACAAGATCACTGACAACTTTGGGACGGGGGTATAGCAGGTGGATACAAACTCATCAAACTTGTAGGGTGGACCTGCAGAGAAGAGCATAAAACCACTGTGGAAAAAAAAAAACTGTATTGCGGCTCTCTTTATGCTTTTTCTGTTCTCCAGTGTGCCAACAAGGTGTAACATATATCATCTAGACACGCATAGTAACAACGCTGAGAAGGATCGTGGAAGGACCCTGTAGCTTCAAGTAGACTTGACGATCTGAAAGCTATTACAGATACACATCCTATCATAATAACAGAGAGGAAGCCATGCTAGTCTATGCACTATCAAAACAAAAAGCAGTCAAGTAGCACTTTAAAGACTACCAAAATAGTTTATTAGGTGAGCTTTCGTGGGACAGACCCACAAGTGTCCCACGAAAGCTCACCTAATAGACTATTTTGCTAGTCTTTAAAGTGCTCCTTTGCTTTTTGTTTTGACATCCTATCATGTGCCTCTCTGTCCATCACAACTGACTAAGATAGTTCTGTTTCAGGACTTCTCCCCATCTCATTCCCTTTATGGTCGAAATCTTTCTGTTCCATTTGAAGGCAATAGAAGCACACTAATTCACATGGACTGGGCATCTCATTACAGATAACTGGATTTTGCATATCATCTCTAAAATAAGCACCCGGTAGGCAAGAATTAACAAAATGTTCATGTAGTTAACCAATTCTGCTTTAGTTTTAACTACATCTGGTAATACTTCGCAGCAGAGGGACAGCTGAACTGGAACGCCTGATCCAGCCTTCTGCAATTTGAGGAAAACCAGATCCTCCTCTGAATGTCAAAGCTCATGTTTCTTCTTCAAAGTCAAGCTGGCAACAGACTTCACTGGGCCCTGGGCAAGGTGTGCAAAGGGAGGCTTGGCCTTGGAAGGGGAGGGCTCTTAGGTGGAAGGGGCAGGGCTAGAAGCAGCTGGCCGTCATCCCCTCCCAGGCCACGTTTTGCCTCCTGGACTGCATGGCACCTATCCCAGTCAGCCAGACCACATCACGCCTCCCAGACTGCATCGTGCCTACCCCATTCAGTCCTCAGCAACTCCTGGACCACATTGCACTTCCCAGACTGCATTGTGCCTACCCCAGTCAGTTCCCACACCATGCCATGCAGGGCTTCGAAGGCAATTTAAAAGGCCTGGGGCTCTAGGGCCTGCTGCTGCTGCAGTAGTGCTAGCGGTGGCTTGAGCCGTGGGTCTTTTCAAATTGCTTGACCCTGGGGCAACTGCCCCCTTGGCTCTCCTCCCACCCTCCCTCAGTCAGCGGCCCTGTTCACGGTGCCCTAGTTTAGACGTGTTACAGGATCCTATCTACAAGTAAGGGAGTCAGAAAAATAAAACCTGCTAGCCCTCTGCTATTCAATCTCTGCCAAAACATGGGGAGAGGACTTCCCCCCCAGCACCATTTTCTATGTTAAAGTAATGGGGACCCCATGTTAGCAATGTTCTGCTGTAATCAGGACCATAGGCCAACATGCACCAAAGGCATTTAATAAATAAAAGTACTAAGCGTATGTAGACGGTTTGATATCAATATTTTAATTGTATACTAAGTGAGTCCATTTAAAGTGGATGTAAATTATACATTGATTATCAATCAGTTCATATCTCTACAACACTCCATTCTAAAACACTTTGTAAAGTACATTTCATTTGCTGTTGAAAAGCTGGTATTTTTAGCATGAGATGCTTATTGCTCCATGTTATGGGATAATAACTACACTCCATTTTTTATTTTCCTGACTTAAAGTGGCATTTAATTTAAAAAGCCCAGGTGTAATGAACTAGAAGCAATGGTTGCTGGTAGCAATCCTTGTTTCTTTTCTCACAATAAGACTTTGTGGAACTGCTCGGCTTCATGCTTTTAACACTGCAGGAATCCACAGAGAAACCTTCTTGAACAGCAATGTAGAGTAGATGTGCCCAGTGATGGGACTAGAGTAAGAGGACTTATTTCATTGGAAAGCCGTGAGAACTTCTCTCTCGTCTAACTAATGGAACTAACAGCCTCTCCTGAGTAGACTGTGTACATTGTCTGGACTGTAGTACTTTTTACACAGACTTCCTAAGTATTTAAGATGATTCAAAGCTTTGTAAATGAGATTAAGTTATAACCCTCTTGCATATTAATACCTCTCATTTCAAAGGAGGAGAGAGTTCTAGTTCAGCCTGCTAATCAGCTTTAGGCTTCCTGTTTCCTGAATCTTTACAATATGGCATTTCACGGTGAGGCCTTTGAGAAATGCTTTGGGAGAAATAGCAAACACAAAATGTATTTATTCCAAAGCAACCATAATGATGCCAGGCTCTTGATAAAATAGTCTGTTTCATTTTGAAAATATCATTTCGTACTCCGAACAAGCTGGCCGTACAGCCTGAGCTAATTGTATTGTTCTTGGGTTCCACCTACCGTCAGGTCAAAATGTGGCTCTTCTCCACATGGCTTTTCCCAAGAATATTCCTTCTTCCTGAGTCCTGTTTTGATGGTGCTAATGGTTAAGTAACAGGCCCTTGGGCAAGTCATGTGATTTGAGTCAACTACTTTCTGAGGCAGATTTATTATGCCTGTTTCAAGGGTGGAGTTGAGAAATGCATTATTCTGTTGGAATGCACTGCTAAAATATACAAATGCAGAATCCCATATTTGGAAACCACAGCGAGTAGCTAGAATGGTGGTACTCTGGTTGTTCTCCATTGAATGTTCTTCTGTGGTGAGATTTTGATTGGTTGGCTTTGTTGTGAACTATTCCCCTTATATTCAGTGCCCCTATTATATCATACAAACACATGAGTAGGAAAATACATCTGATGTTGATCTGATGCAGTGGGTCCATCCCTCGAAAGCTTATCACCAAATAAATCATTTTGTTAGTCTTTGAAGTGCTAAATTTCTGTTGTTTCGTTTTGTTAGAATACAGACTAATGCAGCTACCGCTCAGTTACGAGTAGGAAAGGTTGCTTATAACCATTAGTTTCATACATCTGATGAAGCAGGTCTTTGCCCACAAAAGCTTATGCTCCAAAATATTTTAGTCTATAAGGTGCCACAGGACTTCTTGTTGTTCTCGAAGATACAGACAAACACGGCTACCTCTGTGATACTTATAACCATTATTGTTTTTCAATTACATAATAGTTTTGGGCTGGGAGAAGAAAATGAAAAGCTTGGATGCAAAACTACTAGAGTCCTTCTTGCACACTGCAAATATATCTTGAAAGTCTAGGATCTCTCTAAGGCAGAATTGCATAATACTGTTAGGCAATATTTAAAGCCCTGTTCACAATATCACAGGGCATAGTGCACAATGCAACCCTTAGCTATCAAAACGTACTTCTCGGTTGCATGTCTTTGTGCCTGTTTGGGGGTTTATTTGTTTTTACCAAAAATGTGAAATCTTTCTGTTAAGGATTCAGTTCTCACAGGGCTTTGTAACCATTCCGGTTTCCCACATGTTGCTTTCAGTCAATGTGGCTTTGTCAAATGCAGTCTGGTTGCCAGAGCAACGGAGTTGTTAACACCAAAGCTGTCATTGCTTGAAGGCGGGGAGTGGGGGAAGGCGGGTTTCTCTGGCTCAGCTGTCTCTCCACCCTAGCAGCCCCTGCTGGAGCCACACCACAGTACAAGGTCTCCATTGTCTTTGTGAGGAGTAGAAGCCCTTTTATTTTGTTCTCTTCCCTTTCCAATCAATTTACAATCAAACTTTGACGTTTGGAAGGGTGGGGGAAGGGAAGCAGCTTGACACGGGTCTGATACAGTGAAGCATCCCTGTACTTTCAGATCCTCTTTTCTCAAGGATGCTGCTGCTGTTGTGTTTGAAAGAAAGTTGTGTGAACACAAAAGCACTTGCACATATACAGAGCCTGCAGTACTCGGTTTGTATTTATAACTAACATGACACATGGACATGCTGTCCTCTTTCCCTGTAGCTCACAGCTTATTTTTTTTTAATGTAGTGTGAAAAATGATCTGTCCCTTCACTCTGCTGTAATACAGGAGCAAGATGACACTCAAAGAATTTAAAGGGTATTGGAGTTTCAAAGGACTGGGACTCCAGATTTCCTTAGGTCCCTTGGAAAACCCATCCTTAAATAACAAGTTACTTTATTAATATCTAGTGAACCTGTGGAACTCTCTATTTTAAAAAAGTCAGTGGGATCAATGCAGGCAGGATTTTAAAAGGGACTGGGTCAGATTTATGAACCTTAATGAATGTCTCAGAGGGGTAGCCGTGTTCATCTATAGCGTCACAAAATAAGTGTATCTCTGCAAGCAAGTTGTCTAAATTTTCATGTATTGAAACTAAAAAAATGGTCTTGTGATCATGCCCATGCTTTAGGGAAGTAGTTGGTTGTCCCTCTCTTCCTGCTGCTAAATATAGCACCTGAGCAAGTGTTGTGTCTTGTTAGCCAAAGAGAGAGAAGTGGAGCTAGGCCTTGAATTGAGAAGTGGTTTGGACGTGATTAATGACAGTCATGTGCATAAAGTTACGCAAGTGTAAGAGCTTATCCACAGGGAGAAGTTATTCCGGGATAAGGTAGGAAGCAAATCTAAAGCACATCAGCTATTACAAAATAGCTCCCTGGATGTGACACTCCTGTTGATATAAGAATTAGAGAACAAGACTGGAAAAAAGGCACTTTTATTCCGGAATCTTAGTATTCATGCTGGGAGCCTTTGCAGAAAAGCTATTTTAGTCAGTTTCCTCATGTAGCCACAAGGTAGGTGTTTGCAGGATCAGGGACCTGGAGTCATCCTATTGGATCCAGCATGGTTACTATGCTACGCCTGGAGCATTGTACTGGCCTCATTTTTTTTTTCCTTTTAAAAATAATCTTTGTTTTGGGTGCTCTTTCTGCTACTTTAAGCTTTAATGGAAAGAAAAAAAAGCTACAGTCTGGTAATTGCTATTAAAATTACATTTAACCAGGTGTTTGAAACGGAGTAAAACCAGCTGGTTTAAAATATTTATGTGTAAATTTCAAATACATGATGAAATCAGACTGCACCCAAATGGACATGAGGATGTAATGTCAAATAAGTTGTCTTTCTTCACATGAGTAGTTGAAACAACACAGAAATTGTATAGCCATTTCTTGCCTTCAGGTGTATTTTATTACTGTATCTGCATGTTACTTTCTATCACATAACTTATGTGCAGTAGAAGTCCTCAGTCTATGTTACACAAATACCCTGGGTAGCAAAAGGGAATGTTACGCTGGAGTTGTTGTTTCACAAAGTAAAACCTGTTGAAGGAGCAACTGGGTTGAGTCTCATTAGGTTCTTCATTTTACAATATTGGGTAGTAGACAGGATTTCCAGCACCAGAGAGATGGACAGAGAGTGGATGACCTGGGGGAGGCTTGGCACCGAGCGGAATAGTCTTTTAGCTGTGTAATAACTTTCTCTAGGTGCTAACATGCTGTTATTAAAGGCCGTTTGAAGGTGGAGTGAGTTTTTTGTGGACACTTGTAAGACAACTGCATTTCAGAAATCCTGGTTGTCAGGCATAACTTTGTTTTGGCTGGTGGTGTAACTGCCTTGACTTGCACTGGAGCTGCAAAAATTGGGTGTTATGCTGAAGATGAGAAAATAGTAACCTCTTGCTGGAATCGGTTGGAGAAGAAAACATTAATATTCATTATTGATAAGAGTTAAAAGAGATGAACTGAACCTTTCACACCTCTGAGCTGTCTAAATCATTGGTGTGGGGGATGTGGGCGGCAAAAACAGTTTCAGCTTTATAAACTGGTGCCCAAAAAGCCAATTCATGTGCAAGAAGAACATGGAAGAATGCTCAGAATTGTGGGTTCAATAAAATCTCAAAATCGTTTGAGTAAAAATACCCCCAACTTCCACACTACCCTCTCCGCCCCAATACGTGGCAACGTCATATTAGTGTCGTCGTAGCCTTGTCAGTCACAAGAGCTGTGTATTTCTGGCAGACTTGCCTCTCTCACTGAGGCTACTATGCCTACACTAGACATAGAAGTCGACCACAGAGATGCAATTTTAGCTATGCCGGTTGCGTAGCTAAAATCGACATATCTATGCTCGGCTAACTTGTCTTTCTTAATGGGGAAGAGTTTCTCCTGTCAACCTTCCTTACTCCTCACATCTCGCGAGGAGCACAGGAGTCGACTCTAACCTCTGAAAGCTGGATGTGATGCACATGTGAAATCAAATCCCAGAAGATCAAACTCGGAGTGGATCGATCTTCCCCAGTAGTGTTGATGTAGCCTAATAGAGGTTGGTCCAAATAAAGATACTACTTTACTTGTCTCTCTAGAACTGCACAGTATAATTTGGGTTATACACTTTTATAGTCTTCAGTCATTTTTTTTTAAATCCTTTTTACATGTTTGTGTGTATCCTGTAATGGGGCTGGAAGGCGTAGGAAAAGTATTAGGAAGGACAGGGTGACATAGAGAGGAGCAGTGGTCCGACACTGGAAAGAAGGTATTAAGGTAAAGTGAGAGCAGGCCAAGTGAAGGTTCATTCACAATGGGATGTGAAAGTGCTGAGTGTGTCTTTTTTCTCACATGTCAGTTTTTGCACAGCTAATGGTTCTGAGATCTGTGGTCCCCAAATGCTGCTGATGTTAGTATTGGAAAGATTGAGGGGAATTGTGTGTATTTGGTTTGCTTCTTCTTTGTTTATATTGCAGTATACAATTCATTTCAAGCCTTTGGGGACAGTGTCCTTATCCTAAACAACGTCATTTTGTAACAAAACTACAACACTGTGTATGTCCTGTGTACAGGAATTTCAACCCTTTCTTAAGCAAGCTGCAAAACACATAGCCAGTCACCTCTGACTGGACACTGCCTGTCTCCTCCTCTCCCTGCTGCAGTTTCTTTCTGTGTCAGTCTGCAGTGCTGATTCATTTCCAAAAGTCAGTCTGTTTCTAAGATAAAGCTGTTGGTCTGGAAGAAGGTGAAAGAGGAGCAGGGATGGGGTGCTGGGGCGGGCCAAGTGTAGATACATCGACTTTTAGCTTCGCAATTGGCGTAGGTAAAATTGCATCTCTGTGGTCAACTTCTATGTCTAGTGTAGATGTAGCCTCAGTGAGAGAGGCAAGCCTGCCAGAAATATGGAGCTCTTGTGACTGACAAGGCTACAATGACACTAATATGACATTGCCACGTATTGGGGGTGGAGAGGGTGGTGTGGAAGTTGGGAGTATTTTTATTGAAACGATTTTGAGATTTTATTGAACCCAAAATTTTGAGCATTTTTGCATGTTCTACTTGCATATGAATTGGGAAGGTAGATATAGCACTAGTGTGCTTAGAGCAGGGGTTTGCAACCTGCGGCTCTTCAAGGACTTCTTTGGGGCACCTGGCACTATAATTGCAAAGTAAACAAACAAACAAAAAACCCTCTTGATTATTTTTGATAAAAGGTGAATGGCTAAAAGCCCAAAAATGAACAACTCATATCAAAATAGCAAACAATATGTGATCTTGAAAGGTTGACTAGTTCCGCCTAGCATCCTCCAGAGAGAGCGAGAGAGAGAGAGAAGGTTTGGGAGTGGAAGTCAGGAACACAGTGGTACAAACACACATGGAAAGTGTGAGGAAATAGAATGTGTAAAAAGTTTGTGAATGTCCAATGGTGAACATGTATCACATTACAAATCAGCGTGTGCATGCTGTTCTTAAAATAGGGGTTATAAAAAGTATGGTTTGATCTCATTTTTTAGGGACCATCTCATATTCCTGTGCATTGTGGCTCTTGATGCTTTTTACTGAATTTGAAAAAATGGCTCTTCTTGCTATTTTGGTTGCTGATCCCTGGCCTAAGGACTGATCTAAAGTCACATCTTTTATTCTAAACCTAGCTGGTAGAGCTGCAGCAGCAGCTGCTTCAGAAAATTGCAAAATGCTTTTTTAAGTGATAGATTCCACTGACGTGGATGGACCATCCACTCTCATTCTCTTGGGCATGATGTGCTGTGGAATCAGCAGAACACTCCCATTATAGCCATGTTAACAGAGGCAGACTGTCTGACTGGTGCAGCTGCAACTCCCTCTCAACAGAGCTGAGGTAATATTTCACACTAGGCAAGTGACCGGAGGAGGAAGCTGCTAATGAGGTTTATTCTGTCTGTGCAGGAAAAGGATCACAGGGACAAATCAAATTGGGGGAGGAGAAGAGTCACCGACAGATCATCAAACAACATGTCATGAGACTCACTAAGTTGATTACTTACTCACTGCAGGTTCTCTCCCTGAATCTAAATGGTAGAGGTCATTTTCAACACTGAGATGTTCCACACCTTGTAAAAACCACCTTCTTTCCTGACACTGTTAGGAACACACACACACACACACACACACACACACACACACACACACACACACACACTTTTGAAATGAAAGTAATTTTTTCAATGTAAATATAAATATTCTTAATGCATATGAAATTATTAGAATTGTGTTATATGGTTTTCGGTAAAATACACTGTGGGCTTGGGAGGTGCCCAGAGACTACCCCTACAAGGAGAACAACATGGGAGATAACCAACACCCAGTTGGGTGCTGTTGAACAGACATCACCAGCTATCGTCTAGCAACAGGACTACAATGCAGTGACTCACCTGCATGAGGCCTCATTGCATGGAATTGGTCAGCCTTGTCTGAGGACTCAGCAGTGCCCACCATACATCCCTGGACTTGTATTTTATAGGCACACAGACTAAAGGTATAAAAACCAAACACAGAGGCCCATTTTGGGCCTTTCTTCTTCACCCATCTGTGCTGCAAGCAACCAGGATACTGAGATGACTGACGATTCCAATGGAAAGGATTGGCCCAGATTTCAAGGGTGAAATCTGTGTACACTCATCCCTTGTTTAACAAGTACTTTACTAATGAGTGCTTGCTAAAACGAGGAACATATATACCTACCTTTATTCACTATATGAGTGAACTTCCCCCACTTATATAAGCGGGGTCCCTGGCCAGGGGTGGGGAGAACTGCAGCCCCACGGCTGGAGCAGAGCCAGCTGTACAGTCCCAGGTGGCAGGTAGGGAGACCCAGAGCCCCGCAGCTGGAGCCTTCTCCCTCCCTTCCCTTAGACATGCAGCTGTCTGATAGCCCTTAGGCTTGGGGAAGAAAGGGAGGAGGCTCTTAACCTGGTTCCTTCCCCTGCAGTGGGGGAATGTGAAACTGACCAGACATGAGCTGATCAGTTTCTGGCCCTGCAAGCCATGGGGAGACTGGAACCAGCCTGCACCTGGTTCCCAGCTCCTGCCACTCTGTGACCCAGGAAACTGACCAGCCTTGGTGGTTGGGTTGCAGGAACAACCCCTGGTTAACCTGAGAGTTTACTGTATTAGACTCCCCACCTGCCCTGCAGACCTCACCCTCTGCCAGGTTTTAACACGCCCACAGGCTCAACCCCCACCCCCAGCAGCCCTAAACTGCCCCCAGTCTTAGACCCCCCCTTGCCTCCCTCAACAGCCCCAACCTTAGACACTCCTCCTCCCGCAGCTTCTTCACCGGAGCTGCTAGGCTGGGTGGCTCCCTCAGCCCTCCTGCTCACAGTAATTAACTCAAGTGTTAAGGTTTTAGCACCTAGGCATAAGGTAATTGCTATCCCTAGTGATAGAGAGAGCTGCTGGAGATGGCAGCTATCTCTGTTGAAGCAGCTATGTCTATTGATAGATATCTGCCTGAGGCAGCAGTGTTAAGAAACTGCAAATGGCTTCCTTAACAGCCACATGCAGCTGGGAACTGCCCAGCTGGCAACCTTCAACAAATCTAATGGGACCCATAGGTTGGGAATCTCTGCTCTACATACATACACAACATCCTATTTCTGGTGCCATACTAGCCAAATACATCAGAAAAGTACCTAAACTCAACTGGTTTATGTCAAGTTACAAGCACTTGGAACAAATTGGAGACTTTTACATGTATTTTAATGGGAATTTAGTGTCGCTCTTATGAGTTTTCACTTACGAGCAGAAATTTGGGAACCAATTGTGCTTGTATAGTAAGGGGTGGGTGTACTATGGACCACAACGTCCAGTGTGGTGAGAAAAAGGGCGTGATCTAGTTGTGGCCCAGTTTCATAGGGTTGAGAGTTTAGACTGCGTGTTTATATTTTCTTTTCTTTTAATAACTACTCTGACTTCTTGCCTGTCACTTGTAGGTACTTCACATCTGTCTTTTTCAGTCAATAAACTTCTTCTACAGTTTACCAGTGAGTTTGATGTGACAAATGGACCTCAGGCATCTGTTAATGAGTATCTGTAGCTTGCTATTTGAAGACTGTTTAGTACTCCAGGTCTTGCATCCATACGAGAGCACACTCTTCACATTTGTGTTGAAGATCCACAGTTTTCATCTTCACAGATATTATCTGTGAATTCCATATGGCACGGAGAGTCTTGAATGCAGCTGTTGCCTTCCGTATCCTGGCACTGATATCCTTGTCTGTTCCTCCCTCTCTGCCCATAATTCTCCCCAAGTAGGGGAACTGCTCTACATCTTCCAGGTCATCCTTTCCTAGTGTGTGTGTTGGACTGATTGATCCTCATTGTCTTTGTCTTTCTTCTTGTTAATGCTCACTCCAGTGATTGAAGCAGTTTTGTCTATGTTGTGACCTTTTCTTCCATGCTCTCATGTTGGTGTTCTGCACTCCCAACAGTATGCTGAAGGATTTTTTCAAGGCACCATTGTGAACAACTTGGCATGTTGAGGGTTCGTACGCTGGACAAATCAAGTTAATAATTTTGGATGGGATGCTGTGGTGTAGCAGCAGTTTCCACAAAGTGTCTCTATCAGTGCTGTCAAAGGCTTTTTTAAAGTCTACGAAGGTTATGTACAGGGGCGAGTTCCCTCAAGCGACTGTTCTTTGATCACTCTGAGAGTTCCTTACTTAATTCTTTTTTGAATCCAGTTATACTTTTGGTCTTTACAACATCCCCAGGCAACAAGTTCTATAGGTTGACTCTGCGCTGTGTGAAGAAATACCTCTTTTAGTTTGTTTTTAATTTCATGGGGGGGATGACCACTGATTCTTGTGTTTGTGTGAATTTCTCCACATCATTCATGTTTTTATAGCCCACTGTCATGTTCCCCCTGAGTACGCAATTTTCCAGACTGTCCCAGACTTTGTAATTTCTCCTCCTATGAACTCTGTTCCGTACCCCTAGTCATTTTGTTGCCCTTCTCTATATCCTTTCAGTTTCTTTATTGGGTGACCAGAACTGCATGTAGTATTCCAGGTGTGAGCACACCATGGATGTGTATAGGAGCATTGTATTTTCTGTCATTGTCCCTTTCCTACGGTTCCTATTCTGTTAGGTTTTTTGACTGCTCATTGAGCAGATGTTTTCAGAGAACTATCCACAATAATTCCCAGAATCTTTCTGTCTTGAGTGGAATGGCTAATTTAGATCCCATCAGTTTGTGTGTACAGTGGGAATTATGTTTCCTTATGCGCATGATTTTGCATATATCAACATTGAATTTCTTCTGCAATTTTGTTGCCCGGTTATCTAGTTTAGTGAGATCCCTTTGTAACTCTCCGCAGTCAGCTGTGGATTTAATTATCTTGGGTAAATACCTCCTCTTGTGCTTTATTGTTAGGACACAGACCATAATTATTCAAGATCATGCTCTTCCAAGTCGTAGGTGACTCTGAAACAGGTAATGCCATTTTTGACAGAGTGCCACTGTCCCTCCTGTTTTGCCTATTCTTTCCTTCCTAAATAGGTTATAATAATTGATTGTAGTATTCCAATTATGCAAATCATCCCATCAGGTTTCAGTCTCACCACCTAGATTGAATCGATGCTCCTAAATGAGCAATTTCAATTTCTTTTGTTGGTTAACCATGCTCCTAGCATTAGTGCAAAGGCAATTAAAGAATTTGTTCTTTTCATATCCTGTGGTTCTTTGATTAATATTGTTCTCAACATCTTGATTTTTGTGTTAAATGAGCGCTCACACCTCCCCTCTTCACTCTCCCAATTTGTTGTTTAAATTCTGTTTTGGCTAGCCCAACCAGCTGGCCCCTGAAAAGATTAGGGGTATGTCTGCGCTTACCAGGTCAAAGGGTTGATCTCCCAGTGTTCGACTTTGTGTGTCTAGTAAAGACGTGCGAAACTGATCTCTCTGGGGTCCGCGCAGTCAACCCCCTGTACTCCTGCTCTTGCAAAGAGTAAGGGAGGTTGACTGCAGAAATGCTCCCTTCGACCTCCCTCAGTGAGGACAGACCTCACAGTTGACTGCAGATACATCAATTCTAGCTATGCAGTTGCTGTACTCAGAATTGTGTATCTGCAGTCGACTGTAAGGTCTTATGTAGACCAAGTCTAGTTCCCTTATTGAGGGGAAGGCCATCCAACTATGCGGCTCTCTCTCCCCATAGAAGGTGGATCAATGTTCTACAAAAGCAAAGCCCTTTACTGTGCACCACTTAGCTAGCCAGCAGTTCACCTTCTAAAATTCCCCCTTTGTTTGCTTCTGAGCTCCCTGAAGTCATGAGCAAGAGACCTGAAATACAGCATCATTAGTGCTGATACAAACCATCACCAGTGGCTCCTTCCTACTTTGGAAGCCTACCCAGTCAGAGAGGGCTCTTGTTCCAGATCTGGGACGCTGGCACATCATGCTGTTTTCCATTTGTCCCTTGCAGAATGTTCCGTCAAACCTTCTGCATCCTGACTCTCCAGCAAGGAGCATGTGTCTTCCTTGGACAGCTGAAGGCAAGTTTCAAATTTCTTACAGGCTGACCCCAGCTGCCACCCAGGGAAGCGTCTCTATTCTTTTGGACCAGCTGGGCCTTGAGAAGTATCTTCTACTGTTTCCCTGGGGAAGACCTGGTATTGTTTGGAAATTTTAGCAGTATGGAATTCCTCCTGATCATCTTCTCTTTGGTGGCCACAGCCTGCCCATTCTCGTCTGTCTCCAGCTGCGTAGAACTTATTGCCATTTACGGTCACAACACTGTGTAGTGTTTTTCCATCCTTTCCCCTTCCTTCCTCTTCCCTGCCCTGACTTGGAGTGATGGAAAGAGAGCTAAGAAGCAGCAGCAGGGGGCAGGGTAAGCTGCAGAGAGCAGCACATTGGCGAGAGACCAGCAGAATGAAGTAGGCAACGGAAGGGAGCAGACCAGTGCGCTGGACTGTTAACCCTCTAGAGAAGGGAGCTGAGCAGTGGGGGAGCATTGAGCCTGCAGGGGCCCAGTCAGTGGGAGACCCCAGTCCAGTGGAGACCCAGACAGTTGGAAACCAACCAACAGGAATCAGGTTGTTCTCCTTTTATCTCCAGTCCTGTGAGAAAGATACTTTCCAAGCTAGTTGCCTATCTCAAATGTGCTCCCTCTCTTTCTCGGTCCTCTGCTGCAGATAATGTCAGCACAAGGGATCTGTTGAGTGAGTTTAGCTCAGGAAAGAGCCTTGTTACGAACCCGCTGCCACCCTTTTCCTCCTGTTGATGAAGGTTCTTGGTCTGGGGAGAGGATTCAGGGTGGGGGTGGATGGTTGTGTGGCAGTTTTCTGGGGACTACAGGGTTTCTGGTAGCAGCTAATGAGGGTGTCTGAAGGACCTGCCAGTTGAAGTAGCTAAAGCACTTTCTAGAGTCATGGTATATCAGGGATGGCACTGAGCTGTGACATCATGCTCAGGACAACCAGAGTATGGGCCACTGTTACCCCTCTCTGCCTCAGTCAGGGAGAGATTTTTATTTTGCTGAGCTGCATGTGAGCTCCCTGAGACACCAGTCTGTCTGTCTTGATGAGAAACTCTTCTGGACTCGATCAGTCCAACTGAACCTTGCCTTGCATGTCACAGCCAGCAAACCCACACCCCCCAGCGACATCTCTCTGCGGGGTCCAGTCCCTTGCACCGTGAAACTCCCAGAATTGGTCCCGTTTACTGCCTCCTGAGAGACGCAACATGCGGAAGCCTGTCAGCTTAGCCGAGGACTTGCCGAATACACGGCACAGAGGTGGTTATGTAATAAAACAAGAGTAAGTTTGTTAGCAAAGAATGGTTAAGCAGGTTTCTCACTCACATCAAGATTCCAGCAGTTCTAGCCTTTTAGAGCAGGAGGATCCAGGTTCAGAGACACAAAGGTTCCCTACCCTGTTGTCCCCTCCATGATGGATCCCTGAAAGATCTTTTTCGCTCCTTTGGTATTAATTCAGAGTCAATCATTTCTGCCTCAAAAGCCAGGAATTCTTCCTTGTATTCAGAGTCTGTCCTTCACAGTGATTGTTAAATGGTCTTCTCCCCTGCTCGTGTAGCTTCATTGTTTTGTTCAGAAGTACATGTGCACATGTAAGGCATAGATGGCTACCTGTAACCAAGCTGGCCAAATGCGTAAATACATAGTCCTTTGTTAGGGGCAGGCTGAGCACATGTTTTGCCTCCCAAAGCACTGTAAGAACATATTCCCAGCACACGTTTATATCACTTTGAACACAACCCATAAACTCATCACATAATGATTTTTGGGACCAGCTTGTCACCAGTTTACATATATCTTGCTTGATGCCTTTTGATATCTGTCTACCTATAGGTATATATAAAATATTACGACAACAGTGTGTTGGAACAGCGTCTGTCAGGCCTGACATGCGTTATACAGTGTGGGACGTGACCCCTGTGTCTGTTAGCACTGATGGGTTCCCAGGGTCGCAGGAGAAAGACAACCACTAACATGCTGCCTCTTCAAGGAAACTGTGGGGTTGTGGAGATGAATGCTGGCAAACCGAAGCAAATGTCCAAGTTAAAATCTAACACCTCCTTACAGAGCAATGACGTGGAAGGCATTAGAACCGCTTGATGGAATGCTGCAAATAAAGTATCTGCTGAAATAATGTGTGTCTTGTGTTACTGCGGTGGAAATGAAAAAGGTGGATAATCAAAGTGGAATATCAAGAATTGCAACAGAGCCTCATGTGGATAGTCCCAAGAGCAACATATTTAGATTTCAAATTGGGGGTCACCTCTCTCACTGCTTGCAAAGGGCCTTTTTGGATGAGGGGAGAGAGCACACGTTTCAGAGACATGGCACTCTCAGATTGCTCACATCTGCACTTTCAGCAAAGGACATTGAGGAGACAGTTTTTCAACTGAAGCAGGTAATCTCAGAGAGATCTGGAACCAAGGATGAAACAAGATGGAATTTTTTTCTTTCTTCATTGGATGAACTGTAACCATTTAGAAGATGCTATGGATGGAGGACGGGCAGCAGAGGCAGGACTAGAACCTGGAGAATGACCTTTTCCCTGATAGCAAATGCCATACTCGAGTCCAGTGCTGCATAAAAGCCCCACCAGTCTGCAAAGCGGAGAATACGTCCAGTGTGAGAAGAGGTCTAATGCTACTTTGAGTTAAAATGACTTGAATCCCTAGGACTTTATGATGGTGCAGTTGAACTCCCTAGATCACTTCACTTCAAGCCTCTGAGCTATTACTGTAGTTGACTGTGAAAAGGAAACTGGGTGGCTATTAGTAGCTACATTCATTTCTTGCCTCTCTTAAGTTGGCACTGGAAGGCGTTGCCTCGATAGGTGGTAGAATCTCCGTCCCTAGAGGTTTTTAAGCCCCAGCTTGCCGAAGCCCCTGGCTGAGATAATTTAGTTGGGGTTGGCTCTGCTTTAGGCAGGGGTCTGGACTTGATGACCTCCTGAGGTCCCTTCTAGCCCCAGGCAGGATTCTATGATTCTGTAAGTTCCATGCACAAAGAACTTGGGGCTGTAGCAGACACTGCCAGCAAATGGTGCCAAACACATGGCAAAAGGCACATTCACACCAAACATTGATGTGGAGGGGTTGTTGCAGTACAGCACAATGTTCATGTGTTACTTTGTAATACAGGTTAACTGTTAAAATGCATTTGCAGGTCAAGTCTGTATCATGCAAGAAATGAAATGTTACCTCCATCCAGGTGAATGAAGGGTTTACTGCTTTAACCTAAAAATCAGCTGACTGTTTGTGTTCATAGGCAAACACCAATCCCAATGAATGGATTATTGGAAGAGTGTCAATGAGCTGATAGTGTGTTAACACACCAGAACATGGATGTCTTTTCAGTACTACTGGGCATGCACAGTCATCTTCTGACATGTGTATTGACACGTGCTGTGCTGTAAATCTGATCTTATTTCCCATCTCTGTGCACTCCAGGTCAGTGTAAGGCATAATGCACCTCCTAAATGTCATACTTTTCAGGTCTAGTTAGGTCTATTTAAAGCCTGGCCTTGGAGAGACGGCAAGGTATGGCTGTGTGAATAGGGAGCACTGAAATCTGTGCTAATAGTCAGCTTGTAACCATCTCGGCTGCCCAGGTGTACTACATTGATTCAGTCTATCTCCAAGGAGAATAACAGAAGACAAGTATTTTTCAGGTATGGCCTGATTCCTTATTGTTGGGATTTATAAATTGGCAGTAGTGGTATTTTGTTTTTGTCCTGTGACACAATTTATTTCAGTTTCCCGAATAGGGCCATAAGTGAAAAGTATAATTATTTCAGATGTGATTTTAAATGGCCTTTTCCCAGGACATTGGAGTGGACCTGCAGTTGAGGTGGTTTGATTGCAAAGCACAATTTACTGTACATAGACGCTCACTTTCTCCTGCCAGAAAACAGGCTGCAGTCAAAACAGTGGTGCTGTCAGGCCAAACAGGCTAGGACATTGGCTGGCACAGTCTTCTAGGCTGGGTCTACATTAGAGTTTTGTTGACAGAAGGGGCCTTCTGTCGACATAACCCAGGGAGCATCTACGTACTTAAATGAGCCATTTCCACCTTGACTGAATAGACCTTGTCAGCTCTGGCCCTCCCTTTTACTGGGACCCCACTCTTTAAATACCCCCCAACCCCTCCCCATGTATCTGATGAAGCGGGTCTTTGCCCATGAAAGCTTATGCCCCAAAATATCTGTTAGTCTATAAGGTGCCACAGGACTTCTTGTTGTTTTTGAAGATACAGACTAACACGGCTCCCTCTCTGATACTAAACACTTAAAGCATTCTGTCGACAAAGTCTCGACTAAACTCTGCATTTGCCTCGACAGTATTATCCCTCAAAAATTCGAGGTATAACAAACTCTGGACAGAGCGCTGTCAACAAAAGTGCAGTGTGGACACTTCTGTCAAAGACAGGGCTTTCAGCTGCCTGTCAGCCCTCTTCGCAGAGCTGCCATTCCGCTTTATGGCATCAGAGGGCAGTGAAGCCTGGCAGATCTCTGTCGACAGAGCAAGCTTTGTGTAGATGTAATCTATTGACAGAGGTTCTGTCGAGATTACCCTGTTGACAATAACTTCTGTTGACAGATGCCTCTAGCGTAGACATAGCCCTAATGTTCTAGACCAGGCGTGTCCAACCCGCAGGCCGCATGCGGCCCTGGACAGCTAGTAATGCGGCCCCACAAGATTGTAAACTTTTAACATTATTATGTGATTTATATACATTAACTATATTATATATTTTATATGCAGCCCAAGACAATTCCTCTTCACTCAATGCAGCCCAGGCAAGCCAAAAGGTTGGACACCCATGTGCTAGACTTTAACTCCAGATCCTAGTTCAGATCCTGACTTTGGCCAGGTGGAAACGAGTTTGGTCATCAAGGCAACCTCATTTACACACACAGCTGGAGCAGGCTCAGAGCTCTCCATGATGAATGATCGAACATCTAAGCACAAGAAGTTCAGGTTAGGTTTTGTGGTCTGTCCCGTCATTCTGCATCCAGTCTGCTAAGGGAGAGGAGGAAGGCAAGTTTCAGATTACTTTGGTGTTAGCCAGTCTTTAACTATCTAGTATTGTTTGTGGAGTAGTGTTAATGGAAAGGTGACTGTCCCTGGCGGGGCTTTGAGACAGGGTTCTACCTGAATCGTGACTGTTGAGCCCAGCGGTGTGCTAGGTCACCAGAAGCATGTCACGCAAATAGTATGTCAGAAGTAAAATTGGCGCTGGGAAATGAAGATCTAGATCTGCCTAAACAAATTGTCTGTCTAAGAATTTTGTGGAAGGAAGAAAATTGTGGCTTATCTTATTCCAGTATTTAGAATAGCATAGGAACCATTTGTGGGTAGCTTCTTTTTTGGCTTATGGAAAATTGGAAACCTTTCAGCAGAGAGCTAAGATTTATTAACATTTGAATTTTTAAATGTTGGGAAATGAGGGCACTTGAGCTGTGAAGGTGCCTTCCTTCATTCCTTCCTATCCCACCACCACCTCCTTCCTCTCTGCCCTCCTCTACAAATGAATGCGGCTCACAGCCTTTTGACACTTGCCAGATGTCTTCATCTGTCCAACTTTGAAAGCAAATACAGTGCTAAAATACAAATATACAATACTTAACAAAAAATAACCGATGAGACATTTAAATCAAATTATATGTGCTGTGTGGTATAAAATGTAAATCTGAGGAGTTGGGTCACTGTACTTCAATTAGGAAAAGACACTCATATGGTTAAGTATAACAGCTCGTGGTTTTGTGTTAATATAAATTATGGGTTTTTGCTTTAGTGTCTGCTAACCTTGTGAGCAGAGGGCATTTTTTAAATCTAAATGAGGGTGTAACTTGCCATTTCAGTTGCCCGTTCCCTATCTGTGCTAATGTTATTGAGCAGAGACACTTGACCTTTGCAGAGTGAATGGCTAGCAATAGGTGTAGTCAGAGTCAATAGCTGTATGTCTCATTTATTTATTTCACTTCGTACAATCTTACTGCTGGGCATCCAGGCCGGCTTCTGGGTACCTCTACAATGAAGTATACAGTAGACCCCTGAGTTATGTGGGGGTTTGTGTTCCTCACAACACCCGCACAACTCAAATTTCTCACAAGTCAGGGGACATGGGAACCAGGTGGCAGTCCAGGGCCGGTCCGTTTCCTGGCTCCCAGAGTGGCAGGGAGTGGGAACCAGGCTGCAGCCTGGTTCCCGTCTCCCCGTTGTTTGTGGGACCTCGGAAACTGACCAGCCATGTGGTAGTCACTTTCCCAGGTCCCACAAGGGGGAAGCTGGGAATCAAGTGGTAGCCAGGTTCCCATCCCCCCGCTGCTCGTGGGAGCCAGGAAACTGACCAGCCCTGATGGGCTGGTCAGTTTCCCAGCTCACGCAAGCCCAGGAGAGAAGGGAACCAGGCTGCCACCTGGTTCCCAGCTGCCCTGGGCTTACGCGAGCTGGGAAACTGGGCTGATCGGTTTCCTGGCTCCGAGAGAGGTGGGGAGTGGGGAACCAGAAGGCAGCCTGGTTCCCTGCTCCCTGTCACTCTGGAAACCAGGCATCACTTCTCCTTGGCTTCCCCCAGTGGCAGCGGTTGTCTGCCCACCTGGCTTCCCCTAGCTGGAGGACCCTGGTGTGCAGACAGCCTCAGAGCAGCTTGAGTTGTGTTTAACTTGCGTTAATGCGAGTTAAGCGCAACTCAAAGTCATTCATTTCAAGGTTTACTGTACTACGACATATATTGAAGAGGTCTGTTTTAAGCAACTGACCAAAATTACCCATCATTTATACTCACAGGACCCCTTAATTCATTATACCAAATCCAGCTAACTGCCAAATGCTTGGGAAAACAATTGGACATCATAGTGTGTCCAGAAGGCTAATAAATCATCCTCTCCATAAGTGCACAGATCTTCTTGCCTTATTCTAAAAACAGAGGAATCTTGACATACAACTTATGTTCTGCTTGCTGCCTCTTTTCTCTGCTGCTGCTGAAACCTGTGGTTGTTGCTCATGGAGATGTGCTCTGTGACATCTGGTCTGCAAGCGAGCATGTTTTGCAAATGCTCGGCTTGTAAAGGATCGTGCCTCTTTCTGCTTATCTGTCGTCTTCTTCTCTTTCCCCCTTTTCATTTTTCTCTTAAATGTGCCCTTTAAAACCTCTTAAGGAACAGTGTCCCAGGACTGAGCATAAGCATATACATGAGTTCAGCCTTATTGTTATACAACATGCAAAGACAGTTGAACCTCCAGTCTGGCACTCTCTGGCCTGGCAGCATCTATGGTCTGGCACAAGTTTAGTGAGCCAGATGTCCACTTCTTGTGGCTGTGGCCAAGTTTTCTGCAGTCCCGTAAAGTTTGTTTCCAGCCACCAGTCCTGGCTCTCAGAGTTCTGTGCTGTTATTTAGTTGTAATTTACCCCTAAATGTCTTCTAAGAGCCCGGTAAGTTGTGAGAGTGTTGATAATGGTGCTAGACAGTATTGTTCTTTTGTAAGTTGGCAAATTCTCTCATTCGGTGCCGGTCAGGTCCCAAAGGTGTCAGATGAGACGGTTCATCCTGCCTTCCTCTTTAGTCCCCTTCACTCCAGCTCATTGGGCAGGACACAGAATATGAGTCTCCCAGCTTGAGCCGTTAGGGTTAATCAGCTAGGTACAAATTGGAAGAACGGAGACAGAAGGCAGAGGAAGGCTCACTAAAGCAGACAAAGAAAACCCTTGATGTCGTGCTCAGAGGTGTTGTGTGGGTTAGATATAAAACGAGAGCCAACTCTCAAAACTGTTCTAGACAGCCTGGCCATGTTCAGGGGTTTAATGGCTTCGTCCCTGGTTAGGCTTATGAGAGGTGCATGACGGCTCTGGATTGAACTTTCCTGTGTGCAAACATAACACAGGCAGAAGTGACTGTGCATCATCACTTACCTGAAGGGACACCCCTGGAGTTGGCCTTTACTCTAAAGGTACCATTAGTACTAATGCCATGCTAGCTTTGGTAACATAGACAGCTCCAGTGGAACTGGACTTGTTGATTTCATTTTGGGCCACCCAACAGTTTAGGTCATTCACACCCTGATTTAGAAACATAGGTGTGAAAGGCTTTGTGACCCACTGCCAAGCCCCTGCTAGGTCTCCTCTGGCTGATGCTGGAGCACAAACAGTCCTGTTAACATCTGCTACATTAGGAGTGAAGCGCAAGGGTTGCTTCGACCCTCCTAAGGGACTCTTAGAAACCATGATGGCATTTGCGGGTTTTTGCGTACCATTGGGAATAAAAGAGAAACCTATTCAGAGGGATATGTTCAATTGCAATTACTGTATTTTTTTTCCCCATTCCCAGCTGTTTAAGAGCGAATATGACCACGTCTCTACCAGCTGAGGCTCTTCTCCAGTACTGGATTTTTCATCTCTGTGGGTAACGCAAGCTGGTTGCACTGTCTTGCTTTCATCTCTCGGTCACTGTGTCTCTTGCCTACCCCCTCTCTAGCAGAGAAGTATCTTGAAAAAATAGGGAGTGAAACAGCATCTCACTGACATCTGAGCTTCCCAGTGGAGTTTTCTGTTTTCAAGGTCAAAAAGCTGCTAATGGTAAGAGCAAGCAGTAAAGCAAATTGGAAAACAAGAACCTCTTTGGGGAATGACAACACTTACAGTAAGGCAGTGTGGCATCTCTTATTGAATGGTATTAGTGCAGAATCTATTGAACGGCATTTAATCAATAGGCTCGCCTCCTTTCTTTTCCCCACTGTACGTTTCAGCTACCAGATTTCAGTCTTTGTCTAACCACACACCTAGGTGTGGTTCACTGTCCCATGTAGTGGCACCTAGACCACTTACTTACAGAGAGAAAGAAGGACTCTCCTTGACACCCCCAGCTGAGTGCCAGCTGGCTCTTAGCTCAGACTGTAGAGGCACCTGTGCTAAGATCCAGCACTCCGGAATTTGTCTGCCTCTCAGCAGTTATGTTTGCAAAGGCCTTTTCACCATTTCTTGAATTAATACAAATATAATTTAAGTGAACCAGAAAAGTGAAGCTTTCAAAACTCATCTTCGCTAAAACTGAGGTGCAGTCATCTTGTTTATAAACCTTCATGGTTTATTGTCTTTTTTCCACTCTGCTGGCACACATGTGGTCTTCCCGATGTGTCCACGTTCATTTATGCATTCGACCATCCAGATAGGCCTTTATAGAGGTAATGGAGAAATCAGGAATTGACTGCAACACGCAGTCCACGGCCATGGTGGTGGAGACATTTTGTGAGTGGGGGAAGAGGAAAGGCGTATGCAAAAGCCACATTAATCATACATATTTATAGTGGCCTCTTTGTGACAACTGCAGCTCTCGAATTAGAGGCGCAGCAATGGAGCACCTCTGAGTTAGTTCAAGTGCATGTGAACAAAGTCCCACTTTTCAGGCATATTTGTTTAAGCCATACTGTCATAAAAGCAGCACGCAAAGAGGAAAGGAGGTCAGTTGAGGTAGACTTCTGTCTATCATTTGCATGTCACAGGCGACTTTGTCTAACCTGCTAAAATACAGAGCCCTGCAAAGTCTAGGTCCACATTCAGATGTCTCCCTGGTGAGTGTTAAGGTCTGGATGTTTTGTTTAGGCCAATGATCCCTCTGATCTTTTCCATTCATGTGCAGAGTAATTTTTATGTGCTGTGATGCATGTGCGAGTGTGCAGCACTGGATAAAAACAATCAGTCTCATGGGGGCTCTGCTAATCAGCTGGATGGCATTTGAGTCTCTCGTGAGTGTCCGCGCACGCTCTCAGCTTACAGGGAACGCTGGTTTGAGCCCATCTCTACTAATCTTACAGCCCCCATCTGTGACCAAAATGAACAACAGAATGGTGAGGATGTTTAGGTTCTGTTTGCAGGGAAGACTAGATGCTGAGAAAGAGTGAGCCCAGGGAGGACCACTTGTAGAATCAGACACAGCTGGGACACCTTCAAGAGCAGGTGCCTGAAGTAGGAGTCCGGGAATGTGCTACAGGTCTAACACAAGCCCCATAACTTGTTGAAGTCACAGGGACTGGAGAAAAAGGAAGATTTTTCTAAATTTACTATAGTGACTATAGTCAATGGATATGTCTGCGCTTCCAAAAAAAAAAAAAAAAAAGCCTACAGCAGCAACTCTTTGGTTTGGACCCCAGGCTTCATAACCTGTCAAGGGCAGTGGTGGTCTCAGAGCCAAGGCTCTAGCCTGAGCAAGAATGTCTACACTGCTATTCTTAGACCTTTGGCGTGAGTCCCAATCACTTGATCATTGCTGCTGCCGTGAGTTTTTGCAATGTAACTGTACAGTGAAAATCAGATGAAATAATAAAATCACCTTCCATGGCAATGTTACACACCAATTCCCTAGTGGTCCTTGGGGTACATAGAAGGGAAATCACATGGTTGTCATAGTGCGCTGTCCTCTGCTCCATTTCCTGTAGCACCAGTTCACAGTCTATTAGCACCATTATTTGCACAAACTGTTGCATAGGTTTGTACCTGCACAGAGAATGCAAAAGTCTTATTTTTGGTGCCTGTGTACCAACAAAATACAAAGCTTATTTTGTAGAGTTTAACCCTCGCTCTCCCTCTCAAAAAGCTTTTGGCAGCATTTTGACATATGAATGCTGTTTCCCTCCTTTCTTCGCTTCTGGCCAGCGGCCCAGGTGTGCTCCCTAGTGCCAGACTTGACTGTGGTAGTATCAAGATGACAGTTGGAGGGAGTAGGAGAGGGAGATAGCACACAGGAAAATCAGGAGGACAACTGTGGGGACTTGAATCACATTTTAGGAGCGGTTTGATTTATATTAATATATTGATATTATCTTCACTGTCCAATCTTGCTTTACTGGCAAGAGAGTAACAAATATTTTTAGATTTCAAATGTAAAATAAGCTATTACCTTGGAATAGGACTTGGAAAAGCCACTCACCTGTCCCAAGAGAACAACTTTCCTTGGTGAGTGCAGAGGCTACAGACAATGTCTCTGAAATTTTGGCTGTCATTTAAAAGAACTATTAGGATTCTAGCTCTTATGGGCTACGTCTACATGTGAACCCTACATCGAAGTAGCCTATTTCGATGTGGCGACATCGAAATAGGCTATTTCGATGAATAACGTCTACACGTCCTCCAGGGCTGGCAACATCGATGTTCAACATCGACGCTGCGCAGCACCACATCGAAATAGGCGCTGCGAGGGAACGTCTACACGCCAAAGTAGCACACATTGAAATAGGGATGCCAGGCACAGCTGCAGACAGGGTCACAGGGTGGACTAGCGCTTCCGGGGCAACAGCTAGCTGCTCCCTTTAAAGGGCCCCTCCCAGACAAACTCAGCCTGCACAGCACACGGTCTGAAGAGCCAAAGGCACGCAGACCTCGGGTGACGCAGGCATGGACCCCCAGCAGCAGCAGCAGCAGCAGCAGCCAGAGGTCCACCCAGCCCTCCCTGCAGGAGCAGGGCTCGCCCTGATCCATGCCATGCGGGAGGCAGCTGAGCACCTCCTTGCCACACCGGAGGAGGAGCGGCCCCCAGGGGAGCAGGGCTCAACCCCCAACCGTGCAGTACCCCGACCCCCTCCCCCCGCCTCAAACGCCGCCACCTGTGGAGCTACCCCACCAGCACCGACTGGTGGGAGCAGCTGGCGCTTGAGGAGTGGGACGACGACCGCTGGCTCAGGAACTTTAGTATGAGCCGGCAGACATTTATGGAGCTGTGCCAGTGGCTCACCCCCACACTCAGGCACCAGGACACCGCCATGCGGCGTGCCCTCCCAGTGGAGAAACGGGTCGGCATCGCTGTCTGGAAGCTGGCCACTCCAGACAGCTACCGATCCGTGGGACAGCAGTTTGGCATCGGCAAGGCCACTGTCGGGGCAGTCCTCATGGAGGTAAGAGGACCCACGGGGGGAGGGGGAGGCAGCTCTGGGAGGGCAGGGGAGGGGAGGGGGGCCCTGGGCCCCACTGGAGGGCAGGGAAGTGCAGGGCAGAGGAGGGGAGGGGAGGGCAGGGGGGCCCTGGCAGGGCAGGGCCACACACCCCCTGCTCACCCCTCATTGGTGCTCTCCCATGTGCTTCCCCTGCAGGTCGTGCGCGCCATCAACGCCATGCTCCTCCACAGGCTCGTGAGGCTGGGAGACCCAGATGCCACCATCGTGGGCTTTGCCACGCTGGGCTTCCCCAATTGCTTCGGGGCTCTGAGTGGGACTCACATCCCTATCCGCGCCCCGCAACACAGTGGAGGACGCTACATCAACCGCAAGGGCTACCACTCAGTGGTCCTCCAGGCCTTGGTGGACAGCCGGGGCCATTTCCAGGACGTTTATGTGGGCTGGCCTGGCAGCACCCACGACACCCGAGTTTTCTGGAACTTGGGCCTGTGCCGCCGGCTGGAGGCAGGAACCTACATCCCCCAGCGGGAGATCCCTGTGGGGGACACCACCATGCCCCTCTGCGTCATCGCAGATGCGGCATACCCCCTCCGGCCCTGGCTCATGCACCCGTACACGGGCCATCTCTCTGCCAGCCAGGAGCGCTTCAACCAGTGCCTGAACCACGCGCACCAGGTGGTGGAGCGCTCATTTGGCTGCCTCAAAGGGCACTGGAGATGTCTCCTGACCCGCTTGGATGTGGGCCCCAACAACACCCCCCATATTGTGGGTGCCTGCTGCGCCCTACACAATCTGGTGGAGAGCAAGGGGGAGGCCTTTTTTCAGGGCTGGGCTGTGGAGGCCGGCAGGGCCGACGTGCAGCCACCCGCTGCCCCCAGTCGCCAGGTGGACCCCGAAGGGACCCGGGTCCGGGAGGCCCTGCGGGCCCACTTCAATGAGGCCACGGGGTGAACTCTGCCAGGCCCCCCACTGCGCCCCTTCTCCCTTCCTCCACAACACTCCCTGCCCCTACGCCCACCCCACGGAGCACCCAACAGCACACCCCCCACGCACTTTTCCTGGACAAATAAAAGCACGCACTTGTTTGTAAAATCAAACTGGTTTTCTTTTAACTGTTCTTTTAACTAATACCAAACTATATACAAGAATTTCTATTATAAGTGAAAAATAAAAAAGTATGCATATATTTACAAAAAAACCCAGGGATTGCAAGGAAGGGGAGAACTATTTACATGGGCGGGGGGACGGGGCAAACGGGGGGCACAAATGAATAAGTCCAAACTATATACAAGGGGAGGGGGGCACGTCTTGGGCCCCACACCCCTATAGTCCGGCACTGGGGGTGGGCGGCCGGGAGCCCCACCTCGGCTGCAGCCCTGTCCGGGGCTGGCTGGGGGCTGGGCGGACCGGCACATACGTCCGGCGAGTCTCAGCTGGCCCCAGGTCTCCCTCGGCAGTCTGGCCCTCAGTGGCCGGTGGCGGGGCGACGAGCGGAGCAGAGGGTGGCACGGCGGGTGGAGCACTCAGGGCGGGCGCAGCGGCGGCTGGCGTGGCATGGGGGGCCAGGTAGTCCACTAGCCTGTTGAAGGTCTCCATGTAGGCCCCCCATGCCTTTTGGCGCGAGGCCAGCGCCCGCTCCTGGAGATGGAGGTGGCGTTGCTCCACCCGCAGGCGCTGCTCCATGACCTCCAGCTGCCGGCGGTGGAGGGCCAGCAGCTGGGGGTCCGTCGCCGTCGGGTGATGGTGCTGGGTCCGCTGTCTTGCCCGCCGTGGGGCCGGTCGGTCCTCTGCCAAGGGGCTGGCCTGGAGCGATGGCCCCGGAGGGGATTCCGGGACCACTGACGCCTCGCCGGCGCTCTCCGGTCCTTCCGATGGTGCAGCTGCGGAACACAGGAGTGGGGGAAGAAGAGTGGAGACAGGCATTAGTGTGGGCCCCAAGCCGTGGCCCTTGTCCCCTCACCCCTCTGCTGCAGGTTCCCCATCCCCGTCCCCGGGAGATGCTGCTGTGATGGGGTTCAAGGGTCCCCCTGCACTGCACCCCGTCCCCCAGAGGGCGTGACTCTCACTTCACTCAGCAGGGTCTGACAGGAGAGGTTTCTTCGGCAACAGATGCCCAGTTTCTCCCAGAAGTGACAGTACAGCAGTCAGAGACAGTCCTTCCAACCCGTCCTGGGGAGAAGACCCCAAGGGGTGCCCCTCTGGGTTGTAGCTTTCCCCCTCCTCAGGCTGGCTGCCTTCCACCTCTCCCTTCCCCTAGCCTCTACCTGCGCCCCCCCCGCCCCCGATTCAAAGCCACCTCGGCTCCTCCCTCCTCTTTGTTCAGGGCAGAGGTGTAACCTGCCAGTTGTAGCCCCAGGATCATCCTTAGCCACTGGGAGCTATTCAGCTTGTTGCCCATATCTAGCCTGAGACTCGCATTTGCACTCCCCCCACTCCATTGCATGCTGCTGCTGCTGCTGCTGCTGCGGGGTATCCCACCCCCTCCTCCCAGGGGACCCTAGAGGTTCCGCTCCCCCCAGCCCCGGGGATGGGGCATGGCACTGTCGTGCTTCGGGCGGGGGTCGGGGGGGAGCAGGGGCTGATGCACTCCTGTGAGGGACATGGCACTGCTGTCCTTGCGGCCATGGCCGTCTGGGCATGTGGAGGCCCCTGGGCACATATCTATTACCCCCGCCCCTCAACCCCGGGGGTGTACACCGGGGGGGTACATACCTGTAGGTCCACTCCCATTACACAAATGCTAGGAGTCTGTCTAATAAGATGGGTGAACTGGAGTACCTCATATCAAAGGAGGAAGTTGACATAATAGGCATCTCAGAAACATGGTGGAATGAGGACAATCAGTGGGACACTATCGTACCGGGATATAAATTATATCGGAAAGACAGAACAAGTCGTGCGGGTGGCAGAGTGGTACTATATGTGAAGGATAATATAGAATCAAATGAAGCAAAAATCCTAAAGGAATCAAAATGCTCCATAGAATCATTATCGATAACAATTCATTCCTCTAATATGAATATGGCATTAGGAATATATTACCGACCACCCAACCAGGACAGTGATAGTGATGCTGAAATGTTAAGGGAGATTAGAGAGGCTATCAAAATAAAAACCACAGTAATAATAGGAGATTTCAATTATCCCCATATTGATTGGGTACATGTCACCTCAGGACGGGATTCAGAGATTAAATTTCTTGATGCCTTAAATGACTGCTTCTTGGAGCAGCTAGTACAGGAACCCACAAGGGGAGAGTCGATTCTCGATCTAGTCCTGACTGGAACGCAGGATCTGGTCCAAGAGGTAACTGTTACTGGACCGCTTGGAAATAGTGACCACAATACAATAACTTTTAATATTCCTGTGTTGGGAAGAACACCGCAGCGGTCAAACACTCTGGCATTTAAGTTCAAAAAGGGGAATTACACTAAAATGAGGAAGCTAGTTAAACAGACACTGAAAGGCAGAGTAACTAAACTAAAATCCCTGGAAGCTGCATGGAAACTGTTCAAAGACACCATACTAGAGGCCCAACTTAAATGTATACCCCAAATAAAAAAACACAGTAAGAGACCTAACAAAGAACCACCATGGCTAAACAGCCATGTTAAAAAGGCAGTGGGAGAGAAAAGGGCAGCTTTTAAAAAGTGGAAGTCAAATCCTAGTGAGGAAAATAGAAAGGGACATAAACACTCCCAAATTAAGTGTCATAATGTAATAAGAAAAGCCAAAAAAGATTTTGAGGAACAGCTAGCCAAAAATTCAAAAAATGATAGTAAAATGTTTTTTAAATACATTAGAAGCAGGAAACCCGCTAAAAAAGCAGTGGGGCCCTTGGACGATAAAGATATAAAAGGAGCGATCAAGGAAGACAGTGCCATTGCGGAGCGATTAAATGATTTCTTTGCTTCAGTCTTCACGGCTGAGGATGTTACAGAGGTTCCTAAATCTGAGCCAGCCTTTTTAGGTGACAAATCTGAGGAACTCACTCAGATTGATAAGCTGAATAGTAACACGTCTCCAGGACCAGACGGTATTCACCCAAGGGTTCTGAAAGAACTCAAATGTGAAATTGCGGAGTTATTAACAGTGGTTTGTAACCTATCCTTTAAATCCACTTTGGTACCAAATGACTGGAAGACGGCCAATATAACGCCAATATTTAAAAAAGGCTCTAGAGGAGACCCTGGCAATTATAGACCGATAAGTTTAACATCAGTACCAGGCAAATTAGTAGAAACACTAGTAAAGAATAAAATTGCAAGGCACGTAGAAGAGCACGAATTGTTGGGCAAAAGTCAGCATGGTTTCTGCAGAGGGAAGTCATGTCTAACTAATCTATTAGAATTCTTTGAAGGGGTTAATAAACATGCGGACAAGAGGCACCCAGTGGACATAATATACCTAGATTTCCAGAAAGCCTTTGACACGGTCCCACACCAAAGGCTTTTATGTAAATTAGGTGGTCATGGGATAGGTGGAAAGATCCTTTCATGGATCGGGAATTGGTTAAAAGACAGAAAACAAAGGGTTGGAATAAATGGTAAATTTTCACAATGGAGGAGGGTAACTAGTGGTGTTCCCCAGCGGTTAGTCCTGGGACCGATCCTGTTCAACTTGTTCATCAATGATCTAGAAAATGAGGTAAGCAGTGAGGTGGCAAAGTTTGCAGATGACACCAAGTTGTTCAGGACAGTCAAAACCAAAACAGATTGTGAAGAACTACAAAAAGATCTCAGCAAACTGAGTGATTGGGCAGCAAAATGGCAAATGAAATGTAATGTGGGTAAGTGTAAGGTAATGCATGTTGGAAAAAATAACCCAAATTACACATACTACATGATGGGGTCAAATTTAGCTACGACAGATCAGGAAAGGGATCTTGGAGTTATAGTGGATAGTTCTCTGAAGACATCCACGCAGTGTGCAGCGGCAGTTAGTAAGGCAAATAGGATGTTAGGAATTATTAAAAAAAGGATCGATAATAAGACAAAAGATGTCATACTTCCCCTATATAAAACTATGGTACGCCCACATCTTGAGTACTGCGTGCAGATGTGGTCTCCTCACCTCAAAAAAGATATATTGGCATTAGAAAAGGTTCAGAAAAGGGCGACTAAGATGATTAGGGGCTTGGAACGGGTCCCATATGGGGAGAGGCTAGAGAGACTGGGACTTTTCAGTTTGGAAAAGAGGCGATTGAGGGGCGATATGATAGAGGTATATAAAATCATGAATGGTGTGGAGAAAGTGAATATAGAAAAATTATTTACCTTTTCCCATAATGCAAGAACTAGGGGACACCAAATGAAATTGATGGGTAGTAGGTTCAAAACTAATAAAAGGAAATTTTTCTTCACACAGCGCACAGTCAACCTGTGGAACTCCTTGCCCGAGGAGGCTGTGAAGGCCAGGACTCTATTAGGGTTTAAAAAAGAGCTTGATAAATTTTTGGAGGTTAGGTCCATAAATGGCTATTAGCCAGGGATAAAGTATGGTGCCCTAGCCTTCAGAACAAGGGCAGGAGATGGATGGCAGGAGATAAATCACTTTATCATTGTCTTCTGTTCTCCTTCTCTGGGGCACCTGGCATTGGCCACCATCGGCAGATGGGATGCTGGGCTGGATGGACCTTTGGTCTGACCCAGTATGGCCATTCTTATGTTCTTATGATGTGCAGCCCCGTCTCAGCGGAGGGGGAGTGCCCCCCCCTCCTCCTCCTGCTCCGGTGCCCCGGGGGTGGGCTCCAGGGGGGGCCCCCTGGGTGCGGGGCTTACCTCCGGGGCAGACTCCGGCTCCGGGGCCTGCTGGGGCTCCTCAGCTGAGGTATCAAGAGTGGCCAGAGGGGAGGAGGTGTGCCAGGGGCCCAGAATGTCCCTGGGCTCCCTGTAAAAGGGGGAAGTGATGGGGGCAGGGTGCGGGCAGGGTGACCCCGGGCGGCCAGGGCCTCGGCCAGCCGAGCGAACTCATCCGCGTTCCGCCTCTTGCTCCCCATTACCTGGAGCACCTCCTCCTCACTCCAGAGCCCCAGCAGGTCCCGAAGCTCGGCCTCCATCCAGGAGGGGCCCTGCTGCCGCTTGCTGCCCTGGCTGCCAGCCCGCGAGCCCTGGCTGCCCTGGCTTCCCTTGGGGGCGGACCCCTGGGGGGGCTGCCGGGCGGCCATCGCAGCTGGGGTGGCAGACAGTGGTGGCTCAGAGACGTGCAGGCTGGCCGCGTGTCTGGGCTGCCGCCTGCACGTTCTCTCAGCTTCCTGCACAGGAAAGGGAGGGGGAGGGGACCTTTAAGGGGCCGCTCCACGCGGCCACCATTGAGCTCAGGGGCTGGAGAGAGCATCTCTCAACCCCTCAGCTGATGGTCGCCATGGAGGACCCCGCAATTTCAATGTTGCAGGACGCGCAACGACTACACAGTCCCTACTTCGACGTTGAACGTCGATGTAGGGCGCTATTCCTATCCCCTCATGGGGTTAGCGGCTTCGACGTCTCGCCGCCTAACGTCGAAGTTAACATCGAAATAGCGCCCAACACGTGTAGCCGTGACGGGCGCTATTTCGACGTTAGTGCCGCTACTTCGAAGTAGTGTGCACGTGTAGACACGGCTATGGTTGCAGAGAAATTTTTCCAGATTTGTACTAAATGCAAACTGGTGTAGAAAGATCACTCTGGGCCTCCTGCTGCTAAGAACCTGGCCAAACAACAGCAAAGGGAGATGGGTAAGACTGGAATTAGTTTCACTGTTGCTTTACAGAACCCTGCAAACATCAAGGAAACAGAAGAATCATGCTGGTTTTTTCACACTGTCTGTTGAGAGAGCCCCCTGCAGCAAAAAACTGAGTTCTTCATGAGAAGACCCAAAAATGGAGTCTGGGAGAGCTGTGAAGTGATAGAAACCTATTACCATCTCCGCCCCTCACCTCTTTGCAGCAGGCAGAAAAGCTCTGGGAAAAAGAGAGCGGTTCAGTATTATATGACAGGAAGAAGGCCAGCAGGACCCAGGTAGAAATTCTAGCACGCATTCCCATGCCAGTAGCTGACAGTGGAGGGAATGCTGAGTTTCAAGCCTCAGGCCTTGCTTGTCGTCTTTTGTGTCTACCTCTGGCTAGTAATTTGGGGGGGGTTTTGGGTTTTTTTTTGTTTTTTTTACAAAGAAGCCCTACCTCTGAGTGCCTGCTCTAACCTTGTTCTGTGAAACTTCATTTTTGCTTAAAAAAAAAAACCCTTGCTAGACTAGGAAATTACACTCTTTCTGCGTTTGGCGATCGACTATTGTGTAAAAGGGAACGTTGACAGGAATCGATGTCCCTTAATTGTCTGATCTGTGCAGGAAATAGTCTTCTAAGAACTCCAGTGAGAGGCATGTGGCTTTCTGGACTTCTCTGAATTTGTGAGGTATGAGGGGAAGTTGTCTGGGGGGCTGAAGCACAGGAAAGGTGAGTGGGATTTGAGGCATCAAAAAAGATCTACTTCAGCACTATCCAGGCAGTAAAGCTCAGTATACTCAAAGAAGCTGCTCTAAGTATCTTGGCTCGAGAGATACCGTCCTGGGGATGTCTGGTCTTTGTTACTGCACATGTAATTCAATGAGCTTTATCTCCTGATTCTTAGTCATTTAGGCAACAGCCCAAATCAGGAGAGGCCCCAGGGACAATCCACACAGACAATCCACACTGAGCTCCGGCACAGTGATAGTCAGGGAGAGTCCCAGCTGAATGGACTGAGGATGAAAGAAGTGCACTTGGACTTGCTAATAGGCTGGGTTTAGTTTAATGTTTGTTTGTTTTTAATCTCAATGTGGTCAGGCTTTTCTTTGAGAAATTGTATGGAAACCCAGCCACCTCACGGCTGCCGGGAGGATGGCTTCAAAGGGTGAGCTCAGGTCACAAGCTGACCATCTTGAAGAAGCCCTGATGGCCTGGGGCCGGGGTCCTGCATTTAGGAATAAGGTTGCAGTGGAGGCTCCCTATGGTGGTGGAACTCTCACTGCCATTAGATGCTAATGCTTTAACAGGAGTGGTTCTCCAACCTTATACTGGAGACCCCATTCGTGCAGCAAGTCCTGGGCGTGACCTCCGTGCCTTCTAAGTTAACAACACTCTTTTTATATTGAAAAGCATTACAGATGCTGGAGGCCCAGTGTAGGGTTGGGGTGGACGCTGGCCACTCATGGCTCCTCCCCCAATAACCTCGCAAGCCTCCGCAGGGTCATAACCCCCAGTTTGCAAACTCTTGTTGGGCACCTGTTCTTCCTAAGGTGAGAGACAGGAACCAAGTCTGTGTTTCTCCATCTCCCTCCCCTTGCAGCAGACTTGTCCCGTGCTCCCTCCCTTCTGCTCTGTGAGACCTCTTTGTTGCTCCCACTCCCTCCAGCATCACATTTTTCCCCACGCCTGTCCAACCTCGCTGGCTGGCCAGCCTCTGATTGGTGTCTTTTCTGGGCTCCATGCTGGGAGTCCCTTCCCACAGCTTCTGCTCTGAGCAGAGAGGTTTCCAGCCAGGTGGGGCAGAGACGAAGGGGATGTTCCTGGGACTGCCTCCCTCTACTGCCCCTCCTCCTTGCAGCCACAGTGCCCTTCGTTGGCATTTGGAACAATAGCTCTCCGAGTCCTCCCCACGGGTCCCGGAAGCTGATCAGTCCTGTGAGCATAAAACAGTGTTTCCCAAATTTAAGATGTTCGCGTACCCCTTTCGGGACTTCAGCCTCATCAGCATACCACCTCTCCCAGTGCTTATCTCCTGATTCTTGGTCAGTTATTTTCTGCCCTGGAAACCCCTTTGCGTACCACCGGTGGTACGTGTACCACACTTTAGGAAATGCTGGCAGAAAACATCCCAGGAAGGGCTAGCATCCTACGGGCAGCCCAAGGGGAGCCCTGCCACTGCCTTGAGCGCATGTGCCTTCTGAGCCGAAGCTCCCAGATTTAAGCAAAATAGTTTAGACCAGTGGTTCTCAGACTGACTCAGTTGGCCCCCTTTGTGCCTGTAGTCGTTTACACCCCTCTCCCAAGTGCATTTCCTGCCCCCAGCTCTCCATGCAGCGCTGCACCTATTAGCACAGAAGGGAGGGGCCAGCGTGAAATGTGACTTTCGCCAGTATCACTTTTCACAGTGGACTTAGCGGCCCCCTGGCTGCTCTTATGCTGGGGCTGCCACCCAGAGCCCTGCTGCGTACTGGTGAGGGGCTGGGGGAGGTGAGGATGAGGAGAAGAGATGGAGAACGGTCGCGCTCTCCTGTCTCTGGCCAGGGCCATCCTTAGGCAGACACAGCGTCTGCAACAGCAGAGGGTGCCACTGAATTTGGGGCATCGAATTTAGTAGTGCCTTATGCTGCATATGGTTAGGGCCATCCCTGGCCATGGCAGCACCAGCTCTGGCAGGCCCAGTCCTCCAGCCTCCCACCCCCTGCCCTGCCAGTATCAATCCCCCGGCTCCATGGCCCCCAGCACCACCTCCCAACCCTGTCGGCCTTGGCCCCCTGCCTCCTGCTCCACCTCCCGGCCTCTTTGCACCCAATCCCCTAGCCCCCTGCTCCACCTCCAGGCACCTTTAGACCCAGTTCCCCGGCTTCTGGCCTCCCTGTCCACTCCACCTCCTCACCTGCCAGCCCACAGCTCCAGCCAGCTGCCCCACTCCCTCCTCCACCGGCTCCATCTCCTGGCCTGCAGCTCCAGCCAGCTGTGCCACTCTGTCTGCTCACCCCACTGCCTCTCTTCCCTCCCTCTGCCCCCCGATAGGTCCATCTCCCAAACCCTGGAGCACAACCCCACCCCATAGAGGAGCTGCCCCCCATCCCACACAAGGGATGGAGGCTGCAAGGGCTTGGGCTGTGTAGAGCACCACAAAACTTAAGGACAACCCTAGAGGTGGCCGTCCCATTGATCCCCGGCCCTCGGGGGCAGTGGGTCCTGCTGCAAGGGCCAACATGGTGGGAGTTTCAAAGGAGGTGGGGGGAAGCACACAGCTTGCCCTTTCCTTGACACATTCTAGTGTCTCCCTGGGGAGACCTGCCCCCTGTTTTGAGACCCCCACCTGGGACTGACAGCACTGCTCTCTCCCGTCTCTTTCCAGCTCCTGTATGACAGCCCAAAAGCACGGCAGGAGGTGGATCATCACTGGAGGGCCTCAGGCTGTGCCCATATTGTTCACATTCTGGACGTGTACGAGAACATACATCAGGGGAAAAGATGTCTTCTCATCGTGATGGAATGGTAGGAGCCAGGGAAGTCCCTTCCACCTGGGCCACGTTCTGGGGAGCAGAGGGGACGTGACACCTGGATGTGAGAGCTGGCAGCAGCCGGGCCGCACAGCTTTGTCGGGCAGTAGCCTAGTGCACCGCTCTTCTGATAGGATTTATGGGGAAACCTGCAGCTGCTCGAGCAGCCTGTCTGTGGGAGGAACAAGAAGACTAATCACGAAACTAACCTTCCCTTGCACTTGGAGAAATGTCTCTGTACGGAAACGTGGGTGTAATTATACATATATTCAAACCTGCATCTGTCACTTTCCTTGACGTAGTCTCATGGGGGCTGAATGTCCCAATAGGGTCATTTGTCTCCCCTGTGCTACCGCTTCACCCTAATTCTCTCTCTCCCCACTCCCCCGTCCCGCACCACATGAGTGCCGCTGCTGCAGTGTGGTCTTCCTCTGGGGGGCCATTTTAATATCCATCTGGGCAGTTCCTTTTGTGCTTACACTGGCTTCGTTCTGTTTTTAACTCGTCTCCGAGCCCTAGAGAACTTCTTTGCAATGCAGTAAGACTCCAAGGAGTGCTACCAGCCTCCCAACCCTGCCATGTCTGAACTCCCAGCAGAGATGTGAGGCATATTACCCCTGTCAATGCTTCTGTTTTCTGGGAAATGCCTCACTACGTATTAAATCATAGACTTCAAATGTTCTGTGTTTGCGGTTTTTTTTCCTACTCTCATGCAGAGCAGGACTGCAGTCTGCACTGGACCTATTAGGAACAAACTATTTAGCAAGTTCAGGTCTCAGAGACAGGCATGCAGGTTCCCTAACTTACTGCAAGTCCATGCACAGTCTGGTGGAGGTTTTCTTTTGCTCGTTTCCTGAGTTTGTTCTGCATGTGTGCTCTCTTACAGCATGGAGGGAGGGGAGCTGTTCAGCAGGATTCAGGAGCGAGGAGACCAAGCTTTCACCGAGAAAGGTAGAACGTCGTGAGGAAATTTGTGAGGTTTCATTCCCTTCACCCTCCCTCCCCGACCAAAATAAATGGGAAACAATGGTCTGACTTTTACAGGAGCTTGATTGGGATCCATGTTGTTTCCCGTTGTTTTAAATTTCTGTTTGCTATCCTTAAAGCAATTTAATGTCAAAGATCACGAAAATGAGAAGCTGCCAGAATTGGCTTGATTTAGGGACCACATGGACAGCCAGGCAAAGCTTCCTTACATGCATCTGCTATACACTTCCGTTCCAAATTGCAGCAACCTCTGCTGTTCTAGTTCCTGGTCCTCACACACCTCTGTCAGTGCGCCCCCATCCCACATGCAGTCCCTCCTGTGTGTTCAGATGGGAACTTCCTATGAGTGGCATCAGTTGTGTTCAGCTGTGTTGTGAATACGTGATTGTAAGAAACACTTCGTGCAGAAGGGCTATGTGACTTTTTAAGGTCCCTCAGTGAATCACTAAGAGAGCCTAGAACACAATAGCTTGTTTATGAGTTACCATTATTAGTTTTTATTATCTGGACAGTACCATAAATGCACATGACTGCAAAATTGTACTTGTCCACACGCCGCTGGAGGAATGGCTCACTTTTATTGGGCAATAAAATATTATTAGAGTTGTTTCATTAATGTCCTCACAAAATGGGTAGGTGACTGGAATTTATAGCTGAGTTGTAAGTTATCATGACCATTGTACAAGGTTGGTATTGAGCAGTGGTTTCCAACCCTTTTAGTAATGTGGACCCCAACCACTGCCCCAAACCATTTGTGGACTCCCAATCACCCCACCAAACTGTTCGCAGACCGCCATCCAAGCCAATTCTAGCTGCTAGGTACGCTTCATTAAATGGAGGAAAGGAAACCACAACATAGATTTTTGGACAGTAATTAACATTATTGAAAAGATATAATTTAAAAATAATAATTGATTGTGACTTTGCAATGTATTTAAAACTTATTTTCTATGATCATTTTTATTTATCTTTAATTTTGTTTCTGGGCCACCTGCAGAACCCTTGTCTGCAGGACCTGAGATTGGGAGCCACTGGTATAGAGGACAGGTTTTCTGATTCCCAGTTTTCTATGTAGTTGGAGATACACATCTCCTAGAACTGGAAGGGACCTTGGGAGGTCATTTAGTCTAGTCCCCTGCCCTCTTGGCACAGGGCTAAGCACCATCCCTAGTATTTATTTGCCCCAACCCCTAAGTGGCCTCCTCAGGGACTGAGCTTGCCACCCTAGCTTTAGCAGGCCAATGCTCAAACCACTGAGCTATTTCTCCCCCTTCTGTTAACCTCTTTTCTGTGATGAATCCCTCAAAAGGCAGGTGTGACTTACATGGGACACATGAACTGGATGCAGTCTGAGGAGTGTGCTTAGTAGCTCTGTCAGATACAAGACTCCAGAGGGAAGGAGTGTTGCTGTGATTTTATGTTGTTCTCCCTGGTAACATCATGACATTTATGCGTTATATGGAGTGTGTTTTCTTCCAGTTACCCGTTCGTAAACCTTTTGAGGACTACAAAAGAAAAATACTCCACTTGCGCAACAGACGCCAAGAAATTAATGTCCCTCTTTCTGGAGGGGCCTTCTATGGTCTGCTCACCACCTACTCTCTGCCCTTCTAGCAAACAGCTTTCCCGCTGCTCTGTGCCTGGATAGTAAAGGAGAAGGGTGTGTGTGGTTAGAACCTCCACAACTTCCCAATGGGATACATTTTCCTCCCTTTGATTGTTCCTGTCTGACCAGGCACAATTTCTGCCCTCAAACAAGAGCATCTCTATTTCAAGCCAAGCCTGGATATAAAGCAGGAGACTTGCTTTATATTCAGATGGCGCCACATAAATTAGGCTGTCCTGGGTAAAGTAGAATAATCTCAGCTCCCCCCTCCTGCCCCGACTCTGAAGCTGAGAGCATCAGTTTGGTTATGTGCAGGAAAGAAATGGCCAAGATATTAACGCAGACCCCTGTTAATTCAGGCAGCATTGATCTGTTAGTATCTCTGTAGACTTGTGGATATAAGATAGTGAGAGAGAGAGACTGCAGGTAAAGTACCTTTGGGGACTCAAGCCAAACCACCAGCTGCTCTAGAAAAGCTGCTCAGCACACAGAACCAGGGGAAGTCATAACCCTCTTTCCCTGAAGTGGCCTCCCACAAAAAGCTTTTCAGGTTGCGATAAGTCAATGAACTCTTCCATGTTTCACTTCACAAAATCTGTTCGGGTGCGGGGCAGGGGGAGCAGCCAGCTCCCTGGCCACTAGAGTTTCCTACATGCAGAAATGTATCGAGTGCAGAAATTAAACTTAAAAAGAAAGTGGTGAAAGCATAGCCTAGGCAAGGCACTGCATGATAAAATGACTGATTCACATTTATTTTTACATGAGCAGACACTGTGGAGGCTTAGAAGTACCAAAAATATCATTTAGCATGATATTATTATGTTGATTTGATGGTAAAAGAGATTTTAGCTTCCCCAAACGTAGAGGTGCAGTGTTAAACTTATTTGCTGTGCAACCCAAAAATATACCTGGGGCACTTTCTTCATGATTTTGTGCATTGTTCTATTGCTCCGTTATGCCCATTATACTCTGTTTTGATGAGCACCTCAGAGTATTAATTTACAAGTATACACAGAGCAAGAATCTCAGCTATTCTAGTTACTGTGCATGCTCATAGAATGGTTGAGATGTCAGGGAGATTGTGGGGTATGATTTCCTTCAAAACAAAAACACAGCTGTTAAAGCTAATTTTAGGTTTTCCAGCACTGACGCTAGCCCTGCCGAGAGACAAGCTAGATGTAACTCAGCAACATTCCCAAGCATGTCTCTGAGCTGCAGTGGGAATGTTAATATGACCTTTCTCTAAAATTATATTTATAGAGGCTTCTGAGATAATGAGAGACATTGGAACAGCCATTCAGTATCTGCATGCAATGAACATTGCCCATAGAGATGTCAAGGTAAGGCCTGTTCTGGGGAGAAACATTACACTGGAAGGAAGGGGACGGTAGTGATTTACAGGGCAATAATGAGTACAGTAAAGTAGACAAAGGTTTCCTGTTTCATGCTAGTGTGGGGAGGGTCTGTTCATGCCCAATCAGTTTAGGGCATGATACTCAACCGCACCAATCCCAGTTGTTTTAGTTGCATATGCAACAAGAGAGATACAGGACATTATCACCGGTATTAAGGAGACATTCAATGTGAAGTGTAGTTGATTTAAAAATAAGTGTGTTGTTTCAGCTACCTGCACCTGAAGTCTGCCTGTCAGTTTTTGTGATTTCAGAATCATGTGTTTCTATGTTCAAAAAGACCACACAAGAAGAAGGAACTGCTTGTATTGAGGAAAGTGTGAAACCAATTGCCTACAAATTAAACAACCTGGGGAGGTGGAAGAGAACTTAATATTGGACTTGATATTGACTAACAGGGAGGTTACAGATTACAAATCTAAAGGAAGAAGGCCACTGGGGGTGAAACTGATCATGAAATGACCAGTTTCACAATTCTAAGAAAAAGGAGATGTGAGAGCACTGGCTTAAGGATATCAGGCTTTAAAAAAGCAGACTTCACAGAACTCAGAACAAGTGAGCAAGGTCCAAGGGAAGAAAAAATCTAAGGAAAAAAATTTGGAAGACCTGGCAATTTTTCAGTGACAATATTAAAGGCACAACAGTAAGTTTTCCTGGTGCAAAGAAGAGATAATAGGACTAGCAAGAAGTCAGTAAGGCTGTTTTGATAACCCAAAGATCAAAAAGGAATCTGAAACATGGACAGATTCCTAAGGAAGACTCCAAAAGAGTAGTGCAGAGGTGTTAGGAACAAAATCAGAAAGGCAAAGGTAAAAAATGAGCTGCAGCAAGCAAGAAACATAAAAGACAAGAAGAAGAGGTTTTATAAATACATTATGAGCAAGAGAAGGATGAAGGAAAGAATAGGCATGCTACTTTGTGGGCAAAGTGGGCTAATGATGGAAAACATCAAGAAGATTGGGGTGGTGTTTTGTTTGATTCTTCGCTAAAAATAGTTTCAATGTGACCAGATGCTTAATAGAATTAATATTAACGACAAGGGGAAGGAATACAAGCCAGAATAGGGGAGAAGAAGTGTAAAGAATATTTAGTTATTTTAAATGTATTCAGGTTGGCAGGACCTGATGAAGTTCATCCTCAGTATTTCAAGACCTCACTGAAGCAATCCAAGAACAGCAATTATCTTTGGGACTTGGCCCATCCTCCATAAGTTTCCAGAGAACTGGAGAAGTGCAAACATATCTTTAAAAAGGGGGACAAAGAGGTGCTTGGGAATTGCAACCAGTGAGCTTAACTGAGATACTTGGAAAAATACTGGAAGAAATTAGTAAACAATCAGTTTAGAAGCAATTAGAGGATATAAAGTGCTACATAGTAGCAAATATAGATTTGTGAATAATAAATCATGCCAAACCAACCTAATTTCCTTCTTTGACAGGGTTATTGATCTAGAAAACAGGAAATCAGTAGATGTGCTACTTCTTGATTTTACTAAGGCTTTTGACACAGTCCCACATGATGTTCTCATAAGCAAACTAAGAAAATGCATCCCACACTCTAGGATGGGCGAACAGCTGTCTGAAAGGTCATATGCAATGATCTGCTGAGTGACCAATGGTTCTGGTATCAAGCTGGGAGGGCAATAGGGGCTCAGTCCTAGGTCTGGTACAGTTCAACGTTTTCGTTGTTGACTTGGATAACATAGTGGAGAATATGCTTATAAAATTTACAGATGATAGCAAACTGGGAGGGAATGCACGCAATGGGGTATTGGGCTTTTGTTGAACTTCATCTTGTTGATTTCTGACAAAATGCTACAAAGTACCACACTTAGGAAGGAAAAATCAAGTGTGCAACTACAAAATGGGAATTAAGTGTCAGGTGGTAGTACAATAGGAAGAAGACCCGGAGGTCGTAGTGGATCACAGATTGAATGTAAGTCATCAATATGATGCATTTGCAAAACAGGCTGATATGTTGTATGTAAGGCAAAGATGGTGATTGTCCTAGTCTATTGAGCACAGAGGACACTCTTGCTAAATATAATGTCCAGTTTTGGCCGCTGCACTTTAAGAAAGATGTAGACAAACTGAAAAGACTCTAGAGGAGAGCAACAAAAATGTTAAAAAGTCTAGAGAACCTCACCTGTGAAGAAAGATTGAAAGCACTGGGATATCATTGGCCATATTTACACATTCACAACCCCTGGAATACACAGTTTCAGGTGTTGGTGCACTCAGCCATGAACTACGTGGAGCCATGTAGTGGAGTCTTTAATCTCAGTCAGCCTCCATGATGAGGCAAGTTGAGGGACTAAACTCCATGTGCTTTGACAGAGCTGAGTTCGCACCTAAGAATTAGATGCTGGCTGACTACACAACAAGTGCCATGTGCACAGCAAGCAGTGTGGAAATGGTCAAACTGGTTAGCCACCCCTCAGCTCCCTTCTCCTTCAGCTTCTTCCTCAAAAACGTTTCTTCTATCCTAATAACCCCAGGGTTGATGAGGGTATGTCTGTGGACAGACCTGTAATTTCAGTCTTTATTTACCCTCATTGGGAGGGAGCAGAAAAGTCCTTCCTCACTACTACTTGAACTCCCAGTTCATTTTGACTCAGTGCTTGAGAACCTTCCTCTCCCCTCAGAGTGCACTGTGCAAGATTTGAAGGGCGGGATTAGTTCAGTTTGGGGGAGTAAAGCTGTATCATTGTGTGAGTGTTCATTGAGTGACATCAAACACGGGCCACAACTGTGGTTTTTTAAGAGCATCCATTATGAATACCCTGGTTCTTAGTTCCTGCTGCCTGAATGACTCCTGGAACACAATGCATGGACTGATGCCTGTGTCAGATTAGATGTCATGTAGGTGGGAAGGAATAAACCCCTGCAAAGTGTCAAGTATCAGAGGAGTAGCCACGTTAGTCTGTGTCCGTAAAGACAAGAAGAAGTCCTGTGGCGCCTTATAAACTAACAGATTTATTGGAGCACAAGCTTTCATGGGTAAAGACCCACTTCGTCAGATGCATCGGACGAAGTGGGTCTTTACCCATGAAAGCTTGTGCTCCAATAAATCTGTTAGCCTGTAAGGGGTCACAGGACCCTCCAAATGTAACCTTCTGAAGTGGGGTTCATAGAAAGCCCAGACATAAACCCTTTGAAGTGGAGGAGAATTTTGTTGTGACTTCAGAGGGGTGCAGGACTGAGAATGTTTTTCTGTGGGCATTAAGCTGGGAAGGAATATGGTGCCCATGTAAAACAAAAATGCTGTCTATTGAGGAAGGGGAATGATCCTAAATCTGGGGTGGGTAAGAGAGGAGACAGAGCGTGAGTGCAGCAGATTGTGATGTCAGTGGGTGGTCACATGGATGAATTAAGAGTACAACCCAATAGAATTTACTTTGAGACCCTACCTCTTTGTGATTGCAATTACTTTTTCTCTTGGTGCTGTTGCAGCCTGAAAACCTACTTTACACATCCAAAGAAAAGAACACAGTACTCAAGCTCACGGACTTCGGGTTTGCCAAAGAGACAACTGTACAGAATGCACTGCAGACACCCTGTTACACACCTTATTATGTGGGTAAGTCCCCCACACCATGTGTACAGTCATCCCACTCAGCCTGGGGACCTTGGGAAGGCCACCTTTTTTGTCCTACAGAGAGGACAAGGAGGAACCCCAAATTTTAATCAAGGTCAAACCTGGAAATTAACCATCCCCCAACATAAGAGTTCAAGCCTTTCCGAGCGGGAAGGAGAGAGAAAAGCAATGGCAAATATGGCTACACAGAAATAATATTAGCTTTCTCACTGTGACCTCATAGGATAAAATCCAGCATCTGAACCCAGTCTCCACAACTGATGGGCTGTTTTATCGCAAAACCTGAAAGCCCGGCAAGGGAGAACAGGGTAGTTGATAATTCCCCAGCTACAAAGGTGTATTTTTAAATGAGAACATGGAGGAATTGGTGTTATGATTATGAGGGTTAGCAAGCAGCCTGGGAGTACCATGTCATGGCTCCTTCCCCACTCTAGCAAGACAAATGCAGAAGTGGGGACCAGCAAAAGTACCCTCAAAACCTTATTTACCAGGTTTTGGTGTAAACTTTCCCCCCAGAATGCTAAAAAAACCTTAGATTTTGGGGATAAAATTCACTGCCACCACCCAAGTAATAATAAGGAGACCAGGGAGAGACTACTTGGGAAATCTTAGCCCCAAAAGTAAAAACCAGGACACAAACATTAACCAATACCAGGTTAATAAACATGATCCCACTGCTATGCCACCATGTCATGGCTCCTTCCCCACTCTAGCAAGACAAATGCAAAAGTGGGGGCCAGCAAAAGTACCCCCAAAACCTTATTTACCAGGTTTTGGTGTAAACTTCCCCCCCCCCAAATTTGCTGCCACCACCCAAGTAACAATAAGGAAACCAGGGAAAGACTACTTGGGAAATCTTAGCCCCAAAAGTAAAAACCAGAACACAAACATTAAGCAATACCAAGTTAAGAAAAAGAAAAAGAAAAAACTTTTATTATTACAACAACATTTGTGTTGCAAGCCTTATGACTAGATGGAAGAGTCTCAAAGTAAAACACATGGGGAGTCTCTGCCATCGGCCTAGAACTTAGTTACAAGGGCTACGTCTACACGTGCCCCAAACTTCGAAATGGCCATGCAAATGGCCATTTCGAAGTTTTCTAATGAAGCGCTGAAATGCATATTCAGCGCTTCATTAGCATGCGGGCGGCAGCGGCGCTTCGAAATGAGATATTCTGTGTTTGTCTCCCTCATGGCTGAAAAAAAGAAGGGCAGAGGACAGAAAAGGGAGGAGCCAAAAAATTCCTTTGTCCCAGTTTAAAATTCTTACCTACATTCCTATAGGCCAACCCCACCTGGCTAAGGAGGTTAACCCTTTTACTCCCAGGCTGCTGGCTAACCCTCATGATCATGACAATTGGTAATCCAAGACTAAAATGTACTCTTAGTTGAAATGTTGCCTTCCTTCAACTATCAGCAAGTAGCAATGTTCTGAATGTCTCACGGTATTGTACTTGGTGTACTAAGTGTAGGGTATACACCGGGGTGGGGAACCTTTCTTTGTCCAGGGGCCAACGACCCGCAGAAAAATCAGTCGGGGGCCATATATAAGTGAGAAGCCTGCTCACCTCACTCACCTCTTAGTGCCAAGGGTCCACTCACATGGGAGCCCTGCAGGGGGAGAGGAGGGGGAAAAACTCAGAGACTTGCTGTGTAGCTGGAGAGAGAGCACTGGCTCACGGTCCTGATCCTTGCTGGGAGCTGGATCAAAATAAACTGAGGGCTGGATGCAGCCTGTGGCCTATAGGTTCCCTACCCCTGGTATATGCATTGCAATGTTTAGGACAGTGATTTGCTCAGGATAGGATGAAAAGTCATCCCCCTTTTGGTATGGCTGCACTCATGACACCTCTTGAGGGATGAGAAGAGATAATAAAAAGCATTCATTAGTTTGGCAGAAGAGATCCCCTTGGCTACCCAGATGAAAAGCTATTGATGGTTTTAATGGAATGAGTATCTTCATGGGGGGGGTCAAGAGGGGACAGAGCCTGGACAGAAAAACAGCACTAGGAAAACCGTTAGGCTGTGTTCACTGTGCATAGGATCAGCACATTGACGTGCTCTAGGAATTCGCATCCACCTGTTTCAATATCCTGTAAACCAGCATGAATTGTTCAAATACTCAGAAAACCTTTTTCTTACTAAGCAAACCTAAAAATAATTTGTTTTGCTTAAGGCGGGGTTGGGGGGAGCAATTTTCCCCACCTCCCAACCCCTTTAAATATCTCTTCTCATTTTGTACTGTTGTAAGAATTAGATGCAGCGGAGTATAATGATCCTGGCTGGAGCCAACCACAATCCAGGCCGCTGCTGTTCTTGTTAATTCCAATCTCTACAGTATGCACGCCTGTTTAATCCAGTGCCGGATTGCCATTAAATCCTCAAGACCTCCCCTGCGTAGAGATTTGTCAATGAGCAATTGTGTTGTTTTTCAAGTTGACACCGGCACATTTGGAACTCTTTAGAGATCACACAACAGTTTATAAATTTCAAGATTACCCAGTGATAGCAATCACTTTGTTTTCCCTGCAAAAAATATTTATTGTCAGCTTATACAACTACTTGCTGTTTAGAAGAAGGGGGGTTACTTGGCAACCAGCTGTTTCTGATTTTCCTCTTCTTCAGCCCCAGAAGTCCTTGGTCCTGAGAAATATGACAAATCATGTGACATGTGGTCTCTTGGGGTCATCACCTATATTCTGTAAGTATGAGATACAGAGACAGATGAGTAGACAAGAGTAAGCCACATGTTATCAGACTCGCAACCCATATGTCCTGTCCAACCTACATCCCAAATACCATTGCTGTATTAATAACTTTTTCCATGATGGTCGCTCCAAGTAATGGACTAGTCATGGGAATTTTATTCATCCCTTCTGTGGAAGAGTCATAGGCTGCGTGACTTTGTATGGGGCAAAGGAGTGTGAGTATTTCCTAGTTATAACCATTCCATGCATCTCTCGTACAGCCTATGTGGGTTTCCTCCATTTTACTCCAACACCGGACAGGCCATTTCCCCAGGGATGAAAAGGAGAATTCGGATGGGGCAATATGGGTTTCCCAATCCAGAATGGTCTGAAGTATCAGAAGAAGGTAACTGAACTAGACTGTGTCTGTGTTACTCACACATGCATATTGAAGTGGGGTGGGGGGTTGGGGTTAAGTGTTCACATTTCAGACTGTTTCTAAAGAGTCTTTTGTGATGCTCCCTAAATCAAGACTTTATGAAATGACACAGAGAAGGGCTAGAGATTGATGCATTTCTTGAGCACTGTGGAACGCAAATAACAGAAAAGTTTTATGAAAGGACAGTTAGGGTTTGTGAGAGGTGCTAGATAAGCACCTCTGGGAACTGAAAACTTTAATCAACAGAACAGGTAGTAGTAATGCAGGGTGAGCTGCAGGGGAGAGCTCAGTCATCAGCCTCCTTACTGAGGCAGCCAACATTACAAAATAAAAGTGTATAATATGGATGGACATGTGTCATCCTGATATTAGACTGAAGACAGCGATCTAGGTAAATATACTAGTGACCAGAGTCAGCTGGTTGGTGGTGACCTGGGTGAATTGAAATCAGCATACTAAAAGTAGAAGACTCGGATTCCCTTTACTACACTAATCTCAGAGACCACATTACTTGCCAAACCATCTGTCTGGGGAAAAAAAGATCAGCGACTTCTGATTGTATTTCTTACAATAGAGCAGCTTCTTAGAAAAAAAGTTGATTATGCTTTAATAACACCCTTTACATTTCACTAAGGCCATTACTTAATCACAGTTAATTCACACAATTAACTCAAAAATGAATTGTGATTAAAAATTGATCAGGGTTTTAATTGTACGGCTAAACAACAGTAGCAGACCAACTGAAAGGTATTAAATATTTTGGATGTTTTTCTACATGGTCAAATATATTATTGGTTTTAAATACAACACAGGGTGTACAGTATAGAGTGCTCACTTTATTATTTCAGATGACAAGTATTTGCACTGTAAAAATGAGAAGCAAAAGAGTATTTTTCAGTTCACCTGATACAGGCCCTCTAGAGCAGTCTCTTTACTGTGGAGGTGCAACTCCCACAGATTGTTTTGTTTTTGAATGCAGTTATTTAAAAAAAATCTATGTGAAACTACAAGTTCACACACAGACCTGCTTCTTGTTCTGCCAGTTGCTAAGGGAGATAAGTTTGCTTATACTTATGGGAGATAATGCTTCTTATTCACAATGTCACTGAAAATGAGAACAGGCATTCACATGGCATCATTGTAGCTGGCATTGCAAGGTACAGGTTGAACCTCTCTAACCCAGAACACTCTTGTCTGGCAACAGCTGTAATCCAGTGTGATTTTTAGTAGCCAGACAATCACTTATCGAGAGTGTGGCCAAATTTCCCACAGTCCCATAAAGTTTGTTTCCAGCCACCTGTCCTGGCTCTCAGTGTTCTGGGCGGTTATTTAGCTGTAATTTACCCCAAATGTCTTCTGAGGTCCCAGTGAACAGTGAAAGTGTTGGTAATGCTGCTATACAATATTGATCTCACCTGGTATGGCAAATACTCTCATCTGGCACCAGTCAGGTCCCGAGGGTGCCAAACTAGAGAGGTTCAGACTAGAGCTAAGTGCCAGACATGCTAAACATTTGTGTGCCTCTTCATGCTTCTGCCACTATTTCAGAGAACATGCTGACGATGCCCAATAAAAAATTCACTAATTAAATTTGTGGCTGAACACTGAACTCCTCGGGGGACAATTATATGTGTCTGGCTGTTTTACCTGCATTCCTGCCACGTATTTCATGTTCTGGCGGTCTTAGATGATGACCCAGCACTTGTCCATTTTAAGAACACGTTCACTGCAGATTTGCCAAAATGCAAAGAAGGTACCAATGTGAAATTTCTAAAGATGACACAAGGTTTAAGAATATGAAGTGCCTTTCAAAATCTGAGAGCCACATGGTGTGGAACGTGTTTTCAGAAGCCTTAAAAGTGCAATGCTTTGAGGTGGAAACTGTAGAACACGAACCATGAAAAAGGAAAACCAGTCTTCTGCTGGTGGCATCTGTCTCAGATGATGAAAGTAAACATGCATCAGTCCACATGGGTTTGTATCATTCCTCAGAAGAACCTGTCGTCTGCATGTCCTCTGTAGTGGTGCTTGAAGCATGAAGGGATATATGAATCTTCACCATATCTGCAACGTAAATATCTTGGAACACCAGCCACAGTAGTGCCATACGAATGCCTGTTCTCATTGTGAGAGGACATTATAAGCAAGAAGGGCAGGATGTGGTGGTGGCTGGGGGAGGGGAGTCCAGCTGTGTGCCCTGGAAAGGGTGGAGCTGAGGGCAGAAGGGGTGGGGCCGCGGGCAGTCAGCCCTCAGCACTGCCCAGACCACAATGCTGGGTTCCTATGACTCTGTCACAGACGTGTGCAGAGGCAGAGCAGTGTTGCTGAAACACTTCCAAAGGAGCCTGGAGCTGAGGCCACCGCTACCATTGCCAAAGTAGCAGAAGTGGCAGCTCGAGGGCCAGTTTCTGGGGCAATTGTTGCCTCCCCCCCCCCCCATTAGCGGGCCTGTCCAAATGTAAACAAACTTGTTTGAGTGATTGGCTGCACAAGAAGGAGGACTGGGTGCACTTGTAGGCTGCAAAGTTTTACACTGTTTCATACTGAGTGCAGTTAATTTTGTACATAATTCTACACTTGTCAGTTCAACTTTCTTGATAGACCCTGTTGCACTGCTGTTTTTGTATTAGGTGAATTGCAAAATGCTATTTATTTTGGTTTTTACAATGCAAGTATCTGTAATCAAAAATAAAGTGAGCACTGGACACTTCATATTCTATGTTGTAATGAAATCAATTATTAGAACATGCAGAAAATGTCCTAAAATATTTAAACAAACAATTTTCTTTTCATCTTGAGCATGGTCGTGACTAACTATTTTAATGGCTCGTCAGCCTAGTTTTCATTTACTGAGTGATAAGCAGGGTGAGTCCACAAGTGTCACACTGTGAGATACAGCAGAGTTGTCCATTAGAGGATCTCATCTCTGTGCAGGCAGAGTGGGCCACTGTACTTTTACCATAAAGTAGGATGCAACCGTTGTGTGTCCTTGGTTGAGCACTCCTTCTCCCCGGGTTCTGTTCCAGTCCTCTGTCAGGAGAGCAGTGAATTGTTATGGAAAACTTGTTCTCAAAGGCATGTGATTGAGGGTAGCTGCTTCCTAATTTGAACCTGTCCGGCCCTGTCTACAAAACAAACTCCGCCCTAGGTCACCTTGAACAAGTGCTGAAAACTGTTCAACTGCTCAGTGGCAAGGACAAAATGGAGTACGAAAAGAATGACTGAGAATAATTTTGTTTGGTATATGCCATGGTCACTAAAGGGTTAGACACTATGTTGATGGAGAGCTGCAGAAAACTCTGTGTTAGACAACAGTCAATATGTGCTGTTTTCTACACCAGTCCAGTGGGACCCACTGCTAACACCCATGGTCACCAACAGGTCGGTTTTATGCTGTAGACTTGCTCATAGAATCCTTAACCATCTTGTCTCCTCTTCCTACTAACTTCCCTGGTCTCTCTTCTCCTCCAACCCTCTTTAAATAGGTGGGAGGGGGAGATACGCATACCTACATGCTCGCTCGCTCGCTCGCTCTCTCTCCCTCTGCCCCCGCCCCCATCTCCATTTGTTGTTAACGTGAGAGCCGACACAGGTAGGTGTATACAATTACCCTTCTTAATGCAGGTCCCTTGTTCTGAGAAATGTGCTGGGTGTAGCTGAATCCAGTCTGCCCTGTTGGTCCTTGTCTTTCAGCCAAGCAGCTGATTCGTCACTTGCTTAAGACAGACCCGACAGAGAGAATGACGATTTCTCAGTTTATGAATCATCCTTGGATTAACGTGAGTCCTGTGTGATTGTTGACAAAGGACAGGGATGGGTTCTCACACACCGAGCCTGAAATGCTGCTCTGCCTGGCACGGGAAGTGGGGGTGTTGCTCTTATTCAACACTCATTAGCAAAACCTCTGCCCATGGTGCTCAGTCTCAAAGGATACATGTCTGCAAAGATAAAGTTCCTCATTGTGGTACCAGAGGGCACACTTCACAGCTCTGATGATCAAGGGCCAAGTACTTCCCTGCTACACTCAGCCAGGAGTAGCTACTGACTGTAGTATGCACCGTCCTCATCCTTTTCAAAAAGCCATGGTACTTCATTGTTGCAGAACTTATGAAGAGCCATTCCCAGGCCTGGCTATGTTGATATGAATTCAAAGCCTTGCACTAAGGGAATTTTCATCTGTCAGACGGCCTCCCGTTGCCCTAGAATCTGAGTGTCCAACATTCAATTGCACTTCTCTTTCTTTCACCCTGTAAGGCACACACATACTACTGTCCCCCTGAAACAGGTGAACCAAGGTGAAGAGGAGGCTGTAGAGGCCGCAGTCTGGCATGTATTTGTTTTTTTGATCCTCCAGCTTTTTAGACCATATATTGTGTATTCCTATTAGACTTTGTCTTTAACAACTCTTCATTCACTAGCCCTGTGTCTACATGAGCTCCTTCCTTTCAAAAGGGGCATGTTAATGAGCGGGTTTGAAAGATGCTAATTAGGCACTGCGATGAATATGCAGTGTCTCATTAGCATAATGGCGGCCGCAGCGATTCAAAGGTGTGGCTTTCGAATCTCGCTCCGCCCATGGAGACGGGACCTTCCGAAAGGACTGCCCCCAGTTTTCAAAAGCCCTTCTTCCGATCACCAGATAGAAAGAAGGGCTTTCGAAAACTGTGGGGGGGGGCGCGCCTTTCAGAAGGTCCTGTCTCCACGGGCAGCATGCAATTGGAAAAGCTTCACTTTCGAATACCCGCGGCCGCTGTTATGCTAATGAGGTGCTGCATATTCATTGCAGCGCCTCATTAGCATCTTTCAAACCTGCTCATTAACAAGCCCTTTCAAAAGGAAGGGGCTTGTGTAGACCCAGCCTAAGTGTCCCATTCAAAGAAGTTCATTCTTCTAGCTTTTCATTCCACACATGTAGATCTGATAATGCCTGGGAAGGGTAAATGATTTCTGCACTGTCCCGTCAGAAAACAACAGAAACTGGCATACATGATGTTTTTGAGGGGTCCAGTTCAAATCGTGCTTTGTGACTTTTCTTGACCTTGCACTATTTGAACAGAGGTCTCTAGCTCAAAGGAGAAAGTCTATTATCTCAAGCAGGCAGTAAATTCCTGCTGGAGCTCTAAGGTATTGTCAGGATGAGTCAGGCCCAAAGGTTCTTACAATATCATCTCTGCACAGTGGGTGTTACAGGCAATAATGTTATAAATTTTCTCCATTCATGCCTAACGTGCCGCATACCTTATTTCTCGCTCCCCTGAAGATGAAGCCACAGGAGACAGAATGCTTGTCCTCCACAATCTTTTATCCCAAGGATGGCTGTTCTAAGGAACTTACCTGTTTGTGCTCATCCCAGGAGGAAGAGATACAAAGAGCAACGTAACGTCATATAGTGTCTTCAAAAACAACGAGAAGTCCTGTGGCACCTTATAGACTAACAGATTTATTGGAGCATAAGTTTTTGTGAGGAAAGACCTGCTTCGTCAGACGTGTCTGACGAAGTGGGTCTTTGCTCACGAACGCTTATGCTTCAATAAATCTGCTAGTCTATAAGGTGCCACAGGACTTCTCGTTGTTTTTGCAGATACAGACTAACATGACTACCCCCCAATACAGTGTGTTGTTTTATTGTATTCATCACTGAAGATCAGAAGTCTGCACTTCTGCCATGCCTTTCATCTGGCGATCTCAACGCCCTTTACAAACGTGAAGGAATGTAGACTCATTAGCCCAGTGTAAAGCAGGTGGGTGTCCCCATTCAGACTCTGAAGCACGGATGAGGGCACTGTCATTGTAGTTCATGCATCTTGAGGGCAAGAGGATGCAGTTTATAGTTTGAGATGAGCACGTTCTCCGCCAGAGGTGGTGGTCAGGAAGGAGTAACGGGCAGCATTTGGGGCAGACTCAGATTCTGCTCAGAGGAACTAAAATGCACTCCCTGGCGCCAATTTTCCATTCCTTCTTACCCAGTTTATCACTCCTTGGCCAGCAGGAGACCTCCTCCAGAGGAGGCATCAGCCGTGCTTTTGGCTTCCCCTTGCCATACCAGCTAGAGCAGGATTTAATTGATGGCATCCTGATCCGGGTGGCCTGTAGTCACTGCTACAGTATAACTCTTAAATGGTGGTAATATGCACAGTGATCTGTTCAACCTTTGCTGAAATGCAGCATGCTCTGGTATGGAAAGCAGCGTCAGTACACAGCCATTTAGGGCAGAAGGTGCAGGAGAATTCTGCACCCATCTAAGACTAGAGTAAGCTGTAAACAGGCTCAGCTGGGATGTAGCAGGGAATCTGAGCCCTGCTCTACCAAAAAGATCTTTCTTGACAAGAGATCGTAGATCTGTTTTATGTATTAACTGAAGAGCATCTCAAGCAAAACAGTGGCTGGGGCATTTAATGAGTACTTGTCCAGGATGACAATACAGGTTGAACCTCTCTCGTCTGGCACCCACGGGACTTGACTGGTGCCTTGCAAGAGAATTTGCTGGATAATGGCAGGTCGATATTTTCTAGCAGAGTGCCAATACTTCCACTGCTTACTGGGCTCTTAGAAGACATTTAGGGGTAAGTTACAGCTAAATAACAGCCCAGAACACTGAGAGCCAGGACTTGTGGCTGTGAACAAACTTTATGGGACCCTGGGAAACTTGGCCTCACCCATGGCAAGCGGTCGTCCTGCTAACTAAACTCGTGTCGGTTTATGGATGTTTGAAAGAAGAGAGCGGTCTGGACTAGAGAGGTTCAACCTGTACCCTTCTTGCTCTTCTGTAGTGCCTTTCAGCTAAGGATCTCAGTGATTTTCAGATGAATTGGGCCTCCCACTCTGTTCCTGTGAGGCATTTTGCACCTATTTTACATTAGAATGAATAATCATCCCTCACCCCATGTCCAGCACCTTTCGTCAGTAGATCTCAAAGAGCTTTATGAAAAGAGGACAGTATCATTTTGTTGTGAGCTTCCTGTTGGGAAAACTGAGCCACAGAGAAACTTGGTTATTAGCATTAGCAATGTGATGCTGGGCAGAGGACAGCTGGGAATGGAACCCAAATGACCAGGTTCCAAGGCATCTGTTTTAAATGCTCAATTCCATTTACACCTGCCAATTCACCAACACCTCACTTTTTCTGAAAGGTTTTCTGTTGGAATATTACTCGGCCCCTCCTTGCATTTGAGGTCTGATGAGATCACAGCCAGCAATACTATAAGTGCGGAATGAAATTTCCCCTTCCACAAATGCGAGAAGAAGAATGAACTGCTTTGAATGGGATACTTAGTAAATGAACAAGTGTTACAAAGAAAGTATGAGAAAGCACAATATATGGTATTAAAAAAAAAACAACCTAGGAAAGACATAAACCAAATGAAATGCCAGACTGTGGAACCACCTCTCTACCTCGATGATATTAGTTTAGAGGGATGATAGTAATTCTCTACCTTACAGGATGAAGGAAAGATAAGTGCATTTGATTGTTGAGCACTCAGACTCTAAAGTCATGTGAGGCCATCTGAGTAGTGTAGGTAGTCTTCTGCCTTACATAGATTTATGAGAGTAAGTGATAATATAAAAAAGGTAGCTTTGCAGAATGCTTCTTTTTTTTTTTTTTCCCCCTTTCCTTAGAAATCAATGGCAGTACCACCAACCCCTCTTCATACTGCACGGGTCCTGCAAGAGGATAAAGACCACTGGGATGAAGTGAAGGTCAGTCAAAGAACAGCTGCCTGAATTATTAGTTTTGTTGTTACTGGGCATTCTTCCCAGAATGGGGTTTGATAGGTGGGTAGAGGGGCCTTTCTTTGCTCAAAAGGAAAGAAACCCAAACATGTTAGAGTATGGAAATGAACGACATGGGCACTCAAATGAGCTTAACTCTGCCCTGCAACACCATGAGGAAAGAGTGAAAAGATCTAATTTGTCTTTAAAAATCCTTTTAATGTAATCTGGCATTCCAAACACTGTTTTGCATTTCATAACTGCATAGTTATTGCATTGTCATTATGGAGCAGACTTAAGGTACTTTGGGTTCTCTGAATTCCATACGTTAACATATTTGTCTTTATTTTAAGGTTAACCCTATGTCTGAATTTTCTGTGATTTTTAATGTTTGGGTTTGGGATAATTGCAACATCCCTGTAATGTATTTTAACCTAAATGACTCTCATATTCTCTGAATGGGGTTTTGTCTGGGAACTGAGTTAAGCCTAGGAAAAGACTCACACATAAAATGTCATTTTAAAGGGATTGAGATGAGAGTTTATTTTATGATGCTTTGGTAACCATTCTCTATTTGACTGCATGGATTTTGCTCAGGCACCTTTCGTATTCTCTGATCATTTGACTGCTAATCTGATACATGCTCTTGTAACCTTAAACTCTTTTCTGCTGGCAGAAATCATTAACACGGTGACCTGGGCAGCCCACAGTAGTGGGAGTAAGATTTTTGCTCCATTACTTTGTTTGTAGCCAATAACACTTTTAGACTTACCCAGACAACGAAAGGTCCATACTGTTATTGACTGTAATATAAGCTGTAATAGGCCTCCGTTTGCTCAGATAGCCATTCCATCCTATTGGGTGAGTGGCTATCTTGCTTATGTCTGAGTTTTCACAATTTTTGCGCATGGTTTCAGGAAGAGATGACTAGTGCCCTGGCTACCATGAGAGTGGACTATGACCAAGTGAAAATAAAAGACTTGAAAACATCCAACAATCGCCTTCTGAACAAACGCCGCAAGAAACAGAAACAGGCAGGTGCCTCCTCCACTGCTCCAGGATGTAACAACCAATGAGAATAAAGCAGAAGAGGAGGCTGAGGACTTGAAGGTTACAATTAAAAGGAACAAATAAGAACCAACCAGGCCAGCTCAACCTGTCTGCAAAGGACCTGGCCTTGAGAAAAAGAGGAACCTGGCCTGCAGAAGGGGACGTGTTAAAGAGTACATCATTCTAGAATTGTATCTGGACTTTGCTTTTTAAGGGGGATCTGTTCGTGCCACGTCATTTTTGTATTGTGCGAGGGGTACCGAGCAGTACCAGAAAGTATGGTGTTTCAACACAGCTTTAGCTGTTTGGGGGTAGCAGAGGATACAAGAGATCATGTCTTAGGATCCTGATATACAAAAGCTTTAACCACAGCCTGGGAGAGTGTCTTCTATTGTTACTTAAGCTTGTGGAAGACCAAAGTCTCCCGCTAGGGGCAGGTTCAGGAGCTCAAACGTGAGCATAGTGAAGTGAAAGGTCACTGCTTTCTTCACACAGCCAACACGGCTCCTGGTGTTGCTGGCACATCTGAATGGCAGCTCATGCTAGCATTGGTGAGAATGGGGAGGTTTAACTCCTATAGCTGCATATCATCTGATCCAGGGAAACACTGTCCTTGATTTAGGAAATCCTTCCTGTGCAGCTAATGGATGGAGATAAGGGTTTCTTCTTGCGTTTCCTTATTCATAGGAAGCCTTGGTCTTATGTGAAATTCGGGTTTTGTGGCACTTTTCTAATTTAATATCTTATTTTTTCTTCATTTGCTGTGATTTATCTGTTCTGTTAGCACCTCTTTCATGTTTTAGGTTTTTTTTTTTAATCTACGGCAATTTTTTCATAAAGCTGTTTGTTTCCTTAAAACTGCGTACATCATTAATCCTTCTGAATCTGTGAAGCTTCCATGAACACAACTGGATAACTATCATACACACAACACTGGTCTGAAAGAAGCATCTGAAGTCCACAAAGAAATGGGAAGGCGATGTTCTCTGTAGGAAACCCCCCATTGGTTGACTTCATCCAGTCTATTACATGCAGGTCTTATGCCCTATGTAAGGTGCTTATTGCCGTCAGATTATTTTTGCTGCTTTACATATTATGGTTTAACAAGCAAACTTAGAACCTTGGGAAGTATTGATCCATTCTTACACTAGACAGTGCAAACCTATGGCAGCAGTTGCCCAGAATCTAGAGCCCCATCATGAATATGCAGCATTGTCTTTGGTTTTTGTTTTCTAACTCAGAACTCCCATATTATATTACTTTGGATGTTGTTTGTTAATCTGTTCTTCCATTTCATATTGAGATTGTTTTCTCTTAACTGCATCACGACAAAATGTATGTGAGGTGGACGAAAGACACCTAAGAATGTTGGGAGTTAAGGTGAAATCAAGTGCCTCCAGTGATGCAAACACACATATTGTAACATGGGAAATGAGGGGCTAAAAGGTTCAGACAAGAGGACAGCTGCATAGAGGAGGTGAAGAAACCCTGCCAAATGGGTTCTGGATCTTCTGTTCTATCTAAAAGGCATGCTGAACTTATTTCCTTTCCACTGAAGATCAGATTAATGCTTCAACCTTGTGGACGGTCTCTGGAACCACTTAGGAAGTACTGGCTATCCCTACAAAACATTCACTTTTCTTTGTGTAATATTCTTAGGGTTTTACAAAAAAATTAATAAATCATGCTCAAGTTCCAGGATTTCTTTGCACAGTAGTCCATGTTTTCATTGACATGTCATGGTGGGGGGTTGTAAGAAAGGACAAGTTTTAAAAAGGAAAAGTACTCCCTGCACTCAAAGTTATCTGCACTTAAGTTATCTGAACATCTTTTTGCTCTCAAAGCTTTGTTTTTAAGTAACAATGTCTGAGTCAATGCAAGCACTAGAAGTTTATTTCATGGTCTCACTCTAGCTACTCCGATGACAAGAATGCTTTAACTGATTATTCCTCATAATGCTTCGATGTGATAGGGAAACATTAGTTCCCTATCTGTAAAAGGGGGATAGTAAGGCAGAGGGAGATAAAGTGATATGTCACATGGGGCTGGGGGAGGGGGGTCTGTGTCAGAATTATGAATTGATTTCCTCAGTCCCAGTTCAGTGCCTTTACCACAAGATCATCCATGCTCCCTCCCCAGGCTTCATGTTTTCAGATGTGACCTACCACTTCATTCCAGCTGTCTGAGTTGTACACCTCTTCAAGATGGGAATTTGTTCTGCAGCATCTGCTAGTTCTGCTAGTTGAGCAGGAAGCACAAAGGAGATCTCTCTGGTAATCTCACCACTTGCAATGATATGGAAATATGGCAATTGTTATGGTCCAAGCATTATTTACCCTCTGCAACAGGTCCTCCTGTCGGCCAAAGGTTAAATGTCTGAGCCATTGGTCTCATGCAAAACAATGGCTCACGTTTTCCCTGAACTTGTCAGTTCAAGCCATTTGAAGCTCTTTAAGGGAGGTGCTTAACCAATGGTCTTTTCTGATGGAGAACTCCAAAGTACTAAGGGGCCAATTCTCCACACCTAGTCTACAACAGTGTAACTCCCTCGAAATCAAGTGAGGTATGCCGCTGTAAAATTGGAGTGACAAAGTGGTGAGTGAGGCCCCTGGGTACTCAAATTCCACACCTTGGACAGCGGAAGCTGTGACAACGTTATTTTTTCTGACTAGCGCCATCCCCTGCTGTAGTTCTGTGAGAGCTAGGAGTGGACTGAAGCCAAGTCTGAAGACCTTAAGTCGATTGTAGACACACAATTCCAGCTATGCCAATTGCATAGCAGGAATCGACTCCCCTACAATTGATTTACCTGGCCAGCCTCACTGAGGGATGTTGACAGGAGAAAGGAACATGTGAGGCAAACGCCATGCAATGTGTCAGGCCTTCAAGCCTAATCATGCTACAACTTCAGCCAAGTAGGGGAAGCTGCCTACAAACATGGCTGTGTTATGACCTGGTTCAATTTCTAATACAGACAAGCTTTGTTCTAGCTGTGTCCCTGAGCCATGCCAAAGGTTCAGCAGGATTTGGGCATGTGCTTAATATCCCATCCTCACTGAAACAAACAAGTGCTTTGTAACTGAATCTAGGGGTAATCATGTTCTGCCCCCCTCACCCCAGCTGAAGATGCAGCTTAGACAAAGCCTTGGAAAACAGAAGCTTTTCATTTCAAAGATTTGTGGATGTGGAGCCACCTGCTGGTTCTTTGGCATCATTGCACTTGTTACAGCATAAAAAGGGTATTAAGAGTCACTCTATCCAGAAGAAACCAGCATAGATTGACCTGTACAAACAAACCTGCTTTTACCGGGTAGCGTACACACCCTAGAGATTTTTCTAGTGATACTGAAATGAAGCAACTTTTTGAAACTCTTGTGAAAGCTCCATTTTTTTTAAGTGTAGGTTATTCTGCCATGGAAGAGGTTTGCAAGACAAGGCATGAGTGTTGCTCTCTATTTTCTGGATTCTTAAGTTTCGTAGAAAACTTTCCATTGAATTTTTTATCTCACTTAAACAAAATAGCCATTACAACAATATAAAAGGCTCCAGTTACTAGCTATGTTACCCCGAGCTTCTCTCTACAAACCCTATCCCTGCTCTTATGCCATTCACCCTCTTCCTATAATAGGTTCTTTGGAACATACTCCTCTGGGGGTCCAAATTTATCATCTGCTTTTAAAGAGGATCGGCTATTGTAAAACTGAATCATTTGCACATTCATCAGGCCCATGAATTAAGTGATATAGCCAGGAAGAGAAAGAGGTGAATGGCAAATAGGACAGGCCACAAAGAAAACATAGATTTTAAAAGAAACAAAAAAAGCCCAAACACCACTTACCAGAAGCTCCATAAAAACTGCGTGCTCAGTTCCCTGTTCTTTAAATAGTGATTGGGTCTGGGTTTCCGCTTCCTTTATGCGTGTCTCCAGCCCATCTCTCTGCCTCTCGTGTGTTCTGTCACATACAGACACAGTACTTCCCTCCGGTGGTCTTTCTCTTCCTCTGTTACATATCTGACTACGTCCTTGTCTTTGATAACTGTAGCGATGAACCTGATTTAACACGCTGCACTTAAAAACTAATTTTAACTGTAAGCCATTATTCTACATTCCTGTCTTCTAACTGAGAAAACACAGCATGTAGTCTCGGGACTGTATGTCTTAACTTCTCATTGCCTGGGGTTTGAAAGGCCAATTGTATTCTGGCTCCTGACTTGCTTGAAATCAGGGAAAAATAAGGCAGTACCTACTCAGTTTGATCTCAGTTCCTGTTCTCATTTTAATTAATTTGGTGGGCGTTTTTTTGTTTGTATTTTTGGATGGAGGGTGGGGTGGGCAATGTATAACCATATTCAGCGTGTGTAACATGGAGAAGATGGGTATTTGGTGGGATGAGGCATTGGTAGCCTGGGAGGTACGAATGTGAAAACATTTTGTAATGTTTTTAAGTATCTGTTAGGTGTGACTCTACCCCCAGTTGTATCTCTCACATACATACACCCAGGATCAAAATAGCTCCAGGAAATTCTCCTGTAACCACTGGAGGAGGAGTTAGTTCTTGAGCTGAGAGGCTTGTTCTCATTACCCCTTTTACTTTTCTCACACACTCACACCTGCAATCAGCTGCTCTTTTCCATACTACAGGCTTGTTCCATCTTCGCCCCCTGTACCTTCCTTTCCATGCCTTTGTCTCCTTCAGCTTTGGCTGTTGCAATTCCATCAAGTCAAGCCTCTGCGTGGCCTGGTTCTCCAGACACCAGCTTGTGCAGAATGCCACTCTGTACTTCCTCAGAGGGAGAAAGGAACCTTGTGCCATCACCCTCCCCCGCAAAAATACATTCCCCAACTCCATGAGTTCCCCATTCCTTTCATGGGCCAGTTCAAAATTCCCCCCTTTTTGCCAAAATTCCTCTGATCTTGCTGCCATTGTCCTCAGAGACACTTTTCCTCTTTACCTACCCCGTTCGTTCATTGCTGTCCTTTCAGACTGTACCTGTACCTACAAACCAGAGTACAGCAAATAGAGAAAGGAAAAGAAAACTATGCACTTAAAAAGGGGACCTAACTCCCTCAAAAAAAAAAAAAAGGTAATTTCTTCTGATGAGAACCAAGGTCGTCTTTCTCCTAAACCCTTCTTCTTTCTCTCCTCTCTTTGCTATTCTCTGGTCTGCAGAGCAAGTTCCTTGTGTAAGATGTTTGAAGAGGAACCATCATAGAGTATCATGCCCATCAAGATGAAATCTGGCTCAAACTTGCTTGAGACCTACCAGTTAACCGCAGCTGGTCCTGCTCTGGGGATTTAATTACCATTTGTGACCCCAGCTGTGAAAGGGCCTGGAAGGCTCACACAGAGTGAGGGGGAAATTACATTCAGAAAAGAAAAAGCCTACTCAGACGAAGGAGATGTAGAAGACATGTATGGGGGGAGTTCCCTGTCTAGGGACAGCTGGAGAAGACAGGCTAAACAGATCTACAGGGAACCGGTCTGGCTCCTGTAGAAAGACCTGTAGGAAGCTGGAGATATCTGGGTAAAGCATTGGCATCCCAGGGAAGGAGGTGAGTGGGGAAACCTGATAGGAAGAATTGTCTGTGAGTAAAAAGCCCCTAGGGAGCAGTGCTTAGCCAAAGGAACAAAGGTACTGAAACATTTCAACTGAGGCGCTAAGGTCAGTCCCAGGTCTTACAATAAGCTGATGAAATGCGTTGTTTTCATTAGAAAGAAAAGCACTTTCTGTGAATGAAATGCAGGCTAAATAATGAGACTGGCTTAGCCAGTGGACTGTTAAGAGACATTAATAGGAGTGGAAAGGCGTGTCTTGGTAAAAGGAGGTGAGAGCTGAAAAATCAGAGGGATAGCCATTTTGCATTTTGAGAGCTATGCTGTACCCCAGGTAAGCTTTGTTACCCTGTTTAAATGGGAATATTAGTGCACATAACTGTCCTTGACTGGGTCGGCCATCCTGAGACTGCGTCTCCTAAAATCTAAATGTGTCCATAGCTGTGGGAAGTTGAGGAACCAATCTGGAAGTCAAGCAGCTGGAGTTAATTTAGCTTCTGTGGATGATGTGGCCATCCTCATACCAGATTTATAATCCAATTAAAAGGCCTGTGTATTGAAGGACAAGACTGAGGATTTGAAAGTGGATGCAAATGTAATAGCCGTCTACATATGGAACTCCTTGAAGATGACTAGGGATCGGGGGTAATAATTTTCCCCAAGAAATAGTACCCAGAGTCCTGAGCAACCTCATCAGGCAAAATCCTAACCTACTATGCTCAGTGCTTTGTATGTGCACATCTTGCTAATGGGCCCAGACCCCTTCACATGTGTGTACATCCCTATCGTGACAAGTGATGTTATAAGTAAGCTGAGCACTTGGGTGGCCACCTGGGAGAGATTCAGGTGAAAAAGGAGCAGAGCAACCACATCCACCCATAGTGAGCAGCCTGTGTTTCCGTTGGTGGTGCACATCCACCCATGCTAGGTGCGCATAACAAAATTTATTCCACCCATTGATGATCACAAACTAGAGGGAACACAGGTTATAAGCCTCTGTCCAGCTTTTGGAGGCAGAGAGCGTTCAGATCAATTCAAGAAATTGTCAGGGGGTAGCCGTGTTAGTCTGTATCCATAAAAACAATGCTTTCATGGGCAAAGACTCACTTCATCAGATGCATCTATAAGGTGCCACAGGACTTGTTGTTGCTTATTCGAGAAATTACATCCCACATTACATTCCCATAATTTGCATTCTCCGAGAATTTGGACTAGGCGTGTGTAACCCCTTCCAAATCTGAAAGTGTACTCTACACATACCAGTGGAGGGAGATTACACTGAAGGTTGCACTACAAAGCGCTGTTGTTCTTTGGTGGAGTTTCCTTCAGTCTGTCTTGTGTCTGAGACGTGCCTTGGAGTCCCAGTCCAAGTGCCACTGTCTTTGCCTAGTGCAGGGCTGCTTCTCCTTCCAATCTTCCCTACCTAGCCAGAGATGTTTCTAATTTGTTATTTCTAATTTGTTACGAGAAGTCATTCTTCCGCTCTACTCTGCACTGGTTAGGCCTCAGCTGGAGTATTGTGTCCAGTTCTGGGCACCGCAGTTCAAGAAAGATGTGGAGAAATTAGAGAGGGTCCAGAAAAGAGTGACAAGAATGATTAACAGGCTAGAGAATGTGACCTGTAAAGAAAGGCTGAAAGAATTGGGCTTGTTTAGTTTGGAAAAGAGAAGATTGAGGGGTGACATGATAGCAGTTTTCAGGCTATCTAAAAGGGTGTCATAAGGGGAGGGAGAAAACTTGGGGTTTTTTTGGCCTCTGAGGATAGAACAAGAGGCAATGGACTTAAACTGCAGTAAGGGAGGTTTAGGTCGGACATTAGGAAAAAGTTCCTAACTGTCAGGGCGGTCACACAGTGGAATAAGTTGCCAAGGGAGGTTGTGGAATCTCCATCGCTGAAGATATTTAAGAACAGGTGAGATAAATGTCTATCAGGGATGGTTTAGACAGTTCTTGGTCCAGCCATTGGGGCAGGGGGCTGGACTCGATGGCCTCTCGAGGTCCCTTCCAGTCCTAGTGTTCTATGATTCTGTTTGTTCTCCTCTTTATGGTTTTACTGTTGATACCTTTGTTTTAAGAGCTTTTGGTTCTGCTGCTGTCTCTGCCGCTCCAGTAGTATAAATGGGCCATAATGCCAACTCAGCCATTCAACTGTGGAATCCCCTGGCATGAGGAAATCCCCAAACAGTGTCAGGTGGCGTTCCCCACCCCACATCCTATGCTGTAGGGGAAGAGAGAAGCAAGGTGAGTGGCATTGCATTCCAGCAATTCCTGACCACTGAAATGGCCCATTGGTGTTATGGTAGGTTAGGCGTAAAGAGTAGCCCTGAAAAAGCTGTAAGAATCACCATGAGTTAGTGAATTCTCTCTCTGACCAAAGGAGAGATGGAACTCAATGATGGTACACCCTCTGCCTTGCTCTCTTCCCCCATCTAAGTCTGGCTCATCCCGATTAGTATGTCCAAGTCAAGTGGATGGGGTTTTATTTTTCATCGTTATCCTGGGCCACCCAAATGCACTCCATAAGGAAACGGCTAATCATGGACTGTGTGAAGCATAAGGCTCCAAAAAGCATGAGTTGCTGATTTTCATGTAAAATTGACTTGCACTGAATTCTAGTGTGTCGGAATTAATTACAAATGTGTTGTGTTACACACCATTTCTGATCACTTTATTCATTAATAGAGATTGTGGATGCTCCCTGTTTTCTTTCTTTTTTTTTTTTTTTGTTTCATCAGTTTTATTTAGGCTCTTGCAATTAAATGGGATGGTTATTTGTCCTATAATTGCTCTCCTGAAATTTCCTTGCTTACCACTTTGAGAGGTGTGGAAAGCTGTTCTTGGGAGACTTTTTTCTATTGCTTAGCTACTGAAAAACCTGCTAAAATGGAGCTCTCTGAAACTGAGAAATATTTACATGTGAAAAAGGGTGGGTAGATCTGGAAGCAAAACTTCTTCAAAGACTAAAATTAGAGTAAAATGTGTTGGTGGAGAAGACTTGGATTTCTTCTTTTTATTAAAAGTCAAAAGTTAATGTACTGCATTAGTAATGAACCAGGAAAACACTGGTTAGGATATTAGCTGTTGGCCCATCTCAGAGGAGTTCCTGAATTCAGAACTAATTAAATCACCCTAAAGACAGGCAGAAAATGTATTCTACCAATTTCTGGAGAATTCTAATGTGAGGCTGTGCCCCTTGTGGATATGAATGAGCCCTTTGAGTGCATTTCTTCATTTACTTAATAATCAGGCTCAAATTTTAGAGCAGCTCCGACCTGAACAAAGGCACTGTCCGTGTATTATCAGATAACAGTCCCACTCTCCCAAAGTTACCCTCTGTTGTGCTGCTTTTAAAGACAGGTATATGCATTGAGGCAAAGAACACTTTCCCTTTTTTTAGTGGTCTTTTCTCAACCTTGCAATTTTCTGGCCTGGCTGAAGTTTTATTTTATTCACCTCAAGCCTGAGATCTATTCTGTGATCTCTCTTTCTGTTTCAACTCAAATGCTGCCACTCAATCTCTTTTTTTTCATTTTTACACCTCTTGTAATTATGTGTAGCGTGGAGGAAATATTAAGTGATTGTTGTTTGACAGGAAACTTTCAAAATAGGGTCCTATTTTGCATACAAAGTAGTGAGGAGAAAAAGCCCAAAATATCTAGGATGGAAGATACCTGACATACCCAGGCCAGGCCAAACTCCTGAGATCTCCCCTGTATTTGCATGTCAAGTCCTGAAAAATGGACAGCTCCTCCAAATAATTCGACCCTGTTAGGACTCTGGGTGTGAAGAGTGGTTCCTCAGTGGTAGCTGCCTCAGGGCAAAGCCAAGATAATGTGACACAAGGCTAGGTAATGCTGTGAAGCTGAAAGCAACCCATGGTCTATGGAGGCAGGGAGAGGTAAAGAAACTGGGGCCGTACAAGCCTTATGTATGAAGGATCCAGGCATTGGTGAGTGTTCCAAGTCCATGGTTATTGTACAAGTAGATCTACTTCCTCGGAGGAGGCACAGCTGTTGTAACACTTGTCTGCCTCAGTAGAGCTGGTTGAATGCTCTTGGTAGAACAGCGTTTTGTCAGGAAGTGCTGCATTATCAGAACATTTCATAGGGGACACCTATTCCAAGGAAAAGTTGATTTGAATGGCAGTGGAAAATTTTTTTCAGCTTTGTAATTTCAGTCTCTTTGTTTATTTGGACATCGTCCTTTCTCATTTCATTTTCTTTTTGCGTTTTGAGTTGATGCAGAAAAATGTCATTCCGGGCACTGTGCTCTGGGATCGACTTGTCACGTTGCCACGTGTCATCTTTCGCTGCATCAGACAGCACGTGGCTTCAGATTATTTCAGCTGACCCATCACAGAGTGCCAGGCTCAGCCTTTGAGTGAGGGAGTGATTTCATGACTGCAAACTTGCATCTTTGGCAAAAGGAAGCAGTAATTGCCAGCTATTCTGCATCAATGCCCTTACCCTCTCCTTGCCCTTGATGCTCTGGGCTTCTGTGAAACATGATCTTTTCACTGATCTTGCTGTGAAAGGTTTAAAGAAAGAGTGGAAACTGCTCAGGTCAGACCCAGCAGTTGTCTGACTCTCAAACAATAAAACCCTTTGTACTATAAATGACGGTGCCACATCCCTCACGCAGGCTCTTTCACTCTTAAGCATATGAGAACATCCATCCTGGATCAGAGCAAGGTCCATCTAGCTCAATAGCCCATCCTCTGACAGTGGCCAGTTTAGATGCTTCAGAGGGAGTGAACAGAACAGGGCACTTATTGAGTGACCCATCCCTTGTGGTCCAGGCAGATGCGTAGGGACACCCAGAACATAGGGTAACAGTCGTCACTGTATAATAGCTAGGGATGGACCTCGTAGGTATGTCTTCATGAACTACCCTAACTCTCTTCTGAAGCTGGGTATGCTTTTGGCCTTTCCAGCATTCCCTGGGAATGAATTCACAGGCTGGCGGTGTTTGTTAAAAGGGGCTTCCTTATGTTTTGTGTTTAAACCTTATACTAATTAATTTTGTTGAGTTACACAAAAGTACAAACAATATTTTTTCTACGCCTCACATGATTTTTATAGACCTCTGTTATTCCCTGTAGTCATCTCCTTTCTAAGATGGATAGTCCTAGTCCTTTTAATGTCTCCTGGTACAAAAGCCATTCCGTATTACTGATCAAGCAGTAAGAACAATAACACAACTGTGTGTGAGACCAAGAGCTTGTATGTGTGACAATTGTGTTGGGGGACTGTGACTCCTGAGAGGCAGAGTGGTTCTCGCACCCACATACAATCTGTGTTTGCATGTGCAAGTGAGAGACCATGAGCGCACTGTAACGTTAAGATTTCTCCCTCCCCTCCCCTCCCCAGCCCAGCTTCCCTCGCCCCCATTCTCCCTTGCGTATTCTAGGATTCAATCCCCTACCTCCAGAGCCAGGTACCTCCAGTCTCCCCCTCCTCTGCCGGCTCTAACTCTATGCCAGTGACTCACAAGAGCCACCACTGCTGCCTCCACAGACTTCTCCCACCAAGCGGGGGCACCCGTGCACAGGGCGGCAGACAGCACTCCCGTTGCATGGCCATGTGGCACAGGAAGCGCTGCTTTGCAGCACACCAGTGTGCCACAGCACACCCCTCGTGGAGCACTGCAATTCATCAGGTCCTGGTGACTTGAAGATATCTAACTATTCTAATCTCAGCCAAATCTGAAGAAGTGGGTCTTATCCACAAAAGCACCTCACCAAATAAATAGCCTTTAAGGTGCTACAGGAGTGCTTGTTATTTTATGTAACTTTTTCTTTCCCTATTTTAACTTCTCGACCTACCCCGTTTCTACTAGCATTCCCTATGTGAGGCATCTGGTCTCCATCAACCTTCTTGGTGAAAACTGAAACTAAGAAATCATAAAATATCTTTGCCATTTCCATGTTTTCTGTTGTTTCTCACTCTTCATTGAGGAATGGGCCTACCCCATCCTTGGTCTTCCTCTTGCTTCTAATACACTCATAAAATGTTCTCTTGTTTCCCTTTCTTGAGCTCGTTTTATGCTTTCACCTTTCTGATTTTTCCCTTACAGTCTTGTGGTGTTTGTTTATATTCCTCCTTTGTACTTTGACCTCATTTCCACTTTTTATGCAATTCCTTTTTGGGTTTTAGGTCATTCAAGAGCTCCTGGTTAAACTAAGCTGGTCTCTTGCCACACTTCGTATGGTTTCAACACAGAGGAATGGTTTGCTCTTTCACCCTTAGTAATGTCCCTTTGACAAATTGCCAAACGTCTTCATCTGTTTTTCCTTGTAGTCCTGCATTCCATGGGACCTTATCCACTAGCTCTGAATTTACTGAAGTTTATCTTCCTGAAGTCCATTGTCTTTACTGTGTGCTGTTTTTCCTCCTACGATTGCTTAGAATCATGATCTCTGTCATTTCATGATCATTTTCACCCAAGCTACCTGCCAGTTTCTAATTCTCAACCAGTTCCTCCCTATTGGTTAAAATTAAATCTAAAAGAACTTTCCCCCCTCCTTGTACCTTTCTCCACCTGCTGAAATTAAAAGTTGTTTCCAATGTAGTCCAAGAAGTTGTGTCTTCTCAAGAGATTTTTGGATAGTTGAAGTCCCCCATTGCCACCAAATTCAGTGCTTTGGTTGATTTTGTTAGTTGTTTAGCAAAAAAAAAGCTGCATTTTCCCCCTACCCCCCACAACCACCACCCCTTCTTCCTAGTTAGTTTGCACTATTGCTATGAAAACTCAACAGCATTGTTACAGGAAAGTAATTTGGTCTTTTACTCCAAACTAAAAGTTTTTTTTCTCCACTCTGTAGAACTCCTCCGAACACTTCACATTTCACCATACAGTACTCTGTGCTCCCCAATCCAGAAATGTTTCCACTCACTTTAAGAGTAAAAGGGAAAGTTGGTCTGCAAAGTATACTTGATTAAATATGCTGAAGACGGATGAGTTGCTGAATATGCAACTTCTATCTAGGCAGTCAGGTGCATTGTTACGCTAGGTTTGGTTTGTTATATTAAATGCTACCTCCTACTAATGCGAAACTTAGTCCTAAAGCAAATCTTTATTGCACAGAAGTGTGGATCTGCAATGCATAGTGTATTTCACAAAGGCACACTGAGGTCTTATGTTTGTGTATCACAGATTTCCAGGTAAGCACGTGTGAAACTGTGCAGGAATGGGGCACAAATGTGTTGAATTTAAAAGGAAAAAGTTTGGTTTAGGGTTCTCAGAGAGGATGCGGGTGTTGCAACTCTCAAAACGCGGCCCCCCCCACCAAACTCCCTACGATAAATGGAACTGGAATTTTTAAAGCGAGGCTCAGGCTTTCCTTCCTTTCTCTGACACCACCACAAATTACAAAGGTCTTATGGGACAACTTAGACTTTCACATTTGTACAGTTCCAATGCCTTCAAATTATGCCCGGGCATGTCCTTGCTGCACCATTGCTTTCCGTGAGGTGTAACTGCCAAGAACTTGGGCCTTGTCTACACTTACCAGCAGATTGGCACTGCAAGGATTGATTCCCCTTGTGGTTAGTTTAGTGGGTCTAGTAAAGACATGCTACATCGACCACTGAACATGCTGCTGTTGACCCTGATACTTCACCAGAACATGAAGCAGAAGAGGAGTTAACAGAGGAGTTTATCACACTAACCCCCTGCAGTAGAAAAGCCACAGTAACTCAGTCTCAGGCTTGGTCCACATGAGGCAGGTAAATTGATTGCAAATATGCAATTCTACCTATGGTAACTGCATAGCTAGAATTGATTTATCTGCAGTCGACTTACCTGGCCGTCATCTCAGAGGATATCGAGCAGTACAGGGGTTGATTGCCCTCCCCAGTTTGATTTTGCTCACCTGTACCAGGCATGAAAAATCTAATCCCATAAGACTGACCCTGACCAGGTGGATCATCCATGTAGTCTAAATATACCCTAAGATACTTCCGTGCCAGCAACATTATTCACATCGCTGGAGTTGCATACCTCAGTTGGACAATACCTAGTTGTGTAGACATTGCCTAAAAACAGACACCAATGATGCATGTGAAGGAATAAACTCCTCTTGCTCTTACTTTGATAAGTTAGGTTTCTGTTGCCTCCCTGCAATGGCCAAAGCAGATTACTAGAGCACATACAGGACGTAAGTCTGTTGAATAAAAAGCTTCATTTCAGAATGTCCTATAATGTAAAAATTTGAAGCTCACTTTCCTTCTTACTCTTGTAGTATATTCCTGGGCCATGGAATTGATTTTATTTATTGTGGGGAGGTGAAAAGTTGGCTAAACAGATTGTTCCTTCCCAATAAAATACAATCAGTTTCACACATACAGAATGGGGAGACACTGTCTAGGAATGACTACGGCAGAAAGGGATCTATGGGTTATAGTGGACCACAAGCTAAATATGAGTCAACAGTGTGATGCTGTTGCAAGAAAAACCAAAAATGATTCTGGGATGCATTAACAGGTGTGTTGTGAACAAGACACGAGAAGTCATTCTTCCACTCTACTCTGTGCTGGTTAGGCCTCAGCTGGAGTATTGTGTCCAGTTCTGGGCACCGCAATTCAAGAAAGATGTGGAGAAATTAGAGAGGGTCCAGAAAAGAGCGACAAGAATGATTAAAGGTCTAGAGAATGTGACCTATGAAAAAAGGCTGAAAGAATTGGGCTTGTTTAGTTTGGAAAAGAGAAGATTGAGGGGCAACATGGTAGCGGTTTTCAGGTATCTAAAAGGATGTCATAAGGAGGAGGGAGAAAACTTGTTCTTTTTGGCCTCTGAGGATACAACAGGAGGCAATGGACTTAAAGTGCAGCAAGGGAGGTTTAGGTTGGACATTAGGAAAAAGTTCCTAACTGTCAGGGTGGTCAAACAGTGGAATAAATTGCCAAGGGAGGTTGTGGAATCTCCATCACTGGAGATATTTAAGAACAGGTTAGACAGATGTCTGTCAGGGATGGTTTAGACAGTACTTGGTCCAGCCATTGGGGCAGGGGGCTGGACTCGATGGCCTTTCGAGATCCCTTCCAGTCCTAGAGTTCTATGATTCTATTTTGCGAGCAGTTCCTTTCCAATTGCCTTTCCTGTGGAGTGAATAGTAGGTATGAGTGTTCCAAATCTTTCAGCTGTTCTTATTGATCAGAATGGTAGACTCACGTGTTTTAAAAGGCCTGCTAGGTGACCCTTCTCGCAGTGCAAGATGGTTCTCCGGTGTACTGAATGGTTTTCACCTCAGCATTTCTGACAGGTACCCACGAGCACATTCTATGAGATGTAGTGGCTCTGATTCCTTTGCAAACACAGTCTCAATAATTCCTCAGGATTTATGATGCCTGTGCCATAACAGCTCCACATTAAGATATGCACTTTAAATAGGAATTAAATCTTTCTCATGCATAATTTCTACTTCCCACATTACAGCATTTACTGAGTACAGAATGAATTGTATAAATTGATAAGTAAATCTGTTAATCATGTTATGAGTTATAAGCAGTAAATGTGACCTCTTTTTTTGCTTTTAAGAACTAAGTCACTTGGAGACTATTAAAAAAAATCTAAGCTACAGACTATTAAGATTATTACTGTGTATACTTGTCTACAAATGCTACTCCATAAAAAATCAGCACGCTTAAAACAGTGATAAGATTTGTCGTATTTAACAATAACTAGTGGTGGCGTATAACCAGCAGGGCCAACATCCACCATGGGCCCTGAGGCAAGGTGGGAAAGGGGCAGGGCCAAGCCAGGAAGAGGTGGGACCAAAGGCAGTCAGTCCCCTGGACTGTGGCAAGAGGTCCCCTCCATCCCCACAGCCTTATGGAGCAATACTGCTGGGGCACTTCAAAGGGGCCCAGAGCTCCAGCTGCTGCCCAAGTAGCAGTGGCAGCTGGAGCTCCTGGCCCCTTTGAAATGCTGGGCCCCAGAGCAACAGCCCCAGTTGTCCCCCACCACACCCCACCCCCTGTCAGCAGGCCTCCCTATGACTGGTTTTTGCACTGGTCATTTGTGTTGGAGAAGGAGCTGCACAACGTGTTTCTGCAGGCCTGAAAGGGAGCTGATTGTAAAGAATCAGTCTTTGTCAAAAGAACAGTCCTGCAGCTCACCTTAATAGAGATTCAGCAAACTACTTGTTGAGCAATATCCAAAGACCTGCCTTGTCTCCTGGACTTCCTCATCCTTCGTACATCTTATAGGAGGGAGTCTGCTGTACTGCAGACTCCCTATGATACCCAGGTGAATAGCTGCAGACTTAACTGCAACCCTCTTCAGTGCCTGATCACTAGAGGGCTGACATCTAGGGAAGGTACTGGTGAGCTCCACACTGAAGATGACTTACTGCTGGTAGGAACCCTGTCACGGGTGTCTGACTGTGGACTGAGAGCTGCCTTCGTGAGGAGGATTTTGAGCCGCTGCTCTTTTTCCTGGTTCGTGGTTAGACTTCCCAACAGGTGGGGGTTTTTTTGTTCTTGGTTTTGGTTTTGGTTTTGGTTTTTTTAACAGTGGTCCTCTTGGTGGCCTTCACTCAGACAGTGTGTAAGCAGGTGGCGTGAGGGTCACTTTTTGACGTGAGCTTGGTATACTCATTGCAGGTCTTGAAACCTGCGGATTGCAGCGTGCCCTTGGGGCAGCTAGGAGGGATATGGTGGGGAAATGGCGGGGGAAATTTATGACTAATTAGCTAGGTAAACAAACTATATTAACCGACCAGTCAAGAAGAATACAAGTCAATCTGCTGTGTCACTGGCTGAAGCAAGACCCAGGGAAGTTCTAGCTACTGTCACCAGGCCTCTTCCTACCAGTGCCTGCCCTGATCAGCTATTCAGCAGGCACTTGGGAAGAGGGGCAGGAAGAGGTGTAGCAGATGCTTGGAGAGAAGGATACGAGTGAGGGATGAGCCCTAAGACAAAGTAGGGGGTCAAGCACTCCCAGTAACCAGAGAAGTCAGTGTCCCTGGATGCCGTCATTCTGGAACCTTCATTCTCTGCCTTGTAGATCCGTTTCCTCGTGCTGTTTTCCTTGGAAAAATTTCAACTCCTTTTGGTTGTCAGCCATGAAATATCCTCTTCTGACAATACGGTGCAATCCTTGGCAGGACCCAGGCAGTGACTATTGACGAAGAGCAGATAATGCCCTTTGAAGTGGCTGCCAATTAGAATAATTCTGTTTTAGCCATTCATTCATTAGCAGAGAAGTAACCAGTGCAGGCTGCCGGTTGTGAAACAGCGTGTTTGTTCACTTGTTTTCAACCCTTCTCTCTGGATAAATAAAATGACTCACTGGCACAATTATATGCTTGGAGGAAAAAAAAAAAGAAACCTGAGTGGAATGTGTATTGAGGCCACTGCTCTCTGTTGCCAAAGCAGAGGGAACCCACCCCCATTTCACCATGCTTGTGATGCAATTCCACTTAGCACTGGCTACAGGAGGGAGCAGTTTGTTGCTACGGGAATCGGAACACGGAGGCCAGCTGAATCAGAGTCCCTGCAAGGATTAGGGTGGTACACAGCACTTTGGAAAGCATGCCTGGTAGGTGAGCAGTGACGAGCCCAGAGTTGCCTGCAAACGTCCCCACACTGCAGCAGCACTCGGAAAGAAGCATTCACAAGCTTTATGTCCCAGTTTTTCCCGTGCGTCAATATGGATTGGGGTGTAGGAGAGCTAGTGCCAGCAGAAGGTGCTGAAGGGAGAGAGAGAGGATGTACCTGCAAGCTTTCTCACTACTCCTGCAGACTCCACCACTGCACTAACCAAGCACTTCAGTGTATTTATTTGCAGCATAGCCCTGGGAGGTCACAAATTCCTGTTATGTTTTACACATTTGAAATGGAGGCAGAGAGAGACTTAGGTAGGCAGGCACCTGATTCCCACTGATATGGAAGTTAAGCCCCTATGAGGGTCTAAGCCTAAGTGACTTGCTGAAGGTCACACATGGAATCTGTGACAGAACAGGGACTTGCCCTGATACTCTGCAGACTGAGATTCAATACCTGCACCTTTGGAGCATCCTCCCTTTCAAGATAAACATAGATCATTACTAAAGCAGGCCATGCATGTGTTGTAAAATATAAGAGGATTACTTAGCAAGATCCATTGAGTAGAAGCAAAATGCTGCGTACAGGGAAGATTATGTCACATGAAGTGCCTTTAAAAACGTTTTCATGTTTAACAGCCGATGTACCCTTTTTCCATCGATGTCTAATTCAAAAAAAGGCAAAGAGCATTTGTGCTTTTTTGTAAATTTTGCACAACAAAAAAATTACATTTGGGTGATGAAGGATGAACTTGTGTATGACAGGAAAAAAACTGTAAGCTGTGAGAAACTGAAAGCAGGACAAAAGGAGAGGGACTCCTGATCACAATTCAATTACAGCAGCTGCTACTTGGTGACTTTTATAATGAAGAAACTGTGACACAACACTCTGTATTCTTTATGGGAATATGCTTATGAATGATATACTGGAATATACTTTATGAAAGATACTATTTGTGAGATATCATTGGAAAGGTTATGATTTACTGAACCCTAGAATCATGCAATGTTAGAACTGGAAGAAACCTCAAGGGGTCATGAAGTCCAGTCCCCTGCCGTCACGGCAGGACCAAGCACTGCCTAGATTATCCCTGTTAAATATTTATCCAACCTGTTCTTAAAAAGCTCCAGTGATGGAGATTCTACTACCACCCTAAGCAATTTGTTACAGCACTTTGCCATGCTGACCATTAGGAATCTGTTTATCCTATTTGTATGCTTGTATCATTTTTGTATTGGAAGTCAGTACTATGGACTATAGATGTATGATCCCTCTGTTCAAATTGGGGAAAAGCCTATTACCAGCCCATCTAGTATGACAACAGTTAATGGCCAATTAGCAAGAGACAGTGAATTGGGTGAGAACTTGGTTTTGCTGTAAAGTATAAGGCTCAGCCCGTAAGAAATTATTACTGCCTCTGCAACAACCTGTGGCCATGTCCATGTCACGTGGGTGCTGGAATCTCTCTTGAATTATGTACTCTTCCACAAGAAGGTAAGGTGGGAAAGTCAGCTTTGAGAGACAAAGGAGTCCCCTTAGGCTACGTCTACACGACAGCATAAAGCTGACTTTTCAGGCACTTAGCTCAATTTTACCATGTAACTGTCTTCCCTGCAAGTTCAAATTTAAACGGTCAAATTCATGCTACTGTGGAAACAGCATTATTTTAAATCAATTATAACGCCCTCCTGTGGAGTCCCACAGTTGTCTGTTCTGGCCACTTTCACCTCCACTGCTCTCCAGGTGCACAGAAAGTAAATAACATGAAGCAAAGGAATCTGAACTAATTTTCTTTCTGACCAGCATGGATAGCACACCTCGGGAGTGATCCATCGCATCTAGCCATGATGACTACTCAGGTTTCTTCTGTTCTGAGTTCTCAGGCTCATAGAATCATAGACTCCTAGGGCTGGAAGGGACCTTAGGAGGTCATCGAGTCCAGTCCCCTTCCCAAAGCAGGATCAACCCCACCCAAACCATCCCAGCCAGGACTTTGTCAAGTTAGCACTTAAAAACCTCTAGGGATGGAGATTCCACCACCTCCCTAGGTAATGCATTCCAATGCTTCACCACCCTCCTGGTGAAATAGTTTTTTGTAATAGCCAAACCTACTCATCTCCCTCTGTAACTTCAGACCATGGCTCCTTGTTCTGCCATCCCTCACTACTGAGACCAGTCTCTCTCCATCCTCTTTTGAACCCCTCTTCAGGAAGTTGAAGGCTGCTATCAAATTGCCACTCGCTCTTCTTCTCTGCAAACTGAATAAGCCCAAGTCCCTGAGTCTCTCCTCACAGGTCCTGTGCTCCAGCCCTCTAAACATTTTGATTGCCCTCCTCTGGACCTCCTCCAATGCATCCACATCCTTTCTATACTGGGGGCCCCAGAACTGGATGCAATACGCCAGATGAGGCCTCGCCAGTGTGCCAAATAGAGGGGAATAATAACTCCTCTAGATCTGCTGGAAATGCTTCTCCTAATGCACCCTAATATGTTATTAGCCTTCATGGCTACAGGGGTAAACTGTTGACTCATATCCAAACTCATACTCATCCACCATAATCCCCAGGTTCCTTCTGCTGCACTGCTACTTAGCCAGTCGTCACCCAGCCTGTAACAGTGCTGGGGATTCTTCCATTCCAAGTGCAGGACTCTGCGCTTCTCCTTGTTGACCCCCACCAGATTTCTTTTGACCCAATCCTCCAATTTATCTAGGTCACTTTGGACCCTATCCCTACCCTCCAATGTATCTACCTGTCTCCCTAGCTCAGTATAATCTGCAAATTTGCTGAGGGTACAATCCATCCTCTCGTCCATGTCATTAATAAAGATGTTGAACAATACTGGCCCTAGAACTGATCCTTGGATACAACCCACTAGAAACTGCAAAAGAGCTCTAGCATGGAGCCACAACAAGATCTTGGATCTCATTTTGGTGTGGTGTGAGGAATCAGTGATGACCAGATTGTGAGTCAGCAAGGAAAATGCAGACATTTATGACAAGATTTTGTGGGGCGTGATCAAGAAAGGTTATGCCCAGGAAGTTCAGCAATGCCAGGCCAAAATAAAGGAGCTCTGGCAGAACTATCATCAAGTGAGGGAAGCCAGTGGGTGATCTGGGTCATCTCCCAAGATGTGTTGCTACTGTGAGCAGCTGGACACCATTCTTAGGAGAAACCCAACCATGCTTCCCGAAGTTAGGAGGGACTCTTCAGGAGACTGACCTCAGGACTCTGGTGGGAGCTGAGAGGGGCAGCAGGATGCCAATGTTCAGCAGGCACTCAATGAAGCCGAGCTTGCCAGCCTGGAGCTCTTCATCACCCTCGGCCTCAAGCCAGTACCTTCCTCATAGACACCCGATGCTCCAGGGTGCAGCAGTGGAGCACAGAGCTCTTCTGGTGAGTATTTTTTTAGAATGCTACAAGCAGGTTGTGGCTGGGTTTAGATATAGGCTTACTTTTGTGGAGCACATTTTTTAAACTGCTACAAGAGGGTTGCAGCTCAGGCAGGGTGGTTCTATCCCCCTTAAAACAGCTTGTTAACATTTCTGGAAATGGAGCACTTATTCTTTTTGGAAATCTCTGTAAAGGTCTCAGTCAGGTACTCTCTTTTCCCCCCGCCCCCAGACAAGGTTTTTGGGCAGGCCTGATTTATTGCTACTTCCCTGATAGCCCACCTGGCCACACCAGGCGACAAGTAAGTAATCTGTTATCATGGTACTACTCAGTATTCTGGCAAATTTTCCAGCCCTGTCTTCACACAACAAGAGCATATTTTCTTTTGGACTCTCTTATCCTTAAGAAGCTGATGTCTCTTTTGGCAACCTAGAAGAAGCATGGGATGTTTCATTAGAGTTTTTCCACACTGACATCTATTTGCCCCAATCATTAAAGGGCCTTCAGGGACTGAACGTACAACTGCAGGTTTAGCAGGCCAATGCTCAAACAGGGAGCTATCCTTCCCCCCGAAAGTAATTGGAGATACACATCTCCTAGAACTGGAGGGGACCTCAGGAGGTCATCTAGTCCAGTCCCCTGCCCTCTTGGTAGAATTGAGCACCATCCCTGACATCTATTTGCCCCAGTCCCTTAATGGCCTCCTAAAGGATTGAGCTCACAACCCTGGGTTTAACAGGCTAATGCTCAAACTACTGAGCTATCCCTCCCCACTGTATTTATCACTCCTCCCTGGCCATTTAAATTTCCCAGGACCACGCTGCCACACTATGTGGCTGGTGGGCTTTTCACCTCCCTGCTCCATACAGTTGGCAAGTTCTCCTGGCCTTCTCCCCTCCCACCATGCTCTTGGCTTTTCCCCTGCCCAGGATTTATGAGGAGCCACTGAGAGAGTCTTTTCCATACTTTACAGTTCACAGGGATGATCTCCACCCCCAACACACACCCAGCCCAACATGCATCCTGTGAGTTTGAACCCTCCCACCTGCTGCTCAGCTGTGTGGACCCTACCCCCACACCATCCTTAAGCGAATAAGACCTTAGCATGTCCTCAATTAAATGGTCTGGATAACTAAACTTCTGTTCTGTAGAGGTTGATTCATTGTCATCCTTAAGCAGCCAAAAGTGGCCTTGGAATAGAAAAGTTTGAGTGATCGTCAAACAGAAACCCATTCATTCTAGGGGTAAACACTCTTTGTCACATTTAAATTTTGACTTTCACTGTCTTCAACAGGCAGTATGAGCGGGGGAGACAAGGTCACTGCGATGAGGTGACAGAAGAGATCCAAACAGGAGTTCATCCTTCAGGAACTTGGAAGGGCAGACAGGGAGCGAGCCAAAGCCACCACTGACAGAAAGTGGATGCAGCAGTGCTGGCAAACCATGCTCCAGTGCGGGAACAAGGATTTGGCAGAGCTCCTGATGTTTGTCAGGCAGCAAACTGAGATCCTGCATTCCATTCTGGAGTTGTAGCGGGACACCCACCACAGGGCTCACCATGCTGCCTCCGTACCCTGTTGCCCAGCCTCCCCTCTAGATGGCTCAACTACTCCCCCGCCCCCTCATCGGGGTCCCCTACCATGGAGGGGAGGGCAGGGGAGTCTATTGCTCCATGCCCAGGTCCTCTCCTCAATGCAAAAGGCACAAATCCACAAGTGATGCCAAGATTCCCTTCTTTTTCTGCCCTTAACTCTCCCCCATCTAAATAAAAAGAATATTTTTTAATGAACATCACAGTGTCATTTATAGGTTCACATGGGGTGGGATGCAGTTGGAGGAGCTTTCACAAAGGTCAAGCATGCATCTTTGTGGGGGTGGTATCACAATAGTTAAATGCAGCAGATTCATGTGTCTGTCTGCTCATTCATAAAGCTATTTTTCAAAGCCTTCCTGATTTGCTGTTACTTCTGCATGTGCATTGGTGAATGCCCTCATGTCCAGCTGTGCATAAGCACTGCCCAGGACATCTGCCTCTGCAGCCCAGTCTGGCATGACGTTTTCCCCCTTTGATTTGCAAATGCTATGGAGAATACAGCATGCTGCAACCACAAGGGAAGGGGAGGTTGGTTTGGCAGTGGTCCAAACAGGTCAGAAGGCACCTGAATCTGGCTTTTTGATGGCCAAAGGCACATTCCACCGCCATTCCATACTTGCTAAGCCTCTAGTTGAAGCGCTTCTTGCTGTGGTCCAGCGTGTCTGTGTATGGGTTGATGAGCCAAGGGATCAGAGGGTAAACAGTCATCCAGTATCACTATGGGCATCTCCACATTGCCAATCTTGATTATCTGGTCTGGGAAGAAAGTCCCATCCTGGAGATTCCTGTACAGACTGGAATTTCTAAAGATGCGTGCACTGTGCACCTTTCCCGACCATTCCACACAGACATCGGTGAAACGACCTTTGAGATCCATCAACACCTGCCACACCACTGAGAAGTACCCGTTACAGTTAATGTATTCTGAGGCCAGGTGGTGCAGGGCCAGGATGGGGATCTGCATTCCATCTATTGCCCCACCGCAGCTGGGAAATCTCATAGAGGCAAAGCTGTCTGCTATGTGCTGCATATTTCCCAGAGTCACAGTCTTCCAGTCAGAGATCGCATTGGCTACCTGCATCACCGTGGCCCCCACTGTAGATCTGCCCACGCCTAATTGATTTCCCACTGACATAGCTGTCGAGCATTGCAAACTTCCACAGAGCAATTGCTGCTCCCTTGTGAACTGTCAAAGCAGGTCTCATTCTAGTATCCCTGTGCTTCAGGGTGGGGGGACAACATATCACAAAGTTCCATGAAAGAGGCCTTCCGCATGTGGAAGTTCTGCAGTCACTACTGATTGTCCCAGACCTCCAAAACAATGCAGTCCTACCAATGTGTGCTGGTTTCGCATCTCCAGACTCAGCACTCCACTGCAATCAATGCATCCAGAGCAGTCAGCAGCTCTCCATTCCTGTTCTTCAATATCATCATCCATATCCCCTGCATCCCTCTCATCCTCCTATTAGCTTTGTCTAATAAAATACTGCATGACACTTCAGGAAATGGCCATAACACACTGTGCAGTGACTCTAAGCTGTTCAGGCTCCCAGGCACTTGAGGTACAATTTTTTCCCATAAGACACTGGCGCAAAAAAACCCTAGACTGGCAACAGGCACTGTGGGGTAGGTACCCACAATAGAGACACCCTATGTTGACTTTCTGGATATTTGCAGACGTCTTCAACTTTATAAAGTCTAGCCATAAAAAGGGTGACTTGTATAAAGTCAACTTAATTTCATAGTGTAGACATGACCTTAGGTAAATCCTTTGTAAGGGTGGGGAGTGAGGGAAGCCTGGTCATCAGGTCTCCCTTGGGACTCCACCCAAGAAGACAGCTGGAAACAGCTAAAGCTGAACAGGGGGACAGAGTGGACCCAGATTAGAAGTGTGTCCTGTCTGTGCACAGATTAGAACCAGATTTAGGGTGGGAATTGTGTGTAAATAATTCCTGAAGTGTATGAGAAAGTAGGAAACTGTTGGCTTTTTCTTTAAAAAAAAAACCTATAGTATAATTATGAGAAAGAAACCAGCACCTACAGTGCAGCCACAGAGTTTTCAAACAGGAAATTATATACTCAACAAATGCTCTCCTCACACATGGGTGTACATTTCACAGCAAGAACTCAACCAATAAACCAACTCATACTTTGCTCCTATAACCACTCAATTTCTCAGTGCTTCTAAAATTAGAATGTACCTAAGAAATCCCAAATTCATCATTTACAACCACTGATTTTTGGCAACTGCTCTTTTAATTACCTGCCCTTCGCTGTTCAAGAGAAGCCTGTGTAGCTGCAGAAGAGCCCTGGCTCTAAACCCAGAAAGGGACTTGGGTGTTAAAATGCCTCCCACTCCCTGGCTCAGTAGCTATTTAGGTATTTATGCTAATCCAATAGTCATTAGGCCAGAGCAAGGGAATAGAAATGATGAACCTGCATTTTCTGAAATAAAAAATTATCCCCAATACATTTCCAGAACCTGTTGGATAATCTGTGCCCCGCTGTGTTATGTTCCCAACGGATGTCTGGGTAGTTTAAGTCCCCCCTCATCACCAAGTCCTGCACTTTGGAAGCTTTTGTTAGTTGGTTGTTTTGTTTTGTATTGTTTTGTTTTTTAACTGTTTCCTGGCTAGATGGTCTGTAGTAGCTCCATACTATGACATCACCCTTCTGTAATGGAATGTAGACTCTCATACACTACATCACTTTTCTAAATAAGAATTTGATGCCTGAATCAGGTAGGTGTTGCAAGTGAGTACAGCAGTACCTAAATATTTTTAAAATCTGGGCCCTTCTGCATAGTACAATACAAGCTCGATTAGCTGGCATCGCCAGGGAACAGTGATTGCTGGCTAATCAAATATTTTGCTTACTTGAGCACCCACCCCACTGCTGCCGGCAGGGAAACCAGCCCTGGGCAGGAAGCCAATGCCAGCTGAGATTCCAGCCCCACTGCTGCCAGCAGGGCAGCCACTGGTCAAGCAGCCCCATGGGCCATGGTGCCAGATAACAGAACTTTCCGGTTATCAAAGTGCTGGATAACACGGCTTTTACTGAACATGGGAGATAAAACCATCTTTCTGCTATGTCCTACAGGCCCACTATAGCAGAGAAGCCCTGCGTTATCTGATGTCTAATTGTGAACCTAAAATTTTACTGCTGATCCTCCTAATTTTTTCTTAATTTTTAGTCCCTTTTCACCTGTTTATCCCCAAAATTGCAGAGCTATTGACCCTACTGACAGGCACACTGTGTTGCTGGACAAGCCTCCCCCACCTCTGAGAGCACATCAAAGTCTAAGATCTTGTCTATTTCTTTTCACGTGAATTAGTGCTGGTAAAAGAGAGCAGGCTTGACAGCCTTGGGGACAAAGGTCATCTTCTTAGCCATAGAATAGGCAAAGCACAAACAGGAGAAGTTCAAGGTCTCCCCGCCCCCCCGCCCCCCAAACATGCTTCAGCATACACTGCCATTGTAGAGGTCAGAGTGCACTTTAAATTCCATACCCAATCAGTCCTTCACATTTACAATGACACTATCAAGAAGCTGCTAATTATAGTGGTAGTTTTAGTGATGTGAGTACCTGTCCAATGGGAATTGAACTGTCACAATTAAAGCCATGTAATATGGGAGTCTCTGCCCTGAAAGTAATAAATTGTGGTCAGTTTCAACCTGCATTATATTTGAATGGCAATCTAGAGTCTAGAATTTTTTAAATTATTTTTTCCTTCATGAGTAACCTTCCAAGTGGGCTCTGCTGTTCAAATTCGTAAGGTCAAAAAAAGCTATTATATTCTAATAGCCTATATCCCTTACATCCAGATTGTTAACAGTAGTCAAAGTATGACAGTCTTCTTCAAGGGAAGTTGTAAGTCCTTTATCAGCATGTTAAATTAAAAATGCAGAAAATTTAAAGCAGTCATGAGCCATTAATTTGTATTAACATGAGCACATGAAAGAACCAAAATAATAAACGTATGAGAAAAATCACTTCTAGCCAGGAGCAGCTTATCTATTTCTGTTCATCTAATAACTTTCCATAGCTTACTTCTAGGTTAAGCGCTTCACAAATGATGAAGTTATGCCCTGTAGAACATCAAACATCTCAGAAAATGTGACTGGAAACAATATTTTGTAAACAGTGGCTATCAATCTGTTGGGACGATGAGGTCTTCTGTTCAATCTCTGGCATAGAATGGTTGCACTGTATGTAAGAGAGAAATATGATTGCTCAGAGTTCCTGTATGAAACTGAAAAGAGCCTGAGAGTCTTTGAGTTAAGATTAAAGCTAAGAGTAACCAGAGTGAGGTTGTGATGGGCATCTGCTATAGACCACCAGCCCAGAAGAATGAGGTAGATGAGGCTTTCTACAGACAACATACAGATGTTTCCAGATCACAAGCTGTGGTTTTCATGGGGGACTTCAATTACTCTGACATATACTGGGAGAGCAGTACAGCAGTGCGCGGACAATCCAAAAATTTGTGGAGAGTGTTAAGGACAACTTCTGGTGCGAGTGCTGGAGGAACCAATGAGGGATCACGCTCGTCATGACCTGCTTTACAGAGAACAATTGGTAGGGGAAGTAGAAGTACATGGAAATATGGGCAGCAGTGACCATGGGATGGTTGAGTTTAGGATCCTGACATGAGAAAGGAGAGTAACAGAATATGAACTCTGGACATTAGAAAAGCAGACTATGACTCCCTCCTGGAAATGATGGGCAGGATCCCCTGGCAGGCTAATATGAGGGGGAAAGAAGTCCAGGAGAGCTGGCTATATTCGAAAGAAGCTTTATTGAAGGTGCAGGAACAAATCATATCAATGTGCATAAAGAATAGCAAATATGAAATGGTTCTAATCCCAAGCCACCAGCCACTTACCCCGGTCAATATATAACTTTTTTTTTTGCCTAATAATCATACTGTTGTCAATTCTTTCTTTTTATAAATAAACTTTTAAATAGTAAAGGTGAGTTGAAACTGGCTAAAGGCATTAATACATAAAATAATTGCCAAGTTCTTGGTTCAGGCTTGTAGAAATAATGGACACTGCTGTCTTGTGTCGCCACATGAGCGAACTCTTGAACTGCAGATACACAGCTAATATTTCTCAATTCTGATACAAAAACGGTACATGCATACACATATCATATTCAGCAGATTGTAGCTTTTTGATTGATGTTTCATACACTTTGTATAAGATTTCTTGCAATTATATAACAGTGGTAGCAACAATGATCTACGGAATCATATTTAATCAGATAATGTCTCACACCTACAGCCTACTAGCTCTGTTAAAGAAGCTAGGAATTCTCGCCATGGGCCAGGGAACACAGAGCAGCGATCTTACAGCATCACCAAGAAACCTGAGTACAAGGTGCAAATTCATCTTTTACAGGCTTATCTAGCTGACAGAGACCTGAGAAAGATTGCCTTTGGGGTCAGAAGATGTGCTCCTACTCACAGGAGCATTGAAGGCATTTTGTACATGAAAAATGAGGGACTGCAAATGGGGATAATAGTACTTCCCTACCTCACAAGATTATTGTGAGAATATACACATTAAAGATTGTGACGGGCTTTGCAATATACCGAGGAAAGATGCGCTGTCAGAGTCAGATATTTATTATTACAGTATTGTTAGGTGAAGCGATGGCATCTCAGGTTGCACAATCCTCCTGTGATCCCACAAAAAGGGAATTAATTAGCTTACCCTGAAGGTGACTCTTGGAGTACAGATCATCTCTGCAAACACCTGAGGGGAGAATTTTGTGAGGCACTGAGGGATACATCTACTGTAGCTGTAGGTGTCATTTGCAGCTTAGGCAGACATAGTTATGCTAGCTTTGGATGAGCTGGCTGGCTAAAAATATGCGCATAGCCAAAGCAACACAAACATCCAAGTGTATGGAATAGGTAGCCTGGACTGCTGCCCACTATGCCATGGCTACACTTCTGCTTCTAGCACAGTATCAAATGTTTGCCTATAGAAGATGGGAATAGTACCTCCAGCTGCAGTACCGACGTACTCTGAGTCTATTGTTGCACACTGCATAACGTTTAGATTTAATTAAGGACCGGTAATTGGTAGCTTACAAAGGGATGGTTTTCACAGACATTCCAACTCTTCCCATCTGTAATAAGGAAAAGCAGCACATCTTCTGAGCCGAAAGGCAATGTTCTCGGTGTGTCACTCCATGTTTACTTCGCATGACAGTTGGAAGTTGAAAAGATCATGTCATTTTCCCATTTCATTTACCTGATAAAAGTTTGACTTTTGCAGGAGCTCAGTTTTAGTGTTCTGTATATGCAGTAAAAGCTTTGTTATCCAAGACTTTAATATCCAAAAGACTTGGTTAACCAGCATCTGCCAAAGACGGCAATGCAATTAACTCCCTTTTCCATTAGCCAGAAAAATTCTGATAGTGATGCAGCAGACGTGCAGAGAGAATTCTTGCTCAACGTTATTAAACTGTTCCAGGGAGTCCCTGCTGTGTAGGCAGAGTGGCCGCCTTGGAAAACCCTAATTCCCTGAACTCACCTGTAGCGTGCCAATGTGAACTCACCAGAAGTGCCTCTCTTCTTCCAGCCGGTCATTGGGATTTGGCAGCAATACATCCTGGAAAGAGGAGGATTGACTCCGAAGTTAAAAAGAGGTCCTGGCTGTCCTTATGATTGGATGCTCCACTTGCCTTTCGATCATGCTCCTCTTCTTCAACAATGTTCTTGTTGTTACCTGGGGCTACCTGAAGAGTCACTTGGGAGATGGTCATGGACATCTTTGAGACACTGGTCGAGTCCCCCCTACAATCTCATGCAGCTACCCATAGAAGTGACATGTTTGTGGCTCTGACCCACACCAACCATCTGCTGCCTTTGTCTTCTGATATGCCTGCCTGAGCTCCTTCATTTTCACCTGCCTCCGCTGGGAGTCCCTGGTGTGTCCTCCTCCCACCATGCCCTGCACAATGTTGGCACAGATATCAGCATTTCTTTTGCTGTTCCAGAGTTCTGCCTGCACAGATGCTTCTCCTCCCCACCCAGCCATCAGATCCAGGAGCTCCAGCACACTCCATGCTGGAGCTCGTTTGCGACCCTGGGGATTCATAGTCAGCTGTGCAGCCTGCTCTGCGCACCATGCTGGTCAAGCAGCAAATGAAATTCAAGTTTTCCCTGGGCTCCTTCTGTGTACCTAGAGAATGGCACAGGAAAAAGAGCTGGCTAGAGTAGTCATATTGGGGCAGTGGGGAACACCTCCCAGAGTCCAAGGACATTGACTTTCACAGTGCTGCATCTATACGACCACAGAGTCAACCATACAAGTAAAATTTAGCATTACTTCTCTCATCAAATAGGAGTATAGATATTGACTTTAACAGCGCTTGAAGTTAGCGAAACAGATGTGGTAAGGTAGACTCATTGCTTAGAAATGCAACCTAGCACGGCTATCTTAGACATAAACTTGCACTGTAGACCAGGCCTAAGAGTGAACTAAATAGACTTAACAGTTTTGTATTTGTCAAGTTTTATTTCTTGTTAAAACAACTACACTGTAGATAAAACATTCTAGCCACTTTGTATGTCAGTATTCCATATCTCATCTATCATTTAGAGTGTTGAAAAGACAGCTTACTATTTTTTTCCATCTCCTTTGTGATTATTCAAAGCTAGAGATTACCTAGAAGATTTAGCTGAGGTGGATCCATTGTTGGTAAATTGCTTCTCTTGCTATTAAATTGAGAAGAATAACCCTTTTCCCCAAGGAATAAGAACTCTATTAAGCTTTTGTTGGCAACATTTAAACTCACTTGACCGCAATCCAGTCACTGCCTATAGGCAGTTTTGGCTGTAACATCCTATGAATGGATTTTTTTGCTTTTTTCTTTTTTTATTGATGCACTAGAGCTTGCATCAACTGGGAAACCTTCACACGTTATCGTAAATTATTTTCTGAGTTCCTATTTTTACTGCTGGATTTTTTCTGTTTCTGTACCTCACCTTTACTAAAAACTCTTTTATAACTCTCTTAACTCGGTAAGCTGTCTGATATTACTGTGAGAAATACACCAGTGAAACTCAATTTGAGAAGGTAAGTGACTTGCCTGGGTTGATTTGATATGGTATCAGGGTTAGTCATCAAGAGTTTCTTAGCCCTAAGTCTTGTGTTTGAACCATAGTTTTGCCCTCTTTCCTTCCCCCTTGGTCCCGTGTCTTTTCCTTTTTCATTGTTCTCCAGCCCACAAGCAATTCTACAGCTTCTGTTCCTTGTGTGAATAGTTGATAAATTCCTGCTGCTTTGATTAATTCAGTCTGTAGCACCCCAGTGTACAGACTTCGATGGCTGTCTTCATGAACTGAAGTGATGCTAGTGCTGGAACTCCTGATTGAGGGCAGCAGGAAAGAGGTGGGCTAGCAGCAGCAGTAATATTCAATTAAAACTGGCAGGAGATCTCCTAGAACTGGAAAAATTCACAAAACACACTAATTGCACAGCAGCAATTCTTATCAAACCACTGATTCTTTCCAGTGGCCTTGCGTAATGAGGACATTGCTCTTCAAAAGAAAATGGTTTTTTTTGCAAATGCCAATGTTCTAGTGTGTTTCTCTGTAAATCTACAAACTTCAGTTTCGGTACCCGACGTTTCAAGAGATCTCACAGAAGGGATCTCAATGACTAAAAAACATGATTACACTACATGTTAACCTCCAGTTCAGCCACGTACCCAATGACAAGTCTTCAGCTTTGTGTCTCCCTGCTGTGCGCTGCACAACATTTTTACAATTAATTTCCTTTTGGCTACAGCTAGCATCTTTTTACATTTTAATGCTCCTATTAGCTACCAAAATCAAATAGGTGCTGGTATTTGCCTTTTCGCTTTCCCCATAAGAAATTAGGTTAATGGATAAAGAGTCACTTTCAATTTGTGTTTTCTGTCATCATAAAAAAAATTTCTGCTCTAGTCTGGGAGAGGAAAGTTTGCAGAGCTCTAAATTCCCATGTGTTTATTGACTTTATCACCTGCCCTGACCTAAACCTGTAAATTTGCATGAAAGGGAATTTTCCAGTAGTTTGCAGAATTTGCTGGGAAGTAAACTATAGCCAAGTAGACTACAAAGGGGGGAAAAAATTAGAAACTAGGCACAGTAGAACCTTGTTGTCTCCCAACATGTATCATTTGTATCAGAAAACTGACATTTCTAAATAAATTCCATAACTCAAATTTAACTAGATTAAACCCCTGCACCTTATGGAGGGAAAAAATGTCAGCTGTCTGACCCTACTCGTGTAAGAAGGACTTAACTGCATTATGAAGATTGGTTGAAATGTGTTCCATCAGCACACAGAGAATGACGTTTGCATACTGCTCAGGTGAGTGAATGCTTGGCTGTTTGGGGCTGCAGATATTTACAGAGGGAAATGCAGTGCGAATTGGCAGGTATTCCTGCTTGCCAGATGCTGCTATCCAGACCAATGCTTTGTGAGACATTTTTGCTTTGCTTTATAGGAGGTTAGCTATTCGCCTAGTGGAGCTTAGCTACCCCTGCAGAGGAAATCTATACAGTGAGCAGTCTAGAAGGGCTAAGTCCTGGAGTATGATGGAGGCCACTGGTGATTCAGCACCAGAAGGGTGGGCACCCCACTGGTGAGTGAAACCCATTACACAGACAAAAATGAGAAAAAAACCTTGTATGCTATTCCCAGACTCCCTTTCCTTACCACATGAGAATGTTCTTCGGGGGCTGGATCAGCATCTTTTGAGGTTCCAGGTCCCTTCTCTGTGACTCCCCTTATCATAGAGTCTTCACTGAGCCAGCCTGCTTTAACCTTGGTTGATTGTACCATCAAAGCCATGCCCTTCTCCTTCCAAAAGGCTATCTTTTTTCCCTCCTCTGAATCCTTCCTTGGAGGCTCACCCAGCGGCTCTCCAGTTTTTTTTTCTTTTTTAATCAACTGGCACTAAAATTTTATCTGCTTCTGGGGGAAATTCCACTCCTTCGATTTTTACCCCAATGCATAAAAATGGGAGAAAATGGGCATTATGGAACAGAATGGCCTTTGAAGCCTCCTGCTGGGGACTTGCAGCCTTGCTGCACTCTGTCCCAGTAACCACAGAGGAGTCCTCCAAGGGAGGCTAGAGAGTCCATGGAAGGAAGTAGCCAATCAGCAGCCAGAAAGGCCCTATGAGAAAAGCTGCCGCACCATAGCCAGGTCAGTGCGGTGGAAGTTCTCCAAGGGAGAGGACCTACAGGATCAGCGGCTGGAGCTGACGCAGCACCTTGGAGCACTCACTGTGAAGAGGCGGTAGGAGATCATAGCGCTATTGAAAAGTTTTTGATGGACTAATGGTAGACCCCTAATCTAAGGGCAAAGGACTCCGCCTCCAGGAGAGGCAGCCCTGGAGGCAGCACTCCCCCAGGTAGGGAATGGACTCTGGTGGGAATTTAGTGAGGTCATCACAACAGGTCCCTGGTAAATGGATACCCAGAAAGGGATGATTGTTGCTGTGTACCTGAATGACTCTGCCGGAGGCTGAACTGTCTGAGACTTGAAACTGTATCAGTGCTGATATACACATTTGTCCAGATGGGGATGTTTGAGAAAGGTGAGGACTGCCTTGTTACTGGACCCCATTACATCACTCTACTAAAACAGCAGTTTCATGGGTTCCTAGACTCCTGCACAGTATACTTTAGAACTTTTGACACATGTCAAAGTCAAATCATCTACTGATGAGCCTCTGCAAAACAGTTTGGGGGTGACAATGCTTTTATAATTGCGTTGTGACTTCCTTTAGTAATATGTTCTCTCTCATGCTGCTACAGCAAAAGAAATAAATATATTATGTATTTCTGCTGAAATTAAGCTATGGTTGTAGTCTATATTTTATGCAAATGCCGGAAGCACGGCAATGGCATTTCATGCATATATAAGAATATTTGTAAAGCATATTTTTCAGTAAAGCTAATTTTCTGAAGCACAAAAACCAAACCACTTCCATCAAGCTTTCATAATTTGAGTGGAATTTTGGATTTTTTGGACTTCTAACCTTAATAATTAATAGTGAATAACAGCTGTATTGTGCTAGTAACTAGGAAACTCTAGATAAGAGAGACTAAAACATTTCTTATATAGCAAGGAGGAAACTGCATTTATTTTGGTTGAAGTCCCCTTTTATTTCTACAGCTTCTTTTGAAATGATGCTTTTCAAGGACCAAGGCAAGGCTGTGCTTATTCTTTTGTAACATTTATATTCACCTGGCCTCTTTATCTCCCTTGGAAATCATATTATCTGCTGAAAAGATATGGATGTACAATGCACCAATCAAAAGTTCCTAAGCTGTAGATTCAAAGAGGTGGCTTTGGTTTTTTCAAAGCTGATCAATCAGTGATCATTCAAGAGGTCAAATGGGCTCCTACTCGAAAATAGTTTACTCTGTACAGGTTCCCTGAATATAGAGCTGGTTTGTTTGGGTTGTTTGGCAAATGGTGTGTATGGAAACCAGAAGAGTTAATCGAATATATTTTTATTGACTCCTTCATTTAATTTGTTTCTTTCGTAAGTAATATGAAATTTAGAATAACTTTCAAATCCAAATTGTATGGAGGTGAAGAGGTGCAACGTCCCAAGCCTTCTGGACACTGAATATAGAAATGTGATGGAGAGAAAAAGCCTAACTTATACATGATTGACTGATTCTATCCCACCACAGAATGAACTAATGATTAGTCATATCACTTTTGCATAGCCTTCATTGGAAGGTTCACAAAGCACTTTGCAAACTGTGACAAACTGTGGTTAAGGATCACTTCATTCTCCATACAAATGCCAACCTCTGTAAGAGGAATTGAAGAGCGTCCTAAACTGCGGGAGGAATTTAGGGATTAAAAAATATAATTAACAAAGTTGGAGTCAGGCCAGACCACTACTCATAGGAGTCTGATTATATGCTCATGGAATTAATAGAAAATACTGTGCTTTTTCTCATGACTAACATGATTACCGAGCGCTTTTAAAGCTGACAGCTTTGATTTTTCCAAAGGCGTCTCAAACTTCATTCATCCTAAAAGTCTGTTTATAATTATTATTATTATTATTCCAGTTTTGTGTGCTATTATAGCACTTCAGGAGCACAGTGCACCTGCTTGACAAAATGCTAGTGCCTTGATTCTGCATTGTCCCTGAGAAAAGACTGCTGCCTACTGAATCTCCAATGCCACTTTCTGGAGCATGTAGGTATTCTGGCTGGTCTCCCATTCAGTTACCGAATGTTGTGACATTGCTATACTTGCAAGAGCTCATGGGATCATAGGCAAGACAATATAGCTAAAGGTCATAATTACTCATCCTTTTCTAGAACACCCTGATGCAGATTTAACACTTAGTCATTCCGTTGGAGGTAGATTAACAATCTAAAATGCAGTAATAAATTGAACAGTCTACACTGAAGAATTAAAGTGGTGAGAAACAGTTAATTCAGAGATGTAGATAATTGGGTTAGTCTTAGAACTGTAAAACCTCAAGGATTTATTCTGTCTTCTGAAAGAGCAAAGTTAAAAAACTTCCTATGCTTGATGGTAGAAAAATGAAGTATATTCCCTTCTCAATGCATGCATGCAGTTCCTATTAATATTAATGGAAAGGCCATATATATTGCAAGGAGAAGAAAGACCCAGAAGGGGTGATTTTGTTTTTCTTCAGGCAATGGTAGATGCAGCATTATAGCAGATTCTGCAATGATATGTGTCTGCAATTGTAGCATTATGGCATAAGCCCTGAAACAAGCAAAAAGAGTTCAAGAATTTTTTCACAGTGACAGCTTTTCTCCCCACTGGCGCTGTGTTGAAAATACAGCCTCTTAGCAGCATGCTGTTTTCAGAATAAGATGTTTGTACTGGCAGGAGGGAAGTCACAAAGATAAAATCATCACTTCACGTTAAGGATTCATAAGTGAGCCTTCTATCAGAAGGCAGCAGCAGGTATAAGTGTTCAATATGACTTCTCAGGATCCCGTTTAATAACAAAATATTTGACTCAAGTCTCCACCTAGAACTGTACTCATATTCTAATAGGATGCATATAAAATCTAAATACCTCAAGTCACCTTTAACAGTCATTTTCTTTCCCTCAAGCAAATCTACACAGAAGTCTCATTAACCTAGGAGCACAACTACTTTTATTGGGAAGAAATAAATAAGGTGGCTGAAAACTCTAGCCCCTAGCAGAAGACGGACTTAAGTCTTATCCACGAATATCTACAACCTGTCCCTATTTCAGTCAAGCTTCCCTGAGCTGTGGCCTTTCACTCTGCCACTTCCCAACCAGGTCTTCTCTAATCATCAGGTGACGCAGCTCAATGCCACTATTCCACCAGGTCAGATACAATCTAATGTTCTTACCTAAGTAACCTGTGAATTCCACTATATTTGGATAGAACCTTGCTCCCAGAACAAAGAGGAATCCCCAGAAGGAGTTCTTGTATCCTATCTAATTGCCTATCAAGGGGCTGACTGGATTCTAATTGTAAGACAAGGAAGTAGTGGTGCGGGGTGGTTTGGTGTCTTGCTGCTTAGAATGGGGAAGGGGGATTATGGACCAGTTGTGTGTGTAATCTATCTGGTATTTGTTTCTACACTAAGCAATTATAACAAACCTGGGAAACAATAAAAGTTTGGGTGCATATCTGAGTGTGCACAATATCAACGTATTGCAACCATAATAGTGCTTTTAACATAGTTTTTATGTGTCTAAAGTACTGAAAAGTTGGGGAATGACAGAATTGAAGTCGCCCATACAGCCTTAATTTGGCCCCTTGTGGGTATAAATTAAAATACTGTCTTTAATTAATCTGCCACATTTTCTTCCACAGGGCACCTGCCCTATTTAGTGTACCACAATTGCTCACTTTGGGGCTTTTTACATTATAAGCTGGGGGCATAAAATTTTCTTCTTTATAAACTGGGGGCATAATTTTCTTCTTACGGAGACATATCCATGCTAGATCATCCAGAGCTAGCACATTTAAAAATAGATAGGTATTTGCGGTGATATGAGTGGCAGGAGCTAGACACCTCAAGTACATACCTGCCCAAGCCATATCTCATGTTCAGCACGTGACTACATTTCTTAGTGCGCAGTATTCAAACTATGCTCTGAAGACAGAGGTACTCACATCTTCGTGAGCTTCTCTGTGGAAATAATCACTGTACTACCTGAACAAAAAGCAGTCAACTAGCACTTTAAAGACTAGCAAAATAATTTATTAGGTGAGCTTTCGTAGGACAGACCCACTTCTTCAGACCATAGCCAGACCAGAACAGACTCAATATTTAAGGCACAGAGAACCAAAAACAGTGATCAAAGAGGACAAATCAGAAAAAAATGATCAAGGTGAGCAAATCAGAGAGTGGAGGGTGTGGGGAGAAAGGTCAAGAATGAGTGACTGAGTTTCTGAGTCACTATAGGGGCTCGTCTACTTACTTGGCTTAATCTAATTCTTGACCTTCCCCCCCCCCCCCCCCCCCCGCAGCCCTCCACTCTCCGATTTGCTCACCTTGATCATTTTTTTCTGATTTGTCCTCCTTGATTACTGGTTTTGGTTCTCTGTGCCTTAAATATTGAGTCTGTTCTGATATGGCTATGGTCTGAAGAAGTGGGTCTGACCCACAAAAGCTCACCTAATGAATTATTTTGCTAGTCTTTAAAGTGCTACTTGACTGCTTTTTGTTTTGATAGTATATAGACTAGCACGGCTCCCTCTCTCTGACTGTACTACCTGAGTTTTTCACCGATGTTAATTAACTTCTTTGGATAATGCCCCTATGAAATGAAGATTATCCCCATTTCACAGGCAAAGAACTGAGGCACAGGAGAGAATAAAGTCAGAATTATCTGCTGGATTCAAGTACTTTAATCATGAGACTTCCCTTTCTTGTCCTGCTGTCACCTGCCTCATTCACTTGGCTTGTGGAACAAACAAAGAAGAGACGCTAATAGTCACTGTCAAGACACAGTCTTGAATTCATGCCTAGAGCAGGTCTTGCCTGTGGACTCTATGAGGCACAGAAGAATGGTACAGGATCATGTAATTAAAGATTGTATCATAATGCATATCCACAAGTAAACCAAATTAAGCACCAGGACTGGCAAGGGGTGAGAAGAGCGAGACTGGCAGATATTTCTTGGCAGCAGAAGAACGGTGAAGCTCTGGTTCTCTTCCAGGCTCTGAGAGTGTGTGACACCCACAAACTTGACCACTCCCCCACCCTCCAGCTTCATCCCCTCCAGCCTGTTGTGGTTTGAGTCTAGTCTCTTTCATCCCAATCTCATTCTCACCTACCCAGTCTCGGGCTCCAGCCTGGCTGAGGCACCAGTCTTGTCATCACAGTCCCCTCACAGTTCTGGTCTCCAGAGCACTGCTCCCTGGCTTTGAACCCAGTCTCCTTCCCCAACTAGTCCCAGTCTCCTGCCGCCCCAACTTTCAGTCCCAATTTCCCACAAGCTCCAATGCCACTCTACACACCTTGCCCTTCCCCCCAGTTCCCGCTCACGTGCCCCACACCCATTTGTTGTAGTTTGGAATAAACAATAAAATGCCCAAGTTCACTAGATTTATATGGTGAGATGTAAACATTCATAATCTATATTGTGTATTTGAAGAGCTGCTCTCTTACCAATGCTCTAGGGCTTATTAAAGCCTTTGACAATAAAGATTTTCTTTTCTGCTAAACTTTTTAAATCTGCTGAATTGACAGTGCTGTATCCGTGACCTGTGTTCTTTGAGAAATTCCTTGGTGGGTTAAAGACTGCATGCTCTTTGGTGTGTGTCACAGAACTATCAGGAAAGCATTATTTTCTCAGCATTCTGCAAAGAGTACTTTTTTTTTTTTTTTTTTTTAAATTTCAGTAGTTAAAACAGCTTTGCCTGTCTTCATAAATTTGGACCCAGGCCATTAGAGCTTAATGGAGCCCTTTCGAATCTGAGCTTGGAATTTTTTGTTCCAATTTGTAATAAAGTTGGAAGTTAGGATGCAAAAAATAGGCAGTTAAGTGCTTTCAGGGAGTCCTATAATTTTAATATTTTTCTGTGACTCCCTCTTTTTGTTTGGCCCATTCTTCAAGCTGTTGTAGGTTCTCTTCCCAGATCTCAAGTTGATGTTTATATTCCTGCTGGTTTTCCTCTGTTGTTGCAACTTTTTGGTCTAGCGCTCCCTGATGCTCTGTTCAGCCTTTTAGTGTAATAGGAAATTCTACACAGAATTTAATGAAGATGGGAAACCTTCAATTCCCTCCAGCCCCATTTCTGGTATTTTGCCTGAGGACATAGGGATGCTAGGTAACATTTTGTTTACTGTATCTATTAGACTTCTGTTGCTGATCCTTCTGTTTTAAAGCTGTTGGAAGGCCAAGGCCTTTTACAAAATCCTGCTGTTTTAAGTGGGTGTTGTCATGAGATTAGTGTGAAGTTGTGCCAAGTTCAGTATGAATGCCCCTGCTGCAAGGTCTACATCATACAACTTGTGTATATGCACAAACACATACTTGAACTGTGCTTGTGTTAACAGGTAATAGTATTCTTGGATGTTCCACATCTAATTGTCATGTATGGTGGTGGTAAGGTTTTGTACTCTTTATACAACAAAAACAATACGAAAAAAACTGTACGGCCCAGTAGGAGCTTAAGTTCCCTCTAAGGTGCATGGCTGGGCAGCCACCCAACAGGCTATCAAGTGATGTGCAGTTCAGATGTAGAACTTCAGATGTCCCTTACCCAACTGCTGTGTTCCTCCTGCCATCTGCATTGGAGCTGCTCTGGCAGCTGCTTGTGCAGAGTGTGAGGGGAAGGAGGGGGTGCAGATTTCAGGGTGTTCCTCTTCCCTGTACCCGATCTACATGGGCCAGACACAGCAGGGCTCAGGACAGATGGAGCTTGCTGACAGCTGCTCCTGTGTCTGAGTGCACTGATCTGTTTAAAAGGGCAGCATACTTAAATTGGGGGCAGTGTAATTAAAGGAGCAATGCACATCTCTGTCACACACAGCGTTTCACGTGTATGTCCCAACAAATACATGTATTGTATTTCTTGATACTTCTTTCAAAGTGTTTTAGGGTTTTGTTTTGGTTTTTTTTACTAATTTTTATTTCTCTCTCATAGTTAAATTTGCTTACATGAATAGTGAACCCGAGCCTAAAATGCCTATATTGTCCTAGCTGGAGTATTTACCCAATGGTAACTTTTAAAAAATTTATATCTTGATAAATTGATATAATGATATGGCGAACATAACAAAAATCCATTCTGCACTCGATGGAAAAAATTAGAAGGAACACTGACTGTAATCCAAATAACAGTTTATTAAATATACATAAACGTGTATGGTCTAGTTATGTGCTGCTGCTTTGATTTGGTTTCTAGCAGCTTCCTGAACTATACAATAAGTGATTGTCACTAGAGATTTCGCAGACAGTTTCAAGGAATAAATTTCTATCCTTATGTGGTATATTGGCACATTCAAGATTTAGAATGCTGAAGACATCATCTCATACTTCCTTTGGCAAAGCACATAGAGGAGCAGCCCAACTCTATCGCAGATACACCGTGATCACACTTTAACAAGTTTTCCCAGTTTGAGACGTTGCTCCTGTGAGAGAAATACCTTTTAATTAAATAAAGGATATCTCTGAAAACAGAAATATCTTTCAAAATAAGACTTCTAAAGTGAAGCTACTACAGATGTACTTCACATTTCTTTAAACTATGGAGGAAACATCAATCATGAAGTTAGCCAGCCAGCAAATTACATTAAAACTAGTACAAATCACTATTTTCAATTTAATTATCCAAAGCTGGGCCATTCCAAGAAAGGGGTTTTTAGATCACTGTTAGGCCCTTCTTGGAGCAATAGCTCTACAGCAACAGGCCTCAGGCAGGAGACTGAGGCATTGTTTAATAGTTCACTGAAACATGCTCTCCTCTTTTTACTAGCATAACTTTGGTAAATTGTGTGTGTGTTTTCTTTTTTAACCAGTGTAGTTATTCTGGTAAAAGAAATAGTGTAGGAAGTTACACCAGTATAAAGATGTTTGATACGAGATAAGTTATACTGCTTTTAACAACTTTTGATAGTGATGTAACATTGTTTCTTTCAGTGTAGGGTTGGAGGAAAGAAAAGCTGCCCCTTTAATTTTGCTGGTATACTTAAAGTAACAATACTTTCAAGTATAGCTAGAAGTGAAGAAGAGTGAACCACTGCGCCTTCCATACCACTTTTTGCAGCACTTGTGCTTTACTTGACAATCTTTCGCACGCATAAGGGCCAGGCCTTGACCCTTCTTGTCTTACAAAAATCACAACCTGATGAGGGCTGGTTGCAGGTAGTAGATCACTGTATGCATTCCATTCCCCTGCTCCTCTGCAAAAATTCGACTCTACTATTGTATTTTGCACAGATTCTACTAATAAAGGGTTTTGAATTTTCTGCTTCCATAGCATCATATATTTCTTCTATGACATTATTTCCATACAGAAGTCTTTCATTCTTTCGTTATTGGTCAGCCTATATTATGGATCCAGTATTTCTTGTTGTACCTTGCTTTATGTTACATTTGTGCTTCAATTTTGCTTTTTCATTTAATATAGGAGATGAGTTTAAGCTTCTCTGATAAAAAGGGACTATATACCTCATGGTTTGTTTTTTTTTAAATCTTGCTGTATGTATTTTTAACATTTTATTGATAGCTTTTGGTTTTAACCATCAGTAATTGTATACTGGTAACACAAACTAGAAAAAAATATTTAATACAAGCCAAAGTGGCAATCTACAGAATCTAGGATTGTTCTTCTGGGTGTTACTTTGAAGCTTAGAATGTCTGAGTGAGTGGGAAGTGATGGAAACAGTTATGCATGCTGCAGAGCTCTTTTGGTTTAGAATATCATAAGTTGACTCATCGCTGGTTTGGCAGTCTGTTACTGTAGGAAATTTATTGGTATCCCTGCTTTCCCAGTGTCACTGCAATCCCAGGTCAAATCCTTTATTTAATCGATTCCTTTATTTATTGTCAAAGCAGAATGGTATTCCTACAATTGCTCCAAGCATGTTTAAATGATAAGCAACTGCTACATCCATATAGCAACAGACATTCACAAGCATTTGATCAGAATACTTGTGAAAGGATCGGTACTGGGGATACCTCTCTCATGCTGACATGTTGCAGCATAAGGGAGGATCTGATAAACAACCATTGCAAGTTTGATTCTTTCACACAATGAAACAAAAATGAGATTTCAAATAATTCTTTACACCGTCTGCTTTGTACAAAATTTAACATAGTCTTATAAAATGGGTGAACATAGGCAAACAAACTGTCAAAGCCACAATCCAGGTCTACTATTTCTAATCAAGCTACCCATCTCCACAACTGTGAACCACAAATCAAGCAATATCTTTTTTTAGCTCAGCTAATTTAAGCCTTTTATCCTTATCTAATCGTACAGTTACCATCCCGTTTTCAGTTCTTACAGCTGGGTGACAGAAAGAGGTGCATCTATAATATATCCTTGTACTTATACAGCAAAGGTCCTAATCTGTTGTGACATCAGAAATAATACAGCCACTCACCACCCTTACTTTACAGCTAAAGTTTCTTTCATTGTTCAAGGGTGACTGCACAGATAGAATCATAGACTACCAGTACTGGAAGGGACCTGAAGAGGTCATCAAGTCCAACCTAAACCTCCCTTGGTACAATTTAGCGCCTTTAGCTTCTTGTCCTATCATCAGAGGGGAATAATTTTTCTCCTTCCTCCTTGTAATATCTTTTTGGTACTTGAAAGCTACTTTCATGTCCCCTCTCAGTCTTCTCTCTTCCAAACTAAACAAACCCAATTATTTCATACTTCTCTCATAGCTCATTTTCTAGACCTCTAATCGTCTTAGTTGCTCTTCTCTGGACCCACTCCAATTGCTCCTTGTCTTCCTTAAAATGTGGGGCCCAGAACTGAATACAGTACTCCAAATGAGGCCTAACCAGAGCAGAGTAGAGATGAGGAATTACAACTAGTGGTTTTTTTGCTTACAACAGTCCTGTTAACACATCCCAGAATCACGCTTGCTTTTCTTTCTTGCAACTGTGTCACATTGTTGACTTGTATGCCAGCTTGTGGGCCACTATGAGTCCAAGATCCTTTTCTGCACTACTCCTTCCTAGGGAGTCCCTTTCCCATTTTCTATGTGTGAAGCAGATTCTGGTGGATTCTGTGGCCCAGCTCCCTGCCCGTGTGACAGTATGGAATTTCAGAAACTAATTTAAGCAATTTGAAAAGCAAAGTACAAAATTGTATATGCTAAAGTCAACAAACAATAACTAGACATTCACTAGATAATGGCATTCAAACAAAAATAATATTGATGGGATTCAAATTAATTTTTTACAAATTGAATTATATAAAATAGCTTATATTTAATGTTTGAATTCTGGTTCAACAGAATGGCTTTATATTTTATTCTGATGCACTGTGGGCCTAATCCAGTTCTCATTCATATCAAAGGACCTGACTCCCCTGTTCCCTGTGTTATAGCTGTGTCCCATGGGCATTGGACCAGGCTTTAAAGTGCTCCGTCTTCATGTAAATGAGAAGAGATTTGGCATGATCATCATCATCAAATATTAATTACTTCAAGTCAAAGCACAACCACATTTTAACAGGTTATAATTGCTAGTTTAGATAGCGCTGCAGAAGCAAATTTTTCACCTTTAACTTCAGCAATATTCTCCACTGTACCTGAGTTGCTCTAGCGTAAAGGTTCTCAAACTTCATAGCATTGCAACCGCCTTCTGACAACAAAAATTACTATCTGACCCCAAGAGTCATAGTTTGAGCCCACCCAAATTTCTTCATCCCAACCCAAGGGGCCAAAGCCCAAGTCTTACTGCCCCAGGTGGGGGGAGGCAATTCCAAAGCTCATGGGCTTCAACCTGAGGCAGAAGCCAGAACCTGATCCCTGCCACCCAGGTATTCAGCCCTGGGCAGTGGGCCTTGAATCCCGATGGGCAGCTTTAGCAACCCCATTAAAATAGGGCTGCTACACCCTTTAGGGTATTGGTCCACAATTTGAGAACCACTGCCTTAGAGACAGTCAAATTTGTTGCCACAGATCTGTTCTTAAATAATACAGAAAGGCCATGTCTACACTAGCCCCAAACTTCAAAATGGCCATGTAAATGGCATTTTGAAGTTTACTAATGAAGCACTGAAATACATATTCAGTGCCTCATTAGCATGCGGGCGGCCGCAGCACTTCGAAATTGACGCGGCTCGCCGCCACACGGCTCATCCCAACGGGGCTCCTTTTCTAAAGGACCCCACCTACTTCGAAGTCCCCTTATTCCTGTGAGCAGATGCATGCTAATGAGGCGCTGAATATATATTTCAGCACTTCATTAGTAAACTTTGAAATGGCCATTTACATGGCCATTTCAAAGTTTGGGGCTAGTGTAGACACAGCCAAAGAAATTTAATAAAAGTGAGCTTCTGTGTAATGAAAAGTCAGAAATACCCAGTGCAGGAGCCCTACTGGGCCTTCTAAAAGCTTTGCCTATATGTTAAAAATTGGTCTCTTTTGTTGTTGTTCGTATGTGGTTTCCAATAATGAAGACTCTAGTGCGAATAAATTTGCGTAGCTTTCTAACAATTCCAAAGTTGTAATGGTACATAACTTGATCCTATTTTCAGTCATTTCAATTTTGCCATGAAGCAAATCAAGGACTCCAGTGAGTAATCGAAATTTCATACTGTGATTGCAATTCATATGTTTTTCTTCTGATTTTTGTAATGCTCTTTGATTTAAAAAAACAACTGAGCACTAAATGAGCTGATTCTGTTTCAGCTCAGTGAAACAATACTCTAAAGCTTGTATTGAAGGCAATACAGATAAATAATATCTTTGAATCCAGAAGATAATTTATATACAGACTATATTGGGCCGGATTCTCAGCTGGTATTTACTTCAATGGAGTTATTCTGATTTATACCAGCTAAAGATCTGATTTGTTGCATTTAGTGTTGGTCTGTCTGAAATAAAATATAATGGGGGGGGGGAGTAAGATTCTGTCTTTCTTGTCCAGATGTCTGCTGTAACTGACCATTATTTTTAAACAGCCCACAAATAGAAAGGGGAAATGACACACTTTAAAATGCCCTCTTTCACCAAAGTGAGACCTATAAATATCTACTTAGCTAATCACAGAAAACATCCCACACACTGGTTCCTGCTGTAGCAGGGAAAAGAGCCCCAACAGGGAACATGTGGGTGACTGGCAAAAGCATAGAAGCAGTATCAGCAAGAACATCGATCTGTCAAGGGAGGGAAGCTTTAGGAAAAGCTCATGCTCTCCTAATATCACCTTTTCATATTTCACCGTAAATCTGCATCCACTCTCGATTTCCTACAATACATCCACCAGGAGACTTGTGCACCCAAGTCAGGCCCATACAACCACATGTATGTTTTGAAAATGTGTTCTGTTTGCTCTCTCTCAAGCTAAAGAGTCAAATGGGGCAGAGGAAGGAAGGAAGAAACAAACCAAATATTTATTCTGTGAAGTTTTTCAGAATCGGGCGACCTTTGTGCATTCACTCAAATTGTCATAACAAGTTTAAGGGGTGGGGTGCTGTGTTGATTCTGGGCTCAGCTGTCTTCTCACTGTCATACATGCACAGAATTGGGCTTTGTGTTGTGCCTTTTGGAAGCTAGGAGTTTCTTTGAACAATGTCATAGCCTCTGTTAGTAAATTATGGCATCTCGTGACTAATTTTGATAGACTTCTGCAGACAGCCTATGGGCTATATTACACCCGGACTCTGTACAATCATGTACTCCAAAGAGACCATCAAAATCCCCCTCTTGCCCTTACCAGCTGCTCCATTTCTGCTAGCACTGTGCTGCTCATGTGCTGGAGGAATTAATGACCTCTTTACAGTATACAGGGATTAAGGCAGATGGAGGGATCTTGTCTTGTAGATTTGTCCTCTCACACTGACTACTGCCAGGAACAACTGCTCCTTTAGAGGAAAGAACCAGAAGTCACTATTGTTCTTTAATGCCCCTAAATTTAAAATGCACCAATACTGATTAGATGTTATTCTGTGCTGTACAAACTGTGTTCCCCTGTGAGACTCTAACCAGTGTTAAACTTCACCTGGAAATCCAGGGTTTTAGTACGTTACAAGGGGAAGATGGAAGAACTGTTATTTTCAAATGCTGTAGGCAGCTGTCTTTTGGGGGGCTGTTCCCCTGATTATCTTAATTTCCCATGCCACTAAGGACACCTTTTGTAGGGTAGCAGCATGTTAAACTCCTTTAACTTGAATAGTAACAGAGAGTAAGCTGTGCTAGTCTATACACCATCAAAACAAAAAGCAGTCAAGTAGCACTTTAAAGACTAGCAAAATAGTTTATTAGGTGAGCTTTCGTGGGACAGACCCACTTCTTCAGACCATAGCCAGACCAGAACAGACTCAATATTTAAGACACAGAGAACCAAAAACAGTAAGCAAGGAGGACAAATCAGAAAAAGATAATCAAGGTGAGCAAATCAGAGAGTGGGGGGGAAGATCAAGAATTAGATTGAGTCAAGTATGCAGACGAGCCCCTACAGTGACTCAGAAAGTTCCCATCACGATTTAAACCATGTGTTAATGTTCCGCATTTGAATATAAATGTCAGTTCGTCCACTTCTCTTTCTAAAACGGAGCGATAATGTCTCTTCAGTAACACACGTACCTTGAGGTCATTGACAGAATGCCCCATTCCATTAAAATGTTGACTAACTGGTTTGTGGATCTGGAGTGTTTTGATGTGTGTTTTGTGCCTGTTGACCCTTTGTCTAAGGGAGTTAGAAGTCTGTCCAATATACAAAGCATCTGGGCATTGTTGGCACATGATGGCATATATGATGTTAGTAGAGGAGCATGAGAAAGTGCCCGTGATTCTGTGAGTAACCTGGTTAGGTCCAGTGATGGTATTTCCGGAGAAGATATGTGGACAAAGCTGGCAGCGGGCTTTGTTGCAGGGAAAGGTTCCAGGACTGGTGTTCCTGGGGTATAGACTGTGGCTGTTAGTAAGGATCCTCATGAGGTTGGGAGGTTGTCTGTAGGAGGGAACAGGCATGTCACCCAGGGCCTTCTGGAGTGTAGCATCCTGATTAAGAATAGGTTGTAGGTCTTTAATAATTCATTGCAGTGGTCTGAGTTGGGGGCTGTAGGTGATGACCAGTGGTGTTCTGTTCTTGGCTTTTTTGGGATGATCTTGGAGTAGCTGGTTTCTGGGTATGCGTCTGGCCATGTCGATTTGTTTTTTTACTTCTCCTGGTGGGTAATTCAGGTTTATGAATATTTGGTAAAGTTCTTATAGTTTTTGGTCTCTGTCAGTTGGATCAGAGCAAATGCGATTATACCTAAGAGCTTGACTGTAAACAATGGATCTAGTCACATGTGCAGGATGGAAACTAGAAGGGTGTAGATAAGTATAGCGATCAGTAGGTTTTCGGTACAGTGTGGTACTGATCAGGCCATCCTTGATTAGTACTGTAGTGTCCAGGAAATGTATCTCTTGCATGTTGTAATCGAGGCGCAAGCAATCAGGAACACCATCCCTGATGCCACCACAGCCAATCTAGTGTCTGACCTCTGTAACTTTGTTCTCACACACAATCATTTCCGTTTTGGGGACAATTTATACCTCCAGATTAGTGGAACTGCTATGGGCACCTGCATGGCCCCACAATATGCTAATATATTTATGGCTGACCTGGAACAACGATTCCTCAGCTCTCGTCCCCTATTACCACTCCTCTACTTAAGATACATTGATGACATCTTTATGATTTGGACCCATGGTACAGAGGATCTAGAAGAATTCCACAGAGACTTTAACAATCTACACCCCACCATCAACTTATGCCTCGATTACAACATGCAAGAGATACATTTCCTGGACACTACAGTACTAATCAAGGATGGCCTGATCAGTACCATACTGTACCGAAAACCTACTGATCGCTATACTTGTCTACACCCTTCTAGTTTCCATCCTGCACACGTGACTAGATCCATTGTTTACAGTCAAGCTCTTAGGTATAATCGCATTTGCTCTGATCCAACTGACAGAGACCAAAAACTACAAGAAGTTTACCAAATATTCATAAACCTGAATTACCCACCAGGAGAAGTAAAAAAACAAATCGACATGGCCAGACGCATACCCAGAAACCAGCTACTCCAAGATCATCCCAAAAAAGCCAAGAACAGAACACCACTGGTCATCACCTACAGCCCCCAACTCAGACCACTGCAACGAATTATTAAAGACCTACAACCTATTCTTAATCAGGATGCTACACTCCAGAAGGCCCTGGGTGACATGCCTGTTCCCTCCTACAGACAACCTCCCAACCTCATGAGGATCCTTACTAACAGCCACAGTCTATACCCCAGGAACACCAGTCCTGGAACCTTTCCCTGCAACAAAGCCCGCTGCCAGCTTTGTCCACATATCTTCTCCGGAAATACCATCACTGGACCTAACCAGGTTACTCACAGAATCACGGGCACTTTCTCATGCTCCTCTACTAACATCATATATGCCATCATGTGCCAACAATGCCCAGATGCTTTGTATATTGGACAGACTTCTAACTCCCTTAGACAAAGTGTCAACGGGCACAAAACACACATCAAAACACTCCAGATCCACAAACCAGTTAGTCAACATTTTAATGGAATGGGGTATTCTGTCAATGACCTCAAGGTACGTGTGTTACTGAAGAGACATTATCGCTCCGGTTTTAGAAAGAGAAGTGGACGAACTGACATTTATATTCAAATGCGGAACATTAACACATGGTTTAAATCGTGATGGGAACTTTCTGAGTCACTGTAGGGGCTCGTCTGCATACTTGACTCAATCTAATTCTTGATCTTCACCCCCACCCCTCCACTCTCTGATTTGCTCACCTTGATTATCTTTTTCTGATTTGTCCTCCTTGCTTACTGTTTTTGGTTCTCTGTGTCTTAAATATTGAGTCTGTTCTGTTCTGGATATGGTCTGAAGAAGTGGGTCTGTCCCACGAAAGCTCACCTAATAAACTATTTTGCTAGTCTTTTAAAGTGCTACTTGACTGCTTTTTCCTTTAACTTGGAGGATATGAATTTGAATCCCAGAGTAGCTATCAGTTCAAAGGCGAAAGATGTCAAGATCTACACATGCCAATTCAGTGTGGTTTCCATCTACAGTTATTGGCTACGTCTACACGTGAAGCCTACATCGAAGTAGCCTATTTCGATGTGGCAACATCGAAATAGGCTATTTCGATGAATAACGTCTACACGTCCTCCAGGGCTGGCAACGTCGACGTTCAACATCGACGTTGCGCAGCACCACATCGAAATAGGCGCTGCGAGGGAACGTCTACACGCCACAGTAGCACACATCGAAATAAGGGTGCCAGGCACAGCTGCAGACAGGGTCACAGGGCGGACTCAACAGCCAGCTGCTCCCTTAAAGGGCCCCTCCCAGACACACTTGCACTAAACAGCACAAGATCCACAGAGCCGACAACGAGTTGCAGACCCTGTGCATGCAGCATGAATCCCCCACTGCAGCAGCAGCAGCCAGAAGCCCTGGGCTAAAGGCTGCTGCACACGGTGACCATAGAGCCCCGCACGGGCTGGAGAGACAGCGTCTCTCAACCCCCCAGCTGATGGCTGCCATGGAGGACCCCACAATTTCGACGTTGCGGGACGCGGATCATCTACACGGTCCCTACTTCGACGTTGTACGTCGAAGTAGGGCGCTATTCCGATCCCCTCATAAGGTTAGCGACTTCGACGTCTCGCCGCCTAACATCGAAGTTAACTTCGAAATAGCGCCCGACGCGTGTAGCCGCGACGGGTGCTATTTCGAAGTTAGTGCCGCTACTTCGAAGTAGCGTGCACGTGTAGACACAGCCATTGAGATGTGACAAAAATGAGAAGTAAAGACCTATGACCCTCCTGCATAATCATAGTAACAGAGAGATAGCCATGCTAGTCTATGTACTAGCAAAACAAAAAATCAGCCCAGTAGCACTTTAAAGACTAACAAAATAATTTACTAGGTGATGAGCTTTCGTGGGACAGACCCACTTCTTCAGATCATACCCATACCAGAACAGACTCAATATTTAAGGCACAGAGAACCAAAAATAGTAATCAAGGTTGACAAATCAGAAAAAATATTACCAAGGTGAGCAAGTCAGAGAGCAGAGGAGCAGAAGGCAGGGGGAGTCAAGAATTAAGCTCTCTGTTTTGCTCACCTTGGTAATATTTTTTCTGATTTGTCAACCTTGATTACTATGTTTGGTTCTCTGTGCCTTAAATATTGAGTCTGTTCTGGTATGGGTATGATCTGAAGAAGTGGGTCTGTCCCACGAAAGCTCATCACCTAATAAATTATTTTGTTAGTCTTTAAAGTGCTACTGGGCTGATTTTTTGTTTTGACTGCATAATCATGAATGTAGTGTAGAAGTAGAATTATTTTATTAACCATTTTCCTAAGTAGTACTACTTGGAATTTAATTGACCCACTCAGATTTGTAACGGTGACATACTGTTTCTCAGAAGTCGTTATGGTGACTCCTTAAAATCAGAGAAATACTACCTGTGTGAAAGGACTCTTTTGGGATAAAGTCAAAGTACATTTATAATTGTTGGATAATGTGCATAGGAATGGCCATACTGGATCAGACTGCAGGTTCATCTAGCCTAGTATTTTGTCTTCTGACAGTGGCTGATGCCAGGTGCCTCAGAGGGAACAGAAAAGATAATCCTAAAGTGATCCATTCCCTATTGGCCATTCATAGCTTTTGGCAAACAGAGGCTAGAGAGAACATTCCTGGATAATAACTTTACCTAGTTTATATAATTCTCATTTGGTAACAATTAAATAGAGAGAAGACAGACACAGATGGGTAGAAAGCATGAGTGGTGGCTAGGAGAGGCTGGGGGTGGTTGTGCCTCCCCAAACAGCCAGGCATGGCCTTTTCCACTCTCTGCCCTCAGCACCCACTTCACCTGGGCAGTAGGGGGTGTGACCATGCCACACTCTGAGCTCTGGGGTGCGGGGGCAGCTGGGAACATTAGCTAACATTGTTCAGGGGCTGCTTTTTGCAGGGAAGGGGGTGTCATCAGCTTTCATGGCATATTTGGAATTTAAGTGAGTGCAGAACCAAAGCCTCCACAAACTATCTTTTTGTGGGACTTCCTTCCTGATGCTTCTTATGTCACAGAACTGATGTCTATAAACGAACACTTATTCATCCTTAAATAAGTCACACTTCTTTCTAGCCATCAGAATGATTTCCTGTCACTAATAATAAAGATCAGATTACTTCCTTGAGGATTCCTTTGCATCTACTTCTCTGTCCTCTTTATCAGATGCCTGAAGGCCATTTTTTCACATAAATTGGCTCCTCACTGCCAAACAGCAGAGCCAGAAAAAAACAGGGCTCCAGAAGTCCTGTAGGGTCTTCCCATTCTGCACTTCTTGGGAAGCCAATTAGCTTGATATTTTTATCACTAACCTGATTTGGAACTAATTATAAATCAGTATTTTAGCAGTCTGTTTTCTTTGATAAATGCCCCAGTCAATTGGTATTAGATCTGCTCCTAGGACAGCTGAGTAGCCTCACATCCACTACAAGCCCTTGCTTTTCTGTATTCCCTGTCCTGACCTTGAAGCTAGAGGAAAAAAAACCACACACATGCACACACTGAAACAAATTCAGGGCTGGCCAGAAGTCCTATTGGTTCCCCTGTATTCCTGGTTGTAGTAGCCAGGTACTTTTTAGTGGTGCATTAAATAATGACTAACATCACACACTTGTTCTGTCAGGCTCTTCCCTCAGGAAGATGTGCATGCAGTGGGTTGTTTTGTTTTGGAAATATGTTTGTATGTGTGTTTCTGAAAGACACATTTTGTTATATGAGTGTGTTCAGAACAGAAACCTTAATACCCTGTGAAAGCTGCAGCCAATTTAAGTACTGATTTACTTGAGGAATTCTCCAAAAGTTGGTGGATCTTTGTGGTCTCCACATTCAAGAGGTGCCCAGGGCCAGCCCTGGGATAATATTTTAGACTTTAAGGTGCTCCATGTTCTGCAGTGGCTAGGGACCTCACATGTCAAAATGGTTCCACTGCACAGGGGCAGCAAGGTTCAGGGACGCTCGACAGGAGATATCCAGTGTGTGCATGAGGTGTAGCAGTGTTCTGTGGGGATCTTCTCTGCCCCAGCACGTGGGTCTGTTTAAGAATAATAGGGGAAAAGTAGTGAATCCACAACACCGCTCTTCCCTCCCCAGCCACCCTTTTTAATTTTACTTACTTACTAGCAAATTTGCCTGGCATTGCTTGGGTCCTTAAAAGAATAATGAAGTGGGAGGTTTTTTTTTTTTTTATATACAAGGAAAATATACATGCCTTATTTCAATTGTTTTTCAAAACCTGTATCTGCCCCCACTCCCAGCCCTCAGTTTCTCCTCACCCCAACCGTGTCTCCTGCACCCCACCCGTGTCTCCTGCACCCCACACTCCCTGTGCTGCGCCTCTCCTTGACCCCAACCCTGACTCCTGCATCTCCCAGACCTCTGCCCTGATTGCCGCTCACAACCACACCAACCCCTTGCCTTGACTCCTGCTCCCCTCTGTACACCTATGGCAGTGGGACTTGGGGGTTCAGCCATGCGGGGGGAGGGGAGGTATCTCAGAGCTTTTTCCCCATAGGACACACTTGGGCTCAGGGCTTCATCTGAGAAAGAGCCCACCTCCCTGATGAGCAGAAGCCCCAAGATCCACCTACCCAGTTTGGTAGCAGACTGCCTGGGGTTAGTGCTGGGCTTCATGAGCTGTACTTTAACTGTAAAAGTGCCACATGTGGTTCATGAGTCACAGTTCAGCCACTTCTGCTCCACAGGCAGAGATTTTGGAACACATTGCTATAGCCGTTGGGTTTAGTTTCTTTCTTAAACTCTGTCTTTGGCACGCCGTAATGAAAATGTACTGAAGAATAAGCAATCGTGAGGTCACTCAAGCATACAATTCTTTTTCACATGTGGCTGAGCTCATGGACTCATGCACTGGGAACTCGCTCAGAGGTGAACCTGCTGCTGTAAATCACTATGTTGCTGTCTATTCCATTAATACCATAATGAAGGCCTATGCTATTGTGAAACCTTTATTCGTATCACTCCAAGTGATATCTAATGGCTGTTGACCTGTTAACAGGGCTGGATTCAGTTTAAGTTGAATTAAATTCTGAATATTTCCTTTATTAATTTAATTTGAGCAGCAGGGAAAGAACAATTAATCACTGAAAAAGAAAGAGTAAACCCCACTGACACGCATAGGAAACAGACACCTGCATGGATTATTTCAAAGGGACAATACTGAAATAAAATAAGAGACTGTGAAAAAGCAGCTTTCTCCAGGCACAAGGACACTGGAATTGGCTTATTCAAAGTCAGCTTGTGGTCTCACTGTGAAAGTGTCTCTCCTTTGCTTCAGAATAACATCAACAAGAGCCAGTATGTGGAAGTGCAAATGCTATGCCTACTCTGAACATAGCATCTCACCACCCACTGCCTTCTTCTGCGTGAAATGAATGGGAAAGTTGTGGAAAATCTGTTTGTGCCACAGTACTACAGGCTCACTGGATTTTTGAGAGGCTCTTCACTCCTCGTGTTTTCCCTCTTTACTGTTTCCAATTATTTTAATTGCCATGACTCTTAAAACAGGTTGTTACCATGTCTACATGTACCTTCTGCCTTGCGTAGATACAGCTCAGAAAGAAGAGTATGAGAAACTGTTAAGGTATTTTCTTAGCTGTTATCGTAAATCTGTGCCTACCTACTACTTCATGGTCATCAAGCCCCAAGGAACCCAGGAATGCAGGGATATAAGGAGAGATAGAGTGCTGGGCTTTCTTTTTGATGCAAAGTCACAGACCTATGGCAATCACAGAGCTATAGTTCCTTCTTTCACACCAAATGTAGAAAGTTCTCCACCAGGGTCTGAGACCTCATGCAGATAATACTCAGATTATACACTTGATGTTGGCACAGGGGTATCAACTCTTGGATAGCCATCCAGTACAACAGTGGGAGCTATATACGTTAGAAGGGGGAGTGTAATTAGGGTTTGTAGACTCCCACACTAATGTCATAGGAGGGCTGGATTAATATTGGGCCAAGAAGGCCCCATCTCTCAGCAGTTGCTTGGCATGCTCCCTATGGGAGGACTGGCTTAAAAGGAAGCTCTGACAGTCAGGTGGTGGGGAAGAGAAGGCAAGATTGGCCTCAAGAAGACTGGCTACAGCTGCTCAGGCAGAGTGATTGACAGAAGAAGGGCTGGGAGTAAGGTGGGGCCCTAATCCCTACCCACTTCTCCCTAACAAGGAGGAACAACAGGATCATGTGCATGAGCTGGAGAGCTTCCCCCTTGCTCCTGCTCAGCTGAGGTTCTGAATTAATGAAACTGTGCAAGCAGAATGGAAACAGAAGGAAAAAAAGGAAGGTAAGAAGTGGCCCAGGAGAGGCTGGCCTGAACTAGCACCCATAAAGGAGTGAGACACCCCTTATCTCTTTCCACTTGGCTTGGGTCAGGACCTGGTGGAGAGGGAAGGCCTGGGTCCTGTTACCCTTTCCTAGCATTCTCAATCATGGACCAGGACCCTATTGTGTTCATACTACACACAAAACATGTGATATGTAGGGTTATACAGTATTCTTAAAAATGTATTTTTAGTAATGTAACAAGAATATTCATATATATTTATTTTTCAATAACAAATGTACATGTAAATGAAGGTGGCACTAAATTTATAACCCCTGGACTCATCATCTGTAAGGCTATAGGGCAGTGGTTTTTCAAATTGACATTTGCAGACCCCTACACTTTTTTTTTTAAATAGAGGTGTACACCCTTTGGAAATATTAGGTAGTTTCCATAAACTACATATTGGAAACCATGGCTATAGGAAGATGATTGTGATTATCTAGTCAGACCTTTTCCAAAACACAGGTCATAGAGGGTTTCCCATTCATAGCGTTGATGTCTGGTTGAGCTAAATAAAGCATATTCTTTTAGAAAAGCATCAAAACTTGATTTAGACTGCAAGTGATGAGTCATCAACCACAGTCCTTGGTAAGTTGCTCCAATAGTCGTCTTAGTTAAAAAGTGTCCTTTATTTACAGTCTGAACATGTCTCACTTCAGGTTCCAGCCATTTGATCTTATTATGCCTTTGCTCTCTTGATTAAAGTGCTATAAGAAATCCTCCTGCCCCTTGTAGATACTTACCCACTCTGAGCAAGTCATGTTTTCACCTCTCTTTGATAAAGCTGAATAGATTGAGCTTCTTACATCTTTCACAGAGAGGGAGATCTTTCAGACCTCAAATCATTCTTGTAACTCTTTTCTGAAGCCTGCCCAAGTTTGTAGTATCCTTCTTGAAAGTGTGGACACCAGAACTAGATACAGTATTCTATAAAAACAATGAAAAGTCCTGTGACACTTTGTAGACTAACAGATGTATTGGAGCATAAGCTTTCCTGGGCAAAACCCACTTAACCAGATGCAGATTCCACCGTATCAAAGGGATAATAAGCTGTATGGTAAGATTAGCTCTATGTAATTTTGTTTTTAAATACAGGTTGAACTGCTCTAGTCCAGAACTCTCTCATCCAGCAACATCTGAAATCTGTCATGATTTTAGTTAGGTGGACGACCCAGTATCATGAATGTGGCCAAGTTTCCCGTGATCCCCTCAAGTTTGTTTCCAGCCACGAGTCCTAGCTTTATGTTCTGTGCTGTTATTTAGCTGTAATTTGCCCCTAAGAGCCCAATGAGGAGTGGAAGTGTTGGCAATGTGCTAGACAGTATTGATCTCCCGTGGTCCAGCAAGTATTCTCATTCAGACCCAGTCAGTTCCCAAGGGTTCTGGACTAGAGAGGTTCAACTTGTAATTGGTTTATTTCCTATTTCCTTTTGAACTGGTCCAAATTCTGGGTTGCTCTTGCTGAGGCTTGCTCAATTATAAAGTTTACTCCGACCAGTTGTAGTTTATGGTCTTGCTGGGTCCACTCATGCTGTCAGGATTTTTTTTCTTATCCAGAATTATCAATAGTAAAAGAGCTCTTAATCTTTCAGACTTCTGAAAGCATGTGCCACACTTCACCCCTCTCAGATTTTTTGGAAGGCACTTCAGATTCTTAAACTGTGGATCAAGTGCTGTAGCTATCTTTAGAAATCTCACATTTGGTACTTTCTTGCATTGCCAAATCTGTTGTGAAAGTATTCTTAAACTGAAAAACGTGCTGGGTCATTATCCAAGGCTGCTGTAACATTAAATATATGGCATAATGCAGATAAAACAAAGCTGGAAACACACAATTCCACCTCTGACACAAGGAGTTGAGTCATTCATTCAATTAATGTTAATGCTATCAGACCCCAGTTGTTGGCAGATGGAAACAAATCTGGGACCTCTGGAGCTTAGTGTATGAGTCTCAAATGCAGGGGTGGGTAATAAGCACTCAGGGGCTGGATGCAGTTTGCCAGCATTACCCCTGGCATTGCTCCAGGCTAACCCTGGTGCACCACACTGCTCTGCTCTGCTCTAATGCATGAGCTAAAAGCTACATGGCCTTAGCTAAGGTTGCATCAGACTCATTAATTTCTAAGAGGTCTTACTGCCACCAGTGGGTTACACTAAGAAAATTTTTAATGAGTGTCCTCATTAAACAGTGGTGAAGCATTAAGAGGCATATTAATATTTAGCATGTCTGGCATGTGGTTCTTGTCCTGCTCTGCTCCAAAGCTCCTCAAGTCTTGCCATTTGATGTGAAGGATGCACCTCCTGCACAGCAGGACAAGAACCACCTGAAATTCAAATCAAGAGAAGGAAGTGGGGATGGCTAGGCCACACTCTCAGAAAACCATCATCCAGCATAGTCCACCAAGCTCTCACATGGAACCCGCAAGGAAAACGCAAAACTTTGGACAATGTGGAGAAGATTTCCTGAGACTGAAGGGCAACAACTGGGGTACTCCTGGAGTCAGTTAGAAGTTTTGTCTTGAACAGAGTGCAGTGGAGGAGACTTGTAGATGACCTGTGCTCCACTTAGAGTACAAGGGTCGAAATCAAGTAAGTCATGTCTGGCATGTAAATAACTTACAATGTCAGCTATAAAAGTGCCATGAGAATACCTTGTTCTCACTTTCAGGTCAAATGGTAAACAAGAAGTTGGCAGCATTATCTCTGATAATTAAAAAAAACAAAAACAAAAAAAACCCAACAAACAAAAAACTTGCCTGTCTTAGTGAGTGGGAGAACAAGAAGTAGGACTGAACAGACTTGTAGGTTCTAAAATTTTGCATAGCTTTGTTTTTGAGTTCAGTTATATAACCAAAAAAACTCCCTACATTTGTAAGTTGCGTTTTCACAAAGAAGAGATTATGTACTACAGTATTTGCATAAGGTGAATTAAAATACTATTTTTGTTTATCATTTTACAGTGCAACTATTTGTAATAAAAATTAAAAAATGAGCACTGAACAGTTTATATTCTGTGTTCTAACTGAAATAAATATATTTGAAAACACAGAAACACCCAAATACTTAATATCTGGAATCCTTAATCAAGTTATCCTGTGCACTATAAGCAAGGAAAAAAATCATGAAATATAGGGTGAGTTGCCTCTTTAGAGCTTCTAAACAGAGATTCATACACTGCTGGGAATGAATCAGGTAATGAATAGTAATTAAGGATGCTGTGGAAAAAATACTATAGTGCATATGCCCAAACAGGGTGAATTAAGAACCTACTGGCATTCCTAACTTTTGAGTGCTTGCAGTGTCAATGTCCTTTTAATATAATTAAAAAAAAATAATTTCACAGATTTAAGTAAATGGAAAAAATACAAAAGGAATTCCATCAGGTGGAAACAACATTGATTCCCACAAGGTCCTTTAGGTGCACAGCACAGACCTCTGCTACGTGAGATAACCGAGTAACTGTTAGCAGCAGTGGGCTGTCAGAATTTGAAAGAGCCAGCCACTAGTGGCCGATGAGGCATTTTGCTAGTGAATTTCACAGCTATTTCCTGACAGCACAGGAGTGTAGAAACTCAGTGATCGTGGGTTCTATTCCAGGTTCTAAGACAGGGATCAGCAACTAGTGCACATGAGATGATTTTCACTTGCACATGAGGCAGGAGCTCAGCCCCAACCCTCCTCCCGAATGCATCCGGGAGCCTGCTCAAAGCTGCGCTGCCTGTGGATTAACAAAAAGACCAGCTAACGCTACCAACCATCACCTAATGGTAAAGCTCTGCATCTTAATATATTTATTAATGAAGCTGCAGTAACTACAGTAAACTCTTTCGTATCCAGCATTCTATCATCTAGAACTCTCAAATAACTGGCGTTTTAACCAGAAGTAAATTTGAGTTAAATTTTTCATAAGTAGAATATAGTGAAAGTAAATACAAATCAACACAGCAAATACAGTATGGCCGTGTCTACACTAGCTCCCAACTTTGAAGGGAGCGTGGTAAGTTGGGTGTTGGGAGATTACTAACGAAGTGCTGTGGTGCATATGCAGCACTTCATTACACTAATTCTCCCCTGCAGTAACTTCGAAGCAGCAAACTTCAAAGGGCCAGCTTGCGTGTAGCCATGGCTAACCCGCAGGTACTTCGAAGTGCCCGGCCTACTTCAAAGTCCCTTCATTCCTTAGAATTTTGCCACTTCAGAGTTGCCACAGGGGAGAATTCATTTAGTGAAGTGCTGCATATGCACCACAGCACTTCATTAGTACTCTCCATACACATTACTTACCATGCTCCCATCAAAGTTGGGAGCTAAGGTAGACACAGCCTGTAAGTTTACAGTGTACAATAGTACTGTTGTTGGTAAATAAAGTACTGCGCATTCATTTTTGTTTGTTTCTTAATATATAATCTTGTTTTATTTTAGTGTTAGGCATTGCTAGGTATACTTTTCTATTATCCAGACTATTTGAACGTCCAGCAACGTCCTGGTCCTGGGGCTGTTGGATATGAAAGAGTTTACTATGACTATTAGTGACTTTAAAAAGTGTCACCGGCACTCAGACTGTACAAAAGGTCAAATTTCAGCACTTCACCTCAGAAAGGTTGCTGACCCCTGTTCTAAGGGAAATATACTGTTCACCCACCCTCAGCCTGTTTCCTTCCGGCTTTTCCTTGCCACAGTCCCCATCCTCCCTGATGCCCTTGGCTCCCTTTCACAGTCCCAGCCTCCACCAACCAACCAGTCTTCTTGTTTCACTCTCATTCCCCATATCTTATCTCCATAGCCTGTCCTCCCACCTCAAGTCGCACATCCCAATCTCTGACTCCATTTCCTCATCACAAATTCCTCATCCACCCTCTCAATCCCTGCACGCTTGTATCTTCACTCATGCATTTCAGTCTTACAGCATCCTCATTCTCCCTCTCCTGGCCAGGCCACCAGCAATAGGACTATTGGCAGCACATGAGAGACAGATTCTCTCTTCTCCACCCCTGTGCTCAGAGCAAGTGTGGCCCCTTTGCTCTGCCCACCTACCATTACAGAGAAAGGCCAGCTCAGTGCCTAAAGCCTTTGACTGAGTTTTATTGTGTCTCACATCTATAGCAGGATGGTAATCAAATGAATCTTTCTGGAAAATGTAGAGCCAACTTTGGAGGCTTTGGGTGCAAAAGACACATTTTTGACACCAAGTACCTCCTGTGACAAAGTGTAAGTCCCTGTTCCCAAAGGTGATGCACTGGAGTTTTTCAGTTAAGTAGCTGTATAAATTTTTAACCTTAGCGATGTATTTTTCCTATGCTTTTTCTCAGAAACATGTATATGCTGAAATAAATCAACATGTAAACTTTTGGTTAAACTGTGATAAAATTATAAGCAACCGAAAACATGGACTTTTACACATCAGAACTAACTGTTTGGACCTGCTGTTGTGTGGGGAATCACAGCCCACAACAGATTATAGTAACCTTATGGAGGGCAGCGTGTGGGCAGTTGGGTCAGTGCCTTTATGTTTCCCAGGGATTGAGGCTCATCCAGGATCAGCCTGCAGCAGAGGGCTAATCCAGCAGCTGGGGTTAATGAACCATCTGCAACCCATTAAGGCTCACGGAACCCTTGAAAAGGTTTCCGGCCGGTAAGGAGGAGGAGGAAGAAAGGGGATGGACCAGGAAGGAGGAAAGACCTGCAGAGGAGAGCCTGCAAGAGGAAAGTGCAGCAGGCAGTAGAAGGTGCTGTGGAAAGCATCTGGAGAAGTGGCTCAGGGAGGAAGGTGGTGCACTTTGGGCTGAGAGACACAGCCCCTCTAGCAGCAGCTACCTGGAGTCCCTGGGCTGGAACATGCATTGAGAGGGAGGGGACTAGGTTCCCCCCAGACCATCCCACACCCTCCAGAGCAGGTCGGAAGGGTCAGGAGGAGACCCAACATCCATGGGAGACCTCTCCCATTTATGACTGTGGCGGTGATGAAAAGGGCTCAATAGGTTGTGCCCCACCCTTGGGAAAACCGGGAGGTAGAGCAAAAGGGATGCAGCAAGCCTCTGAGGTATTTCTTTAGATGCCACAAAGAACAGGACACACAAGGAGTAGCTCAGGACTTTGCCACAGTTGGAACTGGAGAACTAAATACCGCACCTATTTCACGTATCCATCATTGCCTCCCACACTTTATGACTGGGGAGCACCTCTTCTGTTGAGGTATGGAACCTTTTTTAATGGTCTGCTCTTGAAGGGTGATGGAGCATTTCCAGAGGGCTTCATGGAGTACTGGTTGTTTCTGACAGACCCATCATATTGATGGATTAGTGCAATACTTTTCCCTCCTCTTTCTATCTTGTTTTTCATCATCAGTTAGATGGATTCCTGTTATCCCCTTCCTTTGTTTCATTGTCACATGTCGTCTTGGCTTTTTGATGATGTGCAATAGATCAAACAAGGGCAAACTGCTGGGATGGAGGTAATTGACTACATATAAGTAATTCTTGAAATTTTATTAGAATGTTCCGCTGGAGAAAAGTTTTTTTTCCCGCCCTTTAACATAGCAGATGCAGTATCTTGGACAGTAGATTTTTTCCCCCCATTTTTGTCCTCTGGGATTGATTCAAGCACCTACCATGGTGAAGATTTTTTTTTTTTTGCAGGGAAATCATTCTAATTTGGACTGAGCTGTCTGCATCCATGGCAGCTGAATAGTATATTGAGGTGACTGCTTAAATTTGTACCTAAGCTGATCACTGAAGCTCTGAATATGCTAGGGGAAGTTATTTCTGCAACCCATATTTCAGGCTCATCTCCCTCTTGGCTGGACGAAGCTATTCAGATTTGTTCCTTAGCTAGAGGAGATTGTCAGCCACCCCTGAGGGCTGAGTACTGAGCACCCTTAAGAACAACTATAGTCCTATAACTAATCTACTTTTGACTAAAAGCATGGAGCAAAAACAATTATGGTGAGGCAATTTGGAGTATCTAGGTGTATTAGATGGCCTTGTCACTCTTGTGTTATATGAAATTTTGGCAATAAGGCTGCACTCATTAACTGTCTCATGCTGATAGCAGGTGAAAGTGAGGTGTTCATGCTATTATTGTTTGATCAAGCAGCTGCCTTTGATAAGACCTTTGTTGCCATTGGTCACAATGTGTTGATTCATTTGTCAAGCTGAGCAGGAATAGATGGGATTGTCTTCTGGGGCTTCATCTTTTTCTCTCAGATTCCAAAGAATAGCTAAAGGTAGAAGCTGTTGTGTCCTGTGATTCTTTTGTGTGATGTTCCATCAGGTTTTACATATCTTCCCTCTTGTGAGCATGGGACTATGAGGAAGGTTACTAAGGAGGCACAGGCTGAGGTTGTTTTGAGATGATAATTTCGCTCTGCGCTCTCTTTTCATTTCAACTAACTATAAAGGTGCAGCTGAGTTGCTTCCTAGTGATGGATAGTGATTGGGGCGTGGGTGAGCGCAAACTGGCCGAAGCTCAATCCAGAGAGGACTTGTTCACGGGTTGGAAGAAAAACCTAGGAGGTAAGGCAGAGCTTCAGCTTGCTCTTCTGACTGAAGAAGTGTGACCTGTTTTTCAATCAAGCTTGAAATCTGTGAGTCTTATTAAGTGTCACATCTATAGCATGATGGTCATAAAGTAGTAGGATAAGATTTTTTTTTTCCCCCATCTGCGTCTGGTCAAGCATTTTAATCTTTCTCTTTGGTACAGGCCTTACTATTGCCATCCAAATGTCTGTCACTTCAATTTTAGGTGTATATGGGATTACACCTTAATTATACTTTGGAAACTGAAGGTGGCATCTAGTTCTCAGCCAGTGATTCTATTGCCCAGCAACCTGTGTTGGCTGATTGATAAAATTTCAGGTGAGGCTTAAATTTTCTTCATTTTAAATTACAATTGTATTTATGTTAAATTTGTTTTCATCTAAGAAGCATATTGTCTGGTTTTTTTTTGAAAAGTACTTCTCCTAGCACCTATTTTAAAAATTGAGAGGATTTTAATTTTAAACCCAGAGGTCTTTTTGCTTGTCATGTTTTGTGTCTAAAATGTCTCATAAAATCAGTGACTAATACTATAAATATAATAACTCTGTTTGAATACAGTAGGTCTCTGGTAGAAGTACAATAGAGAAGGAACAGTGTGCAAACATGACATCACCATAATACAGACGACACAGTTCTTCATGTAGAGATAATTTACTATTGCAGGCCAGCACCATGGAGAGCTCCTTACTCTTTTTTGTGTGTGTTTATTCTACTGCTTTGACTGAAGTGGGTGAAATATCCTGTATTTTGAAGGGATTTGCGAAAGTAACATCACCTTATTCTGATCTATTGAAAGTCTAACAAAATGTATGGTGCCCAAACATTTGCCGTACCAGCTAAGGTAAGGCAAGGCAGGATTCTTCTAAAAATAATGACCACAGAATATTTAACTTGTAAGGGTGATGTGACTAGCATATGGAACAAAGAGGCTAACAGCACAATAACAGAAAGGTATACTTGTTTGATCTTTAAACCAATGTAAATGAAATAAATTTGCTGCACCCTTGTTGAACAGCTGAACATTGTTACCAAAATAAAGGTATATAATAAATGTTGTTCTACAACCACCAGTTCCAGGAAGTGTATTGGCTCGCTAGTGTTAGGAGAGGGGAACTAACACTCAATTTTCCCTGAAACAAGGCAGTAGCATTAGAGAAAGCACTTTTAGAAATTCATTACTCTGTGTTAAATTGTAGAAAGATATGCTAGTATTGGGCTAAGTGTCTTAACTGGCACTAGTTGTCAAGCTCTGGAATGCTAACCTGGTTGTATTTTAAGATGCAATAAAACTAGCTCTCAAAGGCTTATGTCAATTGGAACAAAATTAATGGAATAAAATGAAACATCTCTTCAAGAAAACAAACAACTAGATGGTAAGAATCAAACCAGATTAAAAAAAGATTTCTGAACTCTGCTACTTGAAAGAGGCTAAATGCTAACAGTTTGCCATGATCTCTCCTGAATACACAAAATCCCTCATATCCTAAAATATTACAAGAAATAAAAACAAAATAGTATCCATTTGTCAGAAAACTGCTAATTAATCTTTTATGATTTCTCTTTTTATCACCGTGCAATCTGCTGCAGCGAGAACACTACATTTCCTAACAGAGGAAATGCAAAAATCAGGCAAGAATAGCATTTGCCAGAATTTCTCCATTATTGATGGCACACACATGAAATTTCAGAAAAATTTTCTTTTATAGTAATTGGAAAACAAAATATTACATCTTTCTGATATCATAAAATGTATTTGTTTGGTGTGATCTTTAATCTTTTTTTCAAATCAAGGTCTAAAAGACCAAAGAATCCTAGGCAATACTGTGAATTTATTATACTTGCATTTACTTATGTTCTCTCTACATTAAAGTATTAAACAGAAATTATTTCAAATTTTGAAATTTAATGTAATGCATATAGAGGAGTGGATAGCCCTCATTTGATCCAGGCATCAGAGAAGGAAGCATAGTGTCAACTCTCTACAAAAAGCTGTGCCAATCATAGAATTCTAGGGCTGGAAGGGGAGGTGATCCGAGCTTTGACACACAATAGGTTTTCCTGTCTGAATCCTGATCCTCTCTCTCATTTTATTTTCATTAGTGACAAAAACAAAATTGCAAGTATAGTAAATGTTTGATATTTGAATATACAGTTATCTGCTTTATTATTTTTTATATTTTGTATCCTGAAATAGAAACCCCACAACCAAACACTGTGCTTGAAATAGCTCAAAATTAATTCCTGCTACTATTTGTTGTGAGAGGGATAGCAGGAAGTTTGAAAGAGGTATTTCTTTTGAACTTTGGTGCTGTGTAGCTGGCACTCAGTTTGAAATAAGTTACCTCCAAATAACTTAAGCAATTTGCGCAACACAGATTGCTTAGGTTATTTCTAGATAGGGCTACAGAGTAGCCCTAGCCTGAGAGTTTCTCAGGAAAGTAAGAAACAAAACTAATGCAAATACATGTACTTACATTTATGTGTACAGTAAGGTTTGATAAAATAGCTTTAGTTTCTAAATCAAGAATGTAAGAACACATGCCTCTCTATTGGCTTTTGTATTTGTACTCTTATCAAATGCTGTCAGTATCTTGTCACTGTTGAAAATTTAATTGCACAAAAGTCAGAAAATTCATAATGATGGTTTCTATGGCAACCTCAGCTCAGTAGCTCAATTCAGCAACCTTTATTGTTTCATTACATAATCGAAGAATACATGTTTAATAAAACAAAATGTTATATCACAGAAAGTACTATGTAACCATGAAATTGTATATAACACATCTTAGTGACAGATATTTTCTGAAAGAGCTGTTCAAAAAGAGCAGTTTACTTCAATTATATTAAGAGCAATACATTTTGAAAAAACTAGCTAAATTATCAGGACATTAAAATGATAAAAATTTACTGCAATCCTAGGAAACATCTAAAATGACATATCCTTGAACTTTTAAGGCTCTGAAGAATTCCAATCTGATCTTTTTACATCAGAGGTTAAGTAGAAGTCATAGGTGAAGGTGAATACTTAATACAAATGATAGATAACTACTCTTCCAATGACTTGCATAAACATCTGTTAATTTTAGTTAAAACTTGTCAAACTGTTCAAAATCTCCACATTACAGGATTACATAATTTTCAGAAGAGTGTCGCATTATCTGGTGTTAGACAACTATATTATGAAAGTCCATATTGTAATGAATATGTAAATTTTGGATGAATGCAACTACAATCTCAACTTTAATATTGCCACACTATGTTTGTTTTTTTAAAGACATACATATCAGAGAAATAGTGATTTTCATCAATTACTCATCAAACAATGCAAATGTGTTTTTTTTCTTTTCCAGTCCCTAAAAATTACAATAAAAGCTGCCTTAGAGACCTCTTCTAAAGAGAGATTCCCTGTCATGACTGACTGACTTCTTGCAGAAACCAAGGAATACCACTGCTCTCTGGTCTGCAAACCTGTGAAGAGGCACCACCTCTTTTAAGAGATCACGTTTGCTCATTTATATACATTGTTGCTCTTGGTAGGTTTTACTGTACTTGGAAAACTTTCCATTACCCCGTAGGATAAAAGTCCTTTAAGTCCCATCCTAAAGAATCTCTTGTTGAGAATAGGAGTGCAAAATGGAAATACAAGTTCAATCTATTAAGCTACTGAATAGGGAATAACATCAATGTTAAAGTTAATATGAGGAGAATAATATTCAAAAATAGTGAATTTCCTCATGAAATTTGTATTAGGCATTTGTACCAGGATTGAAGTACTGAATACGAATTTGAACATCCATGATGCCTGAATTCTCAGAATATGCCTTCCTAGATCATGAATATTCATATGGTAGTCACTGTATCACATAAACATCTATAGCAGCAAGGAGGAACCTTGGTTAGTGAGTGGGCCAGGTGAGTGGCCTGTCTTCCTCTCAATGGGATGCCAGACTCTTGTAACCAAGATAGTCTCCTACGATAAGTTAGTTTTGCTAACTGCATGTGCATAGTTAGAATTTGTCGGCTGCACCAACTGAACTGTAGCAGGGCTTTGACTGGATTCAGAGAGTGCACAGCTTTTACACTCAATAGCTGTGTCTACACTACAAAGATTTGTTGACAGAAGAGGCCTTCTGTTGACAAAACTAGGGAGCATCAACACTTCTAATATGTTCTGTTTAGAATCTGTTGATAGAACGCAACCTTTTTATCGGTAGAGTTATGTTTTGAAAGTTTGAGGCATAGCACCTCTGTCAACAGAAAAATAGTGTAGATGTTCTGAGGGGGCCCTCTGTCGACAGAGGGGGTTTCTGGTTCACCAGGCAGCCCTGTTTGCAGACCTTCTAGTTGGCTGTTCTGTCAACAAGGGGCTGGGCAGTCTGGCCACGCTCTGTTGACAGGGGGAGCCCCTGTTAGCTGTGGACATGTTCTGTAGACAGAAGTTCTGTTGGGAAATATCTGTCAACAGTGACTTCTGTCGACAGAACTCTGTAGTGTAGACACACCTAATGTGTGCAGTCAGCATGCACCTCACTTCATGTGCCTTTGCCTTACATGTGTGTCACATTAGTAAAACCAGTATGAAAAAAATGACCCAGATGGAAATCAGCAGAATCCGGAAACACGGTGCATGAGCAATAGTGAACAAAATGGGGGCTGTGCATAGTACCCTGATGGGCTGCATGGGGCCCACCATTGATCCACAGCATAACACCATAAGGGATTGAGATTCCTGGGAGCAACAAGTTTTTATCCTGGTAGTCATCTTGGCTTATTCTTGTAAAGTAGATACATTGGAATATGACATTTACTGTGAAGCTTTTCAGATGAGAAATTAAAAAAAAAAAACACATTAAGCATGGGAATAACCCTCTTGTTCTTTTAAGTAAACATTTATTCTAGGGTGTGATGCACTGTGGGATGAAGGTGACAGCCTTTGGTGGGGAAAGAACAGGTTAGGAGCTATCTAAAAAAGCTAAACATACATAAACCCATGGGCCCAGACCTAATTCATCTGAGGATTCTGAGGGAGTTGGCATATGTCGTTGATGAGCCCTTGGCCATCATCTTTGAAAAGTTGTGGAGATCAGGAGAGATCCTGGATGATTGGAAAAAGGCAAATGTAGCGCCCATCTTTAAAAAAGGGAAGAAGGATGATCCAGGGAACTAAAAGCCAGTCAGTCTTACATCAGTCCCTGGAAAAATCATGGAGGGGCTCCTCAAGGAAGTCATTTTGAGGCACTTGGAGGAGGGGAAAGTGATCAGGAATAGTCAGCATGGATTCATGAAGGGCAAGTCATGCCTGACCAATCGGATTAGTTTCTACAATGAGATAACTGGTTCTGTGGATAGGGGAAAATCAATGGATGTGATTTATCTTGACTTTAGCAAAGCTTTTGATATGGTCTCCCACAATATTCTTGTCAGCAAGTTAAAGGAATGTGGATTGGATAAATGGACAGTAGATGGCTAGAAAGCTGGCTAAAAGGTCAGACCCAGCAGGTAATGATCAATGGCTCTATGTTGGGATGGCAGTCTGTTTCTAGTGGAGTGCCCCAAGGTTCGGTTCTGGGTCCTGTTTTCTTCAACATATTTATCAGTGACCTGGATGAGGGGTTGGATTGCACCCTCAGCAAGTTTGCGGATGACACTAAGCTAGGGGGAGAGGTAGATATGCTGAGGGTAGGCATAGGGTCCAGAGTGACTTAGACAAATTGGAAGACTGGTCTGCAAGAAATCTGATGATGTTCAATAAGGACAAGTGCAGAGTCCTGCACTTGGGCCGTAAGAATCCCAAGCATTGTTACAAGCTGGGGTCCAACTGGCTCAGTCATAGTTCTGCAGAAAAGGACCTGGCAGTTGTAGTGAATGAGAAGCTGGACATCAGTCAACAGTGTGCTGTTGTAGCCAAGAAGGCTAATGGCATATTAAGTTGCATCAAGAGGAGCATTGCCAGTAGATCCAGAGAAGCGATTATTCCTCTTTATTTGGCTTTGGTGAGGCCGCATCTGGAGTACTGTGTCCAGTTCTGGGCCTGCAATTATAGGAAGGATGTGGATACACTGGAGAGGGTCCAGTGGAGGGCGACCAAAATAATTAGGGGGCTGGAGCATATGACTTGGGAATTGGGACTGTTTAGTCTGTAGAAGAGAAGACTGAGGGGGGACTTGATAACAGCCTTCAACTTACTGAAGGGAAGTTGCAAAGAGGCTAGAGGGAGGCTGTTCACAGAGGTCACAGATGGCAGAACACGGAACAATGGTCTCAAGTTGCAGTTGGGAAGGTCCAGGTTGAACATTAGGAAAAGCTTTTTCACTGGGAGGGTGGTGAAGCATTGGAATGGTCTACCCAGGGAAGTAGTGGAGTCTCTATCCCTGGAGGTGTTTAAGTCTCACCTTGACAAAGCCCTGGCTGGGCTGATCTGATGGGTTTGGTCCTGCCTAAGGCAGGTGACTGGACATGATGGCTTTTTAAGTCTCTTCCAGCTCTATTGTTCTATGATTCTATGATTCTGTGTGTGGGCACAATTCCCTTTGCTGTTACGTAGCCTGCTCTCTGCTGTCATTTGCCTGAAACATGAGGGAGCTTTTATTATGCATTTAAGTTGGAAAAGCACTTTGGGCAGCAGGTTTAACAAACGTAAAAGAAAGTTCTTCTTCACCCATCACACAGTCAACCTGTGGAACTACTTGCCAGAAGAGGCTGTGAAGCCTAGGACTATAACAGGGTTTAAAAAAGGGCTAGATAAATTCATGGATGTTAGGTCCATTAATGGCCATTAGCCAGGATGGGTAAGGAATGGTGTCCCTAGCCCATTTGTCAGAGGCTTGAGATGGATGGCAGGAGAGAGATCGCTTGATCAGTACCTGTTCGCTCCACTGCCTCTGGGGCACCTGGTATTGACCACTGTCGGCAGCCCGGATACTGGGCTGAATGGACCTTTGGTCTGACTCGGTGTTGCCGTTATGTTCTTAGGTACTCTAAGAAGAAATCAACAATATAAATGTGAGCTGACAGAGGCCATATAGGGCATGTGCCTATTAAAGTGTCATAACTTGAAAGGTAGGGGAAGGGTTGGATGGTGCTTAATTGTTAGTTGAGGTACATACTTGTATACAACTTCTCCCTCACAGTACTGTTGGAAGGGAGCAGGTTAACTAGCTAGCCCCGCTGCAGGGCAGCTGTAACCATGATTAGGCGACAGCCCTGTAGCAGTGACACAACGTGCCTGTGGCTCTGACGCGGTCCGTGCTGGAGAAGCGCTGGTAACTGTATTAGATGACGCGGCAGCTTCGTTTACAAACACCGCGCCGAAGTTTACAAAGCCGACTGAGCTAAGTCGGACAGCTCCAGTCTCCGGGCTCCCCCACGAGCGGGCGGAACCCGCCCCCCTCCCCCAAAGAAAAATAACGGCCCCCAGCTGCAGCGGTTTTGGATCGCCACCGTAAATGTGACGTTGCGGGGGGCTGTGCACGAAGGGGCAGCCGCCGTTGGGCGGGGAGGGGGGTTGCTGGTCCCTCCAACCCCGCTGTTTGGCTGGCGCCTGGGCCGTGAGGTGCAGCAGCAGAGAGGAAACGTGTCTTTACCCCGCGCAGCCCCAGCCGCTGGGAGCGTTGTCTTTTCCTCCCCTCAGGAACTAGAAAGGCGCGAGACCCCACCAAGCCTCGCGCGGGTGACCCGCTTCCCGCCCTTTTCGGGCCCCTCTGCGCCGCGGGTACCGCGGGCCCCGGCAGCGCGAGCGGGCGAGGGGAGGTGTCAGCGCATGCGCGCGATGTGGACGTGGGGGGGTCTGAGGCAGTGGCAGTCCTTTGGCTACGACGACGACGACGGCGGCGGCGCGGAGGCTGGAGCGCATCAGAGTGACCTGAGGGAGGGACGTGGGGACCCCTGCAGCCCAGGGGCCGGACTGCACGACCCAACATCCGCCGCTGCCATTGCCGCGCAGGGGACCACCGAGCGCGGAGGGATCCAGCACCTGCCGCGGCGGCTCCCCGCCGGAGCAGCGGGGAACAGGAGCCCGCCGCCCCCGCACCTGACCCCGGCGATAGCGAGGGGAGAGATACTGCCGTGCCCTGGGGGCTGTGCGGAGCGGCGGCCCCGCTGTCAGCTGCGGGCACCGCCTCCGCTCCATGAGGGGGGAGCCGCGGCGGCCGCCGCCGGCAGCAGCATGTGGACCCCGACCGAGGAGGAGAAATACGGCGTGGGTAGGTGCCGACATCCTCTTTCCCTTTGCCGACCCCCGGCCGCCTTCCGCCCCCTCAGCGGGCTGCGGAGCTGCCCCCTTGCGTATCGGGCGCGGGTCTGCCTCCCGAGCGGACCCCGCGCGGCGCGGAGGCGGGGAGGGGGCTGCCCCTCCTCTGAGCAGCTCCGGCTCCCGCGCCGCGGGCGGGCGGGCGTTGGCCCCTAAACTTGCTGTCGCGCGAAGGGTCGCGGCGGGCTGGGGGCGGCGGGATGCGGGGGTGGGGCTGTTGCTGTTGTGCCTCCGCCTGTAGAAAACAGGAACGTGTGCAGCAATGCCCTCATCCCTCCGTTCCCAGCCGCACCACAGCATCCCCCAGCCCCCATCGCCTTGCGGGTACAGTAGGCAACGCAGGGGGCCGTGTTGGGGCGCTGCCCCCAGCTCCCATGTGCGTTGAAGGGCTGCCCTGTAAAAAAAATAACAATATAAACAGCACGAGGTCTTTGTGTGGGGTGAAACACCTGCTTGGAACCGTAGTCCTTTCGGATTTTCGAGCCTGGACAGTGTTTGTCTGTGCTGGAAATCCAGTTGAACTCTGTGCTTGTTTTATTTTTAAATTATTATTTATTTATTTATATAATATTTTAATTTTTGTTTTGGTTTTTGAGGCAGTCAGCAAAACAGTAGGCTTCTAGGGTCTCATTTTATAGTTTTGCTGTGAGTAAATAATCAGGAAACAAATATCTCAATATTCATCTACTTATCTTTTGTGCTTATTTCCTCTGTGGTGTATTTGTTTATGTGATTGAGTTTAGAGAAAGGGAATGATTATTATGTCATTAGGGGGCGCCAGCGATGCACCTGCTCTGAGTTCTGGTATCCTTCCAGGAATACAGACTCAGATGTAACATATAGATAAATGTGAAAACCTGGTATAACTAAGCTATGGCTGTGGTACTGAAAGCTCATGAGCATTTTTGGATTTTCGAAGCATTTATCACTAGTACCCCAGGTCTGCTAAATAAAGCAGACCAAACCAAACCAAACCAAACCATATAATCCTGTAATGCTGAAACTAAGTAGTAGGGTGCTATGTATAATACAGAGAGGTTATAATATACTCAGGTGACTGCATTCTCAATTTCAGAATATTTTAAAATTCACATCTTGTGTACTATCCTGAAAATGTAGGTAAAAATATGTAGTGCTGTCTGCTATCATTGATTATTTTCCTGGATGTTTGATACAGCTTTTTGTGTACTATTAATAGCAGATCTGTCTTTGGTCAGATGCCATAGTGCACCTCTCCTAATAGATACTTGTCATAGTCAACATTTGTATTTGTATTTTTGCAAGCCTGTCTGATTTGTTGTAAACTTGATATCTTTTAAATAGTTACCAGCACTTGATATTTTTGGTGTCAAAATGGTGCCTCTGGGATGTGGGAAAACCTTATCTTCTAAAAAATAAAAAACCCAATGAGAAGTCCTGTGTCACCTTAAAGGCTAAGAAATCTCTTTGGGCACAAGCTTTCATGGGCTGGAACTCACCTTGTAAGGCTACCCCTCTGAAACTTGTCATCTTCGAAAGTGAGAGTTCATTTCTACCGAATTATGAAGTTAAAAAGTGAATGATTTAGAGCAATTTTGAGGGATATAGAATACCAGTATCATGACAAGGTATTCTAAATTCATTTATCATGTTACAGAACTGTATAGTTTTGTTACAGCGAGATTGACATGTGTTAACAATAAATTTTATTTGTCCAAGAAGAGCTTTGTAGGTCTTATTAATGTATAGAGACATAAGGAATGCAGTTGTGTAAGGAATGCAATTAAATCTGGTGTGTGTATATGTTAGTGTATTGTAAGAACCTTAAGTGATTGTCTGATTTGTTTACATTTATATTAGTAGCTGTATTGTTGTATTAAATAAGTAAATTTTTGTGTATTAATTTTATCAGAAATTGTATAGGAATGATATAATGGTTTTAGTTTGTTGATTTTTTTGGTAACTATTTAATTTTGCTGTAAATTGACTGTAGATACAGGAAAAGCCCAGCTGCAGAACTGTGAAGTTCCACAATGTGGCAATAATGTAACTAAAAACTTTTTTTCTGATATGAAAGTGGCTTTTTAATCACTTTCTTGAGTCCTCATTTTTTCACATTTGTAAACTGATTCTTTCTGACTATGGAATAATAGCACATGAAGTTTGATGGTTTTAATAATCTCCTTCTTTTGAGTGTTGTAAACAGTCATGGTAGTCTTTGAAAAAAAGAGAATATGTGTGTCTTGCCTTCTTAATTGAAAAATAACTATTACTTTCGCTTAATCTGAGGCATAGAGGGATTACTACTGGGCTCTAAAGAAGCCTGGAAAAGTCAGTCTAATGTGAGAAATGAGTAAGTGACAATCAGAGGCATATAATGAAAGTTTCTGTAATTTTGCACATCTTCCCATAATGCCTGTTTTCTTATCTGGTCTATGAAAACAGAGAGACTGAACCTCAGGTGATAAGCAACTGAATGAATTACTGTATTATAGAAGTTTATTAAGTGAGGTGTTTTAACAAAGCCTGGTGATTGAACCTATAAACTGTATGTATTAATAGTACATTAAGAACTAGGAATACTTGTTCATATTAGGCTTTTAGTCTATGTTCAATGGGGAAAACACATCTCTCCCAGACAGGAAGAAAAGTTGCAGCAGTTCACTGGCCGTCTGTGTAAATTATCCATCGCTAGACATATACAAGGGGACAGAGATCTTGCAAGCTGAGAAGGATGGGTACTTTAACCAAGGAGGGGTTCAAGTCTCTATGGAGTGAGTATAGGTGAAAAACCTGCTTAGGCTCAGATCTTTCACCTTGGAAGACAAGGAAAGCCATCACCTTGTACTCCTATAAAAGATCCTGGCCGAGGGAAGTGAGTTATGGTTCGAAAGAATAAAGACTGATTGAGAAGTCATCTTGAACAAAGTCAGCAACTTCCTTCAGATTGTTTTGGAATTTTTAGATGCATTTTTACTTTAATTGGTTTGTATCCCTTTTTAACTTCATTCTGTTTATTTAGTATAACTTAACCTGTGTTTAGTAAAAAAGGCCTTATATTTTATAGACCTACTCAGAGCTGAGATTGAAGGGTCTACTACCATGGGTTAGGTTAATAAGCTGTAATGTTCTTTCCTTTCTTTAAAGGAGCAACTGACATTATTTATTTATTAGTGGTCCAGGTGAGGGTGGGACACTTCAGGATGCATTGTTCTGAATAAATCTGGGACTACGTGTAGGTTGGGTCACCTTTCTGCTTGCAGTGAAGACTGGTGAAAGTCAGAGTAATTCTGTGGACTCTAGACAAGCTGCTAAGACAGAGGGCGGCAACCTGTAGCTCTAGAGCTGCGTGTGGCTCTTTGAGGAGTCACTTGCAGCTCTGAGCACTGACTCTGCAGCTCCTGATGCTGGAATTACAATTACCATGCATCCAGTTAACTCTTTGTCTGTCCGGGTTTTTACAAAATCTGAAATGTCCTGGATTTTGCTCAGCTCTGCAAACTCTTTCTGCAGTCCTGGAGCTTCCCACTCTCCCTCCCTGATCTAAAAAATTTTGCTGACTCATGCTATACACTATGCTCCTAAACTGACCACCTTTTGATCGTCAATTAATTTGTGGTAGTCATTGCCACTAGAAACTCTGCCATAAAGCCTCTTGGGGTTCCATGCCAGTCCCAAGCCTGGATAAAGGAGGAGGGTTGGTCAGATAAGTGTCAATGCGCTGATTGTGAAACAATAATACAAATGAAATCTGATGCTAGTATGACTAACTGATAAAAGATAACCGGCTTGGTCAATGGCAACAATTGAGCAATTGGGATTGGATTGATAAGTTGGCTACCATAAGAACTAACACACACACTGTCAGTTGGAATGTGGAACCTCCGAACACTCTGGGTAACTGGAAAATTATAACTGCTTCGCAAGGAGGTGGAGAGATACCGATGCGATATGCTTGTACTGGGAGAGATGTGTGGTTGCAAAGTCATTTGGTCAGGGAACAAAACAAAGCATGAGGCAGGAGTCAGATTCCTTCGTAGCAAAAGAGTTAGAGGAGCATTGTAAGGATACAAACAAGTGAGTGCAAGAATGCTGGTAGCGTGATTCGAAGCAAAACCTTTCAACCTGTTGGTTGTTCGGGTGTATGAACCCACTTCGGATATTACAGCTGAAGAGATGAGCTATTCTATAAAGACTTGACAAAGATGCTGGAAGAGATACAGAAGAGAGGTGTGTTGATCATCAGAGGAGATTGGAACAGGTAACGAAGGTTGGGAGAGAGTCATGGGAAGGTTTGGATATGGAAAAAAAACAAATGAGGCAAGAAACTGCTAGAGTTTGCTGTGGAGCAAGAGATGGTGATCTGTAACATGGGATTCCAACAAAAGTTCTATAAGAAGTAGACCTGGCAATCAAATGATGTGAAATCAATTCACATGATAGATGTGGTCTTGATAAGAAGAAAATGGGTAATATCAGTACCGCAATGCCAAACTTTCCAAGGAGCGGCTAAAGACTCGGACCACAGTCTAGTGATTGCAGATACTAAGATGAAACTCAAGAGAAAGTGTAAGGTGCTGTTTAAGAAAAGAAGAGAGATGGCAACGCTAGGCAAGGAAGAAATAGGGAACGTGTACAGAGCAGCACTTGAAGAGAAGATTAGGAATGCAGGCACAGAGAAAGACCTAAATAAGAGAGTCGAAGGGATAGTCACAGGGATAGAAGAGGCAATTGAGCAGAATGTTCCAGAAGAAGAGACGATCAATAAGAAGTGAGACTCTGAAGTTGGCCCAAGAGAAAAGAGTGTTGAAGATCAGAAGGGATGTTTCCAAGAGGGCAGAAATGCAATGAGGTAAGGGGAGCAGCTAGAAAGGGTAAGGCAAAATGGTTAGAGTAGGAGGTGAAGATACAGAGTGGTACTATGGTGAGTGTAAGACCAGGGAGGGGGATAAAATCACCAGAAATATTAATGGGAAGTGGCAGCCAAAGCAGATGGCAATCAAAGATGAGAATGACGAGGTGCTCATGAACAAGTAGAAGGTTGTGCAGCAAAGGATGGGATGTTGCAAAGATCTGTAAAAAGTACAGTTGGATCTGCGTATCTCAGAGGGACTGATTGAAGAAATGAAAAAGATATTTCTGTGGAGTATTGAGAGTAAGACCAATATTTCGAAGGAGGAGTAGGAGGAGCAGTGAAACGACTAAAGAAGAACAGGAGCCCTGGATATAAGGTCACAGGAGAGATGATCAAATATGGTGAAGAAAGTATGATCAGGAAATACACAGACTACATAATATAACATGGAAAGAAGGGAAGGTACTTAAGGAATGGACAAGGTCCGTGCTAGTGACAATACACAAGGAAGGAAGTACATTGGAGTGCAAGAACTACAGAATTGTTGCCCTAATGAGTCATCTAGGCAAGGTGCTGCTGATGATACTGACAGACTGAGATCACAAACAGAAGAACATCTAGTGGACGAGCAAGCAGGGTTCAGGAAAGATAGAAGTACCATTCAGCAGATATTGGCACTAAGATTGATGGTGGAGAAAGATCGATGAAAGAACAAGAACATCTACAATTGCTTCATTGATTTTCAGAAGACATTTGACAGTATAGATCAGTAGGGAGCGCAACTTCGAAGTCCTTACTCTATTCCCCGGAATGGAGTAGTGCCCTACTTTGAAGTTTAACTGCGAAGTAGGGTGTGTGTAGACAGTAGGGTACGTGTAAGCAACTTCAAAGAAAAGGGTCAAATATTTACATGGAGCACATTACAAATTATTGTGTGTGCGCACTGTTCTTAAAATAGGGGTGACAAAAGTACGGTTTGATGTCATTTATTAAGGACTGTCGTATTCACATGCGTTGCAGCTCTTGAAGTATTTATTGATTTTATAACCAAACCTGAAAAATGTCTCTTCTTGCTATTTTGGTTGCAGATCCCTGTGTTAGGGTCACCATGCCTGATCTAGTGCTGTCTGACACACAGACGTCCTGCGTGTGACATGCATTATTGTAGGCCAGCTGTGCATATGCCAGGCTGGGAGCTACAGCAGCAAAGCCATTGAAGGCACATAGAAATGCATGGCACATGGTGACACAACCTCTTACTGGTCTGAATTACAATCAAAAGCATGTTTATGTTGTTCCTATCTAACTCATTCAGTCCACTGATGTCCAGTTTAGAGGGAAAATATTTCTTCACTGACTCTCTCAGGTGCTCTTGCAGCCTCTGTGCAGCAGATGCACTTTTGAAAGTTCTTATTTGTTGGAGTGGGGTTCCATTATCCTGTTGATGATCCATTCCAAAGAAGCATAGACCTTTCTTGAAAGTTGCCTGGCTTCTAAAGATGTAATATTTTTGGAAAGTGACATTGAATTACCTTATATCACTTCTAAAGATTCATGGCTACTTCTCTGAAGGATGAATGTGATGGAAACTTGACCAGTAAGATAGAAATTCTGATTTAAGAAAAAAGAAATATTTTAAAATTTAAAATTTGAGCCACACTGGGTGCTGCTGATAGGCATCTGAAGCTAGAATATTGTGTACTCTGATGTGGACGCATACTCTGTCTTAAGGGGCCATGCTTTACAGGTTAAATAGATGAAAACTCATATTTTTATCAGTGAATAAATTGGTGTGCTATGTGGTTGTCTCAAACAGGAATATTTATCCTTTCTCCAGCTCCTCCCTAGTCTTTAGTCTATCTGTTGACAGTTGGAGCAAAAGTAATACACATCTTGACTATACAGCATAGGGGTACAAAGGAGAAAGATCTGAGAGGCTGCTTTAGTGGCGGATCCTGGGCCTGTTGGGTAAGGGCTTTTGTAATTCAGGCTGATAGGGGAAATGGTGGTATAGGAAAAATTAGAGAAAAGTGCTAACCACAGGATAAGAAGTGAGTTTTGCAGCATGGATAAGGGTGAAGTAGAAATAATGGCAGTATGTCTCAACAACTGAATTAGCCATCTGCCTCGTGACTATAAAGTTGTGGAGTGCAGCATGTGTAGCTTCTGATGTGAAGTAGAGAACTATGTTGTTTTGAATTCTTTTAATCTATTTAATCTTTCCTGTGATATTTCCGCTGCATATGTAAATCAATATCAGTGCTGCCAGTGCTTTCATGTGAATTTCTATTAATATTAACTAGGATTGTGTACTTAAAAACTAATGTATTTGTCATATGTGAAAAGAATAACGTTCAGATCCTTTTTGAGGTGGTGATTTATTCAGAATTTGACATAACTTTGTCAAAAGCTTACGCCAACTTCAGTGCAATGAGGTTTTTCTGTCTTTCTTGGCCTTTCACCGTTGAAGACAGGAGGGTCTGGGCTAGTTACCCAATCTGATTGCATTACATTTCTTTTTAGAATGCGAGGTGTTTCTTTTTAAATCTAATCAAGTAGAATCTTTTATAAATAAAATTAGAATTTTCATCAGCCTCATGGTAGTGGAATTTCAGAGAGCAAAAACAAACAAACCCCCAACCCCCAAAATCACCCCCTGCTTCCCCTCAGAAAACCCAGAAAACAAAAATAAAAAAACCCACACCACATATTGGTGGGTTTCAAGACAAGAAGGAACCGTTGTGATAATCTGGTCTGACCTTTTGTATAACACAGATCATAGTATTTCCCCAAAATAATTGCTGTATCATGTCTCTTAAAAAATTGAAAAATGGCCAGTGATGAGAATCCACCACAACCTCTATGTTAAAATTGTATACCTTATCCATTTGTCTAGCTTCAGCTTCTAGCTTGGGTCACGTTATACCTCTCTCTGCTAGACAGAAGAGCCCATTATTACACATTTGTTCTCCATGTATATACTGTCTCTTGGCTAGGTTGATAAACTGGAAAGCAACTCAGTCTGTCAACATTCTTCTTGAATTGGGGGCAGTGTCAAATACAGAAGTAAAATAACCTACTTCTGCTCAAGATTCTGCTGTTTGTGCATCCAGATATTGCATTATCTTTTATAGCCACAGCAACAAAGCTTATTATCTATCATGAGTCTCCTGGTCTTTTTCGGAGTCATTGATTCTTAGGATAGAGCTCCCTAATATACAAATATAGCCTGAATATTTTCCCCAATACCTGCATTTACATTAAGGCATATTAAAAGGCATATTATTTGATTTTACTCAGTTTACTAAGTGATTAAGATTGCTCCATATCTGTGACCTGTCCTCTTCATTTTTTACCACTCTCCAATTTTTCTGTCATCTGCAAAATTTATTGTGGATTTTGTTTTCTTCTAGGTCACTGATAAAAATGTTAAATAGCCAAGAACCAATCTCCTGGGATCCCACAAGAAACATCCCCTCTCCTGAATGATTGCCCCATTTGTAGTTGCATTGTGAAGCCTATCAGTTAGCTAGTTTTTAATCCATGTAATACCATGTTAATTTTATATAATTCTGTTCTTTTAGTCAAAATATTACGCAGTACCAAGTCCCCACAGAAGTCTATTACATCATCTTTATTAGCTTTATCTGCCAAACATGTAATCTAATTTAAAATAAAAGTCAGTTGACAGATTTATTTTCCTTAAATCCATATTGATTGACATTATTTCGTACCTCCCATTAATTCTCTATTAATTGAGTCCCATATGAGCTGCTCCGTTATCTTGTTCAGGATCAATATCAGATCGACAAACTGACGAACATCTGGAAGAAAATAAGGTAATAGGCAACAGCCAGCAAGGATTTGTGAAGAACAACTAATGCCCAACCAATCTGCTAGCTCTCTGATGGGATAACAAGTCTTGTGGATAAGGGAGAAGCAGTGAATGTGGTATACCTAGACTTTAATAAGGCATTTGATACAGTCTCACATGATTTTCTTATCAATAAAGTAGGCAAATACAACTTAGAGGGGCTACTGTAAGGTGAGTGCACAACTGGGTGGGTAACGTTCTCAGAGGCTGTGTATACACAGAGTTGTGCTGCTGGAAGCATGAGGCAAAGGAGGACTCTCAGAAATGCATATAAATGTTCATTTACATATCTACACAGCTGATTTGCATATTAATATAAGATCCACCTGCCAGCAGAGGCTGCTGCCGGCAGAAAACAAGCAGTGTAGATGTGGTTCTGCTGGCAGAAACCCATTTGTTGGCAGCTCCTTATGCTTAGAAAAAATCAGGGATAAGGGACTGCCGACAAAAGGGGGTTTTTGCTGGCAGATGCACGTCTATGCTGCTTGTTTTCTGCTGGCAGCAGCCTCTGCTGGCAGGGCGAGCTTGGACAAATGTGCAAATTAGCCATGTGAATATGTAAGTGAGCAGCGGTTTGCATTTTTGAGGCCGTTCATTTGCCTCAAGCTGCCAGCATCATGGCTTGGTGTACATGCAGCCAGAGAATAGTCATTAATGGTTCGCAGTCATGCTGTAAGGGCATAATTAGTGGGGTTCTGCAGGAGTCTGTTTTGGGACCAGTTCTGTTCAATATCTTCATGAATTATTTGGATATTGGCATAGAGAGTATGTTTATTAAGTTTGCAGACGATATCAATCTGGGGGAGCTTGCAGCTGCTTCGAAGGATAGGCTCATAATTCAGAATGATCTGGAGAAACTGGAAGAATGGCCTGAGGTAAGCAGAATGAAATTTAATAAGGACAAATGCAAAGTACTCCACTTTGGAAGAAACAATCAGCTTCATACATATAAAATGGGAAGCGACTGTTTAGATAGAAGTACTGCGGAAAGGGATTTAGGGGTCATAGTGACCTTAGGGAGACCATATCTCTTTGTCTCAAATATGGAGGGGGAGGGCAGCTACTCTCGGCTGCACCAAGCCCCAGGGAGTTGACACCCCTTCCCCCTTCAGCCTTGGGAAAGTGGCGGACATGGGACCTCCCAGCCCAGAGGCCTTAAAAAGTGGCAGCTGCAGGACCTCCCAGCCCAGAACCCTGGGGAACCAGGGCCACTCCCACCCCACCCCCCAAGAGCCTAAATATGGACAATTTGTCCCTTTTAAAAAATAAGTAGGGACGCCTTTTTGGCCTCCCAAGTATGGGACTGTCCCACCTATTATGGGATGGATGGTTACCCTAAGTGAACCACAAGCTAAATATAAGTCAAAAGTGTCATGTGGTGGCAGAAAAACCAAACCAAAACAAAAAACCCAAATAAACAAACAAAAAGAACCAACTTCCTCTCTATTCAGTGCTCATTACACCTCACTTGGAGTACTGTGTCCTGTTCTGGGCACCACATTTCAAAAAAGATGTGGAGAAATTGAAGAGGGTCCAGAGAAGAGCAACAAGAATGATTTAGGGTCTAGAGAACATGAGCTGTGAGGGAAAACTTTAAGAACTGGGCTTATTTAGTTTAGAAAAGGGAAGACTTAGTGGGGGTGTGATAGCAGTTTTCAAGTACCTAAAAGAGGGTTACAAGGTGGGAGGGGGTGGGAGGAGAAGAATTGTTGTCCTTGGCCTCTGAGAATAGGACAAGTAGCAGTGGGTTTAAATTGCAGCAAGGGAGGATTAGAGTGGATGTCAGGGAAATCTTCCCGCCTGTCAGGGTGGTAAAACAATGGAGTAAATTGCCTAGGGAGGTTGTGGAATCTCCATCACTGGAGATATTTAACATTAGGATAGACAGACATCAGTCAGGGACGGTCTAGACAATTTTTGGTTCTGCCATGAAGACGCAGGGCTGGACTTTCAGTCTATGAGTCTGTAATTACCTGTATCATTCCTTTTAAAAAATTGGCACAAGATTAACTTTCTTCCAGTATTCTGAAACTTCCCCAGTGTTCAAAAACTTGCTGAAAAATCAGTAGTAGAAGAACTGAGAGTGCACTATTTTTGAGCTCCTCCATGTAAGTTAGATTTAAATCAACAGATCTCTGTATCTGTCATTTGTAGCTGCTGTAGGATGTCCTCCCAAGATCGTAGGCCAGGGATTGACAACTAAAATAGCAAGAAGAGCCATTTTTATCAATTTGGTAAAAACTCAATAATTCAAAAGCTGCAATACATGTGAATATGAGACAGTCATGAACTTTATTCTTTTGCACATCGTAAAAGCAAGCAAGTCACTATCACTTGCATACCTAGCTTCTATTAATATTTACTTCTGTGATTAGTTCCTTCTTATCTGTCAAGACAAGGTCTAATATAGAATTAGACTCCTCTGTGTTAGATGCAATACTTCCTGAGTAAGGAAATTGCCATCTCTAATGTAAAGAGATTTGGAGGATGTTTTAATATCAGCAGCATAACTCCAATATGTGTCACTCAGAGTGAGGCCCTTCATGATTGTGTCTTTTTTACCTACGCATAGCTTGTGTCTTTCACCTATAGATTGTGTGTAAGGACCTGGTCATCCTGTTCTTTAGTATGATTTGGTGATCGGTAGCAAATGACCGGTAATACTCCATCTTGTGCTTCATCTGTTAGGACATTGATCCATAAGCATTCAACATAATTTCTTTAAAAATTATCAGAGGCTTAGAAACAGGTAATGCCATTTTTGACATTAAGTGCCACGCATCCTCCTCTTTTGCCCAGTCAAACCTTCCTGCATTGAGCCATTGACTCAGTTGTGCTCTGGCAAGCAGGCAAGTGGGAACTGAACCAAGGTATCTGCAATAATCAGTCCGCTAAGTGGTCTCTCCACAATGTAGTCTTATTTAAAAGTTGCAGCAACAGGAAGATGTCAGGAGTTTGCTCTTGATGCTGAAATCCCTAAATTTGAAGGACAGACAATGTCTTTTCATCAAGAACAAACCCCATCTGTGGCCCACAAAATGAGCCAAATGTAATTCTGAAAACCCGTTATTTGCTATGAAGTCTTAAACTCCTAGGAGATTTCAGTTTTCAATGGTTACTTTCAGGTATCTTACAGTGAATAGTGAATAAACTGTATGGGATAACTACAGTTGAGAAGAAGAGGCCTGTCCCAATCCAGATAACTTGTTCATGTAGACATTGTAGTGTTTAAGTTGACTGTTACCAACTTATGAAAGCCGTTCCATAATGCCCTGCACTTAGAGTACAGTTGATGCAAGCATGTCTGATGAGAATGTACGCCACCAACACAAGAAGAGTAGTAGGAACATACAAAATTGATTTAATTACTGGTGGCAGCTATATGGCAGTGTAAGTTAGGTCAGCATAATTTTGTAGAGTAGGCATGGTCCCAGTGTCATAGATAAATAAAAGATGGAACAAATACTTCGGCACATACTCTGTGAAAGGGACCATTCAAGGTGAAGTAGTCTCACGCATGTAGTCATGGGACAAAAATGGGGGTTAATGGATTACATATGGTTGTGTAGACCATGATTTTTAGTGTCCAGAAAAATTATCATTTTAAGATGCCAGATTTGTCTTTTGAAAATATTGTGCAAGTGTCCTTTGAGGATGAGGCATAGTAGGTCAGTAATAGTTTTATGCAAAGTGTTCACCCACAGGGCAAGTCTTTCTATCATTTTCCTTCACAAATTCATTTGAGAATGTAGTGATTGTTTGGTTCTAACTACATAGTTTTTCTTGGGGCATTTAGTGCACTGGATGAAGTATACCACATCTTGTGGTAGGCATAAATCTTGATAGGTGTTGGATGTGTGTGTTCATCATTCTAGTACAAGACAAATCAAGCTTGGTTGATGTTTTATTTTTTATCAAACGCCATATTTCTGTCCATTCAAAATTTAATATTCTACCTCTCAAACCATCCTTTAGCATACCTGAAAACATGTTTTTTGTTGTTTTTTTTTTTAAAAAGAGGATCTAATAAAAGTAAAGAATTAAAAATTTCCATCAATGTGATTGTTTCTGACCTGTACCTGTTGCTGTTTGGAGAGTTGTAGGGTCATGATAAGAGACTGCAGTTGTATCATTGGAGGAGTCAATAAGAGAATTAACCAAAATTCTGGAGATCAAAAAGAAATCTGTATAGTAATAGGATCTGTGTACTAGCTCAAAGTATGAATGAATGTATGTATCGTTGTATGAGCCACCAAATTTCACATTGTCTTAGGTCTTTCTAATATTGATTGGTTTATGACCCTGATTGTGATATTTAGTCATAAAAGAATCAGGCATTTCATCCATATCCTTAACCTCATATTCCTGTTGTGATTGATATCTGTATGACATAAAAATACCTCTGAAAGGTTTCAGGAATATGGAGGGTTCATGCTAAAAAGCTACCAGTCAGTGAAAAATCAATTTGGAGTGGACATTTCTACAGTGGGGTCTGTTGTCGTCCAGGTAGCCAAGGTGATTGCTAAACTTCTCCTGCAAAAGACAGTGACTCTGAGAAATGTGCAGGATATAGTGGACAGATTTGCTGTCACAGGGTTCCGTAACTGCGGTGGGGCCATTGGTAGAATGCATATCCCCATCCTGACACTGGATCATCAGGCCTCAGAGTATGTTAAGTGCAATATGTGTACATCTCTATTATGTTGCAGGCATTGGTGGATCACAAAGGTCGTTTCAGCGACATCAATGTGGTGTGGTCGGGAAGGGTGCATGACGTGCAAATCTTTAGGAATTCTGGTCTGTTTAGAAGGCTCTAGATTGGTACTTTCTTCCCAGACCAGAAAAATCAACACGAGACATGGAAATGCCTATGATTTTTGGTGACCCTGCTTACCCCTTTTTCCTTTGGCCCATGAAGCCATACGTAGGCACCCTGGACCCCAGTAAGGAGGTCTTCAACTACAGGCTGAGCATGTGGAGAATGGTGATAGAATGGGCCTTTGGCCATTTAAAAGCCAGATTCAGGTGCCTTTTGACCTACTCAGACCTCAGTGAAGAGCACGTCACCCCTGTCATTGGGGCCTGCTGTATTCTTCATAACATTTGTGAGGCAAAGGGGGAGAATTTCATGCTGGAAGGGTGGCAGAGGTCAATCGCCTGACCAGTAATTATCAGCAAATGGACACAAGGGCAAACAGGAAAGCACAGAAAGAGGCAGTGAAAGTTAGGGATGCCTGGAAAACCAAGTTTACGATGAGCGTGAGAGGTCTTAACTAGCATCCCACCCCCATCCTCATGCTGTTTCCTTGCCCTTTATGGAACTACCTCCAACCACATGACATCCCTCACCAATACACCCAACCGCAAAGCATGTTAACTAGTAAATGAAACTTTCTTTTCTAACCTACAGCCTTTTTATTTAGGGAGCCCTAATGGCAGAGTGGTGGGTATAGGGAATACAAAAGGATAATAAACATATTGTTCCTGGTATGTTAGTCTTCTGCTTGTGGGTGATTCCCTGGGAGTAAGGTGCAGGGATCTCTGTGACCCCAATGAGGGAAGAGGGCGGAGTGTACGGAGGCAGGAGATATGCAAGGGGGGCATAGATTGGAAGGGGGATGCAGAACCTGTGCAAGGGAGAGGACTGATTGTGTGGAGGGAGGCCTAAAATAGGTATGCCTGGAGTGGCTGGGAGGCCAGCTGAAGGGAGTGAGTATGGATAGGATGGCATGTAATTGGGCATGTATTGGACAGACAGCATAGAGTTTGTGGAGTTTGATTTTTGAAGCATTGCTTCCATGATCTCTGTCTGCCTCATACTTAAGAACAGAATTGAAGCACATTTTAGTCTGATTGTCCACTATGGTTCTTCTCCAATCTCTCAGCTCCACTTTTCTTTTCCTACTGATTCAAAATAATTCCCATAATTTCCTGAGGTGTCTTCTTCCTCCTACGCATTTGGGGCTGCCTCTGCTCCTCTGACTTCCTTTTCCAAGGTTGTTTCCTGCAACAAAACAAAATGAAAAAACAAAACAAAGCAAACATGTTGAACTATTAGGGCATTGTCAATAATATTTTTATCTTTACGTGGAACAATGAACATTCTGACAGAATGAATGGCTGTCTGTCTCTAGAGAAGAACATATTGCAGTGGCAAGGTTGTTCTGTGCACTCTGAAGGCTGAGGAGTGCGTGAGTCCAAGTAGAATGATTCAAGCTTTTCTGCAGCTGGCATTTAGCTTGAACACAATGGGGGGCTGTCTTCGATTCAAAGGAAAAAATAACGTGGAAATGCCTCTTCTGCCGTTTGGATGGGGCATGCCATTGATTGATGTCAGTTTTAAATTGGTCTGCACAAGGATTTAAAATATCACTAAAAGTCACTGCATGTATGTATGTGAAAAAGGGTAGGGTCCAATCACCTGCCAGCCCAGGGAGTAGAAAGAGGTTGCCACATGTCCAATCACCTGCTGGCCCAGTTGGGAGTTTTGGGGGCTGATGCATATGCTTCTTAAAGCAGCATCTTGATTTTAAAGCAGGCTGTGCCAAGATTAAAAAAAATCATTAGAAATCACTGCAGGTGCATATGTAATACAGGGCAGCTCTGATCACCTGCCAGCCTAAGGAGTTGGGGGATACTGTTTGTTGGTCCATGATTTAAAAGCCAGTCAGGCTGCATAAGTTTTGCTCTGTGCTGGGTGAGTCATAGACAAAAAATCAGAAGTGACTCATGAAACTTCCCATGCATTCTAGGTTGCCAAAGAAGATATCAGCCTCCTCAGAATAAGAAAAAGGGATAAAGAAAGTTTGCTCGTTCTTTCTGGGTACAGCACTTGAAAATTGGCAAGGTTGCTCTGTGGGCCCATGTTTCCAGATTACTTACTAGTAGCTTGGCATGGTAAAGTGTCTTACTGTGGAAGCAGGAACAAGTCACATCTTCCCAAAAATCTAATGTGGAGAATCCAAAAGTGCCTGTCTAAAACCTTCAATGAGATGTCCAAACAGGATCAGTGCTCCTTTGCCAGAAATACTAAAAAGCTGTTGCAAGGGAAATGAGCATAGACCCTGCCCCCCCACGATTGCACCATACTATTATCAGTAGGGAAAGAGCATTGTCACCAGAAGTGCCCTGTCCAGCATCCCAGTTTTTCGTTGAAGCTTCCTGCTGGGATGAGGGGATGGACTCCAAGTCCAGAAACAGGCTCTGGCTTGCTGGATCAGCTTCTGCATTTGACTGCACCCCACTATTGTCCACCCCATCTTCCAACAAATCAGACCCCACTTCATCATCCTATCAAACAACTGAGGAGCCCATGCATCTTCTGGCAGAGAGGTTTAGTTTGTTCCTAGAATTGCATGAAGCTCATCATAATATCAGCATGTCTGGGGAGATGCCCTAGACTGACCATTAGCTTCTTTGCACTTTGGGTAATTTTGCCTCAGCTCTTAGATTTTAACTCAGCACTGCTGAGCGTCCCTGGTGTACCCTTTCTGAATGACGCCTTGCGATGTCTTTGCATAAATATAGGCATTTGTTTTGCAGGCTTGAGCTACAGGAAGATAGCTTCCACCTGCAACCCCCATGATGAGGTCTGGGATCTCCTGATGGCTACATGCTGGGGCTCTTGTGTGACCCTGGGAACTCATGGCTATTAAGTGTGCTGCAGAAGTATGCTCCTAACATCTGCTCTCCACACCAGCCAGAGAGGAATGGAAATGGATTTAAAATTCCCAGGCTGGTGATCACTGTTTTCTGTCACCTACTTCCTGCTCAACTGAGCTGTGTCTACACGTGCACGCTACTTCGAAGTAGCGGCACTAACTTCGAAATAGCGCCCGTCGCGGCTACACGCGTCGGGTGCTATTTTGAAGTTAACTTCGACGTTAGGCGGCGAGACGTCGAAGTCGCTAACCCCATGAGGAGATAGGAATAGCGCCCTACTTCGACGTTCAATGTCGAAGTAGGGACAGTGCAGACGATCCGCGTCCCGCAACGTCGAAATTGCCGGGTCCTCCATGGCGGCCATCAGCTGGGGGGTTGAGAGACGCTCTCTCCAGCCCCTCAACTCACTGGTGGCCGCGTGGAGCGGCCCCTTAAAGGTCCCCTCCCCCCCCGACTCTGCAGGAAGCTGAGGCAACGTGCAGGCTGGAGCCTGCACAGCCCTCAGCCCCCCACACAGCTGCAATGGCGAGCCAGCAGCGCCCCCAGCACCCCAAGGGGAGCCAGGGCAGCCAGCCAAGCCAGAGGACCAGCCAGTCTGGGAAGCGGCAGCGGGGCCCCTCCTGGACGGAGGCCGAGCTGCGGGACCTGCTGGGGCTCTGGAGCGAGGAGGAGGTGCTCCAGGTAATGGGAAGCAAGAGGCGGAACACGGATGCGTTCGCTCGGCTGGCCGAGGGCCTGGCTGCCCGGGGTCACCCTGCCCGCACTCCGGATCATGTGAGGAGTAAGGTGAAGGAGCTGCAGCAGGGTTATGCCTGGGCCCGGGTTGCGGCCAGCCGATCTGGGGCCGCCCCCGTCACTTGCCTCTTTTACAGGGAGCTCAGGGACATCCTGGGCTCCCGGCACACCTCCTCCCCTCCGGCCACCCTTGACACCTCGGCTGACGAGCCCCAGCAGGCCCTGCAGCCGGAGTCCGCCCCGGAGGCAAGCCCCGCACCCCGGGGGCCCCCCCCGGAGGCCATCCCCGGGACATCGCGGCAGGAGGAGGAGGAGGAGGAGGAGGAGGGGGGCTCCTCCTCCGCAGAATCCAGCCTGCAGATCCTCCTCCTGCCATCCCGGAGCAGCAGCAGGGCCTCCGACCCCCGGGGATCTCTGGACCGTGGGAGCGGACCCACAGGTAGGTACCCCTCTCTGGTGGACACCCCTGGGCTTGAGGGGCGGGGGTAACAGAGATGTGTCCAGGGCCCCCCACACGCTCACATGGCCATGGCCCCAAGGACACCAGGGCCATGGCCCTCACAGCACTGCAGCCATCAGCCCCTGCCCCCCCCCACCCTGCATGACAGTGCCATGCCCCATCCCCGGGCCAGGGGGGAGCGGAACCTCGAGGGGCCCCTGGGCGGAGGGGGTGGGACACCCCGCAGCAGCAGCATGTGATGGAGTGGGGGGAGTGCCAAAGGGAGACTCAGGCTACATATGAGCCACAAGAGCCGAAGAGCTCCCAGGGCCAAAGGAGGATCCTGGCGCTACAGCTGGCAGGTGACACCTCTGCCCTGAACAAACAGGAGGGAGGAGCCGAGCTGGCTTGGAATTGGGGGGCGAGGGCGGGGGCCACAGGTAGAGGCTAGGGGAAGGGAGAGCTGGTAGGCAGCCAGCCAGAGGAGGGGGAAAGCTGCATCCCAGAGGGGCCCCCCTTGGGGTCTTCTCCCCACGACGGGTTGGAAGGACTGTCTCTTCCGACAGCTGGTGCTGTCACTCCTGCCAGAAACTGGCCATCTGTGGCCTAAGAAAGCTCTCCTGCTCTCAGACCCTGCGGGGTGAAGTGAGAGTCGCTCCCACCAGGGGACGGGGTGCAGGGCAGGGGGACCCCTGAACGCCATCCATCACAGCAGCATCTCCCGGGGACGGGGATGGGGAACCTGCAGCACAGGGCGGGGGGGACAGAGGCCACGGCTCGGGGCCCACACTAACGCCTGTCTCCGTTCTTCTTTCCCCTCTCCTCTCCTGTGTCCTGCACCTGCAACTGCACCATCCGAAGGACCGGAAGAGAGCGCCGGCGAGGCCTCAGTTGTCCTGGAGAGCCCTCCGGGACCATCGCTCCAGGGCAGCCCCTCGGCTGAGGAACGACCGGCCCCGCGGAGGGCAAGACGGCGGACCCCGCGCCTACTACCGGCAACGGCGACGGACCCCCAGCTGCTGGCCATCCTCCGCCGGCAGCTGGAGGTCTCGGAGCAGCACCTCCAGCTGCAGGAGCGGGCGCTGGCCTGGCGCCAGGAGGCATGGGGGGCCTATATGCAGACATTTAACCGGCTGGTTGAGTACCTGGCCCCCCATGCCGCGCCGGCCGAGCCATCGCCCGCCGTGCCCGCTCCTGCAGCCCCACCACCAGCTGCTCCGGCTGTCGCCGGGCCGTCCGCCGTCGCCCCACCACCCACCCGCAAGGGCCAGAGCACCGAGGGACCCCTGGAGCCACCTGAGACTCGCCGGCACTGATACCTTCTGGTCCAGCCCGCTCCCACCCAGCCGCGGACCAGATTGCAGGCACGGCGGGGCTCCCGGCCGGGCACGCCCAGTGCTGGGCTCTAGGGGCGAGGGGCCTGGGACGTGGCCCCCCCCTTGTTGTATGTAGTTGGACTGGTTTTTTTTGGTGCCCCCGTTTGCCCCGTCCCCCCCATGTAAATAGTTCTCCCCGTTCTCCTCCCTGGTTTTCTTTTTTGTTGATGGTGCACACTTGTTTGCTTTGTTGTTGTATTGTTTTATTTGTGCACATCTTCCTTTTGTTGAACGTTTGTCCCTACTTTTTGGTTTGTGTTTCACATATTTATTTATTTACATACAAAAAACAAAAGTTTCTGAAAGACCAAAAAAAAGTTTACATTCAGCCACAAGTTCGTGCTGTCATTTGTCCAGGACAAGTGGGGGTGGGGGGCGGTGGGGTGCTCCATGGTGTGGGCGTTGGGGCAGGAGTGTGGGGGAGGAAGGGGCGGGCAGTAGGGGGCCTGGGCAGAGTTCACCCCGCAGCCTGTTGGTCGAAGTGGGCCCGCAGGGCCTCCCGGACCCGGGTCCCCTCGGGGTCCACCTGCCGACTGGGGGCAGCAGGTGGCTGCACGTGTGCCCTGCCAGCCTCCACGGCCCAGCCCTGCAGAAAGGTCTCCCCCTTGCTCTCCACGAGGTTGTGCAGGGCGCAGCAGGCACCCACAATCTGGGGGATGTTGTTGGGGCCTGCATCCAGGCGGGTCAGGAGACATCGCCAGCATCCCTTGAGGCGGCCAAATGAGCGCTCCACCACCTGGCGCGCACGGTTCAGGCGCTCGTTGAAGCGCTCCTGGCTAGCGGAGAGATGGCCCGTGTAGGGGTGCATGAGCCACGGCCGGAGGGGGTATGCCGCATCTGCGATGACGCAGAAGGGCATGGTGGTGTCCCCCAGAGGGATCTCCCGCTGGGGGATGTAGGTCCCCGCCTCCAGCCGGCGGCACAGGCCCGAGTTCCGAAAAACCCGGGCGTCGTGGGTGCTGCCAGGCCAGCCCACGTAAATGTCCTGGAAACGTCCCCGGCTGTCCACCAAGGCCTGCAGGACGACAGAATGGTAGCCCTTCCAATTGAGGTATCGTCCTCCACTGTGATGCGGGGTGCAGATGGGGATGTGAGTCCCATCCAGAGCCCCGAAGCAGTTGGGGAAGCCCAGGGTGGCAAAGGCGGTGACAGTGGCATGTGGGTCCCCCAGCCTCACGAGCCTGTGCAGGAGCATGGCGTTGATGGCACGCACGACCTGCAGAGAAAGCACATGGGACAGCCCCAATGAGGGGTGAGCAGGGTGTGCGTGGCCCTGCCCTGCCCTGGCCCCCCTGGCCCCCCTGCTCTGGCCTGGCCTCCCCCTGTGGGTTCTCTTACCTCCATGAAGACAGCCCCGACGGTGGCCTTTCCGACACCAAACTGCTGCCCCACGGATTGGTAGCTGTCCGGAGTGGCCAGCTTCCAGACAGCGATGCCGACCTGTTTCTCCACAGGGAGGGCACGCCGCATGGCAGTGTCCCGGTGCCTGAGTGCGGGGGTGAGCCACTGGCACAGCTCCAGGAATGTCTGCCGGCTCATCCTGAAGTTCCTGAGCCAGTGGTCGTCGTCCCACTCCCCAAGCACCAGCCGCTCCCAGCAGTCGGTGCTGGTGGGGTAGCTCCACAGCTGCTGGCGTGTGAGGCGGGGGGTGGAGCGGGGTGCTGCAGGGGTAGGGGTTGAGCCCTGCTGCCCTGGGGGCATCTCCTCCCCTGGGGCAAGAAGGTACTCAGCTGCCTCCCACATGACATGGGCCAGGGCAAGCCCTGCTCCTGCCGGGAGGGCTGGGTGGACCTCTAGCTGCTGCTGCTGCTGCTGCTGCTGCTGCTGGGGGTCCATGACTGCGGCGCCCGGGGTCTGTGTGCCTATGGCTCCTCAGACCGCGTGCTGTGCAGGCTGAGTGTATGTGGGAGGGGCCCTTTAAGGGAGCGGCTAGCTGTTGCCCCGGAAGCGCTAGTCCGCCCGTTGACCCTGTCTGCAGCTGTGCCTGGCATCCCTATTTCGATGTGTGCTACTTTGACGTGTAGATGTTCCCTCACTGCGCCTATTTTGATGTTGGGCTGAGCAACCTTGAAGTTGAACATCGACGTTGCCGGCCCTGGAGGACGTGTAGACGTTATTCATCGAAATAGCCTATTTCGATGTCGCAACATCGAAATAAGCTATTTCGATGTAGGCTTCACATGTAGACGTAGCCCTGGAGAGCAGTGATGAAGTGAAGCAGTGACCATAAAGGACACATTGAGGGGCATTGTGGAATAGTTTTGAGCCTAATAAAATCCATTTTAATAAAACTACCATCTGCAATTTTATAGGTCGTCATTGAAAAAATCAGCTTTTAGGAGTTACTACCAGTGAATTCAGCATTACAAAACTCGACCTTAGAGCTCCTTAAAATCAACCTGTTGAGCACTGTGGTGAAGACTGATGTTTTATAAAATCGACTTAAAGACTCTTAAAATTGATTTAATCTCTTAGTATAGAACTGGCCTGAGCAACTTAACATTAATTATAGATATTATAGGCTATGGATCTTAAATGTTTGCCATATTTGATTTTACAAATGTGTATATATATATTTGCCATTTTTGCTGATGGGGCCGTTTAGGGATATGGGGTAGATAGATTTAAACAAAAATCAGTCTGGGATGGTGACAGGTCCTGCTGTGAGTTCAGGGGGCTGGACTAAATGGACAAAGCATGAAGAAAGTGGATAAAAAGGGTTAGAAAAAAGCTTTTGGGCTTCCCAACCAACAGGTTTTCAAAACTGAATGCAAAAGCACTGGAGCACATGCAGAAGAGGAGGGGCTGAGGACAGGAATTCATGAGGCTATAGTGCAGCTTTGCAATCTGCCCTGAACAGGAGGTAGCTCATAGCTTTTCCGCTCTATGGGCAACCTGGAGAATGAACTGTGACTTAGGGCACATCTGGACAACAGCTGTGTAAGATTAAGGCTTGGATCTGGATTTAGACCTCCTGGCAAAGAACATCCTCAGAAGAAGAATTTTCTCTCGAAGGCTGGTACACACAGGTGTTAAAAGGAAAATGCGAATGACTCATTAAAACAGTTGTGGTTCCTTTGGTCATTGCAAGCCTGACTTGGCTAATGGTGGTAACTGTAGAGCTAATACAGTGACTTCAATGGCCTTTGGATCTGGATTTAGACCTCCTGACAAAGAAGATTCTCAAAACAAGAATTTTCTCTCACAGGCTGGCCACTCTAGTGATAAAGTTTTTTATTCTCTTGAGAGAGTATTTTCAATGTTTTTCATAAGTAGGTCTTCCCATTCCAGATCACTGATCTGGAATGGATTAACCCTTAACCCTGAGAAGAAATTGTCACGGAAGGCTGCAGCCAAAGCCCATTGAAATCAATGGGTTTATGGTTCCCTTGGTTGCTACAAGCCTTACTTGTCTAATTGTGGTAATTGTAGAGCTAGTACATTGACTTCAGTGGCCTTTGCACCAAGTCCATACCAAGGTATTGCTCTCATGTTTATTTCTTGATGCTCCATAATCTAGAAATGTATGTCGAAGTACACACAGACATTGCACTGGATGTCTGCCCTCTCAGTTTTCAATGGCACTTTCTATCTGCTGAGACAGACTTCCCCTCCTGGTCAGTTGCAAGGACCCCAAATAGTTGCCAGTCCACGAGTATTTTATCTGCTGAGGGAGACTTCTCCCTGGTCAGCTGCAAGGCCTCTGAATAGCTGCCAGATCCTAAGTATCTTATCTGCCAAGGGAGACTTCCTCCTGGTCAGCTGCAAGGCCCCCGAATAGCTGCCAGTCCCCAAATATCTGTGCTGCCGGGGGAGACTTACCCCAGGCAGCTTCAAGATTCTCACCATGCGCAAGAGGTCATCGGTCAAGACACCAGATACGGCACGGGAAAGTTCCAGACTGTGTGGCGCCTCAGGGGAAGGAAAGGAAGGGGATGTCGGGGGGTGGGGCAGAACAAAATGTAAACAGCTGAAAATAAGTTTCTTGGCCTCTCATACAAGCACGACCCCCACCCACAGCCTATGGGGGCAGCAGCTGGCGCCACGAAGCGCAGGAGAAAAAAAGACAGCTAGCAGAGGTGGACACAGAACCACAGACCCCACAGCTGTGCTAATAGCAGAGAAAGAAAGAAGCTTTTCAGCCTCTCATACAAGCATCACTCTTCAGCCACGGGCTTCCAGGTGCCAAATTGAAACGGTCCTCCTGTTGCCTAATTCCGGCGCACCTGAGAGCAGTGGAGATGGAACAGGCCAGAGTGGAGAACTGTGGGGCATTGTGGGGTACATCGTGGACATCTCTGGAGGCTAATGAATTCGATTTAAAGACATGGTGCTTCCACACTAGCATTCATTTGGATTTTTAGATTTGACAGAACGCTACATCCATCAGGTTCTGACAATGATATGATATCTATATTATATCAGTTTTAGTGCTCCATTAATTGAACTCTAATGATATTTATAATGAAGACAGGTACTTGGTACAGGTGAGCTAAATGCCTTAAATTTGATTTATGTTGTAGTGTAGACGCAGCCAGAGGAACTAAAATAAACAAGATTAATACGCTAAAGAAACTAGCTGCAAATAGTAATTTCTCTAAATTTTTTTTACAGGCTAGATACCTTTTCCAGCTTGGGTTCAGTCCTTTCTTCTCCAGTTTTATCTTAGGCCTGGCCTACATTAGGAGATTAGGTTGAACTTAGCTGACTTAGGTCAATTTTCTAAGCAATTAGTCCACATTGCAGGGTCTGTTTGGCAAATTTATCAGCTCCTAATGTCAGTTGTACTCCTCCTTTTCTCAAGGAGTAACTTCAAATTCAACCTTGGATGGTAGACTTTAGGATACTGCAGATGGCGCATTGTGAAATTTGATGTTCTTGGCCTCCCAGAGGTTGCAAGAAAGGAGTTCAAAGTATTGTTACACCATTCTGTATCACCTGTGCATCAAAAAGAGGTTCCTCAAAAGGTGCATTTTGCTTTCTCACTATTTGGCCATATTCCTCTATAATGTTGGTTGTCTTCCTGGGCCTTGTAGTGAACAAGAGCAAGGATAAAGAGCAAAAATTACTCAACTGGATTTTAGATTACTTCAGATTAAAAAAAAAAAAGCCTGTGGAAGTCCTTATCTTGGGTAAAGGGGAATACTGAAGTAGCAGCATGAGCAGAAAGAGTTTCTTAGTGGTACCAAAGAATCTTTGTTTGTTTTGTGAGAGGGGAATAATTATCAGTGAAAACAGATGTTGAAATGTAAAGTGAAATTAATTGAAAACAATTCCTCTTTTTTTGATCCCTAAATTTTATTATTTCATAAAAATGGGTAGATAAATTTCAGTTATGATTTTATCTACTGAAGAATTGTTGTCAAATAGAATTAAACTGTTGTACGTTCAAAATGATTTGAGAAGGAAAAAAGTCCATTATCTGCACGAGTAATTAGTTAGTTACTTAATGGATGCAATACATCCATTAATTAAATTTGGAAAATTTGCCAAACTGATCTTGGTAACTTTATTCTATTTTGGTGTTTTGTATTTTAGTAGTTATGTTCAGCAACAGGCTGTAATTATTTTATAATTATATGTAATAATTTCCTCATGATCGAAAGTAAATCCAGTGGGTTGAGTATACTGTTATGTGATTTAAAGTTCTACACTGTGGCCCAGCCATGCTATGTCACCCTAAAACTCTTCTAGTCCTGGAGCTGTCTGGTGGTTTTCCTGTCTAACAAAAATTAAAAGAGTCTGAAGCCTTCTGTAGCCTACAGTGACTGCCAGTAGGCCCAGGGAACTGCTATAATGGCTGGGATTTGGTAGGGAAGTCTGGCCATGACCCTAATTCCTTGACTGTGCACCCTGCCGAGAGACCTTCAGGAAGTGGGGAAGAGGCACCAGTTCTATTCTATACACGTTCTATAAATGCACTGTCAGTGTAGAATCTGAGCAGTTTTCATTAGTGCATTAAGTGTTGTGAGTAGCCTGGTCATGTGGTCAGTCCCCCCTCATCCTCCATGGTGCACACAAGTTTTTGTAGTGCTAGTATTAAGGCTTTAGTTTTTAAAAAATATGCACAGTGTTACATGTTAGAGAAGATTGAAGAAATGTGATTTGTGCTTGGAGCAGAAGAAGGTGACTTTTGTGGTGGTCTATAGATCTTCTGGGAGTTTGGTCCATATCAGGCCAGCTCCTGAGAAAGCTGTGCCTTCTACATGGGATGGACATTATACAAAGGACTCTGTACAGTGAGTCTTAGTCATATGAAGATGCCTGTATGAAGGGAAGAAGTGAAAAGCCGCTTATGTAAAAAGGCGAATTGGGCCTTTAGTCTTGAGTTGAGTTTTAAAGAAAAAGATATTTTCTCTTAAACTGAAAAACAAATTTACTTGTGGACGTCTGTCTGAATAGTTATCGTGAGTATATTATTTCCCATTGGAGGTCAAGATTTCACGTCACGTATTTTCATTGTAAACCTCTGTGTCTGTGAGTATGTCCGTATGTATACAAAATGTATATACAATAGGTACATTATATATATATACAAGATGTGTGTTTTGTGAGCGTGTATATAATTAATCTTAAATTAGTTCTCAAGGAGGGAATGGGTTTTCTGATTTTCTCCATTTTTAATAAACAAATCTCTGATCAATACATCTGCTTTAAATGCAAATCACATTTCTTCAATCTTCTTTAACATATAAATATCCATAATAGATATTTATAGATACAAAGGATTTTAAAACAATGGTCATATTTATATGTAATCCTAGTTACTATAGGTTGAACCGCTTTAGTTTAGCACTCTCTTGTCTGTCAAAATCCGTAATTTGACATGATTTTAATTAGGTGATGATGAGGGGACAACACTCCTTTCCATGGGTGTGATTAAGTTTCCTGTGTTACCATAAAGTTTAACTGCAACCAGTCATGGCTTTCACTGTTCTGTGCTATTATTTAGCTCTAATTGACCCATAATTATTGAAGATGAATAGAAATGTTGGAGGAAAGTAATATCTGCAGTTTACCTCCATTTTTATGTACTTTAATACCCAATAAGATCCCTGATCCAAATTAAATCAGTTTCTTGCTCTTGATAAGTTGTATAGATGAAGTGAATCTTGGTATATACAGCATGAGTTCAAGTGGGATCAGTTTTGAAAATGATTGATGTCTTCTTCAGTCTACGGATTTTTTTTTTTAAAACATGGGTTTTTAAAGTCCTTTTTTTCTAGGAAACAAGTGCTGGAACTCAAGTCTGATGATTCCTCATAAGGATTAGGGTGTTCAGTGTTAATGTCTTGGTCCCCTCACTGCTGTGGGACTGGCAGGGGCTCCTGCCCTGCTCCTGTGCTGCTGCAGGACCAGTGGTAAAATTTTTTCTGGTATTCTAATGGAAAAAAATGTGCTAGAACTCCATTTCTGTGGGTTCTGCCAGAAAAAAAAGCTCTGCTTTTTTTTAAACATAATGGAGTTCACACTTGTGGTATGAAGGAGAATATATGCAAGAGGCAGTAATTGGCAAAATGGAAAAGATATTTTTAGCAGATATGCAACAGCTATTTATGTATAAGTTAAACGAGTATGTGAATCTCCTTTGCTCTGGGACTAAAACAAGACAGTATGTAATCTTTATTTTTTTTTCCTAGTTATATGCAGCTTCCGTGGATCTGTACCACAAGGCTTAGTCTTGGAACTAGGAGAAACTGTCCAGATCCTGGAAAAATGTGAAGGTTAGTATGGTGGATTGGAGAATGGGTATGTTTCCACAGATAAATCTTATTTGTAGTAGCAATATATAAAATTATGTATAGTTGTGTATCTTAATAAATAATTTTATCACATTATCAAAACACTCTGATAAAACCCCATTTGACCCACTTTCCATAGGAAAGGCTAGAGCTTTACTGGCAGTAATCCAGTCTGATAGGAGGTCAACGTGTTTAAGTATACCATCTGTCCAGAAAATGTTTGAACCTGGCTTGGGAGCTTTATGGCTGTTGTGTCTGGTGAATTTTCATCATGTTGACTTTTGAACAAATATCTAGATTTCTACTCATCTTTTGCGTGTTTTATTCCCTTGTTATTACATTGAACTTGCTAATATCATTTATTTTCCATAAGTATTTGAAATTTTGCTTGCTGAAATATGTTAGTGATTTGGTTGGGATCAAGACTGAAAAACATAGTTTGTTGACATAATTGTTTTATGTAGGAGAGTGTTTTGCAGTTGACCTTTTTTACCTTCTTTTTACTCTTAAGATTAAATGCCATTTACAGTACATTACAGTAGCAAAAACTGTTCTCTCACTGAATGCGCGCGTGTGTGTGTGTGTGTGTGTGTGTGTGTGTTCATGTTCATCGAGGCATACTTTTGACTACACAAAATATGAGAATACATGTCACTAAAACCTCTGAGATGGAATTACATATCCTTAATGCAAAAATGTCGTAAAAATTAATCCTGGTCCCAGATCCTTGGTTATGAATCTGAACTGCAGATCTGTGGGCTATGCAGTCTTTGATCTCTATAACATCCACGAATAGGAGTTTTGTAATTCGTGACTGTTGCATCACACCAAAAAAACAATTAGGATATTTTAAAAAAATGGATTGCACTGCATTAATTTTACTCAGGCAATAGTTTAGCAGAGTTTATCTGTAAACCATTTTCACTGCAGGCCACTCTGCACACCACAGTAAAGACAGATTTTATATTGAAAACTCCAGAAACCAGAATTGTAAATACACAAGATTTGCCATTCATCCAGATTAATTACACCTTTGAAATTGCTACCCCTAAAATAATTTATTAAAATAAAATTAAAAAAAATTGAGAAATACAATATCTCATTTTTGTCAAAAGTGGCCTCTCTTTTACATATTTTTCTTATATTTATGGACAACCAGGCAAATAATGCAATGGTCTCTGTAAATGAAATGTTTTCAATGTGTAACAAGTGTTCCTAATTCTAAGCTCATGTGCTAAAAGGCAAATAGGTTAAGAATTGAAATAACTATTTATTTCTTAAATGGCAATAGAGCTACAGGGCTAGAAATAGTGCAATAAATCTTCAGCTTAGCAAAGCATATGTGGACAAAGATGATGGTCTCTCAATACCAGCATATCTCCCTTCCTTCCAAATAGGCGTTTGCATACTTTGAAACATTGACCTCTGAAAACCTATCTTAACATACTGTTGTTGAAATATACTAAAAGTTAATTTTATATAATTGTTGTTAGAAAGCCAAAGAGACATTTGTTGTATGAACATGTGGTGTATCCAGTTGTTTACAGTTATCTTCTGCTCTCAGCTTAATTAAGATTTTCTCACTTTTGTCTACAGTGCTAACCAAGACAAATTCCCAAAAGCCCAAAGAATAGAGGGAATAATGATCTGGCAAAAGCTAGAGGAATGTCAGAATGTGTATCTTGCTGAGATTTTCCTCCAGCTATAACTACGGCAGGCATTGTCTGTTCATGTGCTGAATACAGAACCAAATTTAATATTAGGGCATTGGGACTTTTGTTGAAATAGCACATTCCCGTACCTGTGACTTGAGCGAAGCAGTTAGGGTCTAATTTAGGAGGCTGAGCATTCTCCTTCAAAACTTGTTTTATAAACCCTGTAATTCACTAAATTTCTGCATCATATTGCTGTATGGGAACATACTTTAATTTTAAACTCTAAAACCTGGAAGGACTGGATTGCTGTTGTAAGTAGGAGTGAATTTGACACTGCTTACGTAGAAATTCGGCTATATGTTTATTTCATTGTCCATTATGTGTAAAACAGATAACCAAATAGGGGAAAAACCTGACCTGTTCAATATAATGACATCAGTCATTCATACATACATCATTGGTCCACGGTCAGAGACAATTACTTCATTTTTCTGATTGTTTATGGTCACTTTCTATTGCTTAAAAAAACCCAAAAAACTTAAGTTCTTTAACATATGCTTTAAGACTAGGTTGCTTGGGTATCACAGAACCACGGTGTCCACATAAAGAAGGACAAACAAAAATTAGTTTAGAATTCTGGGAGGGAAATAATGTGCTGCATCTAAAGCCGTAAAAATCTCATTAATATAAAAATTAAGAAGAAAATTGGTCACTAATCAGCCCCAATGGGTTTCTTTTATGATGGATATTGTTTGTTAGCTTTATCTCACTACTTAATTCAGGGGCGGGGAACATGTAGACAAATCAGTTGGGGGCCACACAAATAAAAAGCAAGAAAGGGCTATGGGATCTGGGCAGGAAGAAGGGTGCAGGAGTAATCTGGGGTGGGTGATCTGAGCCAGCAAGGGGTGCAGGAGCGGGCTGAGGGTGATGGGTCTGGGCAGGAGTGGGTTGTGGGTGGGAGTTCTGGGTGGGAGGGAGGTGTAGGAGAGGGTAGGAGGCCTGGGCTGGAGTGGGGTGTGGGAGAAGGCTGAGGGTGTGGGTCTAGGTGGGACGAAGGGGACAGGAGGGTTTTGGGGCATGGAGTATGGAAGGGAGGGGTCAGCATGGGGGTGAGGGTTCTGGGAGGGAGGGGCAGGTGGAGAGTTGGGGTGGAAGGAAGGGTGCAGGAGGAGGACAGGAGTCGGGGTCTGGAAGGGAGGGTGCACAGGAGCAGTTAGGGAGCGTGGGGTCTGGGTGATAGGGGTGCAGGGGTCTGGGTGGTAGGGGTACAGCTACCTACTCACCCTTGAATGCACATGGCTGTATTTCCCCTCCCTCCACTTCCAGGCACTGTCCTCTGCTGCTCTGATTGTCCAGAATTTTGGACAATCAGAGCTGTGGAAGGATGCCTCTGGGCAGGCTGCCGCTGCACCCCCTGCTCTTTCCTCAGCTGGGGGTAGAGCAGCGACTGGCAGCAGAGTCTGGAGCTGCTTCCTGCTTTCCCTGCCCCGTGGTCTGGATTTGGACCATGGCTTGCATGATCCAGACTGTGAGGCTTGGGACTCCAAACCCTCCATCCCGCCACTGGCCAGAGTTTATGGAGGGGAGCCCTGAGCTTCGGAGTCTAGATCCAGACAAGCCACCCAAGTACGGAACATGACCCTGCCCCTGACTTAAACGTAACCCTGGCCACTATGTATGAAAGACTCTCAAAATAAAGAAGCTTAGTGTCTATGCTAGTGCTTACACCTTTCTTCTAGATCTGGCAGTAGACCGAAAAGATTATTCTTCCTCGAGTGTCCCCGTGGGTGCTCCACGATAGGTGTCAGGCTCGCCCCGGCGCCACAAATCGGAAACTTTCCAGCAGTTTCTGCCGGACCGCTCCCTTGTGCGCCGCCGGCCACGTGTGCGATCCGGTTCCCACCAGTTCCTTCTTAACTGCCATCGGCTACAGACCGAATCCGCTCAGGCTGCGGCCAGAGTCGGCGTACTTAGAGTTTTTAGTTAGATTGTTGATTTCTTTTCTTGCAAAAAAAAAAAAATAAAAATATATGTAGAAAGATTAGTAGAAGAGAGGGAGGAGCGGAGACAATGCAGGGATGTGAAGGCCAGTAGGCTTCCTGCCGCGGCAGGCTGGGGTCCGTGAGAGGGGAACAGGCACAGAGACAGTGCTAAGTACCCTATTAGCAACTCAAAAGACTCACCGCGATGTCCTCTTCAGGATTCAAAAAGTGTGAGTCCTGCCGCGAAGCTATACCGGCCTCCGATGGGCATAGTCAATGCATTAGGTGCCTGGGGGAATCACACATTACCCAGAAGTGTTCCTTCTGTGCAAAGCTCACAGCCAGAGCCAGAAAGGACAGAGAAATGTGCCTGAAAATGCTGTTGTTTGATAAGGCCCTCCAGCCAGACGTGCCGGAGAGGCCTCAATCGGAGGGACCCACAGGGCTCCATAAAAGGAAGGCGGCGTCCCTCACCCCCTCGGTGCGGAAACGGAGGAAGCTCTCTCTAGCCCGATCCCTGCTGGCGGCCACAGCGAGCGGGACGGGCGTAGCACACAGCCCCCAGCCACAGTCACAAACAAGCGGCAGCGCACGTGGCAGAGGCTGAGCCTCCAATTACTAAACAGCCGGCACGCACAGCCTTCAGAGCAGCGGCCAGGCAAGCGCCGGAACCGGCAGCACCACCGCAAGCAGCACAGATTCCCGCGGCGCCAACGGTGCAGGGCCAACAGGCACGCAGCCTGCAGGCACCGGAGGAGGCTATCCGTGCAGCACCGCACCTAAGTGTGCCGAGTGCGGCGCCGACAGCGGGGCCGAGATCCCCGGCACGGGAGGGGGCGGTGCCAGCCCCACAGGGGAGGGGAAAGGCAGCAGCAAAAACCCGGCACCGCAGCCCATCCCCACACAGGGCTGCAGGGCTGCTTTCAACAAGCCCTCCCCTTATGCTGCGTACACCAACCAGAAGACATGGGTCTCCCCCAGCCTACCCAGAGCCGCCTTCTCCGTTCCTCCAACTGGCGTCACCATGGCTCGGGCCACCTTCACCTTTTCTGGGATTTGACCCCCTGGAGTACTATCACAAACCAGTTTCACCATTGTCTCAGTCATTGAGAAGATCTCGCTCTCCCAGACACCGGGGCTGCGCACCCCGAGAGTGGTCCAGGTCTCCATCCTAGGAACCGTGCCCGTGCTGCCATGGTTGCCATTACCATGCTGGGCATAGACACCACAGGCATACACCCAGGGGCAGGTGCCCCCTGACCATCCAGTATCCCCGTGGGCACTCACGGATGGGGACGGAAACACAGTTGTCTCAGGGGGAGTTGATTTTGGAACCCCGAGATTATCCCTCGCAAGCCTCTAGCGAGAGGGTGTACCACCGACAGCAGGACCCTGAGAGTTCGAAGGAGGCTTACCCTAGTGGTTCCTCCTTGTCCTCCCCCGACGAGGCTATGGCTCCCAGGGATGTTGCTCCCCCGGACGACCTCAAACAGTTTCAGGAGCTGTTTAAAAGGGTGGCCTTCACGCAAGGCATCCAAACAGCAGAGGTGCAGGAGAAGCACCACAAGCTCCTCAAAAACCTGAGACCTCCGGCCTCATCCAAAATTGCTATCCCGCTCGACAAAGCAATCATGGAGTCGGCCACCACCATATGGCAGACCCCGGCTTCCGCTCCACCTATAAACAAGAGAGCAGATAAGAAATACTTCGTCCCGGCGAAGGGCATGGAGTTCCTGTTTAGTCACCCACAACCAAATTCACTGGTGGTAGAATCGTCTCAGCAGAGATCAAAGACTTCCCAGTACAAAGCGGGGGGTACGGACAGAGATGCCAAGAAGCTAGAGCTGTTCGGCAGAAAGGTATACTCCTCCTCCACCCTGCTGTTGCGAATGGCAAATTATGCAGCACATCTAGCGAACCATAATTTCGACAATTACTCCAGGCTTACTTCTCTCATGGATTCGCTTCCGGAAGATAAGAAGCCGGTGCTGAAGGCCATTGTGCAAGAGGGCTATGCAGCTTCAAGGACGGGAGTCCAGATCGCCCTGGACGTAGCGGACACGGCGGCATGCTTAACGGCTACGGCAGTGGTCATGCGCAGGGAATCCTGGCTGCAGACATCGGGTATCCCGAGGGATCTGCAGGCAAAAATTGTTGATCTCCCCTTCGACACGCAGAAGTTGTTTGCGGAGTCAACTGATTCAGTCCTTCACTCCAGTAAGGACTCAAGAGCTACACTCAGAACCCTGGTTATTTATACCCCTCCATACAGAAAGGAAAAGTATTACCCTCAACAAAGGCGATACCCGTACCAACCTCAGCGTGCTCAGTACCAACGGGGCTACGATCAAGGGCGACAACAGCAGCAGCAACAGTATAGAACTCCTAGGCGACGTTCCCAACAGGGCCGTGCATCCTCGGGGCAGGCCCAAAGGCAAACAAGTTTGACAGATGGGTCGAGGGCTGCACCATTACTACCATCGCGCAATGCCATCCCCAACTAATGTTCCATCATCGCCTCCGACCGTTCCACTCACAATGGCAAAAGATCACCACAGACAAATGGGTACTAGAGATCATAGCCACAGGTTACGCGATCCCCTTCCAGTCGCTCCCACCGCCAAAACCTCCACCCAGGCCTCATCTCAGGGATGCTTCCCACGAGGCGAAACTCAAGCAGGAGGTGGACCATCTTATGTTCATAGGGGTGGTGGAAAGAGTACTGGAGCGACTCCAGGGGAAAGGGTTTTATTCACAATACTTCCTCACAGAGAAGAAAACAGGAGGCTGGAGGCCCATCTTAGATCTTCGAGGCCTCAACAGGTACTTGTGCAAACAGCGTTTTCGGATGATCACAGTCGCCTCTATACTCATGGCACTGGACGATGGAGATTGGTTTGCAGCCTTCGACTTACAAGATGCATATTTTCGTATAACGATCCACCCGGCACACGGACGTTTTCTCTGTTTTATGGTCGGCAAAGAACATTTCCAATACAAGGTCCTGCCGTTCGGCCTCTCCTCGGCCCCCATAGTCTTTACCAAAACCCTGGCAGTGGTGTCAGCCTACCTGCACAGACGGGGGTATTTATATTCCCATATCTGGATGACTGCCTACTGAAAGGGGCCTCGAGGGCAGAGGTACTACGCATGATACGCGTAACAGCAAACACGTTTTCTTCGCTGGGCCTGGTCATCAACCTCATGAAGTCAAAGACCGACCCCACACAAGACATAGAGTTCATAGGGGCACGCATAAACTCTATTACAGCAAGGGTCTATCTACCCGACGCCCGCTTTTGCGTCATCGGTTCCCTGGTGCAAGTCATTACATACAGCCCCACGGTGCCCGTCTTAACGTGCTTGCAGCTGCTAGGCCACATGGCAGCGGCAACGTTTGTGGTACAGAACGCCAGATTGCATATGCGCAGCCTGCAACATTGGCTGGCGAGCATCTACAAGCCGGCGTCCCACACTGTCCACAGGGTGGTGTCGCCCACGATAGAGGTGCGCAGATCCCTGCAATGGTGGGTAAACCCCAAGAACATGCTAACAGGGGTACCCTTTCGCCAACCACAAATCTCTGTTTTTCTTACTACCGACGCTTCCCACATAGGGTGGGGAGCACACATGGGCGACAAGGTAACGCAAGGACTGTGGTCCCCTACGGAACAGTCACTGCATATAAATATACTGGAGCTCAGAGCAGCGTTCAACGCCTGCAAACACTTTCAAGACCACATACAAGGCAAAGTAGTCAGGATCAATACAGACAATACCTCCACCATATTTTATATAAATCGACAAGGAGGAGCTCGATCCCGTGCCCTATGTGCAGAAGCAGTCCGGCTGTGGAACTGGTGCATCGCCAACAATGTAACGTTGAAGGCCTCGTACTTACCAGGAGCTCACAAAGTGAAGGCAGACCAGCTGAGCAGGCGCTTTGCACTCACGCACGAATGGCAGATCCGCTCCGATCTGCTACGACTGATCTTTCATACATGGGGGTTTCCCCAGATAGACCTGTTTGCCACCCAGCACAACAAGAAGTGCCCACAGTACTGCTCCAGGGCAGGACTGGGATGGGGGTCCTTGGGGGACACATTCGCGATTTCATGGAAGGGCCCCCTGCTTTATGCGTTTCCCCCCACAGTGCTCATCCACAAGGTCTTGCAGAAAGCCAGGAGGGAGAGAGCCCGCATGATCCTAGTAGTCCCAACGTGGGATCGACAGCAATGGTTCCCCTTGTTTCTGCGCATGTCGGACCACCCACCGCTTCCCCTTGCGGCGGCACCGGACCTGCTCACGCAGGCCCAGGGGTCCATAGTGCATCCACACCCTCAAGGCCTGTGCCTACAAGCATGTTTAATCCATGGCTCAGCTCACTAGAGAGTACATGTACGGAGGGAATACAACAAGTCCTGGAGAGTAGCCGAAGGACCTCCACCAGGAAGACTTACAAGCAGCAATGGACTCGATTCACTGCATGGTGTTCTGCCAAGCAATTAGCTCCCCTTGATATGCCTGTACCCGTAATACTAGAATATTTACTGGACCTCAAAAGAGGCGGGCTCTCCCTATCCTCACGGAAGGTCCACCTCGCCGCTATATCGGCTTTTCAGCATGAAGAGGAAGGGCCCACGGTGTTTGCCCACCCTATTGTTACCAGGTTCCTGAAGGGGCTGGTAAACCTGTACCCCCCTCAGAAACCACTTCCACCATCGTGGAACTTGGACCTAGTGCTCAGCGCGCTAATGGGCCCACCCTTTGAACCCTTAGCCACAGTTCCCCTACGTCTCCTTACAATAAAAACAACCTTCCTCCTTGCAATCATGTTAGCCCTCAGGGTGAGTGAGCTCGCAGCAGTAATGGCAACGCCGCCCTGCACAGTCTTCTCAAAGGAGGCGGTAACCTTACAACTGCACCCGGCCTTTGTTCTGGAAGTTTCTTCAGAGTTCCACCTTAACGAACCTATAGTTTTACCCTCGTTTTACCCAAAGCCTCACAGCTCCAGCAAGGAGGCACGCCTCCATCTCCTGGACGTGAGGAGGGCATTGGCCTTCTACATAGACAGAACTAAGTCCTTCCGGAAAACGGACAGTCTCCTAGTCTCTCTCGCTCCCAGGTCAAAAGGAGAGGGTCTCTCCTCACAGAGAATCTTGAAGCACATTGTGTCCTGTATAAAAATGTGCTACGAACTTCGAAAAACTCCTTTGCTGGCTCCACCTAGGGCTCACTCCACCAGGGCGGTGGCGGCATCAACAGCCTTTTTCAAGGGCATCGCGTTAAAAGACATCTGTAGAGCGGTGACCTGGTCATCCTATGACACCTTCGCCAAGCATTATGCCCTACACCGGGTATTCCAAGAGGATACCCGCCTCTCAACAGCGGTCGTTTCGGGGGCAAGCTGCACATGAATCGATTACCCACCTCCTATTTTGGGTTACTGCTGGGTAGTCACCTATTGTGGAGTACCCACGGGGACACTTGAGGAAGAAAGAGAAGTTACTCACCGTAGTAATGATGGTTCTTCGAGATATGTCCCCGTGGGTGCTCCACCACCCGCCCATTCTCCCCGCTTCGGATCTCTGTTTAGTGTTTTTCAGGAGCATCCGAGGCGGTTGGTCAAGGAACTGGCGGGGACCGGATCGCGCATGTGGCCGGGGGCGCGCAAGGGAGCGGCGCGCGTCGGCGCATGTGCAGTCCGGCAGAAGCTGCTGGAAAGTTTCCGAGCTGTGGCGCCGGGGCGAGCCCGACACCTATCGTGGAGCACCCACGGGGACACATCTCGAAGAACCATCGTTACTACGGTGAGTAACTTCTCTTTTCATGTTGACAAAGACTGAAAAAAATTGTTCCTATGGGAGGAAAACAATTTCTGAGAGCTGGCTTTGCAAGGCTAATCAAATACACTCATCCCTTGTTAAACGAGTCCTTCACTTAACGAGTACTTGCTTAAACGAGGGACATATTTACTTACTGTACTTCAGTCTATGAGTGAATTCCCCCTGCTAATACGAGGCTAATCCCCTCCCTCTGGTTCCAGCCTGCCCTAGTCTCCGGGGCCCCTCAGCAGCCTGATCCCCTTCTGACCCTGTAGTGCGTACCTGCAGCACCCTGACCCCTGGCCCCATAGCAGCCTGAACCCCGCACTTCTGCTGGCCCTGTGGCAGCCTGCCCCCTCCTCCCTAGCTGGCCCAGTGTCAGCCTGACCCCCGCCCTCTGCCAGCTCTGTGGCAGCCTTGACTCCCCACCAGCCTGGCAGACTGGCCCTGCAGCAGCCTGAACCCCGCTGGCCCTGCAGCAGCCTGACGCCCCTTGCTCTGCCAGCCCTGCGGCAGCCCCATGGCAGCTTTGACCCCCCCCACCGCCCCCCTGCGGCCGGCAGACTGGTCCTGCTGCAGCCTGACTCCTGCCTCCCTCCCGCTGACCCTGTGACAGCCTGAACCCTCCCCCACTCTGCCAGCCCTGAGGCAGCCTTGACCCACGGCAGACTGGCTCCATGGCAGCCTGACCCCAGCCTCCCCCCCACCGGACCACACACCCAGCATTCAGCAGCCTGAACTCCCAACCCACCCGGCCACCAGGTTTTAACCCTCCCTCCCACTCATGGCTCTTAAACTGCCCCCAGCCTTTAAACTCCCTCCCCCACCAAACCGAAGGCTCACTTACCTTCCAAAAGCATCGCCACCTGCAGCCACTCCTTCGCCCAGCTCTAGGAACCAATCAGAGACTTTTACATGTATTCTAATGGGAATTCAGTGTCCCTCTTATGAGTTTTCGCCTACGAGCATAAAGTTGGGAACCAGTTGTGCTCGTAGAGTGAGGGATGAGTGTACTCTTGTCCACTGGCTGAAATAAATCTTAGTTCTCTAATGTGGCAAAAAGTGACTAGTCAAAAAACTAGATGGCTCTTGCTTGGAAGGCAAAATAATGTAAATATATATAATTTTGTGAATTGTCATAGTTCACATCTTGAAGACTGTATTCTTGAATACTGCAAGTGCCATATAAGGGTATTAGTCCATTAACACTGTGACTGTACTTGCAGAAAAATCCAAAGTCCCTTTGCATAGAAGTGGGAGGAATCAGAAGTAAAGTATTAGAGTAAAAAATGGAAACAGAATGTAGTAGGTTTTAAAAATGCGGCTCGTACAAATAGCTAACATAAGCATGCAAAAAATCTGGTATTTTCATACGCTCATGGCCTGTTAGTTATCTGTCTAGCTGTGTAAACACACCGATGTATGTTTTGCACTCATTCTGCACATGGCTGATGTTGAAAATGTCACTTAATGAGCACACTAGAAGGAAATTCAGACATCTGATTGTTTCAGCGATTTCTCTGCTGATAGATTGAAGGATCTGACTTCATGGTATTTGATAAAATGTATCACTGTTTACTACTGAAAGTAACAGAGAGATAGCAGTGTTAGTCTATATTCTATCAAAACAAAAAAGCAGTCCAGTAGCACTTTAAAGACTAACAAAATAATGCTAATAAAATAATTCATTATTTTGTTAGTCTTTAAAGTGCTACTGAACTGCTTTTTTGTTTTGATACTACTGAAAGATTTAACAAAGTACACTTTGTATTTTCTGTTTCTTAACCTGATACGTTAACCTTCCTGGTTTTATGTTGTTAGGAAGTAGAATTTTTAATAACCTTTTTAATGGTATCAGCAAATTTTGTTGCACTGATAGTCCTGCTGAGTTTTCTACAGAAAATTCCCTACTCCCTGTGCAGTAACTTGAGATGAATGTCACTGTGGGTGTTCTACTAGCCTCCCCTCTGCTTTAGAAACAATGGCTTCTGATGCAGAGAAGGAACTCAGGGCTTGGGCTGTGCAAGCACTGCTCCAGCCATCAACAGCACGGAAGACAGGCACCATGTGTGCAAATTCTGCATGGGGACTGCTAGTAAATTCTGCATTCTTCTTCGAGTGATTGCTCATACGCATTCCAAACTGGGTGTGCGCTGATGCATGCCCAGTTACCTGAAAGCTTTTAGCCCTAGCCAGTAGCCATCAGGTTGGAGTGGTGGCCCCGGAGTGCTGCCGATATGGCGACCAGTGTATGCACTGCCCTCCCTGCCCTTGGTTCAGTTCCTTCTCACCCAGCTGCCGGTTGCTGGAGATCTCTTCTTTCTCTCTAGTTAGCTGATAGCCTTTGTTTATAGTGTAAATAGTTTGTAATTAGTTGTAAATAGTTCGTAGTGTTTAATAGTTCCTGTTCTATTGTGAGAGCCAAGGCGGGATTTTGTGTCCTTCTTGGTGCCTTGGCACTGGGGCATGCCTGGCTCTCCAGGTTTTAAAAAACTGCTCTAAATATGGCAAGCAGATGCCTCAAAGTGACCCATAGCAGACTTGCCTGAGTTGTCTGGGTGAGGGGCATCTTGGAGATCATTGCACCATCTGCAAAACTTTTAAACCTAGTACTCTGAAAGACTAAGCACAGTGACTTAAAGTCCTGCTCTGGAGGCAGCCCTGCAATCAGACATGCTCCCAGTGGGGGCTTGCAGTGGAGCCTTGTCGGTGCAGAGTGCACTAGTGCCATTGTTGGGGTCAGCGCTGACCCCAAAGATTCTCGGTGCCATGAACAGGTGCAAGTGCCTAACACTCCAAGGCACCATAAGAGCCAGTCCCTTGTGCCTCAGAAGAAAAAGAGTCATAATAAGGGCTGATCCCTTTTGGGGGAAAGCACTGGGATGTCCCCAAGGTGTTGTGTGCCGATGCCAGGCAAGACCCCTTGTTCAGCCAGACTGTCCTTAATTCCGGAGGCATTTAGTGCAGCGCAGAGCTTACTACAGATAACGGTGCTGGACCCGTCACTGCCACAGGAAAGTATGCCCATGAATAAGGTGCTGTCCACAGTGCTGACCTTGACCAACGGTGCCGCTCAGGTGCCTTTTCTGTGGACGTCAACATCTTTTCAGGGCAGGCCATGGGTAGGGTGCGACCTTGTTGTCTCTCGTTATGATTTGCTGCATCAACGGGTTTCATGGTCCATCCCCTAAAAACAGAGAGGCCAAATGCCTAGACTTGTACAGTAGAAAGGTTTATTCAACGGGAGGCCTCTAGTTAAGGATTGCTAACCAGTTGGCACTGATTATCAGCTATGTGTACAACACGGCCAGTTCCTTTTCCCCCTTTTCGGAGCTGGTCCCACCGGAGAGTAAGCCTGCTTTTAAGTGGTGGAGGAGCATAAGCTCATATTCAGGGCAGTGCTGCAGGCGGCGCTGGATGCAGCAGATGCTGCCACTAGGGTCATGGCCTGGGGATAGCCATGCGTGGGGTGGGGAGCAAGTTTCAGGTTACGAGTTTCTGGAGTCCCCAGTGAGGTCCAATAAACCATCCAGGGCCTCCCCTTTGAGGGTCCATCCCTATTCTCTGAAAAGACAGACAAAAGGTTTCACAGCCTAAAAGACTTGAGAGCCACCTTTCACTTGCTCAGCCTGCATACCCCTGCCACCCAATGTCAACACTTCACTCCTAGGCCTCCGTTCAGACAATCACCTCAACAACAGAGGAATACTAGTAGGAGATGGGGTCGTACAAACAGAAAGCGCCATGGCCAGCAGACTCAGGGCCAAGGTCATCAAAAACCACCACAGGGGCCTAAACAACAATTTTGATGGCGTGGTCAGTAGTGACACATCAGTCACCACCCGAGTTCCAGCTCAGCCTTAGTTTTTGTTCTGCCTATCCCGCTTCTACCATGCCTGGTGCAACATAACTTTGGATCAGCGGGTACTACACATTGTGGAAAGGGGATACATTATGCAATTTTCCTCATACCCCTCCTTCCCACTTGCCTTCCCCGTTCCTCTTCAGGGGCCTCTGTGTTCAAGCAGGAGATACAGTACCTCCTTCAACATGGGACTATACAGGAGGTTCCCCATCAGTTTTGGGGACAGGAGTTTTATTCCCATTATTTCTCTAATCCCAAAGGCAAAAGCAGGGCTAAGGCCTGTTTTGGACCTGCGAAACCTAAACAAATTTGTAAAAAAGATAAGGTTTTGTATGATATCCTTAGGCCTAATCATTCCGATGCTGGAATGGGGGGATTGGTTTGCCGCTCTCGACTTACAGGATACGTATTTCCACCTAGCAATTTATCCACCCCCCCAGGAGATTCCTCCGTTTTGTGGTAGGACGGGACCATTATCAGTTTACAGTCCTTCCAGTTGGCCTGCCTTCAGCCCCGAAGGTCTTCATGAAATGCATGGCAGTAGTGGCAGCCTTCCTGTGAGGGGGCAGGGTGCACCTCTTTCCGTACCTGGATGATTGGCTGGTCAGGGGTCACTTGCAGCGCTAGATAGCACTGCACATGCAACAGATACAACAAACGTGCAGCACTCTCAGTCTCATGGTAAACAAGGCAAAGTCTGTGTTGATTCCCCACCCAAGTAATGGAATTCATGGGCATCCTACTGGATGAGGGGCAGGCCAGAACCTTCCTGCTGCAAAACAGGTTTCAGGCCATGGCATCTCTTGTTCATAAGTTGATCAGGTTCCCCACCATGACAGCCAGAGGCTGCCTAAAGTCGTTTGGTCACATGGAACCAGGGACGTTTGTAGTCCAGCACACCAGGCTGCGAATGCATCCCTTCCAACTGTGACTTGCCTCAGTGTACCGACCTATCAGAGACAACACAGACATGTTCGTGACAGTCCCACCACAGGTGCTGTTAACTTTGCACTGGTGGCTGGATGCTCGATTGGTCTACATGGGAGGTCCCTTCAACCCCCACAACCCACCCTCTAGTCATGGACACCTCAGACTTGGGCTGGGTGCGGGGGGATGCATCTGGGAGAGCGCCAAACCCAGACTCTGTGGAGCATGGAGGAGGCCTGGCTCCACATAAATGTGTGAGAACTCAGGGCCATCAGGCTCACCTGCAAGGTGTTACAGGACAGTCTAAAAGGTCATTGTGTAGCCCTGCGTATGGACAATACCACAGCAATGTACTATGTAAACAAGCAAGGGGGCTCATGCTTGTCTCTCCTGTGTCACGAGGAACTCAGGCTCTGGAAGTTTTGCATTCAACATCAAGTTCTCCTGAAAGCATATTATTTACTGGGGGCCCACAGTTTCCTGGCAGACAGTCTGAGCAGGTCATTTATGGACCATGAGTGGTTGTTACACCTGGAAGTGCTGAGTTCAACTTGCCAGAAGTGGGGGTGTTCCCAAGTAGACCTATTCACCTCCCACCTTGATTTGAAGTGCTGGACGTTCTGCTCATACCAGAATTCGAGCCTGGGCTCCTGCACAGATGTGTTCAGCATTCACTGGTCAGGCCCTCTGCTTTATGCCTTCCCTCCGGTGCCACTCATCCACCAGACCCTACTCAAAATTCAGTCACACTGGGCATCAGTCATCCTAGTGGCCCCAACGTGGGCTCGGCAGCACTGGTACTCGACCCTCCAGGAGCTGTCCGTATGCAACCCAGTGGCACTTCCGTTGCACCCAGACCTGTTGACACAGGAGGAGGGGAGACTGCAGTACCTGGACCTTCAAGTGCTATACTTCACAGCATGGAAGCTCCATGGTTGAAAGCAGCCAAGCTTTCATGCTTGGAACCTGTGAGAGACATGCTGTTGAACAGCAGGAAGCCCTCCACAAGGGCAACATATGTAGCCAAATGGAAAATATTTTCTATCTGGGCAGTTCAAAAGGGATTATGCCTGGTACAGACTCTGCTACTGGTTATTCTGGATTACTTACTGTTCTTGAGTCAAGAAGGGTTATCGCTATCATCTGTCAAGGTGCATTTAGCAGTTATCTCAGCCTTTCACCTTGGGCCGGGTCTGTCATCGGTCCTCTCAGACCCTGTGGTGAAAAGGTTTATGAAGGGCCTGGAAAGGGTCAGACCACAGGTGCAGCCCCCTTTGCTGGTGTGGGACCTCAATCTGGTATTGTCATGACTCATGGGGGACCCTTTCAAACCCCTTGCTTCCCGTTCCTTCCTATTTCTTATTTACAAAACAGCATTCTTGGTGTCCATTACTTCGGCCAGAGGGTGTTGGACCTAGGTAGCAGAGTTACACACAGTTTGAAGTGTGCTGGCCTTCTATATGGACAGGATTAAACCCTTTAGGAAGTCCCAGCAGCTGTTTGTGGAGGTGGCAGACAGGACGAAGGGCCTCCCAGTCTCCTCCCAGTGGATCTCCTCCTAGATAGTGGCTTGCATCAAGGAATGCTATAAGCTGGTGGGGGTTCCCCCTCCCTTGATCAGAGCTCATTCTACCAGAGCACAAGCTTCCTCAGCAGCATATTTGGCCCAGGTTCCTGTCTAGGACATCTGCAGGGCAGCCACCTGGTTCTCCATACACATGTTTATGGCCCATTACGCACTGATGCAGCACGCTAGAGATGCTGCTGCGGTGGGCTGGGCTCTACTACATTCCATCTGGGGCTCCAAACCCACTTCCTAGGCATTGGCCTATATTCACCCAACTTGGAATGCACATGAGCAAGCACTTGAACAAGAAAAGACAGTTCCTGTTCTGTAACCGATGTTCTTTGAGATGTGTTGCTCATGTCCATTCCAAAACCCTGCCACATTCCCCACTGTCGGAGTAGCTGGCAAGAAGGAACAGAGGCAGGGGCAGGTCAGGCAGTGCACATATTGTTCACCATACAGGCACCACTCCAGGGGGCGCTGCATCGACCCTATGGCTACTGACTAGGGCATGTACCATTGCACACCCAGTTTGGAAGGGACATGAGCAACACATCTCAAAGAGCACCAGTTACAGAAAACGTAACTGTCTTATCCAGAAGATATCAGTAGCCTTACAACCCTTATCATTCCCCCATCTTCAGCACTGTCTGGCTCAGAGAAACAGCAAATATCTCCCTCTGCTGTCTGCAGCCTTCACTACTTGCAGCCCTCTCTGGCCCCTAGCTTTTTGCTTTGAGAAAGTTTGTTAGGTGACCCACCAATTACCTTCTGCTTTTACCAGTCTGATCTGATTCCATTAGAAGGGAACTCTCATTACTCCCTCCTTTTAGAGGGATCCTGTACATGAGACTTTCAGCCAAGATCTGTTGTTCTTCTAAACTTTCTCTGCTCAGAATTCTGGTCCCTAGTTATCACGATCACCTCCCTGAGGATTCTGGGCTCTTCCTTGCTGTGGAGTACTTTAATTTATAACTTTCTGGGCAGCCCCAGCTCTAAAGTAAGGGGCCAGACCTGTCAGTCATATGTTTCTATCATTCTCTAATTATTGGTACATCATATAACAGACTGATCTGATTTTTCATTCTGCACACTTTTACCTATGTGATTACCACTGTCTCTTTGCATCCTTTTTTTCCCCCCAAACAGTTGATTTGTGATTGTTTCTTCACTTAAATAATGGTTATACCAAGAAATGTTGGGTTGTTCTTAGTCTTTTATGTTCCCAAATCTAGTACAAAACCTCATTGCTTAGTACTTGCCAGATTATTTCTGGAATTTTTCCAGGAGTGAAGACAGATAAAGGAAGTAGACTTCATACTCAGTTAACCTAATTTGGTGGTTTACGTTCTGGATTAACAAGAGCAGTACATATCAGTTGCTTGATCCACATTTAACATAATAACACTGTGCGTGTGCGTGTGCGTGTGCGTGTGCGTGTGCGTGTGCGTGCATTTAGAGATCAGCAAAACCATAGAATCCCATTTTGGTTTAATCCAGAAATTTTCTGTGGCGTACTACAAAATGCGTATGTACCCTTTCAACAATGACAGCTATCAATTATTGGAGAAATTGGCAGTGACATTTTTTAGCTGTTCTTGAAAGTGTTCCTCGATAAGCACTGCTCCATCGATATATATTTAAGTACTTAAAAAGCTTTTCAATATAATTATTGATTTCAAAGTGGCATCCTTTTAAAAATACCTTTCTTTTCTGATGAATTTTTGAAGACGCTTATGTAAACACTCTTTCTATATCTTTCAGAGAAGTTACTTAAAGTTACCCAAATATTTTAAGCAGTGAAGATTTCAATCATTAGTAAGAGTGGTTATGAAAAAAATAACATTGTTTTTTATCAGAAAAAAACACTGTCCTAAGGCATTTAATTGAATATTCTGTTTTTTTTCCATGTTCATTTTTTAAATTATTATTCCCTTCAAGTATGTGTTATGTTAATGGTAACACTTTAGAACGATATAGAAGTTCTAAACAAAAAAAAAAGCATTTGGAGTGAGATCCTCATCCTTGCTCTAGGTGTGTATGGTTTGCCCATATTCTGTGTGAGGAAGCCCTAATTCTGTGTGAGGAAGGATTTCCCCCATTCCCCCCAGTGCAAGAAATGAGAAAGATGACAACTACTTCAAGTAGTGTCCATATGGAGGTGTGCTGTGTTTTTCATTGGAAAACTTCACTAAATCATTATGTTGTGGTACAGCATAAAGAGATGCTAGTCAGCGTGCATGGGCAAACTCCCTTCAGTTCCTCCTCAACTGCCACTCGCTAGAGATGGAGCTATTTGAAGTCCCTTAGGATCTCTATTTTCTATTTACATTTCTCTAATCAGTCTCTTAATTAGTATAATTGTAATTTTTTCTTTATCTTGTTTTTTCTTCGAAAAGAAAAAACTACCCTCCTGACTTTGTCTTCCTCATTCCTCTCTTTCCCCTGCTTTCCCGTACACAATATGTCCATTTCACCAGGCTTCCAGAAGTACCTCACTTGCAAGGAAGCAATTCTGGTTGTAGACAAGCACTCCCCGTTCATGTGCTGATTTGCAGAAGGCCTCATCCAGCAGAAGTATGATCTTTGTTAGCAACTCAGGCCAAGTTCACATAAGGTCAGAGAGCTCCAACAAAAGATTGCTTTCATGGAGGTAGCTCTTGGACCTTCTAAGGACCTGCACTGTGAGTCATATGGCAGACATGAATCTTCCCTGCAGTCCTTTACATATAAAGGTTGGGGGTTGAGGGATAGCTCAGTGGTTTGAGCATCCACCTACTAACCCCAGGGTTGTGAGTTCATTCACTGAGGGGGCTATTTAGGGATCTGGGCAAATGGGGGCAGGGGGGAAGGATGGCACTTGGCCCTGCCAAGAGGGCAGGGGACTGGACTTGATGACCTCTCCAGGTCCCTTCTAGTTCTATGAGATATGTGTATCTCCATATATTAAGCAAGCTGCTGACCCCTTTCACAAATCGTCAAGGAAGAAAGTGGCAATTCCCCGTACTTAACTCACATGACCCCCACCCCAACTTTGACCCTTTTCTCTCGTCTCCTTCTATCCTGCAGGGTGGAGTTCCTGGTTCCAGTGACATCTGCCTGCTGTCTCAGAGATTAGGGTGCTAATCTCAGAATCACTCTGTATGGTCTTTTATTGGGATCAGGCCCAGCTGAGACCACACATAGCTTTTCTGCCCAGGGTAGTATCTCAGTTTCATATGAACCAGAACAGTTTCTTATTTGTTTTTCCCCCAAAGTTGCCTAAGCCAGAGAAGGTACATTCCCTAGAAGTCAGGAGGTCATTAGCCTCCAACAGTGAAAGGAGCAGGCCATTCTGCAAGTCAGTGCAAATTGTTCATCATAGTGGCTGGCAGGATAAAAGAGCACCCATTTTTTTGCAAAGACTTCTTGAATCACTGCCTGCATTCACCGCTGTTATGATCAGTTCATGGTTCCACTCTCAGTGATTGTGACTGTCCACTCTACCAGGGACCAGGCCTTTTCAGAAGTTCTTTTGATCCAGATGCCTATCCTGGACATCTGAAAGGAGGTCATGTGATTGTCTGCCCATATGTTTGCACCCCACTGGCCGCGTCTACACGTGCACACTACTTCGAAGTAGCGGCACCAACTTTGAAATAGCACCCGTCACGGCTACACGTGTTGGGCGCTATTTCGAAGTTGAAATCGACGTTAGGCAGCGAGACGTCGAAGTCGCTGACCCCATGAGGGGATGGGAATAGCGCCCTACTTCGAAGTTGAACGTCGAAGTAGGGCAAGTGTAGACGATCCGCGTCCCGCAACATCAAATTAGCGGGGTCCGCCATGGCGGCCATCAGCTGAGGGGTTGAGAGACGCTCTCTCTCCAGCCCCTGCGGGGCTCTATGGTAACCGTGTGCAGCAGCCCTTAGCCCAGGGCTTCTGGCTGCTGCTGCGGCAGCTGTGGATCCATGCTGCATGCACAGGGTCTGCAACCAGTTGTCGGCTCTGTGGATCTTGTGTTGTTTAGTGCAACTGTGTCTGGGAGGGGCCCTTTAAGTGAGCGGCTTGCTGTTGAGTCCGCCCTGTGACCCTGTCTGCAGCTGTTCCTGGCACCCTTATTTCGATGTGTGCTACTTTGGTGTGTAGACGTTCCCTCGCAGCGCCTATTTCGATGTGGTGCTGCCCAATGTCGAAGTTGAACGTCGACGTTGCCAGCCCTGGAGGACGTGTAGACGTTATTCATCGAAATAGCCTATTTCGATGTCACTACATCGAAATAAGCTATTTCGATGTAGCGTGCACGTGTAGACGTAGCCACTAAGTGCTTAACTAGCAGGGCTGGGACGATGCTGACATATTGGGAAGGACAGTGAACTCCAAGCCCTCCTCCAAAGATGCTGGTTGTGAGTAACCTGGAATGGAATCAACATGAGCAGGCACTCTATCCTATCATTTGTGGTTTCTAAGATTCACTCTAGGACAAGGCCATTACCAACACACAGTGCTCCCCTTCAGATTGTCTTTGGTACTGAGAGGATTTTTTAAGCATCTTTCAGTAGTAGTTTTGCAGGTACTCTCCCAAGGGATGATGATTTATCTGTATCTGGACAATTGTATCTTCAGAGCCTCATGTCTCCTGGAGGCTGTGCAGTCTACCAAGATTACAATGTGCTTTTTTACAGAATTCAAAGGCACAGACCTTAACTCACTACATGCCAGAGCCTTTTTACCTCAACAAAGAATTCTCTCCCTGATTACCATCAAAAAGTTTGTACAAATCAGTTGCAGATATCAGACACTGATTCCAACTCTTGGGGCATATGGCAGTGAGCATAGTGGGAATAATACATGTCTGGTTTCATGTGCCATGCCTTCGGTGGTAATTCAGCTCAGTTAACAGGCCAAGCAGGGACAGATTAGTGATCTCGGTCACTACCTTCCAGGATCAGAGACTCCTTAGACGGGTGCAAAGGCTTAGCCTACCCTTGCAGATGGTTTCCCCTCTTTCAACTTCAGGTGTTGTTGCTTTTCATCACTGACTCGTCACTCATATAGTGGGATGCACATCTAAATGACTTCACTACACGAGGCAAGTCGTCACCCACAGAGATGTCCCTTCATATTAATCTCCCTGAGCTCAGGACGATTAGGAATGCCTGTATTCATTTCCTACCATTGATTAAATTTCCTACCATTGATTAAAGGATCAGATATGAGACTTCTTACAGACAACATAGTCTGCGTGTATTATATAAATCAACAGTGGGGAGTCAGAGCACCCTCCTTTTCTATGGAAGCATGGAACTGATGTGTCTCCGATGACATCATAATGTCAGCAGACTATCTCCTGGACACACAACTCCATAGCAGACTGCCTCCATTTACTATTGGAAGAAGCTGAGGAGGACACCTACTATAGTCTTATTGGCATTCACGAATTCCCACATGAACATAAGAGGGAGCTAAACCCAGATCCAGCTAGACTCACAATGTGTTCAGGTTAAATAGATTCAGAAGGTTACCAGTTAGTCTGTATCTTCACAAAAAACAGGCAGTCCACTAGCACCTCAAAGATTAACAATTTTATTTATTAGATAATGAGCTTTCATGGGGAAGATGCACTTCATCAGATTTGGAGCAGGTACAAGAAACCAGGGTTTGAATAGTGGGGGGCAGGGGGAAGGATGGAGGAAAAAAGTGGGGAAGGTGGGAGAGGGGTTACCTGTCATTAATAGGACCTGTGGAAAAAGTAAGTCAAGTAAGATGGGTGCCATTCCTGCAAATATCAAAGGTGGGGAAATTGCCCTTTTAATGCATAAGGTAATTAAGATCTCTGTTAAAGTCCAGGTTAAATGTGTCCAACTTGTAAGTGACTTCCAGTTCAGATGTCTCCCTTTTTAATCTTATGGTAAAATCCTTTTGTAATATAATGGCTACTTGAAGAGACATTATTGAATGTCCTGGGACATTAAAGTGTTTCCCTACAGGTTTATGTGTACAGTAAACCTTCAAAATACACGGCTTTAAGTTGCTGCTGCTGGAGGAAGGTAGGGAGAAGCAGTCAGGAAACTGACCTGGTGGGCTGGTCAGTTTTCCTGCTTCTTCAACTGCAGGGGAGCCAGGAACCAAGCTGCAGCTTCATTCCCGCTCCCCTCTCGACTTGTGCAAAAATATGAGTTATGCGGGGGTTTCAAGAACACAACCCCTGCGTAACTCAAGGGTTTACTGTATTCCAGTTTCTTAAATATGATTTATGTTTGTTCATCCTTTGGCAGAGAGACTGTCCAGTTTATGCAGTGTAAATGGCAAAGGGGCATTGCTGGCACATGATGGCATATATATGCATTAGTGGATGTGCAGATGTATGAGCCCCTGATAGTGTGGCTGATGTAGTTAGGTCTAGTGATTGGTGTCTCTAGTATAGATATGTGGGCAGTGCTGGCAACGGGGTTTGTTGCAGGGATAGGTTCCTGGGTTAATGTTTCTGTGGTATGGTGTGTGGCTGCTTGTGCAAAGTTTCTTGAGGCTGGTTGGCTGTAGGTAAGGAAGAACAGGCCTGTCACACAAGGCCTGTGAGAGTGAGGGGTCTTGTTTCAATATAGGTTGTAAATTGCCAGTAACTTACTTCAGGGGTTTAAACTGAGGGCTGTAGATGATGATGACAGGTGGTAAAAATGGTAAAAATACCATAGTTTTTTTTGTCTCTTTTGGTAGGATTGCAGGAGATACATTTGTATCTTGGGGCTTGGCTGTAAACAATGGATTGTGTGATGTGTCCAGGGTAGAAGCTGGAGGCATGTAGGTAAGAATAGTAGTCAGGGAGTTTCTGATAATCGTAGTAATTTGACCATCATTGATTTGTGTTGTAGTCTCCAGGAAATGGGTCTCTTATGTGGAATGATCAAGGCTGAGCATGATGGTGGGGTGCAAATTGTTGAAATCCTTCTGGAATTCTCCAAGAGTTTCTTAACTGTGAGTCCATATGATGAAGATATCACTGATGTAGTGTAAGTAAAGGAGGAGTCCTAGGGAATGGAAGCTGAGGAAATATTCTGAGTCACCAATAAAAATGTTGGCATATTGTAGGGCCCTGTGGGTGCCCATAGCAGTGCTGCTGACTTGGAGGTATAAATTATCCCAACTCGGAAATAATTGTGGGTGAGGACAAAGTCACATAACTCAGCTACCAGCTGTCCTGTGGCATCATCGGGGATGGTGTTCCTGATGGATTGTAGTCCATACTCATGTGGAATATTAGTGGAATACTGCTGTAGAGAGCGTCTATATCCATGGTGGCAAGGATTGTGATTTCAGGAAGATTATGGATTTTCTGGGAGGTCAGTGGTGTCTCAGAGATCGTTAGGAGTGCTGGTAGCATAGGGTTTGAGGAGAGGGTCAACATGGCAAGATAGCCCTGCTGTAAGGGTGCCAATACCTGGAATGACAGGACATCCAGAGTTTCCAGGTTTATGGATCTTGGGTATCAGATAGAATACTCAGGCCAGGGCTCTGTAGGCGTGTCTGTGTGAATTTGGTCCTGAGTTGAAGAGGGGATTTTCTTGAGCAGATGGTGCAGTTTCTTTTGGTATTCCTTAGTTGAATCAGAGGAAACAGGTCTGTAGAATGTGGTAATGGAAAGTTGCCTGGCTGCCTCCTTTTCAGGCTATTTGATGGCGGTGATTTGTTTGCTGCTTACCTTACCAAGAAGTTGTCTATACTGTTGCTCCAGAGTAGGGATTGGGCAGTGGTTTCCCTCTATTCATGGAGGAAGACCTCATTTGTGCCTTTTTTCCTTTTTCTCACTATCAAAGTCCTTCTGAAAATAAAAAGAGACAGTGCATCTGTCATTCTCATTGTTTCTTTTTGTCTGTGAAAAATCTGGTACCTTGACCTGTTGCATCTCTCTGGGTGTGTTTACACGGGCACAGATCTTCGAAATAGCTATGCTAATGGCCATTTCGAAGATTACTAATGAGGCGCGGAATTGAATATTCAGCGCCTCATAAGTATTAGGATGCTTCCGGCCACGGTGCTTCGAAAGCGCTGCTTTCAAAAGCTCCCAGCTTGGTGCGGCTACACAGGGGTCCTTTTCAAAAGGACCCCACACCTTTTGAAATCCCCTTATTCTGCTCACTGATCGGAATAAGGGGATTTCAAAAGGTGTGGGTCCTTTTGAAAAGGACCCCCATGTAGCTGTGCCGAGCCGCGCACTTTTGAAAGCAGTGCTTTCAAAACGCTGCGACTGGAAGCGTCCTAATGCTAATGAGGCAGTGAATATTCAATTCACTGCCTCATTAGTAATCTTTATGGCCATTTCAAAGATTTGTGCCCATGTAGACACAGCCTCTGAGTCACTCTGGATCTCCTCTCCTAGGATAGAGGATGTATATACCCTACATTCCATCTTCAGGGTTCTGTGCCTCAAGATGTCTCCCCCTCTTGGTTCATACACCTAAAAAGCTCTTTCTTCTTTGAAGGAGGTGCAAAGGGTGTTATTACACAGCAGAAAGTACTTGATACAATGTATCTATCTGCAAAAATTACCCAGATTTCGGGTTTAATGTACCTCCAAGCTGATCTCCCCAATATCCTCTACTCTTTCACATATCTTAGACTATGTATGTTCCCTGAAAATATCAGGGCAACTTCTACGCTCTTTGATTCCACCTAGCAGCAATAACAATCTTTCACCAACCTGTGGAGGGATACTTGGTGCTGACATGTATGAGTACTAAAATGTTCCTCAGGGGTGTAGTTAACCTCTTCCCACAACCTCGACTTTCTATTCCCACATGGGACTTCAACCAGATACTGGAAGTACTGACTAGACCTCCCTTCAAACTCATGGTCACCTGTTCATTTATATGTCACTCAGGGAAAACTGCCTTCCTGGGTGCACTCACCTTGGCTAGTAGACTAGGAGAAATAGCAGCTCTGACTGAACATCCACCCGACATGGTATTATTTCAGGACAAAGTTATGCTCAGCTCACATCTTAAATTCATTCCTAATGTAACCTTTCCATTTCACATGAATCACTTGATTGAACTTCCAACCTTTTATTCCAAGCCTCACGGAGACAGCAGGGAGGTTATATTACACTCTCTAGTTATCAGGAGAGCTTTAGCTTTCCACATGGACAGGATGAAGTTTTTCTGGAAGCCTCCCAGGCTTTTCCTTCCCCTTGTAGAAAAAAGCAAGGACTCAGCAATATGAATACAAAAGATCTCCAAGGGGGTCGCAAACCGCATCAGACACTTTTACCATGGTGGAAATATGTCACCACCACATACTGTTTGTAGATACATGATAAGATCAATATCCTTGTTTGTTGTCTTTTTCAAGAATATCCGTATCTCAGAGATCTGTAGAGAGGTGACGTGGGTGTAATTTACATTTTCTCAGAACATTGTATCATCATTGTGGATTCTGCCTCTGATGCCATCTTTGGCTTCACAATGCTGACTTTACTCTGAAGTCCTAGCCCTCCAGAAGGAGTCACACACAATAATGGACCACCCACCTCAGCAATCCACCTGCTTGCTCTCTACTTTGGAATTCTTGTCAGTTACTCTGCAGCAGAGAAAGACCTGAGGTCGTTAGCCCAGGTATGCTGACCAGTCTCTTGGCACAGTATGAGGAGAAGCAGCACATGTATTGGCCTAACAGATTCTGTTACCAAAGTTCTCCAATTAGTAGCGCAGGGTAGCTTACAGTGGAGCACCCAGAGGGATATATATCTTGAAGAATCATTGTTATTGCACAAGATGGGTAAATTATTCTGAAGACTGCCTCACAAGTCCTGATTTATGGGGTTTGCTGGGGGTAGGGCTTGAGCAAGCAGTGTTACAGGGATTCTAGGCAGTACTTGGTATCTTATGGTAGGTCTAACTAGTTTTTAATTCTACTGATATGCTCTTGCACATTATCTGAGGAAACACAGGCTTTTCATTTTTAAAAATGTGCAGTGTCTTGTGTTTGAGGAATAATTATGCTTATGAAGTGTATTTTTTGTGTTTTATTTGATAAAACTTTATGATTCTGAGGCTCTGCTTACTTTTAATTGGCGGTTTCAAGTAACAGAAATGGTCTTCCCCCACTGTTTAGGTTAAGAAAATACGAGAACTTGTAGCTTGACAGTCTGGATTATATACAACTGACTTAATGTCCACGGAAATATCTTTTGTGGTAATATTTTGATATTCTTCATATTTTCTAACATCATTTTTTAAAACATTAAAATATAAAAAATTGTCACTTGATTCCTGCATATTTTAGTGCCATTATGGGCTCTAAGTAAACTTAATGCCAGTTATCGTTTTGATTAAAATATATACCATTGTTTTTCTTTTGCAGTCTAGAAGTAGTCTTCTCAACCTCTTTGAGAATTTGGTTGTGATGCAAGGGTGCAAGAATATAATAAACTTTAAATTTTTGATTAAATCTTGAAGTGCACAGCTTTAAAAAGCTTGTATCAAATATGTAGAAATCTAAAAAAGGAAGAAGATTAGAATTGAAATTTGAGATTGTATTGCATGGAATATTAACATTTTTGTTTTAGTAGAATTATTGATTTTAGATGAGTTTACTGTTAGCTTGAAAATTGCCATTAAATATCATTAGCTTTAAATAAGCAAACATTAACAGGTAAAACATGTCATAAGGAATATTAGAAATGTTTTCTTCTAAGACAGCAGGAAATGATAGTGTTAGCTGGATAATATTGTTTCATGTTTTGTGTTTGTGCTTCCAGGTATGCAATTTCTGTAGCTTATATACAGTCACCCTTACAATAAAATAAATTTAACACATCCAGTATGTTGGCCTTAGTTCAGAACAGTGTTAATAAGGCACAAAATATTTTAAGGTAAGACATACATAAAACAATTTCAGACCTCTGAATAGATGGTTATTTTTTAAATGAAATTTAAAGCAACATTTATGTAAGTAAAGGAAGACTGAGGCATCAACAGGTATTTTTCAATAAAACTCAGAGAATTTGTGTTTTAAATTTATAAACGTTTCTTCAGATACGAAATGTTGTTGACCCACCTAATTATGACCTTGTCACGGGGAGAAGTAGTAAAAAACACTGCTTCTTAGGTATGTGCCTAGCTCTTGGACTTGCTTTATTTCTTTTTAATATAGTGATGTGGTGTTTTATTCTCATTGGTCTTACCATGAGCAGCGAACAGGGGGCAGCGGCTAACAGGGAAGGGAGTTTGCCTCTGGGCAAAGTGTCCTAGAGGAGCTTGGGTATGGTGTTCCACCTGTGCCCTGCAAGGCAGCACTACCAGGAAAAGGAGTCTCTGAAGAGAAGAGCCTGAAGAGCGATGGGGAAAGGTGGACCTGGGGGGACTGAGAGCAGCTGGGAGGAGAGGGGCCAGTGCAGTGAGGAGAGCGGACATGGGAGCAGATGGGGGTAGTGGGTTGGGGAGGGTCCTGTGGTGATGGTAGCTGGGGGGAGGGGCGGTGAAAGGTGGGGAGGAGGGTCCTGGGGACATGAGATCATTGCTCCACAGGGAGGTATGAAGTAGCGGGATCCTTAACCACATTCTCCACACCCCACTGCCTTGTGGGTTATCCTGGGAAGGAGAAAGGCTAAGGGAGTAAACCCTGACAGAAAATCTGGAGTGGAGTCCGAAGGCGGTTCGGTGTCAACTTCTGGCACTGTTCCAGCAACTCCTGCAGCTGAGCTGGTACCAGACGTGGAGGTTATCCTCTCCTTTGGACTATATCAGTAAAGCTGAGAGGGGGACACTGGTGTCTGGGCAGCCCAGAGTCTCCATAATAAGTGCCCAGGCTCGCGTCCGGAGAGGTGGTCCAGCATCGCTGAACAGCATTGCATCAACACGGGAGGCAACAGATACCGGTTATAAGCTCTTGCTCGATTGGTGTAGAGAACGAGCACATGGGGTTGCCTTTGACGGTGGGAGAGATCCTCGCATCTCGCTGGACAGTCACCACCCGCCTCAAGCTGGGCAGCCCCCAGCCAATAGGGTACTGTCCCGCCACAGTTCACCTGCCTCGCTGGGTGCGTGAGGCTTAAGGTTCCTGAACCTGACAAGTGACTGAAATTTGGGCACCAGGCAAACCAATAAGAAAATCAACAAGAAATGAGAAACATCAACAATTTAAGCTTGCTTGCTGGAATGTGCGGACCATGCTGACCGGCTTGACTGAAGATCTTCAGGCCATCAGTGACATCCGCAAGACCGCTGTCATCAACGAGGAACTGAAGAGGCTCTGAGTTGATATCGCTGCACTGCAAGAGACGCGACTCGCAGATTCGGGATCTCTAAAGGAAAAGGACTACACCTTTTTCTGGCAGGGTAAAGCCCAAGAAGAACCCAGAGAGCATGGTGTTGGCTTTGCCGTCAGAAACACCCTTCTACAAATGGTTGATTTAGTCATGGGCGGATCAGAAAGACTTCTTCGGATCACGCTTCAAACTTGCGCCGGTCCCGTCCACCTGATCAGCGCTTATGCTCCAACCCTGTACGCCACACCAGAAGTAAAAGACAAGTTCTATGACATGCTTAATGCTGCTGTAGCGCAAATACCTGCTCATGAACAACTGTACATCTTGGGTGACTTCAATGCCAGAGTTGGAGCTGACTGGGCCTCATGGCCTTCCTGCTTAGGACACTTCGGTGTGGGAAAAATGAATGACAATGGACAGCATCTCCTTGAACTGTGCACGTACCAGAGTCTGTGCATCACAAACACATTCTTCCAAATGAAGCCACAGCACAGAGTGTCGTGGAGACACCCACGCTCGAAGCACTGGCATCAACTAGATGTGGTCATCACTAGGCGTAATAACCTCAAAAACGTCCTTCTGACACGCAGCTATCATAGTGCTGACTGTGATACAGATCACTCGCTAGTTTGCTCCAAGCTCAAGCTGAGACCCAAGAAGCTGTACCGCTCTAAACCTGCTGGAAGGCCCCGCATTGACGCCAGAAAGACGGCAAACTCGGAGAAAGCTGAAAAGTTCAGAGAGACCCTCCAGGAATATCTGTGCAGTGGCCCTGGGGGCGCCAATGCGACATCCAAATGGCAACATCTGAGGGATACAGTTTACAACACGGCCTTGTAGGTGTTTGGAAGAAGAGCTAGAAACACGAACAACTGGTTCGAAGCTAACTCCGATGAGATGATTCCAGTCATTGAAAAGAAGCGCGCTGCACTCCTGGAGTACAAACGCTCACCGAGCCAGAGTACCCAGGAAGCACTTAGAGAGGCCAGAAGAACAGTACAGCAGACAGCCAGGAGCTGTGCCAACAACCACTGGCTCCAGCTATGCAGCAACATCCAGACCTGTGCCGACTTTGGTAATCTCAGAGGAATGTACGAGGGTGTGAGGAAGGCATTAGGACCCACCCAGAACAAGATGGCACCTCTGAAATCCAAATCTGGTGAAGTCATTGCTGACAAAGCCAAACAGATGGAGCGCTGGGTTGAGCACTACTCCGAGCTGTACTCACGCGAGAACGTTGTGGTTGACGCAGCCCTCGATGCCGTCGAGCTCCTACCAGTAATGGGCGAACTGGATCAAGAACCGACTGTGGATGAACTGAAGAGAGCCATCGACAGCATTGCAGCAGGAAAGGCCCCTGGTCAGGATGGTATACCACCAGAGGTAATCAAATGTGCTGCAGACACACTCCTGGAACCCCCTACATGAGCTACTGTGCCTGTGCTGGAAAGAGGGTGAGGTTCCACAGGATATGTGCGACGCTAACATTGTAACATTGTATAAGAACAAAGGAGACAGAAACGACTGCAACAACTACCGTGGAATCTTCCTCTTAAGCATCACTGGTAAACTGTTCGCTCGCGTCATCCTTGGTAGACTCCAGAAGATTGCTGAGAGGGTGTACCCCGAATCGCAGTGCTGATTCCGCGCAGAGAGGTCTGTCGTTGATATGGTCTTCTCTCTAAGGTAGCTGCAGGAGAAGTGCAGGGAGCAGAGAAAGCCACTCTACACAGCCTTCATCAACCTGACCAAGGCCTTTGTCTTGGTCAGCAGGGATGGTCTGTTCAAATTGCTCCACAAGATAGGCTGTCCTCCACGGTTATTCAAGATGATCCAGTCGTTCCACAACGACATGAGAGGAACCATCCAATATGACGGCGCATTATCGGATGCTTTCAGAATCAGGAGCAGTGTCAAACAAGGATGCGTGCTTGCTCCGACATTGTTCGGGATCTTCTTCACACTCCTCCTGAAGCATGCCTTTGGATCTTCAACAGAGGGCATCTTGCTGCACACAAGATCTGATGGGAAACTGTTTAACCTTGCAAGGCTGAAAGCTAAGTCTAAGGTGCGAGAAGTCCTCATCAGAGACATGCTGTTCGCAGACGATGCTACTGTATTGTCTCACACAGAAGACCAGCTTCAAAAACTGCTGGATCAGTTCTCCAAAGCGTGCAAGGACTTTGGGCTTACCATCAGCCTAAAGAAGACAAATGTAGTCGGTCAAGATGTTGCTGAATCCCCATCAATCAGCATTGACAACTATACGTTAGAGGTCGTCCACGAGTTCGTTTACCTGGAGTCCACCATCACTGACACCCTGTCTTTGGACACTGAGCTAAATAGGAGGATCGGAAAAGCGGCCACAACTCTGTCCAGACTCAGCAAGAGAGTGTGGAATAACAACAAGCTGTACACTCACACCAAAATGCAAGTCTACAGAGCCTGCATCCTCAGCACCCTCCTTTATGGCAGCGAGACTTGGACCCTGTATGCCCGCCAGGAAAAGAGGCTGAACGTCTTCCACTTGCGCTGCCTCAGGCGCATCTTGGAATATCATGGAAGGACAGAGTGACCAACACCGCCGTCCTCGAGCAAGCTGGAATCCCAACCATGCACACCCTCCTCAGGCAGCGTCGACTCCGCTGGCTTGGCCACGTCCACAGGATGAAGGATGGAAGGATTCCAAAAGACATCCTGTACGGTGAGCTAGCCTCTGGCAAAAGACCTCCTGGACACCCCCAGTTGCACTACAGAGATGTCTGCAAGAGAGACCTCAGAGAGGTAGACATCGAGCTGGACAACTGGGAAGAACTAGCAGAAGACCGCAGCAGATGGAGGCAGGGGTTACACAAGGGCCTTCAGAAGGGCAAGATGATGATCAGACAGGTAGCAGAGGAGAAACGAGCGCACAGAAAGCACAATAAGGACTTGCCAGACACCCACTACATCTTGAAGAGATGCAGCAAGGACTGTCACTCTCATGTGGGTCTTCATAGTCACAATAGACACTGTAAATGAAGTCCTCAATTGAAAGTTTAAAGGGCGCGATCCATAGTCTATGCAGACTGAAGGATGCCTACTACTACTACGGTCTTACCATTTGAGATTTTAGATGATCTCAAGGAAGTGAGGGGCTTTGTCTTCATTGTAAATCACCACTGATTTATTTATGTTTACATTGAGCAGATTTCCCACTTGGCCTACCTTAGTTTTACTATTCTGTTTAGGTGGTTATATTGCTAGAATTATAACCTAAGATGTGTGTTTTATGCCTTTTTGCAAGGTTTGTTCACTCCTTGTTACTGATTGTATCTCGATGCAAAAGTAAAAAATTGAGGGAGGTACTACAAAAAAAATGGAATATCAATTCACTTTACTACTATACTTAAGAGCAGCCATGTCAAACTCGCAGCCAGGGGGCTGCATGCAGCCCATTTTATTTTTCCGGACTGCGACTAGATGTTAATAAAACATCTAAGGGCAGCCCACCCGGTCATACTCCCTTCTCTGGCGTGCATGAGCAGCAGGGTGTGGGACAAACACCAATTCTAGCTCCTCTGGTTGTCTGTGTCTGGCCATATGCATATTAAAACCCCAGGGAGCCAAGGGGGTTTTAATTTACATGCTCTGTGCACGGATAGCCCGAGGAGCTGGGATTGGTGTTTGTCCTATCCCCTGCCAATCGTGTGCACTCGCTCTAAGGAGAGGGATGGTGAAACCCGTGTTGGCCAAGGTGGAGAGGGGCACCTGCCAGTAGGGAGCCACGGGGGGCAGAGCAAGGGCAGAGGAGCATGAGGCAGAGTTATATGGGGAGAAGGTACGGGGGGGTGCAGTGAATTCCACATGGGCTGAGGCTGAGGGGGTGCATGCCTGGGGCATCAGCAGGTAGGGACCAGAGCAACGGGCAGCTGAGGAGCACAAGGCAGAGTAATATGGGGAGGGAAATGGGGAGGTTGCAATGCAAGCTTCTAGGGGCCTGAGGGAGTGGTGCAATGGGGGGTGCACAGCAATGGATGGCAGTGCAATGGGGGTTGCATTGTAATGGGAAGCAGTGCAGGTGTCAAGGGTCCATGGGGTGGTGCACTGGGGGGCTGCACGGCATTTGGGAGAATACAGTAAGCCCCCAACATGCGTGATTTCGACTTGTGTTTAACTTGCATTAATGAGAGTTAAGTGGAAGTCGAAATCCTGTGTTTTCCAGGGGCTGGGGGCTGGCAGAAACACAGCTCCTCCCCTGGCTCTCTGCCCCAGCCCCCAGCTCCCTCAGGTGAGGGAAGCTGCGGAGAAGCCAATCTGCCGTGACTGTCTGCTTGCCTGGCTCCCCCAGCTTGGGATAAGTCAGGTGGACAGACAGTCATGCTGCTGCAGCTTCTCTTTGGCTTTCTCCCACCTGGATGAAGCTGGGAGAGCCGAGACAGACAGCCATGGCTGTGCGGCTTCTCCCTAGCTTCTCCCAGCTGGGGTAAGTTGCAGCAGCCTGGCTGGCTGTGCACCCAGCTTCCCCCAGCTGGGGGGAAGCTAGGGACAAGCTGCACCTGGTTCTCTGCCACAGGCGCTACTTCAAAGCGCCTTTACTTCTCAAAATTTTGGGGAGTAAAGGCACTTCAAAGTAGCGTGGGGACTTGGAAGTGCCCATGGCTACATGCATGCTGGTACTTTGAAATTTTACACTTCAGAGTTGCTGCGGGGGAGAATTAGCCTAACGAAGTGCCACATATTCACTGTAGCACTTCATTAGTAATCTCCCATCAGCCTGATTACCATGCCCCCTTTGAAGTTGGGGGCAAGTGTAGACAAGCCCTAAGAGAAACTTAATGAAGCATGAGTAGAAAATGAGATTACTCACCTTCTAGTGGGATTTTAATAAAAGGCACTATTCTCTTGTATCAGTAGATGGGTCAGTGGTGGGAACTCCGTAAGTAATAAATAACTTGCATATAAATTAAAATGTTCCATAACATGCTGTTATCCATGTTAGTTTCTTTAGGTAAGAGATTTGGAAATGGAATACTTTTACATGCTTTGTGGTATGACCTATGTTAAATGTGGAAGCCTTGAAAAAGGCTCATTGAATTAATAGGATAAGGTAACTTTTCCAAGATCTTAAATGTACTGTGGTATGCAACAGAGCCTTCTTTGGTTGATTGTGCACATGTGTTCCACTGTAGACATATGTGCTCCTAATGCACTCAAGTTCGACACTTTTGACAGATACACGTCTAGGCAGTTCATGTGTCCCAGCTCTTTTTGTGAGTTGTGCTGGGGCTATAAAAGGGGCATGTTCCTTAGTTCCTTTTCACTACCTTTGGTGAGAGTCAGTGCTTCCCACAGCTATTTACATCAGTTAGTCAGTGTTTTCTTAAAAGCTTGTTGTATATAGTTAGGTTAGCTAGTTATCAGTATTTAAGGTAGAGATTTGGGAACTGATTATGAAAAATCCTCCGTTTTCAAGCAGTGTGCCATATGCAGAGTAATTTTTCTTTTCCAGATATTCCTGTATAATCTGTTTAGGGGAAAGAAACATGGAGGACAGATGTCTAGTGTGTACGTCCTTCCCTCCAGTAAGAAGCAGAGAACCTCTGTGTAAAAGTTCACCTCACACACAAAGGTGAGGGGAGGGACCTAATGTAAAAGGGTGAAGCTCAGAAGATAGATTCAAGACTGATGGAAAATGGATGGAAGTTCCGCACTTCCGGGAGTATGGGGAGAATAATTAGAGTCACCATCCTAGCAGCCAGAGATAGGGATGTTTAGTGTTAATTAAAGGTTAACTTTTAATCTGAAATTCTGTCCCTCACGTGCCCTGACAGGAGAATAGAGGGGAGCTGGAAAGTCAAAAGCCTGACAAGAGAACAACAATAACAACACAGTTTGACCCCAAAATGATTAATTGGAAAAAAAAAACCCTCAAACTTTTGATTTTTGTCTTTTCATGGTTTATGATGTTACATGGTTGGCAATAGTTGCTACAGAGATTTGTAAAAAGCCAGAATAAGGTTACAGACTATCTTTGGGAAGATGTTGGAGTGAAGTGTCAGTCACTGTCCCTTCAGAGAGATGACCGTTTTAAATTTTCTGGTCTTTAGGATCAATTTACTTGATGGTTTCAGACTCAGTCCGGGGGAAGTGTCACTGAAAAGAATGAATAAGAGGATGCTTTCTCCCGATGTCATCCATATGAAGGCTGCTGTAGATTCTGGACTATTGAGAACTCAGAAATGGCAACTGTTTTGAAAAGGAACTGTTCTTTTTTTGGAATTCTCTGTGTCAAATGATTGTATCCTTCAACAATTATGAAAAGTAATAAGAAAAATCAAACATGGCTTATATCAGTTTTAATTACATGAGAAATTTGAAAAGTCTTTTTTTCTGTTAGGCTACTTTTTGCTACATTCCCCTTTCAAAAGGGGAATGCAAATTAGTGAAATCAGAAATGCTTCCAGAAGAGCCTTTTCTGGAAGCAAAAACAGCCGTGTAGATGGGGTTCTTTTGAAAACAAATCCTGTTTTCAAGAGAACTTCCAGAAACAGAAACGGAAGAAGGGCTCTTTCGAAAACAGAGTTTGTCTTCAAAGGAATTCCAGCTACATGGCTGTTTTTGTTCTTGGAAAAAGTTCTTTCAAAAGTGAGATCATGTGAAAATGTACAAATGAGGAACGAGATAGGTAAATCCATGTCTTATCTGCATTTGTGATCTTGCTCATTTGCAATTCCCTCAACAGGGGAAATGTAATATAGATGCAGGTTACTGGAGATGAGTCTGAGACTGGAAGCTTAATTTCTCAAAAGACCCGTTTTTAACTATTTTTTCATTCATAAGTAATTAAAATACTTACTTTTGAATGTCAAAAATCATTTTGTACGTGAACTGCTATAATTTTAAAGATAATATGCTGTTTTTCTATCAAAAACAAAATTGTATGCCTCCTTTATGTGCTAGAATCAATTTAGTCTCAGGTGTTGATGCTGATGCCATCATTAATTCTGTCATTTTTTTTTTGTCAGCCATTTTTTTATATGGCTATTTATTTTTGGTGGTTTAGCATTCTATCATAGTAGAGATTGTAAATATTTTATAAACCACAGCAGGGACCTCTTTGTTCGTGTTTGTAAAATGCCAAGCATGATTAGGCCTTGATGTTGAATGAGGCTTTTACGTGGACCTATAATACAAACCATTAACAAAAGTAATATTATATTAGAATTATAGATTATTTAAATATTTATGTATACATTTTTATAAGAGATTATTTTAAAAAGAAAAAGCCTCCATAAACTGTAGTAATAATAATACAGGTTGTACCTCCACAAACAGGCATTTTCTCATCCAGCAGCATCCCTTGTCCAGCAGGGATGAACACTAAGCTGTTTCTATCCTTGGTGGGAATAAGCAGGAGCACATGATTCCTATGGTTTGTGGTTACTGCAGAATAAAACTTGGGTCTTTAATCTGTGTAAGATACAGTGACTGGTTCAAAGATGACCTTAACATTTTGAAAGTTTTGCCAGTTGCAGCCAGATTTCTATATTATGAAATGCAGTTCCACAATTTAATACAGTATATTTTGTCCTATTTTAGGCTGGTACAGAGGAGTTTCCATTAAGAAGCCCAATGTAAAGGTAAGACTATTTTTAAAATATATTTAAGAATGAGGGCTCTGTTTCATCCCTAATCCCTATTCAGCCTCATTCTTAAGATTCCACTTCCCTTTATCATTATTTTGACATACATAATTGTACTGAATTATTTTCTGAATTGAAAAACTCTGCTTCCTAGACCTCTGAGTGGTTCGGAGAACCTTTCCAGCTGTATATAATTAGGCTGACTTTTTTACAAAAAAGCTCAAATGCCCAAAAAGCCTGTACAGTTCTTAAATCAGGATTTTTAAATACAAATTTGAATAAGCTAACCAGGGAGGAATATTTTTAATATTTTATATTTGAAAGTTTTTATAGGCTAATTAAGGAGATTTTGAACTAGGCATTCTCTATACTGGCTGTGAATTTTATGGGCATTTTTGTAGGCTTAAATATACAAAGACACAACCTGTTTCCAACATTCAGCTGGCTTTAGTTTAAATACTTATATTTTCAATGTTTTTTTAAAACTATGTTAATAAACACTAGTGTCTTTTTTTGTATTTTCAAAAATATAACCTTCATGTTTATTCAATTGTATTGTTCTTCTAATACAACTTTTGTCAGTTGTTGAGCCTTTCATTCATTTCTGCATTTGTTGTTGCATTGTATACTGCATTAATCTGAGTTCACAGTTCTGACACAAGAGCCATTCTGATTTACCAGTTTCCTAGGTAACCAGTACAGTGCCTCAGATTGCATAAAGTGGGAGTGTATCAGATGAAATAAATCCAAGCAGCATTTCCACCTTTCCATTATTTGTGTGGTTAAAATGTGTGTGTTTACTGTTGACTATTCTGGTGAAGGCAGCAACGAAGGGTCCTCTGGCACCTTATAGACTAACAGAAAAGTTTTGAGCATGAGCTTTCGTGAGCACAGACTCACTTCATCAGATACTGGTCTTGGAAATTAGGAATCTGACAGCAGAAATGGAGCACCTTAAAGACTAACAAAATCTCTAATCTGTTTTTAAATTCTTTTTGCTGCTTTCCTTTGTAGGAAGGATTTTCTACAATAAAAGAAAAGAAAAGGAAAAATCTCTTTCCTCTGAAATACAAACCTGAAGCAGATTCTTCCATAGGCTTTGCCAACAAGAGTGACTTCACCAGGATAGTATCGGAGGGGTAGCTGTGTTAGTCTGGATCTGTAACAGCAACGACGGGTCCTGTGGCACCTTACAGACTAACAGAAAAGTTTTGAGCATGAGCTTTCATGAGCACAGACTCACTTCATCAGATGCTGGTCTTGGAAATCAGAAATCTGACCTTTTCTGGTCTAGAAAATCCTTCCTTTCAGTTACCATGTTAGTTATAAGATCACACACACATTCTCTTGCACTTCCAGCAACATTATATATGACATTATGCGCCAGCAATGCCCTGCTACTATGTACATTGGACAAACTGCCAAAGAATAAATGGACACAGAACAGACATCAAGAAACTCAATACATGTAAGCCAGTCAGTGAACGCTCAGTGGGGTGGACCATTTTGTTAAAGATCTGAGAATTTATGTCCTAGAGCAAAAAGAATTGAAAAACAGATTAGAGAGAGAAATTTGTGAGTTGGAATTCATATTCAGATTTGACACCAACACGTGGTATGAACAGATACATCGATTACCTCATGCATTACAAGGACTGCTTCCCTTCATTGATGCTCGTAATTATGTCAGGCAGGACAGTTAACATTCTTCCATCTCTCATCCCCCTCCTTCAGTCCTATTTGATTTGTCAGTTTTTATTGCAATTTTCTTTTTCTGGTCCCTCTGTACTTGTAAATGTCAGCCTGTATTGGAAATGAAATTGATCTGATGAAGTGGGTTTGTCCCACGAAAGCTCGTCACCAAATAAATCATTTTGTTAGTCTTTAAGGTGCTCCATTTCTGCTGTCAGATTCCTAACGTCTGCTTTGTGTCCAGTCATTCCTTGGCAAAGCAATTGTTCAGTCTGTCCAATATACGTAGCAGAGGGGCATTGCTAGCACATATAACATTGGTTGAGGTACAGGTGTATGAACCCCAATCCTGCAACTGAAGTGGTTAGGTCCAGTAATGGTGTCTTCAGAATAAATATGTGGACAAATTTGGCAACCGGGTTTGCTGCAAGGAAAAGTTCCAGGATTAGTATTACTGTGGTGTGATCTATCGTTGAGTAGTGGCTGAGCAGCAGAGGGTAACTGTGGAAGTCAGGATGTCGTGGAGCAGGAGTGGAGATGGGGGAGAGAGAGGAACAGAAAAAAAGAGAAGAGAGTTTGGAAGTGAGAAGATGAGGTGACTCAGACAGTGTATATAGCCTGGGCAGATGAAGTAAACTTAATGGAAAACGTCTGCTTAGTGAGCAGCTATTTCATAGTGTTTTCTCTGTGCTGTTTATGTGGACCCATTATTTATTGCACACTGTTAAAATCTTGCTATGAAGACAGATTTGTTAATTTCCACGTGGGCTTTTCTTTGGCATTCATGATGACAATATCTGAGTGTTTAATCAATATGCATACATATATTTTTACAACTCCCTTGTGAGATGAGGGAGTATTATTATTCCCATTTTGCAGATGAGGTATTCGGGCACAGAGAGTAAGGCTGAAAGTATTCACTAATTTTGGGTGCCCAGTCTGAGGCACCTAGGGCCTGATTTTTCAGAGTACTGAGCATTTTATAACGCTTCATTGCTCAGAGGTCAGCTTCTAATTGATTTCATTTGCAGTTGTTAGTGCCCAATATTTCTGCAGGTCTGACTCCAGGGTCTCAAGTGAGGCCTTCAGAAAATGTGGAATCCTGTGGAAAGGTTGATGTGAGTGACTTACTTTGCATCACATAGGAAGCAGGAAGAGAATCCCCATACATGGGTCATCAACAGGGTTGGGACTGTTGAATACATCACACCGTCTGCCACTTTAGCTGAAGCAGTAATTGTTAGTAGCCATAAGTTCTTCTTCGAGTGTCCCCGTGGGTGCTCCACGTTAGGTGTCGGGCTCGCCCTGGCGCCGCAGGTCGGATCTTCCAAGCAGTTTCTGCCGGACTGCGCATGCGCCGGTGCGTGCCGCTCCCTTGCACGCTCCCGGCCACGTGCGCGATCCGGTCCCCGCCAGTTCCTCTTTAACCGCCATCGGCTGCAGACGGAATCCGCTCAGGCTACGGCCAGAGTTAGCGTATTTAACGTTTTTAATTGTTTTAAAGTTCTTCAGTCTTAGATTAAGTTAGTCGGCTGTTGTTTTCAAAAAAAAAAACAAAAACAAAACAAAAACCGAAAGGAAAGGAATTCAAAGCTTCCAATCCTAGTAACAAGCGGAGCACTGGAGGCCAGGAGCCTAGGGCCATTAGCCCTCCTGCCGTGGCAGGCTTTATCTGAGATGGGAACAAGCAGAGAGAAGGTGCTAAGTACCCTATTAACAACTCAAAGACTCACCACAATGTCCTCTTCAGGATTCAAGAAGTGTGAGTCGTGCCGCGAGATGATGCCAGCATCTGATGGGCACAGTCAGTGCATAAGGTGCTTGGGGGAATCCCATGTCACTCAGAAATGTTCCTTCTGCGCCAAGTTAACAGCCAGAGCAAGGAAGGACAGGGAAATGTGGCTGAAAATGCTGCTGTTCGACAAGGCCCTCCAGCCAGACGTGCTGGAGTGGCCACAGCAGGAAGGACCCTCCGGGGCCCATAAAAGGAAAGCCGCGTCCCTAACCCCATCAGCGCAAAAACGGAGGAAAATCTCCCCAACCCGATCCCTGCCGGCAGCACCAGCGAGCGGGACGGGTGGAGCGCACAGCCCCCAGCTGCAGCTACAGCTGATCGGCGGCCGCGCGGAGACGCACGTGGCGGAGGTTCAGCCTCCGATGATCAAACAGCCACCCCGCACCGAGGGCAGGGCGGTGGCCAAGCAAGCACCCGAACTGGCGGCACCGCAAACAGCGGCACCAACCCCCCGGGGAACCGGCGGCGCAGAGCGCACAGGCACGCAGCCTGCAGGCACTGGGGGAGACCGTCCCCGCGGCACCGCTGAGGAGCATGCCGAGCGCGGTGCAGACTACGGGGCCGAGATCCCTGACGCGTCAGGGGGCGGAGCCACCCCCGCAGGGGAGGGGAAAGGCAGCACAGAAAACACGGCACCTCAGTCCCTCTGCGTACAGGGCTGCAGAGCTGCTTTCTCTGAGCCCTCCGCTCGTGCTGCAGACTCCAGCGAGAAGGCAGGGGTCACCCCTAACCTATCCGGAGCCCCCATCTCCATTTCTACAGCCAGCCTCCCCATGGCTTGGACCACCTTCGCCCCTCTTGGGCTTCGAGCCACTTGAGTACTATCACAAATTGGTCTCTCCAGCGTTCCAGGTCTCCAGAAGATCTCGCTCTCCCAGACGTAGAGGGTGTGCACCAAGGGAGTGGTCCAGGTCACCATCCCAGGAGCAGTGCCCGTGTTGCCATGGTTGCCCCTATCATGCGGGGCATAGACACCATAGGCATACTACCAAGGACAGATCCCCACAGACGGTTCCGTATCCCCAAGGGCAATCGCGAACGGGGACAGAGACTCATATATCTCAGGGGGAGTTGGTTCTGGAACCCCGGGATTTTCCCTCGTAAGCTTCTAGCAAGCGGATGTACCACTGTCAACAGGACTCGGAGGGGTCCAGAGAGGCGTACCCTAGCGGTTCCTCGTTGTCCTCCCCGGATGAAGCTATGACCCCGGGGGAAGTCCATCCTGCGGACGATCTCAAACAGTTCCAAGAGCTGTTTAAAAGGGTGGCTTTCATGCAAGGCATCCAGACAGCAGAGGTGCAAGAGAAGCACCATAAGCTCCTTAAAAACCTGAGACCTCCGGCCTCCTCTAAAATAGCCACACCGCTTGACGAAGCAATCTTGGAGTCCGCCACCACAATATGGCAGACCCCTGCGACTATTCCGCCTGTCCACAAGAGAGTGGACAAGAAATACTTCGTGCCGGCGAAGGGCATGGAGTTCCTATTCAGCCACCCGCAACCAAATTCTCTGGTGGTAGAATCGTCTCAACAGAGATCAAAAACGTCTCAGTTCAAAACAGGGGGAACGGACAAAGGTGCCAAGAAACTAGAGTTGTTTGGCAGAAAGGTCTACTTCTCCTCTACCCTACTGTTGAGAATGGCGAATTACGCAGTGCATCTAGCGAACCATAATTTCGACAACTACTCCAGGCTGAGTTCCCTCATGGACTCGCTTCCAGAGGACAAGAAGCCGGTGCTCAAGGCTATCGTGCAAGAAGGCTACGCGGCCTTGAGGACGGGAGTTCAGATCGCCCTAGTCGTAGCGGATACGGCAGCATGCTCAACAGCTACGGCAGTGGTCATGAGCAGGGAGTCCTGGCTCCAGACATCGGGTATCCTGAGGGATATGCAGGTGAAGATCGTTGATCTTCCCTTTGACACGCAGAAGCTGTTGGCAGTATCAACCACAGCGTCCCCAGTACCACAGGGGCTACAAGCAAGGGCGACATCAACAGCACCAACAGTACAGAACTCCCAGGCAACGTTCTCAACAGAGCCGTGCATCCTCGGGGCAGGGCCAAAGGCCACAAGTTTGACACACAGATCGAGGGCTGCACTATTGCTACCATCGCGCAATGTCATCCGAAGCTACTGTTCCACCATCGCCTCCGACCATTCTACGACCAGTGGCAAAAGATCACCACAGACAAATGCGTACTGGAGGTCATGGCCACGGGTTATGCGATTCCCTTCCAGTCGCTCCCACCGCCACGACCTCCACCCAGACCCCACCTAAAGGACGCCTCCCACGAAGTGAGACTCAAGCAGGAGGTAGGCCATGTTATGCTTATAGGGGCAGTGGAAAGAGTGCTGGAGCAACTCCGAGGGAAAGGGTTCTACTCAAGATACTTCCTCACAGAGAAAAAGACAGGAGGCTGGAGGCCCATCCTAGATCTTTGAGGCCTCAGCCGGTACTTGCGCAAGCAAGACTTTCGGATGATCACAGTCGCCTCTATACTTACGGCACTGGACGATGGAGATTGGTTCGCAGCCCTCGACTTACAAGATGCGTATTTCCACATAACTATTCACCCGGCTCACAGGCGTTTTCTCCGGGTTATGGTTGACAAAGAACATTTTCAGTACAAGGTTCTGCCGTTCGGCCTCTCCTCGGCCCCCAGAGTCTTCACCACGACCTTGGCAGTGGTGTCAGCCTACCTGCACAGACAGGGGTTTTTTATATTCCCATATCTGGGAAAAAAAAAAAAAAGACTGCCTACTGAAAGGGGCCTCGAAGGAGGAGGTACTTCGCATGATATGCGTCACAGCAGACGCGTTCTCTTCGCTGGGCCTGGTCATCAATCTGGCAAAATCAAAGATAGACCCCGCACAGGACATAGAGTTCATAGGGGCACGTATAAATTCCATCACAGCAAGGGTTTATCTACCAGATGCCCGCTTTCGCACCTTTGGTTCCCTCGTGCAAGTCATCACCTTCAGCCCTACGGTGCTGGTTCTGACGTGCTTACAGCTGCTGGGCCACATGGCAACAGCAACGTTTGTGATACAGAATGCCCGGTTGCATAGGCGCAGCATGCAGCACTGGCTGGCGAGCATCTACAAACCGGCAGCACACACCGTCCACAGGGTGGTGTCGCCCATGACAGAGGTGCGCAGATCCCTGCAATGGTGGGTAAACCCCAAGAACATGCTAACAGGGGTGCCCTTTCACCAACCACAAATGTCTGTTTTTCTCACTACCGACGCCTCCTACATAGGGTGGGGAGTACACGTGGGCGAAAAGGTGACGCAAAGACTGTGGTCCTCCAAGGAACAGTCACTGCACATAAATATACTGGAGCTCAGAGCAGTGTTCGACGCCTGCAAACACTTTCGAGACCATATACAAGGCAAGTAGTTGGGATCAGTACAGACAATACCTCCGCCATGTTTTATATAAATCGACAGGGAGGAGCTCGGTCCTGTGCCTTATGTGCGGAATCAGTCCGATTGTGGAACTGGTGCATCGCCAACAATATAACCTTGAAAGCCTCGTATTTACCAGGCGCTCACAATGTGAAGGCAGACCAGCTGAGCAGGCACTTCACACTCACACACGAGTGGCAGATCCGTTCCAATCTGCTACGACCGATTTTTCACGCATGGGGTTTTCCCCAGGTAGACCTGTTTGCCACTCAGCACAACAAGAGGTGCCCACAATACGGCTCCAGGGCAGGACTGGGACGGGGGTCCCTGGGGGACGCATTCGCGATCTCGTGGAGGGGCCCCCTGCTCTACGCCTTTACTCCCACAGTGCTTATCCACAAAGTCTTGCAGAAAGCCAGGAGAGAGAAAGCCCGAATGATCCTAGTAGTCCCAACATGGGATCGACAGCCATGGTTCCCCTTACTCCTGCGCATGTCGGACCGTCCACCGATGCCCCTCCCGGTGGCGCTGGATCTGCTCATGCAGCCCAGGGGTCCATAGTGCATCCACACCCCCGAGGCCTGCGACTGCAAGCATGTTTAATCCGTGGCTCAGCTCCCTAGAGAGCACGCGTATGGAGGGAGTGCAACAAGTCCTAGAAAGTAGCAGGAGGACTTCCACCAGGAAGCCCTATAAGCAAAAATGGACTCGATTCACTGCATGGTGTTCTACCAAGCAATTAGCCCCCCTTGCTGCGCATATACCTGTAATACTAGAGTATTTACTGGACCTCAAGAGAGGCGGACTCTCCCTATCCTCGTTGAAGGGTCCACCTTGCCGCTATATCGGCTTTCAGACATGAAGAGGAAGGGCACACGGTGTTTGCCCATCCCATGGTTACCAGGTTCCTCAAAGGGCTGGTAAGCCTATACCCCCCTTGGAAACCGCTTCCACCTTCGTGGAGCTTGGACCTGGTGCTTAATGCGCTAACGGGACCACCGTTTGAACCCTTAGCCACGGTTTCCTTCCGTCTCCTTACGATAAAGACGACCTTCCTTCTTGCAATCATGTCAGCTCGCAGGGTGAGCGAGCTTGCGGCAGTCATGGCAACGCCACCCTGCACAGTAATTTCCAAGGAGGCGGTAACCTTACGGCTGCATCCAGCCTTTGTTCCCAAAGTTTCTTCAGAGTTTCGTATTAACGAACCTATAGTTTTACCCTCGTTATCCAAAGCCTCATAACTCCAACAAAGAGGCGTGCCTACACCTCCTGGATGTGAGGAGGGCACTGGCTTTCTGTATAGACAGGACTAAGTCCTTCCGGAAAACGGATAGACTCCTAGGCTACGTCTACAGGTGAAGCCTACATTGAAGTAGCCTATTTCGATGAATAACGTCTACACGTCCTCCAGGGCTGGCAACGTTGACGTTCAACATCGACGTTGTGCAGCACCACATTGTAATAGGCGCTGCGAGGGAACGTCTACACGCCAAAGTAGCAAACATCGAAATAAGGGTGCCAGGAACAGCTGCAGACAGGGTCACAGGGCGGACTCAACAGCAAGCTGCTCCCTTAAAGGGCCCCTCCCAGACACAGTTGCACTAAACAACACAAGATCCACAATGCCGACAACTGGTTGCAGACCCTGTGCATGCAGCATGGATCCCCAGCTGCCGCAGCAGCAGCCAGAAGCCCTGGGCTAAGGGCTGCTGCACACGATGACCATAGAGCCCCGCAGGGGCTGGAGAGAGAGTGTCTCTCAACCCCTCAGCTGATGGCCGCCATGGTGGACCCCGCTATTTCGATGTTGCGGGACGCACAACAACTACACGGTCCCTACTTTGCCGTTCAACTTCGAAGTAGGGCACTATTCCCATCCCCTCATGGGGTTAGCGGCTTCGACGTCTTGCTGCCTAACGTCGATGTTAACATCGAAATAGTGCCCAACACGTGTAGCCATGACGGGCGCTATTTCGAAGTTAGTGCCACTACTTCGAAGTAGCATGCACGTGTAGACACGGCTCTAGTCTCTCTCGCTCCCAAATCAAAAGGAGAAGGTCTCTCTTCGCAGAGAATCTCGAAGCACATCGTATCCTGCATAAAAATGTGCTACGAACTTAGAAAGACTCCTTTACTGGCCCCGCCTAGGGCTCACTCCACTAGGGCGGTGGCGGCATCAACAGCCTTTTTCAAGGGCATTGCGCTAAAAGACATCTGCAGAGTGGCGACCTGGTCATCCTATGACACCTTCGCCAAGCATTATGCCCTACACAGGGTATTCCAAGAGGATACCCGTCTCTCGACAGCGGTCCTCTCGGGGACAAGCGGCACATGATCCAATTACCCACCTCCTATTTTGGGTTACTGCTGGGTAGTCACTTAACGTGGAGCACCCACGGGGACACTCGAAGAAGAAAGAAAAGTTACTCACCGTAGTAACGGTGGTTCTTCGAGATGTGTCTCCGTGGGTGCTCCACCACCCGGCCATCCTCCCCGCTTCGGATCCCTGTTTAGTGTTTTGCTGGAGCATCCGAGGCGGTTGGTCAAGGAACTGGCGGGGACCGGATCGCGCACGTGGCCAGGAGCGCGCAAGGGAGTGGTACGCACCGGTGCATGCGCGGTCCGGCAGAAACTGCTTGGAAGATCCGACCTGCGGCGCCGGGGCGAGTCCGACACCTAACGTGGAGCACCCACGGGGACACATCTTGAAGAACCACCGTTACTACAGTGAGGAACTTCTCTTTCTTCTTTGAGGAGTGTCCCTGTGTGTGTGCACCCCGGGCTTCTAATTGGAGATTTATGCTAGCAGAGGCCTTGGTAGGCTTCACCTGTCGTTCAGAGCCTCTAATTTGCACGTGCAGCCTACTGCCCCCTCAGTTCCTTCTCAGCCACCTTTGGCTTTGATCGGAATTCAGAGCCTTCTTGCAGATCTCTGTTTAATGTTTTTCAGTTGTGGCTTTATTTCTTCCACATATCAAGCGGTCACAAATTCCACATCTGTTGCCACTTCCCCCAACCAAGGATCTTCTGGAGGGAGCTACAGGTTTCTGTGATACAGATCAGCTGTCTCAGTGTCATCCATAAGTGCTTTTTGCCCTGCAATGTCAGGAGCTTGTTTCCAGACCCTCCCTGTTTTTAGCAGCTCTTTTGCTGTTCTGTAGGCAGTTTGCCCTGGGCTTCGCTTTACTCCAGGATCTACTATGGATGTAATTCACTCCCTGTACCTCTCCCCAGGTACTTCTGCAAGAATCTTACTGGCCTCTGCAACTCTCCCCAGTTCAAACAAAAAAGCAGTAAAGTAGCACTTTAAAGACTAACAAAATAATTTATTAGGTGAGCTTTCGTGGGACAGAGCCACTTTTTCAGATCATAGCCATACCAGAACAGACTCAATATTTAAGGCATAGAGAACCAAAAATAGTAATCAAGGTTGACAAATCAGAAAAAAATTATCATGGTGAGCAAATCAGAGGAGCTGGGGGGGGCCGGGGGTCGAGAATTAGATGAAGCCAAGTATGCAAAAGAGCTCCTATAGTGTCCCAGAAAATTTGCATCCTGATTCAAACCACGTGTTAATGTGTCGAATTTGAATATGAAAGAGAGTTCAGCAGTCTCTCTTTCCAAAGCAGAGTGAAAATTTTTCTTCTCTGCCCCTCTGCTCTCTGATTTGCTCACCTTAATAGTTTTTTTCTGATTTGTCAACCTTGATTACTATTTTTGGTTCTTTATGCCTTAAATATTGCATCTGTTCTGTTATGGCTATGGTCTGAAGCAGTGGGTCTGTCTCACGAAAGCTCACCTAATAAATTATTTTTTTAGTCTTTCAAGTGCTACTTTACTGTTTTTTTGTTTTGATAGTATATAGACTAGCATGGCTTTCTCTCTGTTACTAATCTCTCCAGTTGGTCTGCTTGCTGGTTGGAAAATTGTCATATCTACCTGCTTTGTCTCAGCTGGGAGGTAGAAAATAAATCACAGGTTTGTCTAGATTCCAGATCCCCTTAGAGGACAGTTACCCTGTGAGACAGACTGTTTCAAGAACACAGTTTATTTTCCTTTTTCATAGTGATAGCTAATAGATTCACAAATATCATTTCCTTTCTGACTAGGTGTTAACAACTAATAATAATAAAAAAGCTGTAAAATGGTTAACGAAAGTCTCTTCAAAGCTTACTAGAACATTTTAGAATTCTACAGTGAAGATTCTAGATGCACCTCTTTAGTGATTGTGGATAATTAGATCCCCACAGAAACTGAGCTAATTTTATAAATACCACATATGCTCGTTCATAAGCTGAATTCTGTTGGTTAAGAAAAGTAAATCGAAGAGTCAGAGCCTGCCAGGGAATACTGCTGGCCTGCCCAACAGTTGTGTGTGCATGGGGCTTCTGCAGGCATGGAGCTTTTTAGCTCCCAGAGGCTGTGTTTTGCTGGTCACAGCCAACAGGTGTGGCGGGAAGTGGCAGCCAATACATTCCTCAGCTTGTACAGCTTTCTGTAGCTCCCATTGGCTGTGACTGGCAAAGCACAGCTACTGGAAGCTAAAGATCTCTGTGCATGCCAATGCTCCAGGCAAACCCACTATTCAGGAGCACCAGCAGCTTTTCTGGACGGGCTGGAAGCCAACGTTTACCAACCCTGCTGTATTTTAAAATTTGGAATTAAAAGAAGACAGAAAAGTTTTACGAAGTGTCTTTTAATGAAATCTAACAAGAAATCTAAGTGTATTTTAATAACTGAACAAATAGGTACTCACATACTTTCAAAATTAATCAGTTTTAAAATCCATTTCTTGATATTAAACTTTTATATTATTTTAATATAGCTATTTAAAAAGTCTTAGAATCTTTCAAGACTGAATCAGTCTCCAATTTGCCAAACGGATCATTAAACTTGGCTTCAGTCATAGCTGCTCCTGCATTTGTCATCGTATTTGTCAGCAATGTCATCTTCAAACTCAGATTCCTTATCAGCCTGCATATTTTCATTGACAAATATCATCTTCTGACTCATCAAGCACATTGCTGATACAGTGTTTCTGAAATGATTTTTCTCTCATTTCCAAGGGAATGGACTCCGACACATTCTTTACCCACTTGGCAAGCAGATTCACTTTGGGCTTCATAAGATTTCTACCTTTTGTCATCTTCACCATGCCTGAGCACATCCAGTCAGACCACATTTTGCATAACCTGTCTTGAAAGGGTTTGTTCGGGCAGACATCAAGTGGCTGTACAACAGAAGTTAAGCCTCCACATATTACAGCCAATTTTCATTTTTTTGGCCACATTTCACCTCATTTGTCTTGTGTGCCCTGAGCATGTTCAAAAGTAGCCTATCAGGTTTCTCGAGAAGTGCACCTGGTCTTTTATTCCACAGTTTTTTTTTTCCAGCCATTCAGTAGTCTCATTTTCATCTTCCATCCTTTTTTGTGTGCACGTGGAATGACACCTGGAGGAAACTTCTTGTTTTTAGGCAAGGTTTTTCTTTTAAGAATAGCAACAGGAGGGAGCTTTGATCCACTGGTGAAACAAGATAAAACCACCACAAAATAGAATTTTTTCATGGACAGTGGTTTTAATAAGAACTGTTTTTTCCCCACAAATGTCAGTTACCATTCTGTTGCTGGGCAGATCAAGAGGTCATTGGTATTGCATGTATATTTTTCAAGTTGTGATGACTCAGATACATACTCCTTTAGCTGTTTTATGGCAAACCATTGGAAAGCTTCAGCTTTTTCTTCCAGATCTCTTGGCAGCTTTTGTGCTATCTTTGCTGGCTGATGAAGACAGAGACTGTGGTGTTTCAGGAAGCAAGTACACCAGCTTGCTGATACAACAGATATTGATGGCTTTGCTATCTTGTATTTGTTGTCTTTCGACATTTGCAAAACACACAGAAAAATTCCAGTTTTAGTGAGGAGATATCCATTTTGTCGACATTCAACAGCTCAGTCATTGAGATCTCTAGACCAGGAAATGAAGCACACTGCTGTTTCTTAGTGTTTTATTTTTTCACCATTCTCTTGCCTGCTTCTCGCTGATACAGAATTCATGAGCAGCAGCACAATTATTTCTTGCTTCTGCATATTCAACAACTTTAAGTTTGAACTCTGTGCCATGAACAGACCATTTTCTTTTGATTTCACCATTGTTCATTTTAAATAAGAGAATAAAATCTTACAAAATAATTCAGCTATAGATATTATAGAACTTACGAATGTCACCTGATTTATCACTGTCAAGTAATTATTGTTCTTTGTTCATTTTAAAGCAGCCCTGTAGATTGACACGTCTGTGGAGATAACAGAGTATTTAAATTTTATTACAGATTCCATTGATTCTGCTCATTATATTTTCAGATTGGCTCAAGACTTTGGAGGTCCAGTGGTTGACATACATGAAGAACTCAAATTACACAGGCAGGCTGAAACCAGTGCCATAGCACTAATGTTCATTGTGTTTTTCTAATTGGCTTGTCTGGTCTAGCATATTGTGAAATGGGTTTGTCAAATTTCATGCAGATCTGCAGCACTGTTCTTTTCTCATTCATTTCAAACCAATCTTCTCTACTAAACAAAGCCTTTGCAATGTTAAATGGCTGCAGTATTGCTGTCAATTAATTACTTTACAATCACTATAAGTACCATATATGCTATAAAAATACTGGTAATTATAATCTAGTCTTGTAGAGGAATGATACTAGAAAAAGCAAACAGCTACCACTGGGAAAATTTAACTTTCAGAAAGCACCTGTTCGTTTGTGGGCAAGAATTTAACTTTAGGGAAGCACGTGTAAACAAATCTCTTAAAAATGTGGACATAAATTACATTATCAGGATCTATACGTTTTATTTATATTAATACACTATGCTTCTTTTATCTCCATTGTAAAATGGCAAATATACAATTTAATTAAAATAAAACGTTAGCACTGTTTAAAAAGAAGTTACAACAGGGTTCAAGAAACTTTGGCTCCCAGTTCCTGCCTGTCTGTTAAAGATCATGCATGTGTGACCTAATTTTCAATCAAACAATAATTTCAGGTGTTGTTACAGTCATGTTGTTATCAGTACAGTTTTAAATAGTAGTGTATCCTCAGCCAGTCATAGATGAGTTGGTGTTTGTTAAGACTTGAGGTAATTGGGAGTTACATAATGGAGAGTTATGTGGGAAGGCGTAATTTCTTCATAAACGTTCAGTAAGAAATGTTTGTTCTAGAAGATTAAATAAAGGAACAATAAATTTCTTAAGTTGAAAATATGACTTAATATATTTATATGAAAAGAAATGGGAGTAGTGTCTGTAAATATCACTTTCCATATATCTTACATCCATTCTTTGAAAAGTGAGAATCTAGAATCTCTTTGATCCCTGATGAGGCATTGATAGCACTGGCCCTCTGCTATTTTTATCAACATTTTTTTGAAACAAGATCTTTTTGAAATTAAAATAATTACAGATTTTTAGTGCCCTTTTAAAGAAGTCACTCATATATTAAAAACAGGATATCAGAATAGACTATTGTTTTACCTCTTAAACTGGTAGCTGCTTTCTAGCAGAATTTTACATTTTATGGATGATAGCACATGGGGGAAAGAAGTTGTGAGAGAGGTGCCCTCTGGAGCCATTGATGTCTGAATTATGTTGCAGCATGCAGGTTCTACCAACCTTTTATCTGGAGAATGAACGTACTACTTCTGTGATGCATTTAGCCTCTTTTTATTGGGGCCCTGAGGTTCATGAGTAGTCTTATTGGGAGAGCAATATGTGTGCACTTACTTTTAAAGAAGAGGACAGAAAAAGAACACATTATGTCTTGTACTCTACAGAATGCTGTTTCAACTACTAAAGTCATTGGCTGAAAATCATGGAGAATTTACACCATGCTGCATATTTTCCTACACATTCTGCACTCCCCTCTGTTTCTTGAGCATGCTATGCCTGTGATACCAGATGCTGACTTCTATCTAGAAGGTCTTCATTTTCTCTGATGTAGTACAGGGAGATATTTGGGTGTTTTGGCCTTTAACCTTCTCTTCAGATATGGGAGAGAAAAATCCCCTAGCCTACAGGATATGTTTGAACAATGTAGTTCAATACAAATCTGTTGCTCACTGTTGTACGTGGCTTTCATCCTTGAGATTCAGTTATCAGGAAAATCTGTTCCCCTCTGTCTTAGTGGTTCTGTGGTAAATTTTGTGGAAAGCTGATGCTATTCAGAGTCACTCTAAAAGTTGATTTACAATCCCAAACCTTGTTAGACATTATGGAAAGGAATACAATCTATATGGCAGGTTGAAAGAGTCTGAAATACAAAGTGAGAAAATCTCACTCTTCAACAGCTTAGGTACTGTTGTGAAGTCAGTAGGTGCTCTCTACTGCCTCTGAACTAACTGCAAGATTTTAAGCCAGACTTGTCTGGAGTTACAGTTTTGATTGGTGCTACAGTCTTTCAGTTTGAGAGAAAATGGGTATGTATAGGTTTGGTCAAAATGAGACCACAGTTGTCATAGCATTAATTTCCAAATTAAATGAAAAATGGTCATTATTTTTTTAAGCAGCAAAGTCCAGTCTTCAGGAGCCTGACAGTTTCAGAGAAGTGAAGTCTCATCTCCAGTGTTAAGATCTGTTATGCAGCCAGCTGATGATCATTACATAAATTCATCACAAGTTTGCATATTTGTTGCCCAGTGACCATTTTACTCATTGCATTTTTTGCAGACATCTTTTCCTTGTGCTAGTGCTTAGGGTCAAGATGGACAATATGTAATGGACCTCCTGCTGGGTGTTTGCATGTGAGAGATGATCATGCTTCCCATTCTGGAAGCACACTGTTGTGCATATCCCTTTGTAATATGTTTCTGAATGTTATTACTGTAAGAATAAGAGTCTTCTTTATCTATGCTTTCAGGTGAGGATAGATATATTTTCTTAATCTTTGGTGACCTGTTCATTGAAAAATTAAGAGCCACTAGCCAAAAGACTTGTGACAGAGTCTGCAATAGGTTTTTGGTATTCATGATTTCCGGGATTCATCCACACACCAGTACTGGGATTCTCTAAAATGCTAATTACTCCCAGAACATGGGGATACTTTTTTAAGACATGGAGACCTTCAGGAGAGATTATATAAGGAGGCACGGGCCCCCACATATTTTCATTTCTTTCTACTTCCTCAGAGGCTAATGTGAACTTCAAAAAAAGTCAGCCAGGAAGTGGAAGAAATCTTCTTCAGTTGTCAGTCTACACAAATTCCAGTCAGAAGTGTGTATCTTTTTGTGTTTGTGTATTGCTTGTATAGATTTCTGTTCATGGAAGATGTGTAAAAAATGATGAGTCTTTAAGGAGGTATGAATGAGAGGAATATTTAATTGAACAGTTATTGTAGAATTGGAGCATTCTAGAATTTGGACCTTTTTGCACCAGTCATCTGTTTATCTTTGCACTGCTTAGCACTGGTTAATATCTGATGCATTGACTCCTTTTAAGTTTCTGCCAACTCTCTACAGTAATTGCTGCCTTGCCTGCTATTGTGTTACCTAAAATTTATTACCCAATTAATTGCAACACTGTCAACAAGACACTCTTACTTGTTGAGATGACTCCTCCAGCTGAAGCTTGATTCTGAGAGGGTTATAGGTTGACATAGAAGGGTACTTGCCCTATAATTCTAGATGTTTTCTTTGTTGTTAATAAGGAAGTCAAGGGTGAATTTTCAAAGGGTTGAATTTCAACCACCCATTTTATGGGTGAATTTTGTACCCATGCAAATGAGTTGCTATCACAAATGTGGTATTTATGGATCTTTTGATGTCTTCCCACAAAAAAGGAGGCTACTACTTAACATATGGCTGTCTCACTAAAATTTCTTATACAGTGCTATCAGTTTTAACTAGCCTTAATTGATTTTAAAAAATGGGGAAAGAGTGAACATTGTGTTCTTTCCCAAGCATGCTACTCAAAATCAGAGCTGTGGAATGAATAACGTCATGGCCATAATCTTCCCAGGCCTTCCATCAGAGCATAGTCTATTCTTTGAAAGATACTTTTCCTTCCAGTTTAACACAATTTCTATATATAAATCTTGCCTTTTCCCTCAACCTGGGGTCTTCTGCAGGGCCATGAGTTTTTTTTTTCCTTTCCATAGGTAACCCTGTGGTTAGGGCCTGTCAGATTATGTGAAGTTTTTGTATCGTTATTTTATTTTATAAAACTTTGCAACCCTGGCAATGATAGCTTCTCAGGGATGGAGTGAGACAGAAAACAGTTTCATTCTGAGGATTAAGTCCATAATTTGAGACTTAGAACAATAGATACTAAGATTATTCCTTAAAACTATTTTTCTCTACCACATAGATATGCTTCAGATTAATTTAACAACAAAAATTGAAAGTCCTGTAAAGACAACAAGGAAATATATTATTGGATCCCAGTATTCTATTTCAAATGAGAAAATTAATTATTTTTTAAAAGGTGCTTTTTACAGTTACAGAGCTTTCAGGTGTTTTGATCCGTTTCCTGTTATATTTTTATTGGATACATACATAAAACTTGCATATTGTAAAGTTCTGTTTCAAGAAAGAAAGGTTATATAACTTACATAATTGTCAAATGAACAATCTATTGAGGCGTTTGCAAACCGCTGAAGCCATCTGATGTGACTGTTATTTAAATATTGATGTTGACATTGATATTGTTTTGTGCTGTAGATGAAATTGTAAAGTTGGCCAATGTTTAATTTTGTTAGAATGAAAACTGTTTAAAGTTATAATTGCATTTTCCTGACAAGTAGAATTATTGTTCTCTCTTGCAGGGGATCTTTCCTGCTAATTATATTCACTTGAAAAAGGCTATCGTCAGTAACAGAGGGTGAGTATTTTTCTTAATTATTAATGAGTTGCCTCATTTCTGTAAATGGAGAGAAACTATGAAATGACCTGGTTGGAATTTTGAAGGGATATTGTCAAAATGCATTTATTTATTTATTTTTTCTGTATGATACGCTTTGAACCTTGGAAATAAAATTCATTCTCTGTGGTTTCTGTCCTCCATTTATGAAGTGCCACAGCTATATTTTTAATATTGGAAAAACAAAAATGACTGTTTACTCCTTTGTTTACTGGAAGAATAACATAATGGATGAATGTCATCAATAATATGTACAATTCTATGAAGCCATTCACACTCCCTGCTCACCTTTCTGTAGCATACATGATCACGCTGTTTTATTGATTATAGTATACTAAGGGAGCACAGATATACAGCCAGTACCCCTGGCCTTTGCTATGATCAGACCTTCCATGATGCCTAATAATTCTTAGGCTCCTAAGTGCTTGTTACTTTTGAAAATTTTACTAGGAGTGTAATTTTCAAAGGGATCAAGGAGCCTAAACCTGTGTTTTTTCAAAAGGATATAGGCACGCAATTTTGAAAATGTTATTGTGTGTATAAAAGTGTGTGCTGATGAAGAGGTTGAGGTATTGTCACCTAAGAGCAGAGTGTGATATTAATATACAGTAACTCAGGGCACATCTTTACAGCTGATCATTTTTAAATGTTATACACTCAAAATTTGGAAATAGAAGGACTTGCAATTTTGTGACCCACTTTCCTGCAATATTTTGTTGACATTTCATATTTCAAGAGACGGTAATGGACTTAGAAGAGGGACTTGATACTTCAGGATAAGCATCAGGTTTTTGAGCTATTACAGGCTGAAAAAGTAATCTGTGCAAGTGTTGAGGTGGAATGCTAAATTACAAAGAAAACAATGATTTCATTGACGCACACATCAGCAAAATCGGTATTTGCGAACCGCTGAAAGCAAAATCTCCTTACTTCCTTGAGATGTTAGCAACTAAGACTGAGCTACAGAGGCTTTGAAGGAGATCACTGCTATGAAGAACTCTTCTGACATAGTGAGGCACTGTAGGGGTGCAGGGTAAAACAATCAGGGGATACAGAAACACTGTACAAAACAATCAGTAATAGGAGCAACAGAAAGCATGAACTAATCTAAATGGCTGCAGTTGCATGAGGGGGCTTCTTAGGTGTGTTCAGAAAGGAATAATGTTCTAGAAAGCTCTGAGGTTTTGGCAGGTGATCGCCAAAGGCCAAATGTCTTATTTCCTGGTACTTTAAAGGGAGATCCAGCCTTTCTTATACTAGGGAATTTAAATCCAAGAGTAGGAAACTAGTTGTTATTCCCTGACAAAAACACTTTAAAAAGTGAATGCTGATAGTACACATTGGGTAATGTGAGGGAAAAAATCCAATAGTCATAGAACCAGATGGATCTAGGGAGGTCATCATGTCTTGTCCCCTGCACTCTTGGCAGGACGATGCATCATCTTGACTAGGCGTAGGGATCCAGCCTCGTGGTGGCAAAATATGCAGTTTATAATTTTTGTTCCTGGATGAGATTGGTTAAAATAAATGATCAAACAAAGGAAAATACTGTTTAATAGCCCGAAACAGTAAGAGCCTATGAATAGAATTAAATCACTGATATATGTATAAGTTAGGAATGCTGTATGGCACCATAGTGTGTGCTAGTTTTGTAATCCCTGGGTATTTAGAGAAACATACAGTGACTCAATTTTGTAACTGTTTTTAACTTTATCGTTAGTTTGTATTGAGGCACAGTTACAGAACTCTTGGAGAGGTGGTATAAAATTAAATGTTGCAAAAGTGGGAATTCCAAACGAAAGTTTGTTTTGAAAGCTTCATTTTACATGTAAAAACTCAAAACTTTTTATTTAGATAAATTTTCCTAGAACAATAGTCATGGAACACTAGAACTGGAAGGGACCTCGAGAGGTCATTGAGTTCAGTCCCCTGCCCTCATGTCAGGACCAAGCACTGTCTAGACCATCCGCAATAGATGTCTGTCTAACCTGCTCTTAAATATCTCCATTGATGGAGATTCTACGATCTCCCCAGGCAATTTATTCCAGTGTTTAACCACCCTGACAGTTAGGAAGTTTTTCCTAATGTCCAACTTTAACTTTCCTTGCTGCAGTTTCAGCCCATTGCTCCTTGTCCTATCCTCGGAGGCCAAGGAGAACAGTTTTTTTCCCTCCTCCTTGTAATCCTCTTTTAGGTACTTGAAAACCACCATCATGCCCCCTCTTAAGTCTTCTCTTTTCTAAACTAAACAAGCCCAGTTCTTTCAGTCTTCCCTAATAGGTAATGTTCTCTAGACTTTTAATCATTCTTGTTGCTCTTCTCTGGACTTTCTCCAGTTTTTCCACATCTTTCTTGAAATGTGACGCCCAGAACTGGACACAATACTCCAATGGAGTATACGCCAATATTCAATTTTTGTTACTTACTTCCTGACTTTCACTCCTGAACATGTTCTCTCTCTGGAGGATGCTATGGGGAAATTATCCAGTGTTTCGAGATCACATATCATTTGCTATTTAGATATCAGATGTTTATTTTTGGTGTTTTAGGCATTCTCCATTTATCAAAATAATCAGGAGGGTGGTTTTTGGTTTTACTTTGCAATTATAGCGTTGGGAGCCACAAAGAAGTCTTTAAAGAGCCGCAGGTTGTTGACCCCGACTTAAAGGAGAAGTCAAGGACTTGATTACTCAGATTATATAAAAAGTAGGTTTTTACAGTATATCACATTATATTATTACCATAAAGTGTGATCAGAGGGTGTGAAGGAATCCTGCCTCTCCTTCTATGGGCGTCGAAGACTCTGAATACAGTTGAACAAGTGTGATTTCTTTGCTTAGGTGGTGGACAGAAAATCCACACAGAGGCTTTTCAATGCATTTCATTATATGAGGTGCAGAGCTAGTGGATCTGTAGAGTAGTGGCTCTATTGCCCAGTGTTGAACAGAGGGGAGAAAATCAGCATAGTCTGGAGCAATGTTTCTTAAATTTTTGAGACCATGGAACACCAAACAATAACATTTTTATGCAGAACACCTATGAAAATTTTCTTCAACGAATTGTTGTCAGACCAAAAAAAAAAAACAAACAGCAACATATACAACAAAAACAAAATGAAGTGTTTTAATCAGGTCTCATAGCAATGAAGAAGTAACATTGTACCTGGTTTTAATAACAGAAAATATATACTATCAATGTATGATATCAAAAAAGTACATTTGTTGGCACACATGCGAGTTGTTCACAGAACACCAGTGTTCAGCAGAACAGAGTTTAACTAACATGGATCTATACAATGCATATTTAAGAAACACTGGTCTAGAGGAGACACCTTATTCCTGCAGAATGTCCCTGGGCAAAACCTGGATACTTTGACTGTCGGATGGGTGAATGATGGGGCATACAGGATCTTGGCATATCATAATCAGGGAGACTCCAATATTGAATTTTACTAGAACCATAATTCAGTTGTGCCCTCATATAATTAGGAAATATTCTCTCTCCTTGAAGGCATCTAAGGGAAATAATGGAATTACAGTTGAGCTGCTTCCTGAAGATAATGTTTAATGATTTTCAGCGTAACCAAGGGCTGTTGCTATAATAGTGTATATAAAAATTCTTAGAAATGTCTAACATTTAATAGACTAAATGTGTACAAATTAAAAATGTAAATAACTTTTTACTTTAATTGGCTGTAATATAAATACTAATATCTTTGTGCCACAAAGTAAATTTGATCTAAATAGGAATTAGAGTGAACTTCCCTATGTGTTTCAGAGCTCAGTTTGTAGGTCCTGTAAAAGGAAGCTGATTGACTAGTTTTGAGGGAATATGTTGTAGTAATTGTCCTTCTCTCTATATATAGTTCACATGAATTACAGGTTTAGAATTTGCTGACTTTTAATGCTCTCATTGTGTGGTTTTGTATGTTTTCATGAGAACCTTTGTAAATAATATTTTTTTCTGTTTTACAGACAGTATGAAACAGTAGTTCCGCTTGAAGATTCTGTTGTGACTGAAGTCACAGCAACACTTCAGGAATGGGCTGTCCTCTGGAAGCAGCTGTATGTGGTAGGTAAAGTGAGAACGCTGTTCTGTATTCCATGTGTAGAAACAAATGTTACACACCATTAACTCCATCTCAGAAGTTATTGCATGTGTGTCATCTTGGGAACCTGTAGAATAATATTAGCAAACTTTTGGAGTGACTTTTGGAGGTAGTGAGCAACGGTGGCTTCCTCTAACTACATCTGAAATTGTGGCTGTTCTCAGCTTTTCTGAAAATCAATCCTTGGATGTCTGAAATTTCCATTGTCAAAAACTGATGGTGATTTTTATTGATTAATCAGTCACTGCTTAAAAATGTTCGTATGGGTATCTGTATGTGAATAGCTATGTTTAACACATGATCTTCAAGGACTGTTTTTAAGAACTTTTCCATAAATGACTCTGAAGGATTACTCAACAGTTTATAAATGTAAAAACTGCCTGTAGCATAGCATCAGTTATTTCCGAACTTATCTAATGGGTGCACAAAATGAGAGAGAGCCCAAACAAAGTGAATTCTGAGTTAGACCATTGTCTCTCTTCAGAAATTAAAAAAAAAAAAAAACATTAAGAAGAGGCTTGCTGAGTTGATTTTCTTTTAAAATCAACTTATTTGAAATCAACTTACTCAAAAGCTTTATTTTTTTCTCTTGCTTTGGTATAGTTTTTTGGCTACACAAAATTTTGAGAAATGGTTGGCAGAATACAAGGTCAGAAGGAAGAGAAAGCAAGGAAAGGCAGCTCGTGCATTTGATGTTTTTTCATTTTATTTTATTACCTATTTATCTATGATTACTGTATCTGCAGTATGAGGGCCAGAGGCCCCAGGTGAGTCTTGTACAAAACTCCCATTGACTTAAAAGGAGTTGGTCATGTGTTGCTGGTGTGGCATTGCTCATTTATGACTAAGCATTCGTATTCTTTTTGCCATTTAGATTACATAGCATAAAGCTTGAAGAAATAGAATAGGTGGAACAGTTCTAACTGAGACTAACCACCTGCTGCGCAAGGATCTACAATGACAGAGCTGTACTCAGGCATAATGCATCTCTGGATCCTAAAAGTGTTAACAAAAAAGGAAAGAAACAGTAGTACTGAATAAACATAACCAAAGAACAAATTACCCAAAGTATTAAAGCACACTACAGAGTAAAGAGAGAATCAATATCAGATGGCTGTCTTCTTCAGTCATAGCCCAGAAACAATACATAATTTTATGTTGAGAGGTCTGCAGTCAGTCACATTAGCTTCTAACACCTGGCTTCTCTTTCCTCAGCTATTGGTGTGAGGGTGATTGGTTCAGAGGATCACATTTCCTTTTGGTAAATGGCCTCTCAGCTAGTCTGCCCTGTGTACGATAAACTAAGACATTATGATGTCATAATTAATCTGTCAGTATGATGTTAGTTTTTTCATGTAGCTTTGGAAGTCATCTGCTACCTTAAGGGTGGAAACAAAACAATTAGTGTGTAGTTCTCAGACAAGTCTAACTGGCATCTGGTAGCTGTAGAAAGTGAGGCAATGCCTAGCTATCTTAGGCTGCATCTATGCTACGAGATAAATTCAGATTTGTTTAAATCAATTTTGTAGTTTTAGAATTTATAAGCTTGATTTTGACCATACTCACTTCACACCATGCTCCCCATGAAGTCGAGCCATTGCGTCCACACACATTGGCTAACATTGACTGTTGCAGGAGTGCATTGTAGGAAGCTATCCCACAGTTCCCTCATCCCCATAGCATTCTGGGTATGCTCGCTGGTCTTGATGTCATCGTCCCCCATTGCATCTTCCCCCTGATTACTGAAAATATGTTGATCCCTGGAAATAATGCGGAAGACGCTCAAAACTAGAAGAATTTTTGGTTTCTCCACACATTACATTGCCAGTATGGGTGCAGTGACTGTATTCTCAACTGGCCATCCATCCCACCTCCCATCATTGCAGAAATGTGATCCCTGAAAATAATGCAGGAGCCCAGAATGTTTCTTGTTACATTGAGAGGAATGTAGGAAGAGAGAATTGTTGGTTTCTCCCTACACTATTGCCAAAATGGGTGCAGAGACTGTATTCTCAACTGGCCACCCATCCCACTTCCCATCATTACAGAAAAAGAGGAATGTTGGCTTTCCCCTGGTGGCAGCAGCAAGCCCAGGTATGGGCCAAGGGGTGTATCTGTGTTGCTGGATGATCATTTAAAGTATTCTCCCCTGTTGGCAGCCAGCCCCTTAGCTGCCAGGGGAGACTTTTCCCTGGCGGCAGCAGCAAGCCCAGGTATGGGCCAAGGGGGAGTGGGTCAGTGGATGGCCAATTGAGCTGTTCGTTCCCCATGGAGGCAGCAAAGTCCCCATTATCGTAACTGCAGGGGAAGACTTCCCCATGGCGGCAGCAAAGCCTTCTCTTTCCCACGCGACTGGCAGCTTTGCCCGCACTGAATGGCAGACACATCCTTGTACTGGGGTGGGTTGGGGGCTACCCACATGATGTGCCTGAACGTGGGAAAAGACCCAGACTGTGTGGTGCCTGTGGGGGAGGTGAGGGGGTTTGCACACAAATGTAAACTGCTGAGGAGAAGTTTCTTGGTGTGTTATGCAAGCATGACCCCCAGCACAGCCTTGTTGACACATGGTACAGTGGGGCAGGGCTGGTGCCAGGCAGCACAGAAAAAAATATCAAGTGTACAGACACAGTTGCAAACTCCCTGCAGGGGTTATTTGAATTTGTAGGTGCACGTACCCCACTAACAGCATAGAAAGAAAGAAACCATTTCTCAGGCTGTCGTAAACTAACGTGAGCCCACAGCTAAAAGCTTGCTGCTCCCACTTGGAAATTCAGGCTCTTCCTGTAACTGGAGAGCAGCAGGCAGAGCATAGCAATGAGAGGGTCATTGTGGGTTACGTATGGAACATCTCTGGAGGCTAATGAATTTGATTATAAGACGTGGCGCTTCCACACTTGCATTTAATTGAACTTCTGAATTTGAGCTTGTAATCTTGAGATAAGTGCACCCAAAACTGAGCTAATGGTCTTTACAGCGAAGACAGTCATGTGGTGAAATCAAGCTAATTGAATTAAATTAGAATTTAATCTCTTAGTGTAGACACAGCCTGACAGGTGATTCTTAAAAGGGAAATAATCAGATTTTCCAGCTTAACGTTGCTGTATCTCTTCAAATGTGTAAGAAGCACCAATTTTGGTTTGAAAGGCTAAGCACATGTTAATTTAAGGAGTCCTAGAACAATTAGGATGCATTGTAAGATTTGGATCTGCCTTCTGGATTTGAGAGTTAAGCCGTGTCTACACGTGCACGCTACTTTGAAGTAGCAGCACTAACTTCGAAATAGCGCCCGTCACAGCTACACGTGTTGGGCGCTATTTCAATGTTCACATCGACGTTAGGTGGCGAGACATCAAAGCTGCTAACCCCATGAGGGGATGGGAATAGCGCCCTACTTCAACGTCGAAGTAGGGACCGTGTAGTTGTTGCGCGTCCCGCAACATCGAAATTGCGGGGTCCTCCATGGCGGCCATCAGCTGAGGGGCTGAGAGACGCTCTCTCCAGCCCCTGAGCTCAATGGTGGCCGTGTGGAGCGGCCCCTTAAAGGTCCCCGCCCCCTCCCTTCCTGTGCAGGAAGCTGAGAGAACGTGCAGGCGGCAGCCCAGACACGCGGCCAGCCTGCACGTTCCTCAGCCAGCACAGACAGCCACCCCAGCTGCGATGGCCACCCGGCAGCGCCCCCAGGGGACCCCCCTCAAGGGGAGCCAGGGCAGCCAGGGCTCGCAGGCTGACAGCCAGGGCGGCAAGCGGCAGCGGGGCCCCTGCTGGACGGAGGCCGAGCTTCGGGACCTGCTGGGGCTCTGGAGCGAGGAGGAGGTGCTCCAGGTAATGGGGAGCAAGAGGCGGAACGCGGATGCTTTCGCTCGGCTGGCCGAGGGCCTGGCCACCCGGGGTCACCCTGCCCGCACTCTGGACCATGTCCGGAGTAAAATCAAGGAGCTGAGGCAGGGTTACGCCCGGGCCCGGGATGCAGCCGGCCGATCTGGGGCCACCCCCGTCACTTGCCCCTTTTACAGGGAGCTCAGGGACATCCTGGGCCCCCGGCACACCTCCTCCCCTCCGGCCACTCTTGATACCTCGGCTGAGGAGCCCCAGCAGGCCCCGGAGCCGGAGTCTGCCCCGGAGGTAAGCCCCGCACCCCGGGGGCCCCCCCTGGAGCCCACCCCCGGGGCACCGGAGGAGGAGGAGGGGGAGGGGGACTCCTCCTCCACCGACACCGGCCTGCACATCCTTCTGCCATCGAGGAGCAGCAGCCAGGCGTCCGCCCCCCGGGTGTCCTCCGACCGTGGGAGTGGACCTACAGGTATGTACCCCCCCGGTGTACACCCCCGGGGTTGAGGGGCGGGGGTAATAGATATGTGCCCAGGGCTCTCCACATGCCCAGATGGCCATCGCCCCAAGGACAGCAGTGCCATGTCCCTCACAGGAGTGCATCAGCCCCTGCCACCCCCCCCGCAGCACGACAGTGCCATGCCCCATCCCCGGGGCTGGGGGGAGCGGAACCTCTAGGGTCCCCCGGGAGGAGGGGGTGGGACACCCCGCAGCAGCAGCAGCAGCCACAGCAGCATGTGATGGAGTGGTGGGAGTGCAAATGCGAGTCTCAGGCTAGATGTGAGCAACCAGCTGAATAGCTCCCAGTGGCTAAGGATGATCCTGGGGCTACAACTGGCAGGTTACACCTCTGCCCTGAACAAAGAGGAGGGAGGAGCTGAGTTGGCTTTGAATCGGGGGCCGCAGTTAGAGGCTAGGGGAAGGGAGAGGTGGAAGGCAGCCAGCCTGAGGAGGGGGAAAGCTATACCCCAGAGGGGCACCCTTTGGGGTCTTCTCCCCAGGACAGGTTGGAAGGACTGTCTCTGACTGCTGTACTGTCACTTCTGGGAGAAACTGGGCATCTGTTGCCTAAGAAACCTCTCCTGTCAGACCCTGCTGAGTGAAGTGAGAGTCACTCCCTCCGGGGGATGGGGTGCAGTGCAGGGGGACCCTTGAACCCCATCACAGCAGCATCTCCCGGGGACAGGGATGGGGAACCTGCAGCACAGGGGTGGGAGGACAAGGGCCATGGCTCGGGGCCCACACTAATGCCTGTCTCCACTCTTCTTCCCCCCCTCCTGTGTTCCACAGCTGCACCATCGGCGGAGGACCGACCGGCCCCACGGCGGGCAAGACGGCGGACCCAGCACCACCACCCGACAGCGACGGACCCCCAGCTGCCGGCCTTCCACCGCCGGCAGGTGGAGGTTGCGGAGCAGCGGCTGCAGGTGGAGCAACGCCACCTCCATCTCCAGGAGTGGGCACTGGCCTGGTGCGAAGAGGCATGGGGGGCCTACATGGAGACCGTTAACTGCATAGCGGACTACCTGGCCCCCCATGCCGCGCCAGCCGCCGCTGCGCCCGCCCTGACTGCTCCACCCACCACGCCACCCGCTGCTCCTGTCGTCGCCGCGCTGTCCACCGTCGCCCCGCCACCCGCCACTGAGGGTTGTTCAGCCGAGGGAGACCTGGGGCCAGCTGACACTCGCCAGCTGTATCTGCCGGTCTGTCTGGCCCCCAGCCAGCCCCAGACAGGGCTGCGGCCGAGGCGGGGCTCCCGGCTGCCCACCCCCAGTGCTGGACTATAGGGGAGTGGGGCCCAGGACGTGGCCCCTCCCCTTGTATATATTCCCCCCACTGTTTTGTTCTTTGCGTTGTATATAGTTTGTATTTATTTATTTGTGACCCCCGTTTGCCCAGTCTGATCCTTCCCCCCCCCATGTAAATAGTTCTCCCTTTCCTTGTTATCCCTGTTTTTTTTGTTAATATATACATACACTTTTCATATTTAAGTTAGTTAGAAGTTCCTGTATATAGTTAGTATTAGTTAGAACAGAGTTCAAAGTAAACAAGTTTAATTTCACAAACAAGTGTCTGCTTTTATTTGTCCAGGGAAACTGTGTGTGTGGGGGGGTGCTGTTGGGTGCTCCGTGGTGTGGGCGTAGGGGCAGGGAGTGTTGTGGAGGATGGGGGGGGCAGTGGGGGGCCTGCCAGCTTTCACCCCGCGGCCTCATAGAAGTGGGCACGCAGTGCCTCCCGGACCCGGGTCCCTTCGGGGTCCACCGGGCGACTGGGGGCAGCGGGTGGCTGCACATCGGCCCTGCCGGCCTCCACAGCCCAGCCCTGAAAGAAAGCCTCCCCCTTGCTGTCCACCAGATTGTGTAGGGCACTGCACGCACCCACAATCTGGGGGATGTTGGTGGGGCCCGCATTCAGGCGGGTGAGGAGACATCTCCAGCGCCCTTTGAGGCGGCCAAATGAGCGCTCCACCACCTGGCGCACGTAGTTCAGGCGCTGGTTGAAGCGCTCCTGGCTGGCAGAGAGATGGCCCGTGTACGGGTGCATGAGCCAGGGCCGGAGGGGGTATGCCGCATCTGCGATGATGCAGAGGGGCATGGTGGTGTCCCTCACAGGGATCTCCCGCTGGGGGATGTAGGTCCCTGCCTCCAGCTGGCGGCACAGGCCCGAGTTCCGGAAAACCTGGGTGTCGTGGGTGCTGCCACGCCAGCCCACATAAATGTCCTGGAAACGGCCCCGGCTGTCCACCAAGGCCTGGAGGACCACTGAGTGGTAGCCCTTCCAGTTTATGTAGTGTCCTCCACTGTGCACCAGGGCGCGGATGGGGATGTGAGTCCCACTCAGAGCCCCGAAGCAACTGGGGAAGCCCAGGGTGGCAAAGGCCGCGATGGTGGCATCTGGGTCCCCCAACCTCATGAGCCTGTGGAGGAGCATGGCGTTGATGGTGCGCACGACCTGCAGGGGAAGCACATGGGAGAGCACCAATGAGGGGTGAGCAGGGTGTTCGTGGCCCTGCCCTGCCCAGGCCCCCCTGCCCTCCCCTGCCCTGCCCAGGCCCACCTGCCCTGCCAGGGCTGCCTCCCCCCCCTCCCCCCGTGGGTCCTCTTACCTCCATGAGGACAGCCCCGATGGTGGCTTTGCTGACGCCAAACTGCTGTCCCACGGATCGGTAGCTGTCTGGAGTGGCTAGCTTCCAGACAGCAATGCCGACCCATTTCTCCACTGGGAGGGCATGCCGCATGGCAGTGTCCTGGTGCCTGAGTGCGGGGGTGAGCCACTGGCATAGCTCCATAAATGTCTTCCGGCTCACCCTAAAGTTCCTGAGCCAGCGGTCGTTGTCCCACTCCCCAAGCACCAGCTGCTCCCACCTGTTGGTGCTGGTGGGGTAGCTCCACAGCCGGTGGCATGTGAGGCCGGGGGGGGTGGGGTGGGTCGGAGTACTGCAGGGTTGGGGGTTGAGTCCTCCTCCCCTGCGGGGCCACTCCTCCTGTGTGGCAAGAAGGTGTTCAGCTGCCTCCCGCATGGCATGGAGCAGGGCGAGTCCTGCTCCTGCAGGGGCGGCTGGGTGGACCTCTGGCTGCTGCTGCTGGGGGTCCATGCCTGCGTCGCCCGAGTTCTGCGTGCCTATGGCTCTGCAGACCGCGTGCTGTGCAGGCTGTGTGTGTCTGGGAGGGGCCCTTTAAAGGAGCAACTAGCTGTTGACCCGGAAGCGCTAGCCTGCCCTGTGACCCTGTCTGCAGCTGTGCCTGGCACCCCTATTTTGATGTGTGCTACTTTGGCGTGTAGACGTTTCCTCGCAGCGCCTATTTCGATGTGGTGCTGCACAGCGTCGATGTTGAACATCGACGTTGCCAGCCCTGGAGGACGTGTAGATGTTATTCATCGAAATAGCCTATTTCGATGTCGCCACATCGAAATAGGCTACTTCGATGTAGGCTTCACGTGTAGACGTAGCTTTAGAGAGTAGTAATAAAGGTGTGACTTCCCATCCATGGAAAATTATCTGAGGCAAATTTACTCACCTTCAAATGTGTTGATTGTTTTATGTAAAATTTCAGGAAAAATATTATTTTGGTGAAAAAGCAAAAATACAGAAGTGCTCTTACGCTTTGAGTTAATTGTGTCATCAGCGAAGAAAACTCATCTTCATAAAAGAGCTGATATTTAATTTTCTTTGGGGAAAAAGCTGTTTTCTTGAATCAGTTATTAAACTCCATCAAAATATATGATGTTAGGGAAATTTTCTGTCTGTTTTCAAAAATATTAATTATGTTGTTCTTTACCTGTAATCCTTTCTCCAAACACGATATTGCCCCTTTTAGAGTGAAACAATGCTCTAATGAAGAGATTGTTACTTCATTAGGGGATGCTACCTTTGATAGAACCCTATCAATCCCCTCTTCTGTCTGCAGCTGTGCCTTTCCTTTGTTGGAATTATGGGACCACCATTGGCCCAGACCACATCTTCTCTTCCTCCAGAGAATTAGAACCACCAAAGAGGCTGTAGTGAGGTAGACCAGCCTTCCATGTATCTGGAGGGGGAGGAGCCCCTTACTAAGCCCTCATGAATGGAGCCAGGTCATATTCGCCCCTCCTGTCAGGAGTCAGCAGGTGGGACTGGAAGTATAAAAGGCAAGTCTGAAAGCTCAGTTGGCCTGAAACCACCAGAGTAGCCAGATGTTTCCTGCTTGCTCCCAAGGTAGGAGAGTACTACCTGGTTCTGGGGAGCTGAGGTCTGGTCAAAGCTGCCAAAATTATATTGCAACTAGAACTGTGGAGAAGTTGCAAGGACTACCACAGGTCTTCTGCTCAAATGATCTGGGCAGCTCTCTATAGGACCAGGTACAACATGAAGGGAAAGTAGAAAGTGAGCCAGGAACAGTTGACCCTAGTCAGGTTGCAGTACCACCTTGCCGTGCATCATTCACTGCTGAGGGACATGGCATAGTCTCATCCTGACCCTATGCAAAAGGAAGGATATGAACCAGTTCTGCCAGTACAAAAAAGATTTTCATCTCCCAAAGAAACAGTCACCCCAGCATCTCTGTCCCCTTCAGATGACCATAAACAGTCTCAGGAGTTCTTGTGAAGGATGGCAGATGATAACGAGAGCCTGCAATCTGGAAACTTCTCTCAGTTGTCCAAAAAAGCCTCATCTACCTCATCATCCTGATTTGGCAGCCTGTAGCAGACACCAACCACCACATCTCCAGTGTTGCCTACACCACTAAGCTTGACCCATAGATTCTCAACAGGCTTTTCTCCCTCTATGTACTGGAGTTCCAAGCAATCATAGTGCTCTCTTACATACAGTGCAACTCCTCCTCCTTTTCTCCCTTGCCTGTTCTTCCCAAACAGTTTATACTCTTTCATGACAGCGCTCCAGTCATGTGAGTCATCCCACCAAGTCTCTGTTATCCCAATCAAGTCATAGTTCTTGGACTGGGCCAGGGCTTCTAATTCTTCCTGCTTGTTACCCAGGCATTGGTGTACAAACACCTTAGATAACCACTCAATCTCCATGCCCTTTCTACTCAAACCAGGGGTCCACTTTTGTTGCACATTCCTCTTTGCATTTCTTCCCGACCTCCAAGTTCCTTTCTCCCCTCAGGGTTTTGGTCACTGTCCCCCAGCGAACCCAGTTTAAAGCCCTCCTCACTAAGTTTGCAAGCGTACTTGCGAAAATGCTCCTTCCTCTCTTGGTTAGGTGGACCCCATTTACTTCCTCAGTTCGATGATCCCTACCTAGCCCTTTCCCATCGACAGGAAGGATGAATGAGAACACCACTTGCACTCCAAATTCTTTGGCCCTTCTTCCGAGTGCCACATAATCCGCAGTAACCTGCTCAAGGTCATTCTTGGCTGTATCGTTAGTTCCCATACGCAGAAGTAGGAACGGTTAGTATTCTGAAGGCTTGAGCAGTTTTGTAAGGCTCTCAGTCACATCCTGAATTCGAGCTCCCAGTAAACAGCACACCTCACGAGATTCCAGGTCTGGTCGGTAGATGGATGGTTCAGTCCCTCTTAGGAGGGAGTCCCCAACCACCACTACCCGTCTTTTTTCTTATGGGGCTGGTGGTCATTGAACCCCAACCCCTAGGACTACACATCCCATGTTTTGCAGTAGAAGCAGTTCCCTTCTGATTTTTTTCCCTGTGAGGCTCCTTCCAAAGCATTCACCACCACAGAACCTGTGGACAGAGCCTGAAAGCGATTACTTATCTTTATATCAATGGGTGTGTATTGGCCTTCTTTTTCTTCTAGAGGTTACACGCTGCCAGTTCTTTACTTTGTCCCTTATCACCCTCTCCGGTTCTTCTGCCTTCCGTGCTTGGAAGAATAAACGCTCCCTTCTGTCAAGGAAATCTTCATCCTCTCTGATTGAGCATAGGGTTGACACCTGAGCTTCCAGTCCTCTATTTTTTTTCTTCTGAAGTGGAGACCAGTGTGGACTTAGTGCAGATGAAATCCCTTCTTTCCTCAGGGAGGAGGACAAACATGGCACATCCCGAGCAAGTAACAACAGCAGACCTGTCACTATCCATGCTTAAGAGTCCTGTATTTGCTTCTCCTTTACCCGGTGAACTCCCTCTCTAAACTTACTGATTCTTCTCTAGTCATTGTAGTCAAGAGTTAAAAATTTTGTTCCACCCAAGGGTAATGGTTTTTCTGCCTGTTTTCCCTTAATATTTAGAACCTTGAGAAGAATAAAATAACAGAAGACATGAGTAATTTTACATCTTCTTCATTGCCCTAGAAATCCTGGTTTTTTTTGTCCATGTTGTCAGCTTCATACATGGAAGGGTATAATAAGAATCTAAATCTAAACTCAGAAAAACTGTGACTGCCTACACAAGTGCTGAACAACAACTAAAGCAGGAGAGGGAAATTTTGGTCCTGTAACCTGTTTTTGTGAGGAGCTGCAATAATCCAGGCTGATTCTCCTCCTCTGCTTAATCAGATAACTTCACCAATTCATAGGGTAAGAAAAAAAGTATTATTATATATCAAAAACTGGCTAAGAGATAGGAAACAATGAGTGGGAATAAATGGACAAATTTCACATGGAAAATGGTTAATAGCAGGATGCTTTTTAAGGTTGCTTATTGGGACTAGTATTTAATAGAAGTATTAATGATTTATAAAGTACAGCAACTAGTGAGGTAGCAAAATAGAAAGATGGCAAAATGTTACTTTTAGTCCAGTGAAATCCAGCTAAGAAAGTCAGGAAATTGAGAAAGACTTAAGTGAATAGGTAGTATAAAGATAGACGGAATTCATTTTTAGTAAATTCCAAGTAATTAATTTTGATTGAAAAATGTAAGCACATATACAATTTACACAGTTTCCGATTAAATCTCTTGACTCAGAAAATGGCCTTAGCATCACTGAGGACAGCTCAATGGAGACCTGATCAGCGTGAAACTCTGTTTAAAAGAAAAAGAGGTTAAGATGTCTGTGGAATTGAATGGAAAAATAATATAGGAAATGGAATGATACCATGATAGAAACTGATGGTACTCCCTCATCTGAAATATGGTGTGAAATCCTGGCCAAGCCATCTCAAAATTAATATTTCAAAATTGGAGGCATTTGGAGAAAGACAATAAAATGATTAGGGATATGGAAGATACAGAAGATCTGGGGAAAAGTGGAATTGTTTGCTTTAGAAAGAAGGCAAATAAGAGATGACGGAGAGTCACAGACTTTACATCCAGAAGGCACCATCGTCTTTGTCTAATTTGATTACCTGTACATCATAGGCTACAGATTCTCAACGCCTTTCCCCCCCCACTCATATACTAGATCCATAACTTCTGCTGAATTATTGGAGTCTTAAAATCTTAATTTCAAGACTTTTAAGTTACAAAGAATCTACCACTTACTCTAGTTCAAACCACCAAGTTGACCTATGCCTTGTGATTTGGAAGAAAACAACTCCCCATCCCTCCAGGACCTCTGCCAATTTGACATGGGGAAATCCCTCCCCAGCCCCAAACTTGATATTAATTTAGGCCCTGAACATGTGGATAAAACCCTCTAGATACCTGGGAAATCATTCTCTTTACTAACTCAGAGTCCTTCCCATCTGGTGTCCCATGTTTGGCCATAGGAGAAATTTGATTACTACAGTCATGACTATAGAATCACAAAATACTACAGCTAAAAGGACTTCAAGAGGTTATCAGGTCCAGTCCCCTGCCCTCACAGCAGGCTCAAGCACCATCTGTATCGTCCCTATTAGATATTTAGCCAACCTGTTCTTAAATATCTCCAATGATGGAGATTCTACAACCACTCTAGGCATTTTCTTCTAGTACTTAATCACCCTGACAGGAAATTTTTCCTCATGTCCAAACTAAACCTCCCTTGTTGCAATTTAAGCCCATTGCTTCTTGTCCTATTTTCAGAGGCTAAGGAGAATAATTTTTCTTCTTCTTCCTTGTAACACCCATAAGCTCATGGTAGGCAATCTCATACAATTCACTTTATAAATTTATCAAGCTTGATCTTAAAACAAGATAGGCTTTCTTTGTTCTCAGTACTCTCCTTGGAAGGCTGCTACAGAAATTCACTCTTCTAGGCTACGTCTACACGTGCAGCCAACATCGAAATAGTCTATTTCGATGAATAACGTCTACACGTCCTCCAGGGCCAGCAACGTCGATGTTCAACTTCGACGTTGCTCAGCCCAACATCGAAATAGGCGCAGCGAGGGAACGTCTACACGTCAAAGTAGCACACATCGAAATAGGGATGCCAGGAACAGCTGCAGACAGGGTCACAGGGCGGACTCAACAGCCAGCCGCTCCCTTAAAGGGCCCCTCCCAGACACAGTTGCACTAAACAACACAAGATACACAGAGCTGACAACTGGTTGCAGACCCTGTGCCTGAAGCATAGATCCCCAGCTGCCGCAGAAGCAGCCAGAAGCCCTGGGCTAAGGGCTGCTGCCCACGGTGACCATAGAGCCCCGCAGGGGCTGGAGAGAGAGCATCTCTCAACCCCCCAGCTGATGGCCACCATGGAGGACCCAGCAATTTCGATATTGCGGGACGCGGATCGTCTACACGGTCCCTACTTCGACGTTGAACGTCGAAGTAGGGCGCTATTCCTATCTCCTCATGAGGTTAGCGACTTCGACGTCTCGCCGCCTAACGTCGAAGTTAACTTCGAAATAGCGCCCGACGCATGTAGACGCGACGGGCGCTATTTCGAAGTTGGTGCCGCTACTTTGAAGTAGCATGCACGTGTAGACACAGCTCTAATGATCAGTCATTTTCATCTAATTTTAAGCCTAAACTTATTTTCCATATCCATCCTTAAAGGTTTTCAGTGCCCAAATTGACAAACCCCAGGCTGGGATGATTTAGTTGGTTGGACTACATGAGGTCCTGCGGTCTCTTCCAACTCTGATGTTTACCTTTCAGTATGATTCATTGTAGTTCCATGTTTAATGATCTTACCCGCGTTTGATTTTTGTATTAACCTCCATCTTCTCCTATTAGACTAATAATTTTTCTTCTTGAAGTGTATCGAATGCTTTACTGAAATCTACATAGATTAAATCTATTTTTGTTCCCCCTGCCTTAGAAAGGGAGAACAAGGAGACATTCCATTAATTTTTAAGGTAAACTCAGAACTGGAAAAAAAAAAGATTTTTTTCCACTGAACCTTAATTAATCTGCAGAAATAACAATGTCACTGATTGCAATAATCTAATATTCAAGAGGAATTGTTTTTTTCAGTGTTGTTGTAGCCATGTTGGTTCAGACCTGAAGAAAAACTTTGTGTAAGCTTGAAGTGCTGGAAACTTATTGTAGTTATGAAATCCTTCCCTATTTAATCCTATCTGAGCAAATAATGCCAGTCATTGCACACTAGATTACCAATTCAGTGGTATTTAAGTTAAATCATTTTCAAAAATAAGTCAAAAATATAAGTCAGAGCTCTCTTCCAGCATTTTCTGCTCATGGTTTTTCTCTTGGGCTTTCAGCAAAACTGTACAAATACATAACTTCGCTGTATTCTGCTTAAATGGAGGTTGAATGATGGTAAATGTTTACGCATATAACTGTTGAGGGCATAAGGGTTCCATTACATAGGGGACTGTGGAAAATAAATCATTCTTCTCCTATTTTGAATTTCAAAGGAATAATTACAGGAAAGTACACAGCTGAGTAAGCAATTACACTTTCAGAAGATACTTACATAAAGTCATATTTCCATAGAATGGAGGTAGTAGTTTTATGTTTGCATTGTGCCTTGGATCTGAGATTGTTGTTCTGTTGGTTTTTGTTCTTTTATATGCTACAACTGCTAAATCTGCTTAGGGTCACATTTCTTTAATAGATCTGTGGATGATCTCATTTATACAGTTATTTATTCCACAGCTTGTACTAGCAGATTTATCCAGCATTGCTCAGTGCCTTAAGTTTTTTTTCAAAGAGAAATAAACATGCTTTATTGAAATGATGTATTTTTCAAAAATATAATGTTATTTTTATGAAATTTATTTCAGAAATCTAAAATTAAAATTAAGGGATTGTTAAAAATTTGTCCATTTAATTTTTTTAGCTTATTTCTTAAATGGAAATTCCATCAAGTGTATTTTTTCTTCATCCCCACAAATTCTTATTGTTTGCTATATTTTAACAAAAAAGGGTGGTATTCAGTTTGGTTTCCAATGACATTTTCTCCTATTTTTCAAACTTTTTAAGCATTGAGTTAGCTGTGCCAAAACAGAGCACTATTCCAAATTTCTCCATTTTATCTCTTTTCTGTAGGGTTTATTGAGAAGCAGTGCTCTTCCAGGTTCATCCATTTCTTTTTCTAATCCATCTTGGTTCAGTTTGTTTCAGCATTCATTCAGTTATGTCCATTTGGAAGAGTGTACTTGATTTGGTGATTCTGTCTCTTTTCTGTTTGGCTTTATGAGAAACAATCCCATGGCAAGCATGTTCTGTTTCCTGGCACAACCAAAGCCTTCACCTGCAAGATACCCACAAAGAAAAAAAATGTTTTAATAGTGCTCCCAGGTCCAAGCCACCATTTATTGGAAATTCTCTGCTGCAGCTTGCATTTGGTTTTTACTATGGTAGTTACTTCATCATCATCCTGGATAAGAGGGACACATCCTCCCTGCACACCTGCAGACTTCACCAGACAAAATCTCTTGGTATACAATTGTATGCCTCCTCCAAGTCCACAAAGACCATGTCTATTTACTGTCTCTCTTCTCTGAACTTCTTTATGAAGATTTTATACATCCATATGGTAAAGCAAGTAGGCATCCTTCAGTCTGCATAGACCATGGATCACGCCCTTTATAGGGCGCGATCCATCCATATGGAGCCTTTTGCATTTCAACTGTTCCATGCAGATGCTATACTTTCATAGCATGTGGCAGCAGCTTAATTGGGTGATAATTAGCAAATGATGTAATATCTCCTTTATGTTTAAAAATGGACACCACAAAGCTTTTATGCCTTTCCATCTATCATTTTGTCTGAAGAGTATAGTACAACGGACTTGTAAAATACTTGATACTTTCCCTTTACAATGACTTCAGTACATCCACTGGTACTTCATTTGGATGATAACAGAGAGAAAGCTGTGTTAGTCTATATACTATCAAAACAAAAAAGCAGTCAAGTAGCACTTTAAAGACTAACAAAATAATTTATTAGGTGAGCTTTCGTGGGACAGACCCACTTCTTCATACCATAGCCATACCAGTCATACCATATTGAGTCTGTTCTGGTATGGCTATGGTCTGAAGAAGTGGGTCTGTCGCACAAAAGCTCACCTAATAAATTATTTTGTTAGTCTTTAAAGTGCTACTTGACTGCTTCTTGTTTTCATTTGGATGAGGTGCTTTATCATTTTTGAATTTTTCTAAGTGCATATAAACCTTCTTCCTCGTGTATCTAGTTGATCAGATGTTGATTTGACTTATGATCTTAATTCATACACTGGATCTCTTCTTTCTTTCAAAGTAATCACTCAAGAGTTTATTGATTGATTTACCATTCATTTGTAGTATACCATATTCATTTCTAATATAAACAAGCTTTTTCATGTTCTTCATTGATTTCTGTCTTCACACAGTTTGTTTGTTGATTGTCTTTTGTCTTTCTTTTTATCATAATTAGTTATAGAACTCAGCACAAGCCACATTTTCAGCTGTCATAAAACTTCTTTTGGACTCTCTTTTTGCCCCCATGTACACCATCTTGCCACTACCCTGACATTTTTTTGAAAGTTACTTATTGTTTAACGATCTTGTCATTCCCATCTTGAAGTTCCTTCAGTTAGGCCTTTCTGATGCCTGTGGTTTCACTGTGTAGTCAGTATATACTCTAGAAATACCCCTGGTTAGGAGGTAGAGAGATGAGAATTTCCACACAAGATAGGTGATGGTTCAGGAACCAGGAGCCTAGGTAGGGTGCCTTGCTGGATCGTAAAGGGGGAATACAAGTGCACTTGCCCAGAATTGTGACAGTGCAACCTGTATTCCCCAACTATAATCCATCACGTCTCTTGTGTGGAGATACTGTTTCATATTCAGCCATCACAGTTTCAACAAGTGCATTTCAGTTTGCTGCAGTAACTATCAAGATACACAGTATTACACTGAATTTTAACTCTGACTCCTTCCACCTTATCCTTCAATACCCTCTGCCTTTCCTCCTTTCTGTTAAAGATGCCCGTTCATTTTGCCTCATTCTCTCCTTCCTTCCTCTATGACTGCCACAAACAGCAACTTGAAATAGTTTTAAAAATATTTTTAATGTGCCTTGTACTATGTGTCTTCATGGGTCTGTGCACAACCGGCCTTTATGGGAAATACTTATATTTTAATTGTTAATCATTCTACAGCACCTCTCTTGTTGCTAGCTCTGGGAATACCTCAGATGCGGCCTGTGTTTATGCTGATATGGAAAAGTTCGATGTGGACACTCTTTTATGCCTGAGGAGTGCACTTTGTAAGTCATGACCATCATTCTAGTACTTTAGGAGAAATTTTATGTATGCTAGTCCCAGACCATTGAATTCCCTGAAGATAAGCACTGAGACCTTGAATTTGGCTTGATATTTTATGGAGACCCAGTATAATGATCAAAAGACTAGCTTGTTGTGCTCGTGCTAGCCTATGTTGCTGAGAGAAGGGATTACAATGAGTTCAGATACTATGGTGATAGGAACAATGTAAGCACTTATATGTAGTAATATTTACAGCTCTTTGATATCTGGTTTCACTGAACAATGAAGGGAGTGTATAGCCACAGGAATTTGAGGCTAGATGGAACTTTGACTGGTTATCTTGTTCATCATTCTGTGCTGAGTCAGCATTTAATTGTGCTTTGACCATGAGAGATGCTTGTCTAATCTGTTCTTACAATTCTTGGCACTGGAGGTTTTTAAGAATTATCTGGGTGAATTTTTTGAGTACCTAGCTACCCTTAAGTCACTTGCGGGTAAAATTTTCAAAAGCATGCTTGTCTGACCAATCTTGTACCCCATAAAGTCTATGGGGAGTTTTGCATTTTGTTATTAATGGGATTGGTTAATTTGTGTCATTTATGTGAGAAAATTATATAAATATTTGTTTCCTCAAACTGTTTTGAAAGCTGATTTGCCCAGGATTATAAATAAGGAGAAAATAGAGCCTTTGATATTGAACTGTTCAGTATTTTGTAATTTGGGGATTATTGACGTATTTGTTGAAACTATTTTGAGGGGGGAAAGTTGCTTACATAAGAATGGACTGAATGCAGGTTTTGTGTTCTCTGCTTTTTGTTACTGTGAGAGCAGTTTTCATGTGATAGTTTGATTTGAAAATATGGAAAATAAGGCTGAAGGCTGTGTTTCTAAAGCAAAGACTTCTTTGGAGGTAGAGCAAGCTTATGTAATTGCCATCTCCCTTGTTTGTTTCTTTTTTTCCCCCCGCAGCTCTCAAAGGAGAGCCTTGTGGCTGAAATGTTGCTTCAAATCAATTTTTTCTCTTTTTTTAAAAAATATTCTACTTGATGAATTCCTTCTTTCATAACTTACAGCCTACACTGGCTACGTCTACACGTGCACGCTACATCGAAATGAATAACGTCTACACGTCCTCCAGGGCTGGCAACGTCGATGTTCAACGTCGACATTGGGCAGCACCACATTGAAATAGGCGCAGTGAGGGAACGTCTACACGCCAAAGTAGCACACGTCGCAATAAGGGTGCCAGGAACAGCTGCAGACAGGGTCACAGGGCGGACTCAACAGCAAGCCGCTCACTTAAAGGGCCCCTCCCAGACACAGTTGCACTAAACAAAACAAGATCCACAGAGCCGACAACTGGTTGCAGACCCTGTGCATGCAGCATGGATCCCCAGCTGCCGCAGCAGCAGCCAGAAGCCCTGGGCTAAGGGCTGCTGCACATGATGACCATAGAGCCCCGCAGGGGCTGGAGAGAGAGCGTGTCTCAACCCCTCAGCTGATGGCCGCCATGGCGGACCCCGCTATTTCGATGTTGCGGGACACAGATCGTCTACACGTGCCCTACTTCGACGTTCAACTTCGAAGTAGGGCACTATTCCCATCCCCTCATGGGGTTAGCGACTTTGACGTCTTGCCACCTAACGTCGATTTCAACTTCGAAATAGCGCCCAACACGTGTAGCCGTGACGGGCGCTATTTCGAAGTTGGCGCCGCTACTTCGAAGTAGCATGCACGTGTAGATGCGGCCATTGTGATGCACAATTTTACTTTTGTGACTCTTTTTAGTACCCTTATATAGTTATTGCTCTTTGGTTTCAAAATTAATGTTTAAACAGGGAAAAAAATGAATAAATTTCAGGAACTGCTGTACGCTCTCAGTTACTAGCGCCATATGAGGGGACCTGGAACCTTAGAAAGAGAACAAGTTGTGTAGTTAGCACAGAATGGAACAAAATCTGATTTATTCCTGTGCCATTGTAGTGATACTAAGAAATAAATTTTTTAATTTTAAAAAAGTTACGAGGATCTGAATGAAACACTGTGTAGGGATATGTGGTTTTGATGTTTGTGAGCTGAAGACTATGAAGTATGAATATGAAAAAAATTTTCATTTTTCATGTGAGGAAAGACTGCAACTTGGCATGAATACCTTGTAATTTAATTTCTCTTTCTCATAATGTGAAAAAAGCTTGGAACTTCAGCTAAGTTGACTTGTTAATTGCAGAGTATTGTGATAATGGGTTTGAGTGTTAGTCATTTGCACGCTGGCCTTTGTAGGCAGATAGTAATGAAGGAAGAAAAAAATCTTTCCGAGGAATTATTAGTTTTTTCAAAACCATAGAATCGTTCCCTCTGCTCTAATTGTGTGCAATTTCCTTGAATTGGTATTGAAATGTTACCTGGAACCCTTTCTGAATAATATTTCTTCTTCAAGTGGTCCCCGTGGGTGCTCCACAATAGGTGTTGGGCTTGCCCGGCGCCGCAGATCGGAAATCTTCCAGCAGTTTCTCCTGGATCGTGCATGCGCTGTTGCGTGCCACCCCCCCTGCGCGCCCCCGGCCGTGTGCGCGATCCGGTCCCCGCCAGTTCCTTCTCAACCGCCATCGGCTGCAGATGGAATCCACTCAGGCTAAGGCCAGAGTCAGATTAAATAGTGGGTTTTTTCTACGTGTAATTTTTTGTTTTTGGTTATTAAAAAAAAAAAAAGACAGAGAATATCAGCAAAAAAGAAAAAAGAGAGGAGCGGAGAAGAGAAGAGTGGATATGAAGGCTATTTAGGCCGCCCGCTGCCCCACAGGCCGGTGATCACTATTTGGGGTGGAAAGGCACGGATTAAGTGCTAAGTACCCTATTAACAGTAAAGGACTCACCGCAATGGCCTCTTCAGGTTTTAAAAAGCGTGAGTCATGCAATGAAGCTATGCCAGCCTCCATGGGGCATAGCGAATGCATCCGATGCCTGGGGGAATCACAGGCTACCCAGAAGTGTTCTCACTGTGCTAAGCTCACAGCCAGGGCCAGGAAGGACAGAGCGATGAGTCGTAAAATGCTCTTGTTGATAAGGCTTTCCAGCCGGACTTGCGGGAGAAGCCTCACCCAGAAGGGCCCTCTGGGTTGCATACGAGGAGGGCAGCTTTCTCTGACCTCCTCGGTGCAGAAACGGAGAAAACTCTCCCTGGCTCGGTCCTTGCCGGCGTTTGCAGCGAGCAGGATGAGCGGAGCGCACAGCCCCCAGCCGCATACTCAGGCAAGCTGCAGCGCACGTGGCAGAGGCTGAGCCTTCGGTTATTCAACAGGCGGCACGTGCGGCGCCTAGAGCGTCAGCCAGGCAAGCGCCGGACCCGGCAGCACCGCCACAGGTGGCACCGGCCCCCGCGGCACCAATGGTGCAGGGGAGCCAGGCACGGAGCCTTCAGACACCGGAGGAGGATACCTGCGCGGCACTGCAGCTGACGGTGCCGAGCGCGGCGTCGACAGCGGGGCCGAGATCCCCGGCACGGGAGGGGGCGGTGCCGGCCCTGCAGGGGAGGGGCAGGGCAAAATCAAAAGCCCAGCACTGCAGTCCATCTCCGGACAGGGCTGCGCTGCTGTTAGCACCAAGCCCTCCCCCTGTGATACACACGCCGCACTGAAGGCCTGTGTCTCCACCGGCCCATCCGGGAACCTCCTTCTCCGTTCTTCCAACCAATGTCACCATGGCTTGGGCCACCTTCACCATTGCTGGGATTGGATCCCCTGGAGTACTATCACAAGCCAGTTTCACCTCTGTGTTGTCGCTGAGGTCTCGCTCTCCCAGACATTGGGGGTATACACCCCGTGAGTGGTCTAGGTCTCCATCCCTGGACCCTTACCCATGCTGCCATGGTCGTCCTTATCATGCTGGACACCACAGGCCTACACCCAGGGGCAGGTCCCCCCTCCCCGGCCGCTCAGTACCCCCGTGGGCACTCCCGATCGGGGACGGAAACACAGTTGTCTCAAGGGGAATTAATTTTAGAACCCCGAGACTTTCCGTCACAATCCTCCAGCAAGCAAGTGTATCATCGACCGCAAGAGCCCGAGGGTTCGAGGGAGGTTTACCCTAGTGGTTCCTCCTCATCCTCCCCAGATGAGGCCATGGCCCCCGGGGCATGTCTCTCCCCCGGATGACCTTAAACAGTTTCAGGAGCTGTTTAAAAGGGTGGCTTTCACGCAAGACATTCAAACAGCAGAGGTGCAGGAGAAACATCACAAACTCCTGGAAAATTTGAGACCCCCGGCTTCATCCAAAATTGCTATTCCGCTGGACGAAGCTGTTCTGGAGTCAGCCACTACTATATGGCGGACTCCGGCCTCTGTTCCACCTACGAAGAAGAGAGCGGATAAGAAGTACTTCATCCTGGTAAAGGGCACGGAGTTCCTCTTCAGTCACCCACAACCAAATTCTTTGGTGGTCGAGTCGTCTCAGCAGAGGTCAAAGACTTCTCAGTACAAATTGGGGGGATCGGACAAAGATGCTAAGAAGCTAGAGCTGTTTGGCAGGAAGGTATATTCCTCTCCTACCCTGCTATTGAGCATGGTAAATTATGGGCACACCTAGCAAACCATAATTTTGATAATTACTCCAGGCTTACTCCCCTCATGGATTCACTTCCGGAAGACAAAAAGCAGGTGTTAAAGATGATTATTCAAGAGGGCTACGCAGCATCGCGGACGGGAGTCCAGATTGTCCTGGATGTGGCGGACACAGCGGCACGTTCAACGGCTACAGCAGTGGTCATGCGTAGAGAATCCTGGCCCCAGACGTCGGGTATCCCGAGGGACCTGCAGGCGAAGATCGTGGACCTTCCCTTTGATACACAAAAGCTGTTTGCAGACTCAACTGACTCGGTCCCTCACTCCAGTAAGGACTCGAGAGCTACACTTAGAACCTTGGGCATTTATACTCCCCCATACAGGAGAGGAAAATTTTATCCTCAGCAAAGATGCTACGCTTACAACCACAGCGTGCTCAATATCAACGGGGCTACGGCCAAGGGCACTATCAACAGCAGCAACAGTACAGAACTCCTAGGCGACGTTCTCAACAAAGCCATACGCCCTCGGGTCAGGCCCAGAGGCAACAAGTTTGATGGGTATGTCGGGGGCTGCACTATCAATACCCTTGCTCAATGCCACTCTCATCTCATGTTCCATCACAGACCGTTCCACTCCCAATGGCAAAAGATCACCACAGACAAATGGGTGCTGGAGATCATAGCCACGGGTTACGCGATCCCCTCCCAGTCGCTTCCACTGACAAAGCCTCCCACCAGGCCTCACCTCAGGGACGCTGCCACGAGGCGAGGCTCAAGCAGAAGGTGAATCACCTTATGTTCATAGGGGCGGTGGAAAGAGTGCTGGAATAATTCCAGGGGAAGGTTTTTATTCACGCTACTTCCTACCAGAGAAGAAAACAGGAGATTGGAAGCCCATCTTAGATCTTCGGGGCCTCAACCGTTACTTGCGCAAGGAGCGTTTTCGGATGATCACAGTTGCCTTGATACTCACGGCACTGGACGATGGAGACTGGGTTGCAGCACTCGACTTACGAGATGCTTACTTTCATATAACAATCCACCCGGCACACAGACGCTTCTTCTGCTTCACGGTCGGCCAGGAGCACTTCCAGCACAGGGTTCTTCTATTCGGCCTCTCCTCGTCCCCCAGAGTCTGTATCAAAACCCTGGCAGTGGTGTCAGCCTACCTGCACAGACAGGGGGTGTTTATTTTTCCCCATATCTGGGCGACTGCCTACTAAAAGGGGCCTCGAAGGCAGAGGTCTCACGCATGATACGCGTCACAGCAGACACGTTTTCTTCGGTGGGCCTAGTCATCAACCTCGCAAAGTCAAAGTCGAAACCCCACTCAAGATATAGAGTTCATAGGGGCACGCATAAACTCTATCACAGCAAGGGCGTACCTACCCGACGCCCGCTTCCGCGCCATCAGTTCGCTGGTGCAAGTCATCACATACAGCCCCATGGTGCCGGTCTTAACGTGCTTACAGCTGCTGGGCCACATGGCGGCAGCAACATTTGTGGTACAGAATGCCAGGTTGCACATGTGAAGCCTGCAGCATTGGCTGGCGAGCGTTTACAAACCGGCATCCCACACTGTCCACAGGGTGGTGTCGCCCACAACAGAGGTGCGCAGATCCCTGGCGTGGTGGGAGAACCCCGAGAATCTGCTAGTGGGGGTGCCTTTTCACCAACCACAAATTTCTATTTTTCTTACTACGGACGCCTCCCACATAGGATGGGGAGTGCACATTGGCGCCAAGGTAACGCAAGGGCTATCGTCCCCTGCGGAACACACACTGCACATATCCATACTGGAGCTCAGAGCAGTGTTCAACGCCTGCAAACATTTTCGAGATTACCTACATGGCAAAATAGTTGGGATTCAATACCGACAATACCTCCACTATGTTTTACATCAATCGACAAGGAGGAGCATGATCCCGTGCCCTATGTGCGGAAGCAGTCCGATTATAGAATTGGTGCATCGCCAACAACATAACTTTGAAAGCCTCGTACTTGCCGGGCACTCACACCGTGAAAGCAGATCAGCTGAGCAGGCTCTTCACAATCACGCACGAATGGCAGATCCGCTCCGATCTGCTACGGCGCATTCTTCGTACATGGGGGTTTCCCCAGATCGATCTGTTTGCCACCCAGTACAACAAAAAGTGTCCCCAGTACTGCTCCAGGGCAGGAGTGGGGCGGGGGTCCCTGGGGGGACACATTCATGTTTTCATGGAGGGACTCCCTACTTTACGCGTTTCCCCCGCAGCACTTATCCACAAGGTCTTGCACAAAGCCAGAAGGGGGAGAGCTCACATGATACTCATAGTCCCTCTTGGGATCGGCAGCAATGGTGACGTTCCTGTACCTGTAATAGTAGAATACTTATCGGACCTCAAGAGAGGCGGGCTTTTCTCTATCCTTGCTAAAGGTCCACCTCGCCGCTATATCAACCTTTCGGCATACAGAGGAAGGGCCCACGGTATTCGCCCATCCTATCATTACCAGGTTCTTGAAGGGGCTGGTAAACCTGTACCCCCCTTGGACACCGCTTCCACCATCGTGGAATTTGGACTTGGTGCTCAGTACGCTATCGGGCCCACCTTTTGAACCATTAGCCACAGTTGCCATACGTCTCCTTATGATAAAAACAACCTTCCTCCTTGCAACTACGTCAGCCCGCAGGGCGAGTGAGTTCGCGGCAGTGATGGCAACGCCGCACTGCACAGTCTTCTCAAAGGAGGCGGTAACCTTAAGGCTGCACCTAGCCTTTGTTCCAAAAGTCTCTTCGGAGTCCAATCTTAACGAGCCAATAGTTTTACCCTCGTTTTACCCGAAGCCTCACAGCTCCGGCAAGGAGGCACACCTGCATCTCCTCGATTTGAGGAGGGCGTTGGCCTTCTACATAGACAGAACTAAGTCCTTCCGGACAACGGACAGACTTCTTGTCTCTCTCGCTCCCAGGTCAAAAGGAGAAGATCTCTCTTCACAGAGAATCTCAAAGCACATTGTGTCCTGTATAAAAATGTGTTACGAGCTTCAAAATGCTCCTTTGCTGGCCCCGCCCAGGGCTCACTCCACCAGGGCGGTGGCGGCGTCAACAGCCTTCTTCAAGGGCATCGCGTTAAAAGACATCTGTAGAGCGGTGACCTGGTCATCTTACGACACCTTTGCCGAGCATTATGCCCTGCCTCGGGTATTCGAAGAGGATGCCCGTCTGTCGACAGCAGTGCTCTCGGGGGCAAGTTGCACATAAACCGATTACCCACCTCCTTACTCGGGTTACTGCTGGGTAGTCACCTATTGTGGAGCACCCACGGGGACCACTCGAAGAAGAAAGAGAAGTTACTTACCTGTAGTAACGATGGTTCTTCGAGATGTGTCCCCGTGGGTGCTCCACCATCCGCCCATCCTCCCCGCTTCGGATCTCTGTCTAGTGTTTTTCAGGAGTATCCAAGGCGGTTGGTCAAGGAACTGGTGGGGACTGGATCGCGCATGTGGCCGGGGGTGCGCATGGGGGGCGGCACGCGACGGCGCATGCGTGATCCAGGAGAAACTGCTGGAAGATTTCCGATCTGCAGCGCTGGGCGAGCCCGACACCTATTGTGGAGCACCCCTGGGGACATATCTCGAAGAACCATCGTTACTACAGGTGAGTAACTTCTCTTTATAGCTGCCACAAGTTGACTTCACAATGTTGGTTTGATGTGCTGCAAATACACTAAGTCTCACCATGTATTCATCCTGTTGGAAGAAGGTTTTAATGCAGATGAACACTATAGTTTACTCTTAAATAAAATAATTAGTTTTTTTTCCATTTTCCATATAGAATTTTAATTAATTTAACTGGGTTTTATTTCTTGTGTGTAGAGCAGAAATGTGCAGTGCTCAGAGAATTGAAAAAAACTTGGATGTACTCGTAATGCTATAGCACTTTAGAGGAATTACTGTGGAGCAGAGCATGTAAAATTAAAATATCATAAAGAGGGAAGTTCACGCAAGTTGTACAGATGTTAATTATTTCTAGAAAACTGTTTTTGATGGTGGTGGTACTGAGTGGAAAAAAGGAATTTGGACATGCAGAACAGATCCTTTAAGATTCTCACGTACAATATTATTTAAAAGCTCCTGTAACTCACATTCAAGACTTCACACCAGAAAGATCATATTTTCATCCAAGGAAAGGATGGAAATTCCATTATTTTTTCTAACAACACTATGGCTATTTCTACACCAGCCCCCCCTTTCAAAAGGGGGGTGCTAATGAGACACTTTGGGACATGCTGATGAGGTGCTGCAGTGAACATGCAGTGCCTCATTAGCATAATGGTGACCACAGCACTTCGAAAGTGCTGCTTTCAATTGCGCGTGGCTTGTCTACATGGGGTCCTTTTTGAAAGGACCCTGCACACATTGAAATCCTCGTATTCCTATAACCAAAGAGGAAAAAGGGAATTTTGAAGTGTGTGGGGTCCTTTCAAAAAGAACCCCGTGTAGACGAGCCGTGTATGATCGAAAGCGGCACTTTTGAAGTGATGCAGCCCTCATTATGCGAATGAGGTGCTGTATATTCATTTTGGTGCCTCATTAGCATAACCCTAAGTGTCTCATTAGCATCCTCCTTTCGAAAGTGGAGGGCTAGTGTAGACATAGCCAAAGAAAACCAAATGTAAATAAATTATTTTAAAAGGATGTACTTTTGCACCACAAAATCCTGTTTAATTGTACAGAAGTGTTGTTTTTGTGTGACATGAGGTGCTACCTCAAGGGTGAGGTATGTAGAATTTGCAATATTCATGACTCTGGCCTTTCGGAATAGTTCCATATGTATTCAAAAGTAAATAATTACTCTGTTTTTAAGAACAATATATAGTGATGCAACTGCATTATTCACCGTAACGGAAGTGAAAATTATGTAACTAAATCTCTGCTTTCTGTTTTACTCAGTTTCTGTTTCTCTTAATGTAAAATGATCTAACATTCCTTGTATTTCTGTTATACTGTAGTATTTAAAACTTAGGCAAGTTGTTGCCATAACCCATTTTCCTTTAGTTATCAGAATCTCTGAAATGTATAGTAGCAGCAAGGCAGAATAATTTTTTCTGTCACTTGCATATTATTTTGCTTTAATGCTAACTCTGCAAACTGAGGAGCTCTTCTCTATTTGTGAGAGAGTTGTGAACCAAATAAACTTTCTTTCTGAAGCAAATGATCTTAATTGCCTGTAAGTAGGAGTAAATCCATGCATGTTTTTGCATCTTTATTCACTAAATGATAGCTTAAACATATAAAAATGGAAGCATTCAAAGACATGAAAGGTAATAAGAAAGGTTGCCTCTGTTTTCACAGACAGGGTCAAAGCCTAGATTGCTGCATTGGGCAACATAATATGGGGATAAAGGGATAGTCCTCAGTGGAGAAAGAACAAGTTAAAAACAATTTACAAAAGATTGTGATTCTGTGACATACACATATCCATGGGGCTGGATCTAATGCATCTGAGGATGCTGAGGGAGTTCGCTGATGTGATTGCAAAGCCATTATATTCTGAATATTTGTGATCGGGGAGGTCCCTGATAATTGAAAAAGGAAAATGTAGTGCCCATCTTCAAGAAAGGGAAGAAGGAGAATCCGGGAGCTATAGATTGGTCTTCCTCACCTTGGAAGAGAGGAAAATGATCAGGAATAGTCAACATGGATTCACCAAGGGCAAGTCATGCCTGATCAACCTGATTGACTTCTGTGGTGAGGTAACTGGCTCTGTGGATATGGGGAAGGTGGAAAATGTGATTCAGCTTTAGCAAAGCTTTTGCTGTGTTCTCCCACAGTATTCTTGCCAGCAAGCTAAAAAGTATGGATTGGATAAATGGACTGTGAGGTGGTGTGACAAAGTCAGTCTTACTCTGAGGCTGCAGGCCTCTATTCAGTTCACCGGTCCCACTTTAAGGGCCCAGTTGCCCTTGCTGAGGTGGGGGGGGTAGTCTGGGGGGGAACCCAGCTCCTGCCCACTCTCTCCGGCCCAGGGACCCTATGTGGCTGCTACAGGGGAAAGCCCATGGCACAGCAGCTGTCTCCTGGGCCACATCTCCAGACGATTTCCCCAGTACCTTCTCTGGGCTGCAGCAGCAGTGAGTCCTCCTTCTTGATCTGCTCTGTCTGGGTGACGAGTTTTTTCCAGCCTATGGTTGAGCCTGGACTTACCAGGGCTGGGAAGTCCACACACTTGCTGCTGAAGCTCCTCATCCCCTTCTGCTGTTGTGGATGGTCCTGATATCCTCCTCTGCTCCTCTCAGAATTTCTCTCTTCCACTACTCTGATCTCCTCACCTCTCTCCACTCGCCTCTCACGCTCTCCTGCCACTTGCTCTGCTGGGGAAAGGGTTTTTAAAGGAAGGTTGAAGTGGAACCAGCTGGCCCTAATTGATTTAGGGCAGCCTCCTCCCCTTCTGCTCCCATTCTGTCTGATTGCCAGCTCAAAACAACCTTGGTTTTTCCTCTTGTATTTTCTTCCCTGGCCTCACCCTGCCAGAGTGGATAGACAACTGGCTAGCTCATCAGGCTCAATGGGTAGTAATAAATGGCTAGCTATCTGGTTGGCAGTCATCTTCAAGTGGAGTGCCCAAGGGTCAGTTCTGGGATTAGGTTTATTCAACATCTTTATTGATGAAGGGAGGAATTGCACCCTTAGCAGGTTAGGGGTAGAGAGAGATACTCTGGAAGGCAGGGATATTGTCCAGACTGACCTAGACAAATTGGAAGATTGTACCAAAAGAAATCTGATGAAATTCAACAAGGGTAATAGCAGAGTCCTGCACTTGGGACAGAAGAATCCCAAGCAGTTCCGGAGGCTGCAGACTGACTGGCTAAGAAGCAGTTCTGCAGAAAATGGTATTACAGAGGATGAGAGCCTTGATATGAGTCATCTGTGTGCCCTTGTAGCCAAGAAGGCTAACAGTGTGTTGGGGTACATTAGCATGAGTATTGCCAGCAGATCTAGGAAAGTGATTATTCCACTTTATTTGGGACTAGTGAGGCCACATCTAGAGTATTGCAGCCTATTCTGCGCACCTATTACAGAAGGGATGTGGCTGGATTGGAGAGAGACCAGTGGAGGGCAACAAAAATGATGAGGGGGCTGGAGCACATGACTTATGAGGAGAGGCTGAGGGATTCGGGCTTATTTAGTCTACAGAAGAGACAAGTGAGCAGGGATGTGATAGCAGTCTTAAGTTTCCTAAAGGGGGATTCCAAAGATAATGGAGAGGCCATTCCCACTGGTGAGAGATGATAGAATATGAAGCAATGGTCTCAAGTTGCAGTGGGGGAAATCTGGGTTGAATATTAGAAAAAAACTGTTTCACTAGGAGAGTGGGTAAGCACTGGAACGGGCTACCTAGGGAAGTGGTGAACTCTTCATCTCTAGAGGTGTATGAGGCCAGACTTGACAAAGCCCTGGCTAGGATTATTTAGTTGGGATTGGTCCTGTTTTTTAGCTGGGGAAGAGGGGCAGGGTGTGTGTGTTTGAATTTGATGACCTTCTGAGGTCTTTTTCAACCCTGTGATTTTATGATTCTATGATATGATATGATTCCACTTTCATGTGTTTATTGTGGGGATTCATGTCTACACTGGAAGAAAAAACGTAGGGGGGGGTTTAACTCAGGTTAGCTAACTCATGTTAACTACCTCATTTCTGAATAGAAGTGAAGGCACAGAAACTTTGCTTTTAACTTGAGTTAGCAGTTCAAGGTCAACCCCAGGCTTCCCTCTATGCTTAGGGTGACCATATCTGATCCAGCCAAATATGAGACATGCGGGCTGTCCCGGCCAAAATGGGATGGATGCTCACCCTAGGTGGGAGTCAGGTGGTGGCTGTTCTGTGAGGGCTGCCACCTTGCTGCAGGGGTTGTGGGGAGGCAGCTGCGGTTTTTGGCTATCACATGACTTGGGGCACCAGGAACAGGCCTGCCGCCCCTCCAGCAAGGCTTCAGCTTCCACCAGCTGGGGGAAGCTGGGTGGCAGCTGTGCTAGTCTGGTTCCCCCAGCCAGGAGAAGCCAGGCAGCAGCTGTAACACTGTTCAGGTCCGTCTCACGGCTCCCCCAGATGTGGCGAGTGAGAACCAGGGGCAGCCACCTGCTAAAAAAGCAGAATATGGGGCAGTTAGCCCCTTTTTCAAAATAAATCAGGATGCCAGGGTGGCACCCAAAATGGGACAGATGGTCACCCTATGTATGCTTTAATATGAACTGCTAATGTGAATTAAGCGGAATTGTGAAGATTTCACTGCTTTCTCGGTCTGAGTTAGCAAACATAATGTGGCTACAAACCGCATCTTTTTTACAGTCACTCATAGCCTAAAGATCCAGTGTCACGCTTTCTAAGAAATCAGGTATCATCTGTGGACTAATGTCCAGATACCAGAGTTGATATTTAAATTCTTGTATAATTCACTGTCTAGTTTTAAATTGGAGATGTTGCTTTTGATTTTCTGTGTTTAAATCTGTTGTTGAATGGTGCTGTGCGTTTTATCAGAGCTGACTGCATTTTAGTGGAGGTGAAAGAGATTCCCCTGTCTCTCTAGGTAATCTGTTTCTATTTAGATCTAAGTGGGATCTGAGTAAGCTCTCACCTGACATCCTGAATGAGCTCTTCCCTGAACCTGGCATACCAAGCAGGCGTTAAGGATGCTAAATCCCAGTGAAGAGAGAGTGAGTGGGAAGAGATGTTTTTACATGGTGGTATGGACACTGTCCTAAGAGTCATAAACACACTCTGCTGCCTGCTCCTCTCCAGCTTTTAAAGACAGAGCTGAGTAGACTCAATTGAAAATCCTTTTTCCTGGTTGATGACTCCTGGAGCTGATCTCACCACTGAGTAGGTCTAGAGGCCAAGCCTTCAGTGTGGGAATAGCACAGCAGCAAAAGACAACATAAAATCTATACTGACAGTGAGGTTCCCCGCCACTTTTTGAAAGCTGTGAGTTCTGAAATCACAAAGAGCTGGGTAAAGAGGTGGAACCTCGAAATGTGACATCATAGTGAATGGCAGCAGAAATAGCATTCAAAATAGCAACCAGTGAAAGAGAAACAGTGGTAGTAGTGGACAGTGGTTGCAGGCAAGAAGCAGAAAGACAACAGCAGTGGTGAGTTTGTTGCTGAGATGATGGCAGCAGCAGCACGCGAAAAGACATTGCTCTGTGTGCCCAGTTGATAATTGGTAAACTGCCATGAATACACCTCTGAATTCTGGGTCTTAAGTAATAGTAGTAGTAGTAGTAGTAGTAATAACAATAATAACAATAATAATAAAATATTCATTAACCGAGGTCTTAATTAACAAAGGACTACTAATTATGAATGGGTGCAGTGGCAGAAGGTGGTGATGTGTTAAGGAATGTTTGCCCTGCTTTCTGAATACTTTGATCAGAAAATGAGGCAAAGGACACTGCCAAATGCACAAAATGTGCTGTGATCACATGCCTTTGAATTGTAGTCATATTTTCCCCAAATTAATGGTGAGTCCTTCTTTATTAAAATTTGTATTTTGTTGTACATGATACCATGCATATGAGAGAGGAAATACTGCTGCTCAGAGATGCTCAGTGATAGTGTTTAGTTTTCTCAAGTTAGGGGGTGGAGGCTCGAATCAGTTCTTTTTCTTAATTGCCAAGAGAAACCCAAACACTTTGATAGTGAACCTTTCCTTTGTTTCTGCCAATGCCATGTGAAAGAAGGGTTACAGAGATATATTAATAGATTCTAAGGCCTGAAGGGAACTTTGCGACCAACTAGTCTGACTTTCTGTATAACACAAGCATTTAACTTCCTGAAGGATGTCTCTTAAAGAAATCAAATCTTGATTTTAAAATTGTCAGTGATGGAGAATCCACGGTGACCCTTGGTAAATTGTTCCAACTGTGAATTACTCTGTTAACTCAATTTCTGCCGTATTCCCAGTGTCAATTTGTCCAGCTTCAACTTCCAGCCTCTGAAACATGTTACACTTTTCCCTGCTACATCGAAGGGCCCCTTAGTAAATATTTCCCATGTAAATATTTAGACCATAATCAAGGGATCTCCTAACCTTCATTCTGTTGAGCTAAATAGCTTTTTGAATTTATCAGTGCAAGATATGTTTTCCAGTCCTTTAGTCATTCTCCTGTCTTTTCTCTGAACCATTTTCAATTTATCAACATCCTTCTTGAATTGTGAATATCAGAACTGAACACAGCATTCTGGCAGCAATCAGGCTAGTGCCAAATTCAAAGGTAAAATGACCTTTCTAGTCCCACTTGAGATCAGTTTGTTTATTCATGCCAGGATCACATTAGCTCTTTTGGCCGTAGCGTTGAACTGGCAGCTCCTGTTCAGCTGTTTACTCAAATATTTTCAGAGTCATTGCTTCCCAGGATAGAATTTCTCATCCTGTTAATAGGGCCTGCATTCTTTGTTCCTAGATTTGAATATTGTTTACTTGAATTGAGTTTACTGGGGGATTCATATTGTTCTTCACGAGTTACCTTTTTCTTTGTTTATTGGTCCCCCAGTTTTTGTGTGCTCTACCATCTTTATCAGTGATGATTTTATATTTTCTTCCAGGTCATTAACAAAAACGGTAAATAGCATAGTGCCAAGAACCAATCCATATGGGCTTACACTGAAAAATACATGCTCTTGATTTTGCTGTTTACAGTTACATTTTGAGACCTACCAAGTTAGACTGTTTTAATTCATTTAATATGTACAATATTATCTAAATTGGGGTGAGCAAACTTTTTATGTCAGACTCCACTAGCAGGGGCCCTCCAGCCTGTCTAATGTAATCCAAACTGACAAAAATTTTTGTTATGTTCTTATGAAAAAAACATCCTTTTGGCACATTTAAGAAAAGAAGTATGTAGAATGTAAAAACTTTATTAATCAGTATATAAATATGAATATGCATACATAAAAGCAGTGTCATATTTCGGTATGTTTAATGAAATGGATGAGCGTGAGATCTAGCAATCAATTGTGCTGCATGCCCCTTATGAAATTTTACACCTCCCTGAGGAGGCCCACCACCACTTTACATACCACTGATCTCTAGATCATTCTAATTTTTTAATCAAAATGTTGTATGGTAGTATTATGTCAAATAACTTTTTTTGGTATTACAAGTTTGATCGATAAAAATAATCCCATTACTTCAACTGGATCTGTTTTCCATAAACCCAAGCTGAATTACATTAATCATATTATTCTCCTATAATTCTTTATTGATCAAGTCTTGTACCACCTACTCCTTTATCTTGCCTGGGATTGATGTCAGGTTGATAGGCATGTATTTCTTCTCAGAATGATTGTCCCTACCTATATGCTACATATGGGAATACATATGGATTGTGTACATGAGTCTGGATGTTTTTAGCAAACAGTGTCCATTGGTCTGTTTATGTGCAGTCATCTGTCTCATTTCCTGAACCAAGAGCAAAAAGGGAAGCACAGTCCCGTGTTTCACCAGTTACTACTTACTGCCATATGATCAGAGTCAAAATTCTGACTCCATTTTGAGATTCCTCCTGATATCTGTAAACACAGACTTGTAAATAGATGTTAGTTGTTTATATTTAGTGTTTTAATAATTATTACAGTTAATGTCATTCTTCCCTCCTCTGGGAGCTTCTACCTTGAAGAGCAACTATACTAAGAGTGCTGGATTTAAGAACTGTTTCTGTTCCTCTTCCTTCTTGATTAGTGATGAGCCTGTGCCTGAAGAACCCACTTGAAGGAGAAGGGGATCTTCACTTATTGCATCCACAACTCAGAACATCCTCTCATTTGTACTGATGGCAGATAGAAAAGGTGCCTGTTATTTCAGAGTGAATATGAGGCTATAGATAAATCTCTCCCCAGCAGAAAAAAACCTGGACAGAACCCACCAAAGGTATTGGAACTGGCCATCTCCTTCAGGATATGGCTAACCAAGGACCCCCTCAGACCTCATGCATTGGGACCCTCCTGCACCAGATAGTTCATCTTACTGGCTTTATTATGGTGGAACCCATAAAACATGATGTCCTGGATCCATGCAAGAATGATGCCAACCCATCTCTTCTAACTTATACAAACAGACTTCATTGGAATTTGAAGAAGAAGAAGAAATTAAGGAAAATCTACTGGTTCTAACAAATGTGTCATTCTCCTCACCTGATGAGATGGGCTGTTGCATTTTTTCTCTCTTTGATAGCCAAGAGGTATACCAGGGTGCAGAGGTTATCAACAAAGCTCCACATGCTACTGCTGCAGGAGATCCAGAACACACAGCATGGTCTAGTGGATGCCCTTCAGCCTTCTGAGCCTTCTGGGATGCCCCTTCCAGTCAAATGGGACGTTTTCTAACCCACCAGAGCTGTGTGGTAAACCTCTGTCTCTGATGCGCCAGTCCTGGAGAGGGCTGAAAATAATGCTTCGTGCTAGATAAAATTGCAGAGATTTTACTTACTCACCAAGCATCCAAGGCTACCTTACCTGACAAAAGTGGTAAACTCCTTGAACTCTTGAGGAGTGTAGAGGAATGTATTTTCAGCAGCTAGTGTGTGGAGTTCCATACTCTGCTAACACAATATGATTTCCAGAACTATTACAAATGTCTAGGCTTTAAAGACAAACTTTCTTAGGAAGGCAAAGCCCTGTTCCAAGCCCTCATTGATGATGGCAACCTGATGGCTAAGACATTACTCCAGGTGGTGGTGGATGCTGTCCCTAGAGCCATTGCCACAACCATAGTCATGAGATATGATTTGTGTTTGCAGTCTTCAGGGTGGGGTACAGATAGAGTCATAGGGACAACAGATGTATAAGAGCCTGCTGTCCTCAGTGAATAACCTCTGTTTCAGGCTCTTGAAACTCAGGCAGACATTCCTGCATTAGTTACACTTGGGTCACATAGTCAAGGCAATTGAGAAGTCTGTCCACACATTCTGTCTAGTCATTGACATGCACCCCAATCTTTGGGAAACTCTTTTTTATGGGAAGCAACGTGCTCCTGTTCTGTGCTTCCACTTTTCACATGCCCACTCAGCTACCCTAGCTTGTTTGGGGAACAGAGTCATAGCCCTGCCTCAGCCCATGTCTCATGTCTCCTTTGGGGGAATATAGTGCTGCCAGTCTGCTATACTCATGCAGACCTTGTTCTCACATGAATGGAAGTGATGGAACTGTGCTGGCCCCTGTGCTGTTGAAGGCTGGTAAGAGACCCCTTGAGCCCTCTTCCCTCTCTTTGCCAGTTTATACAGGGCTGTCTGTCCTGTTGTCCAGTTATTTATGAATATATTATTTTAAGTCATTAGCACAATGTGTTTGGATTTTCTGTTTGTCTTTAGCTGTTTGTATACAAAAAAATGCATCTTGTACAAAAAAGAAGGGAGGAGATTTCATATTGCTTCATACTGGTTAGATGGCCAGAGTAGCTCAATATGTAAATTTAGTACGTGTTTTTTTTGTTTTTGTTTTTGTTTTTTTTAAATACTGGCAGAATCTTTGATGTCATTCTTTCTCCTCTGTACTGTCACCAGAGAGAGAATGTAATGACTGAACAGATGCTGTGTGCTATCTGAAAAACAAAATCTTCTCCAGGGCATTCATCTGCGCTGGAATTGGTTTAATTTCTTACCAATTATGAGAATGTGATGTAAAATTTTGTTTGCTTGCTTGCTTTGCTAAAGTATCTCTACAGTGCAAACTGTATAAAATTCAGTTTTCATTACTTAAAGTAATAAATTACAGTTGTAATCTCTGTTTTGTGTACAACATTTCTCACTGGTTTATGTTTTTGGAAGTTCATAATTCTCCGTATTATAACCAAAAGAGTAAAACTATATCTGTATATTTTCAAATCATTGTGGTACTCCAGTCATCAAAACAACTTTTTATTTTTCTACGTAAAACAGATATTCCTTCTGTGAATAGTGTCCCAATGGGTGCTCCACTGTAGTTGTGCTTGTGTTCCTGCATGGCTGATTGGAGAACTTAGGTGGGAGTATCAGAGAAGTAGTCGTGTTAGTTTGTATCTTTGAGAACAACAAGAAGTCCCGTGGCACCTTATAGGCTAACAGATATTTTGGAGCATAAGCTTTTGTGGGCAAAGGAGTGCCAATAGGCCTGCACCAGTGCTGATTCTCCTCATACTGTACTCTGAGGCTAGTCATTGCAAGCAGGCAAACCCTCCTGTGTTTGTTCTCAACCACCTGCTAGCTTGAGACCTAGCTATTCGCAGTACATTAAGACTATTACTTTAATTCACATATTTATAGTTGTTTAATCGCCTACATGAGATTCCAGTAACAGCTTTTTCTCTTTTCTCAGAAAATACCTTTGAAAATATAAGACTTTAGTATCTTTTCCTGCTCTTTTTCCTACCTGAGATCTTTCTACCCAATAGGGTTTGCACAGTTTACTGGGGTTTAAGGAATACCTCATTTGCCAAGGGGCAATCTTGATGGCTGACAAGCACTCTCAATGCATTCCCTCTTTCAGTGAAGGCCACATCCAGTCAAATTTTGGTCTCTGCAGAAATTCCAGCCACAATCTTGTAAGCTCAGAGAGCTCAACAGAACATCATCTTCATGAGGGTAGATCTCAGGCCTGAGTCTCCTGGTAGATAAGAGTCTTCCCTCCTTCCCCAGGCTAATAGTTGAAAAAAGAAGCTGAAGACTCGTCTCGTAAATAATCTCAGAAGTGGTTAGAAAGTCCCCTACACAGTCCCATGATAAGTGTACATAGCACCTGCCTGCATGCAAGCAGACAAAAAAATATTATGCCACCATCAGGAAACTTAAATTCCTTTTTGACCATTCACCCAACTTTACTGAATGAAACTGTGTTGATTTCATGTACTAAGACTTCATTATTTTTACGAGATATATGGCTGAATATTTACTAGTATACAGTGAAATACTTAAACAATTAAAATTAAGCATCAGTTGTTAAAATAAATGAACAAAATATAATTTGTAGTGAGCTCTCATTTCTTTTGTTAATTTTTTCACTTGCAAAGTGCATCAATTTATAAAGGGTCTCACTGTTGTTAGCACATGTAATCAAGGAGGCATACCAAAGAATCAATCTTTAAGCACGCTGATAGATGGAACAAAATCGGAAATTAAAGGATTAAGGCTGTCTCCTCTTTTATATACTTGGGCCCAAATCTCTTCTGATCTGCGTTCTTTTTAAAAAGAAAGTAAAAGGAAAAGAAATAGCATGTAGAAATACCCTCAGCCCATGGGGCTTCTTGAATTGCATAAATCTGTCAGAACAGTCCTATGCTGGCACTCAGCAAGGGCTGTCCAAGTTAGGCAAGGCAAAGCAAAAACTGTCCCAAGGGCTGCTTTCCAACTATCTGTGCTCACCTCACTGTGAGCCCTTGAAAGACCCTGGCCTGTCTGAGCATTACTAAGAGATGTCTAACTCTTGGGTGTGGACATATCCATGGAAAAACCCAGAATACAGCAAGCAGAGAGATGACTTAAAGGCCCCTTTGCCTTCCTTCACTGATTGCAATAACTAAGAGCAAATCCCTTAATCTTTGCAGTATTCAGTATGTGGCACTGTCCACATTTCCCGCCTAGCTAACAGTGTCCCCTCTAATTTTTTTCCCATCCATGTACGTAATAAATTTTGTTATATGCACCCAGGCATGTGCAGATATGCACCATCAGTAGAAACACATGCTGCTGGCTGTAGCCATCTGTGGATACTCTGCAAATCAGCTGGGTAGCATCTAAATAACTCCTAGCCAGCTGCCCAAGAACACAGTAAACAGGGAACACTGCTAGCTAATAGCTTTTACTTGTCCAGTGTGCTTGCAGATGGGCATGTAACTTGAAAAACAGTTATTTCAAGTACCTGATTTACTGAAACCACACCTCCCCAAAACAAAACAAAAACCCTGGTGTATTTCAACTTAGCAAAGTTTGCATTCCTCACTAAATATTATGAATATTCCAACAATTACATTTTTGAAATAAAACAGTTTTTAACTGTTTACATGGAAGTATCTGTATTTTTGATAATGAAAAGTGTGGGTATTTTCATCTTCACATAATTTAAAGATATCTGAACAGATTTTGTTCAGGCCTGAGAACAATCATAAACAGTGTAATTTTAAGAAGTACATGTTTGTTAAAATTAAGAATCTTTTAAAATGTGAGGTAGGAATTAAATTAGCTTTCCAGATCTTTTTATTTGTACAGACGGTAGGTTCTCCCCAGAATAAATTGTGTTTATAATCTCAAGTGTAGGTTATTAACATGTGCTTTACCATACACTACTCTTGAAAAGTACCCAAAAGATTCACCTAGTGTCCAATATAACGTCTTTTGAATGAAACAAAACAGCAGGAATGTAGCACTTTAAAGACTAACAAAATTATTTATTCGGCGATGAACTTCCGTTGGAAAGACCCACTTCATCAGATCAATAGCATTTCCAGTACAGACTGACATCTGTAAGTACAGAGGTCCAAAAATAATTGCAATAAAAACCAACAAATCAAGTACATAGGACTGAAGGAGGGGGGTGAGGGGTGGGGGATGTTAAGAGTCTTGCCTGAGATGATTACAAGTATCAAAGGAAGGGAAGCAGTCCTTGTAATGCATGAGGTAATTGTTGGCTTTGTACATACCAAGTGTTAATGTGTCAAATTTGAATATGAGCTCAAATTCGCAAATTTCCTCTATGCAATCTGTTTTTAAAGTCTCTGTTGTAAGATGCAGATTCTCAAGTCTTTAATGGAATGGCCCACTCCACCGAAGTGTTCACTTAGCAGCTTATGTGTATTGAGATTCCTGAAGTCCGCTCTGTGTCCATTTATTTTTTGGCAAAGAATTTGCCTGGTTTGTCCAAGGTACATAGCGACAGGGCATTGCTGGCACATAATGACTTATATAATTTTGGTCAAGGTACACGAGGTGGATGTGGGGTGTCTGGGGTAGAGGTATTACCTTTGACTCTCTGGCAGCTGTGCCTTTTCAGGTGGACAGAAGCACTGGTCCTCACCCACCACTCAACTCTCACTGTGGGCTCCGAGCAGCTGTTGTGCATTACAGAGATGCCATCCCCTGGGAAACTGCGTCAGCTCGCAGGCGAAACACAGTGAGGGGTGTCTCTGGTCTGTCTCACATACCGACCTTACGGAGGGACTTGTTCCTTCTCTGCAGTCTCAACGGCGGACCAGGAGGTGTGGTGCTGCAAATCGACAACTCCTGTGAAGGCGGAGGAAGATGCCCCACTGCCTTGTGGGTTATCCTGGGAAGGAGTAAGGCTAAGGGAGTAAACCCTGACAGAAAATCTGGAGGGGAGTCCTAAGGTGTTTCTGTGTCAACTTCTGGCACTGTCCCAGCAACTCCTGTAGCTAAGCTGGTACCAAACATAAAGGTTATCCTTTCCTTTGGACTATATCAGTAAAGCCGAGAGGCGGGGCCTGGCGTCTGGGCAGCCCAGGGTCTCCATAAAAATTGCCCAGGCTTGCGCCCGGAGAGGTACTCCAGTATCGCTTAACAGCGTTGAACCAACATGGGAGGCAACAGATACCGGTTATAAGCTCTTGCTCGATTGACGTAGAAAACGAGCACCGGGGTTGCTCCGACGGTGGGAGAGATCATCACATCTCATTGGACAGTCACCACCTGCCTTAAGCTGGGCAGTCCCCAGCCAGTAGGGTACTGTCTCGCCACAGTTCACTTGCCTCACTTGGTGCATGAGACTTAAGGTTCCCAAACCTGACAAGTGACTGAAATGAGCACCAGACAAACCAACAAGAAAATTATTAAGAAAAAGAAATCATCAAAGTTTCAAGCTTGCTTGTTGGAATGTACAGACCATGTTGACTGGTTTGACTGAAGATCTTCAGGACATCAGCGACACCCGAAAGACTGCTGTCATCAGTGAGGAACTGAAGAGGCTCCAAGTTGACATCGCCACTTTGCAGGAGACGCAAAGGGATCCCTAAAGGAAAAGGACTACACCTTTTTCTGGCAGGGCAAAGCCCAAGAGGAACCCAGGGAGCACGGTGTCGGCTTTGCCATCAGAAACACCCTTCTGCAAATGGTGGAACTAGTCACAGGCAGATCAGAAAGACTCCTTCAGGTCAAACTTCAAACCTGTGCCGGTGCCATCCACCTGATCAGTGCTTATGCTCCAGCCCTGAACACCACACCAGAAGCAAAGGATAAGTTCTATGACGAGCTCAGTGCTGCCATAGTGCAAATACCTGCTCGTGAACAGTTGTACCTTTTGGGTGACTTCAGTGCAAGAGTTGGAGCTGATCGTGACTCATGGCCCTCTTGCCTAGGTCACTTCAGCATGGGAAAAATGAATGACAGTGGACAGCGTCTCCTGGAACTTTGCACATACCACAATCTGTGCATCACAAACACGTTTTTCCAAACCAAGCCACAACACAGAGTGTCATGGAGACACCCACGCTCGAAACACTGGCACCAATTAGACTTGGTCATCACCAGATGCGACAACCTCAAATACGTCCTCCTGACACGCAGCTACCATAGTGCTGACTGCGATACAGATCATTCGCTAGTCTGCTCCAAGCTCAAGCTGAGACCCAAGAAGCTGGACCATTCTAAACCAACTGGAAGGCCCCGCATTGATGCCAGAAAGATGGCAAACTCAGAAAAAGCTGAAATGTTCAGAGAGACCCTTAAGGAGAATCTGCGCAGCAGCCCTGGGGGTGCTGATGTGACATCCAGATGGCAGCATCTGAGGGACACAATCTACAATACGGCCTTGTCAGTGTTTGGAAGAAGAGCTGGAAACACAAATGACTTTTTCGAAGCTTACTCCGATGAGATGATTTCAGTCATTGAAAAGAAGCGCGCTGCACTTCTGGAGTATAAATGCTCACCCAGTCAGAGTACCCAGCAAGCACTCAGAATAGCCAGAAAAATAGTACAGCAGACAGCCAGGCGCTGTGCCAACAACTACTGGCTTAAGCTATGCAGCAGTATCCAGACCTGTGCTGACTGGTAATCTCAGGGGAATGTATGAGGGCATAAAGAAGGCAATAGAACCCATCCAGAGCAAGACGGCACCTCTGAAATCCAAATCTGGTGAAGTCATCACTGACAAAGCCAAACAGATGGAGCGATGGGTCGAGCACTACTTCGAGCTGTACTCATGCGAGAACACTGTAGTTGATACACCCCTCAATGCCGTCGAGCTCCTGTCAGTCATGGATGAGCTGGACCAGGAACCAACTGTGGTCACGTTGAAGAAAGCTATTGTTCTTCTTCGAGTGGTCCCCGTGGGTGCTCCACAGTAAGTGTCGGGCTCGCCCCGGTGCCGCAGCTCGGAAAATCTTCAGCAGTCTCCGTTGGGTCGCGCATGCGCCGATGCGTGTTGGCTCTTCACGCACTTACGGTCACGTGCGCGATCCGGTCCCCACCAGTTCCTTCTCAACCACCAACGGCTGCAGACGGAATCCTCTCCGGCTCCAACGCCCGAGACAGATAAATCCTTATTTTTTTCTAGTGTTAATAGTTTTAACAGTTATAGTTAGCAGTTCTATAGTTATTATAGTTAGTCTCTCTGTTAAAGTTGTTTAAAACCTAAAGACTATCTTAGAACCGCAGCGGCCGCCTCTGGGCGGGCCCGCCACGTTTATTGTCAGCCTTCAAAGGCCAACGGTTGTTTAACATCAAGTAATAGACTGTTAAGTGCGCTATTAGCACATAAAGGACTCAGAGTTAAGTTTTAACAATGCCATCCCCCAGCTTTAAGAAGTGTGAATCTTGCCGGGAGGCCATGCCTGCTTCGGATGGCCATAGCAAATGCATACGGTGCCTCGGGGAGACACATGTTCCTCAGAAGTGCTCCCATTGTTGTAAGTTGACTAATAGAGCTAGAAAAGACAGAGAAATGAGGCTGAAGATGCTGTTAGTTGACAAAGCACTTCAGCCTGCCGCATCGGAGACAGTACATGTGGAGGGCTCTTCAGGAGCGCACAAGAAGAAGGCTGCCTCTTTGACCTCCTCTGCGCAGAAGAAAAGAAGAGCCTCACCTACTCGATCCCTGCCCCTGACTGTTGGGAGTGGGACGAGTGTAACAAAGGGCCCGCGCACGCTGGCTTCCTCTACTGGTAAAGCTGCGGCGCCTGCAACAACTCAAGGCCCTGCAGCGACTGGGGAGTTGGCACCGAGAGCCGTGCAGGCACTAATCAGTTCGGCACCGGCTACTGCAGCGCCGATCGGAACTTCCCCAGAGGCATCGGAGACGGCGGCACTGAAGACATCGGCACTGAGGATGACGGCACCGACAGTAGCGGCACCGACAACAGTGGCACCGGGAGCAGTGGAAATCAGCATGACATCTGCTCCGGTACCAAGTTCACCAATAGGGCCACCCAAGAGGGTAAAGGCTAAAACGAAGACCAGGCACCACAGCCCCTCTCCTGAGGGAATTGCACTGCCTCTATCACCGCGATCACCACCAGAGATTCGACGGGCAGCAACACCTTCAGCCTGCCACAGACGTTCTTCTCCTTTTCTTCGGAGCCCATCACAGGGATCTGCACGCTTTTCTCCAGCATCTAGCAGAGATCCCTACGAGTCTTCTCATAGAGGCTCTCCTCGCACGTCGGTATCATCTCGGAGGTCTTGTCATTCCAGGCACCACCCTTACATCCTTGGGTCATGGTCCAGGTCTCCATCGCCGGGCTTCTGTCCCTGTTGCTACGACCGCCATCATTATGTGGGGCGTCATCATAGGAGTTCGACGTCTCACTATGGATCCCCGTCGACCACTCCTCAACGCCAAGGTGTTCTGCTTCCACCTGGGGGAACACCACGGCTGCCCCAATCAGAGGCTGGGTCTAAGGACATTGAACCCCACCTCGAAATTCCACAAAGACAATCACAGCAATACAGCCAGGATCCAGAGGAATTGGAGGAGAGATACCATAGTGACGCCTCCTCATCCTCGCCAGACGAGGCCATGGTCCCTGGAGACATTTCTCCCCCAGATGACCTGAAACAGTTCCAGGAGCTGTTCAAACGGGTAGCTCAATCCCAAGATATTCAAGTGGCGGAGGTGCAGGAGAAACACCACAGACTCCTTAAAAACCTCAGGCCTCCATCTTCTTCTAAAATTGCTATTCCCTTGGACGATGCAATCATGGAGGCAGCCACTAATATATGGCAGACCCCAGCATCCGCTCCGCCTACCAACAAAAGGGCGGACAAAAAGTAGTTCGTCCCTGCGAAAGGGATGGAATTTCTATTTAGTCATCCACAGCCAAACTTGCTGGTGGTTGAATTGTCCCAACACAGGTCCAAATCGGCCCAGTACAAATCTAGGGGATTGGACAAGGACATAAAAAAGTTGGATCTTCTGGGTAGAAAAGCCTACTCCTCCTCTACCCTATTGCTACGTATGGCCAACTATGCCATTCATTTGTCGAATCACAATTTTGACAGTTATTCCAAGCTTACTGCCCTCATGGACTTCCTTCCAGAGGAAAAAAGGCCAATTCTTAAGGCAATTGTGCAAGAGGGTTGCGCGGCTTCTTGAGCGGGCGTGCAGATTGCACTCGATGTGGTGAATACAGCGGCCCGTGCCGTGGCCACTGCAGTGGTAATGCGGAGAGAGTCTTGGCTTCATATACCCGGCATTCCAAAGGAGTTGCAAGTCAAAATTGCAGACCTCCCCTACGACAAAATAAAATTGTTTGCTGAATCGACTGACTCAGTTCTACACTCGAGCAAAGATTCCAGAGCGACGCTTCGGACCTTGGGGATATATACCCCCCCATTCAGAAGGAAGAAATTTTATCCTCAACAACGCCGTTATGGTTACCAACAACAACGTGCCCAATTTCAACGGGGGTATGATCAAGGGCGTCATCAACAAACACATTATAAAGGCCCTAGGCGCCGGCCTCAGCAGGGCAGCGCCCCCGCAGGGCAAAGTGCGAGACAGCAAGTTTGACGGGTATGTCGAGGGCAGAGAAGCCAAGACCGTACCTCAGTGCCTATCTCAGTACATGTTCCATCACCGACTCAAGCCATTCTACCCGCAATGGGAAAGCATCACGTCAGACAAGTGGGTACTGGAGATTGTAAACACGGGATACACGATCCCCTTCCAGTCTTTACCTCCACCAAATCCTCCCACCGCACCCGTCCTCAGAGACCCCTCTCACCTACTGGAATTAAGGCGGGAGGTGGACCACCTCCTATTCATAGGGGCGGTGGAGAGGGTACCGGAACAGTTTGAAGGCAAAGGCTTCTACTCCAGGTATTTCCTGACAGAGAAGAAGACAGGGGGGTGGAGACTCATTTTGGATCTACGCGCACTGAACCAGTACCTATGCAAACAATGCTTCAAAATGACTACGATGGCTTCAATAATCACGGCACTAGACCAGGGCAATTGGTTTGCGGCCCTCGACTTGCAGGACGCGTATTTTCATATTGCGATTCATCCAGTCCACAGGCGCTTCCTCCGGTTCCTTGTGGGTACAGATAATTTCCAGTACAGAGTCCTCCCATTCGGACTCTCTTCAGCACCCGGAGTTTTCACCAAGACCTTAGCGGTGGTGTCAGCATACCTACGCAGACAGGGAGTTTTCATTTTCCCGTACCTGGACGATTGCCTGTTAAAGGGGACCTCCCGGGAGGAGGTACTACGGATGATACACATCACCACAAACACATTTACCTCACTGGGCCTCATCATCAATTTCTCAAAATCAAAGACTGACCCCACACAAAATATAGAGTTTATAGGGGCTCGGATAGACTCAGTCACGTCAAGGGTGTATTTACCCGAGGCACGTTTTCGTGCCATCGAATCTCTCGTACAACTACTAACGTACAGCCCCACTGTTCCAGTTCTCACGTGCTTACAACTGTTGGGGCATATGGCAACCACCATGTTTATGGTGCAAAACGCCAGGCTGCATATGCGAGGATTGCAGCATTGGTTGGCAACAGTATACAAACCCTCAATCCACAACGTTCACAAGAGAGTGTCACTTACAACAGAGGCACGAAGCTCGCTAACATGGTGGGGAAACCCCAGGAATCTCCTGACAGGGGTGCCCTTCTGCCAACCGCAAATCACGGTGTTCATTACAACAGATGCCTCCCACATGGGATGGGGGGCTCACATGGACGACAAAACCACTCAAGGATTATGGTCCCCCACGGAGAAGACACTGCACATAAACATATTAGAGCTCAGGGCAGTGTTCAATGCGTGCAGGCACTTTCTCAATTATCTGCGCGGAAAAGTAGTCGGCGTGAATACCGACAACACCACCACCATGTTTTATATAAACTGACAGGGGGGAGCCAGGTCTCGTACGCTTTGTCCGGAGGCGGTCCGGCTCTGGAACTGGTGCATCACCAACAATATAACTCTAAAGGCTTCATACCTACCGGGGATCCACAACGTCAAGGCGGACCAACTCAGCAGACATTTTGCGTCCACTCACGAGTGGCAGATCCTTCCAGATCTACTCCACCAAGTGTTCCGCAGGTGGGGTTTTCCCAAAATCGACTTGTTCGCCACCCGAGAAAACAAGAGATGTCCCCAATACTGCTCCAGAGCGGGCATGGGACAGGGGTCTTTGGGAGACGCCTTCATGATCCCATGGAAGGGCCCTCTACTTTATGCGTTCCCTCCCACGACACTTATACACAAGGTCTTGGAGAAGACCAGAAGGGAGAAAGCACGCATGATACTCATAGTCCCAACAGGGGACCAACAACAGTGGTTCCCATTGCTCTTGCGCATGGCTCAACATCAGCCATTTCTCCTACCAACAGTACCGGACATTCTCTCTCAGGCTCAGGGGTCAATACTGCACCTGCACCTGAAGAGACTTCGGCTACAAGCCTGGCTAATCCATGGCTAAGCGCCCTAGAGACTACATGCTCAGAGGGAGTACAACAAGTCCTTGAATGTAGTCGGAGAACCTCCACCAGAAAGACTTATCAGCACAAATGGTTGCGTTTTTCCGAATGGTGTTCCTCCAGGCAACTAATACCCCAGGACGCCACTATACCTACGATTCTGGATTATTTGCTATAACTCAAACAAAATGGACTTTCGCTATCCTCTATAAAGGTGCATCTGGCGGCTATATCAGCGTTTCGGCATGAAAAGGATGGATCAACCACATTTGCCCATCCTGTTGTCTCGCGTTTTCTAAAGGGGTTGGTGAACCTGTACACCCCTCGGTAACCAATACCGCCGTCATGGAGTTTAGACCTAGTTCTACACACCCTCTCGGGACCGCCCTTTGAACCATTGGCTACGGTCCCCCTTCGACTACTTGCTATTAAGACGACTTTCCTCCTGGCAATCACGTCAGCTCGCAGAGTGAGCGAGCTCACGGCCATAATGTCCACACCACCCTGCATGATTTTCTCAAAAGAAGCGGTGGTCTTACGATTACACCCAGCCTTCGTTCTGAAGGTCTCTTCAGACTTTCACATCAGCGAACCAATAGTGCTGCCCTCATTCTATCCTAAGCCTCGCAACTCAAATGAAGAGGCACGGTTGCACTTACTTGACGTAAGAAGGGCACTGGCCTTCTACATCGATAGAACTAAACATTTCCGGAAAACGGACAGATTCCTGGTGTCCATTGCATCCAGGTCAAAAGGAGAAGCGCTATCTTCGCAGAGGATTTCAAATCACATTGTGTCTTGCATAAGACTGTGTTACGAGATTCGCAAGACTCCTCTGCCAGTTCCGCCAAGAGCCCACTCTACTAGGGCAATGGCGGCGTCAACAGCCTTCTTCAAAGGCATCGCGCTAAGAGATATCTGCAGAGCGGCGACATGGTCTTCCTATGACACCTTCGCCAAGCACTACGCCATGCACAGGATGCTTGATGAGGATACACGCCTGTCGACAGCAGTCCTTTCACGGGCAAGCTGCGCATAAATCAGGTACCCACCTCCTTTTTCGGGGGGGGTTACTGCTGGGTAGTCACCTACTGTGGAGCACCCACGGGGACCACTCGAAGAAGAAAGAGAAGTTACTCACCTGTAGTAACGATGGTTCTTCGAGATGTGTCCCCGTGGGTGCTCCACTACCCACCCGTTCCTCCCCACTTCGGAGCTCTGCTTGTGTGTTTTTTAGGGGCATCCGGAGTGGTTGATCAGGAACTGGCGGGGACCGGATCGCGCACGTGACCGTAAGCGCGCGAAGAGCCGACGCGCATCGGCGCATGCGTGACCCGACAGAGACTGCTGAAGATTTTCCGAGCTGCGGCGCCGGGGCGAGCCCGACACCTACTGTGGAGCACCCACGGGGACACATCTCGAAGAACCATTGTTACTACAGGAGAGTAACTTCTCTACAGCACTGCAGTAGGAAGGGCCCCAGGCCAGGATGGTATACCACCAGAGGTAATCAAGTGTGCGTTTGACACACTCGTGGAACCCCTACATGAGCTGCTGTGCCTGTCCTGGAGAGAGGGTGAGGTTCCACAGGATATGGGGTCGCCAACATTGTAACCTTGTATAAGAGCAAAGGAGACAGAAGTGACTGCAACAAGTACCTCCTAAGACTACAATCTCCCTCCTAAGTATCACTGGTAAATTGTTTGCTTGTGTCATCCTCAGCAGACTCCAGAAGCTCGCTGAGAGGACATATCCTGAATCCCAGTGTGGATGCCGCGCCAAGAGATCTACCATTGACATGATCTTCTACCTGAGTCAGCTGCAGGAGAAATGCAGGGAGCAGAGGAAGCCACTCTATGTCGCCTTTGTCAACCTGACCAAGGCTTTCGACTCGGTCAGTACGGATGGACTGTTTAAATTGCTCAACAAGATAGGCCATCCACCATGACCACTCAAGAGGATCCAGTCTTTCCACAAAGACATGAGAGAAACCATCCAGTATAATGGCACATCATCGGATGCCTTCAGCATCAGGAGTGGCGTCAAACAAGGATGCGTCCTTGCTCCAATGTTGTTTGGGATCTTCTTCGCACTCCTCCTGAAGCATGGCTTTGGATCCTCAACAGAGGGCATCTTTTTGCACACAAGATCTGATGGGAAAGTGTTTAATCTTGCAAGGCTGAAGGCTAAGTCTAAGGTGTGGGAAATGCTCGTTAGAGACATGCTGTTCGCAGACGACGCTGGTATAGTGACACACAAAAGGCCAGCTTCAAAAACTGCTGGATTGCTTCTCCAAAGCATGCAAAAACATCAGGCTTACCATCAGCCTAGAGAAGACAAACATACTTGGTCGGGACGTTGCTGAACCTCCATCAGTCAGCATTGACAATTACACGCTAGAGGTCGTCCACGAGTTTACTTACCTTGGGTCCACCATCACCAACGCCCTGTGGCTGGAGTCTGAGCTAAACAAGGAGGATGGGAAAAGCAGCCACAACTCTGTTCAGACTTAGCAAGAGAGTGTGGAACAACAACAAGCTGTACACTCACACCAAAATGCAAGTCTAAAGAGACTGCATCCTCAGCACCCTCCTCTATGGCAGTGAGTCTTGGTCCTTGTACGCCCGCCAGGAAAAGAGGCTGAATGTCTTCCACTTGTGCTGCCTCAGGCTCGTTCTTGGGTATCGTGGAAAGACAGAATGCCCAACAACGCCGTCCTCGAGTAAGCTGTCCTCCCCCAGTTGCACTACAAAGATGTCTGTAAGAGGGACCTCAAGGAGGTAGACATCGACCCAGATAGTTGGGAAGAGCTGGCAGATGACCACAACAGCTGGAAGCAGGAACTGCACAAGGGCCTTTAGAAGGGCGAGATGAAGATCAGACAGCTGGCAGAGGAGAAGCGAGCCTGTAGAAAGGACAGGAAGGACCTGCCAGACACCCACTACATATTCAGCAGATGTAGCAAGGACTGTCACTCTCGTGTGGGCCTCCACAGTCACAGTCAACGCTGCAAATGACATCTTAAATGGAGTTATGAAGGGCACAATCCATAGTCAACGCAGACTGAAGGATGCCTTGGATTCCTTGGACACGAGGTTCAGATCTTCCTTTATTCCTTTATCTTCCAATAATTCTTCTTCTTCTTCTATTTCTTTTATCATATTCAGAAGTTTTTAACAAGAAGCACAAAAGACTGTAGTAGTGCTCACAGTCTAAAAGAAGAACTTAATAGAAAATTGTGAAATAAAACAAAAAAATATAAAGGACATTAGAAGTGTGCAGAGGAGGGTGGGGAAAGAGCACAGAGACTTTATGGGAAAATGAAGTGAATATTGATGGTGTCATCAAGAATGACTTATTTAGTGAGGGTGTGGAGGAAGAACAAGAGGGGGACTTATGCCAGGGCTGCATGCAGTAGGGCCTTAAAAACAAGGATAAGTTTGAACTTAGTTTATAGTTCAAAAAGGAAGGTCGTGAAATTTCTGAAAAAAGGGAGGAGTGTGTGACGTCTTTTAGGAGGTGAGTGAGAAGGATGATTTGGCAGGGATATTTTGAACCGTTTGGATGTACAGGCAAATTTAATAAAGGAAAGACCAGTTACAAGCACAGTGTAGTAATCCAATGTGGGAAATTACTTTGTAGAATAGAGCAGTGATTTAGCTGTTTGAATGGTGAAGATATGAAGGAAAAAGGTTGAGCTGATCCTTTTATTTTAATATCTTGGTTGAATAATAGTGTAGATTTTTGTTTAAACTGCATTTTTAGAGAGTTTACTTTGCAAATGTGTATGTATTTTAACCGGTGAGAGGTACCCAGGAACACGGTCGTAAATCTTTGAATATTTAACCCTAATTAGAAGATCAGTTTAAAAAAAAAAGCCTGATCCAAAATTTTGTGTGAAAATATTCCATCTCATTTCTCCATTTTTGTGGTTCAAATTTAATAAAATTGTACTTAGTCAGTTTTCCTGTTACAGTAATGTCATTTGAGCACAGTTAGACAGTGCCAAAACAGCACATTCCTCCATACTCTTTTACTCGTTAAATTCAGCTTAACTGGTCACTCTGATTTTTCCTTTTTTTCTCCTGGTTTTTTTTTTTTTTTTTGCTGCCCTCTATGCTCCTGATTCCTACTTTGAAGTCTTTACTCTGTGCAGAAATGGCGTAAAAATCTCTGGTCTGGCTCAGGAAGTAGGCAAGGGGGTATTCAGGGAAACAGTAAGAAAACTGCTTCTTTCGGTTCCCCTTGTGAGCAATGTGTAAGAGAGTGCTGGAGTGAGGCTGGGATTAGGATGGACATGTTGGAGGAAGATAATAGAGAGGGATCCATGCTAGTCTATACACTATCAAAACAAAAAGCAGTCAAGTAGCACTTTAAAGACTAGCAAAATAGTTTATTAGGTGAGCTTTCGTGGGACAGACCCACTTCTTCAGACCTGGTCCTTCAGACGTGGTCTGAAGAAGTGGGTCTGTCCCACGAAAGCTCACCTAATAAACTGTTTTGCTAGTCTTTAAAGTGCTACTTGACTTCTTTTTGTTTTGGAGAAAGATGTTTACCGTGCAGCACTATGAAAATTGCAGGCAGTTCTGCATCCCACAGGGCAGTCTGCAGCTGAGGACTGCTCTGGCTGTGCTGTAGTACACCCAGACACCCAGCTGCAGTGGTCCACGTGGGACTTGAGCAACCCCCTGCCCACGGTGGGGGTGGGGTAGCTCCAGCCCCCACCAATTAACTGTAACTGGTAAACCTCATAATAAATGGATGAGGGTTACCTTTACCGGTTAACTGATTAATCAGTTAAACATTAACATCCCTAAGTGTAATATTTACAGATCTTTCTCTGCTGGCTTCCTTCCCAGCCTCATGGTATCCCTTAGACATGTATTGTTTGAAGTGTTTAGTGATAGATAGATCATTTTAAGCAGTCATTTTGTGGGATATGCTGATTACATTTGAAGGTATTATTCTGCATGGTTTTTGCTAGTTTTATCTTTGTTAATTGATGCAAAAAATGTGACTCCATAGGTAAGGTTGAATTGAGTGTTGCATTAAAATTTGGACTTCAGTCTCTTTAGTATTCATGAATCAGGCATGGAAATTTCACGGCAATGAAAAATGTCACAGGATGTGAAATAAGCCCTTCCCCTTGAAATTGGATCTACCGCATAATGCTCAGTGCATCGTACCAGGGGCTTCTAGCTGTAAGTCCCAGTCAGGCCGGGGAAGGAGAGGACTTGTCATTCTGCATGGCTCCTCTCAGTCTCCGGGAAATCAGACCCACTTCTGAGCGCCTCCCCATGCTTCAGGAAACTCCAGCTCCACAGGCTCCTGCAGCCACGTGTGAAAATTGGTCTGAAATCCCCCTGATTCTGGGATTGCCCCAGCCAGGAAGCATTTAGCTGTGAGTCTTTGCTGGGCTTGGAAGAGCTAGGTCTTGTCCTTCCCTAGCATACCAGCTCTGAGGGTAGAGGATCAGACCCACTTCTAGCTGTGTTTTGAGTCAGGACCCCCATGGATACAGCACTAAAATTTTGTCTGTAAAAAGCTGGCAACATTGCAATGGTATTACAACTAATACCTTCAAATGTAATCAGCATATCCCACAAAATAATTTTAAAACCTGGTAGCCATTAAATTAATGAAAATGGGTTGAATGAAAATCAGTAGAGTCCTATTCATGAAAACATACAGCTATACACCTTGCCCAAAATGACACCACTTAAAACTTTAGTGCTGCATAAACTTTGGGAGAAAATGAAAGTAAATGTGTTATGTAATTTGAGCTATATTTAATGTCATTAGGAATTGAACATTTCATAGTTAGTGTGTGCTGAGCTTATTGCCTACTGGAGGAGCCCCTTGCATTCCTGCATTCCTCTCTACAGGCTGTGAGTGTGCCACCCTCCCATCCCCTTCTGTATGAGGACTCCCTGTAATTCTCCCAATTACTTCACTGCCAGGTGTTCTGTTTGCCTCCTGTTTCCCACTTCCTCTGTACCAGGTTCTCCATTCCCCTGCTGCCATGCTCCATCATTCCTACTTCCCACTCATGCCCCATATTTCTCCTCTCCCCTCCCCCTCCAGTCATACCAGGATCCTGCAGTCTCCCTGCCCTTCAGGGCGGGCATCAGAGTCTAAATTTAGACTCCTAGTTTATGTATATAAAAGGTGTGAAATAATTTTTATGTGGCAAGTAAATGTATGTACCCGTTTAAGTGTTTGCAGACAACCTTCCAGAAGTGGCATTAAAAATAAATAGTACTGAGAATTTAAAGATGTCATAGACCAATTTTTCAAATGAATTTTAGAAATACTGAATCTGATTTAAATCAAGGATTGATGGGGGCCAGGATGGGAATAAAATGATTTAAATTCCCTTGTTTTAAATTGCTCCATCCTGAAGACTAGGTGCACTCTCAAGAGTAGGATGGAACTGCGTACATATAAATTCATGTTTTTTCCCCTTCTCTTTCTATGATTTAGATCTCAGGTGAGAAAACAGTACCTGCTTCTGCCTTATTGTCCATGTACCTTTCTAGCACTGCTGAAGTATTTAATGCCACAGTGGTTAGCATACTATTCCATTTCAAGGTTTAAAATAGGTTGCCTTTTTGTGGCCATAATGTACATTTCTAGTAATAACAAATATTAGAAAAACTAGAGCTGTTGCTGTTTTTTTTAAAGATTATTCATCCTTAAAGCAGAAGCTGCTGTAGAAGTGTGTTCTACTTTTTGAAGCAAAATGCACTGCAGAGCAGAAGGGGCTGGAATGACTGTGAGAATTTGGAAAAAGGAAACCAAAGTTTGTAATGATTTTTCTGGAAGAATCATCCCATTAATGCATATATGGGAAAATTATTGTTGTTACCTTTTTTTTTGAATATCTGATGAAATTTTCGTTTTTACTCTCTCCCCCTTTTTCCCCCAATGTGTACATCTACAGAAGCATAAGATAGACCTTTTCTACAAACTGCGCCATGTGATGAATGAACTCATTGACTTGCGTAGACAGCTACTGTCAGGTCATTTGACACAGGATCAGGTGCGAGAAGTCAAGAGACACCTTACAGTGAGACTGGACTGGGGTAATGAGTAAGTACAGGTACCACCTGGGTGCCATCTGCTTTAATTAATATGGTATGTTTTCTGTGTAATGGAATTTGCAAATAGTTAAGCTGTTTTATTCCTTGTAAGTGAAACCACATTTTTCTTTTTACATTCTGAATGTACAATGTACCTCCTTCCCCCAGAGATCTACATAATTGAAAATTCTAAAAATGTATGATTTACTTCTACTATTAATTCCTTTCCATAGAAATGATTAACATGTACAGTGAATATTAAACCTGAGATATTCTAGACGTTGTAATTTATCTGCATTATTATTAACATTCCCGTCCTGCCATTTAAAACACTGTTACCGTCAGTGGAACAGCTGTACAGCTTTGTTGTTAATTGACACTGTAGAATAGCAAGAATTGACACTGTCTGAGAAACTGATTAACACTGTTGATCTGACGCTTATAGTATTCAGATTTAATTTTGTTTTAGGTCTTGTAATCCGTATAATTCTCTGATGATGCTTTCTCAGTTTTTATGGCCTGATGGTGAGTCCTGTTGTACAGAGGTAACCATATGAATCTTCTTTTTATGGAGCCAGTGGCATTACAGTAGTTTAGAGTTGAGTCTGGAATTGTAATTGATTCCTTAAATATAAAAAACTAGCCCTATCCCAGAATCAGCTCATGGAAAGCAACAAATGTGAAATGCTTGGCTTGCCTAGTACTGAGGCAAAGTGCCATGAACGGATACGTTACTCATGGCATGCACATGACCTTTTCAGAGGAAATGTCACCCTCCTTAGGCCTACAACAACCTTTCTTCAACCTGGATGATGGATAAGCTATAATAAATGATACAGAGTAAAATTCTGTATAAATTACCAAAAAAGGAAAAAGGCAGTTTTTCCTCCTTAACTTGCCCAAGTCATGTGCACATTCCTTGAGCATGTGTCCAATGGATAAAAATACTGGAATGAACTAATGAAAACTCAATTGGCCCCTCTTGTTAAATTTAATGTATTAGTTTCCTCTTAATTGAAAAAGAATCTCTGAAGGATGTAGGCTAGCAGAATTACATAAGTGATTGTTCTGCATTTTAATTCGCACCAATGTAAATAGAACCAAATAAATCCTTATGATGCTTGGGGATTCAACCCAGACTAGTAAAGGGTTGTTTTACCACCTGTCCTGCAGCTCTAGACACCTCAAATGATATTGCTGTTGCTCGCAGCCCTAACAACAGCTAGCAGTCATACTCTAATTTCCACTGCTCAAAACCATCCCCTTTCCAAAGTAACAGAGAGATAGGAGTCTGTTCTGGTATAGACTCCCCTTATAGAAACAATCACTAGAGGCAGATGCTGGTTAAGTATAACATTCACTAGGTATACCAGTAATATAGTGGTATTCTAGTAACAGAGAGTAAGCTGTGCTAGTCTATACACTATCAAAACAAAAAGCAGTCAAGTAGCACTTTAAAGACTAGCAAAATAGTTTATTAGGTGAGCTTTCATGGGACAGACTTACCTAATAAACTATTTTGCTAGTCTTTAAAGTGCTACTTGACTGCTTTTTGTTTTGATAGTGGTATTCTGTGTATGGTGTTAGAGAAAGATAAGAACTTATGCTGTGCTAGAGAAAGAGATGGCTTGAAATCATAGAGCGAGAAATAGATCAGGATACCAGATAAAAGTAGGCATGTGGTAAAATGTGTACTTGTATGCCAGTGTGAGAAACATAATAGCAAAAAAAGGGGAGTTCTGCTGGGATAAGAGCCATGTATGAGACGTGGTTGAATGCAAAAAAAATCAGTGGTCTGTTGTAATATCTGTCTGTAGACTATATAGGAAAACTGAATAGGGTCATAGAAATAAGAGCGTAGAATTGTATCTAAAAATGCCATAAAATTTAATCAGATACAATTTCTGAGTAGGGAAGAACATATAGTAGAATCCATATAAATTCAAATCCTGTGTCACAATAGTACAAATATATTAATGAGATATACAGTAAACTTTTTTCATATCCAGCAGTCCCGTGACTTGGAGGTTGCCGGATATTCAAGTATTCTGGATAATAAAGAGTTATACCCAGAAATGCATAACATTAAAGAAGAATAGAGACAAACAGAAATGTATGCAGAGTACTTTATCAGTAACAGTCGTACACTGATCCCTCATTAAATGAGTACTTTACTTACAAGTACTTGCTAAAATGAGGGACACATTTACCTACCTTTGTTCACTAGACGAGTGAACTCCCTCCCGCTAATACAAGCCTTACGCCACTCACCGCAGACCCAACCTGCTGCAGCCTGAACCCCCCGTCGGCCCTGTAGACCCAACTCACAGCAGCCTGAACTCCCCGCCAGCTCCACAGACCCAACCTTAACTCTCCCCTCCCACCTGCCCCTCAGCTCCAACCCTCTGCAGCCTGATACGCTGCCGGCCTAACAGACCCAGCTTGCTGTGGCCATAACCCACTTACCCACCCAATCTGCAGCAGCCTTAACCCCCACAACCACCCCATGGACCCAACCAGCAGCAGCCTGAACACCTCCCCCACCGCCTGCCCCAAGGACCCAACACACCACAGTCTTAACACCCTGCCCTGCCTGTGGACCCAACCCACTGAAGCCTTAAACCCCTCCCCCTTGTCTGCCTCATGGACCCAACCTGCCACCAGGTTTTAACCCTCCCTCCTGCTCATGGCCCCAAACTGACCCCAGCCTTTAACCCTCTCCAATGCCCACCCCAAAACCCAAAGTTCACTTACTGTTCAAAAAGCAGTGCCACATGCTGTCGCTCTTTCACTGAATTAGGAGCACTTGGAATGAATCGGAGACTTTTACATGTATTTTGATGGGAATTTAGTGTCCCTCTTACGCGTTTTCACTTACGAGCAGGAATTTGGGAACCAATTGTGCTTGTATAGCAAGGGATGAGTGTATTGTACACTGTAAACTTACACTGTATTTGCTGTAGTTATATGTATTTACTTCCACTATACTGAACGTATGGAAAACATAACTAAAATTTACTTACGGTTAAAATGCCAGTTATTTGAGAGTTCTGGATGATAGAACGTCAAATATGAAAGAGTTTACTGTACAAAGAGTCTCCAGGTAAGGGAAAGTATGTTGAGTACATAATGGTGAGGGACTCAAAGAGCCAGCTAAATATGACAAGACAGTAATAACAAATGTCTTCAACTATCCACATATATATATTGAGAAACAGAGCAATTTCAAAATTTGCATCTGGGAATAGCTGGCTCTGTGGCAAACAGGAGAGAAGCTACACTTAACTTAGTCCCAAGAAACTCTTTCTTAGATGTTGGTTCAAAAATGACTGCAGTAACAGTTATGGTAATCATGATATTACTGAGTGGTGAATACTGCCTGGTCACAGGGAAGAGCTGGAGGGGTCTCAGAAATCAGTGCACATAAACTTGATCTTGAGAATTGTTGTTTGAGAGTGACATTTGCAACTTTTTTCTGCAGTCTCCACCTTTGTAGTAGAATTCAGAGGGAATTCTAAGGCTATGTCTACACTATGAGATAAATTTGAATTTATTAAAATCGATTTTGTAATGTTTGAATTTGGGTATCCTCACCTCCCCACAAATTCCCCACAAAGTTAACTTATTTCTGGGACACTCAATTGCCAAACGTGAACTGTTGCAGCAGTGCATTGTGGGAACCTGTCCCACAGTTCCCTCAGCCGCATAGCAATCTGGGTGTTTTTGCTGGTGAAGCAGGGAAAAAAAATGCCCTGCACGTGGTTGTGGGTATGTGATGTCATCTTCCCACATTGCATTGCCCTCTCATGGAAAATGGCCATTTTTCCAGAAGGAAAGAACAAGAACTAGGCCATCAACAAAGATTGCCAAAGTAACCAAAATCTCTTGCTTCTATAATTGAATTGCTTTTTATAACTGAATTATCAAAGTTTTACAAAAAGCATCAGGTGTCTGAGTCTTCCCAACTGGCTCACCAGCCATTGTCCCTCCTCCCTCGATTACATATGATCCCTGAAAATAATACAGGAACAATGTAAAGCTTGAAGAAAGAGTAGGACAGTAAAGGTTTGTGAAAAAAAGATTTTGTGAGTTAGGGTTTTTGGCTTTCCAGCTCATTACACAGAGGTGCCCAACATGGGGGATGAGGCTCGCCAAACTTGCACACACGAGTGCTTCTGTACCCTGGGTGCATCCAGGAGTCTGTCGTCTCAACTGGCCCTCCAGCCACTTTTCCCTGTGTTAAGGGGGCAAAAGCTTGAGGGAAGGGAAGCAATGAGTTGCCTAGAGAGGTGGTGGATTCTCCATCCCTTGAAGGTTTTAAGTCCCGGCTTGACAAGGTCCTGGCTGGGATGACTTAGTGTGGGTTGATCCTGCTTGAAGCAGGGGGCTGGACTAGATGACCTTCTGAGGTCCCTTCGAGCCCTAGGATTCTATGATAGCATAAGAACTAGCAGAGATGTTACAAAAAACAGCACGTGTTTGCAATGGGTTTAAACTGCAGCAAGGTGTCTATGTCTTCTAAACTGGCCTTCCAGAAGTTTTCCCATGTGTTAAGGGGACCAAAGCTTGAAGAACGAGAAGAATAGTAAAAGTTAGGAAAAAGATTTTTGGCTTCCCACTTCACTACATAGAGTTGTCCAGCGCGGGGGATGGGGCTCACCAAATTTCAACAAGTGGTGGTGTTCAGGTTTGGGGGCCATCCCTGATTGACTGTTAGGGGGCTGGACCCTAATATCCAATGGGTGGGGCTGGGTGGATCAAAGGATGAAGGGCAGTTGACATGGTCCTTTCCATATTGATCAGGAGAGGGGTCGAGCCCTGACTGACTATGTGGGAGCCGGCCCCCTCATCTTCATAGGGGCTTGCAGGGTCTGTGGCTGAAGAGCCAGTTGATGTGGTCCCCTCCTGTGGCAGCAAGCCTCCAAAAATCTTAGCTGCTGGGGGACCCTTCCCCCCCGGTGGCAGTAAGCCCCTGAAAAACTTTAGGGATGAAGGGGTATGGGGTCTGTGGCTGCAGAGACAGTTGAGGTGGTTCCCCCCACAGCAGCAAGCCCCAGAAAATCTTTGAGGGTTGTGGGGTGGCTGCAGAGCTAGTTGATGTGGTCCTCCTGTGGCAGCAAGCCCCTGAAAATCTTTGGGGGCAGGAGGTGTGGGGCCTGTGGCTGCACAGTCAGCTGACCTGGTCCCCCGGCTCCCCTGGTAGCATGCCTCCAAAAATCTTAACTGCCAGGAGACACTTCCCCCACAGTGGCAGCAAGCCCCAGAAAATCTTTGGGGGTGGAGGGATAGGGTTTGTGGCTGCAGATCCAGTTGATGTGATCCCCCTCCTGCCATTGCAGCAAGCCTCCAAAAATTTTTGGGGGTGTGGGAGTAGGGTTTGTGGCTGCAGAGCCAGCTGATGTGATCTCCCCCTGCCCCCACGGCAGCAAGCTCCTGAAAATCTTAGCCACCAGGGTGACTCCCCCTCACACCCCACCGTCCCGGTGGCAGCAAGCTCCTGAAAATTTTTCCTGCCTTTGGAGACTTCACTGCACACAAGCCAGGGTATGGTGCTGCCTGGCCACATGGTCCTCACTGAACAGCAAGCATGTCCTTTTCTTGGGTCAGGAGCTAGCCACGTGATGTGGTTGGGCGCGGGAAAGATCTCCGCTCTATGGTGCCTTTTGGGGAGTCGGGGGAGCCCTGCACAAATGTAAACAGCAGAAAATAAGTTTCTTGGTCTCTCATACGAGCATGACCTCCCCAACAGCCTAGCTGCCAAGTGGTGCAGTGGGGTAGGGGATGGCGCCAGTGCTGAAATAAAAATCCAGTGGCTCAGCTTGTACAGGTAGAGGCAGAACCATGAACTCCATCTTGGGACTCTTTTTAATGGGGAGATGTGCTCACAGCTCTTATGCTAAAGAAAGAAATTAGTTTCTCAGCCTCTCTTACAAGCATGACCCCACAGCTGCGCTGATGGCAAAGAAAGAAAAGAAGTTTCTCAGCCTCTCATACAAGCATGGCCCCACAGGCACGGGCTTCCTGTTACCTAATTCCTTTGCACATGAAGAGCTGTGGAGATGGAAGCGGCCGGAGTGAAGGACTATAGGGAATTGTGGGATACATATGGGACACCTCTGGAGACTAAAGTCTATTAATAGGCATGGCATTTTCATAATAGCCTTAATTAAAACTTGACGCTACATCCAGCCACTTTTGGCGATGTTATGATATTGACCTGAGCGCTGCCTGAAATCGAGATCATGGTATTTACAGTGAAGACAGTGACACTGTAAAATCAAGCTGTCTTAAATTTGACTTTATTATGTAGTGTAGACATAGCCTAAGAAAAGAGCTTTACCCAATTTTCTTCTCTGATAGCCTCTCCTTTTCCTTTGTGTCATGGAGGGCATAATTGTACCAAAATTCTGATTATTATCAATTATCCCAAGTTAAATGTTTCTTAATCCTTTTGAAGACAAAAGCAGTACTTTTTAAAAAAATTAAATCAGTAAATAGTAATATTGACAGTGAAATAGTGACAACTTTACAGTAGTTTGGAGATCGTCTTATTAACTTTTAGAATCAGTAAGAACAATTTAGCTCATAGGAATAAGGGGACTTCGAAGTAGGCGAGGTCCTTTCGAAAAGGAGCCCCTTCAGGACGAGCCGCGAGGCGCGTCAATTTCGAAGTGCCACAGCCCCCCGCATGCTAATGAAGCGCTGAATATGTATTTCAGCGCTTCATTAGTAAACTTCGAAATGGCCATTTGCATGGCCATTTTGAAGTTTGGGGCTAGAGTAGACACGGCCCCAGTGTAGTAAATAACTCAGTAACAACTATGGGTGTGAAATCAGACTATCTGTGATCAAATTAACTCACACAGAAAAATTATACAATACAAAAACACCAAATCACATATGGGTGAACACTTTTCACAAAACAATCACTCTATATCTGACATCTCAGTCCTCGTCCTCAAAGGAAACCTGCTGAGCACCTTCAGAAGATAAGCTTAAGAGGTTAAACTCAGAACTATGCTAGATACTAAAATCATGCTTGATTTATAGCTTATCACAACAATCTGTACCTTTTAGAGACTTTATGCCCTGGTTTAGGTTGTTACATCAGTCTTATCTGTCAGCATGACAGTCCTCCATCTGTGGTATGGCACCTTCTTCCTCACTGAACAAAGTTTGTGAATTACCTTGAGTGAAATACTTATAGGGACCATCACTCAAGGGAGACAAATTATTTGCCTCCCATAGTGAGAGGAGTCCTTTGAGATGTGTGGTTCCTATCACTATTCCATTACCTGTCCTTCATCTCCTCTGCAGTGAACCTTATCCTAGAACTGTTCGTGTAGAAAGGGAACTGAAGAGGTCGATGTGCTTTTATATATTTGAGGAATAAATTGTATCTGTTGTAGTACAGTTAGGGTGACCATCCATCCTGTATTGGGTGGGACAGGCCCATATTTCGGGCATCAAAAAGGCGTTCCTACTTATTTTTAAAAAGGGGCTAATTGTCCCATATTGGCCTCACACCAGCTGACCTTTTCCCTCACCAGCGTACTGTATGTGAGTACGTTCTCTCCAGCCGCAGGAAGAGGGAGCCAGCAGGGGGCCCTAAAAAGGCTGGAGCTCTTTCTTGCCTCCCTGAGGCTCGGGGAAGCCGGGAGGAGCACAGGCGCTTCTGCCACCTCCTTCCCAGCTCCATGAGACACGGGGAGCAGGGAGCCCACCTCAGTGGCTGCTGCCCCGTTCTTGGCTCCCCGCATCTTGGGGAAACTGGGAGGAGCACAGACATCTCTTCTGTTTCCTTCCTGGCTCCCCAAGGCATGCGGCAGTTGGGGACATCAACCTGGGAGGCAGCCCTTGGCAGCCACAACCAGGGAACCACTTCCCCTCCCCCCATCTCCCTGCATCATATTTGGGATAGGAAGATACAGTCACCCTAAGTACAGTGGTTTAATTTAAAAACATTAATTTTATAATGAAGGATAAAACCAGTTTGAGAGAGATCCCTCATACTACATCTTGAGAATGCCAGTAAAATCAGTAGTATCTCTCATGTGGGTTAAAATGGTTTAAATGCGTGATTGTTTGCTGGTGTTTTTGTTTGTTTCCTTTAATAAAATGTTAATTTTTCAAGTCTCCCCCCCCCCATGGGTTTTCCACAAACAAACAATCGGATTTTTGGATGTGGGGAAGATCACAGCAATCTTGCTTTGCACCAAATTCTTCTGTCTTGTAGCACAGTTGACTTAAGCAGATTTATACCATAATGAATCTGGTTTTGAGCTAGATTGCAGTGACAAGGTACCTAGTTTTCAGAAAGGTGCATCACTCTATAAGCTCTGGAGCCTCCATGGGAAAGAATAGACTCTCTTTTCTTGTTTTCTCCAAGATAACGGTAATTTGTGATTGTTCATAATAATAGCACATTACTACATCCCCTTGCCTGGCCTACCACATTGAGTGGGGAGTACCTGACACACCATCCTTTCTGAGCTTTGCACACATAGATCCATGCTCCAGGAAAACTGCGTATTGTCTTGAGGAGTGTGTTACTCCCTCTTATGCCCTTGATTAGGCTTATAGGCCTGGCTAATTATAGTTCTCTGTGAAAAGGCCACAGGGCTTTTGAAGTTGAGATACAAACTTTGACTGCCAGTGAGGATTAAATCCGAACGTGAGTCTAATGACCTTCAGAACAGTTAAGTGAGTCATGTATTTCATGTGGCTTTTGTTTAACAGTTTTTGTGATTGAAGTTTATTTTTAAATCACTTAGATGCAGTGGCGGTAAGTATTAAATAATTTATTTATAATGGTACAAAATATAATAAAGTCCAGAGCTCAAACCAGGCTGGAAAGCGCATCCCAGCCTCTACCTCACACACTCAGTGGAGAGGCTCAGTTCAGGAACTGGTGCCTGGTCCCCCTGCCAGATCCTGGGGCTAGGAAGCAGGCCTGGACCCCCCCAAAGGAGATGCCAAGGCTAGGTAGCATAGCCCTCCCCTCTAGACCATCATCACCTTCACTCTCGTGGGTGGTCCCAGTAAGCCCTGTGAGACCTCCCACCTCCTGCTCTGATTGCCAAAGCCCCCATTGTTGCCCTGTGCCCTCCAAACATTGCCCTAATCCTCCATCCCCACCCTCAGTCCTGAGCACCCCCAAACCTTCCAGTCCCCTGCCCTGCTCTGTGCCCCATCCCTACCCTACTTCCTGCACCCACCACCCCCTACCCTGAGCTCTTCAAACCCTGCCCTGAATCATCCACTCCCAGCTGCTCCCCTGACATGCGCACTGCCCTCGCATACTGAATTATCTGCCCTGAGCCCACACCCACTGTTCTCAATCTGGTGAATTCTTCCCCTTTGCCTGCACCCTCCCAGCCATCCCAACCTGTGCACTCTCTCCTGTACCCTCACCTCCTGGCTGGAGCTCACTGCATACCCAAACACCTGCTGTCAGCCTCCCCACACACTGAACCCTCTGCCCTGAGCCCGCCATCTCCTTCCCTCGCTTCACCGACACCTTTTACCCCCTGCTCTGAACCCCCTCAACACCCAACACCATGCCTTGGATCCTGCACCTCCCACCCCCACAAGGACCCAAGCATTGCAGAATACGTCTGGTAGTACCTCCTATTTTGTAAACAACAGCAGAGGCTTTTGCAAAATGTGAACCACACATTAAAAACATAGATATAATTTGTTTTCTGTTTTTAAATAGTGGTTAAAATAATCATCCTTTTTAAAGTTCATATGCATAGTTAAATTACTTGTATACAATCAAAGATTTATAGACTGATTTTGTAATCAGTTAACATGACATAATGCCCAGTCTGTGACAGAAACCTGTGTCATTCTATCAGTTGAAGAAGGGCAGGACAGGGCAAGTCTAAGGTTTAACTGAGGGTGCAGTCTGGCCATAAATGGAAAAAGGACCGTGCTGAGAGAGATGGTAAATAGTCAGCCTCATAAAATGAGATAGAAATGACATTTGTTTTGAAAACCAGATCCTCCTCACCCCTTCTGATTATGGTTTGCGTCTTTGTTTAGATGATTGACTCAGTGTAGCCACGTGTCTGAGTAAAATCACTCTCCCCTTTAATTAGAGAGGTAGCTGAGTTAGTCTGTCTCTTCAAAAACAACAAGAAGTCCTGTGGCACCTTAGAGACTAAGAGATGTTTTGGAGCATACTCTTTTGTGAGCAAAGACCTGCTTCGTCAGATGCATCTGACAAAGTGGGTCTCTCCCCTTTATAATTATGAGAGATTCTTTCTAATCCTTAAATAGAGGAAATATTCCTTATACTTATATAAAGGATAGGAAAGGATGGTCCATCAGTAATATAGGACTTGGAATTAGACCATCTGAATGAATAAGTAAAGATTGCTATGCAGGCATGCATTACTTAACAGTAAAAGTTTATTTTTCCTTATAAAGTGCATTAGGTTTTTTTAAATCACTCCAATGAGCAGTAAATAGCTGAAAACATCTAGAAAGAGCACAAATAACGAACAGTTGCAATTCAGAAAGAACTGCTAAGGAAAATTATAATCTTGTATGCTGTAGTCCAAGTTAAATTAAACCCTGTTTTGAAATCCATGAGCTTTTTTGTTCTTCCTTGTTATGAAAATCATTTTACCTTCTGTCAATTGCAATATAGCACTTAACGAATACTGAAATGAGTAATATTGTACACATAGTGAAGAGTGATGTGATCTAGTGACCTAAGCAGGTAATTGGAAGTCAAGAACTCTAAAGTTGTAATCCTGGCAGTAACATTGACTTTTTGTGTGAGACTTGCCTTTCTGGTTTTTCTATTTTTGTCCTTTCCTTTCCTCAAATATCTTGACCTGGGTTGGAACACAGGCAACAACATTCTACCTTTTTCATTCCCTTAGCCTCCTGCTTGTTTCTTGGTTGTAATGGGCTAAATCAACTGTATATTGTCAAAAAATAGTTGACTAATATTTATATATAATATTCTATAAACTGGAATATCAAACTGCCAATCTAGTTGCCAGACTAGTTGCTACCAACATTCTTAGCTGTGTGTCTGTGACTCGTATGGCTAAATGTTTAACTAGCACAAAGGTAAAACAAAAATATTCTAAAATGCATGTATCACCAAATATTGCCAATACATATATGTTTTGGCAAATTAATAATGCAGTTCACACTTCCCTAAAAAACTGTTCTCTTACATTACACCTATTTTAAGAAGGTTTTCATCTTAGAAACCTATTCGTTTAAAAGTTTTAATAATTTTATAAGTCACTGCATAGCTCTTATTCGAATTACTTTATCTTCAAACAAAACAAAACAAAAGTCATGTAGCACTTTAAAGACTAACAATATAATTTATTAGGTGATAAGTACTACATGACTGCTTTTTTGTTTTGTTAGAATGCATACTAACACAGCCACTTCTCTGTTACTCTGTTACTGTTTATCTGCTGTGTTTCTGGGGGAGTTTGTACATTTTTTTTTGAACTAACATGTATCATAAATTTGGATGGTGTCACCTGCTACCTTGTCTTTTCTTATGTGATACAGTAGGTCCAGGTAGCAGTGGGAGAGTTCTAAAGGGGAGATATATAAGCCTCAGGCTAATTAAGATGTGGTTTCCTGTAGACTAGGAAAAGCTGCTACAGGTTAATTGAAACACCTGTAGCCAATTAGGGCCCTGTCAGGAACCAAATACAAAACCCCTGCTTCAGGCAAAGTAGGGGAGAAGAGGAGGGACAGTGAGTGTAATTGAGTCTTGCTCGGTCCTGTCCTGTCCTGCTCTGCCCTGCTTCATTCACATCAAAGCAGAGAGACTCACTCATCCAATATCAAGGACCAAGGATAATCTTACCCGAGGGAGAAGAGGGTAAGCAACCTATGGAGTTTGAGTGTGGAGCTGGGGCTCAGAATCTTTCCCTGCTTCTTTTCATTAACAGCTACCTGTGCCACTAGTGGGGCCCCAAGAGTCAGGACTGAAGGGATAATGTTGTAGCCTTGGCCAAGAAACGTGAAACCCACCATGCCAGCATTAACCATTTTGTCACGTTTACTATGCTCCACATCACTGGAATCCCTTAGTGTTGTGTATAATTTCAGAACACTTAACTATTACCATTTTCTGTCTCAGTGATACATTTTACATTCCTTGTGTACAACATTATTCTTTGCAGCACAAAGCTGTCATCAGTTCTGCATTTTCTCCTCTCCACCTCTCTCCAAAAGACAAAACTGAAACCCTCCATGAGTTCCATACTTGCCCTCTTCCCAAATTCATCAGTCTTTCTACCACCATCACCCTCTGGGCCAGTCTGTCATACTGCTCTCTGTTCAGCAGCGTACTGAGGATCCTCTAAACATCTTTCCTACATGACGACTGTTGTTCACAGCAGCAATAACCATTCAGGCAAGTTGTTCTATGGGCTGAGGAGCAGATGAACAAGCCTGGGGAATGAGTACTTTAGATGATGGGCTCTGTGGTCATCTGAGGAATAGGTCCCCTTTGATTCAGAAAGGAGGCAGTTTTCCTTGAGCTATTGGAACTTCCTTAACCCTCCTTAGCTGGAGCAAAAGGGTAGGAATGGGACTGGGAGGAAAGAATCTCTCCTGGTTTATGAGTGGAAGAACAGGGCTTTAGGCTCCTTCCTTGTATGAGTGAGGCTGGGTGGGTGCCAGTGTGGAGACTGGTGGACTAAAGCAGTTGTAGTGACAGAGAGATAGCCACGTTAGTCTATTCTATCAAAACAAAAAAAGCAGTCTTGTAGCACTTTAAAGATCAACAAAATAACTTATTAGGTGATGAACTTTCATGGGACAGACCCACTTCTTCTGCTCATCACGTAGTCTACAGGAAACCACATCTCAATTAGCCTTAGGCTTATATATCTCCCCTTTAAAACTCTGAAGAAGAAGTGGGTCCGTTCCATGAAAGCTCATCGCCTAATAAATTATTTTGTTAGTCTTTAAAGTGCTATATGACTGCTTTTTTGTTTTGATAAAATGGCTGTAGTCACTATAATGGTAACTTGACCACCTCCCTTTTCGATGTGCTGCTGGTGTGGCTGCAGGGAAGGGGTCATGAGAAAAGCATGGTGTATGACGTACTGCAGGTTGGTACCCAAGAAAGGATTCCTTTTATGGCAGTTGCCATGGTCACAACAATAATAATCTCACTTGGGACTGAAAATTTTAACAATCAGAGCCAACCGTTTTGAGGAGGGTTGTCAAATAATCTTTCACTGCTTGTATCCAACTGTTATCAGCTTGTCTCCCCTATCAAAGAAAACTGTGCACACCCACAGGAACAGTAATCCAGGAATCAAGACCTTCAATAAACTATGTTGCCATCTCTTCAGTCACACCTACTCACATATATTCAAGTTACGTTGTCATAGGACTTAAACAAATCAGCCATACCATCAGGGGCTCATTCACCTGCACATCTGCTAATGTAACATCTGCCATTATGTGTCAGCAGTGCCCCCTCTGTCATATACATTGGCCAAACTGGAAAGTTTTTCTGAAAAAAAATAAATGGACACAAATCAGATACCAAAAACCAGTAGAACACTTCAGTCTCACTGAACACTCAGTAATAGATTTGAAAGTGGCCATCCTACTACAAAAATCAAAAACAGACTTAAAAGGGGTACTGCAGAGCTGTACTTCATTTGCACACTTGACACTATTAATTTGGGTTTGAAAAGAGCTGGCTTACTATCAAAGCAGTTTTCCCTCTCTTGCTGTTCACACCTCCTCATCAATTGTTGACCTCATCACTTGATAAGATAACTCACTTCTTTTATATGGTAGTATATTTATACCTGCCACTGTAATTTCCACTCCTGGCACATGAGGAAATGGAGCTTTGCCTGTGAAAGCTCTTGCCCAAATAAATCTATTAATAATAATAATATTGAGGAATTTAAATTATGGAAAATGATATTCAGTGTTTGATAATTGCAAATGAAAACGAATCCCAACTATCCATATAAAATGGTGGAATCTAAATTAGCTGTTAACACTCAAGAAAGAGATCTTGGGGTCATTGTAGATAGTTGTTTGAGAGCATCCACTCAATGTGCAGCAGCAGTCAAAAAAACATAAGAATGTTGGGAATCATTAGGAAAGGGAGAAATAAGCAGAGAATAGTTGATTGCCTCCTGTAAATCCACATTGTGCCCTCATCTTGAATACAGCTTGCAGATGTGCCCCATCTCAGACAAGATGTATTGGGATAGAAGGATTCAGAAAATGGCAACAAAAATTATTAGGGGTATGGAATGGCATCCATATTAGGAGAGATTAATCAGACTGGAAATTTTAAGCTTGGAAAAAGTAATGACTAAGGGGGGGAAATGACTGAGATCTATAAAGTCATAACTCATGTAGAGAAAGTAGATAGGAAATACTGTTTTCTCCTCATAACACAAGAACGTGGGCTCATCACATCAAATTAGTAGCAGCAGGTTTCAACCAAACAAAAGGAAGTATTTCTTCACTTAGCACACAGTCAGCCTGCAGAGCTTGTTCCCAGAGGATGTTGTGAAGGCCAAGAATGTAACATGGTTCTAAAAAGAACTAGATAAATTTATGGAGGACAGGTTGATTTACAGCTGTTAGCCAGGATGGACAGGAATGGGGTCCCTAGTCTCTGTTTGTCAGAATGTTGGATGAGTGACGGAGAATGGATCACTTGATGATTACTTGTTCTGTTTATTCCTGATGGGTTTCCTGGCACTGACCACTGTTGGATGACTTTATACTGGGCTAGATGGACCTTTGGTCTGTCTCAGTATGACTGTTCTTATGGTCTTAGGGGAAATGGTGGATTCCGTACTTCTTACTATTTTCACATCAATGTGGACAGCCCTGAGGATTTAGCCAGACACACATTAGTAGGCTCAGTGCAAGGGTAGCTGAATGAAATTCTATGATTTGTGTTACTTAGGAGATCAGACTGAATAATTTTATGGTACTTCCTGGCCTTGGAATGTCTGAAGATTGTGGGCATTGCTATTGAGGTCATACTTCAAAACATACCACAGGTTTAACTGACTTGTGTTTCAATAAAATCTTTTGGAGGAGGATCTCTACAGTCCCGTTCAAACTCCTACTGTAGGTAATAAAGCCAAACTGCATAGTCCCTTTCAGTCTGAGCAATTGTTTATCACTGCTGTGTGTTAGTTTGTTTTTGAGATAATCTTTCCAAGGGAAAGGGTCAGAGATTCAAATATTGTTTTCGAAGAAAGCTGAGATTCTCCTTTACCTGGTCCAAAAACTGCCTCCATGGGGGAGGTAGGGAATACTTGCACAAACTCCTGCCAATTCAGTAGTGACTTTGTCCAATGCTGATGTCAGTTAGAAAAGCTGGCTCTCACCTTTGGAATTTTACCAAAGCAACGTAACTTTTGGAGCTGCTTTAAACAGTAATCAGCCTATGAGGCAAAAGTAACAAAAGGCTTTTTAAAGAGAAAGTCCTATGCAGCAGGAACTGCTTGGTTAATGGAGATTCATATTATCTAATTTTCTTCTGTTCCAGGAAGCAGTTCCATATTTTTTTCTAATTATTGATTGTTCTGGCTCAGGTCCATCACTGTTAGCAATAGTGGAACCTTTAATGTGAATGGGCTACTGACAGTCTCTGGAATTTTAAGCATTGTGTCATCTGACCATGCAGAGAGCAAGTCTTACCAACCCAGTTAAACGTTTTACATAATACAATTTGAACTTCAACCTACATTACAGATAAAAATGTTAAGTTCTTAAGAGCTACTAAAAGAAGATTTAATGTAGTTACTGTGAAACTGCACACAGGTACCAGTTTACTGCGAGTACATATTGTACAGGATTAACATTGTATTAAAAGATGAGACTCTTCTGTACTGGAAATCCATGGTGTTAGAGCATGCCACTAAATTTAGAATGCCAAATAAGCTTCAATAGTAATAGTTTTAGAGTGCTACTGTGGATGTTGTGTCAAATGTTATTAACTAAACAAAGTTTAAATAGAGAGAATGGAACAGTTTTAAACTATGAGCAGGTTTGGCAGCCATTCCTATAATGCTGTAGTGGTAGTTTGTCACTCCCTATAAAGGGTAGTACTCTGCATTCTGGTCTTTTGATAGTACAGTTTGTACGTGCCTAGTCCAGCATCCTTGGGACCTGAGTAGTCCTGAACAATGGAATTTGATGGACCAGGGGAGGTCAGGCCTCTGGGCTGCTGGCTGGGCTCCCCTTCTCAGCCAATGCTTTGTTCCCTCCCTGAAGGCTTCTGGTGGGGGGGGCTTTACTCCTGGCAGGACTCCCCACCATGGGGTTGTTGGGGTGAGGAGGAGCTCTGCTCCTGGCCCACCAGCCAGGCTGTCTGCCATGGGTCTGCTTGTGGAGCTCCAGTCCCACCTGCTGGCAGGTTTTCTACCAGGCTCTCTGCCACTGCGGGGCTGCAGGTGGGGCCCCATGCCCCTGGTGGGGCTCCCTACCACTAGCCCAGTGGCTGGACTCCACTCCCAGCCTGCCAGCCAACCAGCAGCTGCAGCAGCTCTCTGGCCCAGATGCTCTCTGGTCCAGCAACATCCACGGTACTGCCAGACAACGGATGTTGCCAGACCAGAGAGCTTCAAACTGTATTGTTAATAGCCATCTGTTTGTTTGTCACCCGAGAACCACATGTTTCAGAGGGATAATTTTTGTATACATTTTTGGAGTATGTGTGTGGTGTTGTTTTAAGGGAAGTCTTTTAGACTCGGGAAGCTTTCTAATCTATGGTATTTATATTGTGCTAATTATTGAAATGGATCTTCATTGGACTATGGCTTGGCACAAAACAAAAGTGAAGGCACAAAACAAGCTCAAACTAGCTAGAGACATAAAAGGTAACAGGAAAATATTTTATAAATATATTAGAAGCAAGAGAAGACCAAGGACAGGGTATGCCCATTGCCCAGTGAAGAGGGAGAATACTTAACAGAAAACTTGGAAGTGGCAGAGGTGTTTAACAATGGCTTTGTTTCAGTTTTCACCAAGAAGGTTGATGGTGACCGGATGGCCGACATAGTGAATTCTAGTGGAAATAGAGTGAGCTTAGAAGTTAAATTTTTAAGTTGAAAATTACTTAGAAAAGATAGATGTCTTCAAGTCACCAGGGCCTGATGAAGTGCATCCTAGGATACTCAAGGAGCTGATAGTGGAGGTATCTGAGCCATTTGCTTCTTTCTTAAAAATCATGGAAGTTGGGAGAGATTCCAGAAAACCGGAAAAAGGGAAATATAGTGTCCAGCTATAAAAAGGGAAGTAAGGACAACCCAGGAAACTACAGACTAGTCGGCTCAACTTCTGTGCCAAGAAAGATAATGGAGCAAATAATTGAAGAATTAATTTGCAAACAACTGGAAGATAATAAGGTGATATGTAACAGCCAGCATGGACGTGTAAAAAGCAGAGTCTTGAGGATAAGGGAGAAGCGGTAGACGTGGTATACCTAATCTTCAGTAAAGATCTTCTTCTCAATAAACTAGCAAAATACAACATAGATGGGACTACTATAAGGTAGGTGTATAACTGGCAAGATAACTGTTATAGGAAGGTTGTTATTAATGGTTCATAGTCACATTGGAAGGTCATAGAAAGTGGGATTCCATAGGGATCAGTTCTGGGACCTGTTCTGTTCAATATCTTCATCAGTGATTTAGATAATGGCATAGAGTGTATGCTTATAAAGTTTGCCTGTGATACTGAGCTGGGAGGTTTGTAAGTGCTTTGAAGAACAGGATCATAGAATAGAATCATAGAATGCTAGGACTGGAAGGGACCTTGAGAGATCATCGAGTCCAGCCCCCTGCCCTCATGGCAGGACCAAGTACGGTCTAGACCATCCCTGAAAGACATTTGTCTAATCTCTTCTTAAATATCTCCAGAGATAGAGATTCCACAACCTCCCTAGGCAATTTATTCCGGTGTTTGACCACCCTGACAGAAACTTTTTCCTAATGTCCATCCTAAACCTCCCTTGCTGCAGTTTAAGCCCTTTGCTTCTTGTTCTATCCCAGAGGCCAAGAAGAACAAGTTTTCTCCCTCCTCCTTATGACACCCTTTTAGATACTTGAAAACTGTTATCATGTCCTCCCCCTTAATCTTCTTTTTTCCAAACTAAACAAGTCCAATTATTTCAGCCTTCCTTCATAGGTCATGTTCTCTAGACCTTTGATCATTCTTGTTGCTCTTTTCTGGACCTTTTCCAGTTTCTCCACATCTTTCTTGAAATGTGGCACTGTAAGAGTCCCGAGACGCCCAGCCCTTGGCCTAGGGTGGGCGGTCCCCCAAAAAGGGGTTATAACACCAGCGCTGCACTGAGTTCGGGGCGGTCAGCAGTTCACCGTTACAATACAATACAGGCTCAGCCCTCAGTCTAGGGCGGGCAGCAGTTCTCAATTAGCAATACAGTACCGGCCCAGCCCTCAGTTCAGGGCGGGCAGCAGTTCACAGTCGTAACACAATTCCCGCCCAGCCCTCAGTCCAGGGCGGGGCAGCAACACAAGGGTTTTAAGCACAGGCCCCAGCCCTCAGTTTGGGGCGGGGCAACAGCACAAGGATTTGAGCACAGGCCCAGCATGGGCTGGCCCTGTCAAAGAGGGGTAGGGGGTCGCAGGCCCTCCCACTCCACTGTGACCCGGCCCGGGGCCCTGGGGGTCGCTCACACACAACCACGGCAGTGGGGATCCAGGCTGCAACACACTGCCATGGGTTTGGGAGCGTCGTTCCCTGGGCCACTTCCTACCTCTACCTCCACTGGCGGAAGGTTGCAGTCCATCTGGTCAGGGGATCCCGTAGGGTCGGTCTCCTCCAAATCATCTACCTTCGGGGGCTCCGGCCGGTCCCTCATATCAATGTCATTGGGATAGTTGGGCGGCGGTAGCACGGTGGACCCGAGACGATCCTGGGCCTGAGGGCTGCAGGGATCCGCCGGGACTCTGGGGCAGGCCGCTCCTGGGGCTTCTTCCAAGGCGGGGGGGGTCTCTGCTGGCATGAGGGTCCTGGCAGGTCTGGGAAGTCCGGGTAGTCCCCCTGGGGCATCTGGATCCGGGGTTGTTCGGAGCCACTGGGGGCTTGCTCCTCCGGCCCGGCCGGGCGGCGACAAACCCTCCGCCCTTGGTGCCGGGGAGCTCGTGCAGGCGCGTCCTCCCTGCCCGGAGGCCCAGGCTTCAGTGGGTCCCGAGCCCTGCCGTTGGCCTTTGTACCCCGGGGCCCTGCCCCCTGAGGGCCGGGCCTCTGCTGTTCTGGTTCCAGGCCCGCCCACCAGGGCCTCTGCGCAGCCTCCTCTGCCTCTGAGTCAGCAGGAGGCCATACTGACTCACTACAGGCGCCCAGAACTAGACACAATACTCCAACTGAGGCCTAATCAGCGCAGAGTAGAGTGGAAGAATGACTTCCCGTGTCTTGTTCACAACACACCCGTTAATGCATCCCAGAATCAGAACTCTGGCCCTCCCTCTTACTGGGACCCCACTCTTTAAATACCCCTCTGAAACCACTCCCCGAGTCATGCATCTGATGAAGTGGGTCTTTGCCCATGAAAGCTTATGCTCCAAAATATCTGTTAGTCTGTAAGGTGCCACAAGACTTCTTGTTGTTCTCTGAGTACGGTTATCCAGCCAGTTCTGCACCCACCTGATAGTAGCCCCATCTAAGTTGTATTTGCCTAGTTTATTGATAAGAATATCATGCGAGACTGTATCAAATGCTTTACTAAAATCTAGGTATACCACGTCCACCCCTTTTCCCTTATCCACAAGGCTCGTTATCCCATCAAAGAAAGCTATCAGATTGGTTTGACATGATTTGTTCTTTGCAAATCCATGCTGGCTGTTCTCTGTCAGCTTAACACCTTCCAAGTGTTTGCAGAGGATTTCCTTAATTACTTGTTCCGTTATCTTTCCTGACACAGAAGTTAATCTGACTGGTCTGTAGTATCCTGCATTGTTCTTGTTCCCCTTTTTATAGATGGGCACTATATTTGCCTTTTTCCAGTCTTCTGGAATCTCTTCTGTCTCCCATGATTTTCCAAAGATGATAGCTAATGGCTCAGATACCTGCTCCATCAGCTCCTTGAGTATTCTAGGATGCATTTCATCAGGCCCTGGTGACTTGCAGACATCTAACTTTCCTAAGTGATTTTTAACTTGTTCTTTTTTATTTTATCTTCTAAACCTACCCCTTTCCCACTAGCATTCACTATGTTAGTCATTCCTTCTTCAGACTTCTCCGTGAAGACGGAAAGAAAGAAGCCATTAAGCATCTCTGCCATTTCCAAGTTTCCTGTTACTGTTTCTCCCTCCTCACTGAGCAATGGGCTTACCCTATCTTTGGTCTTCCTCTTGCTTTTAATGTATTTATAAAAAGACTCCTTGTTTCCCATTATGCCCATAGCTAATTTGTTCTCATTTTGTGCTTTTGCCTTCCTAATCTTGGCCCTGCATTCCTGTGTTGTTTGCCTATATTCATCCTTCGTAATTTGTCCTTGTTTCCATTTTTTATATGATTCCTTTTTATTTTGAGACCATGCAAGATCTCCTGGTTAAGCCAAGGTGGTCTTTTGCCATATTTTCTATATTTCCTACACAGAGGAATAGCTTGCTTTTAGGCCCTTAATAATGTCCCTTTGAAAAACTGCCAACTCTCCTCCGTTGTTTTTCTCCTCAGTCTTGCTTCCCATGGAACCCTACCTACCAGCTAGCTCTCTGAGTTTACCAAAATCCGCCTTGCTGAAATCCATTGTCTCTATTTTGCTGTTCTCCCTTCTACCCTTCCTTAAAATTGTGAACTCTATGATTTCATGATCACTTTCACCCAAGCTGCCTTCCACTTTCAGATTCTCAATCAGTTTTTCCCTATTGGTTAAAATCAAGTCTAGGACAGCTTCACCCCGGTAGGTTTTTCAACCTTCTGAAATAAAAAATTGTCTCCAGTGCAGTCCAAGAACTTATTGGATAGTCTGTGTGTCGCTGTGTTAGTTTCCAAATATATATCTGGATAGTTGAAGTCCCCCATTACTTCCAAATCCTAGGCCCTGGATGATTTTGTTAGTTGTTTAAAAAAAGCCTCATCCACCTCTTCTATCTGGGTAGGTGGCCTGTAGTAGACTCCTAGCAGGACGTCACCCTTGTTTTTTTACACCTTTTAGTTTAATCCAGAGTCTGTCAACACATCTGTTTCCTATGTCCATCTCCATCTCAGTCCAAGTGTGTACATTTTTAATATACAAGGCAACACCTCCTCCCTTTTTCCCCTGTCTGTCCTTCCTGAGCAAGCTGTACCCTTCCATACCAACATTCCAATCATGTGTATTATCCCACCAAGTTTCTGTGATACCAACAATGTCATAGTTGTATTTATTTATTACCACTTCCAGTTCTTCCTACTTATTACCCATACTTCTTGCATTTGTATATATGCATCTAAGAAATTGATTTGATCTTGCCTCCCAGTTTTGCCCTGACCCTCCTTTTTCTCCGCCATTGTAGCCCATGCTCCCTCCCATTTCCGACCCATCTTTCAGGTCTCCATCTTCTCTATTTACCTGTGGGCTTTGCTCCCTGTTGAGCCTAGTTTAAAGCCCTCCTCACTAGGTTAGTCAGTCTGTGTCCAAATAGGCTCTTCCCTCTCCTCAAAAGGTGAACACCATCACTGCCTAGCATTCCTTCCTGGAATAGCATCCCCTGGTCGAGGAAGCCGGAGCCCTCCTGGCAACACCATTTACAGAGCCAGGCATTCACCTCCAGGATGCACCTGTCTCTGCCTGGGCCCCTACCTTTGACAGGATCATAATTCAAAAGAATCTGGACAAAGTGGAGAAGTGGTTTGATGTAAATAGGATGAAAATCAATAAAGGGCAAATGCAAAGTGCTCCACTTAGGAAGCCACAATCAGTTTCATGTATACAGAATGGGAAATATCTGTCTAAGAAGGAATACTGCAGAAAGGGATCTAAGGTCCACAGGGGACCACAAGCTAAATATGAGTCAACAGTGTGACATTGCTGGAGGGGGGAAAAAAAAGCAAAGGTGATTATGGGATGCATAAACAGGAGCGTTGTGAGCAAGATACAAGAATTAATTCTTCCACTCTACTCTGTGCTGATTAGACTTCAGTTGGAATATTGGGTCCACTTCTGGGCAATAAATTTGAAGAAAGATGTGGAGAAACTGGAGAGGGTCCGGAGAAGAACAACAGAAAGGTTATGGGTTTGGAAAACTTGATCTGTGAGGGAAGATTGAAATAACATTGTTTGTTTAGTTTGAAAAAGAGAAGACGGAGAGGGGACTTGGTAGCAGCTTTGAAGTACCTAGAAGGGTGGTCCAAGGAGGAGCGAGAAAAGTTATTCTCCTCAATCTCTGATGATAGGACAAGAATCAATAGGCTTAAATTGCAGCAAGATAGGTCAAGGTTGGACATCAAGACAACTTCCTAACTGTCAGGGTGGTTAATTACTGGAATAAATTGCCTAGTGAAGTTGTAGAATCTCCATCATTGGAAATATTTCAGAGAAGATTGGATAGGCATCTGTTCAGGATGATCTAGATGCCACGTGGTCTGGCTGTGAGGTCAGGGATTTGGACTTGATGACCTCGCAAGGTCCCTTCCAGTTCTAGTCTTCTGTTGGCAGATTGTTACTGGTATCAGTGAAAATTGGGATTCAGTTTGCTCAATGCACGGCAGATTATTTGAGAGTAAATCACACAAGCAGTAAAAGATTATATAAGATGTCTTCCTATTCAGCCTCAATTCCCTGAACATAAACACTCATGCTGGCCTTACACAGAATCCCAATTGACATACAAAGCAGGTATAGCTACCAGTTCTAGGTGGAAATGATTTCTTTTCTCTTCCCATTTGCAGACACTTGATCTGTCAAATATCCCCCAAAGCAAGGTCTTGGTTACCATGAGGCTCTCTGGGTCAAAAGTCCTATAGAAGTTCCTCATAGCAGGATGTTGGAAATTCTGAGACCCTGTTTTACAAATGTCACGGACCTCTTCAGATGTTAGTTGGAGGAACTAACAACTGACTAGCTAGCTAACTGCTTAACATTTATTAAACTTCTTGTTCTCAGAGTAGTCACATATCCCAGAAATATGCCCTCTGAGCGTTCCATTACTGTTTTTTACATTAATATTTTAGAAGGGACTTTGAAAGGAAGAGAAACCAAAGATCAGTTGATGTTTACCTGCTCATTAATCATTCACTTGAGCTCTTAGTGTAGTGCCATTCTAAAGGGTCCTTTTAATCAAGATCATCCTGTACCAAGCTCACTGAGCCTGTGTCTTCTGCATGTTTTCTTTTGTGAGTTGGCCATTAGCTAGTATATTTAATCACACACTCATTAGTCAATTCTCGTGCTCTCAGTAAATTTCCACACCAACTATATGATGCTAAGAGAACCATGCTCTCAAAATCCTCGAGCAAATTCAGACATACCAATTCATTTACATCATATTGATTCACACCAGTAATATCAATACATAAAAATAAGCTGGCAGTGTCCCAACACTAATCACCATATTTTCTGAGTGCTGGGATCAGTGCATATTATACTTAAAATATGAACACTATATTTTTCATTATATGCAGCACTTCAATGACAGCACATTTTAAGGTTATCTAAACAGTTAAGAACGTAAGAATGGCCATACTATGTCAGACAAAAGGTCCATTTGGACTAGTATCCTGTTTTCTGACAGTGGCCAATGACAGATGTGCCAGAGGGAGTGAACAGAACAGGTAATCATCAAGTAATCCCTCTTCTGCCATTCATTTCCAGCCTTGGACAGAGGCCAGGGACATCATTCTTACCCGTCCTGGCTAATAAGTATTGATGGACCTAACCTCCATGAATTTATCTAGTTCTTTTTTGAACTCTGTTAAAGTCTGGACCTGACAACATCCTCTGGCAAGAAGTTCCACAGGTTGACTGTGTTCTGTTGGAGAAAAACTTCCTTTTGTTTGTTTTAAACCTGCTACCTATTAATTTCATATGGTGATCCCTAGTTCTTATGTTATGGGAACAAGTAAATAACCTTTTCTTATTTACTTTCTCCATATCTGTCATGATTTTTCAGACTTTTATCATATTCCCCCTTACTCTTCTCTTTTCTAATCTGAAAAATCCCAGTCTTTTTCATCTTTTTTCACATGGTACCTATTCCAAACCCCTAATAATTTTGTTGTCCTTTTCTGAACCTTTGCCAATGGTAATAAAAGAAATTCAAAACAGATAATAAACCTCCATTTTCAGTTGCTAGTGAAGGTCAGCATTTTTATCTTTCAGCCTGTACAAGAGTGAAATATATTTGGTACATTTCAGCAAAACAGGTTATCAATTTTTGAGAATAAAGGCAGAGTTGGAAGATACACATTTTCTGAAATTAAAAAGCATAAATAAATTGTGTCATTGTTTTTAAGGTGATTAGCTCTGAGGTGTGTTTAGGGTAGAAACTGACATTTGACAAGAATACCTATGAAAGAAGATTGCTTTTCAGTGGCCTGGTGTAAATCTAATTGTATTTGGCCAAGATGTGAGGGTTTGAAACTTGGATTTTGCCTGCCTGCGGTAGTTTTATGAAAAATTTAGCTCTTTTTTAGCAACTTTATTTCAATGGTGTAAATGAAAGAGGGCTGTGCAGTGTTTCTGTGAGTAGGTAATTTGGGATCATGATAAAAGCATGTATTGAGTCCTGCCTTATAAAGTGGAAGAGAGTTTGGTGCGGGCAATTCTGGTAGATGCTGATAGCTAAAGCATAGCAATGCTGTTCACTTAGCTATACACAGAAATGCCTTACGCTGCAGGGCTTAGTTTGCCAAATAAGACAGCTTTTGAGCCCACTTCTGTCACCAGACCCTGTAGTTTGCAAAATAAATAAATTGTTCAGTAACAGAGAGGTTGCTGTGTTAATCTGTATTCTAACAAAACAAAACAAAACAGCAGTCATTTAGCACTTTAAAGATGAACAAAATGATTTATTAGGTGATGAGCTTTGTGGGATAGACCCACTTCTTCAGATCTAAGAATGGATCTGTCCTGCAAAAGCTCATCACCTAATAAATCATTTTGTTAGTTTTAAAAGTGCTACATGACTGCTGTTTTGTTTTGTTAAATTACTCAGTGTTAAGGTTGGGTTTTAGTTGTACAGGAGTCATGATATTCAAAGTGAATTTCCAAAAAACGCTACATTATTTGCTTGCATGTGTGCCTTTATTAAAAGATTACACAATAATAAAACAGTGAGATATACTAGTTTGCAAATCATACCTTAAAATGGAAAAAAGTGATTTCTTCGCTAATCCTCCTCCAATTGTTTTTATAAATTAGTTGAATTGAATATTTTTTTAAATTATATATACATATATGAACATTCCTTGTTATTCTATATGTCATTTTAAAGTGTGACAAAAGAACATGCTGAAATTGTGTGGGTGGGAACGTTAACTATAATTTAAGTCACCCATCCCATAACACTAGCATAAAGGCCCATAGCTCCTCTAACATACATGGGGGTAGTGTCAGAGAGGTAGCTGTGTTAGTCTGTATCTTCATGAAAGCTAAAAAGCATTGCTGTAGTACCTTAAAAACTAACAATATAATTTATTAGATGATGAGCTTTTGTGGAACAGATCCACTTCCTCAGATCTGGAGAATCCTAATATCTGATAACTGAGGCAAAGAGAATTTAAAAGAAAGATAGAAAAAAATGAAATAAATACTGACAAATCAGGTAGATAGGACAATCATAGAATCATAGAATACTAGGACTGGAAGGGACCTTGAGAGGTCATCAAGTCCAACCCCTGCTCTCATGAGAGCAATGTGGGGAGAGGGAAAGGGGAAGAGACAATGTTTCTGTAAGTGTGTGTTAAGTGGTCTGCCTGGGGTCACTGTGAATATCAAAGGTGGGGAAATTGTCCTTGTAATGAGTAAGGTAATTGATATCTTTGCTGAGTCCAAGGTAAAATTATCAAATTTGAGAATAAATTCTAATCTGGTATTAAAGTCTCTTTGCCTTCGTATGCACACCATTAAGTCTTGGATACTATGATCTGTTAAACTGAAACACTCACTTACAGGTTTGCATATATGCTGATTCCTAATGTCTGATTTGTGTCCATTCATTCTTTGGAGAAGTGTTTGTTAAGTTTGTCCAATGTACATAGCAGAGGGGCATTGCTGGCACATGATGGCATATAGCACATTAGTGGAAGTGCAGCAATATGAAACCCGATCGTGTAACTGACTTGGTTAGGTCCAGTGATGGTGTCTCCCATGTAAATATGTGGACAAGAGTTGGCAAGAGGGTTTGTTGAAAGGAAAAGTTCCAGGATTAGTATTTCTGTGGTGTGGCATGTGCTTGCTAGTGAGAATTTTCCTGAAGTTGGGTGGCTGCTTTTATGAAAGAACAGGTCTATCACCCAGGGTCTGTGAGAAAGCACACAAACAAAGAGACTTTAATAGCAGATTACATCTGAATTGGAATTCATTCTCAAGTTTCATACTTATTACGTCAGACTCAACAAAGCTATCAGTTAGCTTACACATTACAGGGACACTAACAGTGACTCCAGGCAGACCACTTAAGACACTTACAGAAACTTTTTTTTTCTTCCTCCTTCCCCCCTTCCTTCTGTCCTATCTAGCTGATTCATCAGTTTTTATTTTTTTTTATTTTAAGTTCTCTTCCTCTGAGTTATTAGGATTCTCCAGATCTGAAGAAGTGGGTCTTTCCCATGAAAGCTCATCATCTAATAAATTATTATGTTACTCTTTAAGATGCTAGAGGACTGCTTTTTTTATTCTGTGTACATTGGTATAGCTCCCTTGAAAAGTTAGAGGATTCAGCTGCTTTTTACAGCATATAAGGAACTTGAACCTATGCTTTTTTTTTTAAAAACTTTTACACTGAAAAGGATTATTGTTGTTTGAAAACTAACAGTACCTGCATGCACCTTAGTGGTCATTGTTCCTGTGTGTGAATGTAGAGTAGATAGATGGCCTAACAGTTGTTCCATCTGCCTTTCTGTTTCATAGGCATTTGGGGCTGGATCTAGTTCCTCGGAAGGACTTTGAGGTGGTGGATTCAGATCAGATCAGCGTCTCAGATCTTTATAAAATGGTAAGAAACCTCAGGTGAAGTCCATTGTGCATAAGCATGGAGAAGAAATTTTTCTTTCCTTATTTATGTTGCTCTTTTTGTTTATTGTTTCCAACATTACTAATTATTGGTTGGTGAGGAAGAACGGGAGGGATTAGTGCTAGTCCTTGACTGGTGCTGTGAAAAGTGGTATTTCTGTGTGTATAGGTACCAAGTTTGTGTGTGCTCTGGGTCTGCACCATCCACAGGGAAGAATTAGGTGCTCAGAACCTGTCAGCAGCCACACTCCCCACTATGTTTCCTCTCCCCAGTGCCTCTTGCCCACCCACTGATCTACCCCTTACCCTCCCTCCCAGTGTGTCCTGCTGCTGCAAAGCAGCTGTTTTGCAACATTCAGAAGCTTCAGAGGAAGGAGTGAAGATGCCACATGCTTTGGGGAGGGGACAGAAGGAGGAGGGATGGGGAAGGGGCAGAGGTGGAGGGGGATAGATCAACCCCCCAGCTAGAATAGAAATCAGTACCTGTGTCTGTGTTTGTTACACATCATTCTATAAAGCCTCCAGCATTGCAGTCTCATTATTTTCAGTCAACTTGATTTAAAATGAAAAATCGGGTAAATGGTGATGTCAGGGGTTCTTTCTGAGGATCATTTATAATAAGTGTTTTACTCTGTGTGATCACTAGGAGTGGTATATATGTACCACAGTATGCTTGGGTTATCAACTTGTACTTTTCAATGGGAAAAGAGGTCTTCTCTATGTGATTTTACTACACTAGTTGTGTTAATTTGATTCTTTCCCTTTATTGATTCACAGACTACATTTTAGTGTATATTTGGCATTTCTTTTCTCTCTTTAACTCATTGCTTATAATGGTAGTTACTGTCTTTGTTTTTATTACTCTGACTTCTTGTTTGTTAAAACAACTTCTCTTGTTCAAATGACATAGTTTTCTACAAATTTTATAAAATGGAGAGAAAGGGTCTGGGAAGGAAAAGAATGTTGACTAGCTCTGTTAAAATACAAATGGAGTGTGCAGATCAGTCCTGGAGAATCATTGATAATTTGTCATTGGTTTCATAACCCATCTCGTGTCTTAAGTACAATTTCAGCTGAGCTGGAGTTTAGTCTGTTTGCTTGGCACATTCCTCTAGGAGCCAGTGAAAAAAGCAGTCGGGTATGTCTATACTGCAGTGCAGGCATAATTTCTAGTTCTGGTAGACGTATCCATGCCAGTTCTTACTGATCTAACATGCTAAAAATTGCGTGGTAGCCACAACTGGTAGCTAGCCATCCCAAGTACATCTCTCCTAGGGTTTCAGATGGTTTGTACTTTGGGCAGCTACCATGGATATGAAAATTACTTCTCCTGTTATATACCACAACATTCGAGGAGCTCCTGATTTTAAGGTTTTTTAGGACTTTATGAAATGAGAGACCAAGCAATCATTTGTAGCTTTAGCAATAACATTAGAATCCAACAGTCTCTGCCATTCAAGTCAGTGTTTCAGAACCAGCAGAAATCCCATCCTCTCATTTTGTGTTATTTTTATTCATGTGTGCTTCAGCTATTATGTAGAGAGCTCTGCTTTGTTCATGCTGTGGCTTTAAGACCTGCAAATGTTTTGTCTGGTGAGGAAGTATGACAGTGTCTGTCATAACACCCAGTTTGTTAGATTCTCCTTCACAAGTTGTTGTTTTTCTCACTGTAATCTCCATATACCAGGTAGAAGTTTCCAAATGCTGTACTGACTGATGACAACATAGTCTGACTGGAAAGAAGATTCACCTCTCAAGCATTCTATGAGTAAATAAACTAATTCTGGAGCATGGAGTATCTCTTGAATTTGTGCATATGTCTCGTACATTCAGGAGAGCTACTGTTTGAAGAAAATGCAAATTTCTGTTTTTTTCTGTTCACAAACGTGCATGGTGATGTTATCATGGATTTGGTGACATATCAGCGGCCAGTTTTTTTTTAATGAGGAGCTCACATTAAAATATCTCTTTGCCTGGGCAAGATGATGCATATTACAGGTACTTGACCTCACTGGTTATGAGGGACTATGACGTATATTAATTTAAACAAAACTTCTTCATCATGAACAAAATTGAAGATGGAGGCACTATCACATAACCAATTACTGTGTATTTCACCCGAAATGCTTCCTGATCAGAGACTTTTCTCATGAGAGGTTGCTTAGAGAAGAAATAGATTTCATTTTCTGTCTGGGAGCTTTACAATCAGTAATTTCTCAGCACAGACAAAAAGGATTTTTTTCGAGAGATTTCCTCATCCCCCAAGAAGAAAGGAGACTGGAGGCCCATACCAGATCTTAAAACAAATGGATATCTTCATCTACTATTGGAGGTTTAGAATGATCACCTTCTGGGATCTTTTCACTGGACAAGAACAAATCACTCACAGCTCTCAATTTAAAGTACTCTTTATTTCCACAGACATTTACTCTGCATGCTGGATATTCCTGTGATTCACCATAGGCCTAGATTATCGGCAATTGAGAATGCTATTCATAGGCCTCCTAGTGCCATTGAGATTATGCATGAAGATACCATCAGTAGTGGCAGCTAACTTCTTTTGTCATGGCTTGTCAGCGTAGTTCTTTCTCAATGATTGGTTGTTCAAGGGGGAAATCATATAAAAAAAAACGGCAAAATCTTTTCCTTCCTTCACCTCTACCACTTTTAAGTGCCCCCAAGTAAATGCAAAAAGTCTGTTTTTGTTCCCATGCAGACTGTGGTCTTTACTGGAGTGACCTTAGCCTCAGCATCTGCCAAAGCATGTATACCGAGTTCTGAACAATCTCATTACTTAGCTACAGCTGACCCGTAGGTGACAGTTTAGTCATATCAGATCTTCCTACGTCACATGGTTGTGTGTACTTATGCAACACCTTTTCTGAGAGCTTGTCTTCTAATCTCTATAAGCTTGTGTAGTACCCAGAGGCACTGAGACCTCATCTGGGGTGAGTGAAGTCTCTGCTGTACAGCCTTGGCTGAGAGCCAGCTGGCCTTTAACTCATGTGGTAGGGTGCAGGGCTTTAGACCTGATGCTCTCAGGTTCTGTCCCTGGGGCCGGCAACCCAGGTCTGTCAGCATCACACTTGGTTATGGACCATTTAAGCCAGCGCAGTCTGTGCAAACTGATGCTATTCTCTTGCAGAGTCCTGGCTTCTCTCTCATGGTGGGAGGACAGAAAGATGGCATGCACAGGTGTTCCCTTCATCCTCTACCACTCAGAGAGAGACTGATTAGAGATGCCACGTTTTTACGGTGGGTGCCATTCTGGATGAACATGTATCTGGACCCACCAAAAATCCCAATTGCACATAAACCTTCTGGAGCTACTTGAAGTATACCAAGCCTGCGAGTGATTCCTACCATTTATACAGGCTTTGCATGTTCAAGTCATATCAGGCAGCATGGCAACAACTTGCTGTGTCAACTAACAAGTGGGATCAAATGTCCATTCCTCTCTGAAGTTGGCTTGTTCACCATCAGATCACTTTGTCAGTCATGCACCTTTCAGCAGACATTTCTTCAGATACCATTAATAGGAGCAATGCAACCTTGCAATACATAGAGAAGCTTGTAACAGCGCAGATTCCCATTTTGGGAGCTCTTTCCATCTCAGGAAAACAAGAAATACCTGAGCGCAGGGTCATGACTCCAGAGGGGACATATTTCTAGTTCAGTAGTCAGGACAATTCATGTATTCTTTTTCACCCATCCCACCGTTTCCTCAAGACCTGAGGAAGGTCAAAGAAAGTGCTCTATCTTATCTGTACTACTCCTCAGAGTGGTGTAAGCAGTTCTAGTTCCTGAGTTCTTGCACCTCAATATTTAGCTCCTCTCTGACCTTCTGGAAAAAGGCAAGATTGCAACTCAGGCCAGGTCTCAACAGAGATTAGTGGCATAATTATGGCAAAATAGTTATGATGGCATAATTCTAGTACCTAGATACAGTCCACAACTGTGGAAGCTTTTCCCTTTGCTGTAGGAACATCATGTCCTTAAGTGACATTAGCAATATTGATGGAAGCAGTTTTCCATTGACGTAGCTGTATTTACATCAGGATATTGTCAGAATGGTTTTGATGCCCATGTATGTGGATTTTCACGCTGTTGAGTGTTGTAGCAGTGTCGACTTAATTTTTAAGTGTCTGCCAGATCAGTGTTCCCTGGGAGCTCAAAGCTTGGATAGCTGCCCATGAGAGACTCAGATGCCACACAGCTGATTAGCAGAGTGCCAACAGCCTCTCACAGCCAGCAGCATGTGTTTTTATTGGTGGTGCTCATCCACATGTGCCTTGGTGCACATAGCAAAATATATTCCGCACATGGATGGAAAAAATCAGAGGGACTATTGGACTAGACCTCAGCATTTCTCTGTCTAGCGGCATAACATTTGCATGGATGACAGACAGAAAAGTCATGCTCAGACACAGTACAAACCACCCTTAGCTGTATAAGAAAAGATTCCATGAGGAAATAGTACACAGCAAGATAGTAAAGATTTTCTGTGTAATGTCATTTGTTGTCCAGTATCACCCCCCTACCCCCAAAAGAAAAACCAAAGAACAAAACCAAGAAAGAAATGAAAAGATACTAATATCCCTACTATTCTGGGTTGCCTCTTCTTTCTGAAAGTGTGAGGACTATTTCTTAGCTCCTTATGATGTATACTTAGCAATTAGTAGTGCCTTTCACCCTCTGGTGGAAAGCCATTCAGTTTTTGCTCATTCTACAATACTGCTTCTAAAGGGACAGAGTCTTTCCCCCTGTTACTGAAACCTACCCTCTTATGGGATATCAACCAAACAATTTCTTAATAAAGACTTTCCACATAAATTTTGGGTTGTGCCATCCTTTGTTACTAGTTAATGGCAGCCCGTCTCCCACAAAATGTGAGGACTCACTTGACCAGAAACCAGGCTGCGTACATGGCTTCACTTCAAGATGTCCCTCTTCTAGGGATCTGTGGAGCAGTCTTTTTGAACCATTATGCCCTTGTGCAATCTTCTACTGCTTAAGCAGAGCAGTCTTTCCACGAGTGATAGAACAGATACAGACCAACCTACCTTCATCAACAAATAATGTTCGTAAGTCACCTTGAGTAGATACACATAGATACCACCACTCACAGAAGAAAGGTTACATACTTTGCACAATAACTGGAGTTCTTTGAGGTATGTAATTCTTGAGATAGGGGATTCTATTATCCATCCTCCTTCCCCTCTACTGCAGAGCCTTGATCTATAGCTATTCACAATAGAAAAGAAAGAAAAGAAGCAGTCAGTCCACCCTGCTAGCAGAAATCTTCCAATCTTGGGCACATGGAGTGCATGCAAACTTCCAGTAGAGTATAGACAGAGAACTTAAGGTCTCAGATAAATTCCAGTATTTGTAATTGTTTTCATTTTCATTTCCTCTCATATCAGAATCACTTTGTCTTAGGCTTTGTGCATTCTGTTCCTTCAGATTTCTGATTGTGAAACTGAACAATATGACGTAGACTTGAACAGAAGTAGTCTCAAATTGATGTTTTTTTAGGAAAAACAAATTAACGTTCCCGTATGAAGATATGCGTGATATTTTAAAAAGTGGTTTAAGGTGGAAAGTGTTCGCTAGTATGTACGTTGTTTTTAACTTGTAAAATTGTAGGAAAATGTATTTTGTATTTTGTGTTAAACTATTTCACAGGGCTTCCTGTAAATCAGCTTTCAGTTGAAATTGCTGCTCGATTTAACCTACATCAGTCAGTAGTACAGGCCCAGCAGTAGCAGTGGGACACTTTTATTTAGCAAGAATCGGCACAGGAAAGAAACAGAACACACGTATTTGGCACTGTTTGCAGATCTCTAGAAGGGTTTAAATCTAGCCTCTAAACGCTCCTTTAGCTTTCCTCTAGATTAATTGATTGCTTTTTATGCATAATTTGGAAATACCTCCAGGGTGAGTACTATAGATGGGCAAAAAGCAAAGCTCCTGATCAAGTTTTTACCAGGACTCAGCTGTTTGACTTTAAATTAAACTATTTTCTTTTTTTAAATTAAGGTGAGTAATATGTTAGTATTTCTTACAGTAGTTTTGAAGAGATACGACATTAGGGAATTATGTTTCAAGTTTCTTGCCCATTAACTAATTTCTGCTTTCCGTTGCTTTGATTTATTCAAACAGAACATTAAGACTCACAGGAAGAGGTCATGTTACATGAAGGGAAATTTGGACTGATCTGTAGTACCTTTCTTCCTTTTTAAAAATATACTACCAGGGCTTGCCCCTTTGTGGCAGTTACAAAACCAGGACCATGCTGGCAGATCCAGCCCCGGGGACGCAGATGGGGCCAGGGGAACCCTGGCAGTCCGATGGCCACCAGCAGTCCGGGATGCAGAGCCCTACCGGCAGCTGCAGCCACGGGGACTGGGCCAGGGGAAGACCAGCAGCTTCAGCCCCAGGGACCCATGGAACCCCAGCAGCCCAGGGACCAGGAGCCGGCTGGCACGTGGAGCTCTGCCGGCAGCTCTAGCCCTGGGGACCCGGCCGTGGTGGGATAAATGGATGGACAGATGCCTCTCCTTTTATAATAATGTCAATTATTCTCTATGGCATAAGTGGAGAGAGACTAAATCAATTTGGAAATGGGTTTGCAATTGATGTGAAAACAGCAGATTACGTAGAGAGTTCAGAGAGACTTGAGCATGGCAGCTTTTATACAGAACTGAAAACCTCTCTAAGTTTTTTAAAAATTATTTGTAAGTATATGATAGAAATTAAAAAGCCTAGTGTACACTGAAAATTCCCTCCAGTATAAAGCATTTTGACTTTGCATGAAAGTAGACACTGTGTGGATATTCATCCCCTGCAATACTATTATCTGGAGCTTTGTAAATGCTCCGAGAAAGGTTAAAAACATCGTCTTTGCCTCCATCACATCTGCAAAATAAGACTAAAAATGTGCTATAAAAAGGAGACTCTGATAGGAATATCCTGCGCCAAATCTAGCCATCTTCCACTTCTTGTCATATTTTGCAGCCCATCTGGAAAATGTTATATGTACTGTCAAAACAAAAAAGTAGTCCAGTGACTGCTTTTTTGTTTTGATAGTATATAGACTACCAGGCCAGTCTCTCTGTTATTATATGTACTGTTGTGATCTGCGAGGGTAAGGGAGGGGAGAGACTTTTGACAACTGAGTAAAACTATATTTAGCATGTAGGTAGGAACAGCAGTAGTCAAAAGCAAATTTTATGTGGTGTTTGATCTTTTTTGATGATTCCATAGTCATACCCCAAACTCCCTCTGGGCACAGAAGAGACTTCATCGCAGAAAATACTGGTTCCCTTTTGCTGGGTGTAGAGATGGAATGGGAGGTGGAGAGGAGAGGGAAAGGGAAAGAGAGACAAACAGTTCAGAGAACAAATTTTTAAACTCATTTAAAAATAAATAATAAATATATTTAATTATATCATTTTTCACAGCTGAAGGATGCATTGTGTAAAACCCGCACAAAATTTTAGGAAGGTGGTTCAAAAATAGTGACGTCTAAAATTAATAAACCATACTCTGATAGCCCTATTTGTCGTCATAATGTAGCTGTAAGCTATGATGAGTCATAAATAGTAGTGGGTGTGCATTAGTAGGCTAATGCTGCAATTTCTGGTGACTGAAGAAATCAAAAAAGTCTTGGGGTAGATCCAAAAAGGGACTTAGGCTAAGCACTGCAGTGCCTAAATTTTAGATACCTTCCATCTAATAGAGTCTACAACATTGAGTCATGCATACCTGTTCCCTGTATAACTCCTGGGGAGATTTAGGTACTTAACAATGGGATCCAAAAAGCATGATTTGTGTGGGGAGCTGTCTAAATAGCTTATATGAAATGCTGAAGAGAGTGGTATGACCTAAACCCAGCCTCTCGAAGTTAAGTGCCCAAGTCCAGGTTTGAGGGAAATACCTATGTTTGTTTGAAAATCACAGCTGTGAACCCTCTCTGGGAGTCAGGCACCTGAGTCACTCTCAGAAAAAGAAGGAGGTGGGGCTGCCAGTTTTTAGCCCAGTATTTAAAGCTTTCACCCAGGATTGGAAAAGGGAATTGAATTTAGGATTTTTATATGCTGAGTGAATGCCTTAACCACTGTGCTAAAGAGTTATTCTTACCCTTTCTGTGGCCCAGTGAATGTTTAATTATTTGTACCAAGTAGAGTGCCTTCTACAGGATTGCTTGAGAGAGATCTAGCCTAGACTATCCCAGAGTGGGGATTTGACCTTTGATTTCCCACGTTCATTGGGAGTCTGCTAACCATTGAACCAAAATTTGTAAAGTGGACGCAATATTACTACTACCACCTCGTCTTCTAGAAGGGTCTTGTGTGGCACCTGATTCATTAGTCAGCCTCTTAGAATGACTACCAGATAGAACTCACAAGTGAGATAGGAGAATGAATGTCTAGTTTAAGGATTCCATTGGACACAGGATGGACATAACAGGACATGCCTAGTGGTAGATTTAAAAATACCTAAAATGCCAGTAGAAACATTGGTGCCTAAATTCCTTCATGGGTTTCACCTCTTGTGCCTCTTTCTGCATCTGAGGCATGCAGCATGCCATACTCATTTGCACTTTTTTGTAAGTTGCCATATCCTATCAGATCATCCATACAGCGACCCATTGGTTGAGCTGTGTTCTTCCTCAAAGTTACACGAGTCTTATATTTGTAACACTGTTGTCTCTTTGCCCTGTTGCATGGTATTTAGAGTACATATATTTTATCAGGAAATAACAATAAAAGTCCCATCTCCTGGCCCAAGGATTAATGCCTGTCACTTGTAGTGGGCAAGCACACGTTACATCTGTATTCGTTTTGTATGACTATTAGGGCAGCCCAAAGTAGTGTGACAAGATGAGACAGACTTCCAAAAATCATCAGACTTGCAGATTATTACCGCTTCCTATTTCTCCATATAGGAACTAATTACATAGCAAAGAATGACCTTGAGCAAATCACTGTGGAGTATGTGACTCTGAGAAGGAAGATCAAGGAATATGGAGCACAAGTGGTGTTCTCGTCCATTCTCCCTGTTGAAGGAAGGGGTGCAGGTAGAGACAATCGAATCATGGAAGGAAATGCGTGGTTGCGCAGGTGGTTTCAGAGAGAGGAATTTGGTTTCTTCAACCATGGGATTCTGTTTCAGGAACTAGCATTGCTAGAAGGAGATGGTCTCCACCTAATGAAGAGAGGAAAGAGCATCTTTGCAGGCAGGCTTGCAAACCTTATGAGGAGGGCTTTAAACTAGGCTTGTTTGTGGAGGATGGTGACACAAGCCTTGAGGTAAGTGGGAAAGCAGGAAGAAACAACAAAGGAGGACCCCAGTTCAAAAGGAGAAAGTAGGCCAACCAGCTAATTATCTAAGGTGTTTGTGCACAAATGCAAGAAACCTGGGAAACAGGAAGAATTAGAGGCCTTGGCACAGTCAAAGTATGAGGTGATTGGAATATTGGAGACTTAGAGGGATGACTCGCATAACTGAAACACTGTCATGGGAGGGTATAAACTGTTCAGGAAGGACAGGCAGGGGGGGAAAGGAGAAGGAGTTGTGATGTATGTGAGAGAGCAGTATGATTGTTCAGAGCTCCAGTACATGGAGGGAGAAAAGCCAGTCGAGAATCTTTGGGTTAAGCTTAGAGGCGGAAGCAACAGAGGTGATGTTGTGCTTGGTGTCTGCTATAGTCCACCAGATCAGGTAGATGAAATAAACAAGGATTTCTTCAGACAACTAATAGAAGCTTCCAAATCACAGGCTGTGGTTCTTATGGGAGACTTTAATCACCTGGCCATTTGTTGGGAGACCAGTACAGAAGCACATAATGCAGAAAGTTTTTGGAACATATTGGGGATAACTGAAGGAACCAACCAGGGGCCATGCACAGCTTGACCCATTGCTTGCAAATGGGTAAGAACTAAGAGGAGAAATAGAAGTGGGTGGCAACCTGGGCTGCAGCGATCATGAGATGGTAGATTTCAGGATTCTGCCGAAAGGAAGAACGGTGATCAGTAAAACAGACCCTTTATTTCAGAAGCGCAAACTTTGACTCCCTGAGAGAACCAATGGGCAGGATCCCCTGGGAAGCTAGTATGTAGGGGAAAGGCGTTCAAGAGAACTGGCAGTATTTTGAAGAAGTGTTTATGAAAGCACAGGCACAGACCATCCTGATGCACAGTACGAAAAACAAATATGTTTGGCAACCAGCTTGGCTTACCAAGGAAACCCTTGGTGAGATTAAACTCAAAAAGGATGCACATAAGAAGAGGAACCTTGAATAAATGATGAAGGAGGGGTATAACTATATTGCAGGAAAATACCAGTGAGTAATCAGGAAAGCAAAAGCACAATTGGAACTGCAGCTATTGAGTAATGTGAAAGGCAACAAGAAGGGTTTCTGCAGGCATGTTAACAGGTGATGTGGGAGAGGCTGAAGTACTCAATGCTTTTTTTGCCTCAGCCTTCACAGATAAGGTCAGGTCCTAGACTATGGCAGTAGGCAATGTAGTATGGGAAGGAGGTTGGCAGCCCTCAGAGGATAACGAACAGGTTAAGAGCTATTTAGGAAAGCTAGATGCACACAAACCATGGGTCTGGATTTTTTGCATCCAAGGGTACTGAGAGAAATGGCAGATGTCATTGCAGAGCCTTTGGCAATTATCTTTGAAAACTTGTGGCAATCAGAAGTCCTAGATGATTGGGAAAAGGCAAATGGAGTGTGCCCATCTTTAAAAAATGAAGGAATGACAGTCCAGGGAAATTTAGATCAGTCAACCTTACCTTAGTCCCTGGAAAAATTATGGAGGGCGTCCTCAAGGAATCCGTTTCGAAGTACTTGGAAGAGGGGAAAGTGATCAAGAGTAATCAACATGGATTTACCAAGGGCAAGTTGTGCCTGACAAATCTGATTAGCTTCTGTGATGAGGTAACTGGCTCTGTGGACATGGGGGAAATCAATGGATGGTGATAGACCTTGACTTTAGCAAAGCTTTTGGCAGTTTCCCACAATACTCTTGCCCATAAATTAAGGAAGTATAGATTGGATATAGGGACTGAAAGGTGGATAGAAAGCTGGCTAGATGGTCAGGCCCAACAGGTAGTGATCAATGGCTCTATGTCTGGTTGGTGGTCAGTTTCAAGTAGGGTGCCCTGAGGATCGGTTCTAGGGCTGGTATTGTTCAACATCTTTATTAATGAACTGGATGAAGGGATGGATTGCACCTTCATCAGATTTGCGGATGACAATAACAGGTGGACAGGTAGATACATAGGAGTGTAGGGATAGGGTCCAGAGTGACCTAGGTAAATTGGAGGATTGGGCCAAAAGAAGTCTGATGAGGTTCAGAAAGGACAAGTGCAGTCCTGCACTTGGGACCGAAGAATCCGAAGCATTGTTACAGGCTGGGGACTGACTGGCTAAGTAGCCATGCAGCAGAAAAGAACCTGGGGATTACAGTGGATGAGAGGCTGGATAAGAGTCAACTACATGCCCTTGTAGCCAAGAAGGCTAATGCGTATTGGGGTGCATTAGGAGGAGCATTTCCAGCAGATCTAGAAAAGTTATTTTATTCCCCTCTATTTGGCACTGGTAAGGCTGCATCTGGAGTACTGCATCAAGTTCTGGGCCTCCCAGTATAGAAAGGATGTGGATGCATTGGAGAGAGTCCTGTGGAGGATAATGAAAATGATCAGGAGGCTGACCTATGAGGAGAGGCTGAGGGACTTGGGCTTCCTTAGTTTGTAGAAGAGAAGACTGAGGGGGGATTTGATAGCAGCTGTCAGCTTCCTGGGTGGGGGCTCTAAAGAGGATGGAGAGAGACTGTTCTCAGTAGTGATGAATGGCAGAACAAGAAGCAATGATCTGAAGTTACAGAAGGAGAGGTATAGATTGGATATTAGGAAAAACTATTTCACCAGAAGGGAGATGAAGCACTGGAATGCTTTACCTCAAGCAGTGGTAGAATCTCCATCCCTAGAGGTTTTTAAGTCCTGGCTTGACAAAGTCCTGGCTGGGATGATTTAGTTGGGGTTGATCCTGCTTTGGGCAGGGGGCTTGACTCGATGACCTCCTGAGGTCCCTTCCAGCCCTAGGATTCTGTATATCAGTGCAGCATTGAAGCATCAAAAGCACAGACTGTGGTGAAATCTGGTCTCCTGGCCAGTCAAAGATGCAAAAAGGATATTCATCCCATTACTGCTAAAATGCTAATTCAGTGACTTCCAAATGTATAATGGCATTTCTTTGTAAAGCTCTTTCTTCTGTGTACATCATCTCACCCCAAAATAAAATGGCCTTTTTCATCCGTTTTCTATTTTTTTTCCCTTAGAGTCTGTTGCTGAAGCTCTTGGTTTATTAGATTTCTGTTAGTGCAGCTGCTTCCATGGTGACAGCAAATTGTCAGGTCCTACTAGAGAGTGTGTTCAAGTGTGTCAGAACAACAAGCTCTTTGTCATGTTTGAAAAGGATAGGGTAAGAAGAAAGGGATAAGAGCTTAAATTACTGTGTTAGCCAGGTTGACAAAATATTTCATTTTGTAAATATTAACGTTTAAATGAATGTAGAAAATAAGGTATGGAAAAATCATTAACAAGTTATTAAAAACAAACCTCTGAAACTTCAGTTTAGATTAATATTTAACTCTCTTGTCTGGGCTATTAAAGAAGCTCAGTCAGAGACTTACTATTCATTTTTTTATGCTAATACTACCTTTAGCATGAAAGACTAAAAAACAGGATCATCTCATTTACAATTTTAGAGATGTTGCTTTTACTGCACGTTTCTGTACAGATGTTGATTATCTGAAATTAGTGAAAAAGTCTTCAAATGATTCCTGGAATTTCATTTTATATCACATAGTCCAGATCTGTGCAAAAATTGAATATGGAAATTGTCAAATAAAATTTTCATCTTTCAAAGTTTCCATCTTTGTGGATGATTAAACAACTGCTTCTGTCCTTAGGATAACATATAGTAGATGTCAAGTATCGGAGGGGTAGCCGTGTTAGTCTGGATCTGTAACAGCAACGAAGGGTCCTGTGGCACCTTATAGACTAACAGAAAACTATTTCAGATTTGGCGACGACATATACCTTCAAATCAGTGGCACAGCTATGGGTACCCACATGGCCCCTCAATATGCCAATATTTTCATGGCTGACCTGGAACAGCACTTCCTTAGCTCTCGTCCACTAACATCCCGTCTCTACTTATGCTACATTGATGATATCTTCATCATCTGGACCCATGGGAAGGAGACTCTGGAGGAATTCCACCAGGACTTCAACAACTTTCACCCCAACATCAACCTCAGCCTGGAGCAGTCCACACAGGAGATCCACTTCCTGGACACCACGGTGCTAATACACGATGGCCACATCAATGCCACCCTGTATTGTAAACCTACTGACCGCTACTCCTACCTTCATGCCTCCAGCTTCCATCCCAGACACACCACACGATCCATTGTCTACAGCCAAGCACTAAGATATAACCGCATTTGCTCCAACCCCTCCGACAGAGACAAACACCTACAGGATCTCTACCAAGCATTCTTGAAACTGCAATACCCACCGGAGGAAGTGAAAAAACAGATCAACAGGGCCAGACGTGTGCCACGAATCCTCTTACTACAGGACAAGCCCAAGAGAGAAACCAACAGAACACCACTAGCCATCACCTACAGTCCTCAGCTAAAACTGCTACAGCACATCATCAGGGATTTACAATCCATCCTGGACAATGATCCTCCACTTTCACAGGCCTTGGGAGGCAGACCAGTCCTTGCCCACAGACAACCTGCCAACCTGAAGCAAATCCTAACCAGCAACTATACACCGCACCACAGTTACTCTAACTCAGGGACCCATCCATGCACCAAACCTCGTTGCCAGCTCTGCCCACATATCTACACCAGCAACACCATTACAGGACCTAACCAGATCAGCCACACCATCGTGGGTTCATTCAGCTGCACATCTACCAATATAATTTATGTCATCATGTGCCAGCAATGCTCCTCTGCTATATACATCGGACAAACTGGACAGTCTCTACGTAACGCGCACAAATCAGATATCAGAAATGGCAATATACAAAAACCCATAGGAGAGCACTTCAACCTCCGAGGCCATACAGTAGCAGACTTTAAAGTAGCTATCCTACAGCAAAGAAATTTCAGGACCAGACTCCAAAGAGAAATTTCTGAGCTACAATTCATCTGCAAATTCGATGCCCTCAGCTCAGGATTAAACAAAGACTGCAAATGGCTGGCTAAATACAGAAGTAGCTTTCCCTCCCTTGGTGTTCACACCTCCAGATCAACTGCTGGTAGTAAGCCTCACCCTTGCTGACTGAGCTAACCTTTTTATCCCCACCGTTGCTCTGGCTTATTTATACCTGGCCCTGCAGATTTCCAAGACCAGCATCTGATGAAGTGAGTCTGTGCTCACGAAAGCTCATGCTCAAAACTTTTCTGTTAGTCTGTAAGGTGCCACAGGACCCTTCGTTGCTGATATAGTAGATGGACATTAATAATAGTAGGAGGTACTGCTGCATATTTGGATACCTTAAATTACCTAATGTTAAAAAGGGGGCCATTTTAAATTAAATATAATTTCAAATGCTCTCAATCTTGTGAGGGACTTTTACATGCGAAGTTAAGACAATACCATCCCTAAATTACCTTGGTTATGTGTAAAGAGGATGTCAGAGAAGCAGAGTGATCTCTGTGTATGTCTTAATGAATAGAAGAAAATTTGAATATATTATGTCAGAGCTGTAGCTGTTAGTCTGTAACTTCACACATAATAAGCTGTCCTGGGACACCTTAGAGACTAACAAATTCGTTAGGCCATGAACGTTCATGGGTAAAACCCACTTCATCAGACAGTTCTGGAGTGGACATACAGAATCCAGGGTTTATATAGCAGGGATCAAGGGGTGGGGTAGGAAAAGGAAACTACCTAATAGTCCTTGTATTGACAAGTAACTTCATTCCCCCTCTTTCCCTGCTCCCACTCTCTGCTATATAAATCATGGATTCTGTATTTCTACTCCAAGTTCATCTGATGGAGTGGTTTTACCCACGAAAGCTCATAACCTAATATATTTGTTAATCTGTAAAGTGCCACTGTTATTTGTTGTTTGCTTGTTATTTGTTAAAATACTGTGAACTTTATCATAAACAGGCAAGACATTTTTAAAATAAGCATCTAAAGAAAGAACTGGGTGGGGATTTGAGGTCCAAAATACCACGGTCGCTGTTAGGAAACTATTTTAGACTCCAAATCCTGATCCCGTTGTTTGTTTAGGTGCTGATCTCAGAAATGTCTAGTATGTTTATGATACAGGACACAGTAACAAATTAGAGGACTATATAGAAGATAGTACAGACAAGGGTGATTTTAAAGTTGGAAATTATTTTTTAAAAAATGTGTTCCAGAGCTCTATAAGGCAAATGCAATTGTTTCTCAAACAATAACCAACTGATGTTTTTGTTCTTTCTTTTGCTCCACAGCATTTATCAAGTAGGCACAGTGTACAGCAAAGCACAACACAGGTAAGATGGCTGCAAAACACCATCATATCATCTTTTTGTCTTTGAAGTCTGTGATTTTGTATCTGAATTTAAAGAAATAATGCCAGTCTCTCACTGACTAATATGTATATAAAGCCTTTAATCCAAAGATCTCAAAGCATCATTCATTCTTCCCTATGTTCCTTCCCCAGCCTATGTCTAAGCCTCCTTTTACTCACCTCAAGCTGCTGCTCTTACCAGGGCTTCTGTTATGGAGACAATACAAGTAATACAAGTATCTGTGTCTCTCTCCTCTTCATCTGCATTATCCTTTCCTCTAAAAGGCTATCTTTTAATTAGTCTCACTGCCACCTATTTCCTACTTGGTCACAGAATCTCTGGACTCAGAATGGTACTTCTCAAAAATTTAGAGTTTTAAGGGTCTGAGAACTGTAACAGGCATAGTAGGCTAAGCACCTTCTTGTACCTTGATTTATTGTGAAATTCAGAGAATTTTTACATTTACATTATAAATAAGCAGTCCTGTGGCACATAGGGGCTACGTCTACACGTGCACGCTACATTGAAATAGCTTATTTCGGTGTAGTGACATCGTAATAGTCTATTTCGATGAATAGCATCTACATGTCCTCCAGGGCTGGCAACGTCGACGTTCAGCATCGACGTTGGGCAGCACCACATCAAAATAGGTGCTGCGAGGGAACGTCTACATGCCAAAGTAGCACACATCGAAATAAGGGTGCCAGGAACAGCTGCAGACAGGGTCACAGGGCGGACTCAACAGCAAGCCGTTCCTTTAAAGGGCCCCTTCCAGACACACTTGCACTAAACAGCACAAGATCCACAGAGCCGACAACTAGTTGCAGACCCTGTGCATGCAGCATGGATCCCCAGCTGCAGCAGCAGCAGCAGCAGCCAGAAGCCCTGGGCTACGGGCTGCTGTACACGGTGACCATAGAGCCCCGCAGGGGCTGGAGAGAGAGCGTCTCTCAACTCCTCAGCTGATGGCCGCCATGGAGGACCCCGCTATTTCGATGTTGCAGGACGCGGATTGTCTACACGTTCCCTACTTCAACGTTGAACGTCGAAGTAGGGCGCTATTCCCAACCCCTCATGGGGTTAGTGACTTCGACGTCTCGCTGCCTAACGTCGAAGTTAGTGCCGCTACTTCGAAGTAGCGTGCACGTGTAGACGCGGCCAGGGTGTGTCTACGCACCAAAGTTATTTCAGGATAAAGTCTGCTATTCCAAAATAATTTTGCGAACATCTACACAATGCAACCGTTATTTCAAAATAATTTCAAAATAATGGACAGCTCATTTTGAATTTGGAAAGTCACATTCTACGAGGAATCGTACCTATTCTAAAATAGATACTTCAGAAAAGGGTCTGTCTAGACAGGATGGGGCTATTTTGAAAAAAAGATATAGTGCATCTAATGGCTCTAATCCAAAATAGGCTCTATTGTGTGTGGACACTCTTTTGAAATAGCTGAGTTGGACCTGCATCTGATGAAGTGAGTCTTTGCCCACGAAAGTGTATGCTCATACATTTCTGTTAGTCTATAAGGTGCCACAGGACCCCTTGTTGCTTTTGCAGATCCAGACTAACATGGCCACCCCTCTGATACATGAGTGCTATTTTGATACACATTTTGTGTGTAGACACACTATTTTAAAATAAGATATTCCAGAATATCTCTTCCAGAATAGCTTATTCCAAAATAACGCTGCTGTGTAAACAAACTTAGATACTTTATTGTGTCATGAACTTTTGTGGGTAAAACCCACTCCATTACATGGGAATTGGAATGAAAATTCAAGATTTATATAGCAGGGAGTCAAGCGGGTGGGTGGGGTGTGGTGGGAGGGAAGGAATTTATCTGCCACTATTAGGACCAATTGATTAAGCAAATTAGACTGAATCCTTCTCAGTCCTTTAAATATCAAAGGTGGGGAAATTGCCCTTGTAAGGCACAAGCCAGTTAAGATCTCTGTTCAGGCCAAGGTTGAAGGTGTTAAATTTGTAAAAGGATTCCAATTCAGATGTCTCCCTCTGTAATCTTGTGGTAAAGTTGTTTTGTAGGAGAGTGGCTACTTTTAAATGCATTATTGAATGTCCAGGGAGATTAAAATGATTACTTATACATTTGTCTGTAATCATTCCTGATGTAAGATTTATGTCCATTTATCCTCTGGAACAGAGACTGTCCGGTGTGTCCAGTATACATGGCAGAGGAGGTATTGGTGGCACTTGATGGCATATATCTTTGTGGATTTACATGTGGATGGTGTTGCTTGTATAGGTATGTGGACGGAGCTGGCAGTGGAGTTTGTTGAAGGGCTAGTGTTCTGGTGATGTTGTGTGTGGCTGCTGGTGAGTATATTTTTGTGGTTGGAAGGCTGTCTGTAGATAAGGACTTGGCCTGTCTCCCAGGGTCTGTGAGAGTGTGGATCATCAATGATGCACTGGAGAGGTTTAAGCTGGGAGCTGTAGGGGGTGACCATGGGTCTGTTGTTTTCCTTGTTGGGCCTGTCTTGAAGTAGGTGCTTCTGGGTACCTCTCTGGCTCTGTCAATTTCTTTTCTTACTTCCCTAGGTGGGTAGTTAAGTTTTAATAGTGCTTGACAAAGATCTTGTAGGTGGGATTGGGGTAGCTTCTGTTGTATTTTTGGGCTTGGCTATAGACAATGGATCTTGTCCTGGATGGAATGGTAGTATGTAGGTAAGAATAGCAGTCAGCAGGTTTCCGGTAGAGGGTGGTGTTTATGTGACCATCATTGATTTGATTTGTACTGTAGTGTAGGAAATGGGTCTCTTGTGTGGATTAGTCCAGGCTGAGGTTGATGGTGGGGCGGAAATTGTTGAAATCCCTGTGGAAGTTGTCAAGGGTCTCCTTACCATGGGTTCATATGATGATGTCATCAATGTAGCATAAATAGAGGGGGGTGCTAGGATATGGGAGCTGAAGAAACGTTTTTATAGGTCAGGCATAAAAGTGTTGGCATGTTGTGGGCCATACGGGTGCCCATAGCAGTGCCTTGAACTTGAAGTTATAAATTGTCCTCCAAATCAGAAATAGTTGTGAGTGAGGGTAAAGTCACATTTCTCAGCCACCAGACGTTTTGTGGCATCGTTGGCAATAATGTTGCTGACAGCTTGTAGCTTATCCTCAGTGGAATACTAGAGTAAAGAGCTTCTGCATCCATGGTGACCAGGATTATGTTTTCAGGAAGGTTACTGATGTTCTGTAGTTTCCTCAGGAAGTCAGTGGTTTCTTGGAGATAGCTAAGAACACTGCTAGCATAGGGTTTGAGGAGAGTGTCCACTTAGCAGGATAATTCTGATGAAAGGGTGCTGATGATGAGATGACCGATTTTCCATGTTTATGGATCTTGGGTAGAAGGTAGAATACTCCTGATCAGGGCTCTGTCTGGGTGGATTTGGTCCCCCGCTGTATCATGGAGTTTCTTGAGCAGATGTTTCTTTTGGTATTCCTCAGTGGGCTCAGAGGAAAGAAACTTGTAGAATGTGGTATTGGTGAATTGTCTTGTAATCTGACCTATTCATGATTTCTACATCACCCTCTTGGATTATAATGTCAGAGTTGTTTTTGAGGCTGTGGATAGCATTGCATTCTGCATGGCTGAGGTTATGTATTACATGATGATATTTGTTCACAATGTCAGCCTGACTTTAAAGATAAGGGAAATTTAGAAACTAAAATCTTAACATTATTACCTTTACAGAAAAACATTCCCAGATTATTCTGAATATAATTGACTCAAATCATTGTTGACCTGCATCTGAGGTTTTTTATTTATACCAGTGCAAAATATATATAAAATGCTGTTAATTCAGAATGGTTGTATTTTACATGCATTTCTCACTGTTATAAATGATGTAACTAGTATTGGGCTAAAATGTACATCCATCTAGGGATCTGGATTTTTTTTTGGTTACTCAAATATCAATAACAAAAGATACACCCCCAAAGCCTAAGCTTTCTCCTTAATTTTTTTTTTTAAGTTTCCAAACAGAGACCTTACTGTTTTAGATGCCAAATTCTCCAATCACATAGCAGGTCCCACATCTCATATATCCAGGATGGTTAAAGACCTGTAACTATTATAAAAACTCAGCAAGCAGCTGTCAACATTAAAACCTGCTAACAATGTGAATCAACAAGAAGAATTACATTTTATGAAATCAGGAGCACTGGCTGAGAAGCAAAATTGATGTAGTCTGTTGAATGGTTAGAGAAAGTGATTTCAGAGTGGTAGCACTACACATCTACTTATCTGTTTTCCCAAAACCACTACAATGAAAAACAAATATGTAAGTTTAAACTAGAAAAACTAAAAATATGCCTGCCATACGTTGCTGTAGCACCTACTTCAGGAGACTAAAGTTCTGCTCTACGGAGAAGGAAGAATAATGTCTCAGTTATGATTCTACCATGTGACTTATGTGTCTCTTATTTGTGAAGAAAATAATACATGTTTTTGATTTTTAAAAATCAGGTGGATACAATTCGTCAGCGTCATGGGGAAGCTTGCCGTATGCCAGTGCCTCACCATTTCTTTGTCAATCTAAAGAGCTTTACCTATAACACTATTGGAGAGGACACCGATGTCTTCTTCTCTTTATATGATGTTCGAGAGGGCAAGCAGATCAGGTAGGACAATGTCAATCCCAGGTGGGTTGGGCTCCATACTGCTGACTGCCCACTGATTGAGCACGGTGGATTCCAGAGTGCCAGTTGCTGCCTGGCCCAGCAGGGTTGGGCTCAGGGTCTGGGCTGCCACTTCCCACCCAGTTGGGTTGAAGTCTAGGCTGCTGCCTGCCCACAGTCTTGCAGAGTCAAGATCGGGGTCCAATCTGCAGTCCAGCCCCCTGAGCGTCAGGGTCCAGAGTCATGTTGGGATCAGAGTCAAGGGTCCCAACACAACAGAGGTTGGGGTCCTTGCTGCTTGCCCCATGCCCTTTCCACCACCACCTGGCCTCACTCTGTAGAGTGGTGAGTGTCTGGGTAGAGGGTTCTGTGTGAAGAATTAGCCAGCGGACACTGTGGTTCTCAACCTGCAATTCAGAAAACAATGATAAATATGTTGAGAAATGCTGTGACAAGTAACAATGCGCAGGGATTTCTCTGGCAGGGTAACAAGCCTTGTGGATACAGGAAAGGTGTAGATGTCATATATCTTGGCTTTAGTATTTCTCATGACATTTTCATAAACAAACTATGAAACTACAGTTGAGGCGGAGCTACTATAAGATCAGTGCATAATTAGTTGGAAAAACATTCCCAGAGAATAGTTATCGGAGGTTCACGGTCAATCTAGAGGGGCATATCATGTAGGTCTCACAGGGCCTGGTTCTGTTGGTCCTGGACCTGGTTCTGGTGAATATCTTTGTAAGTTATTAAAGTAATCACAGAGGGAGTACATTTATAAATGTTGTGAACAATAACAAACTGGGAGAAGTTGCAAATGCTTTGGATAGGATAGGATTAAAATTCAAAAAGATTTGGACAATATGGATAAACGCTCTGAAGTTAATAGAATGAAATTAAATGAGGAGAACTGTAAAGTTCTCCGTTTAGGAAGGCACAATCAATTGCACGCATATAAAATGGGTAATGTCTGCCTAGGAAGGAGTGTTTTGGAAAGGGATCCTGAGGGTCACAGTGGAGCACAGGCTCAATATGAGTTAATATTATAACACTGTTGCAAAAAAACCCAGACCTCATTCTAGAATGTGTGTGAGATATACAGGACACAAGAAGAAATTCTGTTCTATTCTTCACTAGTATGATCTCAGCTAGTATTGTGTCCAGTTCTGAGCACCATATTTCAGGAAAGATGTGGACAAATTGGAGGAAGTGATGAGGACGGCAATGAAATTGATTAAATGTCTAAATAACGTGACTTAGGGAAGATTGAAAATATTAGGTTTGTTTAGTCCTGAGAAAAGAATAGTGAAGGTAGACATGATGACAATCTTCAGGTACTTGAAAGATTATTATAAAATAAAAGATGATAAAATATTTTCCTTATCCACTGGGGACAAAACAAGAAACAATGGGCTTAAAGTGCAGCAAGGGATGTTTAGATTGGGTATTAGGAAAAACTTACTAACAGAGTAGTTAAGTGCTGGAATAAATTGCCTATAGAGATTGTGGAATCTCCATCACCGGAGTTTTGTAAGGGCAGATTAGATGAACATCTGTCAGGGATGATCTAAATAAAACTTAGTCCTGTCTTAAGTGCGGGGAACCAGCACTGTAACAGGAGTGGAGCAACATAATCAGAGGTCCAGCTCTGGTCTGGGCAGGCAGCTAAATTACCTAATCCCTTCTCCTTTGCTGTAGGGTTCTTGCCCCTTCTCTGGGAGTGGGCAGAGGCTGGGTTGCTCCCCACAGCTGGGACTGGCCTTTTCCAGTCCCGTGCTGCAGCCACCTCCATGTGCATCAGGAGCCCCAGCTAAGCCCTGTTTGCTCCCTGTGGGGTAAGTGTGTACACAGTGTGGGCAGGCAGAGTCTTTCCCCAGCACCCCACCATGCATGCCTGGGGCTGGATCCAGCCCTGGGCTCTGCCTGCCCCAGCTCTGGAGACAAAGCCTGCAGGTGTGGAGGGAAAAGCCCTGGGCTGGGCTGGGCAGTGGCACCGTCTACTGCGGTGCAGGGCAGAAAGGCAGCAGGGGACTTGGAGAGCAAGAGGGCACTGACGGGAGACCAGGTGGTGGGAGGAGCCTGTGGGGTGCTGGAGGGAATCAGGGTGTGGCTGAGAATTCTGGGGTTCAGGGGAAAACTGAGTGGGGGATAAAGGAAAGCAAAGCGGGGTATGGAGGAGGCGCTGTGAGAGGCTGGAGGGCGAATATGGGAGTAGGCACAGCATGGCTGGGAAGGGGAGAGCCAGAGGGCGGGGAAGGGAGGTGGATGGTGAGAGAGACACTGGCAACTTCCCAGCCTGTGGGAGTGGGGGTCAGGGATGTGGAAGAGAGCAGGAGGATGGAACAGAGGTTCAGGCAGTGGGAGAGTTTTAAAGGGGAGATATATAAGGCAGTGGGAGGGGTCTATGGGGCACCGCAGAGAGGATTTGGAACTCTCAGAAGTCTAGGGACGCAAAGAATAATAATCACTAGAGACATTTTTTTTTTAAAAATTGGAATAGATGGGGGCACGTAAATAAAATTTTGCCCCAGGCACAAAAATATTTTTATTTATTTATGTATTTATTTATTTGAAATATTTTTACCCTGCTTCTCCATTTAAAATATTCAAGGCAGCTTAAACATTTTGAAAAAAAGGTGAACAAATATAAAAAGATTTAAGAATACAAAACTCCAAAAGTAACAGAGAGGAAGCTGTGCTAGTCTATACACTATCAAAACAAAAAGCAGTCAAGTAGCACTTTAAAGACTAGCAAAATAGTTTATTAGGTGAGCTTTCGTGGGACAGACCCACTTCTTCAGACCGTAGCCAGACTGGTCTGTCTATGGTCTGAAGAAGTGGGTCTGTCCCACGAAAGCTCACCTAATAAACTATTTTGCTAGTCTTTAAAGTGCTACTTGGCTGCTTTTTGTTTTGAAAACTCCAAAAGAGCATGAAACCTACTAAAACATCTCAAAAAATAGTCTCACACACAAACACCAATAAAAGCCTGGGTAAAAAGGAACAAGAAGTCCTGTGGCACCTCATAGACTAACAGATATTTTGCATCTGATGAAGCAGGTCTTTGCCCATGAAAGCTTATTCTCCAAAATATGTTAGTCTATGAGGTGCCACAGGACTTCTTGTTGTTTTTAAAGATACAGCCTAACTCAGCTACCCCTCTGGTACGAGTAAAAAAGTAGGTTTTAACCTGGCGCCAAAACAATGTTGATGTTGGCGCCATGGAAATATCCTGGGAAAGAGCATACCTAGTTCTTTTTCAAGTAGTGTCCCTGGGGTGCTCCATTTTGGGTGTCGGTGAGTCCTTGTGCCAGTGCTCGGAGGTTCTTCCATAGTCCTGATTTCCCACACCCACTCATGCATGGAAGCACCTCCTTGTGCTCTCTGGCATTCGTGTGATGCAGGCTCCTCAGTTCCTTTTCTGCCATCTTCAGCTGCAGACAGAACCTCCTCACTCTTTGCAAAGAGACCAAAGTTGAGTGAGTGAGTTAGTTCCTAGTATCCTTAGCTGTTACGCATTCCGAGTTCTCTTCCCTTTGTTCTATTTTACAAAAAAAAAAAAAAAAAGTAATAGTTTGTAGTTAGTTAAATCTTGACTGCGTCACTGCCATGCCAGGCTCCCTAGGTTCCAAGCGGTGTGCTACATGTAATGATGTGATGCCTGCCTCGGATGGCCACATGTCATGTTTCAAGTGCCTTGGCTAAGGCCGCCAGATGCAATCTTGTATCCACTGCTTGAGTCTGACAGCAAGAGCCAGAAAAGACCAAGCTAATTTGCTCTAGACTTCCCTATATAAGAAGTCTTCACAGCCACCAGCCCCTGATGTGCTTGCAGCTAAATCAGTGGCCAAGGGTGAGGACCTCAAATGCCTCCTGGCCTCTAATGGGTCTCCTGTAGTTGGTCTGGGTCCCTTTTCAGCCCATTCCTGGCCTCTGTCGCCATCTGTACGGGCCGTGCAAGAAGGGAGAACTGTCCCAGGCTCTCTGGCACCATACCTCCAGGCACCGCCAAAATGGGTGCATTTGGTGCCAAAATGAAAATCTGCTGCATCAACTTCTTTGGCACTGGCAACACCCTTGGCAATGGCAAGCCCTCCTCTGGCCAAGGTGAAGCAGACCACGCCTGTGTTTGCTCCTACCACTGCACCCTCTAGAAAATGGCACCATTCACTCTTTCCGTAATCGAGCACTTTGTGCAAGTCAAGAGTAGATGTCCCTCCCTACTGAAAATTGCCAGGCACCACCAGAGATGTGAGCCTTCAACAACACCCTCCATGCCACAGGACCAGCAACAGGGGACTCAACAACGATGTTGGCACTGATCAGTCACCAGCGCACGTCGGTGCCATCTCACCGGCACCATTTGTTACCTTGGCTGCCAGCTTCACTGTGCCAATCCCACCATTCGGCATCATGGCTTGCCTTGCAAGCTAGACCACTGACACTGGGTGCCAAATCTGATGATACCAGTGTCTTCTCATCACAACACACTAGCCCTGTTCATCCATGGTAGGATGCCCCACCGGTCCCAGCCATTGGACCATACCATCCTCCCTCTCCCCCTCCATGGTTTACCCATCACTATTCCCAGCCAGAGGAACAGTCATTCTCTTGGTCTGAACCAACACGGCACCGACGTACACAGTCAGTGCCATCTTTGGTGTCGGAGTCGCGCCTGCCATCACTGTGACCATCAATGGCTCAGTTCCCTCCATCAGAGCACACTGGCACCAAAGGATCTTTCTCCGAAGGGTAGGGGGTCTCCCCTTGTACCCATCCTCTTCATCATTAGACTATGCAGTGCTCGCCATCTCATCTCCTTTTGCCAACAACAACAAATCATTTCAGGACCTCTTTCAGGGTGGCACAATTCTTGGAAAAGGAAACTCACGAAATCCCAGTAAAACAATATAGACTACTATGTACAGTACAAGCCCCTGTCATCCTCAAAGATGGTGTTACCTATGGATGAGGCCCTCATTGACCCAGCTTTGACCCCGTGGCAAATGCCAACATCTATCGCACATATCAAGAAACGTTCGGATAAGGAATATTTCATTGTGCCCAAGGATGCTGAGTTCCTTTTAACCCATCCATCTCCCAGTTCTCTGGTGGTGGATGTGGTCTGAAGCAAAATGAAGTCATTTAGGTCCATGCCCAGGATAAGAATAGTAAAAAATGGGACATCATGGGCCATAAGGTATACTTGTCCAGCATGCTGCTATTCTGTGCCACCAGCTGTATGGGCATGCTGGCTGATTACGACTTACAGAACTAATCCTTGCAAGAACTTGACCTGGCACTACCGGACCACTAGCACCAGATGCTCTCCAGCATTATCAAGGAGGGTCATACCATCCGCAGCATGACTGTGCAGTTGCCCATGAACATTGCCGACACGGCGGTACTCGTCACCGCATCAGCAGTTGTTATGCACCATACCTCCTGGCTTATTTCATCGAGAGTGCCAAAAGAACTTCTACACAAGGTCAAGGACCTTCCACTTGACCACCAATGCTTATTTTCCAACAGAACAGACAAGGTCCTTCCTTCAGTGAAAGACTCCAGAACCATGCTGCTGACCTTGGGCATCTATGCACCCCCGACTAAACGGGCTTGGTGTACTCCCTGTTTCAACACTCTTGGGACCAGTATCAACAGTCCTAGCTACAGCCCCTGTTCCAACAGGAACATCAAAGGCACAGACCACAGCACAGTTGCTTGGGCAGACAACGTCAGAGCCAACAATCCTTCACGTCCCACACTCAGCCCTCACAACAGCAATTATGAGGGTTTGATCAAGGGTCTGATTTGTTGATTCCAACAGGGCACACCATCCAACCATTCTGCCACCATCTCCGCCCCTTCCTGCATCAGTGGCAGAACATTACCATGGACGGATGAGTTTTGGAGCTGGTGGAAGAAATATACTCACCCTCAACTCCTGTCCCTCTTCAGGATACCTTCTCACGAGAGTCTCCTCAACCGGGAGGCCCAACATCTTCTCAGCTTGGGGGCAGTTGAGCCTGTTTTCAAGGAATTCCAGGGCAGGAGGTTTTATTCCATTTAGTCCTTCACTCAGAAGAAGAGTAGGGGATGGAGACCAATTTTGGATCTCAGATGACTCAACAAGTATGTCCTTTACAGCCCTTTCAGGATGGTGACACTTGCTACCGTTATTCTGGCCCTGGACAAGAATGATGACTGGCTCTCACCCCTCAACCTACAGGATGCATGTTTTCATATCACCATCCATCCTGCTCACAGATGTTTCCTTCACTTTACAATGGGGTGATCCTGCTACCAGTATCAGCTTTTCCCATTCAGCTTTTCCACAGCACCTCAGGTGTTCTCCAAAACCCTGGCAGTAGTGGCTGCTCACCTCCATTGTCAAGGGGTCATCATTTTCCCTTACCTTGATGATTGTCTTGAAAAAATGACAGTCACTTCCTGAAGTGCAGCATGTGGTGTGTTTCCCCATACATCATCATCACAGTCTGAGCTTCCATATGAACTGTGCAAAAACCACAATACATCCCACTCAAGTTCTGGACTTCATAGGAACGCACGTAGACACTGTCACAGCCATGGTGTCCCTAGCTGTTCAGAGAGTTTGTACTCTGTGCAATCTTGTTCAAGTGGCACGCCTCCCGCTACCATGGTGCGCACCTGCCTAGCACCACTGGGCCATATGGCCGCCACCACTCAAGCTAGCCAGGCTTCATGTGCACTGCCTTCCAATGTGGTTGGCCTCATGCTATACCCCAGCCAAAGACCCACTCTTTAAGGCAGTGGTAGTCCCTCTGTGGGTTCTCACTTCTATTCAATGGTGGACATGACTGGGCAACATTCATCCTGGCATGCCGTTTCACCAACTGCCACAATTGGTCACTCTCACCACAGGCGCCTCTCTCCTTGGTTGGGGAGCACACCTTGGTTTTCACACAGCTCAGGACAAGTGGTCATTCACTGAACAGATGCTTCACATCAATCTGTGGAAACTTTGAGCAGTCTGCTACATCTGCAGCCACTTTCGGTGGCTTCTAGCCAGCATATCAGTCAGTATTCTTACTGACAACACCACATGCATGTATTGCATCAACTTCCGGGGGTGGAGGGTCTGCTCACCTTCCCTCAACACAGAAGCCATAAAACTTTGGATGTGGTGCATCCAGCACCAGATCAGTTCTGTGGCTATGCACGTCCCTAGAGTTCGCAACCTCACAGCAGTACATGAGTGGACCATCACGAATGGGAGATCAACACGGTGGTCTTTGATCAGATATGTCAACTATGGGGTTATTCTCACATAGACCTGTTGTCCACCAGACACAACAGGAAGTGTCACTGATACTGTTCCAAAGTGGGGATCATCAGGCAATTCCCTTGGGGATGCCTTCACCATCTCATGGAGTGCTCCCCTTCTGTACATGTTTCCTCCCACTTTGCTTCTCCACAGGGTGCTGCTCAAGATGAGACAAGACCAAGTTCTTGTTATTCTAGTAGCCCTGACCTAGCCCAGAAAGACCTGGTACCCTTACCTCTTTTGGATGTCTGTAGCAGCTCCCTATCTTCTTCCTCCTCGCCATCACCACCTAGCTCGGGACTTCGGCCACATTGAGCATCCCGCTGCCTTCTAGCTTCACCTCCATGTGTGGCTCCTTCACGGCTCCACAATGCTGAAACCATTTACTCTGAGGAAGTAAGGAAGATTCTCATGAAAAGCAGGAAAGAATTGACACGTAAATCTTAACTTTATAAGTTGCAATGGTTTTCTCGTTGGATGTATTCCCACCTCTCTGTGCCTGCTCATATTGTGCAGTTGCTGGTCATAGTTCTCAACTATCTTCTGCACCTGCACAAAACAGGCCTAGCCTCAACATGGTCTGAGTGTTTGCCACGCCATAGTAGCTTTTCACAAACCCGAAGAGGGGCCCTTGTTCCAAGCCCTCCTATTACCAAGTGGTTCCCAATGGGCCTTTGGAACACTTACCCATCTGTCTGCCTGCTCCTGTACCTCTATGGAACTGCAATCATGTGTTTCACTGCCTTATGTAACGTCCTTTGAGCCCCTGGTGATGTGTTCCTGGCTTCACCTGTCTAGGAAGGTTTCCTTCCTTGTCCCAATCGCATCGGCCAGGCACGTTGGGGAGTTGGCCACCTAATGGCAGAGCCCCCATACACTGTTTTTTTAGCAAAGATAGGGTCACCTTGTGATCGTACCCTAACTTCTTACCCAAGGTTCCTTCACCATTCCACATCAATGAGCAGATCCACTTACCTACATTTTTCCTGAAACCTCATTCTGACACTACACATGCGCCGTGTCATATGTTGGAAGTTTGTTGGGTATTTGCCTTTGATATTGACCACATGAAGCCATGGTGCAAGTCTCTTCAGCTCTTATTCTTCATGGGGTGGTCCAAAGGCTTATCTGTCACATCCCAAGGACTTTTGAAGTGGGTTTTTTCCTTCATCCAAGCTTGTTATGCTCTTCATTATAGATAGTTACTGTTACAGTTCATTCCACCTGGGCCATGTCTTCTACTACTGCTTTTGTTAAGAATGTTCCTCTCATGGACAGTTGTAAGGCAGCCACGTGGTCTTCCAGAAACACGTTTGCCCGGCACTACGCTCTCTTGTCCAACATCGCTTCTTCTATCCAACTGGGCCAAGCCGTATTGTCTACTGTGGTAGTGACAGAGCTCCAAACCCACCTCCATTTTCTGACTACTGCTTGCTAGTCACCCATAATGGAGCACCTGCGAGGACATAACTTGAAGAAGAAGAGGAAATTACACACTTTGTGCAATAATGATGGTTCTGCGAGATGTATCCCCCCCATGGGTGCTCCATTTCCCTCCCTGGTTTGGAGCATCCTGATCTATTTGTCAGTAGAGAAGGAATGGAGGAGACTGCGCCTTGCGTGCGTCAGAAAATGCAAGGAGGTAGTTCTGCACATGCGTGGCATTGGAAACCACAATTATGGAAGAATCTCTGAGTGCTGGTGCAAGGACACACCCAACAGGCAGAATGGAATACCCAGGGGGTCACACGTCTCGAAGAACAATCATTACTGCACAAAGTGAATAACTTCCTTTCACAGCTCTGCAGTGAACTGGACTAGAAGACCTCTTGAAGTTCCTTCGAGTCCTATGATCCTGTCATTCTGTGACTCCATTCAGTAAAACGTTTAAATGTATGCTGAAATCCCTTTGAATTAAATGTGATTTCATGCTTAAGTGCTTTGCTGAATAAGGATGAAGTTACCCACAGTCTTTGTTAATTGTGCATTTAAATGCTTTGCTGAATCAGGGCCTTAATGACATCATCTGAGGGCAATGGTGCTCACGGGAAAATGGGAAAAACCTGAAGAGCCTTTCTGTATAATTGGCAACCAAAAGAAGCTGAAAATAATGGAAATGATGACAAGAAAAACACAAGGGCTTCTGAGATACTTGTATGCATACAGAAGTGCCTCAGAAATGCAAACAGTTGTTATCATGCTCTTGGGGTTGTAGCATGCACCAATGAACCTGTGTAGTGACAACATCAGTTTTAATATTGTCCTGACTTCCCAAAGGAGGTGTGTGGGAAGACTGGCACAAGGGGCTGAGTTGCATTTAACTACTTGAAGATGGGAAATTGTCTTCTCTAAATCAGAAAGGAAAACAAGGTTAAATGTTTCTTTTGGTCTAGATATAAAACCATCTTTTTAGCATTGGAGCAGTAAAGTTTTTTTCCCCCTCACAGTATGTCATGGAAAATAGTAAAATATCCCCCTGAGCTCAATAAGCTGATGTATTTAAAGCCATGCGAGTGTTATAGCCAACAGTACACAACAAAGTGATGTGGCTATCATATCATAGTGTCCTAACTGGATGGATCAGATACCTATTTTGCAGCTGAGTGAACTGGAGGTGGCTTTTCAGAGTGAGATTGAGAAGACTTTAATCCATGGCTGTGTCTACACTATAGCATTCTGTTGCCAAAAGTCACTGTCGACAGATATTTCCCAACAGAACCTCTGTCAACAGAACATGTCTACACCTAATAGAGGCTTCACCTGTCAATGCACTTTGTCCACAGAGAGCAGCCAGACTGCCCAACCCTCAGTTGATGGAACAGCCAGTTGGAAGCTCTGCAAACAAGTCTGCCCAGTCAACTGGAAGCCCTCTCTATCGACAGAGAGCCCATACTGGAGCTTCTACGCTGTTTTTTTGTTAGAGGCGCTATGTCTTGAACAGTCACAACAGAAGTCTGCTGGGAAAACTGCTGTATTCTGTCGACAGATTCTCAACAGACTGTATTTGTAGTGTGGGCACTCCCTGGTTTTGTTGACAGAGGACCACTTCTGTTGACAAAACTCTGTGGTGTAGACCCAGCTGCTGAGTTTCAGGATTCCAGCTAAGTGCCTTAATGACTCAGGCAGTACAGCAATTTTCTATTGAAAAATAATACATCAAGGTAAAACCAAACAAAGCCTCTGTGAATTCAGTTCAGTAAGAGAACAGACTGATTTTCATAGAATCATAGAACACTAGGACCGGAAGGGGCCTCGAGAGGCCATCGAGTCCAGTCCCCTGTCCCGACGGCAGGACCGACCACTATCTACACCATCCCTGATAGACATCTATCTAATCTGTTCTTAAGTATCTCCAGAGAGGGAGATTCCACAACCTCCCTTGGCAGCTTATTCCAGTACTTGACCACCCTCACAGTTAGGAACTTTTTCCTAATGTCCAACCTAAACTTCCCTTGCTGCAGTTTAAGTCCATTGCCTCTTGTTCTCTCCTGAGAGGCCAAGAAGAACAAGTTTTCTCCCTCCTCCTTATGACACCCTTTAAGATATCTGAAAACCGCTATCATGTCCCCCCTCAATCTTCTTTTTTCCAAGCTAAACAAGCCCAATTCTTTCAGCCTTTCTTCATAAGTCATGTTCTCCAGACCTTTTATCATTCTAGTTGCTCTTCTCTGGACCTTCTCTAATTTCTCCACATCTTTCTTGAATTGGGGTGCCCAGAACTGGACACAATATTCCAGCTGAGGTCTAACCAGCGCAGAGTAGAGTGGTAGAATGATTTCTCGTGTCTTGTTCACAACACACCTGCTAATGCATCCCAGAATCATGTTTGCTGTTTTTGCAACAGCATCACACTGTTGACTCATATTTAACTTGTGATCTGCTAGAACCCCTAGGTCCCTTTCTGCTGTACTCCTTCCTAGACAGTCTTTTCCCATTCTGTATGTGTGAAACAGATTATTCCTTCCTAAGTGCAGCGCCTTACATTTATCTTTATTAAACTTCATCCTGTTTACTTCAGACCATTTCTCTAATTTATCTAGATCATTCTGCATTATGACCCTATCCTCCAAGGTAGTTGCAACCCCTCCCAGCTTGGTATCATCTGCAAACTTAATAAGCGTACTTTCTATGCCAATATCCAAATCATTAATGAAGATATTGAACAGAACTGGTCCCAAAACAGACCCCTGCGGAACCCCACTTGTTATGTTTTTCCAGCTGGATTGAGCACCATTAACAACTACCCTCTGGGTGCGATTAGCCAGCCAGTTATGCACCCACCTTATTGCAGCGTGAGTTAAGTTGGACTTGCCTAGTTTGTCGATAAGAATATTATGCGAGACCGTATCAAATGCTTTACTAAAGTCTAGGTATACCACATCCACTGCTTCTCCCTTATCTACGAGTCTCGTTATCGTGTCAAAAAAAGCTATCAGGTTGGTTTGACATGATTTGTTTTTTACAAAACCATGCTGGCTGTTCCCTATCACTTTACTACCTTCCAAGTGCTTGCAGATGACTTCCTTAACTACCTGCTCCATTATCTTTCCTGGCACAGAAGTTAAGCTTACTGGCCTGTAATTTCCTGGATTGTTCTTATTCCCCTTTTTGTAGATGGGCACTATATTTGCCCTCTTCCAGTCTTCTGGAATCTCTCCTGTCTCCCATGACTTTCCAAAAATGAGAGCTAACGGCTCAGCTACCTCTTCTATCAGCTCCTTGAGGATTCTAGGATGCATTTCATCAGGCCCTGGTGACTTGCAGACATCTAATTTTTCCAAATGGTTTTTAACTTGTTCTTTTTTTATTTCAAAAACTAACTCTACCCCTTTTCCACCAGCATTCTCTATGTCAGGCATTCCCTCAGACTTCTCTGTGAAGACTGAAACAAAGAAGTCATTAAGCATCTCTGCCATTTCCAAGTTCCCCATTACTGTTTCTCCCTCCTCACTGAGCAATGGCCCTACCCTGTCCTTGGTCTTACTCTTGTTTCTAATATATTTGTAAAAGGCCTTCTTGTTACCCTTTATGCCTGTAGCTAGTTGGAGCTCATTTTGTGCCTTAGCCTTTCTAATTTTACTCCTGCATTCCTATGTTATTTGCCTGTGTTCATTCTTTGTAATTTGTCCCAGTTTCCATTTTTTATAGGATTCCTTTTTTAGTTTGAGATCATGCAGGATCTCCTTGTTTAAGCCAAGGCGGTCTTTGCCCATATTTACTATCTTTCCTACATAGGGGAGTAGCTTGTTTTTGGGCTCTTAATAATGTCTCTTTGAAAAACTGCCAACTCTCCTCAGTTGTTTTTCCCCTCAGTTTTTCCTCCCATGAGATCTTACTTACCAGCTCTCTGAGTTTACCAAAATCTGCCTTCCTGAAATCCATCATCTCTATTTTGGTATTTTCTCTCCTACCAGTCCTTAGAATTGTGAATTCTATGATTTCATGATCACTTTCACCCACGCAGCCTCCCACCTTCAAATTCTCGACCAAGTCCTCCTTATTTGTCAAAATCAAATCCAGAACAGTTTCTCCCCTGGTGGCTTTTTCAACTTTTTGGAATAAAAATTGTCTCCAATGCAGTCTAAGAACTTATTGGATAGTCTGTGCCCCGCTGTATTAGTGTCCCAGCATATATCTGGATAGTTAAAGTCCCCCATCACCACCAAATCCTGGGCTCTGGATGATTTTGTTAGTTGCTTAAAAAAAGCATCATCCACCTCTTCCACCTGGTTAGGTGGCCTGTAGTAGACTCCTAACAGGACATCACCCTTGTTTTTTACCCCTCTTAAACTAACCCACAGACTCTCAACACGTCCATCTCCTATGTCCATCTCCACCTCAGTCCAAGTGTGTACATTTTTTATATATAAGGCAACACCTCCCCCCTTTTTTCCCTGTCTATCTTTCCTAACCAGGCTGTAGCCTTCAATACCAACATTCCAATCGTGTATTATCCCACCAAGTTTCTGTGATGCCAATGATATCATAGTTGTATTTATTTATTAGCACTTCCAGTTCTTCCTGCTTATTACCCATACTTCTTGCGTTGGTATATAGGCATCTCAGATATTGATTTGAACTTGCCCCCCAGTTTTTTCCTGGCCCTCTTTTTACTCTGACATTGTTGCCCATGCTCCCTCCTACTTCCAACCCATCTCCCAGGTTTCCATGTTCTCCACTTACCTGCAGGCTTTGCTCCCCTGTCCCTAGCAAACCTAGTTTAAAGCCCTCCTCACCAGGTTAGCAAGTCTGTGTCCGAATATAGTCTTTTCCCCTCCTCAAAAGGTGAACGCCATCTCTGCCTAGCAGTCCTTCCTGAAATAGCATCCCGTGGTCAAAGAAACCGAAGCCTTCCCGGCGACACCATCCACGCAGCCAGGCATTCACCTCTAGGATGCACCTGTCTCTGCCTGGGCCCCTACCCACAACAGGAAGGATTGAAGAGAATACCACCTGCTCCCCAAACCCCTTCACCCGTGCCCCCAGAGCCCTGTAGTCACTCTTGACCTGCTCAGCATTACACCTCACAGTATCATTAGTGCCCACATGGATGAGAAGCATGGGATAGTAGTCTGAGGGTCGGACAATCCTCGACAATGCCTCTGTAACATCTCAGATACGGGCCCCAGGCAGGCAGCATATCTCCCGAGCCGAAATGTCAGGGCAACAGATGGGTGCCTCCGTCCCCCTCAAAAGAGAGTGTCCAACCACCACTACTCTGCGTTTCCTTCTTGCAGTGGTGGCAGGAGACTTCTCAGCCTCGGGGGTACGAGGCTTCTCCTCTTCTGTACTGGGCGACTCATCTCCCGTAGCAAGTACAGCATAACGGTTTCCCAGTACCACAGTGGGAGGGTTCTGTGCAGGGGTGGAACACTGCCTGCTGCCAGAAGTAACCAGCTGCCAGTGCCCACCCAGGTCTACCTCTTTCTCCACCAGTGGTTTATCAGCCTTCCTGTACACTGGGACAGTCACCTCAGCAGACTCCAGATGAATACTATCTAGGAACTGCTCATGGATTCGGATACTCCTCAACCTGGACACCTCCTCCTGTAGCTCTCCCACCTGCTGCCTGAGAGATTCCACCAGCAGGCACCTATCACACTGAACGGTCCCCCCAGCCTGGATGTCTGTAACTGGTAGTATCAAGCTAACTGCCTTAAATTCAAATGTATCTCGTCGTGTAGGTGCAAAGTCACATGTCTGCTGCTTGCCAGACTTTTCCAGAAGCCAATGTAGTACTAGCTAAGGACAGCGTACTCCCAGCTAAGTCACATCTCTTCTTTGAGTGATTGCACTAGTTTGTTCAACTCCTGTTGAACAGCCATCTCAAACTTCTTTCACATATATTCCATAACATGTGCTCCTTTCTCTACTACTGAAGGGTCCTAATAGGGTTCAGTGATAGCAAGAAATTGTTCTTGCCCTGACCTTGATATCCCTGGCTATGGCGCTTGGGAAGGGTTATAGGGCACAGATGTGGCCCTGATGAACACTGCTGATCAGAATGGTCTCAGGAGCTTGGTGCACATGCACACCAGAGGTGGAACATGTGTGGTCAATACATCTCTAATCACAGTTACTGTAGAGTAAGTGACCATTCGTACCTAGCATCATTTTGTGTGCTCATTTTCTTCTGCCCCTTTAAAAACAGGGATTCTGGAACTCTGGAGGTGTTGATATTTTTGATATCATATTTGGATTGAAATGGGAATGATCTGAGGATTTTTGTTAGCATATTTGGACACCTAGCAATGAGCATAATAAGGAAGGACACATACAGATGCATTTACTTTCGTAATGATGGCTAAGTGATTGTGTACAGTCAAAGAAGCTATCATTAGTGATAGAAGCTGAGCAACCTCCTACATACAATACAATGGAGAATTTCTGCATGTCTCCAAGGTAATTGTTGCTAATATGGAATGGGATAAGGAGAGAAACTGATGGCCAGGATTTCAGGCAATCCCTGTGTGCTTTTCTGTGTTGTGACATCCACTACATCCCTTAGAAACACATAATCTTAAAATATTTAAATGCTTGAAGTGTATATATGGTTTTAGGTAGGTGGGACTGTGTGACACCGTTGCACAGCCCATAGTAGGGTACAAAAAACGTAGATCAGTTCATGGAAGATAGGCCCATCCAGTGGTGGCTGGTGAGGGGAGCTCCAGGGAGGACACCAGCCCATGTGCCCACCCAAACCTTGCTCTACTCCCTGCCCCTACTACAATACCCTGCCTGCCTCTTCTTCTGGAAGCAGCACACTTCTTCTGGTGAGTGTGAGGGTGGTCCCACCCCTCCCCTGGAGCAGCATGGCCCTGGACAGTCTGAGGTAGAGCAAGCTTGATGTGCTCTCAGGTTGTGCCACTCTGAGAGAGGTGTGGGACCACTGCTGAACTCAGTGGAAGTGGCACAGCATTGTCAGACAAATAGACAGGGCACAGGCAGTCCTGCCCCTCCCCTGGAGTGGCACGGTGAAGAGCAGAACAAACTAGATCAAGGCAGCTCTAACTCTGTGTTTTTCTCAGGTTGTGCTATTCGAAGGGAGGGTTGGGACCATCCCTGCGCTCACCAGAAGTGATGTAGTGTTGACAGTGAGGGTGGGAAGGGTGGGCTGGCTGGGTGGGGATGTGACTCTGCATGCACTCCCACGTCACCCCTGGGTCCATCAATGGCTGTTAATAAGGATGGGCAGGGCTGGCATCCCTAGCCTCTGTTTGCTGAATCTGGGAGTGAGTGACAAGCAATGGATCACTTGATGGTTAACTGTTCTGTCAATTCCCTCTGGGGCACCTGGTGCTGGACAGTGTCACAGGAAAGGATACTGGGCTAGTTGGCATTTGGTCTGAGCCAGTATGATCTTTCTTATGTAACAGATAAGAGGCCAGTATTTATGCAACTGATCAATCAACCCCTGGTTGTGCTTGAGAGAGGGCGCCTGGGCCCTATTGGTGCTTGATAACAGACATGGGGCTCATTTACACTAGCCCCCTCCTTCAAAAGGGGCATGTAAACAGGCCCAGTCAGTGAATAGCAATGAGGTGCTGCGCTGAATATGCATCACCTCATTAGCATAATTTTCACTGTGTGAAGTTTGAAGTTGCTAACTTCAAACTGCCAGCAAGCAGTGTAGTCGCAGGCACTTGGAAGTACCCATGCAACTTCAAAGTTCCCTTACTCCCAAAACATGTTGGATTGTGGATGCCCACAGGTAGGTAGAAGACTCACAGGCCTGCAGAGTGGCGCAGTGTAGGGTTCTGTAGGACGAGTCAGGAATGAGAAGATTGTACTAAAAGTACATTCCCTGAGCCAGGATAAGACTTCCAGACCTGGAGCTTGGGGCATGGAACACTGCAGAGAGTTCTCTCACAGGAGACTTGATTTGGGGGCCGTGGTAGAAGAGACCAGTCACTCAGATGGAGGCCTTGGAGAGTGGTGTCCTGGAACAGGAGCCAAAGGAACTGTGGTCTGGTGAGCTCTTTAGTGGGTAACCTGGAAGTTATGTTCATGCAGATGGGAAGAGAAAAGCTCTGTACCATTTAGATCTTCTATTGTGATGATTGGAGAATGATTTTAGTATAAGGATTTTTGTGGAGTACTGCAACAATATATACGAAATACATTATATCCGTAGGAGTTTGTCCTGGACACTAAGACTGCATTCCTTTTATGGGTGAATAGAGGTGGATATCCATATTGTTTTGTGGCCTGCCACAGGAGGATGCTAAAGGAGCAACCAGCCTGTGGCACAGGAAACGTGTGAAATCTTGTTGATGTTGATGACATATAGCAGTTTTGAGATGCCAGACTAAAACTGGTGTACATCGCTTGGCTGTACTGAGTGAAAAGAATTGTTTTTATAAAATATTTTAAATTGCACAGTGTTAAACATGATGGCTGTGTCTACCCTGAGTCCTCGTGCTGACAGTTTGATGCAAATAGGCAATCTCAGACATGCAAAACAGGGACTCATTTGCATATTCGTGAGGCTAATTTGCATTCCGTGGCAGAAATGAAGCAGTGTAGACGTGGTTCTGCCTGATTTTTCCAGGTTTAAGGGGCTGCCAACAAAGGGGTTTTTTGCATGCAGAACCACCTCTACGCGGCTTAATTATCTGTTGTGAAAATGCAAATTAGCCTCACGAATACACATATTAGCCATGCAAATATATAAATGAGCTTCCATTTTGCATTTTCGAGACTGCTTATTTGCATCAAACTGTCGGCACTAGCATTCAGTGTACACACAGCCAATGTTATCGTTAGTGGCCTTGTCTGAACTTCTTACTCATTTGCTTTTGTAGATTTGTGTCAGATGTATAATCTATGTGGAGCTGTAACTGCTTCCAGACAAAGGCTGAGGGATTAAGTGAAAGTATGCATTTTGTTGCACAGAGGTTCTGGTATTCCACTATTACTGGGATATCTCTTCACCGCAATAATGTTTTTATTTTCTGGGTTCAATTCTAGTCATTTCAAGTAAAAATAAATATTCTTTTTGAACTGCAGAAAATAGAGAGTGAACCATGAAATTAAGTGTGTGTGTGTGTGTGTGAGAGAGAGAGAGAGAGAGAGAGAGAGAGAGTTAGGCTTCTGCAGTCCTCCTTTCCAGTTTCAAAGGTATGCGTGGTCCCCGAAGTTGTTCTCCTATAGTGTGTCTCAAGGGTTGAATGATCCAGATTGAATCTTTGTGCTTTATAACAAACAAACAAACATTTGTCTTCCCGAAAACTGCTCTGCTAATTTGGGTTTATGATTATACATTATGTCATCTCCTACATAGTGTTTATCTCCTGCCACAAAGCTACTTGTATGATCTTAATTATCTCATCTCCTTTTTAGCATCTTTTTCAAAACTGCATGTTTAATTCTTGCTTGGCTTTTTGGCTTTCTTCAAACCAACACCTCTCAATCCACACTTTTGGAGATAACAGTACAGGCAAGTGCATAATATGCAATTTGTTCATTAGTTTGGGAGTATATGGAGAATGAAGAGATCCTCTGGATGCTGCCTAGAGCCTCAGCTAACTAGAGATTTGACTTCATACGCACATACAGAACAGAGAAGGGTCTTACCCATTTTCTGGCTGTACTGTCTTAGACTTGTAAAAGAGATCATTCTACTTAAATGTAGGAAGTTTTGAGTGTTAATAAACAGCAAGGTATTTCTAGCAACTTATTCAGCTGGTTTCTTCTATTTTTCTTGACTGCTGAATACATATGTGAGCAATAAAGTTTAAATGGAGAATGGGTGAACATTTGACATACTTCCAGTGTGTGTGTGTAGGTTCCATACAGTTAGGGCTAGCCTACACAGTTAGGTAATGATAACTATGAGGATGAATTTCTAAATCACGCTAACATGTATTAATGGGTCTGTGTATATCGGGGTGGGCAACACATGGCCTGTCAAGCCTTCTAATCTGGTCTGTGGCCCACCCATACTTTGAAAGGTGGCTCTCTGCTGCTCCCATCCTCAGCACATTTGCTCATCTTGTACTGGCTGTAAACTATCCAATGGGAGCTGAGAAATTGTGCTGTGTTGCCCCTTCTCAGCAAATAAGAGCTGGGAGCATGAAAAGTTCTCCATCTTACCAGTTCAGAGAGCCACATGGAACAGCCTGTGATCTGGGTTTGGTGGGAGGCAGGTAAGGCTTCCTGAGAGTGCTGCTGCCTGGAGCAGCTTAGGTAATTGCCTTCCAGCCAGAACCTGCCTCTGGCACCACACCCCAAATCCTTCTCAGACTCTGCCAAAGTCCTCTCCTGCGTCAGGTCATAAGCCCACAGAATCACAGAATCATAAGCCTCACTACACCCAAACTCCCTCTCAGGCCCCACATGCTATTCTGCACTCCATTCCGCTATCCTAAGCTCCCTTCTGCCTTCACCCCCCCTAGGGCTCCTCTGCTGCTCCTCTCAGGACACTACAGCTGTGCAGCTTCAGCCCCATGGGCATTGGCTGGCCCCGCAGGAACTTCACTGCTCAGCCCTAGAGATTCTGGGTCTCAGCTGCTCTGGCTTTTGGGTGGTTCCCCCCGCCCACCACCACACAAAGCTCCGCTGCACCAGCTTCAGGCACACTGGGGCTCTACTGTTGGGGGGCTGGAACCCCCAGAGTTCTGCTATTCCATCCCCCCCCAAGCACCACACCTCCACTGCTCCAGCCTCTGGGCCACCAGGGTTCTGCTGCTCCAGCCCATGGGCCCTCCAGGCCTCTGCTTCTAACTGTACTTTTTCCTTAGTCCTGCAACACTCTTCACCACGGCCTGTTGGTTTTTCCTCTTCAGTTCTTGAGCCCAGAGCTCCCATAAGGTCACCAATGATGCTGGGTCCAAGGTGCTGCTGAACTAGGGAAGTCTGGATTAGAGCAGTTCATCCTGTATTAGAGAACCTTTAGTGTGCACCAGCAGAGTCCATGTGAACCAACTAATTCACAAAACGTTCATGTTCTTTAGAAATACAACCTCATATTGAGCATTATCCTTTCGTACAGAAATGCCCTAAGGTTTCATTGAAGGCAGGTGACATTCTTCATTTATTTTTTCAGTACTTTTCTTATTAGTGATCCAGTTGTTTAATTAAGAGGTTATACTCTTGTGTGTCTGTGGAATCTCAACTGCCCTTTTGGTAGAGTTACCATATGTTTCATTTTTAAGAGAGAGTCCTACATTTAAGCCCTCCTGCAGGAGTTCCTACCTTTTTTAAGGGGCAAATTGTCCTGTATTTTCTTTCTCTTCTCTCCCATCAGTAGTGGTGGGTCCTACTGGTGTGTAGAACCTCAGAGTACATGCTGGATGTTGCCAGGCTGGAAGAAAGAGTGCCAGACTAGAGAGCTTCAACCTGTACTTGTTTCTTATATCTTGTTCAGGTATCTCAGGCACAAGTACCACAAACAAACAGCATAAATAAGGATAGTTGTGATGTGCTTGCATTTATACATATTAACAGTCATACCCAGTCCCCTTCTCTGCTTATGCTTTTGTTGCTTGTCTTTGTTACGGAGTTTTTATATATCTCTGCCTCACTGTACAAGTATATTTCATGTACAAACTTTATTATTTCATCAGGTAACTGGTTAGATTTCCATTTTTTAAAAAGAGATAGTACAATACAGTATTGTGTAGTAGTACAGCGTGTGAAGAATACAAATTCTTACTAGTTTAATAGATTATTTTGAATATTAAACTAGCTCATTTACTAGAAAGAAGCAGCTTCATCTGCAAGAAGATACTATGTAATGAATACTGTGGTGTATATTTATGATATTGTTGTGGGGCTAATATTAATAAGCAGGTCATTGCAGTTACTTTCAACTCCAACACACACACAGAACTGTTTGTAGAGCCAGAACTAAATAAATGTGACAACTAGAGTACACCTGAAAACATGTCGCTGACCCATTAGAGGCTTCTGGCTCAAACACTGCTTTGAAGTTTATACAAAATGTGAAGAGGAGAGGTCAGCGTCAGGAGTCTGAGGAAGATTTATGAATAGTTTGTGACAGAGCAGAGGTACCTAAACAGGGTATCAGTGAATAAGTTGTTTTAGAAACAGAAAATAAAGTGAACAATTTGATTGTCAGAATGATATGTGAATAATAGATTGTTGCCTAAGAAAGTTACAGAGGTGATTTCTGCTGTACTTCTCTCATTCCCATGGCGTGGAGGATTTAACAATCACAGCAAAATGCTGTTTCACTTTCTAGGATACCAAAAGCATTTACAGATGTGGAGTAAAGCTTACTGATGCATAAATTTTCCAAGAGGGATTGCCACATAAAATTTTAACCTAACTGACAAAATGAGTTAGTCACACAATTTATCTGTAAACAGCTAAATGTCATTTTCTTTCCCTTTGCTACCACTTCTGGTTTACTGGGGGCTTGTCTATACTACAAAATTACATTGACTTAAGTTAGTTCGTAGAACCTACAGCCAGTGCAGATTGGTTGTGGATATACCCTCCTTCTGCTGGTAGTGTGTATTTTCACCAGGATCACTTGTACAGAGTGATTTAGGGCATTGTGAGGCACTGACAGTGGGAGAGTGGAACTTTGAAAGCCACAAAGGGCTCACAGCTGGAGTCTCCCACTCCCCACCCTGGGGCTGATACACCAAGCTCTGGGCCCAGCACAGTTCAGTTATACAGCAGGGAGCCTACCAGCAATAAATTTGGCATTCTTGTCAGTTTCATGGCTGCTGCTATTTCACACTTCCTCTCCGACATCCACTATCAACCCATATGAGGCTCACAGCTGATATTGGGGCCAACAGCCCGGAGCTGGAGACCAAATAGTAAATAATAATAGTTGTGAAACTGACAAAAAAATCAATTTCACTACTGGTAGACTCTCTGCTATGAAATTTGTGGTCAGCCATGGAGCAGGAGGGTGTTTTCACTGTGCCCTGGAATGAGATGCAGTGGCTCGTTCTGTCAGCCGCATTGCTGCCTCCTGAACTGTGTTTGTGGGAGGAGACCAAAGCTGGCCACCCCCCAATAAATAGGGTTGCCAACCTTTCCGCTTTCTCTGGGAATCTCCCACAGTCACGCTCTATTCCTGGCAGCTACCTCAGCTAAGCCAGGAGATTTTGGGTGCTAATAGTTGAGTGGCATTAGAGCAAAAGCAGGTTCTCTTATCTGCTTTCACTCAGCACTGTTCCCAGAAGTGGCCAGCACCATCCCTGTGGCCCTTGTGAGGAGGCAGGGGGTACTCTGCATGTTGCCTCATCCTAGATAGCTGACTCCACAGTTGTGGGGTCAGTCACAGTGGTGTGGCTCCAGGTGTTGGACCCCTATGTAGGGCTGACAGCCAATAGGCAGTTTAGCAACACATTGCCCACACAGACAGTGCATTGCTCTAACTGCATCAGTTTAAGTGCTATGTCTGTCATACAGATGGCATTATTAGGTCAATGTAATGGGTGACTTACATTGGCAGGACCACCATTCCAGTGTAAACATGTATTTACATGAGTGTTAGCTGCCTTATATTGACCTGACTCTGTAATGTGGACCAGGCCTACATATTTTCTCTTTAGTTTTGGTTTACACCTAAAACTTAGGTTGACCTAGTTACATTGCTCAGGTGCATTGGCACCAATAAGGCACTGGAAGAAGTCTTCTGACCTAATTGCCACTTCCTGAGGGGGTAAATTATACCTTTTTTTTTTTTTTTTTTGCTCTAGTGATTGACTGTTACAGCACTGCAAGGACACATTTGCAGTTTCATCACTATGCCACTGCAGCATCTGTAGCTCAGACATGACCTTAGTTTTGGAAGGCCTGGCTGTTCTCATGGTTGGTACTGATGCCTCTTCCTGGATGATTACCACATAGTGTTGGGTAGAAAATTAGTCAGATAAAGCTTGATCTTCAGATATATAAGCTAATATGCCTGCCTTTGAGATTATTTTTCAACATTTTCTGCAGTCTGGTCAAATACTGTTGCTTCTGATTTAAATCTGTTCATTGAACCAATAATGCCTCTTTGCTGATGATATGACTGTTGACATTTTGAGCAGTGATTATGTTACCGGGCTGTGGTGTTTTTTTTAGAACATATAAGAACATAAGAACATAAGAATGGCCATACTGGGTCAGACCAAAGGTCCATCAAGCCCAGCATCCCATCTGCCGACGGTGGCCAATGCCAGGTGCCCCAGAGAAGGAGAACAGAAGACAATGATCAAGTGATTTATCTCCTGCCATCCATCTCCTGCCCTTGTTATGAAGGCTGGGGCACCATACTTTATCCCTGGCTAATAGCCATTTATGGACCTAACCTGCAAAAATTTATCAAGCTCTTTTTTAAACCCTAATAGAGTCCTGGCCTTCACAGCCTCCTCGGGCAAGGAGTTCCACAGGTTGACTGTGCGCTGTGTGAAGAAAAATTTCCTTTTATTAGTTTTGAACCTACTACCCATCAATTTCATTTGGTGTCCCCTAGTTCTTGTATTATGGGAAAAGGTAAATAATTTTTCTATATTCACTTTCTCCACACCATTCATGATTTTATATACCTCTATCATATCGCCCCTCAATCGCCTTTTTTCCAAACTGAAAAGTCCCAGTCTCTCTAGCCTCTCCCCATATGGGACCCTTTCCAAGCCCCTAATCATCTTAGTCGCCCTTTTCTGAACCTTTTCTAATGCCAATATATCTTTTTTGAGGTGAGGAGACCACATCTGCACGCAGTACTCGAGATGTGGGCATACCATAGTTTTATATAGGGGAAGTATGATCTCTTTTGTCTTATTATCGATCCCTTTTTTAATAATTCCTAACATCCTATTTGCCTTACTAACTGCCGCTGCACACTGCGTGGATGTCTTCAGAAAACTATCCACTATAACTCCAAGATCCCTTTCCTGATCTGTCGTAGCTAAATTTGACCCCATCATGTAGTACGTGTAATTTGGGTTATTTTTTCCTACATGCATTACCTTACACTTACCCACATTAAATTTCATTTGCCATTTTGCTGCCCAATCACTCAGTTTGCTGAGATCTTTTTGTAGTTCTTCACAATCCGTTTTGGTTTTGACTGTCCTGAACAACTTGGTGTCATCTGCAAACTTTGCCACCTCACTGCTTACCTCATTTTCTAGATCATTGATGAACAAGTTGAACAGGATCGGTCCCAGGACTGAGCCCTGGGGAACACCACTAGTTACCCCCCTCCATTGTGAAAATTTACCATTTATTCCCACCCTTTGTTTTCTGTCTTTTAACCAATTCCCGATCCATGAAAGGACCTTTCCTCCTATCCCATGACCACCTAATTTACATAAAAGCCTTTGGTGTGGGACCGTGTCAAAGGCTTTCTGGAAATCTAGGTATATTATGTCCACTGGGTGCCCCTTGTCCGCATGTTTATTAACCCCTTCAAAGAATTCTAATAGATTAGACAGACACGACTTCCCCACTTTCAATGAACATAACTAAGAAGAGAGGTAATTTCTTGCTGGAATGAAATGCAAAGCCTACCTAGATGGGTCTCGGTGAGAAACAGCAGACAATAATCAAGACTTTCAAAATATAAATTAATGAACTATGAGTTAATCAATGGATTTTAATTATTGGAGTACTAGGTTTAAACTCCAACACTGGATTTTTCCTCAGGGTTAACTCCCGAAGCCCTTCCCTAGAATGGGTGTGACCGCAAGGCAGCGGGGGTTTGAAATCAAAGTTTACCTTCTCCTAGGTGAGCGACTGACCAAGGCTGACGAGCCTCACCTATGCGAAGCAACTGGTTTTAAGGCGTCAGCGTGCCGCCTTTTGCCCCTTCTCCTGTCAGTAGAAACGGTTCTGCCAGGCTTAAAAACTAAGCCACACGAGAAGGCCAAGAGCTGGACATGGTTGTCAGAGGCTTTTTGAGATGCGCGCCATTGAGGGAATTTTATAGGCTATGGGAGCTTATCCCCACAACCACCCTCGGCATGACAACCTTGGAACCTGTGGCAAGATAGCACCTTATTGGCTGGGGGCTGCCCAGTTTGAGGCGGGTGGTAGCTGTCCAATGAGGCTACGATGACCCCTCCCACTGTTGGAAGCATACTGTATGGAGGATGAGCTGTTGCCCATGTAGCAGATCCCCCCCCTCCATGTTGTTGATGAATCCAAAGGAACGGCGAGCCGATGCAGTTTGGTATCAGCAGCATTGCAGGAGTTGCCAGGAAGATGTCAAAAGTAACATCAGGCTGCCTGCGATGCTGCTGATGCCAAACTGTACATGGGCATGGGATCTGCTACATGGGCAACAGCTCATCCTCCATACAAAATTTGCCCAGGCATGCGCCCTGGACAGGACACTCCAGCGTTGCCTCACAGCGTCGGCGTAACACGGGAAGCAACAGTATACTGGTTATAAGTCATAGCTCGTTGGCGAAGAGCTTGACGCCAGGGGTTGCTTCCGACGGTGGGAGGGGTCATCGTAGCCTCATTGGACAGCTACCACCCGCCTCAAACTGGGCACCCCCCAGCCAATAAGGTGCTGTCTCGCCACAGTCCATTTGCTTCACTGGGTGCATGGAGCTTAGGGATCAATCCCAACAGGTGGTCTGAAATCTGTGCACCAGTCAAAAAGAAAAAAATACAAAAGTGCTCGGTTCTTAGACTGGGCACCTGGAATGTTAGAACCATGATAACTGGAGTTTCAGACAACCTTGAAGACATAGATGATATCCGCAAGACAGTGGGTTATTAACAACAAACTGAGAACGTGAAAAATGGACATTGTTGCCCTTCAGGAGACAAGACTCTCATCTTCTGGCAGTCTAAAGGGAAAGATTTCACTTTTTTCTGGATGGGAAAACTCCCTAGTGAGACCAAAGAGCATGGCGTGGGTTTCACAATCAAGAATAGTCTGATTGGCTCCATCACACCACCCACAGGGCTCTCGGAAAGGCTTTTACAACTCTGGGTGCAAACATCTGCAGGCCTGACCAACATCATCAGTGTCTATGTTCCAACATTGACCTCTTCCCAAGAAGCTAAGGACAAGTTTCATTATGAGCTCAGCATTGCAATCAAAGAAATTCCAACTCGCGAGCCACTGATCATTCTTGGGGATTTTAACGCAAGAGTTGGTGCTGACCATTCCAGCTGGCCCACGTGCTTAGGGCAATTCGGAGTTGGGAAGTTAAATGAGAATGGGCAGCGACTGCTGGAGCTTTGCTGCCAGCACAGTCTCTGTGTTACCAACACCTTTTTCAAGACCAAGCCCCAGCACAGTGTGTCATGGCATCATCCCGGGTCCAAACACTGGCACCAGCTGGACTTGATCCTTGTAAGGCGCACCTGCATAGGCAACGTCAAGCTGACTCGCAGCTATCATAGTGCAGACTGTGACTCTGACCATTCACTCGTTGCCAGCAAGATCAGGCTTCAATCTCGGAGGCTGTATCTAACAAATAATGCAGGTAGGCCACGAATCAACATCTGCATGACCAAAGACCCCGAGAGGGTTGCACAGTTTACCTGTGCCCTTGATGTGGCCCTTCCTGGCCCAACCAGCGCAGATGCCAGCGGAAGGTGGGCGTACCTTAGGGACACCATCTGCAACACAGCGATGTTGACTTTTGGTAAGAAGCAGATGAAGTCAGCTGACTGGTTTGAAGCACACTCAGAAGAGCTGCTGCCCATCGTTGAGGAGAAGCGGCTCGCAGCGGCAATATGCAAGACATCCCCTAGTGAGAGGAACTTGCAGATACTCAGGGCCGCTCGTGGTAAAGTCCAAAGGATGTCCAGGCGCTGTGCTAATGATTACTGGCTTCAGCTCTGCTCCAGAATCCACACCTATGCAGACAATGGCAACATAAAAGGCATGTATGATGGAATCAGGGAAGTCACTGGACCAATTCAAAATAAGATTGCTCCCCTGAAGGCACTCAATGGAGAGATCCCTAAGGACCGCTCCAAACAGATGGAAGGGTGGGTGGAGCATTACTCAGAGTTGTATGCTTCAGAGAACACTGTCACAGAAGCAGCACTGAATGCCATTAGGTGCCTTCCGACTTTGTCAGAGCTTGACAGTGTACCAACAGCGCTGGAGGTCAGCCAGGCACTTGACGCACTGGCAGTTGGGAAAGCCCCAGGTAAAGATGGCATTCCATCAGAAATTCTCAAGTGCGCTAAGAGCAGCCTGATTCCAGAACTGCATGGCCTGCTGTGTCAGTGTTGGAAGGAGTGGAAAGTACCACAAGACATGAGAGATGCCGACATAGTCACTCTTTACAAGAACAAGGGTGACAGGAGCGACTGTAACAACTATTGCGGTATATTCCTCCTCAGTATCATTGGAAAGCTCTTTGTCTGGGTAGTATTAAAGAGGCTCCAAGTCCTTGCAGAACGAGTCTATCCTGAGTCACAGTGTGGGTTTAGAGCTAAAAGATCTACCATCGATATGATATTTTCCCTTAGGCAGCTGCAGGAAAAGTGCAGGAAACAGCAAAGGCCATTATGCATTGTGTTCATCAACCTAACCAAGGCTTTTGACCTTGTTAGCAGAAATGGTCTTTTTCAAATTCTGGAAAAGATTGGCTGTCCCCCCCACCCTGCTCAATGTTATCAAGTCTTTCTATGAGGACAAGAAGGGAGTCATTGTCTATGATGGATCCACCTCCGAACCTTTCAGTATCCACAGTGGAGTGAAGCAGGGTTGCCTTCTGGCCCCTACACTTTTTGGAATATTTTTTTCTTTCCTGCTCAAATATGCCTTTGGTTCAGCCACAACAGGCGTTTACCTTCACACGAGATCTAATGGCAAGCTCTTCCAGCTGTCTAGGCTAAAAGCAAGGACCAAGTGCAAACAAGGTGCTTGTGAGACTTCCTCTTTGCGGATGATGCAGCTATTACAACTCATACACAGGAGGAACTACAGCACCTCATGAATCGCTTTGCGGATGCCTGCAAAGAGTTTGGGCTTATCATCCATATCAAGAAAACACAAGTGATGAGTCAGGACACTAACCATCTGCTTGCCATAAACATCAACGATCACCAGCTGGAAGTTGTCCACGAGTTCGTTGACTTGGGCTCCACAATATCTGACAAGCTCTCTGTTGAAAGTGAGATTAACAAACTTATCGGAATGGCTGCCACCACACTATCCAGGCTAACAAAAAGAGTATGGTCCAACAGGAAACTCACAGAGCACACCAAAGCACAAGTCTAGAGAGCTTGCATACTGAGTACCCTCCTGTATGGCTGCAAAACTTGGATGCTGAGCTCCAGGTATGAAAAGAGGCTCAACTCATTTCATATGCATTCCCTGAGATGCATCCTGGGAATCTCCTGGTGGGACAAGGTGACCAACAACACGGTGCTCAAACGAGCAGGGACTTGCCACCGTGCGCACTTTGATCAAACAGAGATGCCTGCGATGGCTAGGTCACATCTCCCGCATGCAGGATGGTCGCATACCTAAGGATTTGCTCTATGGTGAACTGGCGACAGGGACCAGGCCGGTTGGAAGACCTCATCTCTGCTTCAAAGATGTGTGCAAGCGTGACTTGAAGGCTGCTAACATCAGCACTGCCACCTGGGAGACACTCGCCACCGATCGATGCCTGTGGAAGCAACGGGTGAAAAAAGGACTGTCCCAGTATGAAGACAACCTCAGGCAACAAGCAGAAGAGAAAAGAACCCTGAGGAAGTCCCGCCCCCAGTCCATCAACCAGGGCTCAGTGTTCTCCTGTACCCTGCGCGGAAAAGACTGTCACTCAAGAATCGGACTTTACAGCCACACTAGACGCTGCTGTCGATCCAACCCTGGGTGCAACAACACACCATAGTTCTCCGGGACTGACAGATGCCTACCTACCTAGGTTTAATCTGAAGTGCCATCATCCCCAGAATGTCGGTCGTCAATGTTTAGAAGTCTTCCCCACAAACCTTAAGGTCGTTTCACATTAGGAGAATCCTGCACAGTTGTGTCAAACTCTTTTGTCACAACATCCAAGCTGAGAGTCTCAGGCAAGGATGGTGAAAGTGAGGGATCACATTTTGTGACTGCCTTCTGTCCTTTGGAAGTCAGAACTCTTTTCTAATTAATGGTGAGGATTTAGTTTCAAGTGCCTTTCATGAGCACAAATATGAACCTTTACCGAGGGCAAAAAACAAAAAAATGCTAATGTGAACATCAAATGTAGTGAGGCGACTTACAAGAATTCAAGAGGAATCTGTAATTGACACTTAGCTATATTCCTTCTATGGCTTCAAGGATTTTTTGTTGTTTTTGTTTGAATGTGGTTAACTGGGGTGACAGGTAGTTATTTTAACTAATTTGTGTTTCTATGGAAACCCAGCATTTGCAATGACATTGTTACTGTATGCTCTGTAATTCTCCCCTGTGGCTTCTAGCCAATGTGGGAACTTAATAATTCATGAGCTCTAAGGCTGCATTTGTTGGAAAGCAAACTGTGTTGCTTGGAGTTGTTTTTCGTAGCCAAACTCATTTCCATCACAAATTTGGGGTTCTTTTTTCCAAGATGTCTTTATAAAATTCACTCCATAAATCAAGACACAGCATTTTTGCAGACTGTCTTTTGAAGCTGGGGTTACTGCAGGTCGTATTAACAAGGCAACTGATGACTAAAAGAGAACATAAACACTTGTGTGAAAATGAAAGATTTTACTAAAAGTCTGTGAATCATATTTTTTCCTTTTAATGGCCATCATTATTTAGCCAAATAATTTTTAAACTAGGAGAGCAGCAGAAGTAATGCTTCTGGCTGTGACTGTTTAAAGGAAGTTGAGTCTTCTATTCCTTGGATGACTTCTGTAGCCCATTAGAGCCAATACAAAGTACTAAAGTTTGCTCAGAATAGCGTGGCTCCATAAAGTCTAGAGTAAGGGGTTGAGTAGGTTTATAAGTGAAATGTGAGCTCTTCATAAAGGCACAGTGTCCTTCTGAATACACCCTTCGTCCTACATGATTCATTCTCTCTCTCTCACACATTGTGGAGGCTGAGAATAGAATGGCTTGATCATTTTGCCTTCATCCTGTGCAGAGGAGGAAGATTGTAATATTGGGTCATGTCAGACAGCAGTTGTGAGAAACTGGATAGATTTTGCTAGAAGAGAGTGGCTAAAAATAACAGAAAATACACTCTTAAATTTAATTCAGGGAATGCTGGTACTGTGACTCCTGAGAAATGGACTATTATATCTTCCAAATCTAATTTTGAGCCAATTAAAGTTCTGCCCTTTAAAGTGGGGCAGATAACATATACTCATGCCTCAGCTTATTTGATGAAAGGAAACCTTTAAATGAAAATAAACTGTTTCCCTAATTCTGCAGTCAGATGTATGGAAATGCCCTTCTGCAGAGACCTGGTAATTTTTTAATAGAAATCAACATTGAAGCCTTATTTTGTCATCTTTCAGTTTGTTCCTTTGACTATAGAAGATATTTGTGCTTTCATTAGCCTCTCATTCCTTACTGCTCTTCATTTCCTTCTTTTGTATCATTTAGCCAGTATCAGTTATAAAATTATGACATCAGGAAATGACTGGGTTGTCACCAGAAGTTTATGATTTTATTGTGTTGTTATGGTGGTCCTTTTTAAGTACAAATATTTTAATAGTTGGCAAATGTGATAAGAAAATAGTAGTAAAAGCATCTGCATAAAAATGAATCTAAGTCCTATATCTACACTTGCCCCCTTCTTTGAAGGGGGCATGGTAACCAGGGTGATTTGAGATTACTAATGAAGTGCTGCGGTGCATATGCAGCACTTCATTAGGCAAATTCTCCCCCTCTGCAACTTCGAAGTGTCAAACTTTGAAGTGCCGGCATGCGTGTAGCCACAGGCCCTTTGAAGTGCCTTTCCTCCTCAAAATTTTGGGGATTTAAAGGCACTTGGAAGTAGTGTGGGCACTTCATAGCCTAAGAGTTTAGTGTAAGATCATCACTAACTCTACATAAATGTGCAGGTGAGCAAGGGGTGGGGGCTAAAGACAGATATTGAGATCCACAACTCCAATCTCATAGTGTTCCACTGAGTTGTGTCAATGTTCTGGGATACCATACACTCTTCTAGTTCAGTGTATTTCCTCCCCAAAGCTAGAGAAAGCCTGAGTCAGTATCAGTTTTCCAGACTGCACCCTCGAGAGCACAACTAAATGCTGCTCTTGCTTAGGGCAAATCATAAAGTGACAATCTAGTCCTGTGGTAGGCAGCCTAGGCTCATGAGTGGGCCACATAAGTGGCCCTCCTTCATCTCAGTGGGCTGCAAGATTGTTGTAACCAAAACGGTCTCCCAGGAAAGTGTAGATTTAATGACTGTGCTTGCATACCTAGAATTTGCAAGGTGTGCCAGTTGAACCGTGGAAGTGCTTTGACTGAATGCACAAGGAGTGCACAGCTCTCACAAGTCAGCGTTGTGTGCAATCAGCACAGACCTCACTTCACGTGCTTTTGCTATATGTGCATGTCACTTTAGTAGTGCTGGTAGGAAATATACTAGGAGGCATGAAGTATGTAAATACAAACACATATTAAATGTAATTGATTATTTTTAGTGCCTGGTCACTTGCCTTGTCTTGAGTTTGAAGCAGAGCGCTCTTTGATCAAAGAAGATTAGTCCTGATCCTTTCTATGAAGTAACTCCCAGACAGAAAACTAATTTAAGATATTGTGAAAGCTGGAGGTGTAAAACATTACAGACATGTAGTAATTATCCCAAAACCAAGCATTACTAACTCAGGAAGTTCAGTGTTGGAGGTATGCTTTAAAGACATCAAGACGTGCTGCAGTGAGAAATGCACAGGTAAAGTACCCAAACAACTGTAACCATGCCTTGTAGTTCTCTTGGTTTATATTCAGTATGCCTCAGGTGGCACATGACCAGGCTTCATCACCATATTTGGTCCACTAAAGCATAATGGGCTGAAGTTGTTTGGCTGCCAGCTCTTCCCAATTTGTGTGATCAATGCTTCCTTCTCACAGTATACTTTCAGGGTATCCTTTTAGTGTTTTATCTGTTGCCACCAGGTCCTGTTACCATAACTAAGTTGAGAAAGTGGACTTGTGTCAGAAGGTAGGTATCAGTCATTTGCACACAATGACCAACTCATCATAGTTGATGTTTCATAATCTTCTCCTCAACCCTGGTGATGATAGCTGCAGAGAGAATGCTGGCATTGGTGCAAGTCTTCCTATCTGATACAAATAATTTACATAATACAGTGTTGTGTGTACCAATCCAGAGGCTTAAAAGATGGTTGCATTATGTCACCCCCATCTCACGCATAAAGAAGAGTGAGGATGCATTGTAGAACATGGTCTTAGTTTCCATCATCAAGTCTCTTTAGAAAGAAACTACAGAGCAACTTTCCAAAGGAGATACTGGCGCAAAAGAGCCTATGTTCAACCTCCACATTAAGATTGTCTAGTAAAAGAGAAGTAGCCATGTTAGTCTGTATTCTAACAAAACAAAACAGCAGAAATGTAGCACGTTAAAGACTAAAAAAATGATTTATTCAGTGATGAGCTTTTGTGGGACAGGTCCACTTCATCAGATCAATTGCATTTCCAATACAGACTGGCATCTGTAAGTACAGACGTCCAAAAAAATTGCAATAAAAACTGACCAATCAAGTACATAGGACTGAAGGAGGGGGTTGAGGGGTGGGGGATGTTAAGTGTCTTGCCTGAGATAATTACTAGCATCAGAGGAAGGGAAACAGTTTATGTAATGTATGAGGTCATTGTTGTCTCTGTTCATACCAAGTGTTAATGTGTTTATTTGAATATGAACTCAAATTCACAACTTTCTGTATGTAATCTGTTCTTAAGATTGGCTGTTTGCAATAGATGACTACCAAAGTAAGGTATCTTAGTAGCAGATTGAAGAGCTGGCCAGTGATGTGATACTCAGTCCCAATTCCAGAATGGCAATCACAAATAAGAATCAAGATTCCAATAAAATAGATGGTGGGAAAAAGGTTGGGGCAATAACATAGCCTTGCTTAAGACCAGTACAGATGATGAAAAGGTCAGTCTCCAGTCCATCACAGACAGCAGAGATCCTCCCATCATCTAGTCGTCTGAGAACATGATTGAGCTTCAGTGGACAATCAAGGACTACCAGCATTTTCCATAATGTTTCACAACTGATAGAATCAAAGCTCTTAGACCAATAAAGGCCATAAAATGGCTGGTGGTGTTCTTTACACTTCTCTTGGATTTGTCATGCAACAAAAAATCATGTCAGTGACCCCTCCCCCAAGACAGCCTGCAACCACATTGGGATTAGTGAAGGGTGTCTTTAGCAAGAGTAAGGAAATAGTTCAAAAGGATGTGATTAAGGATCTTTCCAGCAATTTTCTATTAATCAGAAAAGCTCATTTTTCAATTGGCAAGGTGAATCCTCTAATCAGCAAAAATGAGGGATTTATCTTAAAACTGTGGTTCAAAAGAGGCTGTGTGACATCAAGAATCAGTGACAGGAAACAAAGGTCATTAGGACCCAGAGTTTCAGCTATCAACATGAGAAGATTTTTTTTTTCGAACAACAAAAGTCATGTACAGATCATGTTCAAAATGCCCAGTCCCATTGTGATCCCTACCCTTCTTAATGATGATGTAGCCCTCGAGCAAAATTGAAAGGAGCAGTGCAAGATTCTGTTGTACTGTGAACCTGAAGCCTCACCACCACCAAGTCCATTTCTTAACAACCAGTATTAAAACCTTTTGCTGACCCTCCATATATTGAGGAAGTTTGGTGAGCCATAATTCAGACTAGAAACAACTATATGCCAAGCCCAGGGGGCTGCCCCGTGCGCATCTTCAAAGCTGGTGGAATAGTAGGCATCCTTCAGTCTGCATAGACTATGGATCGCGCCCTTTAAAGTTTCAATTGAGGACTTCATTTACAGTGTCTATTGTGACTATGAAGACCCACACGAGAGTGACAGTCCTTGCTGCATCTCTTGCAGATGTAGTGGGTGTCTGGCAAGTCCTTATTGTGCTTTCTGTGTGCTCACTTCTCCTCTGCTAGCTGTCTGATCTTCATCTTGCCCTTCTGAAGGCCCTTGTGTAACCCCTGCCTCCATCTGCCGCGGTCGTCTGCTAGTTCTTCCCAGTTGTCCAGCTCGATGTCTACCACTCTGAGGTCCCGCTTGCAGACATCTTTGTAGCGCAACTGGGGGCGTCCGGGAGGTCTTTTGCCAGAGGCTAGCTCACCATACAGGATGTCTTTAGGAATCCTTCCATCATTCATCCTGTGGACGTGGCCAAGCCAGCGGAGTCGACGCTGCCTGAGGAGGGTGTGCATGGTTGGGATTCCAGCTTACTCAAGGACGGCTGTGTTGGTAACTCTGTCCTTCCATGATATTCCAAGGATGCGCCTGAGGCAGCGCAAGTGGAAGACGTTCAGCCTCTTTTCCTGACAGGCATACAGGGTCCAAGTCTCGCTGCCATAAGGGAGGGTGCTGAGGATGCAGGCTCAGTAGACTTGCATTTTGGTCTGAGTGTACAGCTTGTTGTTATTCCACACTCTCTTGCTGAGTCTGGACAGAGTTGTGGCCGCTTTTCCAATCCTCCTGTTTAGCTCAGTGTCCAACGACAGGGTGTCAGTGATGGTGGACCCGAGGTAAACGAACTCGTGGACGACCTCTAACGTATAGTTGTCAATGCTGATTGATGGGGATTCAGCAACATCCTGACCGAGTACGTTTGTTGTCTTTAGACTGATGATAAGCCCAAAGTCCTTGCACACTTTGGAGAATTGATCCAGCAGTTTTTGAAGCTGGTCTTCTGTGTGAGACACTAGAGCAGCATCGTCTGCGAACAGCATGTCTCTGATGAGGACTTCCCGCACCTTAGACTTAGCTTTCAGCCTTGCAAGGTTAAACAGTTTCCCATCAGATCTTGTGTGCAGCAATATGCCCTCTGTTGAAGATCCAAAGGCATGCTTCAGGAGGAGTGCGAAGAAGATCCCAAACAATGTCGGAGCAAGCACGCATCCTTGTTTGACGCCGCTCCTCATTCTGAAAGCATCCGATAATGCGCTGTCATATTGGATGGTTCCTCTCATGCCTTCGTGGAACGACTGGATCATCTTGAGTAACCGTGGAGGACAGCCTATCTTATGGAACAGTTTGAACAGACCATCCCTGCTGACCAAGTCAAAGGCCTTGGTCAGGTCGATGAAGGCTATGTAGAGTGGCTTCCTCTGCTCCCTGCACTTCTCCTGCAGCTACCTTAGAGAGAAGACCATGTCAATGGTAGACCTCTCTGCATGGAATCCGCACTGCGATTTGGGGTACACCCTCTCAGCAATCTTCTGGAGTCTGCCAAGGATGACGCGAGTGAACAGTTTACCAGTGACGCTTAAGAGGGAGATTCCACGGTAGTTGTTGCAGTCGCTTCTGTCTCCTTTGTTCTGATACAACGTTACAATGTTAGCGTTGCGCATATCCTGTGGAACCTCACCCTCTTTCCAGCACAGGCACAGTAGCTCATGTAGGGGTTCCAGGAGTGTGTCCGCAGCACATTTGATTACCTCTTGTGGTATACCATCCTGACCAGGGACCTTTCCTGCTGCAATGCTTTCAATGGCTCTCTTCAGTTCACCCACAGTCGGTTCTTGATCCAGTTCGTCCATTACTGGTAGGAGCTCGACGGCATCGAGGGCTGCGTCAACCACAACATTCTCACGTGAGTACAGCTCGGAGTAGTGCTCAACCCAGCGCTCCATCTGTTTGGCTTTGTCAGCAATGACTTCACCAGATTTGGATTTCAGAGGTGCCATCTTGTTCTGGGTGGGTCCTAATGCCTTCCTCATATCGTCGTACATTCCTCTGAGATTACCAAAGTCGGCACAGGTCTGGATGCTGCTGCATAGCTGGAGCCAGTGGTTGTTGGCACAGTGCCTGGCTGTCTGCTGTACTGTTCTTCTGGCCTCTCTAAGCACTTGTTGGGTACTCTGGCTCGGTGAGCGTTTGTACTCCAGGAGTGCAGCGCGCTTCTTTTCAATGACTGGAATCATTTCATCGGAGTTAGCTTCGAACCAGTCGTTCGTGTTTCTAGCTCTTCTTCCAAACACCGACAAGGCTGTGTTGTAAACTGTATCCCTCAGATGTTGCCATTTGGATGTTGCATCGGCGTCCCCAGGGCCACTGTGCAGATTTTCCTGGAGGGTCTCTCTGAACTTTTCAGCTTTCTCCGAGTTTGCCGTCTTTCTGGCGTCAATGCGGGGCCTTCCAGCAGGTTTAGAGTGGTACAGCTTCTTGGGTCTCAGCTTGAGCTTGGAGCAAACTAGCGAGTGATCTGTATCACAGTCAGCACTATGATAGCTGCGTGTCAGAAGGACGTTTTTGAGGTTATCACGCCTAGTGATGACCACGTCTAGTTGATGCCAGTGCTTCGAGCGTGGGTGCCTCCACGACACTCTGTGCTGTGGCTTCGTTCGGAAGAATGTGTTTGTGGTACGTGCACAGTTCAAGGAGACGCTGTCCATTGTCATTCATTTTTCCCACACCGAAGTGTCCTAAGCAGGAAGGCCATGAGGCCCAAACAGCTCCAACTCTTGCATTGAAGTCACCCAAGATGTACAGTTGTTCACGAGCAGGTATTTGTGCTACAGCAGCACTAAGCACGTCATAGAACTTGTCTTTTACTTCTGGTGTGGTGTACAGGGTTGGAGCATAAGCGCTGATCAGGTGGACAGGACCGCCGCAAGTTTGAAGCGTGATCCGAAGAAGTCTTTCTGATCCGCCCATGACTAAATCCACCATTTGTAGAAATAGTGCTTACACAAAAAGTTTATCAACTTGTTAGAATTTGGGCTAATGAGGAAGTTCCACCTTACCTAAATAATGTCAGTATTGTGACCATTTTTAAGAAAGGGGACAAGTCATAAACATTAAGCAGCTCATAACAAACTTTATTTATTAGTCCTGTAGCACCTTAAAGACTAACACATTTATTTATGAGGTAATAAACTTTCATGAGTAAAACTCACTACTTCTTACCACTATAATGGGTGCAACTCACCGCCATGGCACTTTCTGCTGTTCGCACGGGAATTAGTTCATCCAGTCTTGGGAGCACCCTCTTCTGGCTGGTTTTTCACCTGCTTCTAGGTCCTCATCTTCCAGAGAGCCTCAAGCCCCTCATACCCACTTTGCCTCACTGACCTACTGCCAGTCTTCATCTAGCCCCATACCTCAGGGACAAAATATTGTCTCAGATGGGCGCGCATCATTGCCAAGGATTGTACCTGCTACCTTCTGCTACCCTGACTGCCTCTCTGCTGCCCTAGTACCATTAGGCCTTGTCTCAGGCCCTGTAGCCTGTGGCTTGCCTGCCCAGAGCTTCCCTGGCTCACTCTGCCTTTCCCCAGCATTGCTCTGTCCATGGTAGCCAGCTATAGCAGGCAGCTAAGGCCCGCTCCCTCCAAAGCTAGAGCAAGAGCGTTTGCTCACCATGGCCAGCCATCTCCTTTTTACAGTCCTCCTGGGCTCTGATTGTCTGCTACAATAATTCCCCCTTATTGGTTCCCAGGACAGCCCAATTTTTAACCCTTTCTCTGCACATGCAGGACTACTACTCTGCCACATCCACAAAAGCTCTTGATTACCTAATAAATAAATGTGTTAGTGCTACAGGATTGCTTGTTATTTGTGAAGTTATAGACTAATATGGCTACACCTCTGAGTCTATATTTATTAGGGTTCTCCTTTGTCTGTTTCTTTAACGCAGGCAATCTGCAAGCTGGAATCTGTGGTGTGTAATTTTAAATGTGGGAGAGGAAGAGAAGCATACATTTATTATATACATTACACTTATCGTTGTCTTTTTTACTGTGGATTTACCAGCAATATTTAAGTAAAGTACAACTGGAGTACAGTATTAAGCTACTCTGGAATAGCTTTTTTCGAAATAACACCTTATGCATAAAATATATTTTGAAATAGCACTTAGTTTTATAACCTATTTCAAAACAGAGTCATTGGATGCACTATGGCTTATTTCAAAATAGGCTCTGTTTCCTGTCTAAACAGCCACTACTTTGAAATAGGTGCTTATTTAGTGAGCATGCAATTCCTCAGGTAATAAGGTTTACCAATGTTGAAGTAAGCCAACTGCTATTTTGAAATTATTTGGATATAGTGGTTGTGTTGTGGAGATGATAGAATAGTTATTTTGAAATAGTGGGTGCTATTTTAAAATAACTTTGTGTAGACCTACCCTAAAAGATATAGTTGTAGATACGGTGTAGCTGTGTTAGTCCTAGGATAAGAGAGAAACTAGGTAGACAAAATATCTTTTATTGGACCAACATCTCTTTATGGAATGGGCAAGCTTTTGTGCTTCATAGAGCTCTTCCTCTTGTATTCAGCTTGAATACTCTGGTTAGAAGGTGGACTGTGTTGCTTATCATTAGGGATTGCCACATGTTGTAGGAGGCCACATAAAATGAAGTGAGTGGTTCACACTTCTGCTGCTTTCATAGGACAAAAGAGATTAGTAGTCAACAGGATGTTACCAATTCTTGCGATGATCCCCAAATCAAATGTCTCTCTTGATTTTTTAAATGTCTAGTAGAGTTATGAATTGAAGTTCCCAGGCTTGTCTTTTGAAGGTGTTGTGCACGTTTCTTTTGAGGATGAGGATGGGGAGATCAGATATGGAGAGAGAGTTTTGTGGAAAATGTTCATTTGCAGGTGGTACAATGTTTTTGTCATGAGGAAGAGCTCTATGAAGCTGCAAAGCTTGTCCCTTTCACGAACAGAAGTTGGTCCAACAAAATATATTATCTCCCCCTTGATATCTCTCTCAAACTCGGTTACTGTACACAGATAGTGCGTGAAACTGGGAAAGAGGAGTGGAAAAATGCAGATATAGACTTGTACCTAGAATGGGCAACTGGAAACGCCACAAAGCACAACTTGAAATAGGAAGTAACTAGTAAGTAGGTAAAGAAAAAAGCAATGACATTCTAAAGCTGATGTGACAAATCATGTTTTAATAATTCATGGTGACTGGGAGTCAGCAGAGTTGAACAGAGGCAGCTTTGCTCAGTATGCACCACGTACTCTCAAGTTCTGCAGGACAACAAAATACAATAGATTCTGCTACTTCCCCCTCCCTTTTTTGTCTTTTTTTTTAAATTTGTTTGAAATAGAATGTAAATCAAATCTTAGCACAGCCAACCTGGCCATTCAAGATAGAAAACTAAACTTTATTTCTTGTCCACATGTTTTTTTCAAATATTTTTGATTTATACTTTACCTTTACACTTGCTTAGCACCTCACATTGCTATCTGGTCATAATTTCCAAGTTTACTATGATTTGAAATGGAGAACCAAGGTTGGTTGGGTAAATTATTAAGGGTATTTCAACTTCAGTAGAAGGGATTATTAATTTGTTTTTCATGTCACAAGGCAAATTCCAGCAAAATGTGTAGCCTGGAAAAAGAAGAAACTACATGAAAATTTGATACCTGTAAAAATAATAATTTTATAAGAATATGTTTTAGACTCTGAAGAAATATTAACCAGTTTGCATATGAATACACTGGATTGTATTTGGTGGAGTTCAGCTTTTTTTAGAATTTGCGACAAGCCCAATATTTTGAGAGTAGTAAAATAATATAGTCTAGTGGTTAGAAAATTGTACTTGACAGTCAAAACGCCTGTGTTCTATTTCTGCCTCTATGACTAATGTGGTGTATATCTCTCGGGTAGCTCAGATACTCATTCTGTGGGGGTACTTTCCTCATCTGTGAAATGATGATTATTCCTATGTCACAAAATGTTAGAAAGTGTAACGAATTAATGTTTGTAAAGTTCTGTGAGGCCTTTATATAAAGGCAGTATAGAATACATTATTGGCAGATAAAATAACAGATTCCTTCCCAAAAGAGCTTATACTGGAAGGGCCAAATTCTTTTACTGAAGCTGTGTAGGAGAGCCCCATTGAAGTCAGGCACAGAGACCCACCTCTCAAGATCCAGTTGTGGGATCCAGGTCTATAGTATGATTAGGTAAGTGAGGTATGACAATAAATAGAAAGTGATGGAAAGCAGTGTGGGAAGACGAGTATTAAATAATGAAAGAGCATATTCTATCTTTGTGTGCTTTAGTGTCGTATACTTGTCTCAGTCCTTCTATAGATTTATATTTAAGAGAAGAAAAACTGTTTTGGAGTTTTTGGGTAGTGCTCAGAGTGGAGGAGGGCTTGGGAGGATGTATTAAGATACACATTGCTGTAAGTTTGCAACAAACCCTCCGTTTAATACATTTGTTGGCTTGCAGCTTGCAAAATGAAATATTTTTCTGTATCGTTTTCTTATCTGAAAATAAATTCTGCCATTAGAGAAGCTCACTCAGTATCTCCTTAGTATTCTCAATTTTCTGCTGATAAATTAGTAAGCAACAGTATAGCAAACATGAAATGGCTGTTCTACAGCAGTCTTTTTAGATGAATGCTTACTGATTTTATAATATTGAGAGATTAGTTTGCTTCCTTGAATCCACCTAGGCAGCTTTGCCATGTAGGCATTCCACTTGACGGAGCGGTTGAAATTATAATGTGTCTTAAATTCGAGCTGGCAGAAGCAGCATGGTGGCCTGTTTTGCTCCCTTCCTAGCAAGCCCTGTTGTCTTTGTGGGATGTGCCATTCTCCTTCAATGCCCTGTGGCAGAACACAGTTTAATGAGAGCTTATGCCAGTGTGCTCCCACCAAGTGGACTGTTGCAAATCGCCATAGCCTGGCTTTTACCAGCAGAAATAAAAATGAAACATATCCAAGATCTTGTTTATGGATATAACTGAATATTCATGCATTTCATATCTGTATTTGCTGAACTAGGACACATTTAACGTGGTAGTGAGGAGTAGTTATAAGATGTACTTTGTAATAGTGTAGTAGACAGCAATGAAGGATTTACATCCAGCAGTTACCAGAAAAAAAAAAGTTAATATTCTTAGGTACTAGAACTATTTATAGTTTGGTATGTGGGGTTTACCAGGTCATTTGAGGCCTTGTGGTCCTATCGCACCCCACCCCAAAGAAAGGAGCAATGAAGTTGGGTGGAGAAGAGGTGACATAAATTGTAATTGCAAGAGAAATGAAAAAGTAAGTTGTCTCATATAACTGCAAGGCTGCATAATAAAACTGGTTTAAGAATTAAAATAGCTTCATCTGTGAAAGCAAAGTCTGTGCAGAGGTGACCTAATAACTATTTTTTAAGTCTTTCTGAAAATTATATTTGGGAGTATAGGAAAAGTCTCCTTTGTATAGTTCAGCTGTTCAGGGAATGAATCTACTTTAGAAAAGCTATCAGTTCATTAATATCTCTTAAAATTAGTGCACAACTTTAAACCAGGAAGTGTAACTCTTATCTGGAAGTTACCATGTAAAAAGTCACTGTCTGCCCCCTGCGTTTATCAGTGTCTGAGTTTGCGGAAATGCTCAGGTCCACAGCTTGAGTTGAAGCTACTTCCATCCAAGTGGTTAGAGACCAGTGAAGAAGTACGGAGCCTGTTTTGGGTTGTGTGTGTCACTATGTGGGTAGAATAACGGCAGATTTTAAGAAAGCTATTGGCTTGACTCTGACAATCTTGTTAGCTATTGATCTCTGTCTGCTCGTCCTTTTCAGGCAGAATTGTTGGAAAGGTTATGGCAAAATAGGTCAGATGATATGTGAGCACTTTGAGCTCATCCGGGGGCAGCTTTAGGGAAAATGGTACCCTGATCAAGCTTGTATTTTGTTGCTTCTGCCCCCGAACTGCTTCCCCAGGCCCCTCCCTCACTCCTGGATTTTTCTCCATTCGGGATTCCTGTGCATTCCCTCATTGTCCTGGGGCCCCTCTGCCTCCCCATCTATTGCTGCAGAGCCCCTCTGCCTCTGGGGAGCTCCCCACTCCATGGTTCCAGGTGCCTCCCAATCCACTCCCTCTTCATACTACACTATCTTCCAGGCTTTCCACCCCTCCCCAGCTTTCAGCCATGCTGCCTTTTCCCCTTATTACCTCAAGATCCTGTCCATGGTCTCATACCCTAGGCACACCCACTTCTTGCCTCTTGACCACACTGCCCACCCCCCCGCAACCACAGCACCCTATGCTCCTTATCCGGCAGCCTTGCTCCTAGTTGTCCACCCAGCACCCTGGTATGTGTCACAGGAAACCCCTGTCCTAGAACAAGGGAAGGGCTAAGGAACTGTGAATGCTGGACAGAAGAAGGTGGTCGGGCCAGAACTGTCAGTCCCAGTCCTCGTCATGGTATTCTCCTGGTGGAATCAGAGCAGCACCCTGAAGGGACCTTGAGGCTGATATTCCAGGGGGTCCAATAGTATGGATCTCATGGGGTGAGCTGGAACAGTAACAAACCCTTCAGCTTCCTCCTGCCACCCCTGGGAGTCACCTCTTTTCAAGGCTAGCCCCTTGTACTTGCCCTCCACCCATTGCCTGGTGACTCCACTTTTCCCTGTGCCGTGCACCAAGGGCATTGTGCTGCTCCAGCTCTGGGCAGATGCCATCGTCATCCACCAGTGCACTAAAATGTTCTGTTTGCGGGGGCATTGCTACCTCAAACCTTGCCCAGAGCTAAGCTTCCGAATGTCAAAGTTGGAATTTCTAAAATACTTAATGTTAGCCTAATTCTGCTTTCATTAAATTCAGTTGACTTTATTGGGAAGAGTTGGGCCAACACTGAACACTTCTGAAAATTCCACTTCAAACCTTTTAGGATTCATTTCTTTCTTGCTACATCGGCTGCAGCTGTAAGGACATCTGTTCAGGGAGATATGCAAGTGAGAATTTTTAATATAACCTCTTTCCTTCACATATACACAGAAGCTTGGTGCATACAGAAGTATTTTGTGCCTATGGGGGAATTTGTCACTCTTGTTTTTACTCTCTTTACTTTGATATTTACCATATTGTTTATGGCTTGTATGGTGGATGATACAAGTGTAAAAAGAAACAGCAGAGGCAAGAAATGTGCCCCAAAAGCTTCCTGTCCTGTGGGTTAAGTTTTAACTTTTGAATAAAATGGTCCTTTACCCCAAGTGTATTGCAGGATGACAAAGGCCTTGTACTAAGACTCTACTTTTTATGTCCTAAGAATTTTATTTCACAGGGACATCCATTTTAAATCATATTTTATATTATTGGGTCATATGATCCAGTTTCAGCCAGAGAGTGGCTGGCTGATCATTTTTGGTACCAAAAATATTGATAATTTATGAGGCTGTTTTAGTGCAAACCTTACTAACTTTATATACTCATGTCTCACCCTACGTTGTCTGTTCATGGGAGTAATAAAGAGGTATAATAGCATCATAACCATTTGTAAACATAGAACAGAGTAGAGATTAAAAATATTTTCAAATTTAATCTCTTATGCTAAGAAAGAAATATTTGTTTATGGACAGCTCTATTGCTGGATGCAGTGTAAATATACTTCACTATGTTCTGCATCAAATTAAAAGATCTATTTGTATTCCTCAGAAGTCCTGGCTGAACCATTCTACTTATGAGTAGTAGAACAATGCATTGACAATCTGGTTTAAGTCATCAGGTTGCAGTTTTTAAAGTAAATCTAAAATTTAAACTTACACTATATTTAATTCTTATAAACTTTGTGTTTATATTAACAAAGAAAAATATATTGCAGATTTTGTCTCAGTGAATTTAGTCAGGGCTGGCAATGGAGGGAGGGCAAAAGGGGGAACTGCTTAGGGGCCTGGCGATTCACAAGGGAAGGTAGAGCCCCTGCCACCCCAAACCCTCCCCTTGCACCCAAGGCCCTGCTACCTTGCCAGGAGGCCTGGCAATTCTGTCAACCATTCTGAATTTAGTTAATCCTTACAAGAGTTGTTTATCAATAGCAGTTGTTCACAGATCTAGGGTTTTACACATGGGGAGGAAAGGGACTGGGTGAGTCATTCCCTCCCTAGTCCTGTAGAAAACTGTGCAGTGATGAGAAAGTTGAGGACAGTATTAATGTAGGAAGTAAGTTTTTGCCATACAATAAACCACACTTTAAGGCAGCTGTCCATAAAGGTGCTTTATAGGCCCACTTCATAGGCAGCTGCCCATAAAGGTGCTTTAAGTATGTCTTTCCTAGGATCTGTGCTCAGACAGGCACCCAGGAGAGTAAACTGCAGGGGTCTGGCATGTAGATTTGAATCATAAAGCCTCTTTGTTCTGCAGATAGGTTAATGAAGCAGTGCTCTCCACAGGAAGGAACAATCTGATTCTGGGCTCTTATATATTTTGAGTGGCCATCTTACGCAGTTTTTAAACATCATTGAAATGGCAGGGTAGATGGCACAAAATAAGACTGTGGAAAGTGATTACCATATGACCCTCTTTGAACTGGCTCAATACTTTCTGAACTACTGATTGAAAAATTGCAAGATTTGTCCATTATATATGCCCTTGACCAGCCTAATGGGGATGGTCACTAGGAAACAAAGTGTTTCAGATGCTATCCCAATCCATCTAATCCTATTATTTTCCGTATTTTAAGTTTAATGGTGAAAATTAATGCCTTGCTTGAAAAACATTAATAAATAATTGCTCAAGCTCGGAAAATTTACGAGTCATACATATTCTAATTTGCACGTCTGAAAGCTGATAATTATTTAGATGTGTATAGTCACAAGTCCAGCAAATATATAATCAATACTACTGATCTTGGTTTTGTATATATTCATAAGTAATTTCTCTGTCATGACTCTTATGGAAATACCATATCATATCTACAGTAGTGGTTTGCAGCCCCATTTTGTTGATTTAGACACCATCCTGGATATTGAATTTGTAAATTATAAAATTTTGGTAAATCCAGATTTTGGTTAGAACAGGGATTCCCAACCCATGGGTCACAACCCAAACATGGGTTGTGATTAGATTTGGTAAGGTTGCCAGCTGGGTGGCTCCAAGCCACATGTGGCTCTTAAAGGAGCCATTTGTGGCTCTAACACCGCTTGCTCCTTCAGTTCCCAGTCCCTGCCCTGCTTTGCCGCACTGAATTGAAACTCAATTTAATTGGCTTAATGAACAGCAGGAGGGATCCAGCAGTTCAATCAATTAAATTGAGTCCCATTTCAGTGCAGCAGGGCAGGGAACTGCCCGCACTGCAGGTGGGAGAAGGGAATAGGAGGGCTGGGGGAGCCGCTCAGAGGAGGAGGCCCAGCAAAGGAGCAGTGGGGGGGGGGGCGGCAGCGCACAGAACTCATGTGCAGGAGGTGGGCGGTCAGGGCAGGGAGGGGCTGAGAGGGGTTTAAGCTTGGGGGCAGAGGGATGCGAAGAGGATGGGGCCTGAGAACTGTCCAGTGCTCTGCATCCCAGGCATGGGGCTGTGGGGTTCCCTGCCACCTCCTGGCCAGGGATCCTGCAGCTAGTGCTGCCAGCCAGGGCTCTTCACTGCAGCTGGCTCCCAGTTGCAGGGCTGCCAGGGTGCCCGACCCCCCACTCCAATTTTTGGAAGTCTTATGTGGGACAGACAGCCCTGGCTGGGGATCCCATGGGTAGGGCTGCCTGTCCCACATAAGTTTTCTGAAAAACTGGCAACCCTAGCTGAGAGAGGTTTAAGCCTGGGAGTGGGGAGGGTATTTTGGGGCTGAGAGGGGTTTAAGACAGGGGGCAGGAGAGTGCATTTTTCACAGGGGAGAACCTCCTCCCCCTTCCTGTTTTTAAAGTGCCTTGTGTCACAAAGTCTTCCTGAATTATCAAAATGGGTCCCCCATCCCCGCTGGCTTAGAATGAGTAAACATTTTGGACACATTTTCCTCATCTCAGTACCCTTTTATTTCAATTTCTTATGTTTCTGAGTGAATTTCAGTAGTCATAAAAGTAGAATGCAGACAGAACTTACTGGAACCAAGCATCATGCAGCAGAGGCTGTGGTGGTTTGTTTCACACAGCTCTGCAAATGCACATCACTTCTTATCTGACATACCTTCTGACCCCAAACAGCTCTAACAATGGATATCAGTCCTCTATTGCAACATTCCTACTACAGTAAACCTCCGATTTGTGTGAGAATTATGTTCTTGGGGAACCAGATGTAATTTGAATTTTGCGTAACTCCAGGAGGGGGTGGGACCATGAGCTCCACCCCTAGGGGGCTGCCGGGGTTAGAGTAATCCCCAGCAGCAATGGGACTGGGAGCTGGCTGGGGCGCAGCACTCCACACCCTCCACTCAGCCCCAGGCCAGCCTCAGCTCTGGGAAATGCAGAAGGAGGAGGTGGCTCTGGTGCCCCCGATGCCCCCTGACACACACAAGCATGGTCACACTCTCCTTTCCTCTGCTGGGAGCAACCCCTGTGCTCTCACCATTTGCAGCACTGGGGCTGCTCCACTTCTGCTGGCCACCACAGGCTCCAAGTCATTAAAGGGTCTGCAGGGAGGCAGTGGCTGGGGGGGTGGCAGGGATGCCATGGTCTCTCAGTACTGAAAGGACGGTGGCTGGAGCAGGAAGCCTGCCTGCCCATAAGGGGAACTGCAGCTGCCAGCTGGAGCAGGAAGGCTGTGAGCTGCCTTCAGCCATGCGCAATGCCTGCTGCACCTGCCCCTCCTCACCCTCGGAGCTGCAGCCCTGGGTGGCTATGAGGAGGGAGCTGCTTCCTGAGGAGCTCCCAAGCCAGCTGGCAGGGTGTTGCTGGTGGGTGGGTCCTGTGGGTGTAAGTGTCAAGACAGGGTGCAGGGAAGCAGGGTCCTCCCTCAACTTGACTCATGTTAATATAAAAAAACATGTAAGCCAAATTTGCACAAGTTGAGGGGGTCTACTGTGTTCCAGTATTGGGCAACCAGAGCTCTGCCAGATGCTTTTTAGTCCTTTTCTGCAACACTGGCTCAAGTCTTGTGTTTTTTTTGAGGCTTCATGAACTTGGAAAAACAGTTGTCACAAGTCTGTTATTTTAGTGTGATAATCTGATATTAAGATGTGTCAGCTCTGCAGTCTTTCACGGAGAGGTACTTCTTGTAAAACAAAGACTTTATAATAATTACTTAAGCCTTCACAATGTAAATTCTACATAAGTCACTGAATTCAATACCTTATACTTTGAGAAATTCAGAAATGAAAGGGTTTAAAACATATTTTGAAATGTGTTTGTTCTGTTGTGTTTAAAGTTTGTTGCAAGTAAGTTTCCTGTGTGTCCTTTGCTTTTTAGTGAGCGGTTTCTGGTGAGGTTAAACAAAAATGGAGGCCCCAGGAATCCAGAGAAGATAGAACGGATGTGTGGCCTTTTCACAGTATGTATAAATTCTTATTGTTAGAGCCCTACCAAATTATCGACTCATTTTGATTAATTTCACAGTCAGAGGATTTATAAAATGGTAAATTTCGTGATTTCAGGTATTTAAACCTGAAATTTCATGGTGTTGCAATTGTAGGAGTCCTCACCCACAAAGGAGTTCTGTGAATGTCACAAAATTATTGTAGGGGAAGAGGGTTGTGGCACTGCTAAACTTACTTCTGTGCTGCTGTTGCCTGTAGCATTGCCTTCAAAGATGGGCAGCTGAAGAGTGGTGGCTGCAGGCTAAAAGTCCAGCTCTGAAGGCAGAACTACCAGCAGCAGCAGCACAAAAAGGAGGATGGTATGGTATGATATTGCCACCCTTGTTTTTACTTTCCTGCCTGCAGAGCTGGAACCTTAATCAGCAGCTGACACTCTCCAGATGCCCAGTGCTAAAAGCAGCAGTAGAGGAGTAAAAGTGACATGGGTATGGTACTACTACCCTTGCTTCTGAGCTGCTGCCTTGTGAGCTGGACGCCTGTCCAACATTACAGCCGCAGCTCTCTAGCTGCCCAGCTCTGAAGGCAGGGCAGAAGTAAGGAGGGAGGGCAATACCATGACCCTCATAAAATAACCTTGTGATCCCCCTGCAACTCCTGTTTGGGTCAGGACCCTCAGTTTGAGAAACGCTGGACTTCGTGGCGAAATTTGTAAAGTAGATGGTAAAAGCACACAAAAAGCCAAATTTTGTGTTAGGACCCCAGATTTCATGGTCCGCAATACTTTTTGCATGGCTGTGAATTTGGTAGGGCTCTACTCTTTCTCTTTCCCTATCTAACTGTGAACGGCAGCTTCTCTTGCAGATTGTTTGACTGAACACAGGTACTCTGGGAACAAATAGAAATTGTTTCTTTCCTATATACTGAAGAAAATTAAACCTGCTCAGTTCAGAGAAATGTCAACGTAAGAAAACTGAAATAATCTTTCAGATTAATTGATTTTTTGCAAGTGAAAGGACATCAAGTATTTTTCAGTTTTAATTTTTAAATGCCCATTGCACATATCCAACATTTAGAAAGCAGAAGATGGGAATGATTTATTTTTGATTTTATGTTGATCCCACACTATTTTTGCATGAGTCTCATATGCACAAGATCAAAATCTTTGAATAGCAGTGTCTACAGGGCTGAATCTGTGCCATATGTGCTCTCCTTCCCCTCCCCATGCTGACACAGAGGTCATAGTGACTAGAGCCATCCCTTAGTACACTTTTACCACCCATTGTCATTAGATGGAACAGACAGGGTCCACCCACTACTCTTACTGAAATCTGCTTCAGATGCAAATTAGGTAACTAGTTAGTGTTAACGCCCTTTACATTGCTGGCCCCTGTTCTTTTTTTTTTCTCTTCCTTGTTTAAAATCCTCCAAAATCCCTTGATTTAGTTTGCCCCTTAGCACTCTGTGCCACTATCAACACCAAAATGGTGGATTCAAGGCCTTCAGGCTTCCAAGAATCACTGTCCTGGGGTGTTCTCATTCCATCCATGGACAGCCAAAGCCACCGTCTATTTTGCCTCAGTGTCAGCTGTTTGCCAGACTGCTAGCTGTTGTGTCATTTCTTCATAACAGTAATGAGGAAGTCCAAGGGCACTTTTTTGAACTTATACCTTCTCAAATGATTGGTGAGAACCATTTCAGAACCCAAAGAGTAAGGATCAACTTCCAACATGGATTCTGCTTCTTTTAAGTCTTTGTCAGACAGTGACTGTGCTAGCTAGCATGCAAAACTGTGTGTCTTGTTAGTGTCTGTGTCTTCCCATAAGGGAAGAGCCAAATCTTTGTGCTCCTGGGAAGAAAGCACTAAATGTGCTCATTCACGAGCGGAAAGTGATGTCAGTTTGACTCTGGAGAGGCATGAAGAAGCACAGTGCCCATTACAGTACTTTTAGGCATGTATAACAAATGTGTCAACACTAATACCAACATATGCACCAGAGCCAACATCAGCCCTGTTGATGAAAGTATTAACAGCAGCAGCTCACTTACTGTTGGAGGTGACTTTGTCCCAGGATCTCTGTCAGCACCGATATTGCCATATTTGGAACTAGTGCATATTTCTGACTAGTGCCTATGTTTGGGACGCACCAGCTGTGTCTACACTAGCCCCCTTCTTTGAAGGTGTCATGATAATCAGCCTGAATGGAGAATACTGATGAAATGCTGCGATGAATATGCAGCACCTCATTAGGCTAACTCTCCCTGCGACAACTTCGAAGTTGCAATCTCCAAAGCGCCAGCATGCTGTGTAGCTGTGGGCACTTTGAAGTACCTGCACAACTTTGAAGTGCCCTTACTCCCAGAAACCATCTTGGATTAGGCTAGAAGCTGTCTTCCATACCTTTAGTATCAGAAGGGTGTTAATCCTCTATCTGAACAGAATCAAGCAAGGAGGCATAGAGGACATGGTTTCTCTAGAGTTCAAGGGCAGCAGTTTCTACTCATTTTTTTTCCTCTGAAGCCACAAAAGGGGTCTTTATCCTACCGTAGACCTGAGATGGCAGAGTAAATGTATTTGCCATCTTATATTCAGGCTGGCAAAACATTCTTATTCCTTCAGGCTGAAAATTGTGTCATGTCCTTCCAGCAGCATACCTAGATATTGCCATCCACTGGTCACACAGGAAATATTTGTGGGGCCCAGTCGTTACCAGCACAAGGCATCCATGTGGAATTCAGTCTCTCTTCAACATGAAGAAACTTCCCAACATGCTAATGACCAATATGAAAACAAACATACAGTTCTAGTGAGAAGCTGCCTCAAACTTTTTGGGCTCTTGCCAGATTCACATATGTGGTACTGCTATCCAGGCTTCACCTGCATACATAAAAAGTCTGGTTAAGGTCATTCTAGACAAGATTGAAATGAGTATGCTAGTTTTTGGTTCCTCCAAGAACATTTTGGAGTTGTTCCTATTTTTGCTCCATCTGCAAAATTGTTGATGAGAGATCAATCAGGTGCAGGTTGGGTAACATACATAATTGGACTACCTCTGGATACAAGGGATTTTGTCTCAGAAGAATGACTCTCACTGTGTATGTGTGTGCACACATGCGTGCATGTGCTAGAGAACTAAAAGTAATCATATTAGCTAGCATAGCATTCCAGCCTATTTTGCAGAATTGCACTCTGCAGGTTCTCATAGACAACATATCTACAACAAGCTGTATGAACTTGCAACAAGGTGCCCTGTCAGGAGGTACTCAAGTTGTGGACCTAGTGTCATTAATATAAAAGGAACACAGAACACTCTTCATCTACCATGAGTGAGCCACAACCCTGCAGATTTTTTAGGAAGTTAGTCAATCACCAACCACAAATGGTCTCTTGGTTTCCTGCTCAGTAATCTGATAGGTTGTTGCTGACTCTTGGTAGATGAAGATCTTTGGGGGGTGTTATTTTATGTTATTGCCTTGCCAGCATCTCCAAAACATGACAACCTCAGTTTCTTTTCTTTGCCAACTCTGGTGCAAGTTGCATCCTCTCCATTCTTTAGAAACATCCACATAACTTATATGTGTAAAGTAGCTATGTCAAAGGCTTTCTGGAAATCTAAGTACACTCTATCCATTCGAACCCCCTTTTCCATTTCAGCTGCTCTGGAGCCTGGTGATTTGAAAGGGCCTAGTATTTTGGCTGCTGATGTGGCCGCTATGATAGTGGCAGCCAGGAGTCCTGGGCTATTTAATTACTACCAGAGCCTTAGGGCTCTTGGCCACTGCAGCAGTAGCAGCCAGGAAGGGCTGTCTGGGAGAGGCAGGGAGAGTCTGGCTCCCAGGGTTGCCCAGTCTGCCAAAGGCCCAACCCCTTTTGGGGACTCAGAGCCACCTTGTCCCCCCATGCCACACACACATTGCCAAGGAGCCCAGTGTACCCATAAGTCCTGGCAATTTCTTTCACTGATGCCTTCCGAACTTTAAAAAAACAGGCATGGACAGTTCCAAGCATGGTATTTACAATAAACAGCATGCCCTAAACAGAGAAATACATTATTTGTTTTCAAAGCAGTAAGTAGTAAGATATCTCCATCAGTTTGTTGCTCCCCTGGAACTACCCTGCACTGTGCTAGCAGTATGACTCTGTTGCTGGAAACACAACTCTGGCTGATATCTTCCCCTCACCTCTGTCTCCCCACACAGCATGCATAGCCACACATGTAAAGGGCAGGATTTTTCTCTTAGAACTTTGCTTATAAAAGCTCTCTTTACTCCTATTTGTCATGCACAGTACAGCAAATATGATCTTTATGTGTTTGGAACTAGGTGGTTCTCAGTGGTAGCAGATGACAGAACAAGGAGCAATGTTCTCGGTGGCAGTGGGGGAGACCTAGGTTAAATGTAAGATAAAACTCCCTGATGAGGAGGATAGTGAAGCACTGGAAGGGGTTACCTAGGGAAGCAGTTGATTCTCCATACTTAAAGGTTTTTAAGGCCCGATTTGACAGAGCCCTAGCTGGTATGATTAAGGTGGAGTTGGTCCTGCTTTGAGCAGGGGGTGGGACTAGATGACCTCCTGAGGTCTTTTACAGCCCTAATCTTCTATGAGTCTTTGCTTCTTATGGTCTTTGCTGTAGTTAAGAAGTGTATTGTCTGTATGATTTATTTTAGCAGTACTTCTGTATTTCACTATGTGCATTGCTATCATAAAACTCAATTTTTGAGATTTCCTATTTCAAATGACATAAGACAGAAATCTGCCATATGAAGTGATAGGTAGGATTCATATTTTCTTTTCTTACAAAAGAAAATGTTTTACTTCTCTAAATTGATTTGAAATGATAGAATTGCAAAACCAGAATTTCCAGTTTTAGAATTTCTTCACCCTTTAGCTTTAGTAAAAAATAATTTTCTTTTCACAGTGGCTTTTTATTTGACTTATGAATGATTTCATTTTGAAAATTTGCTATTAAGATATAGAATTGAGTTTATCATATTTTACAAAACTGAGTAGTAGAACAAGTCTTTTATTGTATAAGCAAAACTAATAATGCTGAAACTCTCTCTCTCTCTCTCAAACATTCTGGAGTATACTGTCGTCAGTAAGGTGCATCATCATCATCAATAACTGTGGACTCAGCACCTGTTGGTGTCTGAAGCCTCTCTCACTATTTCCTTCCATCTTTCCCTGTCCAGTGCGGAGTGGCTTAGTTTCTGTAGACTAGCTCCACACCAATCTACTATAATCTCCATCCATTCTCTGTGGGATGTGCCTCTCCGATTCAAACTGTCCATGATGCCAAATACCAGGGTCTTGATTTTCCATTTGTCGTTCGTTCTGCAAATATGCCCAGATAGTTGTAGCTTCTGTTTTATAACCTTCTGCAGCAGTTTCTCTTTTGGCTGTATGTTTCTATATAATTCTTCATTGGTGACCTTCTGCATCCTTCCTATTCTCAGAATCTTTCTATAAAAACTCCTTTTGAATGCCAATATTCTTCTTTTCAAATCTTTCATTATCACCCATGTCTCACATCTGTACAACATGCTGCTGACTACACGTTTTCAAGACGCTCAGCTTCGTTCGTAAGCTAATTGCTTTGATTTTCCAGATCTTATCCATTGCCTTCCAACTCGCTCTTGTTTTCGCTATTCTAGTCGCTATTTCCTTCTTACAGTCCAGATCATAACGTTATTTCGCTCCCCAGATATGTGAACTTCTCTACATTTTCTAGTTCAATACCATTGACGCTGATCTTCCTTCCTATTTCCTTATCTCTAAATACCATTGTTTTTGTTTTATCAATGTTCATAATCAGTCCGTACCACTTCCCGTCTTCATTTAACACTTGCATCATTTTTGCTAGCTTCTCCTCATCTTCCTCAATAACTGTCATCCGCGAACCTCAAGTTGTTAATTCTTTTCCTGTGCACAGATATCCCTCCTACATCTTCCTTGATCTTGTCCATCACTCTCTCCACATGTGCGATGAAGATACTTGGTGATATTGGATCTCCTTGTCTCGTACCTCTACTTGTTTTAAAGCAACTTCCCGACTCCCCGCATGTTCGCACCGCTGCCTTCGCATTGTCATTGATATCCTTCAACAAACTTATCCATCTGCTATCCTCTCCGTAAGACTCCAACACTGCACAAGTCACTTTCTGATCTATACTGTCAAATGCCTTTTGAAAATCAACAAAGCACATAACCCCGATCGCTTGATTGTAATTGCGGACCTTGTTTATCCTTGATGTCTGAGTTGGCATCTTTTATCGTTTAGTTGTACTCGCATCAGATTTCATTTGTATTGTTGTTTGACGGTCAACACATCAACACAGATCTGACCAACCCTCCTCCTCCTTCCAGGCTTGGACAGGCATGGAGCTCATAGAGGCTCCATGGCGGAGTTACTAAGATGCAGGTCATAGTTTAATTGAAAGGAAAGAAAGCATGAAAAAAATTGAATCCACAGCTATTATATCAAAATAACATTAAGGACCAGACATAAGGCCTCATAGTGTCAGATTCTAAAATGAGGCGCTATAGAGCATCCAGCTCTCATCCTTTCAAGTCTTGAGATTGTGAATTGCGTTTTTTTAAATCTTGGGTCATCAGATGAAGTGAAATGACTCTTCCCTTCTACTAAGAACAATAAGGATGAATGAAGTTACAACTCTATTTGTCTTTTAAGCATTCCTATGACTTTTTTATATTTAATATAATGACTTAACCAAAACCTCATAATTTTCACTGTTCTCTTGATCTTTGAGTGCTGGTGCTTTAGTGTATTCCATTGTGGGTATACATGTGCTCCACATGCATGAGACAGAATTCTTGCAGTCAGTCAGTCTTGGTCTGCTCGTTTGCTCCTGCCTTCCTCAGGCTCTGTACCAAGAGTATAAGGGACAGGGTGGACCAATCACCACTCCTATTTCTTCTCTGCCATGAATCCAGTCATTATCTGAAGCCGAGGGGATGGAAGCTGGGTAGTGAAATACAGATAGGGACCACACTTCTTGAAGGGCTCAAGTTACAACCAGGTAAGTAACTTCCTTTCTTTAAGTGGTGGTTCTTATGTGCATTCCACAGTGGGTGACTCAGAAGCACTAGTCTGAAAGGACAGTGCAAGGATGTAGAGTATGGCTGCTTGTGAAACTACAGCTCCAAAGGATGTCTCAGTGGAGAGTCTTATGAATGTGTGTATGGTAGTCCACATAATTGCCTTACAAATGGCAAATGTCCAGCCAGCAGTGCAGGCAGTGCCACAGAGATGTCTGATTGTCTCATCTTGTATAGTGCTGCAGCTCATAGATTTCATCTGAAGTTGCATGTGTTGGGATCAAAGTGTTAAATACATGTTTAAAAATGGCTGTTGAAAGGTTCCAAATAGTTTCACTCACTAGTGCAGTTAGATTTTTGCTTTGGTTTTTGATTTTATAGAACTCTGCTAGCCAGAATATAATCTGCTTGTGCCTTACTTTTTTTTTATCCACAACCTTCCCCCCTTTGTAAAACAGATTTTAAAATGGAAAGAATTGAATAAGTGAAAAATATTTCTATTTTATTATTATATGTGGGGTGCGTTTGTACATGCGGTTTTGCAGACCTGCTTTAAGGTCAAAAGTGTGTTGTAATAATTGTTTTAATGTCTATATTTTTTCCAATTTGTTAGGATCTCAGCAGCAAGGACATGAAGAGGGACTTGTACATAGTTGCACATGTCATTCGAATAGGTACAGTATAAGTTGCTAAATATTTTTTTTAAATTACATCAAAACAAGAAGTATTTTTAAAAACTATGATGAATTGACACTGATGAATTTAGCCAATTAGAAAGCTCCATCACAGACCCCAACCTCTTTGTAGAAACAGAAGTTCAGACTATGGTGCTATAAATATTAATACAATTTAGTAATTGATAGGCACCGATTTTCTTGATCTGGAACCTAAGACTTGTCTAAAATATCAATTAGAGAAAATATCAGCTTTATTGTACACCCTTCTAAACTTTGAACGCAAAATGTAGGAAAGGGGAAGATAAGTTCACTTTTTGGAGATGATTTCAGCATACCTGGTCATTCATAGTTGTAAATCATTTTCAGCTAGATAAATACTGGGAGCTCTTTTTCTCTTGAGTTCCCAATGACAGTAAATGTCAATGGCAAGTTTTTGAGACGTGTTATTAGTGCACACGCTCACACCAATACTCCCCTTAATGGGGATGTATTTACCCAATGTCAGGATGTTAAGATTTTGGTGTTTTAATTAAGAAGATACCAGATAAAAATTTCTTGTATTTGTATTAAGTAAAATATTTTATTTTAGATTTTTGATGTTGTTTAAAGAAATTTTATCTCCTAATGGGATAGTAACATAATCAGAGTAATAGACAGGCTATAGAAATGTCCTAGTTAAGAGAATTTTATGCTAATATAAAATAATATTTTATATGCTAATATATATATAATATGCTAATAATATGCTAATTCATATGTATAAGAACATGAAAAGAGAGATATAGAAAGATCTGTGTTATAGTTTGTACTGCACATATGTGTAGACAGTCACATAGAGACAACAAGAAAGATAGGAACAGAGAGAGCGGCTGAATTTTAATTTCTAACCAAACTGTTTCAGGTCGCATGCTGCTAAATGATTCAAAAAAGGGTCCCTCCCACCTACATTATCGTCGCCCCTATGGCTGTGCAGTATTGAGCATCATGGATGTACTTCAGTCTATCTCTGAACTAAAGGAAGAAAAAGATTTTGTTCTCAAAGTTTACACGTGAGTAACTCACTAGAGGGAGAAAGACACTGCATGAGCAATTAATATCTGTTAGGTATCGTAATACTAGGCGAAGAAGAACACAGATGTGCCACAAATTAGAAATTTAGCACTGAAGTATGATATGATATGTATAATTTTTTTGTGAATTCCTCTCCCTGTCTGGTTAGCATGACCTGCTCTCATGCTCACAAACAAGTAACCTAAATAAAACTCGTGCAAGTGTGTGCTGCTTATATTGATGAATTCTCCGGTCTTCTAATCTGTTTTATTTATCTGGTTGCTGCTAATGCTAAGTTTCTTAAAGTATATCCCTGGTAGCCCATTATTGAGATGTTTCTTTTCAGAAGGAAACAAGAATGTGAGTGGAGGGGAGAGAGAGCATGGGCAGGAAAGTTTCGACTTGCCCTTGCTTTTTCTTGCAGTTGCAAGACAGCTAGCAAGCCTGTAGGAGATATACTAAAACTACATGCAGTTTCATGTTAAAGATATGCCCTGTATCTACACGAGCCCCTTCCTTTTGGAAGGGGCATGTTAATGAGTGGGTTTGAAAGATGTTAATGAGGCGCTGCCGTGAATATGCAGCACCTTATTAGCATAATGGCAGCTGCGGCAATTCGAAAGTGCGGCTTTTCGAATCATGCGCCATCTGTGGTATTAGAAAGAATCGTGCACCGCTATCTGGTATTAGGAAGAAGGGACTTTTGAAAACTGAGGGTCCTTTTGGAAGGTCTCCATCTCCTCAGGCAGCGCGCGATTCGAAGAGCCACACTTTTGAGTTGCCGTGGCTGCCATTATGCTAATGAGCCACTGCATATTCATGGAGTGTCTCATTAGCATATTTTGAACCCATTCATTAACATGCCCCTTCCGAAAGGAGGGGGCTCGTGTAGACCCAGCCATGATGTGTTATCCTGATTGCATGACAGGAAGACACATTTTGGAATACTCATTGAATATACATTAGTGGGGAGAATTCATAAACTGGCCTTTTTCCTTTTTATTATTGATGTCACTCTCAGGACTACTCAGCTTCCTTTTTAAAAGCTTACAGAATGGTTAAAACAGTGTTCTGCAATCTCGGGGTGAGAGAGAAAGAAACCTTGGTCTGGTCAGGGGTTGCAGGAAAGAGAAGTGCAGTAAGGGTGGGAAAAGCTGCAAGATTATGGATCCACTCTGACAGGTTATCGCAAATGTGCCACTGGGTCTAAATCATTTGGCACCTCCTTGAAAAACTACATTGCCGTGCTGCACTTGAGATCATTTACATGGCTATAGGAGCAATTCATGCAAGTAAGACTTAGGTTTAAGAAGCATGTCATCAGCTGAGTCTTTCTCTCTGTTCCAACAAAAGAGCAGCATGTGTCCAGGATTGTAGATTTCTGATGGGCACCCCACTTCCAGTAAGGAGAGAAACAGGCAGGAGGGCACAAGCAGGAAAGGGCAGCAAAACACAGGAGCAAAACTATATAAAAACAGAAAGCAAAAAAGGAAGGAAGAAGATGAAGGGATTTTAAAAAGGAGGGCAAAAAGCTTGGAAACAAGAAGATAGAGAAAAAGAAGAGAGAATGGGCAGAAAAAGGTAGACACTCACATGCCATAAAGGGCTGTGGAGGCTTACCAGAGCCCATAAGGCCAGTCTATCACTTATAAATAAAAGAAAGAGAACCACTGAATTAAAGACTGAAATGCTGACTGTCATTCATAGTACAAGAGATGACTTCATTGACAGAAAAGCATGAAAAGTTCAAGTATATTTCTGTTACTCAGTCAAGTTTGTGTTTTGGAGTCTTGTTCTGAACCTTTAATATACAGTTTATTTCTAGTGGCATCATCTGCCTTTGACCTTCTTAAAATAAATCTGTCAGATTTTCCTGGCCACACTGAAATTATCTCTTTGGCTTCCACTCACAACTGCTCACAGAGTCTGGCTGCTTTATTGGATCAATATTGGTTTCTGATGGTTAGTTAAAGAGAGCTTGTTGGTAATTAATTCCTATGTGTGCTCGCAAGTTCATTGATTGTCACTTTGCACTAGAGGGCCACTGATAGTCTTCCTTCATCCTTTGAAGATGCAAGTCAGATTAGTGAATGAATACACACACACACATACCTGACCTAAGACTTTGTTCTACCTGCACATTACCATTGATATTCAGAATCCATTTCATGTTGGTGTTTGAGTGACAGATTTTATCAAAACATTCTAGCAGGTTTAATCGACTTAAAAGCATTTGTGAGCTGTTTTTTAACCCCTGATGGATTGTTTAGCAATAATAAGGATTAGTATTTTAACTGTTGCTTTCAAAGATTTGCAGTTAACATTTTAATTAAAAAGATTAAAAAAATCAGTTTTAAGGTTGAAAGTGTTTTCTTGTTTTAGGAGGATTGATAAACTATATGCTTAATTTGGGACTTATGGCAGTGAATTCAGATTATTTTCAAAGTGATTTGCTTACAGGTCTGAATTTTTTTAGATATGTGAGGGATTTAAATCGCTATATGTTATCACTCTGTAGAATCTTTAAATGCTCTCTGAAAACTAGCTGTAGGGAAAAGGATGAATGGATATTGAGTTGGGTCAGAGGTTCAGAATGTCACACAAAATAAGGCTTTTGTACTGCTTAGCAGCTGATGGTCATACTGCAAGCATCCGGTAAGGACAATGAAAATTGGCAAACACAAAATTTCTTCTGGACAATTTGATCTCTGAAACAAGTGAGAAAATTTTCCTCAGTTCTCGCAATCATCAGTTATTTCAATAACACAAAATGATAAGATGTGCAGCAGCTTATGCCAGCTTCCATTAAAGCAGATTGTCTGTGGTCCACTGCTTCAGTCATCTGTATTATTTTAAATGCCTTTTGTTTAGATCCAGTTTTGTGTTCTTGTGCACTGTGCCTATTATAGGACAAAAGGCTAGCCATTTTTATTTGTAACTAAGGGCCTGATTTTAATTATATTTAGATGCCTAAAGATACACATACGGGAAATTTTCTAAAGCATCTAGCTTACATATACAGAACTTTCAAAAGTCCCTATATGAATACAATCCCAATGGGTGTTAGGCAGCTTTGAAAAAAACAAGTAGGCTCCTTCCTGCATTTTAGGATACCTAAATATCTTTGAAGATCTGGCCCTGGAGCATTGTGTGCATTTTAATGTCATAATGTAACTTTAGGAACCACAGTATAGCTGTATACTTTAAACTGTATGCCTTCCTTTAAGTACATCGGCAGTTTATGTATCTGTTAAAAAGCTGTGAATACGAAAGGAAGCTAAATTTGAAGATGGTAATGCTAATTTTTTCTTCCTCATTTACAAAAGAGAAGTTCACTTTGTTTAAAGATCTCTTTATCCTAAATGTACATTGAGACTTGGGTTGGGGTTTGTTTTGGAGGTTGATTTGTTTGCTTTTTTGTTTTTCTGAAGCACCTCACAATGCTGAAGTAAAAAAATAAAAAGTTTCAGGGACAGATGTTGTATCCTAATGGAATCCTCACTATTCTGCTAGTGGACTTTATTGTTTTTCTAATACCAGTGGCATGGCATACCATCATTGAAGTGATTTTTGTACTATACCTAGAAGTATGTGTCATAGTAATCAGTGTTGTCATTTCTCCTGTGGTGTGTGCTATTTCTTTTGGACCTATATTTTGTATAATCTATATTATAACATACGTACAGTCCTTTCACACTCTAGGAGTATCATGGTTACACAGGGTACAGAGGGTGGAGGAAGGTTTGGGACTGTGAGGGGTTTAAGCCTGGCAGTGGGATGTGTGAAAAATTGCCCTGTGGCTACCAGTGAAAAAAAAACAGAGTTATATTTTAAAGAAATATTTCTGGTGTCCTAAGGTCTGTTAATTACTTTATATTGTAACTTATGAAAAAGAGACACATTTTTGTCTTCAAAACGTGTGACAATGAACGTTGTTGGTGATAGGTCTGTAGGTCGAAAGAGACAAGCCATTATTTTTATTTGTCATTGTGCATACCTTTCTGGGAGCTATTTTTAAAAACATGACTCCTAATGCAAAATATAGTTTTAAAAATCATTATTGAATATGTAATTGTGGAATCATGGTAGATTAGAGTTGGAAGAATGGCTGACTGAAAAGTCCTCCAAGTCATGTTGGAGCAGTTCTAAGGGCTCAGAGCAGCCACAGTCAGGTAATCCAAACCGCTGCTCAAAAGTAGGACCAACCTCAACTAAATCATCCCACCCAGGGTTTTGTCAAACCTGGCCTTAAATCTCTGAGGATGGAGATTCTACCACCAGTGCTTCACTGTCCTGCTAGTGAAATAGTTTTTCTTCGAGTATTGTCCCTGTGGGTGCTCCACGCTGGGTGTTGGTGCAGCCTCGCGGGAGTGCTTGGAGATTCTTCTATAGCCATGGTTTCCTGTGTTGCATGTGTGCAGAAGCACCTCCCCATGCCCTCTGGCATGCGCACAACACAGGCTCCTCAGTTTCTCCTCTACTGTACTTGGCTGTAGACAGAGCTTCATTCTCTCTGCAGAAAACAAATTTTTAATCTGTTAGTGGTTTGTAGTTAGTTCTTTAGCCTGTTACTGTTCACTGTTCGCTTTATAGTTAGTCTACCAAAAAGTGTTAAGTTATGGTTAGTTTTAGCACTTGTGAATTTTTGCTGTGTCACTGTGATGCCAAGCTCTCCCGGATTCAAGCAGTGTGCCACGAGCAGAGAAGTGGTGCTGACCTCCGATGGCCTTACTTTCTGCATCAAATGTCTGGGTGAGGGATGTCAAACTCAGTCCTGTACCCACTGGTCCAGCCTTGCCACACAGGCTAGAAAGGACTGAACCAACAGGCTCAAGGCATATGAGAAATCCCTTCAACCTGCAGCTCCGGAGCAGATGCCTGTGAAAGACACTGCATGGGCGACCACAGGTGCGGATGCCAACAATCCCTCTGCCTCAGGTGGTACCCCTCCTTCCATTGTGGACCTGTCTCAGGTGTACTCTCTGCCTCCAGCGCCATCTCTGTGGGCTGTGCCAGTGAAACAGGTGACTGTGGTGTCCCGGGCACCATCATTGCTGGCACTACCAAGAAGAGCGCTCTCAAACCTACTTGGAAGCCATTGGTGCCCTTGACTCTGTCGGCACTGTTGGCACTACCGGTTATGGTTGGTTGAGCTCTGAAGGATGACAGGTCTTCTAAATTTAAGACCTCGTCTTTGATATCAGACATGGAGCAAAAACAGCACCGATCCTAATCGCTGTACCACTCTCAGCAATCTCTGGGCATGGCTTCACACAGCACAAGGGCTGATTCATCACCGTGCCTGTGCAACACCAAAGGGAATAACAATATGACACTGAGATGCCACACTGCTGGGGCCATTGGCACTGGACCATGGCATAGTGTCAAAGTGCTGACAAACTGACCCCCCAGCTGCAACACCAATTGGCACCAGGACCACCGCCATGTGGCTCTCCGCACCAAACATCTCTGGTACCACCTGCATCTCTGTAGCTGTTGCAGCAGTCGGTGCTTTCCTACATGTCAGACACTGGACCCCAGACACCTGGAAGGGATGGTTCTGACCACCAGAATGCTTTTCTTCCCAACATTCCAACCCCATGCACTCAACCACCATGATGTACCTGGAACCTCCTCCAAGATGGTTTGGGCACCCTCATTCTTATCCTCATGATCCAGGGCCGTAGTGATCCTCAGGGCAAGCCAGATTCCCTCAGTCCTATCCTCCGTCAGCAACATCTAGGACCTCAGGGGATCATCCCCGCCATCCACCAAAACCCTCTACGTTGGCACCATACCTACCTTCCCAGCATTCCAGCAGCAAGGACTCTTTATCCAAGGATGGGCAGGCATACCCCTCGCATCCCTCATCATCCTTGCTAGATGATGTGGTGCTGTCAGTATCGCCTGCCTCAATGGAGTATGCCAAGGCTTTCCAGGATCTGTTCAGTTGGGTGGTTGTAGCACAGGGGAAAGACTTAAAGGAGGTCCTCGTAAAACAATACAGGCTCCTCCTCACTTTGCAACTGCCTTCTTTGTCACCAGTAGCATTGCCTATGGACGAGGCCATCATGGACCCCACCAGAATCTTCTGGCAGAGACCCGCTTCCATCCCTCCCCATGAACAAAAAAGGTGGACAAGAAGTATTTTGTGGCTTCCAAAGATGCAGAGTTCCTTCTCATGCATCCCCCCAACTGAACTCACTCGTCATCAAAGCCACCCAGAAAAAGACTAAATCATTTTGTTCCACTCCCAAAGATAAATCAAGTTAAAAATGAGACATCCTGGGGCATGAGGTTTACTTGTCAGGCATGCTTTTGCTGTGCGTGGCTAACTACACGGCCATGCTGGCTGACTATGACCATCTCAACTATTCTAAACTACAAGTGTGGGTCCTAGCCCTGCTAGAACAACAGTGCCCAGCCCTCATCAGCGTGATCTGTGAGGGGCATATTATTGCCCGTATGGCCCTACGGTCCACAATGGCTGTCATGAACATGGTGGCCAGAGTCACAGGGGGTGCAGTGGTTATGAGGCACACATTGTGGCTTCAGCCATCCAGGGTCCCAAAAGAATTGCAGCATACAGTGGAGGACCCCTTTGATAAACAGCATTTGTTTGCTCAAAAAGTTGACAAGATCCTCTATTTCACAATTCCTGTACCATGCTTCATACCATAGGAATGTACAAGTCATGGGTTAAATGGGCCTGCTACTTCCCATACCAAAGGCCAGAGGAGTACTTCTGGTCACAACACCGGCAACAACAAAGCTTTGAACCCTGTCAATGGAACACGTCCCAACAATGACGTTCCAATAGGCAGCAACAACAGCAGCAGCCCTCCACGTCCAATATTCAACCTCCCAGGCAGCAGTTTTGAGGGTGTCGTTGAGAGCCTGAGAGGTCTTTCTGGTCCAGCCAGTCTATGGTCCACTGATCACCCCTTTCTCCATCACCTTTGCCTCTTTTTCCACTGCTGCTGTACCATTACCTCGGACAAGTGGGTCCTGGAGTTAGTGACCCCAGGGGTACTCTATCCTCTTTACCTCAACTCCCCCTGTCTACCCCCTTATCCTTTCCTTTTTCAGGAACTCTTCTCATGAGATCTTCTTGACCAAGAGGTCCAGCATCTCCTCTGCTTGGGAGCTGTGGAACTGGTTCCCGTGGAGTTCTGGGGCAGGGGTTTTTACTCCTTGTACTTCCTAACCCAGAAGAAAATGGGAGGCTGGAGGCCCATTCTCTACCTCAGACAGCTCAGCAAATATGTCCTTTATTGATGGCTCAAGATGCTGACTCTCACAACCATTATCCCGGCTCTGGACAGAAATGATTGGTTCTCAGGTCTCGACCTACAAGATGTCTACTTCCACATTACCATTCATCTGGTGCACAAATGCTTCCTTCAGTTCACGGTGGGGCCCCACCATTATCAGTACTGAGCCTCCTGTTTGGGCTTTCTGCCACACCCAGGATTTTCTCCAAGACTCTGGTAGTCATGGTAGCCTACCTAATCAGACATGGGGTCATTATCTTCCCCTATCTGGACTATTGTCTCATAAAAGGGCCATTGTTCACTGAGGCCCTTAGCATGGTGTGGGTCACTGTGAACCTTCTGTTGAGCTTTGGCTTCCACATGAACTATGAGGATTCCACACTTCACCCTGTGCAGTCCCCAGAATTCATCAGAGTGCACCTGAACATCACTACCACTGGGGCCACGCTGCCCCTGCAAAGGTTTCAGGCCCCATGCAATCTCATCTTAGTGGCATGTTTATTTCCCACTGTTACAGTGTGCATATGCCTCAGATTGCTGGGTTACATGGCTGTTACCATATACATGGTCAGACTTGCCAGACTTCATGTCCACTGTCTTCAGTCCTGCCTTGCCACGTGCCATGCTCTGGCCAGAGACCCGTTGACCGAAACCGTGGTCATTCCATCATGCGTTCTTGCTTCTCTTCATTGCTGGACATATTCGGGCAATGTTCTCACTGGTGTGCTGTTCCACCAACTGCCCCCATCAGTCACGCTTACTATGGATGCTCCCCTCATGGACTCAGGGGCCCATCTCAGCTCTCACAGTGTGCACTGCAGATGGTCCTTCACCAAACAGGTGCGCCACATCAACCTTTTGGAGCTTCAGGCAGTTTGTTATGCTTGCAAACATTTCCAAAGGTTCCTAGTGCACAGCTCCCTCAATATCCTTACAGACAATATCACCTGCATGTACTTTATCAACTGTCAGGGTGGGGTTCTGCCTCTGTCGCCGATTGCAGAGGCCATAAAATTGTGGACATGGTGCCTCCGGCATCACATTACCCCCTCTGCCATGTACTTGTCCGGGATGTTGAACGTCACAGCAGATGTTCTCAGCCACTCGTTCAGCAATCACCAGGAATGGGAACGAACAGAGGAGTGTGTGCCGCATGTCCGCCAGAGGGCATGAGGAGATGCTTCTGCGCATGTGAGGTGTGGGAAACCAAGGCTACAGAAGAACCTCTGAGCACTAGTGTGAGGACACACAGGCACTCAGAGTGGAGCACCCACAGCAACATGCATCTTGAAGAACCATCATTACTGCACAAGGTGAGTAACTACTTCTTCCTAATACCCAACTTAGGCTTCCCCTAACGTAATTTGAGACCATTACTCCTTGTTTTGTCATCTGCCACCACTGAGACTAGCCTAGTTCTCTCTGTAGAAGCCCTCTTCAGGGAGTTGAAGGCTGCTATCAACCCCCCTCTCCTCACTCTTCTCTTCTGTGGACTAAATAAGCTCAAATCCCTCAGCCCCTTCTCATAAGCCATGTGCTCCAGCCCCCTCATCATTTTTGTCACTCTTGGCTGAGGTCTTTCCAATGTGCCCATACTCTTTCTGTAATATGAAGCCCAAAACTGGGTGTAATATTCCAGATGTGGCCTCATCAGTGCCGAATAGAGGGGAATAATCATTTCCCTCCATTTGCTGGCAGTACTCCAACTAATGCAGCCCAGTATGCCTTTTAGCATGCTTGGCTACAAGGGTGTACTCTTGGCTCATATCCAGCTTCTTATCTATTGTAATCCCCAGGCCTTTTTCTGCAGAACTGCTGCTTAACCAGTCAGTCCCCAACCTGTTGCAGTGCTTTGGTTTTCCCCATCCAAAGTGCAGGACCCTGCTCTTGTCCTTGTTGAACCTCACCAGAGGGGGGGTGCCAAAAATAATATAGAAAATTAATTATTTTAAGACATCTGCCATACTATCTTTGCTCATGCCTTATGCCATGTTAGTGCCCCTGCATGTGCCAAGGACAGTCAATTTCAGCTGCTCCTTAGGGGCACTGTTTCCTTAGCGATGCATCTTTTTCAAACTGGCATAGTAAAATAGTATACTTAGCAATGAAAATGTTATCCGATTTCTAAAAAGATGTTTCCTTTATGAGGTCCATGGTAACGTCAGTGTGGCAAGCCATTAAATGTATGTTTCCAGTTCTCAGGATAACTACTTTAACCGGGAGTATGAGCCATTTAAAGGCTATTGTATTTAAGTTTAAGAGTTGAAGCAGGAGATAGGTAACTCCTTTATGAGTTTATTGCATCCCTTGAACATGTGTTTCAAATTTGCAAGATAACTACTTCACTAGATTTAAGTTTTAAAGATGACAGCGTCAGAGATTCAGAGTTTTAAACATCAGGCGTTAGGAGTGTTGCCAGGTGTTTCCTCTGAGACTAGTTTGGACCTTCTGCACTTAATTCATGAACATATTATGGCTAAATCTTACCCAAATTTGGAAATTGCCCTGCGAATATTTCTCTGCTTGCCAGTAACTGTGGCTTCTTGCGAAAGAATTTTTAGTAAACTAAAATTAATTAAAATTTACCTTCGAGCAGTACAATTATAGATCAATACCTAATAGTAGCTGACATGGTGATATTTTCTAATTATATGTGTTACTATATGATTATATGTATAGATTATATTATAATTATATGTATTAAGATATATATGTGTTTTCCCTTTTACTACGAAATAACTGCTATAAATATATAAACGTGAGGGGGCGCAATTTTATATTTATGCCTCAGACACATAATTAACTAGTTATGGCACTGCCATTAGTCTCAGGGTATGTCCACACTGCAAGTAAATACCTATGGCAGGTCTATTCCAGCTGACTCAGACTTGCAGGACCCTGGTTAAGGGGTTCTGTGATTGTAGTGTGTAGATATTGAGGCTCTAGGACCCTCCAAGTGGGGAGGGTCCCAGAGCTCTGGTTCCAACCCAAATCCGAATGTTTACACTGCGGTTGAACATTCTCTTAGCCCAAGTTCTACAAGCCTGAGCCAGCTGTAGATATAGCCTGAGAGTGTACAACTGCCATAATGGAGCCACTCAGCATAGGACCAGATAATTTTCAGATGGAGAATATAGGAAATTTAAATAAGGCTGAAAGGTATCTCACATTTAAACAGGGATTTCTTGGAAATACAAAAAGATTGGTTGTGTAAAAATTCAGTTTCTTATCATTCATTTCAAGCCTGCTTTGTTATTGTTAAAGATTTATGTCTGAATAAGATTATTCCACTCGCGATCCAGTTTTTCTTGTTTCTTAATCCTGCAGTCATGTTATAGTCTCTCAAAGAGGATATAATACCACAGCACCACATTTATAAGCTCATTACACAAACCATGAAAAGTTTTACTTTATTAATAAAACATTTTAATTATAGACCCCTAAAACTTGTAAAATGAAGTAACAACTAATAAATCTAAATGTGAAATATAAATTATTTCTTATCTCACTTTCCTTGTCTCTGTATTAATATATTTCTGCATGGCCTTTTTATCTTCAATTCTTTGCTCCTTATGGCTTATCTCCACTGGTTTTCTTTTCTATCTTCCTTAAACTGATCTCAATTTTTTTCTCGTTACTGCTTTGTTTTCCTTTTTGCCTTCTCTTCCACATTCCTGTTATTTTCTTCTCCTTTTGTCTTATGGGACTTGGAACATTTTGGTTATAAAATTCCTTTCTCTCATTGCAAGTATATGGCCTAAATGTTTTTTCTCTTGCAACACTTCTTTGCTGTTATTTGTCTAACTGGGTAGAGACTTTGTTTTACTTCTGCCCACAGTGTTTGACATTGTAGTCTAATTCATTGTGAATTTACTGTGGAAGCAACAACCTAAAAGGAAATTTGGACTGCAAATGAGGAATTTCTCGTTCAAATATAAATATATTTAACTATATTAGACTAGAGGAGCTTGGGTATGGTGTTCCACCTGTGCCCTGCAAGGCAGCACTACCAGGAAAAGGAGTCTCTGAAGAAAAGAGCCTGAAGAGCGATGGGGGAAGGTGGACCTGGGGGTACTGAGAGCAGCTGGGGGGAGAGGGGCCAGTGCAGTGAGGAGGGCGGACATGGGAGCAGATGGGGGTAGTGGGTTGGGGAGGGTCCTATGATGAAGGTACCTGGGGGGGTGCGAAAGGTAGGGAGGAGGGTCCCGGGGATGTGAGGTCATTGCTCCACAGGGAGCTGTGGTGACAGGGAGTTAGGAAGTAGTGGGATCCTTAACCACATCCTCCACACCCCACTGCCTTGTGGGTAATCCTGGGAAGGAGAAAGGCTAAGGGAGTGAACCCTGACAGAAAATCCGGAGTGGAGTCTGAGGGCGGTTCGGTGTCAACTTCTGGCACTGTCCCGGCAACTCCTGCAGCTGACGTGGAGGTTATCCTCTCCTTTGGACTATATCAGTAAAGCCGAGAGGGGGACACTGGTGTCTGGGCAGCCCAGAGTCTCCATAATAAATGCCCAGGCTCGCGCCCGGAGAGGTACTCCGGCATCGCTGAACAGCGTTGCATCAACACAGGAGGCAACAGATACTGGTTATAAGCTCTTGCTCGACTGGCGTAGAGAACGAGCGCCAGGGGTTGCCTTTGACGGTGAGAGAGATCCTCGCATCTCACTGGACAGTCACCACCCGCCTCAAGCTGGGCAGCCCCCAGCCAATAGGGTACTGTCCCGCCACAGTTCACTTGCCTCGCTGGGTGCGTGAGGCTTAAGATTCCTGAACCTGACAAGTGACTGAAATTTGGGCACCAGGCAAACCAATAAGAAAATCAACAAGAAATCAGAAACATCAACAATTCAAGCTTGCTTGCTGGAATGTGCGGACCATGCTGACCGGCTTGACTGAAGATCTTCAGGCCATCAGTGACACCCGCAAGACCGCTGTCATCAACGAGAAACTGAAGAGGCTCAGAGTTGATATCGCTGCACTGCAAGAGACGCAACTCGCCAATTCGGGATCTCTAAAGGAAAAGGATTACACCTTTTTCTGGCAGGGTAAAGCCCAAGAAGAACCCAGAGAGCATGGTGTTGGCTTTGCTGTCAGAAACACCCTTCTACAAATGGTTGATTTAGTCAAGGGCGGATCAGAAAGACTTCTTCGGATCACGCTTCAAACTTGCGGCGGTCCTGTCCACCTGATCAGCGCTTATGCTCCAACCCTGTACGCCACACCAAAAGTAAAAGACAAGTTCTACGACGTGCTTAATGCTGCTATAGCGCAAATACCTGCTCATGAACAACTGTATATCTTGGGTGACTTCAATGCAAGAGTTGGAGCTGACTGGGCCTCGTGGCCTTCCTGCTTAGGACACTTCGGTGTGGGAAAAATGAATGACAATGGACAGCGTCTCCTTGAACTGTGCACGTACCAGAGTCTGTGCATCACAAACACATTCTTCCAAATGAAGCCACAGCACAGAGTGTCGTGGAGACACCCACGCTCGAAGCACTGGCATCAACTAGACGTGGTCATCACAAGGCGTAATAACCTCAAAAAAGTCCTTCTGACATGCAGTTATCATAGTGCTGACTGTGATACAGATCACTCACTAGTTTGCTCCAAGCTCAAGCTGAGACCCAAGAAGCTGTACCGCTCTAAACCTGCTGGAAGGCCCCGCATTGACGCCAGAAAGACGGCAAACTCGGAGAAAGCTGAAAAGTTCAGAGAGACCCTCCAGGAAAATCTGCACAGTGGCCTTGGGGGCGCCAATGCAACATCCAAATGGCAACATCTGAGGGATACAGTTTACAACACGGCCTTGTCGGTGTTTGGAAGAAGAGCTAGAAACACGAACGACTGGTTCAAAGCTAACTCCGATGAGATGATTCCAGTCATTGAAAAGAAGCGTGCTGCACTCCTGGAGTACAAACGCTCACCGAGCCAGAGTACCCAGCAAGCGCTTAGAGAGGCCAGAAGAACAGTACAGCAGACAGCCAGGAGCTGTGCCAACAACCACTGGCTCCAGCTATGCAGCAACATCCAGACCTGTGCCGACTTTGGTAATCTCAGAGGAATGTACGAGGGTATGAGGAAGGCATTAGAACCCACCCAGAACAAGATGGCACCTCTGAAATCCAAATCTGGTGAAGTCATTGCTGACAAAGCCAAACAGATGGAGCGCTGGGTTGAGCACTACTCTGAGCTGTACTCACGCGAGAACGTTGTGGTTGACGCAGCCCTCGATGCCGTCGAGCTCCTACCAGTAATGGACGAACTGGATCAAGAACCGACTGTGGATGAACTGAGGAGAGCCATCGACAGCATTGCAGCAGGAAAGGTCCCTGGTCAGGATGGTATACCGCCAGAGGTAATCAAATGTGTCGCGGACACACTCCTGGAACCCCTACATGAGCTACTGTGCCTGTGCTGGAAAGAGGGTGAGGTTCCACAGGTTATGCGTGATGCTAACATTGTAACATTGTATAAGAACAAAGGAGACAGAAGCGACTGCAACAACTACTGTGGAATCTCCCTCCTAAGCATCACTGGTAAACTGTTCACTCGCGTCATCCTTGGCAGACTCCAGAAGATTGCTGAGAGGGTGTACCCCGAATCGCGGTGCGGATTCCGCGCAGAGAGGTCTACCATTGACATGGTCTTCTCTCTAAGGCAGCTGCAGGAGAAGTGCAGGGAGCAGAGGAAGCCACTCTACATAGCCTTCATCGACCTGACCAAGGCTTTTGACTTGGTCAGCAGGGATGGTCTGTTCAAACTGCTCCACAAGATAGGCTGTCCTCCACGGTTACTCAAGATGATCCAGTCATTCCACGAAGACATGAGAGGAACCATCCAATATGACGGCGCATTATCGGATGCTTTCAGAATCAGGAGCGGCGTCAAAGAAGGATGCGTGCTTGCTCTGACATTGTTCGGGATCTTCTTCACACTCCTCCTGAAGCATGCCTTTGGATCTTCAACAGAGGGCATCTTGCTGCACACAAGATTTGATGGGAAACTGTTTAATCTTGCAAGGCTGAAAGCTAAGTCTAAGGTGCGAGAAGTCCTCATCAGAGACATGCTGTTCGCAGACGATGCTGCTGTAGTGTCTCACACAGAAGACCAGCTTCCAAAACTGCTGGATTAGTTCTCCAAAGCGTACAAGGACTTTGAGCTTACCATCAGCCTAAAGAAGACAAACGTAATCGGTCAGGATGTTGCTGAATCCCCATCAATCAGCATTGACAACTATACGTTAGAGGTCGTCCACGAGTTCGTTTACCTCGGGTCCACCATCACTGACACCCTATCGTTGGACACTGAGCTAAATAGGAGGATCGGAAAAGCAGCCACAACTCTGTCCAGACTCAGCAAGAGAGTGTGGAATAACAACGAGCTGTACACTCACACCAAAATGCAAGTCTACAGAGCCTGCATCCTCAGCACCCTCCTTTATGGCAGCGAGACTTGGACCCTGTATGCCCGCCAGGAAAAGAGGCTGAACGTCTTCCACTTGCGCTGCCTCAGGCACATCCTTGGAATATCATGGAAGGACAGAGTGACCAACACTGCCATCCTCGAGCAAGCTGGAATCCCAACCATGCACACCCTCCTCAGGCAGCGTCGACTCCGCTGGCTTGGCCACGTCCACAGGATGAATGATGGAAGGATTCCAAAAGACATCCTGTATGGTGAGCTAGCCTCTGGCAAAAGACCTCCCGGACGCCCCCAGTTGCGCTAGAAAGATGTCTGCAAGAGAGACCTCAGAGAGGTAGACATCGAGCTGGACAGTTGGGAAGAACTAGCAGACCGCGGCAGATGGAGGCAGGGGTTACACAAGGGCCTTCAGAAGGGCGAGTTGAAGATCAGACAGCTAGCAGAGGAGAAGCGAGCACACAGAAAGCACAATAAGGACTTGCCAGACACCCACTACATCTGCAAGAGATGCAGCAAGGACTGTCACTCTTGTGTGGGTCTTTATAGTCACAATAGACGCTGTAAATGAAGTCCTCAATTGAAACTTTAAAGGGCGCAATCCATAGTCTATGCAGACTGAAGGATGCCTACCTACAATATTTGATGACTAGTAAAATGCCCAAGGAAAACTATGAAAATGTATTAATGATTAATATATTTAGGCCTCAATTTTCACACTTGGATGCTTAAAATTAAGCAACTAGGACCAGCTCCTAGTCTTTGGCCAAAAAGTACAACTTGGGGAGTGGCTGATGCAAAAATAGCTTAAGCCTACCTTTATGATACTTAGATTTGGGGCCAGTTTTATCTGAGTCCAGTCCTCTACCATAAGGCAGAATATTCTAAGGGCTGCTGTAACTTGCATGTGTTTTCCTAAAATGAGCTACAGTGTGGAATGCAACGTAGGCAAGTGACTTGAGGCTGCTTGTGGGTAATGTGTTAAAACCATCTGTGCAATGTTTGCTTGTTTCAGCAAAGGAAACAAAATCTTCCCATGTAGATAAACATAAGTAGGCAGTCATATTCCTGTATTATGAAAACTATATCATGTTTCAAATATGGTCTGGCATTCACTTAGTTTATCTTAAGGAAGATTTTGCATAGACTATCAGGGTATATTAAAGCTTACATTTATTTGACGTTCTAGACTAAGAATCTCAAAGAAGGGCCAGTGCTAGATTTGGCTTTAGTAGTTCAGGAAGAAAGGGACTTCTGAAAGGATTATAAGATCTTGAAAGGAGAAGAATGGATTGATGCCAGTTAACTGAGAAAAATACCGTTTCAAAAAAAAGGAGGGCAATGTATGAAATTAATGAATACGAGCAGTTTGGGCCCAGTTTCTTAATGCCAACAACAGAGGGCATAAGTTAAAGGATGAGAGAGTGTAAAGTTGATTTGAAGTTCCTAAGTTTGTCAGGACAGACAGCTATTTGCATTCAATACAAAATACAAGAAATGGGCTAGAGTGTTCTCTGACATGGATTTTTTTCTTTTTATGCTATTGCTGGACAGCTTGGGGCCATAGAAATGGTAAAGGGGTTCCTTGCCCATCAGTATGGGAACAAGGGACAATTTTAAGAAAGGAGTTGACAGTTCATTTCTGTGCCTGGTTCATTTAAATTAAGATGGTAAAAAGAAGCATTTTTCTTCTGCATAGTAAAGTTTCAAACCTATATGAGGTTAATGTTCAGTATCTGACTTGAAAGAACAACCATAGTTGTTTATTCAGTGTCATAAACATTTTAGAGTTACAGAAAACCTCCAGTCCCAAGTGTAGTGAGGCAGTGTGGCCTCTCTGACTCAGGGGGAGGAACCAACCTACTTACTCAAGCAGATAGCCACCACTGCCACCAGAAGTAAACAGTTGGAACAGGGAGTATAGAGGGCAGTGCCTCTCATTCAGATAGAGCTGGGACACAGAGGCGGTAGACAGATCCTACTCGCTCCTGGTTGCTGACCCGGCTCCTGAGCCCAGCAACGCTATGCCTGCTGGCAAATTTGTTTGAGTTTTTCCATTATAACTCAGGTCCTGTCAAATACTCCTGCTTGAGAGAGTAGTAACACAGTAGTTACTAACATCTTTGTGATTTTTGACCAACTATATGTATAGTTGGGGCGTGCCTTATGTGTAGTTCAAAGTTTTGCATATAAAACCTGAGTTACACATTTTTATGTTGAGAAGATGTGTATGTTAATATGTGAATCCTCGTAATTGCAGTTGTGCTGATTTGCAGTTGGATGAAATTTACTGGTAAAACAATATTTAGGTTTTGTACGTGGGTGCTTTATCTTATGATGATGCTGCATGTTGTGGATATGGTGAATAAGTTGTGATTTTCCAAGTTCACACAGGTGAGGAAAATTTTAGATTTTGGAACCAGAAAAGACACCTCTCTTATTTTGCACCAGGTACCTCTTGGACTTGCTACTCCACTACTTGCCAGGTTTTATAATTCCCAGGCCTGAGCCTAAAATCAGAGAGGACACTGAAATCATTAAAAAAGGACAGGCCTGGAAAAAAAGAGGAAAGGCTCGAGAAGACTGAGACAGTTTGGAAAGGCTGAGTGAAAGTTGGAGAGCTGCTTAAGCCTTCCCCTGCTGCTTCCCCACACCAGAGCTGTTCCTGGGGCAGGGGGGAGTAGTCTTTTCCTGCAGACAATTATAGGCTGAAGCAGTGGAGAGGCAGTTGGGCACTACATGACTAAAAATAGCAGTGCAAATAGTGGGGTATTATTTGGGCAAACAGAGTATATAGGGTCCTGAAATAACTCATCAGGTATGTCTGTATGCACCTCTATGGTGTCTCACCATCTACACTGCTCTTTATACTCATAGTAGGAGCATGCCTGTAAGTACGCTACCTAGCGCTAAAAGAAGCGTGCAGAATATAATGCCTAAAGTAGGGTTGCCAACTTTTTACTCTCACAGAATTGAACATCCTTCTGAAGCACCTCCCATGGCCTTCTCCGAGGCCTGCCCTGCTCATTCCACCCCCTCCCCGCTGTTGCTCACTCTCCCCATCCTCACATGCTCATTTTCATCAGGCTGGCTCAGGGGCCTGTGGTATGACGGGGAGGTGAGAGCTCTGCCTGAGGGTGCAGGCTACTGGACGGGGCCAGAAATGAGGAGTTCAGAGTGCGGGAGGGGGCTCCAGGCTGGGACATGGGGTTGGGGTGCTGGGGATGAGGCCTTTAGCTGAGGGTCTGGTCTCTTACTTGGGGCCTGGTGTGAGGGTTTTGGGGTGAAGGAGGGGGCTCTGGTCTAAGGTAGGGGTGATAGCAAAGGCTGTGGCTAGAGATCTAGATTCTGGGATGGGGCGGCAGATGAAGGATTTTGGAGCGTGCTTCAGGCAGGGACTGAGGAGTTTGGAGGGTGGGAGAGGGATCAGGGTTGTGGGAGGTGTGACATGTGATCTCCAGCTGGGGTATGGGCTGTAGGGTGGGGCTAGGGATGAAGGATTTTGGGTGCAAGGGAGTGCTGTGGGATGGAAGAAGGGGTTTGGTGGGCCAGAGGAGGATCAGGACTGGGGCAGGGGGCTGGGGCACAGGAAGAAGTGGTTGGGTGAAGGTTCCAGGTGACAGTGTCCTCAAGCAGCTCCCAGAAACGGTTACATTTTTTCCCCTCTGGCTCCTAAAACTTGCGGCATGGCCAGAAGGATCTGCACTCTGCTCTGCCCATGTGTGCCACGCCTGCAACTCCCACTGACTGTGGTTCGCAGGCAACGAGAGCTTGTGGGTATTGCACTGGGGAGCAGAGGCAGCACGCAAAACCCCATGGCTGCGCCTGTGCCAGTGGTTCTCGAAGTGTGGTCTGCAACCACCTTGCAGGTGGGCAATGAGCTCAGGGTTCACCCCTCCCCCACTCACTGCAGTGGGGAGCCTGTGCTGATGCTCCAGCCCTATAACCCTTCCCCTACATCAAGGCTGGACCACTGCGATGGGGAGCTCAGAGCCTTTCAAGCCAGATCCAGGTGATGAGCAGAAAAAGGATCTCTGTGCATTGCAACTCCCCCTCCTTGCAGCTATGGTAATGGGCAGTGTAGCAAAATGCTTCCCAGTAGAATTTCCCTCCTGCTCTCTTTGGCTGGATTCTGGACAATGGGAACAGTGTAGGGCGGTGCCTACAAGCAGCCTGGGACATGGAGCTAGGTAAGTGACCTGTATTCCCCTCATGCCCAGACCCTGGACCCCATTGCCTTCTCGTGCCCACCTCCCACCGAGACCTTGCACCCTCCTCCCTTCCTGTTCCTGCACTCTCCCTCCCACTTAGCCCCCACATCTTGTTCGCTGCCCGCCCCATCCTGCACACTAAATCCCTCATTTTTGTTGCACCCCAGAACTTAGTGTGGACCACAAAATCTACTAGCCCCAGGCCTCCCAGAACAATTGATCTGGCCTGTGGGAAGCGATGAGCCTCAGTCCTTCCTCCCCTACCCCATGGGGCTGGAGTGCAAGGGAGTAAGATGTGTCAGTCAGTGGCCCATGACTCAACAAGGTTCCCTACTCCTGCCATGAATAAAGGGAGTTCTGAAATTTTTTGTTTTGGAAATAATTTATTAATTTACTTTATTTTAATTGAGGATATGAAGTATATACTCCCTTATGTTATAAAATATAAAAATAAGAGCTAAATATATGCCCCCTTATGTTGTTGCTGTGTATTTACATTTTTGTGATTCAGTAGTCTAATATGAATAATTTAGTATTCAAGGTGTTTAGAGATAAGTGAATGCATATTGTCATTATGGGTGGTTGGCTGGTGACCTGCGGAACACTTTGTGTGGATCAGGATGAGCGTTGGGCCAAGAAGTTGGAGAACCACTGCTCTTTGCATAGGAGTCAAAGTGGGAATATGCCAGCTGCTTCCTAGGAACTGTGTGGTGCTGAGACAAACAGGGAGCAGCACTGCAAATTGTACAGTAAATGGTCAAGACTCTGGTGCTGACCAGAGCCTCCAGGATCCCTTTTTGACTGGGTGTTTTGGTTGAAAACCAGAAGCCTAGTCACCCTAACCTAGAGGGACATACAGAACATGCTACATCAGTACAGCCTACTGCTTTAGCTCAGAGCTGGAGGTAATTGGGCTAAATGGAATTTACTGGAAATTTCAGTGTAAGATTGAGGTTTACTTAAGGGTTAGAGCATGTGTTTATCAACCTTTATTGGTACTACCCTTTGCTTTGTGTGCCTTATCTGTTTGGGTCAATAAATAATACTTTGTTTTTGAGGAAGCTTTTTCTAAGTCACTTTAATCAGCCGCTGTCACAGACTCCTGGAAGAAATGGGCTTTCAGATGACAAACGCAGCTGGGCCTGTCATGTTAACACAGTTGGTAAACAGAGAAGCTGTCACCTAGAGAGCCTGTCCTAGGTTGTTTGAACTGCATGGGTCCATCCTTGAGAGAGGGGAAGGGTGGCCTGTCACTTCAGGGTGAAAAGGGATCAAAGGTATGGCACACCCCGCAACCATGACAGCTGGCATAGCTTTTGTTCATGGTGCTGGTATCTACTTTTCTATGATTCAAGGGCACATAAGACCAAGTTTCCAATATAAACAATTATGTTGTGTGGGATGTTGTATTTTGATTAAAACATTTTAAGCCTTCCTTATATATCATATATCTTAAAGAAGTGAAACATGGCTGAAAGCCAGTTCCTCTCATCCATATGTCCCTATATAGACTGTAATTCTCATCTAGTAGCTAATTTTTCTGTTGTATCAATTGTAAATTCTGTACAGGGTAAGGTTGATCCACCACTAATGTTGCTATTAAAATACAACTAAGGAGTTATTTCCCTGTTAAAAGTAATGTGCATATGCTTAGTAATATTTGTTTTTATAAATTCACTTTTTTCATGTTCACCCTATAACTGTGAGCTATTACCATATTTCCAGTGGTTATAGGGGACTGCAAGATGTATTGAAACTCAACACATCATAACTCATCCTTGACGTTCTTTAAGACATCTTCCTAAAATGTCATCGCACATGTTAGTTCAGAAGTTAGAGTTCATTCCACATTTTGCACACTAAGGGCTTGTGTACATTACCACCTTCCTTCAAAGGAAGGATGGTAATTAGGGTGTTGGGAGTTTACTAATGAAGTGCTGTGCTAATTAATTAATTAATTAAGCTAATCCCCTCCCGTGGCAACTTCGAAGGTACCAGCACGCATGTAGCCGCAGCCCTCCCGCTGGTACCTCACAGTGCTGGGACTACTTCGAAGTCCCTTTACTCCTCAAAATTTTGAAAACTTCGAAGTACCGGCAGGTGAGCTGTGGCTAGACCTGCGCCGGTGCTTTGAAGTTTAAAACTTCGAAGTTGCCTCGTGGAGAATTTGCTTAATAAAGTGCTGCGTATGCAGTGCAGCACTTAATTAGTAAACTCCTAACACCCTAATTACCATCCTTCTTCTGAAGGAAGGTGGTAGTGTAGACAAGCCCTAAGAATTATCTGTGAGTGTAGATGGTCATAATTCTAGGACAAAATTTCTGCTTGAAGACAAAATTTTGATTTGGAATTTTTAAAATATATGTGTTTTCAACACATTATTAATGATCTACATTAACTTGGATATTTTACTATTAATTTCCTTGTGTGACTGCTTCACGCTAGTCCCTTTAGATAGTTTTCATGTATCATTTGTTGGGTGACTTCGTTTCTGGAAGTAAAGAGGTCAGTAGCAAAGTGGAAGGAACAGTGAAACACACAAACTTCAGAGTTGCAACATCTCCTTCCCTGCAAGCTGCCAAGTAATTATAAAGATTTTTAGTAGTAAGATCTGTAGAGAAAACCTGGTAAATCTACTTTTCTTGTAAAGATTAGACTCAGCAGTCACTGAAATCATTAAATCCATAAGCTACTTTTCATCCAAGTGGAAACTTGCCTGCTTTGCTGAACTGTCTTTATAGAAGAAACCTATATCGTTCATTAAAACTGAATAGCTACTATTTAAACATGGAGATTAGAGTCTTTGGGGCTCTTTCTGCCCTGCAGCTATGTTATATTATAGCAAGTGGCTCTGACAGTCTTGTAGGCCTAGAAAGCTGGTACAAGGAAGCCTGACAAAGCAACAAATCTAGTATTAGTATTTTTACACTTGTGTAATACTCCAAGGTATTGACTGCGCTGGCAAGTCAAGAAGTTACAAGCCTCAAGCCCTGTAAGGGATTGTAGATCTGTCAGATCCTCTTGTTACTCAGTTACTCATTGGCCTTCAGCAAATGAATGGTATCCACTTTAGACAATGTTCTGTACTCCCCAGATTCTGAAGAAAGAGGGGAGACCATGTGTTTTTTCTAAGCTGTGTAAATCTTTGTTTCACAGTCTTTCATTGTATATTTTATGCTGGCTATTGTGGTTGCTAGTCTTACTCACTAATTGTGTTCAGATGGTTAGATGGTTAAATCATTGACTCACTAAGGACATGTCTACAGTTTTATTCCAGACTAGTTTATGTGGAAGTTTTTATTCCAGAATAAACTATTTCAGAATAATGCTTCCACACTACAGGAAAGCCCAGAATAAGCATAACTTATTCAGAAATACCACATCCATATTCAGGAGAGGCAAAAACAATGAGAAGTCCTGTGGCACCTTACAGACTAACAGATATTTTGGAGCATAAATATCTCATAAGCATAAGCTTTCGTGGGCAAAGACCCACTTCATCAGATGCGATGTAGTCGAGATTCCAGAGGCAGGTCTTATTATATAAATTCATGAAAAGGAGGGAGTCCTAGTCAAGAGGAAGGCCAGAGTGAATGAGGTCAATTCAGTCAGGAAGGATGTGGCCCACTTCCAGCAGCTAGTGTGGAGGTGTGAACACCAAGAAAGGAGAAACTGCTTTTGTAGTTGGCCAGCCATTACCAGTCTTTGTTCAATCCTTGACTGATGGTGTCAAATTTGCAAACTAGTTGTACCTCTGCAGTCTCTCTTTGGAGTCTGTTTTTGAGATTTTGTTGCAGAATGGCTACGTTTAAATCTGTTACTGAGTGTCCAAGGAGATTGACATGTTCTCCTACAGGTTTTTGTATGTTACCATTCCAGATATCTGATGTGTCTGTTTATTTTTTTTATCTAGAGACTGTCCAGTTTGGCCAATGTGTGTGGCAAAGAGGCATGGCTGGCACATGATGGTATATATTACATTAGTAGATGTGCAGGTGAATTGCCCCAATGGTGTGGTTCATATGGTTAGATCCTGTGATGGTGTCACTGGTGTTGGTATGTGGGCAGACTTGACACTGAGGTTTGTTGCAAGGATTGGTCCCTGAAGTAGAGTTACTGTGGTGTGGTCTATAATTGCTGGAGAGAATTTGTTTCATGTTGGTGGGCTGTCTTTAAGCAACAACTTGTCTGCCTCTCAAGGTCTATGAAAGTGAGGGATCATTGTCCAGGATGTGTTGTAGACCACTGATGATGCACTGGAGAGGTTTTAGCTGGGGGCTGTATGTGATGGCCAGTGGTGTTATGTTATTTTCCTTGTTGGGCCTGTCTTGTAGCAAGTGGCTTCTGGGTACACGTCTGGCTCTGTTAATCTGTTTCTTCACTTCTTTAGGTGGCTATTACAATTTAGGAAAGCTCGGTAGAGGTCTTGTAGATGTTTGTCTCTCTGACGGATTGGAGCAAATGTGGTTGTTCCTTAGTGCTTGGCTGTATACAGTGGATCATGTGGTGTACCCTGGATGGGAGCTGGAGGCATGTAGGTAAGCATAGCGGCCCATGTGTTTCCGGTATGGGGTGGTGTTTATGTAACCATCACTTATTTGCTCAGTAGTGTCCAGGAAGTGGATTTCTTGTGTGGACTGGTTGAGGCTGAGGATGATGGTGAGGTGGAACCTGTTGAAATCATGGGACAACTCTTCAGGAGCCTCCATTCTGTGGGTCCGGATGATGATCATGTCATCAGTGTAGTGCAAGTAGAGGAGGGACACTGTTGAACGAGCACTGAAGAAGCGTTGTTCCAGGTCAGCCATAAAAATTTTGGCATACTGTGGGGCCATGCAGGTACCCATAGCAGTGGCACCTGTTTGAAGGTATAAATTGTCCTCAAATCTGAAATAGTTGTGGGTGAGGACAAAGTCACAAAAGTCACAAAGCTCTGCTACCAGTTGTGCCTTGGCCTTGTCAGGGATACTGTTCCTAACATCTTGAAGTCTGTCTTCATGTGGGATATTGGTATAAAGAATCTCTATATCCATGGTGGCCAGGATGTTGTTATCAGGAAGGTCACCAAGGTCACCAATGTATTGTAGTTTCCTCAGGAAGTCGTGGTGTCTCAAAGATAGCTGGGAGTGCTGGTGGCATAGGGTCTGAGTAGAGAGTCCACATATCCAGACAGCCCTGTAGTGAGAGTGCCAATGCCTTAGATGATGGAGCATCCGGGATTTCCTGGTTTATGGATTTTGGGTAGTAGATAGAATAAACCTGCCTGGAGCTCTAGGGGGGAGTGTGTATAGATTTGTTCCTGTGCTTTTGTAGGGAAGGTCTTGAGCAGATGGTGTAGTTTCTCTGTGTGTTCCTCAGTGAGATAAGAGGACAGTGGCTTGTAGAATGTGGTGTTGGGGACTTGCCTGGCAACCTCTGTTTGGTAGTCTGTCCTGTTCATGACAACAGCACCTCCTTTGTCAGCCTCTTGGATTATACTGTCAGTCATTTCCGGGGCTGTCTATGGCACTGTGTTCTGCATGGCTGAGGTTATGGGGCAAGCGATGTTGCTTTTCCACAGTTTCTGTCTGTGCATATTGGCAGAATCACTCTATGTATAGGCCCAGTCTGTCATTTTGACTGTCAGGGAGTCCATGAAGAATTCTTTTTCTTGTATTGTAGATAGGAGGGTATCTGTGGGTAAGTGTGCTGTTTAGTGTCGTGTTGGAAGTATTACTTGAGTTGGAGACTCAATAGAGGCTATTTTGGATTAAAGTCCCCAAAGCACTCTGGGGACGGCATGAGGGTGGGTAGCTCCCATGACTGCTTGGTCAAGGAAGCTACTCTGAATGGCCATCTCACAAGTCACTCCACCACTGTTTTCCCCATCCTGGGACATAAAGAAGACAGACTGGACACGTGCAGCCTTGCGCTTCTTTTGCCCTTGCAGATGCCACAGTGCTCATAGCATGTCCACTGCTGGGCTCACAGACTTCATGCTGCATCTTATGGCATGCTTCCTCCTCATGAACCACAAGGGCCACTTCACAGACATGATCATGTGATGGCCAGGAAAGGCTCATGATTCATACATCCACTGGAATGGCGGTCTCTTCCAGAAGATGCATGCTGGCAACTTCTCCCCTGGTTGCACCATAATAGTTGAGGAGGTGGTCATACCCGCCGTGTTTGTAAACGACATAGCCTGTGCCTTGCTTCCCTGGCTCATGAAGCCCTACACAAGCAGCCTGGACGCCGGGCAAGGAGGACTACAACACCAGGCTGAACAGGTGCCTAATGGTGGTGCAATGGTCGTTAGGCCATCTCAAGGGGAGGTTCTGGTGTCTCCTCACCTGCCTGGACCTCAAGAAGTGCAACATTCTCTTAGTGGTGGCATCCTGTTGTATGCTCCACTTGTTCATATGCATATATTTGCTAACTCCAGTTAAGAAATGTATCCAGAAGATGTGTGTGATGGTGTGTGGCCACAGAAGACCTCTTGGGATGTTCCCTAGTGTACGGTGCGAGAAGATTTTGTAACAGTAGAGAGTGCAGTCTGACCCCGCTGTGAACCCTCAGAAGAATCTAAACAGACCAGTCTGTGCAAGGTGAAAAGCTGCAAAACAAATAACCCTGCCAAGGCAGCAACTGCAAAACAAAGTACGCTTGCCAAAACTTCAAGGCTATGCTGGCAGTAGGCCACAAGAGATAGTAAGAGTAATGCATAGGCAATTTTAAGCAATCTTATATAAATGAGTTTAAGCTTTATTAGTTAGTGCTAGGAGGCCTGTTACAGAGCCTCTTCCCAAGCGAAGCTCCGACGCATCAGGTTTTCCCCCAGTGGTGACTGTGGCGTTTCCTGGGCTCCCGTCACGGGTGTCACGCTTTCAATAAACCAAATATAGCACTTGCCTTCTGGGTGCAGCCTCGTTTCTGGGGAACCCGAGCCTGGTTGGTTACACCTAGTGTGTTGATCAAGCTACCGACACCCACCTTCTTGCCCTCTGCAGCTTCCCCAACATCCTGAGCTGCTGAGCCAGATCCTCTGACTCCATCAGCTCAGGCACCGAACTGGAATAACCACCCCTCTGCAGAGCAATGCAGACACTGTCTAACCACAGCTTTGTGTGGAAGCAGTTCTAGGCTCCAGCACCCAGGGAATCAACCTCTAGAAGGGATCAAACCCCCACATAGATTTGTCTCTTTCTATGCAAAAGATTGCACAGGAAGGGGTCATTAGGTATTCTTCCTTTATCAATGCACAGTGGTAGCTCTCCCCAGGTAATAACAATTTACATTGGTTTTGATTATAAACAAGAGTTTTTATTAAGGAAAACAGTAGGGTTTGTGAGGTTATAGGTATGGACAAGCCAAACAAAATGAGTTACCAAATCAAATTAAAAGGAAACACACAACTATTTCCATTCAACTAAAAATCTAGTTACTTGTGAAATCTTATCCTAAACAGTTTCTTTTATATCAGGTGAAATCTTCACATCAGAAATGATCTTATTCTTACCTGGGTCTTCAGGAAAGTTCTCTGTTTTCCTTTGGATATGTCAGACTATTTCCAAGGCAGGCCCAAGGCAAAGATGGAGCAAGCTGGAGACCCAAGATGGAGAAACTACCGTGTCCCTTTATACCTTACCTGTGTGGTGGGAATTCCGTTATTCACTTTGTGTAACATTTAATCCAAGGTAGAGCCTGTCACATGTGCAGGTCACCTGTCCAAGTCCTTTTTAGGCAATGAACCATAGCCTGTCTGCTAGATTGCATGTTAACAGACAAGTTCCTCAGACATGGATTGACACCCATTAATGTCTAAGGACTACTATCCCCTCACAAGCCATACGCTCATAATAGGGTAGGCATACCTGTTATGGTCTTCACAGGGACAAACATTTGGAATACACATGTGTAGACACTACTTAGGTCTTCAACTACAAAAATGACAAGTGCACAAAAAAGTAGAATTTACAAATCCAGCAAGCTTGTATGATTGATCAAAAGCTACTTTTTGTTCAAAGCATTTCTGAGTCATTTATATTTATATTCACAACCCGTTTGCCATAAAGCATCAGGGGCTGGGATTCATCACAGTTTGAACTATTGAAGATCAGTCCAGTTGGCTATCATAGATGAATATTATTAAATAAAATTTATTCACAGAATAAATTACCAGTGTATTATCCGGCTTGACAGCAATAGTTGACTTTTTATCAGTTAAAAATGGACAACATATGTGCTAGTGATGAATAAACGTATTGTATCTATCCTGGGAATCTTTTTGAAAATGTATTGCTATATTAACTTCATAAATACAATACTGTAATAATATTTGTAGAACATCATTAAAAGTATACAGGCATTGGGGTTGAAGGTGAATAAATAATTGAAAGAAATTCTTTCCCAATTCTAGCAAAAGAAACTGTCTCTTTCTCTGTACATTTTTGTTATCCCATAGTTCTTTGGATTTTTCTTATATTGATGGATATTCTGTTCAACATAGTTAAGTGTAATACTGTGCAAATTACTGAAATGCTCAAGACTCTCTTTGTCATTTCATCTTTCACTTACCCAGTTTTAAGTTCTGTGACATAAATTAATTTTAGGCCTAAACTGTGTTTTTTTTCAAAATTCAGTTAAAATATTTGCAAATCTTCCACCACTGTATAAATTATATAAGTCATACTAGGCTCAAAAGTATCCAAAATAAAGAGATTAATAGTGGAAAATGAGATAAGATTAGATTTCCTTCTGGCCCAGTATCCCACTGTTGTCAGTTAAAAAGAGTATTTTGTTGGGTTCCTCACACAAAACAGAATCACAAATTATATGCAGTCAAAGTTTACTCTTTCTATCATTTGGATAAAAAAGTGCAGGTAACTTTAATTAGTATTTTTGTTTTAGGTGCAACAATGAAAATGAATGGTATCAGATCCATGAAAATATCATACGCAAGTCTAGTACCAAGTACTCCGCACCCAGCTCAAATTATGGTAATTTTTATTTTTTTGCTAGAATAATCTTTCAAGTGTATTTTGCTAAAATTGAGAATTATGTGTGGGCAAAGAAGTTCGAAAAGTTGTGGTTTCACACTTACCCCATCTCCAGTTATCAGATGTTCTTTCTAGATGTTTTGTTATTTGTGCTGCTGTTAGTACTTTCTCAGATAAAAATTATTCTGCACTGTAACTGAAAACTTACTCTCTGTCAATGGCATTTTGGGATTTCATGTTTGTGTTTTTGATCATTTCCACATACAGTTTCTTCAGTTTACAGGTTAAAAAAAATCTCTAACTACCACTCATATAAAATTACCCTGTATACAGATATTTGGGCTGAATTCTGCCCTGCCCTGGCAGTGTTGTCAATAATAGAGGTTCTGCATGTTAAATCTCTCCCTTATTACACCTGTACAATGTCATCGTGTCCACAGGAGTTGTGTAGCTCAAAGTGGAGACAACTAGTGGCTTTCTCTGATTCTTCTTTTATGGCTACTTTGACTTTTCTTGGGCATTTTACCTTTGCTTGGGGAAACCAGTAGCCAAGGGAGATAAACAACATCAGCATCTAACTGCATTGTCCAAAAGGTTTTATATATCCATTAGGAACAATGTTTTTGTTAAGCATTCCTAGCTAGGAACTAAGGGAAATTAAAGAGGAACTAAAGGATTTGTACTGGAATAAAAAATTGTATTTGAATCTCTGATTATTCTGGATCATGGCACATAAATATTCCCAGGAAGATACCTGAGATGTGCTCATTTTAGGACACCATGAATCAGTTTGTAAAGGATAAATACTACACGTCTTTAAGATACTTACTTGACTTTTCCAGAGAGAGACCAATGTGTTTATACCTGAACATTAACTATCTTAACTATCTTAATGCCAGATCTGATAGTTGAAGTTCAGAGTGCTTTATAAACAGCCAAGGGGAGTTATTGTCCTTACAGTATTCTGAGTCCAGATTTATTAAATAAAATAAATTACAAAATTATCTGTAATTGATTTATTGAGTACATTAGTCTATCAGCCATCTTAGTTTATAAGTGCCACAGATAGCTAATTCGGAAAAGCTATTGCCATTCCTTTCCAAATGCTATTACTTGTTACCCTTAATGAACTGTCATTTAAAGTTGCAGATAGTTTTGCTTTTCTAACAAAATGCATTTATAATTCAGCAGGGCCTGTTTGAGGTTTAAAGGCTAATCTCTTCTCCATTTCAGTTGTTTATACATCAGGTATGCTGTCAGTGAATTTCCAATAATTCACATTAACATAAAGGTCACCAGGTGCAACAGCAGGTAAATGAAGAAATGTGCAAGTGGGCTTCTGTTATAGGCGAAGCTTGTAACAGCAACTACAGACAAGGTTGCCCAACGCTTCTTGTAATACAACTGTTTGCAGTTGCTCATAACTTTGCTAAACTTTGACCACTTGGGCTGAACATTTCAGTATCAGATGCCTGCCTCAGACTTGCTCGTTCGATTATTTATTTGAAAAATTCAGCAAAGGTGGCTCCATGGTTTTTTGAGAACAAGTATGAGGGAGAATGTGTACTTGGACATTTAAAGGCTATTTCTAACCATCTTGTTGAAAAGCTATAGTGCAGCTGCCACTTCTTATGATTTAATTGAGAGTAGCATAAATGTGCCCCTGCTGGAGCCAGTTTAGCAATGAGAGAATTTCCTATCCTCATGCAAATTTCATTCTTACATGAGGCAAACCTGCCTTTGATTGGCTGCCTTCCCCCACTTCCCTGTTTACAGGGAAAGAGCAGCCAATCGGGACTGCTCTACAGGCAGAGAGAGGGTCTTGGAAGTAAGTTGGATATTATTGGAGGAGATGTGGTACCCTGGCAGGAATGGGGAGAAGAGGTGGTGTAGGCTGAATAGGAACAGAGGTTGTAGGGAGAAGGATCCGGGAGTGACCCAGAGGAGACAGAAACCAGTGGGAGGAGCCAGAATGACAATAGTGTGGACAAGATCAAAGTGGATATGGTGGGGCAGAAGTCAAGGTGTGGAAGGTTTGACAGGCATGGGGCCACTGAAACATAAGGCTTGTTAGTAGTACAGAACACTCCCTGACAGAACCTGAAATTGACATCTATCCTGAGTCACTGTATTCATCTGCTGTCAGTATGCGAAAGATTTTTTTTTCTTTTTCAGGTATTTGTGGTTTTATGTTTTTAATTAGGAAATTACATAAGAACCCCTGAAATTAGAAAAGTGTTAAGATTGCAAAGTCAAGCATTCTAAAGTTAGGAACTATGAGAATTAAGGTTGTCTCTGCAGAATTTGCATTCTATGCAGTGTTTAGATAATGTGAGTTGCACACTGAAAATGGAAAATAAAAAGAAATATTGAGTAATAGCCATTCACTGAATGAGGCTAGACTCGTATAAAATAGTATATGATCATGAAATTAATCATGCATATTCATAGGAATGCTGAATTAAGGGTGCGAAGACAACCTACATTCTGACACTATCGTTAGAGTACATGGCTTTGCAATGTTAATGTTATTTAATGTAATTTTTGTGATGCAGTATAACATCAAAAAAAACAATTACAGGAAAATTTATGGAAGCACTTGTACTGAGATTAAGTAATTGTTCTCACTTCAATTAATTACTTGATGGAGTAAACAAGTAGCCATGTAAGTGGGCAGCAAGTTACCAACTCCTGCTTTTCTTTTCTCCTGAGCTAGAATTCAATTTGACTACTTCTTTTGCTGACAGTCCTGAGTATTGGAGGGAATTTCATTAGGTCAGTTGGTTAAAGAGACAAAGTGTGCAAATGAGCTCTGAGATTGTTCTCTAGTGTTAGGTTAGAGTGAAGACACTTCAGGGGAGCCCTACAGCATTGTACTGATGTGGTATTTAAGATAAAGGCTAACTGTTGTTATTCCCAAGTGGTTTTAGCCTAATATGTACCAGGAAAAAAACAGTGTGTCCCTAAGTGTTTTACAATCAAACTGGAACCTACCTTCTTAATGTTTATTTTTTTTCTCCTAGTTCAGAATCTGGTATAACATTGCACCTACATTTCTAGAATTCTAAAGAACAGTTTCTCTATCATTACTTCAGATTTAGATACATGATGTTATTCAAATAAGAATGCTGTGTGTTATCAGGTAGTACATACTATAATCCAAGCCATTATTTCCTACCTATGCTTGATGTAGACTAAATTAAAACTCTTGTATCTGGAAAAACAAACAACATTATTTCTTGCAGGACTTATAATTTCTCTGCAGCTTCTTCGTGGGGACATGGAGCAGATTCGGAGGGAGAATCCCATGATCTTTAACAGGGGGGTGTCAGTTACCAGAAAACTTGGTTTCCCTGATGTCATAATGCCAGGTAGGTAGATCTCTAACTGTAAATGCAGCTGCTATTGTTCACAATCTTTCTTAAGCGTTAATAACTTGGATGGTTTTTCACTCATGTATGGACAATAATGTAAAAGATGCCTTGGACTTTACCATCTTACAGGTTCCAGATTCCACATTGCCAATTTGAAATGTATTTATTGAAGCTGTACAGAACCATAATTCTTCTTCTTCTTAGAGTGTGTTAAATTGGCATACATAACATATATTCAGCAGACCATTTTGCTCTTTTCCCCCCCTCATTAGAAATCCCCTACATAGTCTAAATGTTGGGCTGTCTGTTTCAGAATCATAGTGACTTCTCAGATTCCTTCTCCCACATAGTAAAAAGCCTGGCGGAAAAGGAGAGTTTCCGCATTATGAAGTAGATTCTTGGGTTTAATACAGCCCTTCTTCATTGTTGGAAAGCACAAAACGTGAAACTGGTCTAATTCCCCACATGGTAATACTTAACCCTTCCAACAGATATATTGACCACAGCGCTGAAGCATTCTAGCTGTCCCTAGCTACTACAACAGCCTCTTGGGTCCATTGTCATCCGGGCATAAATTTGAGCAGCCTTGAGTCTGCTGAGTTATCTAGAGACCAGACTAGTGCATGGCCTGTCTGATGATCAGTAGGCATGAAGGTTGGCATCATACAGCCTGATGCATACAGAGTAATGAGGAGCTGACCAAAAATTCTCTATCCTCTATAAACTTCATATGCCAACCTCTGAAATGCCACTCCTTTACTTCACATTACAAGTCAAACACAAATAAGGCTGTTGTAGATTTTGTGTGAGCAGTGTTCAGGAGAAATGTTGGATTTCTGTACTGCAAAGACTGTGCTGGCACATTAATGTCTTCGGAGCAATCTCATAAGACAGTCCTGTCAGAAACCATAGAGAAGAGCTGATCAGGGGTTGCGTGGGAAGCATTTTTAGAAAATATAGGCTATGTCTACACTACTGAGATCTTTTGAAAGAAGCCATTCCTGAAGATCTCTTCCAAAAGAACTTCTTTTGGAAGACTGCATCCACACACAAAAACGTGAATCGAAAGAGTGATTCACTCTTTTGAAAGCGAGCGTCCTCACAGCCCCTTCTCTTTTGAAAGAACAGGCAAGAGACTGAAAAAGCCAGTGCCGTGAGGACCGCTCTTTTGAAAGAAGGGCCCTGCGGAGTGTCTACACGTTTTCTTTTGAAAGAAGGCCTTCTTCCTGAAACGGGGGTGGAAGAGTGCTTTCAAAAGGAGTCCTACATTCTTTTGATTAATTTCTAAATAACATTTTCGTGTGTAGATGCTCCATGGGATCTTTCAAAAGAGACCCCTTCTTTCGAAAAATCTTTGGAAAGAACTTGCTAATGTAGATGCAGCCATAGTGTAAACTGTATGATTAAAAGTTTAGAACTGGATATATTTTAACACTATTGAAAGTATTAGGATTTCTTACTTTAAGATGGGTATATGTGTAGCAGATTCACACTTTCTAAAACAAAACAATGGAAAAAAATTGAGAAACAGAATTGCACAATGGAAACGAATGTTGGTCTTTAAGTTACACTGTATTTGTGTGTGTGTGTGTGAGAGAGAGAGATTGAGAGTGAGGAGAATGAGGACACAGGGATCTTAACCTCCATATTCTGTATTTTGATAATTACCTAGGAATTAAAAATACCATTTCAAATTAAAATTGTGTTTTTATCCATCACAAGATTACAGTAATCCCTCAAAATGGTCTCTTGTTTAGGTGGCTAAATGTGGAATTAGGTGTCTAACTTTATGCAATCGCATTTGAAAAATTGGACTCAGAGATGTCAGAAATGGAGGGGGGGGGAAAGCATATTGGACACCCTCTGACAGCCAGTTCTCTTCTTTGAAGAGACCATGTGTGGACAAAGTATTAGGTATAAAAGAGCTCATGACCACAGTGTGAGTAGGGTATGAAGAAAGAAGCAATCATAAGTAAAGTGATGCGTAATGCAAACAATTGACTACCTGGACAACTCTTATCAGCAAAATCAGTTTACTTAAAATAAAAAAATAAGCAAAAGCCAGGGGTGTTGCAGGTTAATACCTTTTCACTTTTGGAGATTCAGGTTTTTACAAGTGAAAATGTGCTTGATCTCTTCAATTCCGTAACAGATATTTTTCCATCTTACGTAGTTTGGCACAATTGATTGGCTCTCTTCTAAACAGAGTCTGTATCAGAAACCCAGGGATGGTATAAATCATGATTGAATTAGCAGAATAATGAGAATTAAAATTACATAATCTCTGATTCCTGTTATTAATAATCAGTGATTTAGAAAATCTTATTATCAAGTCAAAACCTTTTGTGTGCTTTTAGTAGCTCTCAGACATGTCCACTTGTTAGTTAACAATCTCTTTCAGACTGCTTTCCTCCTTGCTTTACTTCAGAGCTCTTGCTTTCTTCTTAAATACAAGGTTTCTTCATTCTGAAACAATTAGCAGTTAGTCCACAAGTTTATATAAGAATCATAATTTGCAGTTGGGGGCATATTTTCAAAAGGTGAAAGCCAAAACAGGATTAATAGCCATATAGACCCTGTTGCCATCTACTGTTGCTCACATACACTGATTTAACCCTATTTCAAATGAATTTCCTTGATCACAGTTTTTAACATTCTTTTCTCTTGTTTCTTCAGGTAGTTAGCAAATTCTCTATGCCTCCCAGACATCAAAACATTAAAATTATGAGGTTACTACTTTTCTCTCAATTTTTCCTTTCTGTCCTTTTTAGTGGGAGGTCTGAGGTTTCTTCTTGTAAGCCTCTCCTCTCCCGTCAATGAGGATCTTTCACAGATATCCAGCAATTCTTAGGAATCAGAAATACCAGAACCAGTCAACTCATGCATATGTCCTGATAGTTGTGCAGAACTTTGCTAAAATCTCTTAGGACAACTACGTTTACTTTAATTTTAAATTTAGAAGTCATAAGATTTTCCTTGTGTTGTCATCTGAGAAGATGATCTTGGTGAATTTAATGCTCTTCTTTGTCCCTGTGAATCAAAAGGGATTCAGTCAAACCAGCCCTAAATTGCTATTGGATTTAAGAACATTCATTTAATCGTGACACTAATTTTACTTTTCCTCAGAGAGAAAGCAATGAGGCATGTGCTGCTTGACTTTTGGATTGCAACTTTATTTGTATATAGAATTTAATATAAGAAATCTATTGCGTAGGTATGGCATTTGTCAGTTTCCCAAAGAACATCCCTTCCTTTCTCCATGTGCTGATAAGTATTCTTTTACTTTGATCCTCTGATGAAAAGTGCATGCTTCATCTTTTACTTGTGAATGATGTTTCTTTCTCTTTTCTCTCTTCCTCTGCTTTCTAATTGTCCTGGTTTCTCTCTTCACTTTCCCTTCATTCTCTCCTCTTTCTTTCTGATGCAGAGATGAAGATAGTTGGGTGTAAGTTTCTGCTTTTTCTGTGTAATCTCTGCTTGTTGCTTGCTTTTTTCCCATCTTCATGCTTTTTTCATGGAATGTTGGGGATTGGTAAAGTAACAAGCCAGGATAATATTGCTGGGAAGCTTTGGTAACAGGTGGGCATTATCAGTGCATAACCTGTCTTTCTTCACGCTAATGTATTCCAGAGTCACTAGGTGTAACAGGATGAATCGGTATCACTGCTGAAAAAGCTTTGGGCATCAGTGCTTTGAATGTTCACTGAAGTCATGGCAAGCGAAACATTAACAACAGGCTGTGACAGGGCTTGTCAGCTACTCACAGCACAATTATGGGAAGAGGGTGAGCAAGACTATAAAGAAGGGTTTTTATTTAGAGAATGTAAATAAGTGTTACAAAGAGCTTGAAGACCAATCCTTTGCATTAGTCAGAAAAAAAGAAAACAAGTGTTAAGACAGAGCAAGGAAACTTTCGGTAAAATCATTGCTTTTTTGGTGCCCCAGTACTGAGCTGAGTACCAGCTTCCCCCCCCACACCCTTTTTTTTTTATGAAGAAAAAGGGCAGTGGGTAAAATATTAGAAGAATCTCTTTGTAAAACCAGAGAAAAAAATGGAACAGGCTTTAAAGAAAGTTTCTGGAATCATTTATTGATATTCAAGGACAGAAGAGACCAGGAGCGGGCAATAAGTGGCCTGTGATCCTCAGAAGGCTCGCCAGGGTGAGGGTCAGGGTTAGAGCAGGAAAGGCAATCCGCAGCCAGTGGGAGCTTCAAGCGGCCATACTCATGGATATGCAGGTAAAGTACTGTTAGGCAAGCCGCCTCCATCCAAATAGGACAGGAGGGCTAATGAAGCCAATCATTTTTATACTCCAGGACATATGCTGAACCAGCCATTAGTATGCCTTCCCCACCCTAAAGATTGCATGATTTTGTCTTCATGAAGGGGAAATCTTGTTCAGGGAGGAGAGAATAGAGAGTACAGCTTTCTCTGAAGTAATCTGGAAGCAAACCATGCTACTAAATACAAATGTTTGTGTAAGCCTACCCAGCTGGCTTTATAAACCTATTTATAAAAAAGCATTTTATTAGCTCCTAAGAGCCAGAAGTCCAACAGTCTGTTATCGGGAAGCAGATTAATGTGATATTCTTTCCCTAGTTCACCTAAGGCAGAGGGAAATATAGCCTGACCATTCTCTTCACCAGAAATCAGAGTGATCATTATCAATGCATGCACAAATCCCAATAATGATGCTGTAATACAAAGCTACCAAATGGACATTCTAGGCGTTAGCGAGATGAGGTGGTTAGGAAGTGACAGGATACTCAGGGATGGAAAGACCATTCTGTACTCTGGAAATGATGCCCAGCATGTGCACGGTGTAGGTCTGGTAGTCAGCAAGGATGCAACACAGGCATTAATTGGATGGAAGCTCATGAGTGAGCGCATTATCACAGCAGGGTTCCAGTAGAGGCATGCAAAGACTACCGTGATTCAAGTATATGCACCAACTGAGGATGCCAATGAAACCGAAAAAGACGCATTTTACGACCTGCTGCAAGGCACTATCAGTGGTGTCCCCAATCATGACATGAGGCTACTTATGGGCGACATGAATGCATGAATAGATAGCAAAAGACAAGGATGGGAACACGTGATTGGCCCATATGGATCAGCGACACAAATGAGCGATAATGGAGAGCGCCTACTGCTGTTCTGTAGTATGAATAACTTCTGTATTGGAAACACCTATTTCGCACACAAAAATATTCATTAGAAAACATGGCGGTCTCCTGATGGCATCACTAACAACGAAATCGACTATCTCTGTATCAGCAAACGCTGGCGATCAGCTCTGTTAGATGCAAGAGTGTATCGTGAAGCTGATATTGGATCGGACCATCATCTTCTGATGGCATTGCTTCGCCTTCGCTTAAAAAGAAAAAGACAGAGGCAACCACTCTGGTCCTTTGCAGTTGAAAAGCTGAGAGATCAGGCCATGGCTGAACAGTACAAGTTCGAACTCAAGAATCAGTTCCAACGAATGCATCGTGAAAATGAACTCCAAGACCAGTGGACGCGGTTCAAACAAGCAGTGACTAAGAGTGCGGAAGAGATGATTGGCTGGAGAAGAGGCACGCAAAGAGAACTTTGGGTACAAGACAGAACCTGGAAACTAATAGATGAGCGTAAAATCACGAAACAGCATAAAGACCAGGCAAAATTGCCAAACGAGATAGCAGAGGCTATTGCAAAATACCAATTGCTGGATCATCAAGTTAAGAAAAGCTGTCGGGCTGACAAAAAAGAATGGTTGGAACGTAAGGGTGCTGAAGCAGCTAAGAAACGTGACACCAAGACACTGTATCATATTGTCTGAGAATTAACAGGTGCAAGATGCAATTCCAGTGCTCCTATCAAGGATAAGAACGGGAAGATCTTACTTAGTAAAGAAGAGCAAGATGCACACTGGATAGAGCACTTCAAAGAGATATTAAACCAGCCAGCTCCAGCCACAACCTACGATTTTAGTAATTCCAGTCCTTCTGACGAACTGGAAGTAGACCTAGGCGTGATCAAACTTGAAGAAACTGATAAAGCCATTCGATCGCTGAAGAATAACAAGGCCGCTGGTCTTGACCAAATCACAGCTGAATTACTAAGGTATGGGGGCAACAGTGTCGTGCAAGAACTAACGGGGTTGTTGAACGCATGCTGGTGAGCAGTGTGTGTCCCAAGTGATTGGAGGAAGGGAGTGATTGTTAAATTACCAAAAAAAGGAGAACATCACCAATTGTAGTAATTGGAGAGGCGTTATGCTCCTATCAGTCCCGGGCAAAGTGTTTTGTATTGTCCTGCTCAGGAGGCTTCTGGCCTCAGTGCGGAAGGAGCAGGACAATACAAAATACACTGCGGGAGGAGCAGCCTAGATTTCGGCATGGACACTCATGCAGCGAGCAAATTTTCACGTTGCGCAACATCATTGAACAGAGTATTGAATTTCAACGGCCACTGTCAATAAACTTTATCGATTTCAAAAAGGCGTTTGACAGCATACATAGAGAGTCATTGTGAAACATAGTACAGTTATGGTCTCGCACAACGCTACATTAACACCTTCCAAAATCTCTACCTAAACTCCAGTTGCTGTGTGAGGACCGATAGTGGTATGACCGATTTCTTCAATATTGACTCTGGTGTGCGGCAAGGGTGTGTTCTGTCACCATTCTTGTTCCTTTTGGCTGTGGACTTCATTATGAGGAAAGCAATGTGCAGGACGAATTTCGATATCTCTTGGGAAAACCAGTGCCGGCTCATGGATCTGGACTTCGCCGACGATATCACACTGCTTGCAGAAACGGGCGAATGCTTGTAGGACATGACAGCAAGTTTAGAAGAAGAAGCAGGTAAAGTTGGGTTGAGGATAAACAGCAATAAAACAAAGGTGATGTGGATTGGAAAAGCTCAGAACACGCCAATAGTGGTCGAAAGTCAGTCCTTAGAAGATGTCTGGTGGTTCACCTATTTTGGCAGCACTCTGTCCAGTGATGGGGATGTCAAGGCAGATGTCAACTGCAGAATTGGGAAAGCCTCAGCAGTGTTCCAAAGACTATGCCCAATTTGGTCTGCGTCAACAATTGGCCTTGCTACAAAGCTTCGACTCTACAGCACTGTTGTCATGTCCACTGCAATCTACGCCAGTGAAACATGGAAAAACACTGCAAGAATATCACATAAGCTGAATGTGTTGCACCAACGATGTCTGTGTAAGATCCTTGGTGTTACCTACATCGATCGCGTTACTAACGAAGAGATGTGGTCTGCAGAGACTGCAGGATGTTGTGCCAGAGTGTAGATTGCATCTTGCTGGACACATCTTGCATCTTTCAGATAATCTTCATCCAAAGGTAGCAATGCAATGGACACCCGCTGAAGGAAAGAGAAAGAGGGGAAGACCACTGAAAATGTGGCGAAGCATGGTTAAAGAAGACTTTAAGAGCATTGGTATAACATGGGAAGAAGCGGAAACAGTGGCATCAGACCGAAATCTCTGGAGAGTACTTGTTGCCCAATGTGCCCAGATGCACAGGCGGACCTAAGTCTAAGTCAGTCTAATACAAAGTATAAATTATATATATGTAGTGTGTCCCCTTTCTGCTTCCATATTGTTCCTGTTAACATTAGTATAGTCTTTTGCGCGCGCGCGCACACACACACACCTTTTTTTTTTTTAAAAGAATAGGACATGATACTCATTTACATTATGGCAAGTTACATTTACACCAACTTTGGGATTCTTTCACTGACAAAACAGGGAAAAGAGTCCTTCATGTGAAAGAGAATCAGGTCTAGTAGACAAACCCTTGAGTTTTCAGTGGTGGTTGGGAGAACAAGAGAGTAGTTTTAAATCAGATATAGTATGACATAGTATAAGTGAAGCTTTTCTTTAACTGCAATCCATAAGATGAATAGGAACTCTTAATTATGATTTGTTACAAGAAAAATCTAGTGAGGCTCAAAAGGTACGTAATTTATGATTATAGTGTTGACCATGGCCCCGATTCTGTCATCCTTATGTATTTGGAGAATTATTATACTGAGTAGTCCAGTTTATTTAAATAGGAGTGGTTGTAGATGAAGGTACTACTCAGCATCAGGATGACAAAATAAAGCTGCATAAGATAAACTAGTTGTGAGGTTTTTCAACTTATTACAATGTAATATCTTGTGAAACTACTGCAGAAGCTGAGGGTTTGCTGGAGAGATGGCAATGGAGGTGTCCAACAAGGAAATGTCTGGTAAGCAAGTTTCTGGCTTAACATGATAGTCTCAGGAGGGTGTGACCATCAGTGCTCTAAAAATCTAGAATCAGTACAGATAATGCACATGATACATGCTTTTCATAATGTTTGCTTTAAATTTTATATCTTAAATTTATGAGTGTTTACTGACTCGGTGGACTGAGTCCCCTAGAAATTTAGACTCATCCTCAGCTAATTTATATCAGCGGTTCTCAGACTTTTGTATCGGTGACCCCTTTTGTGCAGCAGGCCTCTGAGAGCAACCTACCTTATAAATTAAAAAAACACATTTTTCTATATTTAACACTATTACAATCATGGAAGTGAAGCAAGGTTTGAGGTTGTAAGATGATAGCTTGTGATCGCCGGAGGGTTCATGACTCCCAGTTTTGAGAAATCTTGATTTAAACCAATAAAAATGTATTGCAGTCACCTGAGATGTGCTAATTTATACCAGGTGAGTATCTGAACCCTAATTTTTACATGTGGTGTGCGGCCTGGGTTGGTTGATTGTTTTTTGTTTAAGAATCAGATCTGAAAAGCAAATATATTTTGATTTCCATTCTACTCCACATTCTTTCCATGAGCACCTAGCATTCATTTATAGAGTATATTGTTCCAATCCTGCAAAATGCTAATATTTCCTATAACTGAGTCCCAGTGACTTAAGATGGTGTAGAGGGTGCTCAGTAATTCACAGGATTGGGGTCTGCATAAGTAGGACCATTTCAGTAGGTGGGCAAAGACAGACACACTTAGCTCTTTTTAATATACTTGATCACCTGGCTTTGCAGACCATGAGAGACTGGACTTTTACTTAAAATATCCTGTAAAGGCTTCCTTGGTAAATGCTTCTTGTTATTGAAATATTCCTTAATTATTAAGAGAGCTTGGAGCATCTAAGTTATAAATATCATCAGGACTGAACTGCCTTTTTTTTCCCCCACAAATGGTCATAAGGGCTACGTCTACACGTGCACCCAACTTCGAAATAGCTTATTTCGATGTTGCGACATCGAAATAGACTATTTCGATGAATAACGTCTACACGTCCTCCAGGGCTGGCAACGTCGATGTTCAACTTCGACGTTGCTCAGCCCAACATCGAAATAGGCACAGCGAGGGAACGTCTACACGGCAAAGTAGCACACATCGAAATAAGGGAGCCAGGCACAGCTGCAGACAGGGTCACGGGGCGGACTCAACAGCAAGTCGCTCCCTTAAAGGGCCCCTCCCAGACACACTTTCATTAAACAGTGCAAGATACACAGAGCCAACAACTAGTTGCAGACCCTGTATATGCAGCACGGACCCCCAGCTGCAGCAGCAGCAGCCAGAAGCCCTGGGCTAAGGGCTGCTGCCCACGGTGACCACAGAGCCCCGCAAGGGCTGGAGAGAGAGTATCTCTCAACCCCCCAGCTGATGGCTGCCATGGAGGACCCCGCTATTTCGATGTTGCGGGACGCGGATCGTCTACACGTCCCTACTTCGATGTTGAACGTCGAAGTAGGGCGCTATTCCCATCCCCTCATGGGGTTAGCGACTTCGACGTCTCGCCGCCTAACGTCGATTTCAACTTCGAAATAGCGCCCAACACGTGTAGACGTGACGGGCGCTATTTCGAAGTTAGTGCCGCTACTTCGAAGTAGCGTGCACGTGTAGACGCAGCTAAGATGTATTAAGTCTTAGAGGGGTAACCTTGTTTGTCTGAAGCTTCACAAATAACAATCAGTCCTGTAGCACCTTAAACACTAACAGGTTTACTAATAATAAGCTTTCGTGGGTAAGGCCCACTTCTTCAGACCATTGAAGTAGACAAAATCCAGGCTTTAAGTAGCAGTGGGGTGTGCGTATGTGAAAATCAGAAGAGATATCTCTGTGATGGCAGAACAGCAATATAGGGGGAAATGCAATGAGGTAAGGAAAGCAGACAGAAAGGGTAAGGAGAAATGGTTAGAGGAGCAATATGAAGGTGTAGAGAGGTGTTACGGCGAATGTCATACCAGGGAGGTGTATAAGACAATTAGGAATATCAGTAGGAAATGGCAACCAAAGCAGATGGCGATCAAAGATGAGAACAAAGTAGTTCTCATGAACAGTGAGAAGATTGTGCAGCGATGGATGAGATATTGCACCAATCTATACAAAGCCCAGTTGGACCCGAGTGTCTCAGAGAGACTCATTGAAGAACTGAAAGAGAGATCTCCACCGAGCATCGAGATTGAGACTGAGATTTCAAAGGAGGAAGTAGAAAAAGCAGTGAAACGACAAAAAAACAAGAGCCCTGGAAATGCTAAGATTATGAGAGAGATGATCAAATACGGCAGAGAAAGTATGATTCAGGAAGTACACTGACTATGTAGTATAGCATGGAAAGAAGGGAAGGCACCTAAGGAATGAACTAGATCTGTGCTAGTGATAATACACAAGAAAGGAAGTACATTGGAGTGCAAGAACTACAGGACGATTGGCTTTTCAAGTCATCTAGGCAAGGTGCTGATGATGATACTGACTGAGAGACTAAGATCGCAGACAGAAGAACATATAGCAGGTGAGCAAGTGGGGTTCAGGAAAGATAGAATTACCATACAGAAGATACTGGCACTAAGATCAATAGTGGAAAAAGCTCAACGAAACAACAAAAATGTATACACTTGCTTTGTTGATTTTCAAAAGGCATTTGATAGTATAGATCAGAAAGTGACATGGACGGTGTTGGAGTCATACAGAGTGGATAGCAGACTGATACTTTTGTTGAAGGGTATCAATGACAATGCAGAGGCAGTGGTGAGAACATGTGGGGAGTTGGGAAGTTGGTTTAAAACAAGTAGAGGTACAAGACAAGGAGATCCAATACCGCCATGTATCTTCATTGCACATCTGGAGAGAGCGATGGACAAGATCAAGGAAGAGGTAGAAGGGATATCTGTGCACAGGAAAAGAATTAACAACTTGAGATTCCCGGAAGATATAGTTATAATTGAGAAAGATGAGGAGAAGCTAGCAAAAATGGTGCAGGTGTTAAACAAAGAAGGGGAGCAGTATGGACTGATTATGAACATTGATAAAACAAAAACAATGGTATTTGGAGGTAAGGAAATAGGAAGGAAGATCAGTGTTGATGGTATTGAACTTGAAAATGTAGAGCAGTTCACATACTTGGGGAGCAACATAACGTATGATCTAGACTGTAAGAAGGAAATAGCAACTAGAATAGTGAAAGCAAGAGCGAGTTTGAAGGCCATGGATAAGCTCTGGAAAAGCTTAAGAACGAAGTTGAGTGTCTTGAAAACGTGTGTATTCAGCGGCATGTTGTACAGATGTGAGACATGGGGGATGACAAAAGATTCGAAAAGAAGAATATTGACGTTCAGAAGGAGTTTTTATAGAAAGATTCTGAGAATAGGATGGATGCAGAAGGTCACCAATGAGGAATTATATAGAAGGATACGGCCAAAAGAGAACCTGCTGCAGAAGGTTATAAACCGGAAGCTATAACTATTTGGGCATATTTGCGGAATGAATGAAAAATCAAGACCCTGGTATTTGACATAATGGAGGGTTCTAATAGGAGAGGCAGACCCCACAGGGAATGGATAGATGATATAGTAGATTGGTGCGGAGCTAGTCTACAGAAACTAAGCCATTCTGAACTGGACAGGGAAAGATGGAAGGAAATAGTGAAAGAGGCATCAGACACCAACGGGTGCTGAGCCCATGGTTATTGATGATGATGATGATGATGTGCATATGTGTAAAGTCCTTTTGTAGAAGAATAGCTACTTTTAAAGCCATTTTTGAATGTCCAGGGAGGCTAAAGTTTTCCCTTGTAGGTTTATATGTGTTCCATTTCTTGATGTCTGATTTATGTCCATTTATCCTGTGGTACAGAGACTTTCGGTTTGTCCAAAGTACATATACCACTGGATTACAGAGGGAGACATCTGAATTGGAATTAATTTGCAAAAGTTTGACACATTTAAATTAGACCTTAGCAGAGATCTCACTGGTCTTATGCATTACAAGGGCAATTTCCTCACTTTTGATCTTGGAGGAACAGCACACATCTTACTTAAATTAATTTACTTCATCTGCTTGTCCCAGAATTGACAAGCAACACCTTTTTTTTCCTCCTTTCCCAACCTCCCTGTTGTCCTCCCCCACCCTCCCTCACTATATAAACCCTGGCTTCTAACTGTCTATTCTAATAAACTGAAGAAGTGGGTCTTACCCATAAAAGCTCATTATCTAATAAAATTTTTAGTGTTAAGGTGCTACAGGACTGCTTGTTATGGAGGACTACAGATCTGGAGAAAGCTGGCTAGTTTGTAAACAGATGTTGAGAGTGAAGACTTCAAGGTTTTATTTTGTGGCCTTGAATAAGTCTTGTAACCTCTTTACCTCATTTTCCCCATATATAAGCGATCATCGTAAGGGTAGTTAAATTTTTTGCGATTGTGTGATAAAAACAACTCCAGAAGTGCAGACTGTTACTATAAAATATGATTACTTTGTGGCCAGAACATTATGGTAAATCCTTTCAACTGTGAACATGAAAAACCCTTTCACAAAAATCTCCTCCTTACTTTAATAGATGCCAGCTCTTAAATTGTCACTAAACTAGAATAGTTCATATTTCTAAGATATTTTAAGATAAATTGTAAGATATTTGCAGCTTGTAGCTGTTAAAACAAAGGATAAACAATAGCAATTTTCAAATGATCTGCAATACATTTTTCAGTTTCTGGTACTTATACAAAACCAGTATAGTTATAGCAGCTTTTCTTGACATTTTTAGGTTAGAAGAGAGAGTATTTCTTTTTTCATATAAGTGAAGTTGCCAAAGCTATCTAGGTTTATAGCTTGATAGGATTTGTTTTCTGAACCTGAGGCTTCATAAATAGAGAAAAAAATTTAAGTGGCGGGAGAAAGAGCCATTGGGCATATTTTTCTGATAAAATACAGAATAATATAATTTTGTTTTATGTAACATTTTTCACACACAAAAGCGTTTTCAAAGCATTTCACTGAGAAATAAATTGCAGTAGCTGTCTATGTGAATGCTACAACATGTGCTCAGTAATGCTTAACACTTAATTTTGGAAATGAGAATCACTTTTGTTGAGAGAAATAACCCAAGAAGAGACACTAATACTATGCTATTGAAAATTGCCATTAGATATTTAATTTCAGTCTTGACACATAGTGCTGAAGGGCTGCTCCTGGCCATATTCTGATGTACACTTTGGCAGAAGTTGATGAAGGGCATGTGACACTGTGTGCCTCATCCCCACATGTTGCCTTGGGAAGTCCCAGCATCAAGTACCAGGAGAAGTGGGTCCATCCTGGGAAGCCAGCCGGGCATGGAGAGTGGAGAGCAACCTGCAGGGAGGGAGCAGATCAGTCAGTTACCCCTCCATATGAGAGATATACAGAAGTGTATGTCCGTCACCTCTGCCCATGTGAATCCTAAAGTTAAATAAAAAGAATCCAACTACACAGTATTTCTTTTTTAACAAGGGCTCAGTCTTTATTGTTAATTTGAATGTTTATACTTCATAGTTCTGATTGATTGCCATTGAACTTACTTGAATAAAAGTAATTTTACCAGGTGTCCTATATTCAGCATAGGGAAATATGGCCACCCTATGTAAATATCAAATATTGCTATTAAACAAAGCTAGAGACTAATTTGTAATCTGCCACTGGAACACTATTTGCAGAGCTAGTCTTCAGAAAGATGGAGTCACTGGCAAGAGGCTGCAAAATATCTAACTGTAATTGATAAAATTCATTTCCAGAAAATTAGTTTATAGAGGTAAATTAATTCTTCTTTCCAGATGAAGTGTTTTGAGAAAAATGGATGCAGTTTTCACTAAGGACTGACCAGGAGCAATTTCAAACAAATAACCAACTCTGCTCTATTTCTCTCTTTCATATCAACAACTGTTGCATTTCTTAAATAGTCCCATAGCAAGCATGTAACTGGCTCAGTCTGCATTTTGAGCAATGAGACTGATTAGATATGCATAATCGCTTTCTCATCATGTGGGTTGCTAGGTTTTATGTTTAACCACTGATCATTAGTAAGAAAAGATAGGTAAAATGCTTGAGGGTCTCCACAATCATTTTTGGTGTCAGTTCCCATGTGACAGTTGACTTTTCTCCCTCCCCGTCATTAATTAACCTTGGCGTTTTCGGATCTTAATTATGAGACGCTTCAGGATGCAAATTTCATGGGGCTCCACAGTGGGAGTGGGGAAAATGGAGCAAGGGAGAGGCTGTGCATATAGATTCACATGCATAAACAACTCCCAACAGAGGTCTCAGCAAAATAATATAGCTTTATTGCTAATATTCAATGCTAAAGAGTTGTACTTGTCATCAGGAAAATAAAATGAGATGAAGATGAGCCTGAAAGTATGTAGAATTTGTCCACAAAAGGGATTTGGGAAGGGGATAAGGAACACTTCAGTTTGGATATAAATTACAAGAAATACGGTTCATTTATGACAAATACAGAAGAATTTCCATCACTGCCTGAAAATTAATGCTGCCTCTTTCTTTGCACTTCTGGTTAATAAACAGATTTAAATGCATCAGCTTCTCAAAGTACTGAAGTGGAAAAAGCCATGCTTCCAAACAGGCTCTGCATTGCTGAATAGCCATTCCATTACTTCATTGTTCAGTTTCTTTGGGCTGCTTTGCCTGAAAGGGTTTGATTTTTTTTGTTTGTTTTTTGTTTTTTAACCTTATACATTTTTCATCCAGTGCTAGTATGAGCTGTCCTTCAGCATTTTTTATGAAAAACAAACAAATGAAAAAGTGCCACTGAGAGCTAAAACGAAAAAATAAAAAAACAGAAGAAAAAGAGCTGTTCTTTAGTCTCCTTTTGTTAGAGAACATAAACATTGTAGAGTTGACTGCATTAGATTTGAAAGCTGATTTTCCCACATCAGCGGTCAATATTAAAAAAGTGGACTAGCAACTGTCAAATTCAAAGCAACAAGGGGCTGACAGATTGTTACCCCCAGTATACTAGCATCTGTATTCTGGATATAATCATCTGTTCTGAAAGCACTTGAAAACAAGGTGATGAAAAATTGGCAGGCATTTCTAGTGCTTTCTCCTGAGCACTGCTGCATGGAGCTTGCAAGCTAGCTAGAAATCTAGCAGGAATAGATGCATTAATTCTCACCCACTCCACCTCAGCAGAGATTTGAATTACAAACAGGTCTCTAAAATAAGAAACAGATTTTGCTTTTGATATAGTAATAATAAATATTAGTTTTGTTGTGAAAAGTGTTGTTTGAATTTAGTTTTCTATTAATAGCTACAAAATATCGTAATTTTAAACCATATTAGAGCCAGTTAAGCAGGTACTGTTGACCACTACCCTGATCGTCAAATTAGATGATTCAGCAAAAGAATATGAGGCTATTTTCTCATTCCCTTCACTCTTCCCATAATAATGCAATTATTAATTCCAGATTCAGATTTAAGACAAATGTCACTAACAACCCTCTTATTGCATGCATTATTGGTCAAATATTCTTTTTTATTTACTTGCTGCTTGGAATAAGCTCTGCTCCAGTCAGAAACTTGAAGAACTACGTCAATCGGTTACCTCCATAGTAGCACCATATTTTTGTTTAAATATGTCGCTCTTCTCTCTTACTTTAGGTGATATACGCAATGACTTGTACCTGACACTGGAGAAGGGGGATTTTGAGAGAGGTGGGAAGAGTGTGCAGAAGAATATTGAAGTGACCATGTATGTTCTTTATGCAGATGGAGAGATCCTGAAAGTAAGTAAATAAGTTTGTGTCTGTGTTGAATTATATCATTATCAACCTATTAGTGCCACATACATCTTCCCTTGCCTTCTCTATTGCCCTGGAAAGCTTTGAATAGAATTAGTTCCCTTTTTAAGTTCTTTATTTACTTCTGTAGGATGGTAAACAGATTCAACTATCCGGCTTGAATTAATTTAGGACAATGCTGCTAGTTGGGAAAATAATGGTAAACTACTAAATTTGGGCACTTGGACTAAACATTAAAGAACAGTAAGTGAAAAGCTAATTTAGTCAAATTTCATTCATAGAGGATGAAAATTGAAGAATTCCATGCCAGTGAGAGGAGGTGTGGCTGAACCAAAATTGAATGAACAGAGTTGTGCTGTGGTGCATGAGATCACATGCCCCTCAGGTTTGACCCAGCTGCCCCTTTGTTAATGACAAAGGGATGGATGGGACAAACGTGAATGGCACTGAAACACTGTGCACTAAGTCGCAATGTCCAGAACAGGAAACATGGCTCAGAGCCAAGAGAAAGAAGTTCCTGCTTCAGGCTGCATGGAGCAGGCTCACAATTTTTAGTGTCTAGAGCAAGCTACAAATTTAAACTCCCAGGCTTGTCTTTTGAAAAAGTGTTATGCATCTTTTCTTTGAGGATGAGGACTGAATAGATTGCTCTCTATCTGCCTAAATACACACGCTGGATTTATGGCTTATTAAAATAATCTGTAACCCACTAACTCACTCCCTCCTTTTCTCCATATGGCTGAAGGGATGTTAACAGATCATTTGAATTTGAATGGTCCTGTGAAGTGTGCTTATGCTAAACAATCTCTTCCATCTTGTGTTTAATTGTGACACTCTTGAGTTTCCCAGACCTGTAGAAGAACTTTGTTTAAACTTAAAAGCTTATCTCTCTTACCATTACAAAAGTTCTTCCAATATAAGGCATTACCTCAGCCTCCTTGTCTCTCTGGTAGCTGGAAACAAGATAGCGACTATAACACTGCATACAAAAATATGAGAATGTGTGACAGAATTGGGCATTTAGGGTGAGATTCGGCTGCCCTTAAAATTATTGTGTGCTCCCTCTGAAGTCTGTAGAAGACACTGTATTCAAATTTGAAGTGTGTCCCAAACCAGCAAGTTTACGGATTTTAGTTTAATTTCAGTCTAATTTTAGTGGAAATTTTCTGGGAATACCACTTTATAATTTAGCACCTCTTATCACAACAACTAATCTCTTCTTAGAACAGGTCATAGGCAAGAAACAGCAACAGGGAATCACTATCAGTTTCTCCCTTTCATTAAGCACCCTATCATTAAACAAAATGGCTGCATTCCACTGAGTAAGCAGCTCAAGTAATTCAGGTGATCCTTCTGGGAAAAACAAATATAAACACTGGAGATATTGGATCAAGCAGCTCTTACAGAAACTCTTTACTCTTTTTACAATAAAAACATTAATCTTTAATGCATTCTTTTGCGTTTTCTTTCCTATTATGTTGAATCATAGCAGCAGTGGTTCTGTCGGTGAGAGCAACTTTGCTGCAGCAGGTCCTTCGGTTTGATTTCAAGATCTTATGTAACCTTGAGTGATAGCTGTTTCACTTCTGATGGGGAATGGCAGGGATGTCACAAGCATATGACTAAAAGCCCACCTGCTCTGAATGTTCACATTAAACATTAACTAGACCACATGTATGAGATGTGAAGTAAAATACCTTGAAATTATGTTAGTAGTTTAAAACAAAAGCAGAACAATTTTGAAAATAAAAGATAAAATAATATTAATCTAGTCTCATGCCAAAAACACCTAGGATAATAAACCCGTGTAGGTGTTTGGCAAACGGGTGCCTAGACATCTTAAAATCTATTATGAAGAAGAGACTATTAAAAGTGATGAAGCTCATCATTCTCAGAGATCTTCACCTAAATTAAGAGGAAAACCTGTAAGACAAACTTTCTTTACCTAATCTTTGCACATTTTGGATGCTGATGCCAGCTGGAAACTTAATATTTGAGGAGCTGAAATTTTCTGTTTTTCTGGGTTTTCCTACAGATTTACGACACTGGTGTACACTTAATACAGTCAGTGGTCTTCTGCATGAACAAGGACATCAGTGTGAAAAGATAAATTGCACACTGAATTAACAGTAATCTCAGGTGGCAGGTCTCATTTGCTTTGGCAGATGAATTGGCAAAAATTTTACATCAAGCAGAAAATTCAACAGCAAACAAAGAGATGAGACAGAATTAGTCTCCAAATTGAATTCCATGTAGTTTGTGTCTCATATGTGGTACTGATTATTTCTTTATATGGGTGATTGGCATTTTGAAGTGCTTTTAATTCATATCAAATTTAACATTAAATTTGATGTTTCTTGCTGCTATTCTAAAGAAATAAACTATACAAATATTCTGATAAAAGGGAGCAGAGTTCTGCTTTTGCTTTTGGACTACTGGCTGGATAGTTTACTTATTTTTTTATTAGATATATCAGATCCAATAGACTGTATTCCACGGTGTTTCTTATTTATAAATATACAATTGCTGTTAATCAGTTCCTGTTGGGCAGCTGTTGAAGCATTTAAAATGCTATATAAGTTAGAGATCATTATTTTGAATTTTGAATGCTCTGCTGATGTAAATTGAAATATCATAAAACCATAGGGCTGGAAGAGACTTCGGGAAGCCTTCAAGAGTAGCCCCCTGCACAAAGCATGATCAACCCTAACTAAACCATCCCAGCCAGAACTTTTTCAAGCTGGAATTTAAAATCCTCTAGGGATGGAGATTTCACCACCTCTCTAGGTAACACATTCCAGTGCTTCACCACCCTCCTAGTGGAATAGTTTTTCCTAATATCCAACCTAGACCTCCCCCACTGTAACTTGATAGCATCTCTCCTTGTTCTACCATCCATCGCTACTGAGAACAGCCTCTCTCCATGCTCTTTGAAAAAAAAAACCCGTCAGGAAGTGAAGGCTGCTATAAAATCTCTTCTCATTCTTCTCTTTTGCAAACTAAATACATCCAAATCCCTCAGCCCCTCCTCAGAAGTCATGTGCTCCAGCCCCCTAAGAATTTTGATTGCCTTCCCCTGGACCTTCTCCAGTACATCCACATCCTATCTGTACTGGGGGACCCAGAACTGGACACAACACTCCAAGTGTGGCCTCACCAATGCCAGGTAAAGGGAAGTAATAACTTTTCTAGATATGCTCTAAATGCTCCTCCTAATTCACCCCAATATGCATTTAGTTTTCTTGGCTACCAGGGCACACTGTTGACTCATATCCAGCCTCTCATCCACTGTAATTCCCAGGTCCTTTTGTGCTACATTGCTATTTTGCCAGACGGTCCCTGGCTTGTAACAATACTTGGGATTCTTCCGTGCCAAAGCAGGACCCTGCACTTGTCATTGTTGAACCTCATCAGAATTCTTTTGTCCCCACCTTCCAATTTGTCTAGGTCACTCTGGACCCTATCCTTACCCTCCAACGTATCTACCTGTTCCCCTAACTTAGTGATATCTCCATTGATTTCACCAAGCTTTGTTGACTTGTTCCAATTGAGAATATGGCCTTACATGTTTTAGTTAAATGATAAGGCTGAGGCTGATGTGGCAAACATATGTCTGCCCTACAGCGGTCCTTTGAAAGAAGTTCTTCCGGAAGATCTCTTCCAAAAAAACTTCTTTCGATAGAGAGCATCCACACAGCCACTGCCCTTTTGAAAGAAAGGGCCAAGGATCAAAAAATCCAGCACCGTGAGGACGGCTCTTTTGAAAAAAAGGCCCCTAGGGTGTACACATGTTTCTTTCCCGAAACATCTTTCAGAAAAAGGTGCTCTTCCTCATATGGGAGATGAAGAGGGCTGCCAGAAAAAGTGCTGCATTCTTTTGATTTAATTTTGAAAGAACCTATTTTGCGTGTAGACGCTCCATGGGATTTTTTTGAAAGATCCATGGCTTTTTCAAAAAAAAATCACTAGTGTAGATGTAGCCATACAGAAATTTGCTCTGTTGGTGGAGAGACACATAGAAAGAGTGACACCTCACCTTAGATGCTGGTTCCTCCTGAGTTGTTTAAAAATTGGAAAATCCTATTCCTCCACTGATTATGGCCACTAGCTAGCTGTTGTGTTACTTCAGGTGATGCTAGATTATTCAGTGTCTTTTGGCCCAGTTTTCTGTTAATTCTTGCTTAATTTTCCTCACTTTCTCTTTTCTCCTTCAGGTACTCAGTCCCATTTCAATACTTATATAGGATGCTTCCCCTCTTCCAAATAGTACATATGTCCCAGGCAGCTGACCCTTCTTTTTTGATGATATTTTCTAATGTGCTCTGCTCTGTATACTCCCGTACTCTTATATTTGTAATTTTGTCTTCCCATGGAATACGCAGTACCTTCCTCCTCCATCTTCAATAGGAAGTCTGCTGTCTCTTTTATTAGCTATTTATTGGCCGTGCCTCTGCTCTGTGCCGGAACATGCTCAGTACAATTGTATGGTGTAATCTGATCTATCATTTGATGTGAAGATCTAGTCAACCAAATTTGGTCATCTTTCCAAAAGGGACGTTTGCTTTTTCTAATCTTGTGTGACTATGTTTCTCACAGCAGCTTTTGAATGACATCACCCACATTTAGGTAGCAGAACATTTTTATCTGTTCAATTTCTTTTACATCCATGTACACCTTTGCATCTGTTATCCAGTTTCCTATTTTCATAATTTTGGTTTTTATCTGCATTTATTTTTTAGTCCAAATTTTGATGCTTCCTGTTCTACTTCTGATAGAAGGGCAGTCATTCCATTCAACTTCATACTTAGGGCTGGTCTATAATACAGCAGTAAAACAATCTAAGTTAATCTATTTCGTTTATGTGACTAATGTAACCAAAGTTGGCATTGTTAGATTCACTTACTGCAGGGTCTATGTTGCGTTGTGTTGATGGGAAACATTCTCCCACCGAGTTCCCTTGTGTGTCTCGGTGAGGTGCAGTACACAAATGAACAACAATGCTCTCTCCATTGGACTTAGTGTGTCTTCACCAAACGTGGTAAATTGACATAACTACCTCGATGGCAGCAGTGCCAATTTAGCTGGTGATGTAAATGTGGCCTCAGTAAAGTAATGCTGTTAGCAAAGATAACTAGTAACTTTTCTAACTAAGTTCTACTAATCCATTTTACATCATCCATAGTGTCTACCTTGGTGTTGTCTGCTTCACCACCCAGTCTATTGCTAATGCAAAGAGGACTGCTGATAACACACCCCCTTGTCTAATTCCAATCACAATATTGAACAATTCAACCAATCTTACTGTGCATCTGCATCCATCATATAAACTCTTTATAATGTTGATCAGCTTATCTGTTGTATCGTAGCTTCTAACAACATTAAGGTTGCATCTACACTCGCTGGCTACTTCGAAGTAGCTGGCACAACGTCGAAATAGCATGCGTCGCGTTGACACACGCCGAGTGCTATTTCGATGTTGAAATCAACGTTAGGCGGTGAGACGTCGAAATCGCTATTCCCATCCGAAGATGGGAATAGTGCCCTACTTCAATGTTCAACGTCGAAGTAGGGCATGTGTAGACGATCCGCATCCTGCTACTTCAAAATAGCGGGGTCCTCCATGGTGGCCATCTGCTGGGGGGTTGAGAGACACTCTGTCCAGCCCCTGCGGGGCTCTGTGGTCACCGTGTGCAGCAGCCCTTAGCCCAGGGCTTCTGGCTGCTGCTGCTGCAGCTGGGGGTCCATGCTGCATGCACAGGGTCTGCAACCGGTTGTCGGCTCTGTGGATCTTGTGCTGTGCAGGGCAAGTGTGTCTGGGAGGGGCCCTTTAAGGGAGTGGTTTGGGGCTTTGCTGGCCCCTTATTCCGACAGGGAGTGCTTGTGTGTGTGGATGCTCCACATTTCCTTCCGGGGCAGCTCCTTTCGATGTTCCCTGTTGCTACTTTGACGTTGAACGTCGATGGCACCAGCCCTGGAGGACGTGTAGATGATATGCGTCGAAGAAGCCTATTTCGATGTCCTTACTTTGACATAGGCTCCTTCGAAGTAGTGTGCTAGTGTAGACGTAGCCTAAGAGAGGTAGTACTTTATTATAGTAGTGACAAAGAACCAACCATTGTTGTAAGCACTGTACAAATACACAGTAATAGAGGGTCCCTGTCACAAAGAGTTTACAGTCTAAATAAACAAGACAGACACAAGATTGGAGAAGAAAGTATCATACAAAAGCTGCATGAACCATGTAATGGCAGCAAACATCTTGTAAGTTCCATGACTATATTGTGTGGTTACTTGGAAGGAGACAAGCTAGGTATAGAGGTCAGGAAGGCAAGTGAGGGTGACAGGGAAAGGTGGAAAGAGGAGTAGGTGTGGACTGAAGCTAAGGTGAAGAGACTGCATAGGGCTGAGAGGGTTGGAGTTAGAACCATACAACTCTACAGATGCCCATATTATTTATGTGGACCATTTTTCCAGATCAGGTGCACATACACATTTAGTATCCTTGCAGGGCTCTTGTTGAAGCAAACAGCCAATTGGCATAGGGCACAGAAAACCCAATCAAAGTTATATTAAGTTATCTGAATGTCTTGTGGTCCCTCGTTTGGCTGCTTTTGCTCCTTCTGACTGGTTTCTCTGTACCATTTAACCTGGTGCAGTGGGAGGAGTGAGGGGAAGGGTGGCTCGAGTCCTAATACTCCCAGAGTGTTCTGTTATGTTATAATCTCATAGACTCTAAGTTCAGAAAGGACCATCATGATCCTGTCATCTGACCTCCTGCACTTTGCAGGCCAGACATCCTCACCCACTCACTCCTGTAGTAGACCTCTAACTTCTGGGTGACTTACTGAAGTCCTCAAATGATTAGCTGAAGACTTCACATTACAGAGAATCCAAAATTTACACTAATTTAAATCTGCAAGTGACGTGCCCCAGGCTGTAGGTAACTCCCAAAGTCTCTGCCAGTCTGACCTGGGCTTGAGCATGCGGGCAAGAACCACTAGCCAGACATCTGGGAAAGAATTCTTTGCAGTAAGTCAGAGCCCTCGCCATCTGGTATCCCATCACTAGTTGTTAAAGACATTTGCTGCTAGCAATCACAGACCTGCTATTTACTATTATTATCAATCTCATCAGACCATCCCCTCCATAAATGTATCAATCTCCACCCTGAAGCCATTTAGGTTTTTTGATCCTACTGTTTCCTTTGGAGGCTGTTCCAGACCATCACTTCTCTGATGGTTAGAAACCTTTGTCTAATTTCAAGCTTAAACTTGTTGATGGCCAGTTTATATACATTTGTTCTTGTGTCCACATTGAAATATAACTTAAATAGCTTTTCTCCCTCCCTAGTAGTTATCCCTCCCATGTAGTTCTAGAGAGCAATTGTATCTCCTTCCAGCCTTCTTTTGATTACGCTAAATAAGCCAAGATCTTTGGGTTTCCTCTTATAAAGTTTTCCATTCTTCAGATCATCCTAATAGCAATTCCCAGCACCCATTTCAGTTTTGAATTCATTCTGTTCTGTTCCTTCAAAGTAAATATTTCAATTTGACAGAGAAGTTCAAAACATTTAAAGGGGAAGTCTGCTTCATCTCAAAAAAACAAAATAACCGAAAAATGTATTATTCAGTTAAACACTATAACAGATTCTTTCAGCTATCCTTTTTCTATATCATTTTAAGATGCACGGGTTAGTCGGAGCTTCCATATTAAAAAACAAAACCAAAAAATAAACTGGGTTACTGTTTTCCTTGGGAGAGAGGAGTAACAAAAGCAAAATCATTTTTCTTGGAAGTTATATTTGCAGAGTCTTGAGACGTTCTTTTTTCTGCTTTAAGATATATGATTTAGACAGAACTCCCAGATTTCTTTGCAAGTGTCTTGCCATTGCATGGACTTGTATTTTATCTTTTGTATAGCTGTATTTCACATAAACCTTGGAGTGTCCCTGCCAGGGGAACATATGGTCCTTTCTCCAGCTGTTTATCACCTGTTCGGTATTTCTCCCAACTGTTCTATCTCCTGTTATGACTAGGGGATTTAGAAGGTTTCTATGATTCTCCTAAATGAAATAGATTTGTACAGTTTTTGTTCCTCCGTGTTCTGAGAATGTATAGGTTAGTCAAGAATATCCTGAAGTTTTTTAGTCTCCAAGAGTGGGAATCCACCCTGGTATCTTTAGATGATATTTATAAACCTGAGTGTTCTTTGTGTGCCGTTATTCAATTACATGAATTAGAATGTTCTGAGAGCACTGGCATTTGATCTCATAATGAGGCTGTATGGTGAGTGCTTCAGAGAGCCAAAAAAGAAAAAAAGAGAGCTCAAAGAGTTCTTCCTTGTATCACATTAGTGGGCTGGGACCCAAAAATAGGAATCTAGCCAAATGGTGCTTTCAGGAAAGCCTTTTTACAAGTAGGTAATTATCTGTTACTTCCCATTTTTCCTTCTAATCTGTTCATTAATATATATCATATACTTGACGCAAAGGTAAAACTAAGTAATAATCTGAGGAAAAAGGAAAGCAAGAAAATCTTTTTGAATGCCACTTGAGACACAGGTTCCAGAGCTATACCTTTAATCTAAAGCACAGTCTGAAATCTTCCTTCTAAAACATTACATTCCTTTACATGCAGGGTTCTCCTTCTATTTCTGTCCTTGTATTTGCAGAAGAATATAAGCCATACAGAGAAAAAAAGAGAGTAGATTTCAGTAACATCAGCATGAGATTTTCGCAAAGTGATAAAAATGACTTGCGTAGCAGTGTGATGTCTTATTCTTTGTTTTGTATTTTGTTCCAGGACTGTATCAGTTTAGGCTCAGGAGAGCCAAACAGAAGTGCATACCACTCGTTTGTCCTCTACCACAATAACAGCCCTCGTTGGGGGGAAATTATCAAGCTACCCATCCCCATAGACAGGTTTCGTGGGTCTCACCTCCGCTTTGAGTTCAGGCATTGCTCCAGTGAGTGCAACATAATTCTTTATCCAAAACAAATCTACAAATGTTGATTTCTTTCCATTACAAGTTTAGGATTAGCAAGCCATGTCACTGGAAGAGGAGAAGAAGGTACTTTAAAGTACATTATAAGTACAATATTAAGGATCCAGGTGTTATCAAGAGTTGTTAGGAATGGAAAGAGTCTAGATTAGAACATGCACTTCAGGACAACAGACTCAACCTAAATTTACTCTCATGTTGTCTTCCTGGTGTGTTCTTTGATATACTGTCTTGACAAGTTGTGCGCACAATTCATTCTGGTCAACACAATCTTGATAAAGGCTTGTCTGATTTACATTTGTAGAGACTAATTTTGTGGGCAGTAGCATAAACCATTACAAAATAGTGTGTGCGCTGGGCGGAGTTGGAGGGGGGGCTGTTTAAAAATTAATCCTGATGTGGCTTTCATGCCTTGGTTGTTAGAAATACAGAGAGGTTGAAAAGTGAGTGTGTGGTATAGAGAGAGGGGAAAAAATAGACATACATACTTGCAGTGTTTGCAGAAACATTTCTCTGTGTTCTTTTGTTTTCTATTGCAGCTAAAGACAAAGGAGAAAAAAAGCTTTTTGGCTTTGCATTCACTCCTCTGATGAGGGATGATGGCACTACCCTATCAGATGATATCCATGAACTTTATGTTTACAAGGTATAGTAGCTCACAACACTTCTGACACATATAGCTAAGTTTCATTTTCAGGTACAATTGACTTTTCCCCCTCAAATTATAGTGTTTCTAAATTCAGTCTCACCACAAATTGAACCTCTCAGGTCTGGCACGCTCTTGTCCAGCAACATCTGTAATCTAGCATGACTTTAGTAAGCTGAATGACCATGTATCATGGGTGTGATCAAGTTTTCTGCAGTTCCATAAAGTTTCTTTAAGCCACCAGTCCAGGTTCTTAGTGTTCTGTGCTGTTACTTAGCTGTAGTTTACCCCAAATGTCTTCTAAGAGCCCAGTAAAAAGTTGAAGTGTTGGTAATACTGCTAGACAATATTGGCCTCCCACGGTTTGGCAAATTCTCTCATTCAGCACCAGTCAGATCCCAAGGGTGCCGGACTAGAGTGGTTCAACCTGTAGTATTCATAACCATCCAAGAATGCAATGATGGTATCTCATTACTGTAAACTATAATGCTATGAAAGTATGCTGTTATAAACTGGATCATAGTAATGGGAGACGCCTGTTCAGCAATACTCTAGGGATATGTCTACACTACAGAGATGGTTTGAAACAAGCCCTTCCAGAAGACCTCTTCCAAAAGAACTTCTTTGAAAAGAGTTCATCGACGCACAAAAAAACGGATTGAAAGAGTGATCTGCTCTTTCAAAAGAAATTGTCCACATAGCCCCCACTATTTTGAAAGAACAGGCCAGGATTCAAAAAATCAGCTCCCACGAGGACTGCTCTTTTGAAAAAAAGGGCCTGTGGAGTGTCTACACATGTTTCAAAAGAAGCTTTGGAAAGGGTATGCTCTTCCTGAAATGGGAAAGGAGGAGTGATTTCAAAAGGAGTGCCACATTCTTTCGATTTACTTTCGAAAGACCGCTTTTTGTGTGTAGACACACCATAGGATCTTTCAAAAGAGCTCTTTGAAAGAACTTGCTAGTGTAGATGCAGCCAAGAGTAATTTTGTCCTTTCCAGGTTACCCCAGTATTCCCTTTCAGTTTTTAGATGTAGCTCTCAGACAGACACATTACATACATCTTAAATGTCTTCAAAAGTTCTGAATGTATCTGTCAGTGGGAGACTACCCCTTAATCAAAGGTGACAGTGTACTGGACCAGAGTATGGCAATGTGTGTAGATTCTCTGTGCACTCAGAGGATTGTGAAATGAGATTCTGCCTTATGACCATGGCTTCTAGGTGCTGTGGAAATCCAAACAATTCCGAGTATTATTAGGCAGGTGCTAGCTTGTGTGGAGTAAAGTTAATCAAGTGGGTAAAATGTAGTTTCTTTTCTCTATCTGCAGTGTGATGAGAACAGCACATTTAATAACCATGCTTTGTACCTGGGACTGCCCTGCTGCAAAGAGGACTATAATGGCTGCCCTAACATCCCATCTAGCCTCATTTTCCAGCGTAGCACCAAAGAGACCTTCTCGATCTCCACACAGCTCTCCTCCACCAAACTCACCCAGAATGGTACCATAACTATCCCTTCCAAAAACAAAGCCACTGAAACATGTTCTGTTTTTTCACTATAATGTTCTTCTATTTTTTTGTTTTGGTTCAATATTAACCATACTTATATTTTATAAGCTCTGTTGCTACTGAAATAAGTATATTAATTTGTAACAGACAGAACATAGATATATGCAAATTAAGGTACAAAGGCAAGGGTAAGATATTGTTAATTCTGATTACGTTCAGGAGAATAATAAATTTAAAATTAGCATGTTTACTCAGTTCTAAATTAGCCATGTTGGGCTTTGTACTGAAAGTTTCTATGCTGAAGACCTGGTATTGCTTACTTCAAGTCCTCAGAGGCACCAAAGTGTGAAATGTGATTGCCCACAATGCAGCACCAAGACACAGCAGAGAGAGATACGAGCTTTACTTTTTAAACACTAATAATTTCTTTGGCGATAGTATTTGTGTCTGGTGTATACTCTTCAGGTTTTCTCTTTCCTAGGGTTGGCTTTCTTCCTGCCTTACTTATTTATAAATTCTGGCTGGTTCTGAGTGTCTTTAAAATCCAGAAGCTTGATTTGTTATAAAAAAGATGCTTGAACTGCTAGTATTTTGGAGGCTTCACTTAAACTTTATTTCATGTTTTAGTCTTTCATCAGATTGTATGAAAAGCAGGAGTGAGACCACAGACGAGATCCAAATATACATTGGAAACAAACATTTATTTTTTGTAGTGCCCAGTCTTGTCCTCTGTGATTGTCATAATGATTTGGAAATTTAGTATCCTGGTCAAGTTAATGTACTGCCTGCAGAAGACATTCTTCAGTGTGCTTGTGCTTTGCAGTATGTCAGAGTGCATGTTCCTTATCTCGTTTTGCAGTGGACTTGCTTGCCCTCTTAAAATGGAAGGCTTATCCAGACCGTGTCATGGACATCTTAGGAAGACTGAGACATGTCAATGGGGAGGAAATTGTTAAGGTACTGAGTCAAGTAATGGTGATTATTACTGATGGCAAAAATATTTTATAGTAATAGAGTGTTTGAGAAAGAAAACCAGAACAGTCTATTTTTAGAGCCCAGGTAATATAACTGTTATCTGAGGTGTTATGTACCTAGAGTTTTTATGGGGGTTCATTTTATGTTGTATATATTTTTTCAATGTATATCTAAGAACAAAATCATGTTTCTGTTCTATTCTTCAACCAAAAAAGTTAGATTGAGGTAATGTTGAACATTAGACATTAATACATAGCAGCATTAGAATGCTGTAGGGTTTTTTAATACAGTACATTTGAAAAGAGAATTTAGATAGTTCAATAAAATGCATGAAATCTAGAACTTTGAAACTGGATGATTCAAAAATCCTAAGCACCAGAAAATCCAGAAACACTCAGTAAATCTACCTTATCCCTGCCAACTATAGCTTCCTTTTTGAATAATTGTCCCAAAGGGGCTCCACTTTACACGTACGCATATACAGGCACTTTAGATCAGACATTTTCATCAGCAGTGTCCTCCTGTCCATGCCTGTTCCCTCCGCATCCTCATTGTCTGGACAGCTTGCATATGAGTGAGAAGTGGGCCCATTGCAGCTTCAGCTTCAGTTCCTTTTCAACCACCTGTACTTAGAGAGGGAATGTTGTGGTGTGTGCTAGTTTAGTATGCCTAGCTGACCATTTTTCTTTTCTTTAATATTTTATTTTATTATTTTCTATTGTTGTTTCTTCTTGGTGCAGATTGTGCTTTTGGAAATTTCTCCACCCCAGTCTGTCACAAGAAGGGCCTCTGTCCTTGGACCTTTTTAACTGCATCCTGTCAGTACCATGGTACCCATATGCTCTTGCATGCTGCCCAGTTTCTCTGCATCTGTGCACTAAAAGGCAACCACTGGTTCCACTCAAAATCCAGTGCTAACACTACCACCAGAACTGATATGACCAATTGTGTCAATACTCCTAGCTCTCTCATTAGATAGAGGTGGGCAACATCTCTTTGGACTCAAACATTTCTCTCCAGGATTCCACCATATTTCCATTCCAACCTCCCTCTCCATTTGTGTACTGTGAGGATGAGATCCCTAGAACATGCTAACTTCCAACCTGACAGCTGTGGCAGAAGCACCTTTAGGCCTTGTCTGCACTTTCCTGCACTGTTGATCTACCTATTGTGGCAACTTGCATGATGTAAAGTTGATGGGGACTCCTGCTACTCCTCTAATTTTCGTGGAGTATTGACTTCAACAGGAGCGAGCATGGAGATCAATTTATCTTGACTACAGTAGACATGATAAATCAGTGGCCAGGCTGGAGATGGATGGCAGGAGAGCAATCGTTACTTGTTCAGTTCACTCACACTGGGGCACCTGGTTTTGGCCACTGTCAGCAGACAGGATACTGGGTTAGATGGAGCTTAGGTCTGACCCAGTGTGGCCATTCTTATGTTGATCAGTCACTGCCACATCAATCCCCCACATAATGGAGACTAAGCCTTAGGGTCCCATACCTTTACATGATAGGCTTCTACAATGGGCTTTCTGGAACCCTTGGGTTCCCATTGCTAACTAATTTTGTAGAGTGTTCTCACAGAAGAGGAACAAGCACTGGGACCCTATTCTCCAGAAGATCCATGTAAGCTAAGAGTACAAAAGGAGGCATTACATTTCAAGAAATCTTCTTCCTCTTGTGGTGGCAGTTGGGCCACTTTCCCCCGTCCTACATTGTAGAACTAATGAAGAGGGTATTTGAGAGTTCGCACATTCCCCTGGAGCAGGGGTCAGCAACCAAAATATGAAGAAGAAGAATTTTTTTTTCAAATGCAATAGAAACTCAATAATTCAGGAGACACAATGCATGTGAATATGAGATGGTCCTTAATAAATAATGTCAAACCATATTTTTGTAACCCCTGTTTTAAGAACAGCACACACACAATGACTTGTAATGCAATGCATGTTTACTGCAGGACATTTGTACATATTTTGTTTCCTCACACCTTACCTGTGTGTGTTCGTTCCACTGTCTTCCTGACTTTCACTCCTGAACCTACTTTACTTATGCCAATTTTACTTCATGTTTAATTTGTTTTCTTTCTTTAAATGTGTGTTGCCCTTCACAGCAGGAATGCCACAAGCTTCCTTGTCAAAATCAAAAATTTATTAGCAACACGATTAAAACACAAATACAGTATCCTATCCGCAACATACTGCATATATTAAAACAGGAGTTATCCAACTTTTTGAGTTCACATATTGTTTGCTATTTAAACAGGAGTTGTTCATTGTTGGGCTTTTAGACATTTTCCATTTATTTAAAATAAATAGGTTTGGTTTTTTTTTTTACTTTGCAATAGTAGGCTGTGTCTACACATGCCCCCTCCTTTTGGAGGGGGCATGCTAATGAGGCAGTTCAGAAGATGCTAATGAAGCTCTGACAAAAGGAGGAGGCATGTGTAGACACAGTCATAGTGTTATGAGCCACAAAGAAGTCTTTACGAGCTGCATGCGATTCGGGAGCTGCAGGTTGCAGACCTCTGATCTAGCTGGTCCTATTTATTGAAAGATGAGTTGGAATTTTATAGTTAAATTGTAGCACAGATATGTGATTAAAACAACAAAACCCAGAATCTCTGTCCTATAAAATATAACTATTTTGTACTTATTGTGTCTTGAAACATTTCCTTTATATTGGGAATCAATGGCTGTACTTACATCACATGTAGAATGGTATCTCTCATGCTTGTAGGACTGTAGAAGGGTGAATAGTTTTGTCAGTGTTAGGCAACATTGTTGATCTGCCCACAAACAGTTAAAGACAAACACTATGTAAATTAAATGAAAGTAGTTTGTAATAACATCATTTTTATATTTTCTGTTATTTTCTTTTCTAACTATTTCTTGTGAAGGGAGGCATTCTTGGCAATTTTTCTTACACATGGGAGGGGTGAATGTTAAGAGATCTGGTCCTGCAGAATGGTAGTAAAGGCATAGGAATGTAGCAGTAGGCACCTGAGAATAAAAGCACTCTTCTTGAATGTAAGCAGGGTTTGTATATTTAAACCCTGTCTCCTTATGCCATTTCAGTTTTTGCAAGACATTCTGGACACATTGTTTGTGATTTTGGATGACAACACAGAAAAGTATGGCCTGTTAGTGTTTCAGTCTTTGGTAAGTAACCCCACTCCTGTTAAATTAGCACTTTTCTTTCCTTGGCAATCAGTGTTTCCCATGTTCGTATTACCTTACCATTGTGTCTTGTTGCCATAAAATGTATGAGAGATTCAATTGGAGTACACTTGATTTTTTGTGATATTATTAGGTACAAGGAGCAGGATAATCATAGCCAAAGTAGGAGAGAAGGATTGTATCTTTCAGTACAAGAACTAGAAATCAGATCAGCACTTCTGTCCTCTGCATATATATTTAAAAAAAAAAAGCATTGCATCTGATTCTTTCTAGCCTGTTTAGCTTTATTTTATCATTGGTGACATGCAGTCTGCTCTATTCTTTCTTCCACAGGTGTTCATCATAAATCTGCTACGTGACAGCAAATATTTCCATTTTCGACCTGTTATGGATATGTACATTCAGAAACACTTCGCAGGAGCACTGGCTTACAAGTAGGTTGTGTTTTGTCATCACTACATACAATACGGTAACTTTCTCTGATTTTGAGCACCAGAGTCACAACTTTTACACCAGCAGAATACATTTGGTATTTGAAAGCAAACATTCTGGAGAAAATTTTATTGCATGACCTCTAAATGTAACTGCAGAGAAAAACTGCTAAATCTCATTCCAGTCCTAGTCCTGGTCTTAGCAGGCATGGGGTAGGAATACTTTGAAGTGAGGAAGATCTTTATGTCACTTAGCAGTAGCTGATTAAGGATCTGTGTTGATGGGGTCACAAGCATCCACCCTTCCTGTACTACTAGAAGGTTGCTGGCTACTTGAGGCCTGAATGAAATTTAAACAAGGAACATGGAAATGATTCTGACATTTCTTATCACGAATGCATCCATTGGCATAAAACCCATGGGCTCCACTTTAGGGAGACAAGTAATCTATTTTCTGATTTTTTTTTCTTCCTATGGCCAGTTCCAAAGAAGCAGACACATGTTCAGATTAGATCAAGGTATTCTGTTCTTGGAGATTAAAGACAGAATGTTCTTTTCAGAAGAGAATTATGGCTTGTCTCCACTGAGGTGGGGGTGACTTTCAGAAAAAATCCTTTTTTCTGGAAAACAAACAAACAAAAACCAACCCAAAGCATTCACACAGCCAAGCAGGATAATTTGAGATGAGAGGACTCTTCCCTCAAAATAATGTCTCTGTGAACAACTTTTGCCTGCCTCCCCCATGTTCAGTGTTGAAAAGGAATGTGTTTGAAGAAAGCACAGCTATTATTGGCTCATGTGAAGACTCTTTTTGCAATGCTGTGGCTGTGTGAATGTGATTTTCCAGCATTAGTTATTTAGACATTAGAACGTCAAAATAAGTAATGTTGGAAAAAAAAAACCTGCAGTGTCAACATAGCCTTAGAAACTTAATTCTCATTAATACCTGAAGAGGAGTGACCCTTCTTTTCCAGTATATCACAATTAAATGTTACTTCATGAGTCAGATTTAAAAAATAATAGCAATTATCAGCCAGGGTTTTATTTTATTTTTCTTCCAGATTGCTTGTGCATAATATAGTGTCTCCAAAATTGGGTCAAAATAATGTAAAATTAATGTAAAGATGACAGTGTTTTGGTTCCATTGTTCTTGGCCATGTTAATATAGGTGACTCAAACTACAGTGTATTGAAAAAAATCTTAAATTAGTTACATTTAAAAAGTTGTTTTAAAACAGAGGTATGTTTGTTATAGGATCACCCAGCACAATAAAATTCATAAGGATGATAAAGCAGTTTCACAATTTTCAATAATCAGCATCATCTTTGACCTAAGAAAAATGTTATCTGCAGTTCTTCTTTCTTCTGATTGGATGCTGTCCAAAGAAACTTGTTCTTACCCATATGTAATAACTCAGGGTATTCTAAACAGTCTTGTGCACTTTAGGAAATTAGGTGAAGGCATTTTCCCTGTGTTTTTACAGTTGGTCTCTTTCCATTTCAAATAATTTCTGAAAATTGCTTAACCTACTCAGATTGCCAAAGAGAAATACTACATGTATTTTATTTTCTATAAATAGATTGTTTTCTTTGTTTGAAGTGATCTGTTCTAGCCCCTAATAGAATATATGGAGGTATACATATCACATAGAACTGGAAGGGACTTTAAGAGATTGAGTTTACAAGGCCAACGCACTAACCCCTGACTATCCCTGCCCCTCTTTTTGTTTCTTTGTCTCTTGCTACCTGAATTAATTACAAAGGGAGAATTATTTTATGGTATCAAATTTCTTATTTACATTTAATGCATATTTTGTTACTGTAAACTTGGTAGTTTAAACTTAACATGCTTAATTATTACGAGCAAGTGGAACAAGAGAGCACATTGCATTTCTTACTGAATCTAAGGAAACAACTGCCAAGTCATTTGAGAAATCCTGGTTTCAGGCTTGGTCACCTTCAGATAATTACTCGATGTTTCTTTCAATGTGTCTTATTCAGAGAACTGATCCGATGTTTAAAGTGGTACATGGACCGGTCAGCTGAGCTTGTACGACAAGATCATATCCAGGAAGCAATGAGGGTATGTGTTTGTCTTAAATCCCTGTTTGTTCCATGTGTGGCTTCAACACAACTGTGTCTGCTCTAAGGTACATGAAACCTGGTCACGAGCAGACATCCAGTACTCATTTGTCCAGAACAAATTTCAGCTTTTTGTTAAGAACTGCCCAAATTCTAATATTAAGGGGAAATTCACTCTTTCACAAGAGGGCCTTCACAAGGTCTATGCCTCCTTATCTCCTACCAAAACTCTGTTTGGTGGATTTAAGTGCTGTTTTCTGTGGGGCATTGGTCTTGAGCTGGCTCTCTGCCCACTCTAGTAAATTTCACCCTTATAGACATTACATTTTATAGTGATTGGAACACAGAATGGGAATCTGAAATGAAGGCTTTCATTTCTGGCAGTGACACAGACTGGATGAAGCACTAAAATAGTTTAAGTAAACAGTAAATGGGCCTTTGAGTGAGCCATAATGATGACAGCTATCATCCTGCAGGGCATGAACCAGTTGTCACTGAACAGAGTGTGATCTTGAAGGAAAGTGCAGCTTCCCATCCCTGTGCATAAAACAGAGGAATAATGTTTGTACTAGTGCATTTCCACATAAAACATATAAAATTCTTTTTTTTACTACAATTATATTATACCAGCAAGAACTCAGGATCATCAAGAGTAAGAAATATACTATAGAAAGACCATTGAATTTGTAATTTAGATATCCAAAGGTGGAGAAACACAAACTTCTTTTTCAGTTGGCCTTTGTTGAATGAAGGAATGAAAGTTGGCTTCACTGAAAGATCCTCAAATAAATCACTTCATCTTGAATAGTCCCACTTTTTTCACCAAGTTCTGGCCTGGGTTTATAGAAATACATCACCCTTTCTCAGAAATTATATTTCTAGCAAGTATTATAAAACAAGTAATTTCCCCTTCAGATATTCTTACCTTCTCATCACTATTGGAGGTGAGCCATGTCCACTCTGATTTAATAAGTACTGATGCTACACTCCCATCTTTGTAACCCTGCCTTTCTTTCACTTCATGCATCAGAGGAAATAAGTTGTGTCTCATGAAAGCTTATGCCCTTATAAATTTGTTAGTCTTTAAGGTGTCACCAAATTCCTTGTTATTTCTAGCTAGTGTACATTTTTGCATTTATGCTGTTAATGCTTAGATGTTACAGTAAGTGTGAAAAGAGAAAAATAGATCATTCTTCTTTCAGTGATTGTCCATGTCCATTAAACGTAGATGTGTGTGCTTGCTATGTGCACTGGCACTGGAAGATTTTCCATTAGCAGTACCTCCTAAGGGAGCCAACTCAGGTGCCCTCTGGAGTAGCATGAACTGCCACAGTACATAGAGTGTCTCTGACCTCTTCCACCCTGAGTTCCTTCTTGCCGCTGGTAGCGGTGCATGGAACGTGCTCATCTCAGCATTAACTGTTGCACCTTTCCCAGTTGGACTTTGTTTTCCTTGTAAATAGTTTCTGTTGTTAGTTTACTTAGCTTCACTTCAAGGCATGCCCCAATTCCTGGGCTTCAAATTGTGTTGGAATTGCAATCAGCTCTGCCAGGGAGCCACCCCCACTGCCTGACTTCAGAAGAATACACCTTTTGTCCTAGTGAGAGTGAACACTGAGCTAGAAGCGGGTTGTACAAAATTGTCTTTTAATTTACATAAACTGCTTTTCTTTCTCTGTACTTTATAAATGAAGAAGTCCATTATTAATAATGATATTAAAATCTGCTTGGCTCTCTCTAAAGCTCCCTTATCTCTTTCTTTATTACTCTCATTTCTCTGTTACTCATAAGGCCTTGGAGTATCTTTTCAAGTTCATTGTCCAATCTCGGATCCTTTACTCCAGAGCTACTTGCGGAATGGAGGAGGAACAATTTCGCTCCAGTATCCAAGAACTTTTCCAGTCCATCAGATTTGTACTCAGCTTGGACAGCAGGAGTTCAGAGACTCTCATATTCACACAGGTTAGCTATTTTTTATACTTGAATTCAACTGGCAATGCGAAGGCAGCTATTTTACGTACAAGCAAAATATTCATCTGATAGGAGCCGTAATTATGGGCTCTTATGGGCTGATTTTACTGAAACGAGTGACACATTTGCACAGAAATTTTAGGTGTTAACCTGCATCTGTTCACAGATGAAGAACAGCTGGACAGTTTTACAGTGAAGAAGGGAGACAAATCTATTGCCATGTTATGTGGTTAGAGTGGACGTTCCATATTCTTTTTGTTTTTATGTTAATAGTCATATCATAAGTGTGTGTCAGAATTGACACAGAGGAATTTTAATTCCTTGTTTAGTCACAGAGAAAAGTGGCAGCTTTAGTCAATACAGTAGGTCACAGCAGCTGCATAGTGGGAAAATTTGATTGGTGTAACAAATAATAAGTTGCATACCCAAGAAAAAATCAACATCTTCAGTTTTACCATCACTGCTGACTCACTTGTGGATTGACTGTGACTGTATTGGGATATGCTTACTGAGATTTGGTGAGACTTCACATAGGGGAAGACACTTGTCAATGTAGGTGAGGATGTCACAGTCTGTTTCTGTTATTGTAAGGATCACTATACTAGCATTTAAAACATTTTAAACAGAAGGGTATTTTGTAACATGTTCATACCACTCACTCGGAGGCTCTCAGATTGTGATTTGCATACAGCTGACTGGTAATTTGGTGCTGGTTCTCAATATTCTCAGTTGTTAAAAAGCATTAAAAGACAGTTATAGGAAAATGTAATGTGATAATATGGCATTTCCATGGAAGCAGTTGCTGTAGTTGCTACAATAAAGTTTCATTATTCCAGTGGGAGGGAAAGTTGTCAGCAAGACAATCTGTCTCTCAAGATATGGTCAACATGATGAAAAAGTTTGACAACTACTTCTGCAGCATTTCGTTTAATCATATGAACAAGGACCATTAGAATTTCTGTGCAACTTTCTACCAGGAAATTGACATTAGGGGAAAAATAGTGTCTGGAGAATGTATTTTTTTTTCTTTTGGGCTATCACAAATCATAAAGGAAACAACTGAGGATGGGATTCTTCTCTCCCTCTCTCTCTTTCTATCTGCTCTGTTTTACTACTGTCTTTCTTAATGCCTTCACTTCAGGCCTTTGCATAATTATAATACCTGTCCTATTGAATATTTGAAAAGTTTACTTTCTGTTTCCCACTTGCCATTGTCTTTCCCCCTTGACCCTAATTGCCCCCTAGGCCCCTCAGCCTGGAGGACAGGTTAGCGGAGCTGTGACATGTGCTCCACAAAAGTGTGGTGGCACTTCAAGGCCGTCGTTTAATTCTGTAAGTAATGATCACCTACCCTGCACCATTTTCATCATGGATGTCTACCATGATTCTCTTTTCCCTACTCAAATCCAGCTTATCCTGCATATAATCTTGGAGTGCAATGTGCAATTGTACAGATATTTTTTAAAAATGGGGAAAGAGATGTGGAGTAGTCTAGTAACATATGGGAAATGTAGGATTTCAGACACTAAAAATACAGTACAAATGGTCATCAATACCTAAGTGAATTAATTTGCTCAGGCAAACCAGTGATGAAAGGGGAAAAATATAGCTGATTAGTTTTAAAAGAGAGGAGATGTTGGAACAACCACAAAATGGTGCCTTATACAGCAAGTGCTGTTAATGCTCTTTGGGGGGCCCCAGTGCCTTCCCTTGACTGGACCCCTACCTGTGGGCTCTGCACTGCCTCCTGTGGCCAGCTCCGTGCCCTAGCTGAGCTCATGACCACCAGTCCCTTCTCATATTCAACAAAGACTTAAATCCAATGGTGAAAATGGTTATTTAGAGCAGCCCTGTTCATGTTTCATTGTTTATATTTTCATACACTGATCCATAGTTAGTTCTTTTGAGTGAATGAAAAGCAATCCAGATAACTGGGAAGTTGTTAAATCATGACAGAAATGTTCAAGGCCTTAGCAAAAATCTTTCTCCATGCTTCTCCTTTCACCCAGAATGTTGAGAGCTCTCTCTCTCTCTCTCTCTCTCTCTCTCTCCTTCTCCAATCATCAGAGTGAATTGATGCTGCCCTCCTTCCAGTTCAATGATCTGAAAGAAGGCATATAGCAGACTGTTACAGATACTTGTACAGAGAGCCTGCCATACCCTGCTAAGAATTAATAAACCACCACAGAGATCCCACAGGTTATCATATTTTTGAACAATTACTAGGTCTTTTAAATCATTATAGAAATCCTTCCATTCCGAAGAAAGATTATTAAGCAGGTTTCAGCAAATTATTGCAAGAATATCCAAGGCCATACTACCGATATCTCAGGCCATCATCCCACAGGCTGTCACAGACTTCCCAAAGTTAGTCTACGCAATCACCAGATTATCACAGAAATAAATTGATGAGATATCCACAGCCATTTTAATAACCTTCAGAGAGAGACCTTGAAATATTTCAAAACTCTCCGATTGTTATTCATTTAACTGAACATTTGTATGTTGTACAATATGGGTGATGGCACTCAAAAGCTCCTTAGGTCACTATGTAATCAAAATTGATTACAAGAGACAATGCTGGGGAGGATAACAGGCAATAGAAATGGAGGAGGCCATGAAGGAATAAACAGAATGTTATGCACTATATAGGACAAACTATGTTAAACCTAAAAGGCTTTTGTTTTTATTTTATTCATATTTGCAAGTTTATGTTTATAATGTATAGGATATTAACTAGAGGACCACTGTTTGTTGGAAGGATTTTTGGATAAAGGTGTTTTGAAGAAGAGGTGTACAGGATCAAGGAAGACATTTGCAGTCTTAGGTCCAACGTGAACAAGCACAGAAAATCTTCAAGGAGAAAAGAAAATGTATGCGAAGGAAAGAAAGACAGGCAGAATAGAGGAGAGTGGTGGACAGCCATTGATAAGATGTAGGGAAGAGCAAAGCTGGAAAGAGTCTAACCGTTTGAGGTCAATTAGTTTGAAAATGTTACACAAATGATTGTAGAACCAGTGAAGGGATTGATGAAAGGGGATGATGGGATCAAAAAGTGAATTTTGTGGTGACATTTTAGATAGATTGGATGAGAGTAAAGCAGTTGTTGGGAAGACCAGAGGATAGGCTACAATAGTCCAGATTGGAGGTTAAGATATAAAGAAGGATTTTGGATGCACTGCAAAAGCAGGAAACAAGGATTTTAAAGCACCCTAAATATGAGGGGTAAATGAAAGGAGCTAAGGGTAACATCAGGCTTGTGGGCTGAGAGAAAGGGAGCACTCTTGGGATCTTCTGCTGTCATGGCAGAGTGAATAAGATGGAAGGATTTGAGTGTGAATTGAATACCTCTGTTTTTGTTAGGGTTGAGCGCCTTCTTCCAGTCCAGAGGTGCTTTCAGAGATAACTCCAAGCTACTGAAGATATCCCCTTATCACAGAAATAATTTTGCACTGGTATTCTCATGATATGTTGCATGATTTCCCTGCAAAAATACCCTGCTTCACTGTTGTAGAAGTACACTAATATTATGTGGTGGTGCGTTTAAAGTTTTCTCAGTGTCTTCTTTATAAACAACATTTTGTAATGGTTTGTAACTGTTCCTTATTGTTCCCATGCAAAATGCTCCATAGAAGTTCTTTGTTCATAAGCACCTTTTTTCTTATTAAAAGATAAAATCAAGAACAAATATTTGGACCTGTTTGGGATTCTTTTTCTTTTTTGTTCTCCTGAATTTAAAAATATGTTTTTAACGCCACTTTACAAACCATGAGGTTATAATACGGCCAGTACTGTTGTGGGATTTCTTATGTTTTTAAATCACTTTGTGTGCAATGTACTGTATAAAATGTTGGTATTGTAAGGCTTTCAGAAGAAAGCATGATCTTACATACCTTAAGTGCTTTGATTCTTGTGAACAACAAGGTGATGCTAAGATAAAACATCAGCATCATTTTGAATGTAATAGCTTTTTTTCAGATCCTTAATTCTGTTTTGCCATTATTTATTTGTATTTCACACAAATATATCTATGATGTGACATCCCTGTTCTCTGGTTACATAATTCAGAACTGTCATAGCTTCTTCGTTTTCTTTTGTCAGGCTGCTTTACTGAATTCCTTTCCTGCAATCTTTGATGAGCTATTGCAAATGTTCACAGTGCAGGAAGTAGCGGAGTTTGTTAGGGGGACTCTAGGAAGCATGCCCAGTACAGTGCATATCGGACAGTCGATGGATGTAGTGAAACTGCAGTCTATAGCACGCACTGTGGACAGCCGCCTGTTTTCTTTCTCAGGTAAGATAGCAGCATCTGTTTGTAACACTTGCAGCTGAATGCCCCTCTTATCCAGCAAAGTGGTAGGAGGATCATCTTGTATTTTTTGCAGCTGCTTTGTGGAAAACCATTCAATGTAGAATGCTGATAAACTTGGAGAGATGACGTTAGCTATGATGCACTTACCGAGTGTGTATGCTCTTTGTGTATATATTGTTCTAGATATACGGACCTTTTCTGACAATAAAGAATGTGGTATACTGTACCTGATATGCCCCCGTAAATAACTTTTGTGTGACCGCAGATACTGTAGAATATATGAGATTAAATACTTTTAACTAGCATAACCATTGATTTAAAACATACTCATGAAGTGATCACCCAATTATTATGATTATCAGTGCTCAAAGAAGTACACTATACTCCAACTCTAGTATTATGTCTTATTACACCAACACTGCCGTCCTAGAGCAAGCTGGAATCCCAACCATGCACACCCTCCTCAGGCAGCGTCGGCTCCGCTGGCTTGGCCACGTCCACAGGATGAAGGATGGAAGGATTCCAAAAGACATCCTGTATGGTGAGCTAGCCTCTGGCAAAAGACCTCCCGGACTCCCCCAGTTGCGCTAGAAAGATGTCTGCAAGAGAGACCTCAGAGAGGTAGACATCGAGCTGGACAACTGGGAAGAACTAGCAGACGACCGCAGCAGATGGAGGCAGGGGTTACACAAGGGCCTTCAGAAGGGCGAGATGAAGATCAGACAGCTAGCAGAGGGGAAGCGAGCACACAGAAAGCACACTAAGGACTTGCCAGACACCCACCACATCTGCAAGAGATGCAGCAAGGACTGTCACACTCGTGTGGGTCTTCATAGTCACAGTAGACGCTGTAAATGAAATCCTAAATTGAAACTATAAAGAGCATGATCCATAGTCTACGTAGACTGAAGGATGCCTACTACTACTACAACTGCATTAAACAAAGATAATCAATGCAACAGCAAGCTTGCAGACTGGAAGACATATATTGAAAGAGGGGATGTAATGAGAGACTCAGGAAAGAATCACTTTAGACATATATCTTTTTATAAAATCCTGAATCTGAACATGTTTTCACATTTGTAAAGCTCATGCAAGAAGTGGCTGTTTTGGAGGCATTTTAATGAGGAGAGGGTGAGACAACTGGGAAGTTATTCCATTTATAAGGGTCTGCATGAAAGAAGTTTAAGACAGGTGAGGAAGAAGAAAACCAAAGGGTTTTGGATGCTGGCACACTTACACAAACAAAGGGACAGAGGGACAAGCTGTCAATGGTGAGACCCAATAAATCTGGGATGAGTCTGACAAGGCCTGAAAGGTCATGAAGAGAGGATTCAACTTCCTAAAGAGGGTGGCAAGTGAGAGCAAGTACAGCAGATTCCAAAAGGCAGTGATGTGGTCTGATAATCAGGCAGGGGATTCTGCTTCTTTAAATACTTGAGCCCTATTAGTTATTGTATTTTCCTTTGGATTCAGTCAACAGCAGGAGCTAAATAAACCTGATTACTATCTCTGTTAGCCTCTCCATCTTTTCCTCCTTTTTTTAAATAAGGGATTTCAGCCTCCGACGTCCTCCTTTACCTGCCCATCCATCCTCTTCCTTTCTTAACCTCATTGCATTCCAGTGAACAGGAAGCCTCACTCTTTCTGCTTCTGTCCCTCTTGCTACTGGCCGGTTTTCCTTGCACCTGTCCATTCAGACTCAGGCTGATTTCTCTCTCCCCGTGAGTCTGTTGACCTCTTTCTACAGCTGCTTTCCACTGTCGTGGAATGGTAGGACCCTGCCACTGGTGAAGGCAAGACCATTGGCTGGGCATACTAGAGGAAGGAATGAGGAACTCCTAACTAGCCATGAGGAGTCCAAGCCAATCAGAACTTACTGCAGACAAGAATATTGATAGGGGCCTGTCTCCCAAAAGCCAGAAAACTTCTCTCTTTCCAACGTAGCACTCTCTCCAATAAAAGTGCAATGAATGCAGTCAGGTCTGTAACATGATGAATGCAAAAGGAGAAGCTAATTTCCTAAAAGTTAAATATATACAGAGTTGGACTCACTGAGCGGATGTAAGAGAGCTAGAAAGTAGCATGATGTGAACAAAGGGCCACAAAACAGAAAGTTCATGCAAGCAAATGCCAGTTCACACCTGTTGTGTGAAAGCACATGTGCAGTAGTTAACATTAGGCATACCATTTAGCACTGCAATTAATTCATTATTTAGTGTCTTTGAAATGCATTGCACTGAAAATTAGTTCTGTAACAACCACACCAATTAATTAATCACGCTGTTTATGAGGGGAGCTAATTAAGGAAATTCTGCTGTATTGGTATCCTGTATTAATATTAATTCCTCAGTGTCCGCAGTCATAGATTTTGGATAACATCCAGGCTGATGAAATTTAGGTTTCTCCTAGAATAATTCTGAGTCATGTTTTCCTCTTTTAGAATCCCGTCGAATCTTGCTCCCTGTGGTTCTTCATCATATTCACCTTCATCTGAGACAGCAGAAGGAGCTACTCATCTGCTCCGGGATCCTCAGTAGTATCTTCTCCATTATCAAGGCCAGCTCCATGGTAATCTGCCCACCTGTCTTCTCCAGTCCAATGCTAAATTATTGAAGCATAATCTGAGATAATTTCTATCAACTACATATGTTTTTTTCAGAAAATCTTTTATATAGTAGAACTCTAACTTTATTAGCAACAAGAGAGTTCCTTAAGTGAAAGACTGCCATTGTGTCTGACGCACAGCATTCTGGTTAAAACATGTTCTTGCTGTAAAACAAAACAAAGCAAAGACAAAAGCACACAGAGTCTCACACAAGCCCAGAAAGACAGACAGTGTTACACTGCTTAATTTTCTTCACCCAAGCCTTGAATTCACTCCTCTATGATGCTCAAAAGTCTTACCCAGCCCTGTCACTTTCACTTCTGTAGAAGACAGTAACTAGCGCTTTATGGTGACTATTTAGAGAACACTGTAAAATTAGCCAATCAATGAATCATGCTCTTTTTCAGAAATTGCTGCTGATTTGAACAGCTTTGATTTCAGGGTATTCTTATCCACGGACAGTGGGTTTGCAAAAATTTTGGTAGTGCCCAGAGCCTGCACGTCTTTCCCACTCAGACTCTGCCCCTTGCACGTGCCTAAGGCTCTGGGAGGAGTTTGGGTGAAGGGTGCATGGAATGCTGCTCTCAGGAGCGTGGTGCTGGGTGCAAGCTCTGGGGTGGAGCAAGCTGTTGGGAGAAGGAGGGGTGCAGGCTGTGGGAGGGAACTTACATGCAGGTGGGAGTCTGGAGTGCAGGCCCTCAGGAGGTGAATGCAGGTGCTGGAGGGGCTGAGGGGTACAGGCTCTGGGATGGAGTGTGGGTGCTGGCTGTGGTCTGTGGTAAGGGGTGGGGGTGTTGGGTGCAGGCTCTGGGAGAGAGTGGGAGGGACTGGAGGAGGGAGGGAGTTTGGGGCAGGGCTGTGGTTTCAGGAGTGGGTGCAAGTTCTAGAGGGAAGGGGTGCACAAGGAGGTGGCGGGGTGAGAAAGGCATGCCACACTTACCCGGGGCACCCCCCTCTTGCAGGGGCTCCAGCTGCCCCTGAATACCCCATTCCTCCTCGACCCATGTGGCCCTGTGGCTCTTCCTGCTGCTGCCAGGTGACTTAAAAGGCCCCAAAGTCATCACTGTCACCATTGATAGCAGGGCTAGGGCAGCTGCTGATGTGTGCACCCACACATCACAGGGGAGAAGGTCTCTATGCACTGTTCCCAGCAGCTGGAGCATTGGCATGGCATGGCCTGGAGGCACTGCCTCCCTGCCCTGGGCTGTGGGGACGTACATGCTAGTAGCTGCAGGGAGTGAGCAGCAGGAAGCTGCTCAAATCCTGCTAAACTGCTGGGGCCTCTTGGGCATTTTAAGTTACTTAGGGGGACCATGGAACACACAGGTGGGAGGATGTGGGATGGCAGGTGGCCCAGGGGATGCAGGAGGCAGGGACCATGAGGGACAGCAGAGAGTGAGTTTTGCTGGAACCTGGTCCTGGGCTAGTGATATTCCTGGTGAGGAAGCACCATGGACCCATATAACCCACCACCTGTGCTCAGATGCCACCTCAGTCATTTTTTTAAATGTTTCCTATAGGGCAGTGAACTATCCCAGGTGAGGAGGAAATCTATGGCTTTAATAATAAGTCACATCGATGAGCTGTTTGAACTGTGCACTGTCTTTTAATGTGACTTTGATGGGATGAAAGATGCAATAGATTAACACTGTCATAACTATCAGGGAACAGAAGTTGGTCCCATTGTGTCGTGGAGTAAACAGGTCTCTGATTATGAATTTATATCTTTTGATGTGTTCCTGTATTTTTCTGTTGAGGCGGAAGTGAGGAGTCACATGCCATACCGTTGCTGCCATGTGATAGAGTCTGTTTGTAGGGCAATATTTACTTTCTGCCTTGAACCTCCATCTGCAGGAATCTCTTTTGGTGACAACTCTCCCACACTTCTCTGAAGTTATTAGAGTCTCATCCTGAAGGCTGTTCCTGGTGTGCTTGGAGCTGCATATTTGGCTTGCCATTTCCATTCTGTCCACAGCTGCTAACTCTCTGTTTTCATACTGCTCGCTCTAGGAGGCAGATGTAGTGGAGGAGGTTGAGATGATGGTGGAGAGCCTCCTGGATGTACTTTTACAGACTCTGCTTACTATCATGAGTAAATCGCAATCTCAGGAGGCGGTAAGAGGGCAGCGTTGCCCGCAGTGCACAGCCGAAATCACTGTTAGTAACTAACAATCAGGTTCTATTTCCTTCTTCTCTAACGTTCAGCTCCCATTCTCCCACTCCCTCACAACCACCTACACCTCATTAACATCTCTCCTGCATGAACAATCAGTTTTCTCTCTTTCCCTTCCCACACATGGATCCATTCCATCCACTCGGCAAAAATCTGTCACATTGCACTAGTCAGGCTGCTTCACAATTACAGGAGCGCCCAGGAAGCTTTCCTGGCTTGCTGTAGTTACTCCCTTGGATTACATTTGAAAATAGGTTTGCAAATTATCATTTGGTAGCCGTTGGCGTATGCCAACTAGGTGATTATTTAGAGCTCCCCCTCTACATTGGCACCAGAACAACACTGGCAATATCACGATTTCTCACCAGCAGGCCATCGCCATTCACTTCACTCTCTAGAGAGATGCTGCTGAACTGATCCATACTTATCACTACCACAAATGAAACAGAGGCTTCTTTCTGGAGAATGAACTAAGAGCTAGGGAATTGAGTGTGTTGCTAATCTGGTTGGGAGAAAGGGAGTAAAGAGAGATCATAATGCCAAAGCTGTTCTTGACAAAGGATCATTTTGTTAGTCTTTAAAGTGCTACATGACCGCTGTTTGGTTTTGTTAGAATACAGACTAACACGGCTACCTCTCTGTTACTTCGCAAAGGCTGCTAATTCACTTAGAGCTGGCTCACATTATTCGGTTACATGGGATAAAGAGGGGATGAGAATTCTTTGTCCTTCACTGAAGAGTGGGTGGGGATAGGAATCGAGAAAATTCCCATCCAGCTTCTCCCTACCTTGACTCACTGAATTACATATTCTATCCTAATATAATTTTTGTTCTTTGAGTGGTACCCGTGGGTGCTCCACAATAGGTGTCAGGCTTGCCCGGCGCCGCAGATCGGAATTCTTCTAGCAGTTTCTATTGGATCGCACATGCGCCGACGCGTGCCACCCCCTTGCACGCCCCCGGCCATGTGCGCGATCCAGTCCCCGCCAGTTCCTTCTCAACCGCCATCGGCTGCAGACGGAATCCGCTCCGGCTAAAGCCAGAGACAGATAAGATAGTTGTTTTTTATGTGTAGTTTGTTTGTTTTGTCACTATTAAAAAGAAAAAAGGTAGAGCAATAAAGAGAATATTAGACACCAGAGAGAAGAGGAACGAAGGAGAGGGGGCGGGCAAGAAGGCTGTTAAGCCGTCCGCTGCCCTGAAGGCCCTGAATGTTATTTTGGGTTAGAAAGCACTGATTAGTGGCTAAGTACCCTATTCACAGTAAAGACTCACCACAATGGCTTCTTCGGGGTTTAAGAAGTGTGAGTCATGCCGCGAGGCTATGCCAGCCTCTGATGGGCATAGTGAATGCATTCACTGCCTGGGAGAGTCGCACGTTACCCAGAAGTGTTCCCACTGCGCTAAGCTTACAGCCAGGGCCAGGAAAGACAGAGAGATGAGGCTCAAAATGATCTTGTTTGATAAGGCTCTCCAGCCTGAACCGCCGGAGAAGCCTCATGCAGAAGGGCCCTCTGGGTCGCGTAAAAGGAAGGCAGCCTCTTTGACCCCCTCTGTGCAGAAGAGGAGGAAACTCTCCCCGGCTTGATCCTTGCCGGCGGGTCCAGCGGGCAGGACAAGAGGAATGCAGAGTCCCCAGCCACGAGCTCATGAAAGTGGCAGCGCAGCAGCGCATGTGGCAGAGGCCGAGCCTCCAATTACACAACAGGCGGCACGGAAGGCACGGCAAGTGCCGGAATCGGCAGCACTGATACATGCGGCACCGGCTTCCACGGCGCAGGGGCACCCGGCACGGAGCCTGTCGGCGCCGGAGGAAGCTACCCACACGGCTCCGCTGCTGATGGTGCCGAGCGCAGTGCTGACAACGGGGCCGAGATCCCCAGCACGGGAGGGGGCGGCGCCCACCCCACAGGGGAGGGGCAAGGCAAAAGCAAAAACTCGGCGCCTTAGTCCATCTCCAGGCAGGGCCGCGCTGCCCTTATCCCCCAGCTCCCACACCCCTCCCCCCCGAGATACACACGCCGCACCGCCGGGCTGTAACTCCAGCGGCTTATCTTGGGCCTCCCTCTCCGTTCCTCCAGCCAATTTCGCCGTGGCTTGGGACTCGGGAGCCAGAGGATTTGGGGGAGGTTTACCCCAGCGGTTCCTCCTCATCCTCCCCAGATGAGGCCATGGCCCCTGGGGATGTCTCCCCTCCGGATGACCTTAAACAATTCCAGGAGCTGTTCAAAAGAGTAGCTTTCACGCAGGACATTCAAATAGCAGAGGTGCAGGAGAAGCACCATAAACTCCTGAAAAATTTGAGACCCCTGGCTTCATCTAAAATCGCTATCCCACTGGACGAAGCCATTATGGAGTCAGCCACTAACATATGGCAGACTCTGGCCTCTATTCCGCCTACGAACAAGAGAGCGGATAAGAAGTACTTCGTCCCAGCCAAGAGCATGGAGTTCCTCTTTAGTCACCCGCAACCCAATTCTTTGGTGGTCAAATCGTCCCAGCAGAAGTCGAAGACGTCTCAGTACAAATCAGGGGGGTCAGATAAAGATGCTAAGAAGCTAGAGCTGTTTGGCAGGAAGGTCTGTTCCTCCTCTACCCTATTATTGAGAATGGCAAATTACGCAGCACATCTATCAAACCATAAGTTTGACAATTACTCTAGACTCACTTCCCTCATGGATTCACTCCCGGAGGACAAGAAGCTAGTGTTAAAGGCGATTGTCCAAGAGGGCTATGCAGCATTGCGGACGGGAGTCCAGATTGCCCTGGACGTGGTGGACACAGTGGCACGTTTAACAGCCACAGCAGTGGTAATGCGTAGGGAATCCTGGCTCCAGATGTCTGGTATCCCCAGAGACCTACAGGCGAAGATCGTGGATCTTCCCTTTGATAAGCAAAAGCTGTTTGCGGACTCAACCAACTCGGTCCTCCACTCCAGCAAAGACTCGAGGGCCACACTTAGGACCTTGGGTATCTATACTCCCACATACAAGAAAAAGAAATTTTATCCTCAGCAAAGATGCTATGCTTACCAACCACAGTGCGCTCAATATCAACGAGGCTACAACGAAGGGCACCATCAACAGCAGCAGCAGTACAGGGCTCCCAGGCGACGTTCTCAACAAAGCCGTACACCCTTGGGACAGGCCCAGAGACAGCAAGTTTGACGGGTACGTCAGGGGCTGCACTATCAATACCATCGCTCAATGCCATTCTCATCTCATGTTCCATCATCGCCTCAAAGCGTTCCACTGCCAATGGCAAGAGATCACCACAGACAAATGGGCGCTAGAAATTATAGCCACGGGTTACACGATCCCTTTCCAGTCACTTCCACCGACAAAGCCTCCCGCCCGGCCTCATCTCAGGGACGCTGCCCACGAGGCGAGGCTGAAGCAGGAGGTAGATCACCTCATGTTCATAGGGGCGGTGGAAAGAGTGCCAGAACAATTCCAAGGGAAAGGTTTTTATTCATGCTACTTCCTAACAGGGAAGAAAACAGGAGGCTGGAGACCGATTTTGGATCTACGGGGCCTCAACCATTACTTGCGCAAGCAACGCTTTCGGATGATCACAGTTGCCTCCATACTTACGGCACTGGACGATGGAGACTGGTTTGCAGCCCTTGACTTACGAGATGCTTACTTTCATGTAACAATCCACCCGGCACACAGGCGCTTCCTCCACTTCATGGTCGCCGGGGAACATTTCTAGTACAGGGTTCTTCCGTTCGGCCTATCCTCGGCACCCAGAGTCTTTACCAAAACCCTGGCAGTGGTGTCAGCCTACCTGCACAGACGGGGTGTTTATTTTCCCATATCTGGATGACTGTCTACTGAAAGGGGCCTCAAAGGCAGAGGTCCTATGCATGATACGCGTCACCGCGAACACGTTTACTTCGCTGGGCCTAGTTATCAACCTCGCAAAGTCAAAGACCGAACCCACGTAAGATATAGAGTTCATAGGGGCACGCATAAACTCTATCACAGCAAGAGTATACTTGCCCGACTCCTGCTGCCGCGCCATCAACTCCCTGGTGCAAGTCATGACGTACAGCCCCACGGTGCCGGTCCTAACGTGTCTGCAACTGTTGGGGTACATGGCGGCAGTGACGTTTGTGATACAGAATGCCAGGTTACACATGCGAAGCCTGCAGCATTGGCTGCCGAGTGTTTACAAACCGGCATCCCACACTGTCCACAGGGTAGTGTCGCCCACGATGGAGGTGCACAGATCCCTAGCGTGGTGGGAAAATCCTGAGAATCTGCTAGTGGGGGTGCCTTTCCACCAACCACAAATTTCTATTTTTCTTACTACCGATGCCTCCCACATAGGATGGGGAGCGCACATTGGCAGCAAGGTGACGCAAGGGCTATGGTCCCCTGTGGAACAGACACTGCACATAAACATACTGGAGCTCAGAGCAGTGTTCAACGCATGCAGACATTTTCGAGAATACCTGCATGGCAAAGTAGTCGGGATCAATACCGACAATACCTCCACTATGTTCTACATCAATCAACAAGGAGGGGCACGATCCCGTGCGTTATGTGCGGAAGCAGTCCGATTGTCGAACTGGTGCATCACCAACAACATAACGTTGAAAGCCTCGTACTTGCCGGGAGCCCACAATGTGAAGGCAGATCAGCTGAGCAGGCACTTCGCACTCACGCACGAATGGCAGATCCGCTCCGACCTGCTACGGCGCGTATTTCGTACATAGGGGTTTCCCCAAGTCGATTTGTTTGCCACCCAGTACAACAAGAAGTGTCCCCAGTACTGCTCCAGAGCAGGAATAGGGTGGGGGTCCCTGGGGGACGCATTCATGATTTCATGGAAGGGCCCTCTACTCTACGCGTTTCCCCCCACAACGCTTATCCACAAGGTTCTGCAGAAAGCCAGAAGGGAGAGAGCTCGCATGATACTCATAGTTCCAACTTGGGACCGGCAACAATGGTTTCCCGTGCTTCTACGCATGTCGGATTGTCCACCACTCCACCTACTGGTGGCGCCGGACTTACTCATGCAGGCTCAGGGGTCCATAGTGCACCCGCACCTTCAGGGACTATGCCTACAAGCATGGTTAATCCATGGCTCAGCGCCTTAGAGAGCACGTGTACGGAGGGAGTACAACAAGTCTTGGAGTGTAGCCGAAGGACCTCCACCAGGAGGACTTATGAACAGAAATAGACTCGATTTACAGCCTGGTGTTCCTCCAAACAGTTAGCTCCCCTTGACGTTCCTATAACCATAATACTAGAATACCTATTGGACCTCAAATGAGACGGGCTTTCTCTATCCTCGCTAAAGGTCCACCTCGCGGCTATATCAGCTTTTCGGCATACAGAGGAAGGGCCCACTGTATTCGCCCACCCTATCGTCACAAGGTTCTTGAAGGGGCTGGTAAACATGTACCCCCCTCGAAAACTGCTTCCGCCGTCATGGAGTTTGGACTTGGTGCTCAGTACGCTATCGGGACCACCCTTCGAACCATTAGCCATGGTACCCCTCCGACTCCTTATGATGAAAACAACCTTCCTCCTTGCGATTACGTCAGCCCGCAGGGTGAGCGAGCTCGTGGCAGTGATGGCAACGCCGGCCTGCACAGTATTCTCAAAGGAGGCGGTAACCTTACGGTTACACCCAGCCTTCGTTCCAAAAGTTTCCTCGGAGTTCCATCTTAACGAACCAATAGTTTTACTCTCGTTTTACCTGAAGCCTCACAGCTCCAGCAAGGAGGCACGCCTACATCTCCTAGACGTGAGAAGGGCGTTGGCCTTTTACATAAACAGAACTAAGTCCTTCCGGAAAACGGACAGGCTTCTGGTGTCTCTCGCTCCCAGGTCAAAAGGGGAAGGCCTCTCTTCACAGAGAATTTCAAAGCACATTGTGTCCTGTGTAAAAATGTGCTACGAGCTTCCAAAGACCCCTTTGCTGGCCCCGCCTAGAGCTCACTCCACCAGGGCGGTGGCGGCGTCAACAGCCTTCTTCAAGGGCATTGTGTTAAAAGACATCTGTAGAGTGGCGACCTGGTCATCCTACGACACCTTCGCCAAGCATTATGCCCTGCATCGGGTATTCAAGGAGGATACTTGTCTGTCGACAGCAGTCCTCTCGGAGACAAGCTGCACATGAATCGATTACCCACCTCCTTACTCGGGTTACTGCTGAGTAGTCACCTATTGTGGAGCACCCACAGGGATCACTCGAAGAAGAAAGAGAAGTTACTCACCTGTAGTAACGATGGTTCTTCGAGATGTCCCCCCGTGGGTGCTCCACCACCCGCCCATCCTCCCCGCTTCGGATCTCTGTCTGGTGTTTTTCAGGAGCATCCGAGGCGGTTGGTCAAGGAACTGGCGTGGACTGGATCGCGCACATGGCCGGGGGCACACAAGGGAGTGGTGCGTGTCGGCGCATGCGCGATCCAGTAGAAACTGCTAGAAGAATTCCAATCTGCGGCACCAGGCGAGCCCAACACCTATTGTGGAGCACCCCCGGGGACACATCTCGAAGAACCATCGTTACTACAGGTGAATAACTTCTCTTTGTCAGTCTGTTCTCCAAAATGCTGTCCACACAGGGTTCATTTACTTACTAATTGGCTAGGAGTTTGAGTGTGCTGTGCAGGTAGCAGTACCATTGGTGCTTCCAGACAAGGAACAAAGGAACAAATTCCTCACGCCTTGTTAGCTAAAATGCATTAACAAACATGAGGTAAACTCCTAATGAAGACAAGGCAGTTGGTATTTAGGGGACTAGGGTTTACCTTCACTTGGTTATATGTTACTAACACAGCTGCCTTGTCTTCACTCTGATTTTACCTACTTTTAGTTATATGTATTAGCTGATTCGTAGTAAGACAAAGTGGTGTTAATTGGAATAGCTCAAAAAGTTTGAAAACATTCCAGAGCATGTGAGCAGATACCCAAGTCCATCTGAAGAAGGGACTTACCCAAGATCCCCCCAGTAGAAAATCTATTCAGAAATATTGTTCATGAACACTCACACTTAGCACAGTATTTTTAATGTGTGACACAAGAGCAGCTGGTACTTAGAAAATCTTTGCAATTATTTAAAAATAAGTTGCATCGATGGCTTAGTGACATAACTGTTACAAAGAGACATGTCTGGTAGTGATAGCAGGGAACCAGTAATATGGAGACAGGTACCATTCCTGATTGTCATTGACTTGCAACATTTCCATGTTCACAATCCTTAACCTCTTTATGCTGTTCTCGTTAAGCGTGTGAAAATAGAAAACAGTTTTTTTTTAACTCATCTTTGTGAAGCATTTTGAAAGGCTCTGATGAAAGAAACTATATAGCTGCAAAGCATTATTTATTATGTAAGACCTTGATTTCATAGCAGCTTCACATCTCCTACCCCATGGGAGGTTGGAGCACAAGCATATTGCAGCGATCAGCTCTCAAAGGCTACATCTACACTACAAGATAAATTCGAATTTATTAAAATCGATTTTTTAATGCAGGTTTTTCTAAATTGGATTTTCAATATCCTTACTTTGCACAGGCTCCCAACAAATTCAACACCTTGCTTCAACACTGAAATCACCAAACATCGACTGTTGTAGTGGTGCATTGTGGGAACCTGTCCCACAGTTCCCGCAGCCCTGCATTCCGAGCCAGGAGCAGCAATGCTTTAGTTTCCCAGGTCCAGCAGCTTGGGAGACCCAGGAAACTGTCAGCACAGCAGCCATGTCAATTTACCGGCTCCTGCTAGTGCAGTAAACTCTCTGTTTAATGGACTAATAGGGCTATCCGTTCTTCCCCATAGTCCCTTAAATGGGAGGGTTGATTCTCCCTCCCCACCAGGTTCCCCCAACCCCAGGCCCACCCCGACAACAACCCCCTCAAAAAACACCCAAAACACTCCTGCCCCGCCAAAAAAAAACCCTCTTCAAAAAAATCCAAACCCTTGTCACTCACTGACTCCAGTGGAAAAGCTGCTGGAGCCTGTAGGCTGGGAGCGCCTGGTCACAGGTGGCCAAGGGCACCTGCCAGGTGGGTGCCTGTCCGTGGGCATCTGGGCCGGTGTGGCTCCAGCAGCCTCGTGGTGGGGTGCCTGGCCCTGCACGCAGCTTGAGCTGCCCAGCCGTGGGGTGCCTGGCCCCATGCACAATTTGACTCTGCCCAGCAGGGGGTGTACCTCAGTGGTAGAGCATTTGACTGCAGATCAAGAAGCCCTTGGTTCAAAGCCAAGAACAGGGAGGGGTAGCTCAGTGGTTTGAGCATTGGCCTACTAAACCCACAGGTGTAAGTTCAATCCTTGAGGAGGCCCATTTGGGGCGGGTTTTTTTTAGGTGGGTTTCTGTAGTGTAATGGTTAGCACATTCACCTAACACATGAAAGGTCCCTCGTTCAAAACCAGGCAGAAACATCCAATTTGCTTCAGGGGGAGGACAAGCTCAGTGGTTTGAGTATTGGCCTGCTTACTGCAGGGCTGTGAGTTCAATCTTTCAGGAGGCTATTTAGGGATTGGGGCAAATAGATGTCAGGGATGGTGCTTGGCCCTGCTAAGAGAGCAGGGGACTTGACTAGGTGACCTCCCAAGGTCCCTTCCACTTCTAGGAGATGTGTATCTCCAACTATTTAATTAAGGGGGCGGGGGTAGCTCAGTGGTTTGAATATTGGGCTGTGAAACCCAGTTTTGTGAGTTCAGTCCTCAAGGAGGCCATTTCAGGATAGGGGTACATAGATGTCAGGGATGGTGCTTTGTCCCACTGTGGCTACACCTACACTAGCCCCAAACTTCAAAATGGCCACGCAAATGGCCATTTTGAAGTTTACTAATGAAGCGCTGAAATGCATATTCAGCGCTTCATTAGCATGCGGGCGGCCGCAGCACTTCGAAATTGACATACCTTGCCGCTGCGCGGCTCATCCCGACGGGGCTCCTTTTCGAAAGGACCCCGCCTACTTCAAAGTCCCCTTATTCCCATTCAATAAGGGGACTTTGAAGTAGGCAGAGTCCTTTCGAAAAGGAGCCCTGTTGGGACGAGCCGCGCAGCAGCGAGGGGCGTCAATTTCGAAGTGCCGCGGCCCCCCGCATGCTGATGAAGCACTGAATATGCATTTCAGCGCTTCATTAGTAAACTTCAAAATGGCCATTTGCATGGCCATTTCAAAGTTTGGGGCTAGTGTAGACACGGCCCTTGAGGGCAGGGGACTGGACTAGATGACCTCCCAAGGTCCCTTCCAGTTCTAGTAGATGTGTCTCTCTAGTTATATACAGTGAAGACAGTCACCTGGTAATATTGAGCTAATTGCCTTAAATTCAGTTTTATGTCGTAGTGTAGACACAGTCAAACTCTCCATATAGAAACTTTCCACTTTTGAAGGTCACTCAGCCATTCTTCTGGTCAGATCATGAAATTTACATTTACAAATTGACCTTCAGCCCTTAAGAATAAAACTATAACAGAACTCAGGGAGCTTCCTTGTCATTTGACTGGCTTTTTCTAGATGCTTGAGCCAACTTTAAGGAAGTGCTTTCACTGAGATAACTACTGGCTAGTGTAGAGACCATCAGAAAGAGAATATGTAAATTAAAATTCTTAACAATACAGAGCTATTGAGACCCAGTGAATGTTAATAGCTGATATAGTAACTGGTTAAGGGAGAATGAAATTGTCAAAAAATTCATACTGGGAGCAAGAGCCTTTGATTGTCATTATTGATCATTTTAATTTTGATATTTGCAATAAGTCTGATGAAAAAATGAGCACACGCAGCTAAGCCTCTGAGAACTTTTGCTATATATTAATGGCACACAGAGATCTTTTAGGATTCAGTATTTTTAATCTCCACACACGAGCTTTTCTTTCATATGCATTGGTCCATTTCAGACCCCACCCTTTATCTCCTACCTCAGGTTGAATTTTTCATCTTTTTTTTTGATTGCCTGGACTAAATACTGCTTCATTTACTTGACAGGGAGAATATGTGTCCTGTCTCTTGTCTCTGCTTCGTCAGATGTCAGACACTCATTTTCAACATTTATTGGAGAACTTCCAGAGCAAGGATGAGCTAAAGGTAGGACAGAATATCAGGGTTTTTAGATGTAGCTGTTAAATATTATTCTCAGAAATCAGATGAGCAATGAAGAAAGTGTTTTCACTTACTCTGCTGAGCATCCACATTCTCTATAGGTATAGTCATTATTTGTTTCACATACTAAGTTTATTATTATTAGAGAAACAGATGATCTGGTGGTTAGGCACCAGCCTAGGAATTGAGAGTCCATCCCAGGCTTCCTGCAGAACTTCAACAAGTCACTGAAGGCATGTCTGCACTCAGAAAAAAGCCCATGCTGCAAAATCTCAGAACATAGTTCCACTGACTTGGGCTCATGGGTCTCAGACTGTGAAGCTAAAATAGACATTGCTGCTTGGACTGGAGCTGAGGAGGAGGGTCTCAGGCCCTGGGCTGGAGACCAAGCAGGAACATCTATACTGCTATTCTTAGCCCAGCGGCCCTAATCCTGCAAACCCAAGTCTGATGATCCAGGCTCTGCGACTCTGTTCTGATGATTTTTCTTTGCAGTGTAGACACTTCCAGAATCGTTCTGCTCTGTTTGCATTGCAATTGGGAGATGTGGTTCTCAGTGTGGGTAGACAGACTCATGCTTACCTCACTATAGTTATTAGAGTGCGGAAGTTCTGGCACTAGCAGTGACTCAGGATAGCAGCCCAAGTCCAAGCCTGCCTTTCTCCTGGATCTGAGCTCAGATGACTAGTCTGAGCCAATGAATGCCACAACTTCCATACTGCTATTTTTAGTATGCTAGCATGTGTCTGTCTAGCCACACTAGGAATAACACCTCTCAGCTGCTGTTAGTCATTGCACTTCCCTATCTTGTGTCAGTGGTGTGAGGACTAAGGATAAATATACTGATGATAGCAAGATGTTCAGATCATGTGGTAGTAGAGACAAATAAGTACCCGTGATAATATTGTTATAGTACTATGCTACACATGCCTGAACTATAGGCTAGTTTTCCTTTTCTAGAAAATCATAAGTAGTTTATTCTGCAACCTATTGAAGGACATGGAATATATATAGGAGTTCAATTAGAGTATGGTTTAAAGCTTATTCTTATACCAAAAGATAATTATATTTTTCTTTGAGTAATGTCCCTATGGGTGCTCCACTCTGAGTCCTCGTACTGGTGTGCCAATGTTCTTCTATGGCCATGGTTTCCCATGCATGCACAGTAGCACTTCCTCATGCTATCTTGCGCGCGTGTGGTCTGGACCTCTCAGTTACTTCTCTGCTCTCCTCAGCTGCAGATGGAGCTTTGCTTTCTCTCTCTGAAAGACAAAAGAGTTAGTTAGTTTAGTGTCTCATACCCTTTGTCCAACTTTTTTATCCTGTTCAACATTCAAAACAACAACAAAAAAGTGCTTTAGATAATTCGTAGCATTAGGAATAGTTACTGCATCATCACCACGCCTGGCTCACCAGGCTTTAAGTGATGCGCAACATACAGAGAAGTCATGCCAGTCTCCGAAGGCCACACTTCATGCATCAGGTGCTTGGGTGAGGGCTGCCAAACCCAGTCCTGCACCCATTGCTCCAGCCTCATGGCGAGGGCCAGGAGGGACGAAAAGTTCCTCCAGCCACTGGCCCCGGAGCAGCCTTCCACAAAGGAATCAGCATGGGAGACCAAGGGTGTGGACTCTGGACATCCCTAAACCTCAGTCAGCACCTCACACACAACGGGGGACTCTTCTCTGGTGCATTCCTGGCCTCCAGCGCCATGTTCGTGGGCCATGCCAGTTGGAAAGACTGCTGCAGCAGCAAAAAGTGGAGGATCTCCCTTTCAACAAGCAGCATTTGTTCACTGAAAAGACAGGCGAGGTCTTTCACTTGATGAAGGATTCTTGCACCGTGCTGCTTAGAATGGGCCCACTGCTCTCCCTATCGGAGACCCTGGGAGCAGTTCCAGATGCAACTGCAATGCTTTGAACCTCACCAGCAGCACAGATCCCAGCGAAGACCCCACCGGCAACAACAGCAATAGCCCAGGGCATCCCACCCTCAACAGCAGCTTTGAAGGTGTGATGAGGAGTCTGAGATCTCTCTACTCCTGCCATTTCTTCTCCATCAAGTGGGATGTGCCTTTTCTTTATGCATTTCCTCCGCTTTCCTTGATTCACAAGCTTCTGGTCAAGGTCAGACTGGATTAGGCTCACCTAATCCTGATAGCCCCAGCATGGCTGAGACATACTGACATCAGCTGTGTCTACACGTGCACGCTACTTCGAAGTAGCGGCACTAACTTCGAAATAGCGCCCGTCGTGGCTACATGCGTCGGGCGCTATTTTGAAGTTAACTTCGATGTTAGGCGGCGAGACGTCGAAGTCGCTAACCTCATGAGGGGATCGGAATAGCGCCCTACTTCGACGTTCAACGTCAAAGTAGAGACCGTGTAGACGATCCGCGTCCCGCAACTTCGAAATTGTGGGGTCCTCCATGGCAGCCATCAGCTGGGGGGTTGAGAGACGCTGTCTCTCCAGCCCGTGCGGGGCTCTATGGTCACCGTGTGCAGCAGCCCTTAGCCCAGGGCTTCTGGCTGCTGCTGCTGCAGCGGGGGATTCATGCTGCATGCACAGGGTCTGCAACTCGTTGTCGGCTTTGTATCTTGTGCTGTTTAGTGCAAGTGTGTCTGGGAGGGGCCCTTTAAGGGAGCGGCTGGCTGTTGAGTCCGCCCCGTGACCCTGTCTGCAGCTGTGCCTGGCACCCTTATTTCGATGTGTGCTACTGTGGCGTGTAGACGTTCCCTCGCTGCGCCTATTTCGATGTGGTGCTGCGCAACGTCGATGTTGAACATCGACGTTGCCAGCCCTGGAGGACGTGTAGACGTTCGATGTTGCCACATCGAAATAGGCTACTTCGATGTAGGCTTCACGTGTAGACGTAGCCATCATTACCTGTCAGTAGTCCTCTGTTAGCCGATGGCCAGGGGTGAGATACCACGTGTGCCCTTACTTCATCTGAGTCTTTAACTGCTAGGACAGACAGTCCCTTTGCATCAGGCAGCCAGGGGTGGCTGATGGATGCCCCAGGGATTTATCACCTGAGTCTTTGACTGCTAAGATGGAAAGTCCCTGCACAGTGGGCAGCCAGGGAGCTGACGGGTGCCCCAAGAGTCTGCCTCATGGAGGCGGCATGACTCAGCGCTCAGCTCTCAGTACGTCTCACCAGTGACCGTGCTAATACAGCCAAAAACCGGCTGGGGTTCTTTATTTGTGTTAGGTTTGCACAGTAACAAGAGGAGTCAGGCTAAAACTTAAACAGTTACTTCTTATTTGATAAGAAAGCTAAACTTCTATGGTTACAAGGCTTATATTTCACTTCTTAGTTACGAGCAGCTAACATATAACAAAGTACTTTAATTCATAGATCTATTATTAAATGCGTGCAAAAGCAAAACACATAGCAGGTCTTATTCTCAGCCCTGCGTTAACCGGCTTGACGTGACCAGCATCTGTCACTCAATCCCTCGGGAAGAAGATTACGAGGAGGGCGTCCCCTGGGTCCTTGGGAGGCAAAGACCTTCTTGACCAGCAGGTATAGGTAATTGGAGCTCAGTTAGAGGGGGCTGCTGGACCCTTCTTTATACCACTTGGGTCATGTATACTCTTCCTTATCTTAAAGATGCCAATTGTGCTAGATCGGTTCGTGATGCTAGTTCTCACAGGGTGTTTCAGGGACTTAATTCACACCTGCGAGGTGGAGATAACTTAGACATGCTTTTCTTATGGGCATGAGATTTGTCTCCTGGGACGATGCGTAGGTGTATCAATCACCGGTACTAGCCAAGGGCAGCCTGAGGCCCTGGTCGTCTGCTAGCCCGTTTGTCTTTTGTTGTCTGGTTTCGGTCCGTTCAGGGTCATGATGAGGCAGTCCGTCTGTGCTCTGAGGCATCAAAGACTGTGCTTGAGATTAGCACATCTGTGCTCTCAGGCATTCCAAGACTGGGCTGTTTCCTTTTGTCCCGTTGTGCTCTGAAGCACCTAAGAGGGGCAAGATGGAGTAGAGCGGGGGATTCTGTCTGGCTACATCCTTTTCCTCCTTCTGTCTCAGGACTTCAGCCACACTCTTCACCGCAATCCATTCAGATGGCGCCTCCATGTGTGGCACCTTCATGGTTCCAGCATTCCAAAATCGCATGCTCTGAGGGGGTAAAGAGGGTTCTCGTTAACAGTAGACAGGAGTCCACATACAAGTCCTACCTCTACAAGTGGAAGCAGTTTTCTCAATGGTTGGGCGCTAACCATCCTGTGCCTCCTCACATCACACCCTGTTCTGTCCTCCTCAACTATCTACTGCACCTGCATGAGTCTGTCCTAGTCTTCAGTACTGCCCAAGTGCATGCTTTGGCATTGATGGCATTCCATCAGGCAGAGGATGGGATTTTATTTCTTGCCCATCACATCACCAAATGTTTTCTGATGAGTCTGCATAACACTTCCCTGTCAGTACATCGTCCGATTCCTATTTGGGACCTTAATTATGTACTCAACTGCCTCAATAAACCACCCTTTGAACCCCTGGTGACATGCTTCTGGCTCCATCTGTTGATGAAAGCCTCATTTTTAGTTGCCATCACAATGGCCAGGAGGGTTGGGGAGCTTGCTGCTCTCAGGGCTGAGCCTTCTTATACTATGTTGACCAAGGACAGGGTCACTCTTCTCCCTCATGCTAAGTTTCCCTCTCCATTTCGTATCAATGAACCAACCCACTTATCTTTGTTCTTCCTGAAGCCACACTCCTATCCTGTGCATGTGACATGACATGCTCTGGATGTTCTGTGGGCGTTAGCCTTCTACATCAGCGACACGTGGCCTTGGCACAAGTCTACTAGTCTCTTCCTGTCCTTCACAGAGCAGTCCAAGGGTCTGCTTGTTTCATCTCAGTGGCTGTCCAAGGGGATATTCACCTGTATTCACACTTGCTATGCACTTCACCGAAGGGAGCTTCTGGGTGCCATCATTGCCCACTGTACCTGGGCTGTGTCCTCCTCTACTGCCTTTCTCAAGAACGTACCCCTTACAGATATATGCAAAGCGATGATGTGGTCTTCCAGCACCACATTTGCACAGCATTATGTTCTTTCATCTTCCATTGCTTCCTCCAGTCAAGTGGGACAAGCAGTCCTGTCGACTGTAGTTGTTATTGGGCTCCAAACCCACCTCCAAAGTGTGACTACTGCTTTATAGTCACTCAGAATGGAGCACTCACAGGGACACTACTAGAAGAAAAGAAGGAGGTTACTCCCCTTGTGCAGTAATGATGGTTCTTCGAAATGTGTCCCCCTGTGGGTGCTCCACTTCCCTTCCTCTTTCCCCTTCTTTGGAGCATACTGTCCTGTTTGCTGGGTAGAGAAGGAATGGAGGGACCCACACTGCACGTGCCAGATAGCACAAGGAGGCAGAACTCCACATGCCCATCATGGAAAACCATTGCTGTAGAAGAATCTCGGAGCACTGGCACGAGGATGCACCAACACCCAGAGTGGAGCACCCATGGGGGGGACACATCTAGAAGAATCATTGTTACTGCACAAAGTGAATAACTTTCTCTTCCATACCAGACTTTTGCATACCAGGTAGAGAAAAATCAACAACAGTTTATTCCTTGGTCAGTTGAAATAGTGACCATAGTAATCCACCTGGTGTATGTGGACAGGCAGCCCAAACTGAAACAATTTCTTAGTAGACACTTGTAACCTCACTGGTAGCTTCCCAACCATCATCTGTGTGGAGTGCCCATCTCAAAGGGAGAGAAGCCTTCCCGTTACCTGTGCGTCAGCATGTTTCAGACCACAGTGAGTGGCTGTGAAGTGAAGAATAACTTCAAGAAGCAATACATAAATCTGACGGAAGTAACAGGTGTGCTGTCATTTTCCTTTCATAGTCTGATGATGGGGTTATAGATGATGAAATCCTTTTGTGGTTAATGTGACCACTCAAGAATAATGTGATTAACACTACCAAACTGACACCATAATAGAAACCTGACAAAACAACTGACCAAACAAGGTGGAACAAGATCTGAAGTGCTTTCAGAAGAGGTGATCAACTTTCAGTTAAAACAATGAGAAGTCCTATGGCACCTTATCAGCTAACAGATTTTTTGGAACATAAGCTTTCATTGGCAAACACCCACATCATCAGATGCAGGCTGCTGTCCCTTGGAGATGACATGCATCTGACGAAGTGGTTCTTTGCCCATGAAAGCTTTTCTTCTTCTTGTTTTTGTGGATACAGACTAACATGTGTACCTGTCTGATAACTTCCAGTTATTGTATGTACCAGTGAAAATATATCCTGAGGGAGGCTGGGTGGCTCAGAGTTATAAACCTTGGGATAACAGAGCCTCTTACCTGGTAGTTCAAATAAAATAAATTTCTTACTGGTAGGCAGGGGGATGGACAGCAGCTGGGGGGAAAGCACAACCTGCCCCACCTGAGCTCCTGGACCCCATGGCCTTCCCCGCCTCTCCCCATCCCATATTAAGCGTTGGGGAGACTGGGAGTGGTACAACAGCTGGAGGAGCTTCTTGCTCACAGTTTTGCTGCTTTCCCTACTCTTCCTCTGTCAGAATGAAAAGGAGCAGAAGCTCCAGCCCCGCCCCAACCCCACCCCTTGCCCTTCCATGGTGCTGCCTGTCTTCCAACTCTGTAAAGCACCAGTCCTGTGGAGAACAAGGATCTGGGGATGGGGCTTCTCCTTCTTTCCCTGCTAGGAATGCTGTTAGCTCCTCAAGCTGTTGTACTGATCCCAGCACTGTTCTCCGTGGTGGGGGGAGGGGGCGCTGCTGTACAGAGCCCAGAGGAGATGCAGACCTGCGCAAGGGGAAGAAGCAGTGAGACTGCATGGTTCTGCTCCTTTCCCTGCTCAGGACAGCAGCAGGGAAAGAAGCAGGACACTGGCAGCTCCTCCACCTGCCAAACTGGTCCCATCTACCCTCCGCTCTGTTCTCCTGCAGAATTATGTACAGGTGGAGCCAGAAAAGAGGCAGCTCCATGGGGCTGAGGCTGGTACAGGATTTTTCCAGTACCTCATACCAGCTAGAAATATCTTGCTGGGTTAGTGGACCAGGCCAGTCTTGTTGCATTGCTGCTTTTACCTCTAGGTCAGGGGTTGGCAACCAAATTAGCAGGAAGAACCATTTTTTCCAATTCAGTAAAAAACTCAATAATTCAAGAGCCACAGTGTATGTGACTATGAGACAGACCTTAATAAATAAGGTCAAACCATACTTTTTGTAATTCTGTTCTAAGGACAGTGTGCACACACTGATTTGTAAGGCAATACATGTTTACTGCAGGACATTCACAAACTTTTTACATATTCCATTTTGTTGAACTTTACGTGAACCATCTCTCTCTCTGGCGGGCATTAGGGGGCGTTATCCAGTGTTTTGAGATCACATGTAATTTCTATTTAGGTATGAGTAGTTTGGTTTTGGGAGGGTTAGATGTTCACCATTTATCGAAAATAATCAGGAGTTGGTTGTTTGGGTTTTTTTTTCTTTTCAATTATAGCATTGGGAGCCACAAAGAAGTCCTTAAAGAACTGCGTGTGGCTCCAGAGCTGCAGGTTCCAGACCCCTGTTTTAGGTTGTAGGTTGGAGTCGAAATTAGTAGCAATGTAAAGACGATAACTTTTGAGGAGTTCTTCAATAGCCACCATGAAATGAGTTGGCACTCTCTCCCTGAGGCTTAAGTGGACATGGAATATACATAGGAGTAGAGTTTGTTGGAAATTTTTGTGGAATTTTTAACAGAAAAAGCTGTTTTCATCACGATTGGAATATTTTTGAAAAATCTCATCCGGAAAATCTTCTTTCGAAAGAGTGCGTGCACACACAAAAAAGCAGATTAAAAGATTAATCTGCTCTTTCAGTAGAGAACGTCCACACAACCCCTACTCTTTTGAAAGAATGGGCCGGGGTGGAAAAATCCAGTGCCGCAAGGACTGCTTTTTCGAAAAAAAGGGCCTGCGGAGCATCTACACGTACTTTTTTTTTTTCTGAAGAGGTTTTTGAAAGTAGGCACTCTTCCTGATCCAGGAGCAGAAGAGGACTTCCAGAAGAAGAGCCTCATTCTTTTGATTTCAGATCGAAAGAGCACATTATATGTGTGGATGTGCTAAGTGTTCTTTTGAATAAGGGCCTGATTTTTCCAAAAGAACTTGCTAGTATAGACGTGGTCCCTCAGTCAGAAGAAAAAAATTGAAATATCCATTAAACCAAACATTTTATATTTTGACCCACTCTGTTGAGGAGAGTTGACTTAAGTTATTCGCACCTGACATCACAAATACCACTATTACATCTGGCTTCATTTTTACCATCCCAGTAAAATGGCTTGAGATTAAATTGGCTATGGAGAAGAGGGTGGAACTAGATTGGTGAAACAACGTTTACACCTTCTGAGGATTAAGATAGAATTACTGTCATCATTATATAAAAGGGAAAAATAAAACAGATGGGCTCTCAGAGTGATTTATTCAGAATCAAAAGCTGGCAGCCAGCCAGCTGCCTTTTAGCACAGGGATCCCTGTTAACCAGGGGATTGGCAGCACACCAGGCCAGAGCTGGCAGAGCAAAATGATCCGCCAGCTCTCTTCCACCTTCACAGCGGGGTCCCCTGCTCCCAGCTGCAGCAACGGCTGCTGGTGCTGAGCGGGCGGCCTCACCTCTGTGACTTGCGAGAATTTTGAGTTATGCCTATTTTTCCAGGAACATAAATCTTGTGCAAATCAAGGGTCTACTGTATATTGCTGTCTGTCGTATTAACTTCTGGGTGTAAACAAGAAATGAGCATGTTCATGCATGCGTGCACGTGCACACACACACACAGAACAAGCAGTCCTGTAGCACCCTAATGACTAAGAATTTTATTTATGAGGTAATGAGCTTTTGTGGGTGAGACCTTGAAACCTCATAAAAGCTCATTTTCTCATAAATAAAATTGTTAGTCTCTAAGGTGCTACAGGACTGCTTGTTTTTGTGAAGCTGCAGACTGACACAACTGCCCCTCTGACACATGCACACATGGAATACTCCAGTGGTCCTTTTAAAAAACACATCTAGGCGGGATGTTTCTAGCAGGTTCTTTCTTCCTCATAAATGAGATCTTCTATTACCATGATACATGATACATAAAAAGTTCAGTTTTATTGTTTCTTTAAATTTATGAGAGGGGTGCCTAGCACCTTGAAAACATATCCTTTTAAATATAAATTACATTAAAAAATAAGTATTCCTGCAAAAGGCACACTGGGAACTCAGACCAGAACTCTGCATGACACCAATGAAATGTCACATGAAATAAAATACAATGAAGTTCTGCATTGTCAACTTGAAAATACAACAGACTGTGCCTTCTCAAAAGAACTATATCCACCTAATTACCATATATGCTGCTTCCACGTCCTGAGCTGTGTAGCCTAGTGACACAGGGATCAAGCAAGGGAAACATAATTAGCTTAATTGTCTTGGCTGTGCTTAGGAAAGTACATTTGCCTACAGCTGCCACTGTTTATTATTCTCTTCTTTCTGTGTATTAGGAGTTCCTACTGAAGATTTTCTGTGTGTTTCGAAACCTGATGAAGATGAGTGTCTTTCCCCGGGACTGGATGGTGATGAGGTTGCTCACCAGCAAGTGAGTGAGGACAGGTGTAAAGCGCTGTAACCTTGTGTGAGGACTCTGTAGGTACTCAGAATTAGGACTTCCCAGTCCCAGAGAAGCAGTGTGTTTTAGTGGAATGAGGCATTGGACTCTAGGCAGAAACTGCTCCCAGGGCTGCTGGCAGGGTACGGGTGGGGACAGTTGCCCTGGGCCCCTTGAAGTGTCTCAGCAGCGCTACTCTGGCTGCATGCATCTGTTGGGGAGACGGGACCAGCGCTGGGTGGTGTTGAGAGCTGTCAGCCCTTGGCCCTGCCCCTTCTGGGGTTCACGGCAGGGCCCACTTTCCCACCTTCGTCCAAGATCCACAGTGGCTGTCAGCCTCGTGGACTCATCCTGACTGTTAATCCTAGTTCTGCAAAATTACTTAAATTGTCAGAGCCAAATTAGAGCTTTTCTCCATAAATGGGCACTTGTGTGTATGAGAGTTACATGGTACCATTGGGCATGCATACTAAGAGTTAATATTATAAATCTCTATTAGTTTGCAGAAACCAAGTGCAAATAGGCTTAAATTGTTTCATTGGTACACACAAGTGATAGTGACCTAAAATGTTCTGTGCAACGTTTATCATATACAGAGGTTTTTTTATGCCTTTGAACATCTGCCCCTTAGTCTGTTTTCCCATCTGTAAAGCTGGAACTGCATAAAATGAAACAACGAGGAGTGCTATGGCACCTTAAAGATTAACTTTAACCCTAACTTTTTTGGCCACAAGTTTTCATGGGTAAAACCCACTTCATCAGAGGTATTGGAGTAGAAATACAGAGGCAGGGTTATCTGCGGGGGGGCGGGGGAGGGGGAGGGGCTGGGGTGGGAGAGAGGGATCAGTGTTAACTAGGTCAGTTCAGTCAGGGTGGATGCGGATTACTCCCAGCAGCTGATGTAGAGGTGTGAATACCAAGAGAGAAGAAATTGCCTTTGTAGTGAAATAACCATTCTAAATCCTTATTCAGTCATAATATAATTGTATTAACTTTGCAAATGAGTAGCAGATCTGCTGTTTCTCTTTGCAGTTTGGTTTTGGATTTTTTTTTCCAAATTATTTATTTAATTATTGTAGAAGGATGGCTACTTAAAATCCATTACTGAGTGTCCAGGGAGGTTAAAGTAGTTTCCTACTGGTTTTTATATGTTGCCTTTCTTGATGTCTGATTTGTGTTCATTTGTTCTTTGGCTCAAAGACTGTCTGTCTGGTTTGGTCAGTATATATGGCAGGGGGGCATTGCTGCCATGTGACAGCATATCATGTTGTTACATTTATTTGTGGATGAGCTCATGATGGTGTGGCATATGTGGTTAGTTCCTGTGATGGGTGTCACTTGTGTAGATATGTGGACCGAGTTGGCAAGGTTGTTTGTTGCAGGGATAGGTTGCTGGTTTAGTGTTTCTGTGGTGAGGTGTGTGGCTGCTAGTCAATATTTGCATCAGGGTGGGTGGGGGACTGTCTGTAAGAGAGGACTGGGCTATCTCCCAAGGTCTGTGAGAGTGAGGGTTCATTTTCCAGAACAGGTTGTAGCTTGTCAATGATGCACTGGAGGGATTTCAGCTCTGGCCAGTAGGTGATACCAGTGGTGTTCTGTTATTTTCCTTGTTAGGCCTGTCCAATAGCAGGTGACTTCTAGGTACGCTTCTGGCTCTGTCCGTCTGTTTCTTCACTTCCTCTGGTGCGTATTTTAGCTTTAAGAATTCTTGATAAAGGTCTTGTAGGTGTTTGTCTCTGTCTGAAGTATTGGAGCAGATACAATTGTATCTTAGGACTTGGCTGTGGTAGGTTTATGGTAAAGGGTGGCATTTTTGTTTCCATAATTTATACACATTGTAGTGTCCAGCAGGTGGATCTCTTGTGTGGACTGATCCAGGCTGAGGTTGATGATGGGATGGAAATTGTTGAAATCCCAGTGGAATTCTTCAAGGGCCTTCTTCCTGTGAATCCATATGATGAAGATTTCATCAGTGTAGAAGAAGCTGAGGATTAGTGCTTGGGGACAGGCTCTGAGGAAATGTGCTAGGTCACCTATGAAAATTTTGGCATGCTGTGGGACCAGGCAGGAGCCCAGAGCAGTGCCACTGACTTGAAGATATAAATGGTTCCCAAATTGGAATGTTTGTGGGTGAGAACAAAGTCACAGAGCTCACACACTAGGTGCACTGTGGCATCATCAGGGACACTGTTCCTGACAGCTTGTAATCCATCCTTGTTTGGAATATTGGTGTAGAGCATCTATATCCACAGTGGACAAGATGGTGTTTAGAGGGAGATTACTGCTGCACTTAGTTTCCTCAGGAAGTCACTGGTGTCTTGAAGAGAGCTACAAGTGCTGCTAGTGTAGGGTCTGAGGAGAGTGTCCACATTTTTGGGCAATCCTGCCATAAGAATACCAATGCCTGAGATGATGTGGGGTGGGTCCAGGATTTCCAGGTTTAACAGATCTTGGGTAGCAGATAAAATACCCCTGGGCTGGGCTGTAGGAGTGTGCCTGTGTAGATATGGTCCTATGCTGTTGCAGGTTTTCTTGAGCAGATGGTGTAGTTTCTTTCGGTGTCCCTGATTGGGATCAGAGGATGGTGGCCTGTAGATGGTGTTGGAGAGTTGACTGGCATAAACAAACAGTGTCATAATGCATTTTGAAATATAACATAAACAGCGCTAAGGCACAGAGCCACTGAAAGACTCTGAACGTGTGTTGTAATGCAAATTGAAAAGGATTTTTTTTAAATTATAGTATCATAGTTACAACAGTCCAGTACCTGTCCTCTGCTCTGCACAAGAACTTCACAGAAACAGACTTTGATTTTAAGGTAAGGATTGAGATCTAGAAAATTTCTTGATATCCTTTAAAACTTGCAGCAATGTAGGCACAGTGGCTGCTCTGTATTAGTGCATTATGTTCACCATACTTGTTAGCTCAAAAGTAAACTAGCTGATACACAATATTATCAAACTGTGCTGAGGCTTTGATTGACCTAGGAAATCTCAGAAGAGCAGAAGCATTATGAATTCTAGTGGTTGGAAAAGTGAGATTGTTTGCACTGGCGAAAGTGAAGAATGTATAGTGCCTAATGTAATTCATAGCACACTGTATGTTATGGTTTAGGGTATGAAGAAGTGTTTGGTAGGACAGGTGTCAAGCTGCGAAGGCCTTATGTCGGAAGCTCCAGCACTCCCTTGCTGCTGGATTCTTTTGCTCTTCCCTCCAGTATTTATACAATTCCTGGCACTGATTTAATTTAGTTTATTATTGTATCTGGTTCATTTTATACATATTTACCTATTTTCTCTGACTTGAGGAGGAACAAGCTGATGTATGGCATGTACGTTTGCATTCAGTGCTTGTTCTGCCTTTGGACTGTTGTATTAAATATCCCTCCTGTTTTCTAGGTGTGGAACTCCTATTTCAGCTTGGCCGTTCTGTTTATAAATCAACCAAGCCTACAGCTAGAAACTGTCACTCCAGCTAAGAGAAAGAAGATTCTGGACAAGTAAGAATTCCTTACCTCCAAAACTCTGACTTTTACTTCACTTCCAAAGTAGGACATACTTTTTGATCACAAGCTCCCATATGTCACAGGAAGTGGGGGGAATTTCCTCAGAAGAATCATAAGTAGATGTCATAGGATATGTGTTCAACAATTGGACGGTGCCCTTGATGTTCTTAAAAAGTATATTTACTTGACTAAATATTAATTTCCTTGTATTAGATCACCAACTGGCTGCATTTTGTCCCATTAAGGGGTTTTATCTGTGCCTTCTCTTTCAGATATGGCGATATGCGGGTGATGATGGCATATGAGTTGTTCAGCATGTGGCAGAATCTGGGTATGTTTCTGTTTCTTGTTCTACTCTGAACCACCGAAACTAAAGTTGTCTAAGAATTACATTAATAATGTTCAGCTTCAGTTCTGTGACCCCACAGAGCTCATGCTGAGACTGATAGTTTCTATGGGAATTTTCAACCAAAAAAGAAATGACTTTCTGTGTCACTCCATGCTGGTATTTTTCTCATTTGAAAAAGCATATTCCTATGGATTTGAATAATTTACTCTTCAGTCATGTGGTGACTTGTTTCAGAAAATTTTCTTTGGTATTCATAGATGATGACTGCATTAGCATTTGGAAATCCCTGCCATTGTGCTGCAATCTAGTATTTGAGTTGTGCTTGTGTGCTCTGACTTTAATCTGGGCTATGACTACACAGCTGAAACAAAATCTTTACAACTGTATTCAGTTTCGTCCATTTGCAAATGAAACAACAGAACATGGCAGGGTGATGCAGAATTATATAAATGACCAGTTAATGTATGGAAGGGACATGAAGTACAGTGCATACTTTTGAGGGATTTAATGTGTCTAATGAGCACGATAACAAATTCTTTTTATTGTTTAAAAAACAACCAAAAGTTTAACCAAAATGATGCAATAGTTGTTACTCCAGTAAGAGACATATTTCTGTCAGTCTTTTGTGTTTGTACCACATGATAAATTAATTAAGACTTTATGTTAAACACTGGAATGTGACTAAACACAGCATACACTGAATGTCTGAAAACTAGCTGATAGCTCGCAAAATGTAAATAGGGAATTGTCATCAAGCAGGTGTGTTGTTAGTGGAGCCCCGCAGAGAAGATTTCTTGGCCCTATGCTGTGTAAGATATTTATGTTTCTGGGAAAAAAAACCATAAAGTCATCCTTGGTAAAATTGTAGATGACAGCTGGGTGAGTAATAAATCATAAAGGTGGTAGCTCTGTGCCACAGCATGATCTGGAGCACTTGGTGAACTGGGTTCAAAGAAATAAGCTTTTCATGTGGTTGAGCCAGTAAATAGTGTTGTTGTCATAGTTCCTTCTCAGGCACCCAGGCCCAACAATGGGGTGGCAGGGAGAGCAAAGGGGCAGCTGCCCCAGGGTCCAGCGATTCAGAAGAGCCTGGGGCTCCCAACTGTTGCTGCAGCAGTATCAGAGGCTGGTGCCCCAGATCCTTTAAATGGCCACAGGAGCCCAGTGCAATGCAGTCCAGAGTTCCAGGAGATGCTGAAGGGTTGTTGGCAGGGAAGCTACCCCCAGCCCCATCCCTTCTGATCAAGGCCCCACCCCTTCTGGGAGCATGGCGCCAACTGCACCCCACCTCGCCCAGGACCCAGCAAATCTGTTGGCTTGCTTTTAGGAGCCAGAGCCTCCAAAACAGCAGTGAAAGCTCTCAGTCTTCTCTGGCAGAATTAATGCCTGCTAGAACATAGGCGCATCTTGAGTGAGTTTACTTATAGGATCTGCAGTTTCTGCTAAATGTAAAGATTGAGTAATGTGTAGATAACCATGCAGATTTCATCACTCATTCGATCATTTTTGGAGAAGGAACCTGTTTGCTTCTTTATGCTTAATGCAGGGCTAGTTTGCATGGGTGTCTACTACAGAGATTCACCTTCTTCATATAAGGGAATGATACTGAAGGAAGGCTTTCGTTATATGTAATTTGCTTTCTGTTGCCCAGGTGAACATAAAATTCACTTTATTCCGGGAATGATTGGCCCCTTTCTTGGTGTCACACTGGTCCCACAGATAGAGGTCCGCAACATCATGATCCCCATCTTTCATGATATGATGGACTGGGAGCAGAGGAAAAACGGGAACTTCAAACAGGTGAGATGGTTTTCCAGGCTCTTGGAATATTCTGTGTGTTGTTCTGCCCTTCTGCAACACTGTGCTGGGAGCATGGAGTTTCCTTTACAGTACTGATACTGGAGTCCCACCATTAAATTAACATTTCTGTAAGGTGTTTTCCAAGTAGTCATTTCTCCCATGAATACAGAACACAAAGTGGTATTCACTGCGCAGGAAGTAAGGGAAAGTGGAGTCTTTTTCCTAATGGTAAAAACAGTGGAAGCTTGCTAAACCATATATGATGAGGTAGAATATGTAGTGCTTTCAGCAGCCTAGTAGAAGTCAAAACTCCTGGCCCTGCGGCTGACTTTCTCTATGACTTTGGGTTAATCATGTAGGACTAGATTTGTAAAGGTATTGAGGTACCTGAAGATGCATATGGATGCCTAGTGAGATTTTCCAAAGCACCAAGATGCCTAACTAAAAGCAATGGTAGTTAGACTCTGTAGAATCTCCTGAAAACCCCCTACAAGCACATTTGCTGTTTTAGTTGTCCAGATACCAGTTGTGCCTGTCTGGTCTGGCAATATCCGTGCTCCAGCAAGACCCACAGATGTTGCTGAACGACGGAGCCTCAGGACCAGAGAGCCGCAGTGGCAGCAGCAATCAGCAGAGTCCACAGGGTTGCCAGGGCTGGGTGCAGTGGAGCTCTCCACGGCAGCAGGGCTGGCAACAATGACAGCCAGTGGGGCCACTAGGACAGTAGGGCCAGCAGCAGCAGCCCACAGAGGCCGGGGCAGAGGTGCCCATCAGAGCAGCACGGGCCAGCAGCAAGGCTGGAAACAATGGAGCCTGGTGGCTGGGGCGGGGAGCTCAACAGGGAGTCTGCTGCTCATCCCCTAGCATCCCCAAGGCCCAACCTCCCTTAGTCCAACAAACTCCCTTGTTCAGGACTGCTCAGGTTCTGAGGATGCCAGATTAGGGAGGTCCAATTTACACCCTTAACCTGGCCTTGAGGCTGAATTTTCAAATGTGTCCAGTGATTTTCTGTGTCAGTTTCTGGGGGCTTATCTTGATTCCTAGGGCCTTATTTTCAGCTTTGCTGAGCACCTGCTACTCATTGACTTTCTTTAGCATTGTGAGGACTTAGCTCTTCTGCAAATCATGCCCTAAATATCTGAAATTAGATGCCTCACTTCTGAGGTCTCAAAGTTACTTTCGGCTTGTGGGCTTTAACCCTTCTTGTGCCTCAGTTTTCCCATCTGCACAATGAATATCATGTGGTTAATAAAAATGCATACAGTTCTGGGGATGAAATACCCCATACGGCTGTGTGTGCATGGAGGCATTTTAACAGTTTTCCTAGCATTGGTTATCAAAAGTGCATCTCTCTAGATTTTAGCTACAATGAGGGTATGATCTCATACCTGGTTTTATGTCTTTTAAACTGTCAGCTCTCTAGCTATGTCTACACTGGAACACTATGTTGAAGTGGCTTATTTTGAAGTAGCGACATCAAAATAAGCTACTTCGACGCATAGCATCAACACATGCGCCGGAGCTGGTGCCGTTGACATAGGGATGTGCTACATCGAAAGGGGCCCGTCAGGGGAGTGTCTACACACAAAAGCCACCCCATTTGAAATAAGGGAGCTATGAATGCCTGCATATGAGGTCACGGGGTGGACTAGCCCTTCCGGGGCAACAGCAAGTTGCTCCCTTAAAGGGCCCCTCCCAGACACACTCGGCATACACTGCACAAGGTTTGCAGAGCCGACACCAGGTTGCAGACCCCGTGCACACAGCATGGACCCCCCAGCACAGCAGCAGCAGTAGCCACAAGCCCTCAGGGCCATCTCCAAGGCAGGGGCCGTCCTGCTTGGTTCCTCACAGGAGGCTGCCCAGCACCTTCTGGAAGATGAACCCTCCTTGGGGGATGAAGGGGCCGCCCCGGACCATCATGGGGCCCACCCCCGCCCCCACTGGATGCTCTGCCGGCTATGGAGGTACCCCCACCAGCACGGAGTGGTGGGAGCGCCTGGTCTTCGAGGAGTGGGACGATGACCACTGGCTCCAGAATTTCCTGATGAGCCAGCAGACATTCCTTGAGCTCTGCCAGTGGCTCACCCCTGCCCTGCAGCCCCAGGACATCCCTATGCAGCATGCCGTCACCATTAAGAAATGGGTCAGCATCGCTGTCTGGAAGCTGGCAACTGCAGACAGCTACTGATCTGTAGGACAGCAGTTCGGTGTGGGCAAGGCCACCACTGGGGCTGTCATCATGGAGGTAAGGAGGCCTGGGAGGGGACCCGGGGGTGTGGGGGAGGGAGAGTCTGGGGGTAGGTGAGAGCCCGGGGGGAGCCAGGCACACCCTGCACACCCTCACGGGTGCCCATGTCCTTCCCCCACAGGTGGACCACATGCTGAACGCTCTGCTGCTCCACAGGCTCATGCGGCTCAGGGACCTGGATGTAGCCATCAAAGGGTTTGCTGGCATGGGGTTTCCCAACTGCTTTGGGGCACTGGACAGGACCCACATCCCCATCCATGCCCCGGAGCACAGCGGAGGATGCTTCATGAACAGGAAGGGCTACCACTCAGTGGTCCTCCAGGCCACGGTGTACAGCCGGGGCTGCTTCCAGGACATGTATGTTGGCTGGCCTGGCAGCACCCACAACGCCTGCGTTTTTAGGAACTCGGACTTGTGCCGCCGGCTAGAGGCAGGGACCTACATCCACCAGAGGGAGATCCCTCTGGGGGATACCACAGTGCCCCTCTGCCTTGTGGCAGATGCGGCCTACGCCCTCCAGCCCTGGCTTATGCACCCCTACACGGGCCACGTGAGTGCCAACCAGGAAGGGTTCAACACCCAACTGAACCATACATGCCAGGTTGTTGAGCAGGCTTTCAGATACCTCAAAGGCTGCTGACGGTGCCTCCTCACCTGCCTGGATGTGGGTCTCCCCAGCATCCCCCAGATTGTGGATGCATGTTGTGTGCTCCACAACCAGGTGGAGAGCAAGGGGGTGGCCTTCATGCAGGGGTGGGCTGTGGAGGCTGGCATGGCCTACTCCAACCAGTTGCTGCCCCAAGCTGCCAGGCTGACCACGAGGGGATCCGGGTCCGGGAGGCCCTGCAGGCCCATTTCTACCAGGCTGCGGGGTGAGCACCGGTGTGGCCATCCCTGGTGGGCCACTCACTGCCCCCACCACCCACAACACACTACTGCCCCCACCGCCCACACTACTGTGCCCTAAAAGCACACGACACACGTGTTTTTTTGAAAAGTAAACCTGAAAATTATTTAACCAACCAAAAAACTGCTCACCAGTTGTTGATTTACAACAGAAACGAACACAAGGGGAACTATGTACATTGGGAGGGGGACAGCTACTAAAAAGGTGGGGTGGGACACAACTATTTACAACGAGGTGGGGGGAACTATGTACAATATGAGGGAGGCCTAAGTGGCCCACTCCTTGGCACCTACTGTCCCTCGTCTGGTGTGGGGGGGGCGGCACAACACATGCCTGGGCCGGAGGCCCTGTCAAGGCTGGGATGACCGGCAAATATGGCTGGGCTGGCTCTGGAGCCCCGCGGTCCTCCTCAGTGGGCTCCAGGGCAGGAGGAGGGCGCTGGGAGGGATGGCAGCGGGAGGCAGTATCTGGTCTGCGATCCTCTCCAGGGTCCTGGCGATGCAGTCAAATGTCTGCATGAACGACCCCTAGGCCTCCTGACCCCTGGCGCTCACTCCTGCAAATGGAGGTGGCACTCCTCCACCTGCAGGCGGTGCTCCACCACCTCTACCTGGCACCAGAGGGTGGCAAGGACCTGGGGGTCAGCGGTGGGGGTGGCCCCAGACTGGCTGACTTGACTTTACTCCTAACATAGTCAGGCGTGCGGGCAGGGTGACCCCAGGCAGCCAGGCCCTTGGCCAGCCAGGTGAATGCATCTGCGTTCTGCCACTTGTTCCCCGTTACCTGGAGTACCTCCTCCTCGCCCAAAGCCCCAGCAGGTCCTCGATTTCGGGGTCCATCCAGGAGGGGCCCTGCCGCCTCTTCACCCCCCTGGCTGAACAGCTGGGAGCTCTGGGTCCCCATGGGGGAGTGTGCCCTGGGGGTGCTCAAGGGGCTGGCTGGCTGCCATGGGGTCTCTGGGGCCTATGGAGGGCATGCAGGGCGGTTACATGTATGTGCTGCTGCCTGCAGGCTCTCAGCTTCCTGCCACAGGATATCCAGGTGTGTGGTGCTTTAAGGGCTGCTGCACGCAGTGACCATAGAGCCCCGCAGGGGCTGGACAGCGCATCTCAATCCCTCAGCTGATTGCTGCCATGGAGGACCCCGCTATTTCAAGGTAGCGGGATGCAGATTGTCTACACAAGCACTACTTCAACGTTGAATGTCGACGTAGGACGCTATTCCCATCTTCTGATGGGGACAGTGATATCAACGTCTTGCCACCTAATGTCAATTTCAACTTTGAAGTAGCGCACGGTGCGTGTAGATGTGACATGCGCTATTTCAAAGTTGGGCTATTTTGAAGTTGGGCTACTTCAAAATAGCCGGCTAGTGTAGACGCGGCTTCTGTGGGATGTAACTAACAAACAGATAAGCACATGCTTGATTTCAAACTACTGAATAGTGCCATTGATCTCAATGTTTGCTAATACATGCCTACTAATGATGATAATAGTAATAATGTTTTCAGGATTTAGGTTATTGTTATGTTTCTTCTACAAGTAGTGTCCCCATGTGCACTCCAGTCTGGGTGTCCGTGCGTCCTCTACCATTCTGTGCTGCAGACCAAGCCTCCTCGCTCTCTGCAAAGAGATGAAAGTTGAGTTAGTTAGTTAGTTCTTAGTATCTTTTGCCATTACCCTAGTCCAAGTCCTCTTCCCTTTGTTCTATTTTACAAAAACAAACAAAAAAAACCCCCCCACAAAACAAAAAAAAGTAGTAGTTTGTGGTTAATTAAATGTCAACTGCATCATATTTCCATATCACTGTCCATCTGCCTCACAGACATTTCCTTCATTTTACAATGGGGCAATTTCCCTACCCAGTATCGGGTTCTCCCATTCAGCCTTTCCACAGCACCATAACTGTTCTACAAAAACCTAGTGGTAGTGGCCACTCTACCTCTTTTGTCAAGGGGTCATCATTTTCCCTTACCTTGATGACTGTCTTATAAAAGGACCATTGCTTCCTGAAGTGTGGCATGTGGTGCACCTCACCATGCATCATCTTCTCAGTCTGGGTTTCCATATCAACTGCACAAAGTCCATGATTTTTCCCACTCAATGTCTGGGCTTCATAGGTGCACATATAGACACCATCACACCGTGGTGTCCCTACCTGTTCACAGATTTCATACTCTGTGCAACCTCGTTCAAGCGGCATGCCTCTCCCCTACCTCTACTGTGCGCTCCTGCCTAGCACTACTGGGCCACATGGCTGCCACCGCTCACATGGACAAGTTACCAGGCTTCACATGCGCTGGCTTCAAATGTGGTTGGCTTCTTGCTATACTCTAGCCAGGGACCCATTCTTCAAGGCAGTGGCAGTCCCTCTGTGGGTTCTCACTTCTCTCCAGTGGTGAACGTGTCCAGGCAACATTTCACCAACTGCCATAGTAGGTCACTCTCACCACATATGCCTCTCTCCTTGGTTGGGGAGCACACCTTGGTTGTCACATGGTGCAGTGCAGGGGGTCGTTCACCGAAAAGACACTCCAGCTCAATCTGTTGGAACTTTGAGTGGTCTGCTACACCTGCCACTGCTTCCGGCAGCTTCTAGACAGCCTATTGGTCAATATTCTTATTGAAACCACCACATGTATGTATTACATCAACCTTCGGGGCAGGGGGTCTGCTCATTTTCCCTCAATACAGAAGCCATACATCTTTGGGCGTAGTGTATCTGACATCAGGTTAGTGCTGTGGCTGTGTATCTCCCAGGAGTTCTCAGCATCACAGCCAATGCTCTCAGCAGTACATTCATGGACCATCACAAATGGGAGATCGACACGGCAGCCCTCGATCAAGTGTTTCAGCTTTGGGGTTATCCTTACATAGACCTGTTCGCCACTAGACACAACAGGAAGTGTCACCAATACTGTTTCAGTGCGAGGCTCGATGGGCATTCCCTTGGGGATGCCTTCACCATCCAGTGGAGCATTCCCCTTCTGTACGTGTTTCCTACCACTCCACTTCTCCATAGGCTGCTACTCAAGATCAGACAAGACCAAGCTCTTATTTTTCTAATAGCCTTGGCCTGGCCCAGACAGGCCTGATACCCTTACCTCTTTTGGACATCAGTAGTGGCTCCCTATCCATTTCCTCCTCACCACAATCTTCTGTCTCAGGACTTCAGCTGCATTCAGCCTCCTGATCCTTTTAGCTTCACCTCCACTCATGGCTCCTTCATAGCTCCATAGTGCTGAAACCACTTACTCTGAGGAAGTAAGGAGAATTCTCGTCAACAGCAGGCAGGAATCAACACATAAATCTTACAGACCTCTATAAGTGGTGATACTTTTCCCATTGAATGGATTCCCACCACTCTGTGCTTCCTCATACCACACCCTTGCCAGTCCTTCTCGACTATCTCCTGCGCCTGCATGAGTCAGGCCTTAGCCTCACCATGGTCTGGGTGCACACCACAACGATAGCAGCTTTTCACCAACCCAAAGGGGGACCCTTATCCAGGCCCATCCTATTACCAAGCTTTTCCTAACAGGTTTTCAGAACACTTTCCTTTCGGCTGCAACTCCTGGTACCCATATGGGACCTTACCCACGTGCTTCAGTGCCTTATGAAACGCCCTTTTTATGCCCCTGGCAACATGTTCCTAGCTTCGTCTATCTATGAAGGTTTCCTTTGTTGTGGTGATCGTGTCAGCCAGGCGTTCTGGGAGTTGGCCGCCCTAATGGCGGAGCCCACGTGCACTCTTTTTACCAAACATAGGTCACTTTGCGACCTCACCCTAAGTTCTTACCCAGGTTCCCACACCATTCCACATCTACAATCTGCTTACCTGCTTTTCTTGAAGCTGCATTCTGACCCTACACATGTGGTATGGCATACATTGGGTATTCATTGAACATTAGTTTTTTACATTGACTGCATGAAGCTGTGGCATGAGTCCTGTCGCCTCTTCCTGTCCTTCATGGAGCAGTCCAAAGGCCTACCCATCTCATTCCAGACTCTTGAAGTGGGTTTCTTCCTGCATCCATGCTTGTTATGCTCTTCATCGTAGAGAGTTATTGGGTACTGTCACAGCTCACTCCACCTGGGCCATGTCTTCTACTACTGCCTTTCTTAAGAATGTGCCTCTCATAGCCATTTGTAAGGTGTCCATGTGGTCTTCTAGTAACATGTTCGCCCGGCACTGTGCTCTCTTGTCCAACATCACTTCTATCCAAGCAGGCAAAGCTGTATTGTCTACTGTGGTAGTGACAGAGCTCCAAACCCACCTCCATTCAGCGACTACTACTTACTAGTCACCAAGAATGGAGCACCCATGGGGACACTACTCGAAGAAGAAGAGGAAGTTACTCAGTCTGTGCAGGAACGATGGTTTTTCAAGATGTGCGTCCCCATGGGTCCT